>NC_086320.1:318301137-319628637 GCF_036172605.1 Pelobates fuscus | reverse complement strand
ACACACATAGGAGATACAGGCACATGCATTGACATACATGGAAATATACAGACACGGTTACACACACACACACACACACACACACACACACACACACACTGACACAGACACACAGATACAGACACACAGATACAGACACACAGATACACGCACACATAGATACACACTCAGGTGCACATTGACACAGATACATACAGACACATAAACAGATACACGTAAAAACTAAATATAAATAAAATATATGTGTAAAAATGTAGAAAAACAACAATAAAGTAATCAATTCTATAGGCAGATTAACACAGCTTTAGTTGAGAATCTCAGAAAACAAAGAAAGCGTGAGCGCTCCAGCAAAATATTATATATATATATATATATATATATATATATATATATATATATATATATATATATATATATATATATATATATATATTTTATGTATTGCACTAATTAACACACTTTAAAAAAATAAATGCAAACGACCGAAAATGGGCCATGCACATAATAAAATATAAGACAGGCTATGCAAGATAAAAACGTACACAACATGGACAGGCAGCGCCAAATAGAAAAGATATACATTACAACAAAGTTACCAAAACAAACTAACAATCTGTTTAAACATTTAAATAGAGCCACAACTAAAACTAAAATAAATGGGGAATATCAACTAAGTAGTGAAAATGATTGTGGACAAAAAGTGTACGTAAAAATCAAAAGCACAGACACTAGAAAACCATGAAGATAAAAGCTGCAGCACTGCTATAAAAAAAAAAAAATCAAAGAATAAAACAATAACAAAAACATACACTCAGGTGCACACTACCAACCAGATACAAACAAACACATAGATACACACACTGATAGATACATAGATACAGACAGACACCCACACTCTCAGGTACACATAGATACAGACAGACACACACACTCTCAGGTACACATAGATACAGACAGACACACACACTCTCAGGTACACATAGATACACACACTGATAGATACATAGATACAGACAGACACACACACACACATTTAGGTACACATAGACACAGACAGACACACACACATTTAGGTACACATAGATACAGACAGACACACACACATTTAGGTACACATAGATACAGACACACTGACACTTTTTTTTAACCACCCTCCTGTTTCTTACCTTTAGGCTGCAGGAGGGTGGACTCTGCTGGCTGGGGGGCTGGGGCTGATGTGGGTGTGGGTCTGGCTGTCCTCCTCTCCTCTTCACACTCTCCGGTGCTTCCTCCCGCGCGGGTGTTAGCTGGGAGGAAGTGAGCTCATTTCCTCCCAGCACTGCTAGTGCCAGGATCCTTAAAGGGGCCCGGACTAGCTATTAAAAATCCACGGCACTGATCGGGCCCCTTCAGAGATATGCCCATCGGGTGGCCCTAAGTGCATGGGCCACCCGATGGGCCCCCTCAGGTAGTTCTGCCACTGCCAAAACACATGTATATAGCGATAACTGCTATATATATGTATGCACATTGGGAATGGGGGGCCTGGGTGCCTGGGCCCCCCAGGACTGCCGGGCCCATGACAACAGTCATGGTTGTCACCCCCTGATGGCGGCCCTGATAATAATTATAATATCTTTTAAACTGAGATTGAATGTGCATCAATAATACCCAGAGAGATGAAGACTTTGATGCCTTCTCATTGAGACAACCTAAAATAAGTAATAGAACTACATTCAAAGCTCACTTTAAGCACCAAAACTACTACAGATCATGTTAGCAGTTATGCAAACCTTCCAGGTGTCCAGAGAGTGGTCATAGTTATGTTGGTTAGAGAGCCCCTTTAAAGAAAGCATTAAATTCAAGGGGGGGGGGGGGGGGAAACAAACGTGTGTGTTTAGGAAGGGGTTAAATGAAGAGACCCAAGTGAGGTAATAAGAAAGAGGAGACACAAGTGGGGGTTGGAGAGATAAAAAGTGTTGAATTGTGCCTGTTGGAATATGTACCATTTGGCCAAAATAGCATTTGTGATTTCTGGCACTGATGTTGAACAATCAATATTGCAATGTATTCAAAACGTGTTCACTGGGGTTGAGGTCAGTGCTCTGAATAGACCACTTGAGTTTCTCCACATCAAACCATGTCTTCACAGACATCACATTGTGCACAAGGCTGGAACAGGAAAGGGCCTACCTCAAACTGTTGCCACAATGTTGGAAGTGTTCAGTTGTCTAAAATATCTTTGTATCCGGCAACATTAAGATGACCCTTCACTGGATCTAAGGAGCCTACCTCAAACCTTGAAAAATAAGCCTACAGCATTATCCCTTCTCCACAAACTCACAAACTCTGCACATAGCATTTTGGCCTACAGTACACCTAGATTCTACCATCATACTGCCTGATAGTAAATAGTGACTCATCACTCCATAGAACTGCTAATGGTTTAAGTCACTCCAACTAATGCTTGGCATTGAGCATGTTAATGTGAGCCTTGTGTACATCGGCTCAGCCAAGGAAACCCATTTGATGGTCCTGATGCACAGTTCTTTTGCTAATGATGCTTCAAGTGGCAGTTGTAGTAAATTACGCAACAGATTGATTTTTTACATGCCATGTACATCAGTACTCGACGTTCCTGCTCTATGAGTATACACGGTCTACCACTTTGTGGTTAGGATGTTTTGCTCCTAGATGCTTCCATTTTACAATAATAGCACTAACAGTTGGCTGGGGCAGATCTAGTAGAGCAGGAATTTCAAGAACTGATGTGTGGCAAGAGTGGCACCATATGTCACTGCCACATTTAAAGTACTGTGCTCTTCACTACGACCCATTGCCAAAGTTTCTCTATGGAGATTTCTTAAAATAGGAAAACTAATTTTATACAAACACTAGCAGTAACATCTGATTGCTCAATGTAAGCATTTGCACGGAGATCCATGTTCCTCCTCTTTCTGTAGTGCAAAAGGCCAAAAGCATCATCCAATTGAACAAATACACAAATAGTGCTTGGAAGAATATAATTCGGTGAGCATTTATTAGCTCGTTCGGTTTACTCCCATTTCTCTTCTCTTTCTGTAATGCTAAAGGCCAAATGTATCATCCGAATGAATGAATAAACGAATTGCACATGGAAAAATATAATTTGATGCACATTAGTTTGTTCGGCTTCCCAGTTGGAATTAGGACAAATAGACAAACAAGCTGATTATCATCTGATGACCAATTCATCCAAAAAAGAATACCCAAGTCTACTAAATGTTGGATTTTATGTACCCATTAGTAATAGAAAAGGTTAACATTCTGAACTAAATAATTAGTATGGGTGTCCACATATTTTGGCCATAAAATATATCTTTAGGATGGCAAAGCTTAGAAGATTGGTAGAGACTACATTGGTTTCACCATGAAATCACTTCAAGTATGATAACTGTGAAGAGACTAAACAGTAATTACAAATCATCACTCTTTTTTTGTTTTTTTTCAATTCTATTCCCACAGTTAGATTTTTTTTCCAATCTATTTTTTTTTTTTATTTTTGTTGTGCAGATACATACAATAGGATCAGCAGCTGTATGACTATGTTAGGAACATGAATACCAGTAAAGAAAATAAGACATCAGTAAGACGTCCTAAGATATGCACATGAAAAGTAGCAATAAGCATGTACAAGGCATGTATATGATATGTAGAGTTATTAGACAGCAGGGTTCATGCAATCTGCTCTACATAATGAAGAAAACATAACTGCACTTTTAAGAAATTAAGAAATGTGAAGGCAGCACTTATACAAATTCTGCTTCCTAATAAACTTTTAAAGTAGTGTAAATAGTAGGTAAGTTGTCAATAATCTGGTGCCAGGCTATACTTAGCATAAATAATACATTTTCCTTAACTGTGCTGCTTGGGTTATCTATAACATAAAATTCCCCACCTTAGCTCTCAAATATACAGCCACAAGTCCAGCTCTACTGAAGAAGAAATGTGCAGTCCCAAGTCACAGTTAATCAGCCAATACCACAACTTGGAATATGTAGGCCTTTTGGGGAACAGCTAGGAAATCAAATCTCCATACCAAAACTATTTTAAGTAGTGATTCACAACTGCCACACTCCAAGCCAAGCCATTCCTGGCATCAATGCCATAAGTCCACTGATCCTTCCACTTCTGGTGACAGGGTCAAGATCTCGAGAGTCCATCATCCCGAGTTTATGGAAGGAGGTTATGTATAACACCCTTCTGGGTTCCTGGAACAGAGGCAGTTTGGGACATTCCCTGTGATTTGTGTTAGTTTGTGGTTGTGCTGTATGATTTTTAGCCAAAAGCCCCTGCAAATGACATTGAACCTTGCTTCCCAGCTGTGCTTCAGGTTCTTCTTTGTGAGGTTCTATGTGACCAGTGGGGAGAAGTCAAGTTGTCCTTGAGGAGTTGGGGTGCCCAAGCAAAATGGTGGGTATGCTGGATATAAACTTCAGGTGTGGCCTCCCTAGTGGGGACCGGGATAACCCGGGTATAACAGGCACAAGCAAAATGCCTCTGTGCTCAGCCACCACTAAGCTGGGAGATCAGCTGTTTCTTCTACCAGCAAAGCCAGCTGGACTAGGCCTCAACACTGTCACACACTATTTCTCATCTAAGTAGCTGCCTCCCCAGGTGGTATGGTAGACCCAAGGATGTCAGTCACTTTAGGTTGAACATGTGCAACAGTGAGATATGTAAAACATATTTCCACCTATACATTATTAAACATTTTACATTTAAATTTTTGATGAAAAAAATAATTAAACCAGTGTACTTTTTAAAATATATGTACCTAGACAGCCAAACCTCCTTTTCCTTTGGGAACACATATTAATTAACAATGTGTAATTAAATGGCGATTACATTTTTTTTGTACCAAATAATAATGACAAAAACATTAGCACAAGGTAATATAAAAATATTTAACTATTACATAAATTATAAATAATGAATAGCGATTGTCCTGTAAAAAATCAAAATGAGTTTAAAATTAATGCATGTATAATTTTCCGTAAGAGAATGTTTCAGCGGAAACCTACAGAAGTGACCTTTCTGCTACAGGCAATTACTTTCTAATATTCTTTGATACATCAAATTACACTGAGGTTTGAATTATTATGGAACTCTATAGTCTCCAGAGCAATACAAAATAGAGCTTAGAAAAAGTTCATTTTGTTTGACGGAAGATTTTGTTACAATTTTATACATGTAATAGTTCGTCAGTTGAACCTTATGTATTTTTTTAATGAACACTCCTGCTTTATAAATAGATATGCTGGAGTGTTGAAATACTAATTTAGATTCAGGGCTTCTCATAATATACCACAATCCCTCGAGGGCTCTCCTCAGCTCTGTTTTGCTACTGGTAGATAGTGATGTCCCGAACGGTTCACTGGTTCACCACGGATGGCGAACATATGCGATGTTCGGTCCGCCCCCTATTCATCATCATTGAGTAAACTTTGACCCTGTACCTCACAGTCAGCAGACACATTCCAGCCAATCAGCAGCAGACCCTCCCTCCCAGACCCTCCCACCTCCTAGACAGCATACAATTTAGATTAATTCTGAAGCTGCATTCTTTTTTTATTTTATTTTTTTGTGTTTGTGTTTATTATACATTATCCTCCATAGCCAGTAACCTGTGTTTATTATACATTATCCCCCATAGACAGTAACCTGTGTTTATTATACATTATCCCCCCACAGGGCCGGTGCAAGGTTTTTGCCGCCCCCCCATATGTCCTGCCCACCATGTGACATCACAATGCCCCGCCCATATGCTCTGCCATATGGGCCAACGCCAGTCTTCACAAAGTGTCTTATCTGACAGTGTGTTTACATTAAAAAGCCTACAGGCACAGGCTATAGACACCAGAACCACTACATTATGCTGTAGTGCTTCTGGTGACTATAGTATCCATTTAATGTGAGGTAAATTAGAGATTAGTGCCACTAATAATATATTGGATTGCCTACTTACCACCAGATGAGGACAAGAGGTTGATGATGGGCTCAGTCTGGCTCCACAGGTCTGGTGTAGAAGAGGCTCTCTGGAGACTGTTTTTAACAGTGCTCACAACAATTAACGAACAGGAAGCAGCTCCATTTTGTAGGGCCCCTTACACAGCTCAAGGTCTGGGCCCCCAGGGGGCATACGCCTACAATGCCCACCCATAAATCCACCTACATGGCCCATCCATGAGTTGGGGATGTTTTATGTGTGCAATTTTCGGGTGTGTCTGTGTGTGAGTAGGAATGCATTGTATGTTTCTGTGTGTGTGTGTGTGGGGGGATGCATTGTGTATGCGTGTAGTGTAAAAGAGAGGGTTTGTGGGATAGGATAGGGACTGAGAGGGGAACAGCTCTTTATTTTTATTTTTTTAAAATTCATAGTGCTCTCCCCTCTGGTCATTTATTGATTTCCCCTTCCCTTCTGTCCCTCCGTCTTCTCCCCTTCTGTCACTTACTGCTCTTCCTTGGCCCCCTGTCCCTCTGCAGTCCCCCCTTGGTGGTCTTCTCACTTCCCCCTCCCCCCACTTAGTGGTCCTCCCTCTCCCAAACACCTTAGTGGTCCTCCCTCTCCCAAACCCCTTAGTAGACCTTCCCCTACTCCCCCCACCCCCTTAGTGGTAATCTTCCCCCCCCTTAGTGGTCCTTACCCTCCTCCCCTCTCCTTAGTAGTCCTCCCTCCTTACCCCCCTTTGGTGGTCCTTCCCCCCCTAAGTGGTCCTCCATCTCCCAAACCCCTAGAGGATCTCCCCACCCCCGTTCCCCCTGTGTTCCTTCACCCCCCTCCCCCAGTGGTCCTGACTCACCCCTCCCCTAGTGGTCCTTACCCTCCCCTCCCCTAGTGGTCCTTACTTCCCCCTCCCCTCCCCTAGTGGTCCTTACCCTCCCCTCCCCTAGTGGTCCTTGCTCCCCCCTCCCCTACTGGTCCTTACCTTCCCCTCCCCTAGTGGTCCTTACTCCCCCCTCCCCTCCCCTAGTGGTCCTTATTCCCCCTCTCCCTCCCCTAGTGGTCCTTATCCCCCCATCCCTCCCATAGTGGTCCTTATACCCCCCAATCCCTCCCCTAGTGGTCCTTATACCCCCCATCCCTCCCCTAGTGGTCCTTATACCGCCTCTCCCTCCCCTAGTGGTCCGTATACCCCCCTCCCACCCCTAGTGGTCCTTATACCCCCCTCTCCCTCCCTCCCCTAGTGGTCCTTATCCCCCCCATCCCTCCCCTTGTGGTCCTTATACCCCCCTCCCCTAGTGGTCCTTATACCCCCCTCCCTCCCTCCCCTAGTAGTCCTTATACCCCCCCTCCCTCCCCTAGTGGTCCTTATCCCCCCCATCCCTCCCCTTGTGGTCCTTATACCCCCCTCCCCTAGTGGTCCTTATACCCCACCTCTCCCTCCCCTAGTGGTCCTTATAACCCCCTCCCTCCCCTAGTGGTCCTTACCCTCCCCTCCTGCCCATGTAGCGTGGCCGGGTGGCACGGAACGTGGGACAGGAACCTCTGTTTCCTGTACCCGGCCGCCGGCGGAATGACAGGAAGTGCTCACTGAGTGAGCACTTCCTGTCATTCCGCCGGCAGCTGGGTACAGGAAACAGAGGTTCCTGTCTCGCGTTCCGCGCCGCCCGGCCACGCTACATGGAGAGACCGGCTGGAGGGAGCGCTCTGAACTTCCCTCCTGCCGGTCACTCAAACCCGGCCACCCTCCGCGCCGCCTGAGGCTTGTAAAAGGCGCAGCGGGGACAGGTATCCGGCGCCCCCTGATAAGTTGCGCCATAGGAGGCTGCCTATGTCGCCATACAGGTGGCGCCGTCCCTGTCCCCCCAAAGCCATTAACCTGTGTTTATTATACATTATCCCCCCATAGCCATTAACCTGTGTGTGTTATACATTATCCCCCCATAGCCAGTAACCTGTGGTTATTATACATTATCCTTCCATAGCCAGTAACCTGTGCTTATTATACATTATCTCCCCCATAGCCAGTAACCTGTGTTTATTATACATTATCCCCCCACAACCAGTAACCTGTGTTTATTATACATTATCCCTCCCATAGCCAGTAACCTGTGTTTATTATACATTATCCCTCCCATAGCCAGTAACCTGTGTTTATTATACATTACCCCCCATAGCCAGTAACCTGTGTTTATTATACATTATCCCTCCCATAGCCAGTAACCTGTGTTTATTATACATTATCCCCCCACAACCAGTAACCTGTCTTTATTATACATTATCCCCCCACAACCAGTAACCTGTGTTTATTATACATTATCCCCCCATAGCCAGTAACCTGTGCTTATTATACATTACCCCCCTCATAGCCAGTAACCTGTGTTTATTATACATTATCCCTCCCATAGCCAGTAACCTGTGTTTATTATACATTATCCCCCCATAGCCAGTAACCTGTGTTTATTATACATTATCCCTCCCATAGCCAGTAACCTGTGTTTATTATACATTATCCCTCCCATAGCCAGTAACCTGTGTTTACTTTACATTATCCTCCCATAGCCAGTAACCTGTGTTTATTATACATTATCCCTCCTATAGCCAGTAACCTGTGTTTATTATACATTATCCCTCCCATAGCCAGTAACCTGTGTTTATTATACATTATCTTCCCATAGCCAGTAACCTGAGTTTATTATACATTATCCTTCCATAGCCAGTAACCTGTGTTTATTATACATTATCCCCCCCATAGCCAGTAACCTGTGTTTATTATACATTATCCCCCCACAACCAGTAACCTGTGTTTATTATACATTATCCCCCCACAACCAGTAACCTGTGTTTATTATACATTATCCTCCCCATAGCCAGTAACCTGTGTTTATTATACATTACCCCCCTCATAGCCAGTAACCTGTGTTTATTATACATTATCCCTCCCATAGCCAGTAACCTGTGTTTATTATACATTATCCCCCCATAGCCAGTAACCTGTGTTTATTATACATTATCCCTCCCATAGCCAGTAACCTGTGTTTACTTTACATTATCCTCCCATAGCCAGTAACCTGTGTTTATTATACATTATCCCTCCTATAGCCAGTAACCTGTGTTTATTATACATTATCCCTCCCATAGCCAGTAACCTGTGTTTATTATACATTATCTTCCCATAGCCAGTAACCTGAGTTTATTATACATTATCCTTCCATAGCCAGTAACCTGTGTTTATTATACATTATCCCCCCCATAGCCAGTAACCTGTGTTTATTATACATTATCCCCCCACAACCAGTAACCTGTGTTTATTATACATTATCCCTCCATAGCCAGTAACCTGTGTTTATTATACATTATCCCCCCATAGCCAGTAACCTGTGTTTATTATACATTATCCCCCCCATAGCCAGTAACCTGTGTTTATTATACATTATCCCCCCACAACCAGTAACCTGTGTTTATTATACATTATCCCTCCATAGCCAGTAACCTGTGTTTATTATACATTATCCCCCCATAGCCAGTAACCTGTGTTTATTATACATTACCCCCCCATAGCCAGTAACCTGTGTTTATTATACATTATCCCTCCCATAGCCAGTAACCTGTGTTTATTATACATTATCCCCCCACAACCAGTAACCTGTGTTTATTATACATTATCCCCCCACAACCAGTAACCTGTGTTTATTATACATTATCCCCCCATAGCCAGTAACCTGTGCTTATTATACATTACCCCCTCATAGCCAGTAACCTGTGTTTATTATACATTATCCCCCCATAGCCAGTAACCTGTGTTTATTATACATTATCCCTCCCATAGCCAGTAACCTGTGTTTATTATACATTATCCCTCCCATAGCCAGTAACCTGTGTTTACTTTACATTATCCTCCCATAGCCAGTAACCTGTGTTTATTATACATTATCCCTCCTACAGCCAGTAACCTGTGTTTATTATACATTATCCCTCCCATAGCCAGTAACCTGTGTTTATTATACATTATCTTCCCATAGCCAGTAACCTGAGTTTATTATACATTATCCTTCCATAGCCAGTAACCTGTGTTTATTATACATTATCCCCCCATAGCCAGTAACCTGTGTTTATTATACATTATCCCTCCCATAGCCAGTAACATGTGTTTATTATACATTATCCCCCCATAGCCAGTAACCTGTGTTTATTATACATTATCCCTCCCATAGCCAGTAACCTGTGTTTATTATACATTATCCCTCCCATAGCCAGTAACCTGTGTTTACTTTACATTATCCTCCCATAGCCAGTAACCTGTGTTTATTATACATTATCCCTCCTATAGCCAGTAACCTGTGTTTATTATACCTTATCCCTCCCATAGCCAGTAACCTGTGTTTATTATACATTATCTTCCCATAGCCAGTAACCTGAGTTTATTATACATTATCCTTCCATAGCCAGTAACCTGTGTTTATTATACATTATCCCCCCCATAGCCAGTAACCTGTGTTTATTATACATTATCCCTCCCATAGCCAGTAACCTGTATTTATTATACATTATCCCCCCACAACCAGTAACCTGTGTTTATTATACATTATCCCCCCATAGCCAGTAACCTGTGTTTATTATACATTATCCTCCCCATAGCCAGTAACCTGTGTTTATTATACATTACCCCCCTCATAGCCAGTAACCTGTGTTTATTATACATTATCCCTCCCATAGCCAGTAACCTGTGTTTATTATACATTATCCCCCCATAGCCAGTAACCTGTGTTTATTATACATTATCCCTCCCATAGCCAGTAACCTGTGTTTATTATACATTATCCCTCCCATAGCCAGTAACCTGTGTTTACTTTACATTATCCCCCCACAACCAGTAACCTGTGTTTATTATACATTATCCCCCCATAGCCAGTAACCTGTGTTTATTATACATTATCCTCCCCATAGCCAGTAACCTGTGTTTATTATACATTATCCCTCCATAGCCAGTAACCTGTGTTTATTATACATTATCCCTCCCATAGCCAGTAACCTGTGTTTACTTTACATTATCCCCCCACAACCAGTAACCTGTGTTTATTATACATTATCCCCCCATAGCCAGTAAACAGTGTTTATTATACATTATCCTCCCCATAGCCAGTAACCTGTGTTTATTATACATTATCCCTCCATAGCCAGTAACCTGTTTATTATACATTATCCCCCCCATAGCCAGTAACCTGTGTTTATTATACATTATCCCCCCCATAGCCAGTAACCTGTGTTTATTATACATTATCCCTCCCATAGCCAGTAACCTGTGTTTATTATACATTATCCCCCCCATAGCCAGTAACCTGTGTTTATTATACATTATTCCTCCCATAGCCAGTAACCTGTGTTTATTATACATTATCCCCCCCATAGCCAGTAACCTGTGTTTATTATACATTATCCCCCCCATAGCCAGTAACCTGTTTTTATTATACATTATCCCCCATAGTCATTTATCGTTGGACCTAGGCATGATGTCTTAGGCCGGCCCAGAGAGTGAGTGAGCGAATAATATAATATATATGTTCAGAAACATATTAGTAATATATGTAAATCGGCAGGGGTGGGCTGGGCCGGGGGGCAGGGAGGCAATTGCCCCCCAGGCCGCCCAAAATTCTTTTAGGACCGGCCACGGTGGGCCGGCCCTTTAAATGCTGCAGCCGCCTGAGCGCTCTGTAAAGAGCGCTCAAATGGCTGCAGCAGCTTTTCCCTCCCTCCCCTCCCCTGTAGCGTGGCCGAGCTGCTTTCCGGTCCGCGGTCCCGGCCGGAGTGATGGGAAGGTGCACACTGAGTGTGCACTTCCTGTCAGTCCGGCCGGTTACAGGAAACAGAAACTCCTGTTCCGCGCGGAGTTTCTGTTTCCTGTAACCGGCCGGACTGACAGGAAGTGCACACTGAGCGTGCACCTTCCCATCACTCCGGCCGGGACCGCGGACCGGAAAGCAGCTCGGCCACGCTGCAGGGGAGGGGGTAAGAAGAAGGGAGGGGGGAATAAGAAGAGGGGAGAGGGTGGAGGGAATAAGAAGAGGGGAGAGGGGGGAGATAAGAAGAGGGGAGGGGGGATAAGAAGAGGGGAGAGGGGGGGAATAAGAAGAGGGGAGAGAGGGGGGATAAGAAGAGGGGAGAGGGGGGATAAGAAGAGGGAGAGGGGGGGATAAGAAGAGGGGAGGGGGTAAGAAGAAGGGAGGGGGGAATAAGAAGAGGGGAGAGGGGGGATAAGAAGAGGGGAGGGGGGATAAGAAGAGGGGAGAGGGGGGGAATAAGAAGAGGGGAGGGGGGGATAAGAAGAGGGGGATAAGAAGAGGGGAGAGGGGGGAATAAGAAGAGGGGAGGGGGGGAATAAGAAGAGGGGAGAGGGGGGATAAGAAGAGGGGAGAGGGGGGGAATAAGAAGAGGGGAGAGGGGGGATAAAAAGAGGGGGATAAGAAGAGGGGAGAGGGGGGGATAAGAAGAGGGGAGAGGGGGATAAGAAGAGGGGAGGGGGGAATAAGAAGAGGGGAGGGGGGAATAAGGGGAGGGGGGAATAAGAAGAGGGGAGAGGGGGGATAAGAAGAGGGGAGGGGGGATAAGAAGAGGGGAGAGGGGGGGAATAAGAAGAGGGGAGAGGGGGGAATAAGAAGAGGGGAGGGGGGAATAAGAAGAGGGGAGGGGGGAATAAGGGGAGGGGGGAATAAGAAGAGGGGAGAGGGGGGAATAAGAAGACGGGAGAGTGGGGGGATAAGAAGAGGGGTGGGGGGGAATAAGAAGACGGGAGGGGGGATAAGAAGAGGGGAGAGGGGGGAATAAGAAGAGGGGAGAGGGGGGAATAAGAAGAGGGGAGAGGGGGGGATAAGAAGAGGGGAGGGGGGGAATAAGAAGAGGGGGGAGTAAGAAGAGGGGAGGGGGGAATAAGAAGAGGGGAGGGGGGAGTAAGAAGAGGGGAGGGGGGAATAAGAAGAGGGGAGGGGGGAATAAGAAGAGGGGAGGGGGGAATAAGAAGAGGGGAGGGGGGAGTAAGAGGGGAGGGGGGGAATAAGAAGAGGGGGGAATAAGAAGAGGGGAGGGGGGGAATAAGAAGAGGGGAGGGGGGAGTAAGAGGGGAGGTGGGGGAATAAGAAGAGGGGAGGGGGGAATAAGAAGAGGGGGGAGTAAGAAGAGGGGAGGGGAGGGGGGAGAGTAAGAAGATGGGGAGAGTGAGGGGGGAGTAAGAGGGGAGGGGGGAGAGTAAGAGGAGGGGAGGGGAGAGTAAGAAGAGGGGGAGAGGGAGGGGGAGTAAGGAGAGGGAGGGGGAGTAAGAAGAGGAGAGGGAGGGGAAGTAAGAAGAGGGGAGGGGGGAGTAAGAAGAAGGGGTGGGGAATAAGAAGAGCGGAGGGGGAGAGTAAGAGGGGAGGGGGAGTTAGAGGGGAGGTGGAGAGGGAGGTGGGGAGTAAGAAGAGGGGAGGGGGGAGAGTAAGAAGAGGGGGAGAGTGAGGGGGAGTAAGAGGGGAGGGGGGAGTAAGAGGAGGGGAGGGTGGAGAGTAAGAGGACGGGAGGGGGAGAGTAAGAAGAGGGGGAGAGTGAGGGGGGAGTAAGAGGGGAGGGGGGAGTAAGAGGAGGGGAGGGGGGAGAGTAAGAAGAGGGAGGGGGGAGTAAGAAGAGAGGAGGGGGAGAGTAAGAGGGGAGGGGGAGAGTAAGAGGGGAGGGGGGAGTTAGAGGGGAGGTGGGGGAATAAGAAGAGGGGGGAGTAAGAAGAGGGGAGGGGGAGAGTAAGAAGAGGGGGAGAGTGAGGGGGAGTAAGAGGGGAGGGGGGAGTAAGAGGAGGGGAGGGTGGAGAGTAAGAGGAGGGGAGGGGGAGAGTAAGAAGAGGGGGAGAGTGAGGGGGAGTAAGAGGGGAGGGGGGAGTAAGAGGAGGGGAGGGGGGAGAGTAAGAAGAGGGGGGGAGTAAGAAGAGGGGAGGGGGAGAGTAAGAGGGGAGGGGGAGAGTAAGAGGGGAGGGGGGAGTTAGAGGGCAGGGGAGAGTAAGAGGGGAGGGGGGTAAGAAGATAGGGAGGGGGGAGTAAGAAGAAGAGAGGGAAGGGGAGTAAGAAGAGAGGGAGGGGGAGTAGGGAGAGGGGGACATGGGAGTAAGAAGAGGGGGCAGTAAGAAGGAGGGGAGATAAGAAAAAGGGGGGAAGAAGAGGGGGAGGGGGAATAAGAAGAGGGGGAGGGGGAGTAAGAAGGAGGGGAGATAAGAAAAAGAAGGGGGTGAGTAAGAAGAGGGGGGAGTAAGAAGGAGGGGAGATAAGAAAAAGAGGGGGGTAAGAAGAAGAAGGGGAAGTAAGAAGAAGAGGGGGAGGGGGAGTAAGAAGAAGAGGGGGAAGGGGAGTAAGAAGAGGGGGGAGTAAGAAGGAGGGGAGATAAGAAAAAGAGGGGGGAAGGGGAGGGGGAATAAGAAGGAGGGGAGATAAGAAAAAGAGGGGGAAGGGGAGGGGGAGTAAGAAGAGGGAGAGGGGGAATAAGAAGGAGGGGAGATAAGAAGAAGAAGAAGGGGGAGTAAGAAGAAGAAGGGGGAGTAAGAAGAAGAAGGGGGAGTAAGAAGAAGAAGGGGTAAGAAGAAGGGGGGTGTAAGAAGAACAAGAACAGGGGAGTAAGAAGAAGTAGGAGGGTTAAGAAGCTCTAAGGGACAGAAGGGACAGCTCTATAGGACAGGGGGCAAGACAGGGAGCTCTTTCACACTATGCGCAGACACACACACACACAATGCATCCCTATACATACACAGAAACACACAATGCATCCCTATACATACACAGAAACACAACATGCTTCCCTTACACACAGAGAAACACACAATGCATCCATTACACACACACACAATGCAACCCCCACACAAAGACAATGCATCCTTTGCACACATACACAGAAACAGACAATGCATCGCTTACACACAACCAGAAACACATAATACATCCCTTCTTCCACAAATACACACTGCTTCCACTACACACAAACACACTGCATCACCTGCACAAACTGGTATCCCTATAAACTACATACCATAAGCACACATATTAGATCCTCTACAATAACTCATAACACATCCCCTACACACTCCACTCCCTGTGAGCGAACTCATGGGTGGGTGGAACATATAAGTGGACTTATGAGTGGGCCTTATGGGCATACTCACCGTCAGGCCCTGGGGCCCAGACCTTGAGCTGTGTAAGAGGCCCCCAAAAAATGGAGCTGCTTCTAATTCTCCCAGAACATTGAATTTTGTGACCACAGTTGCAAACAGCCTCCAGAGATCCTGTTCTACACCAGACCAGTGGAGCCAGGGCCGGCCTTAGGGGTGTGTGAGCTGTGCGGACGCACAGGGCGCCATGGAGCAGGGGGCGCCGTGCGGCCGCACAGCCGATTTAAAAAAAAATATATATATATATATTTTTTTTTTTAATTTGCAGCGGGGGCGGAGCTTACCGTGCGGCGGGGGCGGAGCTAAAAGCGCTGGAAAACTGCTGCAGGGGAAGCAGGAAGGAGTCCCTGCTTCCCCACCAAACAGTCACCAGGAGCTGCACTGCCTCCACAATTAACTCCACAGGTAACTGTGTGATTGTCAGGTGAGTGTGACTCTCTGCCTATGTGTATGACTGTCTGCCTCTGTGTGTGTGTCTGTGTGTATGACTGTCTGCCTCTGTGTGTATGACTATCTGCCTGTGTGTGTGTGTGTATGACTGTCTGCGTGTGTGTGTGTGTGTGTGTGTATATGACTGTCTGCCACTGTGTGTCTGTGTGTATTACTGTCTGCCACTGTGTGTCTGTGTGTATTACTGTCTGCCTCTGTGTGTTTGTCTGTGTGTATTACTGTCTGCCTCTGTGTGTGTGACTGTGTATGACTGCCTCTGTGTGTATGACTGCCTCTGTGTGTATGACTGCCTCTGTGTGTATGACTGCCTGCCTCTGTGTGTATGACTGTCTGCCTGTGTGTGTCTGTGTGTGTCTGTGTGTATGACTGTCTGCGTGTGTGTGTGTGTGTGTATGACTGTCTGCCTCTGTGTGTATGATTGTGTTTGTGTCTGTGTGTATTACTGTCTGCCTCTGTGTGTGTCTGTGTGTATTACTGTCTGTGTGTATGACTGACTGTCTGCCTGTGTGTGTCTGTGTGTGTCTGTGTGTATGACTGTCTGCCTTTGTGTGTCTGTGTGTGTGTGTGTATGACTGTCTGCCTGTGTGTGTGTGTGTGTATGACTGTCTGCCTGTGTGTGTGTGGATGTCTTCCTGTGTGTGTATGGCCGTCTGACTCTGTGTGTGTGTGTGTGTGTGTGTGTCACATACAACCAATACACGCATATCACACACTGTTAATATACCCATTACAAATATCACACATAGCATACATATCACACACAGTCATCACACGTACTATTACATACACAGACAACACAAACATAACAGCATACATGGATGACGGGGGGGGGCGCTGTGAAGATTTTTCGCACAGGGCGTCTAAATGCCTAAGGCCGGCCCTGAGTGGAGCCAAACTGCAGCTCATCATCATCCTCATCTAATTGTAAGTAGGCAATCTAGTATATTATTAGTGACACTAATCTATAATTTACCTCACATTAAAGGGACACTATAGCTTAATGAAGTGGTTGTGGTGTCTATAGCTGGTCCCTGCAGGCTTTTTAATGTAAACACACACTGTGTGCAGCACTGGCGTTAGTTCATATGGCAGATCATATGGGTGGGGCATTGTGATGTCACATGGGGGGGCGGCAAATTTATATTTCTAGGGCGGCAAAAATCCTTGCACGGCTCTGATCCTGGGCAGGTGCACCAGTCTACTGGTGACCCACAGGAGGGGAGTTCACTGATTGCACTGCACTCTCCGCCTGCCCAGACCCGTCTTGACTGCAGTGCAAGTGCCCTCTGCCCTCTGCCCCTAATTTACAGTGGCTCACACTCACAACAAGCAGTGCCTGGAGCCCTTTGCAGAGACGGAAACAAAGAGGTTCTGCGGCAGCTGGCCGTCCTGCAAGCATTACATTAAACAGCTGTTCCCCATGCAGCCACAGGTGGCGTTGTGCTGGGAGACTGTGATTACTCTTCACTTCCTCCCAGCCTACAGAGCAGCGCATGGGGGAGAGAGAGGAGGAGGCATGATTTAATCTTACAATAAATCCTCTAAGCAAACCTTTATAAATTTGTGGGGATCAGCTCTGTTTCCACAGTTTATTGGTGTTTACTCTGATGTCTGTATTAATATTGAGGGATGTCTAAGTAGTAACGTCAGTGTGTGTCAGCAGGGCCAGCCGTTGGGGTGGGCAAGCTGTGCGGTCACGCAGGGTGCCATGAAACAGAGGCACCCGGCGACAACACAGCTCACAAGTTGGGTACACCAGCATATTTAATTTAAACGATTCGCTGGTGGTCCACTGGTGCGCACCAGCAGTAGGTGCAGTCAGATCATATCCTCTCCCTCGTGGTTCCAGCGCTCAGTTAGTGAGTCAGAGCACAGGCTCAGAGATTCTCAGCCTGTGCTCTGACAACATTGAAAGTCAGAGCCGTGAAGGAGTGGGTATGGCAAAGAGCTACTGATTAGCATAACATCAATATCCGTTATAAAACCAGGAAAAGGTGGGCATGGATGGTGAACTGATTTGGTGGCGCAATGGGCCACTTGACTGGTTTTGCCCCCCAGGCCTAAGGCTGCCAGCCCTCCCCTGTAAATCGGGTTCATGCAAAGAGGGTGAAAAGGTATTAAAGAAAAACACACTTATTGCATCAAATTTACAAAGCCAAACTTTTAAAAGCTTTCCTCATTTCTTTCTCGGGATGAGGAATATATCGGTTGTAGACTGAGGATTTCCATCTGCCCAATCTTTTAATAATATGCACTGGAGTGTCAGTGTTGAAGGAGACCGAAGCTGCCCCTATTCTAAATGAAAGACCCGAGACATGGATACAACCCAATCTTAGGAGTAGTGTTCTGATGTAGAAGATGAATTTAGCCGTAGTCAGAGGGATTCAGTGAGAGTAGTGGTGAAATGTGTGTGGCATGACTGAGTGTGGGGAAGTAAGAGTCAAGTATTTTAACTGGGCACTAGTTCTAGGTGGGATAAAGTGGTATAGCGGATGGATGAGTAGTTTGGTTCGTTTTAGAGGTTTGTAGATAAAGTATATAGTGATCATTATTTTTAGCGATATCCAATATTTTTAAGGTGGTCTTAAACAAACATAAAATGCTATATAAAATTTGTGGGAATATCGAATAGTCATGTACAGTAAATCAGAGAGGGCTCAGAATATCAAACCATCGATCGATATCCAACCTTGTTCAAATGGAGAGTTTGCGGTTGTGCAAATGGACTGTTTGCGGTTGTTTGCGGTGCGTTAAACGGGGAGTTTGGTCTGTCACTGTGAAGCGGGCGTAACCCTTACACTACCTGATCGATACAACATCATACCTGATGTTTAAAAGCACGTTATTCCAAACAATTTAGGAATGTTAGGTGATTTATGCCCTTTATGGATTAAAACCAGACTCTGCATCAACTGTCATTTTCCATGGGAGTTTTGCCATGGATCCCCATCCGGCATGCCACAGTCCAGGTGTTAGTCCCCTTGAAACAACTTTTCCATCCCTATTGTGGCCAGAAAGAGTCCCTGTGGATTTTAAAATTCGCCTGCCTATTGAAGTCTATGGCGGTTCGCCCGGTTCGCCCGTTCGCGAACATTTGCGGAATAATAATATAATAAACACAGGTTTGCAGATAATGTATAATAAACACAGGTTACTGGCTATGGGGGGATAATGTATAATAAACACAGGTTACTGGCTATGGGAGGGATAATGTATAATAAACACAGGTTACTGGCTATAGGGGGATAATGTATAATAAACACAGGTTACTGGCTATGGGAGGATAATGTATAATAAACACAGGTTACTGGCTATGGGAGGGATAATGTATAATAAACACAGGTTAATGGCTATGGGGGATAATGTATAATAAACACAGGTTACTGGCTATGGGTGGATAATGTATAATAAACACAGGTTACTGGCTATGGGGAGGATAATGTATAATAAACACAGGTTACTGGCTATGGGAGGGATAATGTATAATAAACACAGGTTACTGGCTATGGGGGGGTAATGTATAATAAACACAGGTTACTGGCTAAGGGAGGGATAATGTATAATAAACACAGGTTACTGGCTATGGGAGGGATAATGTATAATAAACACAGGTTACTGGCTATGGGGGGGATAATGTGTAATAAACACAGGTTACTGGCTATGGGGGGATAATGTATAATAAACACAGGTTACTGGCTATGGAGGGATAATGTATAATAAACACAGGTTACTGGCTATGGGAGGATAATGTATAATAAACACAGGTTACTGGCTATGGGGAGGATAATGTATAATAAACACAGGTTACTGGCTATGGGAGGATAATGTATAATAAACACAGGTTACTGGCTATGGGAGCGATAATGTATAATAAACACAGGTTACTGGCTATAGGGGGATAATGTATAATAAACACAGGTTACTGGCTATGGAGGGATAATGTATAATAAACACAGGTTACTGGCTATGGGGGAGATAATGTATTGTGGTGGAATCTCGGTAAAAATAAATTTAGTAGGCCGAGATTACCACGTGGCATGTGTACGTGCATATGCTGACGTATCGATCAGTTAGTTGCACGTGGCAAGATACGATCAGTAGTGTACGGAGCATGTGCAAGAATACAGGATATAGTATTC
Organism: Pelobates fuscus; assembly: GCF_036172605.1. Classification (NCBI taxonomy): domain Eukaryota; kingdom Metazoa; phylum Chordata; class Amphibia; order Anura; family Pelobatidae; genus Pelobates; species Pelobates fuscus. The sequence goes on along the minus strand of NC_086320.1, from coordinate 319,608,917 downwards.
CCCCTCCTCCATTGTGCTGGACAAGCCATGCGGTCAAACAGGAAGTTAATTCTTATTTGGGTTGATTGGTCAAGGGAATGTGCGGGTGGAGCTTAATATGGGAGGAGTTATATGCCTATATAAGGAGCCTGCACTATTGTCCGGGGCTCAGACTTTGCTGTATTTTGGTGACGCTAGTCCCTCTGAGTCCCGATCGGTGATCCAATAAAGAATCTCTTCCTTCCTGAAGAAACCTGTGTCCATCTCTCTGTGCTTGGCTTCCGTCAGTTTCTCCGGTATCATTTGGTGCATTGGCCGGGAAGCTCATCGTTCAACGGTAGCTGAGAGGCAGAGGCGTGAGACGGTCTATCTTTGCCCACGTTCTCTACGGCTGCACCCCTGAACTTCTGCGTGGACCTCCCTTTGTCTCGGCGCCACTGGTCTGTTGTCCAGGAGATCATCGGCCTCTACGTGAGAAGTGCTGGGGTGTCCCCGTCGATGAGTGTGAACTCAGGTTCAGGAACGAGGAGGTAAGACAACTGCTGTTTTAGACGGCAGGACCCGCTAGGGGTATACCGATTGTGCGGTAGGCCCAAAGGGGTTTTTGAATCTGTATCTGCCCCCTCTGTCGGAGGGAAGGAGCGAAGGCGCACCGCTCGATCGAACGCTCTTTAGTCAGACCGTTTGATTTGGTTAGTCAGGCAGGGCGCTCTGGTGTAAAATAAGCCCTAGCCGGACACCGGTGTCTTGTCTAGACTAGCGTTCTAGGGTGTATATTTTGTTCGCTAGGTCGGAGGGACCGGGAGACTAAGCGGCGTCTGTGTAAATCCGGTTCGCTAGTTCTCATCCTATCTGGGCTAAGTGGGAAGGCGTGTAAATTTGGAACCCACTAGACTTTTGATAGTACGACTAAGAGGCGTCTGTGTAAATTCGGTCCTCTAGCTCGTTGTATAGTGCGACTAAGAGGCGTCTGTGTAAATTCGGTTCTCTAGCTCGCTATATATGTGGTGATTGGGCAGTGTGGCTAACCAAAACGTATGTAGATTGTTTTTAGGTAGTCCATTCAAGGTACTGGCCAATAGTTTAGTTGGGAATTGTAAATGTGTTAGCGATTGTTAGTAAAGTGTATATCTTGTTAGATAGCGCGAGCTCAGCCGTCTAGCGAGAGTGTTAATAGTGTGTTGCTGTATTATAGTGCACGGTACCATAACCCTGTATATTTACTGACACTGTATAATAAGTACTAATCATTGTCGTCCATTGCATGTTTAACACCATAACCACTAATAATTGTATTGTGACCTTAACTTGTGCTTTGACCTATGCTAACCGTACTGTAACCGCTATTTGTAAAAGACGATGTTACTGGGGTGTGTTATAGACGGGTAATTCGTATATAGAGAATTATAGCGTGGGTGACTGTATAGTTACGCCAAAGGGCATAATATTGATTATATAGTGACTGGTGTAGCAGCTGTGTGTGTACGGGAATTCCCTGAGTGTTTATTGTGTTATTGTGTACGTTTCACTTGGTAACCGTACCACGTGGTGCTGTTGCCAGAGGAAACGGGTGTGACTGTTGAATAGTACGCGTGTATAGTATTCGTTGTCGACGACGTTCCATTGTTAAGTATGGGTGCGTCGCAGTCAACGATTCCGGATCCCTTAGGTTGTATGGTGAAGAATTTTAAAAAGGGATTTAAAATTTGTGATTTTGGGGTAAAGATGTCTCCTGTACGTTTGGTCACTTTGTGTACTAGGGAGTGGCCTACTTTGGTTGCGGCATGGCCGCCACGTGGCAGTTTGGATCCAACTCTGGTACAGCGCTTACACGTGGCTGTATCAGGTAGGCCTGAACTTTACGGCCAGTTTCCTTATATTGACTGTTGGAGACAGGCCGTAAATGACTCGCCAAAATGGCTCCAGACATGCCACGAGGAGCAGTGTCGCCTCATGGTAGCTAGGACTTGTTCGTCCACTAGGACTGGTGTTAGGCCCATTTTGGACACGCCCCCTGAGTCCGAGATCCCTTTGCCGCCCCCTTACTTTCCGTTAAGAAGAAGTGACGCAAACGCAGGAAGCCCTGCACCCCTCCCCTCATTACCCTCATCCACTTCCGCTTCCTCCTCCAGTACAGGATCCACCCCCCCTCGTACTAAATCTCCCCTTCCGGAACCAGAACCCACCCCCATTAAAAACGAATATCCTGATTTGGCGCCACTTCAGACTTCCGGTCAAGCTTCATCTAGCTCGGCTCGAAGTGTTTTATTTACGACCTTTTCCCAAAACCAACCTCCCACATCCCCATACCCTATCTCTCCCCGACCGGAACCCATGACTGACGCCTCTCTACGTAGCCCCATCCAAACCCGACAGTTGACTGGTGCCCAACAATTAAAGCACTATCAGATGCCTCTTCGCCTAAATCCCGGGTCAGCTTATATTGATGCCGCAGGTCAAATGGCACACGCTGACCCAGTCTTCGTATATGTCCCATTTACCACTACCGACCTTTTAAACTGGAAGACCCATAATTCCTCGTATACTGAGAAACCACAAGCCATGACTGATCTGTTCACCTCAATAGTACAGACGCATAATCCGACATGGGCTGATTGCCAGCAGTTACTAATGACTTTATTTAACAATGAGGAAAGGACAAGAATAAATCAAGCAGCCATTAAAGCACTAGAGGATAGAGCCCGTGCTTTGAACCAAGCTAATCCAGCAGCATGGGCCGCAACACATTATCCCAACACTGATCCCGATTGGAACGTAAATGGTGCTGATATGGTTCAACTCAGAGCCTATAGAGACGCTATAATTGCTGGCATGAAAGCCGGAGGAAAGAAAGCCATTAACATGTCGAAGACAGTTGAGGTGATTCAGAAAAGCGATGAAGCGCCCAGTGTCTTTTATGACCGATTATTGGAGGCATACCGCTTGTATACCCCCTTTAATCCGGAAGACGCAGACAATTCCCGAATGGTTAACTCCGCCTTTGTCAGCCAAGCTTACGGAGATATTAAGCGCAAGCTACAAAAGTTAGAAGGGTTTGCAGGTATGTCCATCACCCAACTAATGGAGGTAGCAAATAAGGTCTATATGAACAGGGATACAGAAAGTAAGAAAGAGGAAGAGCGCAAGATGCGTAAGAAGGCTGATATGCTAGCGGTAGCGATCGCAGGCGTAGATAGACGGGGCCCAGATAGAGGCGATAGTAGATGGAATGAGGAACCTCTAAGTAAAAATCAGTGCGCTTACTGTAGGGAAGAAGGGCATTGGAGAAATGAGTGCCCGCGAAGGGAACAGTCTGAGAGAGACAGACCTAGGACAGGTTACGGAAACTTTAGAGGCAGAGCGAGAGGTAGAGGAGGCCCCGGAGGGAGTAATGGTTATAGAGGGAGTAATGGGAACAGAGGAAATGTTAGGGAAGACAGGTATATTCCAGCAGCGCAAAGGTCCCGCGATAGAGAAGGTAGGGACTTCGTGGGATTGGCTGACACGGTCATGGAGGACTATTGATACCGACCGGGCTCCATCCCCCTTGGTCGAGCGGAGCCTATGGTCGATGTATCAATAGGGTGGAAAAGGAGTGCGTTCATGATCGACACTGGTGCTGAACATTCAGTGGTGACTAATCTGGTTGCTCCTCCATCTGGAAGGACTATTACTGTGATAGGAGCAACTGGAAGAAGTGCTGAAAAACCGGTTCTTAAAAGTCGACTCTGTACATTGGGAGGCCACGTAGTAAAACACCAATTCCTTTATATGCCTGAATGTCCAGTCCAATTGCTGGGACGTGATATGCTGTCAAAATTACAAGCGCAGATTACGTTCCTACCAAATGGAACAACATCTTTAAAGTTTAATGGACCTTCAGGTATTATGACTTTATCCGTACCAAAGGAAGAAGAGTGGCGACTTTATACAGTGTTGACTAGCCAAAACCCTAGGAGTGATGAGACATTGTTTAACATACCAGGAGTTTGGGCAGAGAACAACCCACCAGGACTGGCCCGCAATATTCCACCAATAAAAATTGAACTGAAACTTGGGGTTTATCCAGTGAGCCTAAGACAATACCACATCCCACAGAAGGCTAAGAAGAACATCCAATCCTATCTGGATAAATTCATACGGTATGGTATCCTAAAATTCTGTACTTCCCCCTGGAACACCCCATTGCTGCCTGTTCAAAAGCCCGGTACAGATGAGTATCGACCTGTGCAGGACTTGAGAGCAGTCAATGATGCGGTTGTTAGTATACATCCAGTTGTACCCAATCCATATAACCTGCTTGCTTTAATTCCGGGCGGGGCTACTTACTTTACAGTCTTAGACCTCAAAGATGCCTTCTTTTGCCTCCGAATTGCCGCAGAAAGTCAATGTATTTTCGCTTTCCAATGGGAGAACGCTGTAACGGGCTCAAAACGCCAAATGACTTGGACAAGACTGCCCCAAGGGTTTAAAAATTCACCTACCCTATTTGGTTCAGCCCTAAGTCAAGATCTACTGGATTTCGAGTCCATCCCAGGAGAGTGTGTATTGTTACAGTATGTAGATGACTTGTTGATAGCAGCAGTTACAAAAGAAATCTGTCAGCAAGCAACGCACGATCTACTGCACATTCTCTGGAAGGCAGGATACAAGGTGTCCAGAAAGAAGGCTCAGTTGTGTTTGCCAACTGTCAAGTATCTAGGATTCCATATCTCTGAAGGTCAAAGGATTATGGGGCCAGAGAGAAAAGAAGCTGTCTGCCAAATACCAATACCCAAGAATAGAAGACAAGTGCGAGAATTCTTGGGGGCAGCAGGCTTCTGTAGGATATGGATTCCCAGCTATGCGATACTGGCAAAACCTCTGTACGCAGCCATCAAAGGTACAGAGCACGACCCCTTCTTATGGACCCAAGAACAGCAAACGGCATTTGAAGATGTGAAGAAGGCTTTGATGAGTGCCCCAGCATTAGGTCTACCTGATCACACACGACCATTCTACTTATATGTACACGAGCAAAGAAGAATGGCTGTGGGAGTATTGACACAGTACTTGGGATCATGGCAAAGACCTGTTGCCTACATGTCTAAGCAACTGGATGCAGTGGCCAGCGGACTTCCACCTTGTCTAAGAGCCGTAGCTGCAGCCGCCCTGCTAGTAGCTGAAGCCGATAAACTCACTCTGGGTCAAGAACTTTATGTACGAGTCCCACATGCAGTACAGACGTTGTTGGATTACAAAGGAAATCATTGGTTTAGTAACAGCCGTATGACCAAGTATCAAGCAATGTTGTGTGAAAACCCAAGAGTGCATTTAGAGACTGTAAACACCTTAAATCCAGCTACCCTTTTGCCACAACCTACTGAAAGTCAACATGATTGTTTGGAAGTAATGGATGAAGTATTTTCAAGTAGACCAGATCTTCGTGATTTTCCCATCCAGAACCCCGATGTTCAATATTATACCGACGGCAGTAGTTATGTGAAAGAAGGGATCCGCTATGCAGGATATGCAGTGACAACAATAGACAAGGTGATAGAAGCTCGGCCACTGGCAAAAGGAACATCAGCACAAAAGGCAGAATTAATAGCACTAACACGAGCGTTACAATTGGCTGAAGGTTTAAGAGTGAATATCTATACGGACTCTAAGTATGCGTTTTTAACCACTCATGCCCACGGAGCTTTGTATAAAGAAAGAGGACTACTGAATTCAGAAGGCAAAGAAATCAAATACGCAGCCGAAATCCTACAACTATTGGAAGCAGTGTGGGAGCCGAAAGAAGTCGGTATCATACATTGTCGAGCGCATCTGAGAGGAGATGGTGATGTAACCAAAGGAAATCGGATGGCAGATAGTGCAGCTAAGCGTGCTGCTGAATCAGGAAGACAGGAGTATGTGGGGCATATAGCTGCTCTTATACCAACTCCACTGTCCCAATGGACTCCAGTTTATACAGCTCAAGAAGAGGAGTGGTTAAAGACTGAACCGGGAAAGTATCTGGAGAACAAGTGGTATCAGCTAGAAGATGGAAGAATAGTTATACCAGCATCGCTAGCGGTAGAAATTGTCCAAAATTATCACAACGGGACACATTCTGGGAGAGACAGTACTGAAGAATCTCTTAGAAAACATTTCTACATACCAAGATTGTCCAACTTAACTCAGGCCATTGTACGAAGATGTGTAACGTGTGCTAAAAATAATGCAAGACAAGGACCAGTAAAACCACCAGGAGTCCAGTTTATGGGGGGACTCCCCATGTCCGATCTACAAATAGACTTTACAGTGATGCCTAAATCGGGTGGACATCGTTACCTGCTGGTAATTGTGTGCACCTATTCAGGCTGGGTAGAAGCATGTCCTACTCGTACAGAGAAAGCAGGAGAAGTTGTGAGATTCCTGCTACGAGAAATAATACCCCGATATGGACTACCCTGTTCTATAGGATCGGACAATGGTCCAGCTTTTGTTCACCAGTGCCTACAACAACTGACTCATATGCTTGGTATAAAGTGGAGGCTTCATACTGCATATAGACCCCAGAGTTCTGGTAAGGTAGAGAGAATGAATAGAACTATAAAGAACCAGTTGGCTAAAATGTGTCAGGAAACCCAACTTAAGTGGAACGTTCTCTTACCTATAGCTCTATTGCGAATCCGCAGTACCCCTACCAGAAGGATGGGCCTCTCTCCTTTTGAAATTATGTATGGACGACCACCTCCCGTACTTGGTAACTTAAGGGGGGATTTGAGTCAGTTGGGAGAAGGAATTACCCGGCAGCAGGTTGTAGAGTTGGGTAAGACTATGGAGGAGGTACAGAAATGGGTACAAGATAGATTACCTGTGAATATTTATCCCCCTGTTCATAGTTATCATCTAGGAGACCAAGTGTGGATTAAAGAGTGGAATAATGTACCGTTAGGGCCCAAGTGGAGAGGTCCTTATGTTGTTCTTTTGTCTACCCCTACAGCGATAAAAGTAGCAGAAGTGACTCCGTGGATACATCACTCCAGGGTTAAACCAGCAGCAGTCGATTCTTGGCAAGTTACAGCAGATCCAGAGAATCCCTGCAAGATCCGGTTGAAACGCACTACTCAGTCGGAGTAACGAGGAATTATTGTGGATTACAAATTTTATTGTTACAGGTGTGAGTGAGAAGGCCATAATAAAGCCTGTCCGCTTACCATCACATAGTGTATAAGCCAGGAAAGTCTCGAAGGGACACCTGTGAAGACGAGCAGAACTCCATTCCCTGCAGCCCTCACATCCCGGAAGCTGAGGTTCCATCGCACGGACGAAGACTGAGGATGACGGCGAAAGATGTGCTTTTTATTGTGTTTATTTATATGTGTTTTTATATTCAGGAAGGTAGAGGTACCGACGCTCCTAGCTGTGAGGTATGCATTAAGACTACGAGAACAGGTAACCATATTTCCCAAACCCTAATTTGGCATTCACAATACGAGTGTAAAGGAGATGTATCGAGATGTAGATACCTAAATATAGACTATAGTGTGTGCCATTTAGGAGTAGGAGAACCTAGGTGTTTCAGTCCGGAGTATCAACCTCGTACAATTTGGTTGACTCTCAGGAATGGAGATCCTCAGGGGACCCTAATTAATAAGACGGTGTTAGAATCCGTACATTCTTCGGGTGTTCTGCTATTTGATGCGTGTAAAGCGATATCGAGTGGTAGAAAGCCGTGGAATGTATGTGGGGATCTTAGATGGGAGAGGACGTATGGGTCTAATGATAAATATATTTGTCCCAGTAGTAAAAATAAATATGTAAGTCCTAGATGCCCAAATAAAGACTATAACTTTTGCCCATATTGGTCTTGTGTGGGGTGGGCGACTTGGGGACAGACAGTAGACAAAGACATGATGGTGACTAAGTTGCCGACTAGCCCATATTGTAAGTCTATGGAATGCAACCCAGTCCATATACTTATTAATAACCCCGACAAGTTCTTAGATAAGTATGGAAATTTATTTGGGTTTCAGATATACGGGACGGGTTTAGATCCTGGGACATTATTGTTTATAGGGATAGAGACTGATACGGTATCCTCCCAGACTCATCAAGTATACCATTCCTTTTATGAAGAGATGAGTATAGATAATAAGATCCCCCATAACGCTAAAAACCTGTTTATCGATCTAGCTGAAAGTATTGCCGGTAGTCTTAATGTTACCAACTGCTATGTGTGTGGAGGTACTAACATGGGAGACCAATGGCCATGGGAAGCAAAGGAGGTAATGTCCGGTTCTGAGGCAGTTGACCAATTAATATCTACACAAGCCGATTATCATATGAGTGTTAGAGGTAAATCTGAGTGGAGATTAAAGACCTCCATCATAGGTTATGTTTGCATAGCAAGGAAAGGAATAATGTATAACACTTCTGTAGGAGAATTAACTTGTCTAGGGCAAAAAGCTTATGATGATGATACAAAGAATACAACTTGGTGGTCGGCTTCAAATGTCTCAGAACCATCTAACCCGTTTGCTAGATACGCCAATTTAAAGGACGTGTGGTTTGATCTATCCATCACATCTACCTGGAGAGCCCCAGCAAATTTGTACTGGATCTGTGGTAAGAAGGCCTATTCGGAGTTGCCACAGGACTGGGAAGGGGCATGTGTGTTGGGTATGCTCAAACCATCCTTCTTCTTGTTACCGATTGAAACAGGTGAGACTTTAGGTGTTAAAGTGTATGATGTGAATCATAGGAAGAAAAGGGGACCCATAGAGATAGGCACCTGGGAAGATAATGAATGGCCTCCCCAGCGTATCATAGACTATTATGGGCCAGCCACGTGGGCTGAGGATGGTACCTTTGGTTATAGAACCCCTATTTATATGCTCAACCGTATTATAAGATTACAGGCGGTGGTTGAGATTATCACAAATGAGACATCACAAGCGCTCAATCTTCTAGCGAAGCATAACACCAGGATGAGGACAGCAGTCTACCAAAATAGATTAGCCTTGGATTACCTTTTGGCAGTAGAGGGAGGTGTATGTGGGAAGTTTAACCTAAGCAATTGCTGTCTTCAAATAGACGACGAAGGGCAAGCAATAGCTGAGCTTACTAGCCATATGGTTAAACTAGCGCATGTGCCTACTCAGGTATGGAAAGGGTATAATCCAAGTAGTTGGTTTGGTAGCTGGTATGAGTGGTTTGGAGGGCTTAAGGCAGTGGTAGGTGGAGTCCTACTGATTTTACTGTTGTGTCTACTCCTACCGTGTCTTATACCCTTAGTAGTTAGGTCTGTGCAAAGCCTGATAGGAAGTATAGCAGAGAGGAAGGCTGCTGCACAGATAATGGCGATATACAAGTATAAGGCTCTAGATCAAGGAGAACCAATGCAGGAAGATGAGTGTTAAAAGATTCACATCATAAGATAAGTCTGGTCTGGTTCAAGGTAACTTGCGGTGTAAGCAAAACTAAGGTTATGTGATGCCTCAAGTAATTGTAAAATATCAAGAGGCATCAAAGGGGGGAATGTGGTGGAATCTCGGTAAAAATAAATTTAGTAGGCCGAGATTACCACGTGGCATGTGTACGTGCATATGCTGACGTATCGATCAGTTAGTTGCACGTGGCAAGATACGATCAGTAGTGTACGGAGCATGTGCAAGAATACAGGATATAGTATTCCCCCTCCTCCATTGTGCTGGACAAGCCATGCGGTCAAACAGGAAGTTAATTCTTATTTGGGTTGATTGGTCAAGGGAATGTGCGGGTGGAGCTTAATATGGGAGGAGTTATATGCCTATATAAGGAGCCTGCACTATTGTCCGGGGCTCAGACTTTGCTGTATTTTGGTGACGCTAGTCCCTCTGAGTCCCGATCGGTGATCCAATAAAGAATCTCTTCCTTCCTGAAGAAACCTGTGTCCATCTCTCTGTGCTTGGCTTCCGTCAGTTTCTCCGGTATCAGTATAATAAGCACAGGTTACTGGCTATGGGGGAGATAATGTATAATAAGCACAGGTTACTGGCTATGGGGGGATAATATATAATAAACACAGGTTACTGGCTATGGGAGGATAATGTATAATAAACACAGGTTACTGGCTATGGAAAGATAATGTATAATAAACAAAGGTTACTGGCTATGGGGAGGATAATGTATAATAAACACAGGTTACTGGCTATGGGAGGATAATGTATAATAAACACAGGTTACTGGCTATGGGGGATAATGTATAATAAACACAGGTTACTGGCTATGGGGGGATAATGTATAATAAACACAGGTTATTGGCTATGGGGGGATAATTTATAATAAACACAGGTTACTGGCTATGGGGGATAATGTATAATAAACACAGGTTACTGGCTATGGAGGATAATGTATAATAAACACACAAAACATTCTTTTTTTAAAAAAGGAGGTGGGGGTCTGGGAGGGAGGGTCTGCTGCTGATTGTCTGGAATGTGTCTGCTGACTGTGAGGTACAGGGTCAAAGTTTACTCAATGATGACGAATAGGGGGCGGACCGAACATTGCATATGTTCGCCATCCGTGGCGAACGCGAACATGCGATGTTCGCCAGGAACTATTCGCCAGCGATCCGTTCAGGACATCACTATTAAAGTATCATTAGCAAGTTAGAAACCAGTAGCTTTTGCTATAATGGTTTTAGTTTACATTGTGGAATTTTAGTATCGTAATAGCTAGTTTTTTACATTACTCCATTATTACATCAGAGAATACTGAACAGTTTAAACAATATTCAATTCCACTATATTTCCAGGCTATGGAAAATTGCCATCAGCAGGAAGTAACAGTCTGAACCACCTGGGTTCAAACAAGAATCTCCTGGATGTACAGTTCTGTAGTAATAGGCTCCGTGAAACTCTGAAACAAGTTAACTTTTGGTATTTATAAAGATGAAGGATATGAATTGATTCTCTTCCAATGCTAAGGAAGTGTTGCAGTAAATTCCTTATCCAAAACAAACATGCGGCTCAATGTATCCAAATATAAAATATAATGTACATACAGACATCTGAGTCATGCAAATGAGCCAAGTATCACATTCACAAGGATAGTTATCTGTTTAATGTGCCCATGTTCTTCGTGTATAGTTCACAAAGTAAACATAATACAATTTCCTCATATTAGCAAAGTAGGGCAAACTTCCGCTCAAACTGCTCTTTCCTCAAACATCAGCACAGGATTCTTGAACCAGTTTTCAGAGTTCCATAAATTCCATCTTCTTTCTACCACCTGAGATGGAGGACACAGCCATGTAGTACTACACTATATGGTTTTTCATTTTTCATTTACCTATTTGTTAAACTCTGCCAAAAAATGTATGCTATATCTCTTTATCATGCTGCGCTACAGAATATATTGGTGCCCCGTAAATAATAGTTATAACAATGCCTACAATTTCCCTTTAGTATTCCTTGGGATTCTAAACTCTCTGAGACACAAATAGTTAATTATATCAATTGATTTTTGCCGCAGAAATCTCTAAGTTTTCTGACATTCTATGCATCATTATTGGCAAATAGTACTTTACATTTCAATTTCTTTTATATAAATATAATTTAGAAGTGATAAGTTACTGTATTTCTGCCCTTAGCAGTGCACAAGCAATGTCATTCTTGAATTAGACTATGGCGTGCACACAAATTAATAAATTTTTTGAAGGGTTTGTTTGGACTTGTTTATTGATAGTGAAATGAGGTTTAAAACCCACTTTATTTCTATTTATTTATTTATTTTTATTAAATTCTCTGAATAACTGAGAAGTAACGGTGAGAATTCCCTGCTCCCTGATGGGTAACGCATATTGATGCTTATGTCTAATTTAATCATTGTCAGGGGTAAGGCCAATTCTGTTACCATCAGTAATACAACGTTTCAAGGTGATAAATCCAATCTGCAAAATGATATTCTGTTGGCATTTGTGTAATATTAATTAGATCACCTTGTCAAGTAATGTGAAATTTCCCCAACATTCATTAGAAATTCCTTACCGATAGGCAACAGCCTCCGTACTACCTCCTGTCTCTTTTCTCGCTTATGACTGACAGCTGAGGTCAAGATGAGAGACATCAACCCCTTAAAATTTCTGAAAGGGTAGGTCACTGGACTCCATGACAAATGCAGAGTGGGCGGACTATTGCTTGAAGATATCTTATTAAATTGGACAAAAGCTGTCTCTCTCACAACAATGTCTAAGAATGCCCTCTGCCTGAATGCAGAATGCACATGTGTGATGGAAAGCCATTTGCATTAGCCTGCAGTCATTTTATATACGGAGGTAATGAAGTTGTCAGGAGAGCCTGCAGTGTGGCTGAGGCTGATATTCAAATAGCTCCATGGCTTCTGTTCCTTGTAGCTTTACCCGCTACCCCCCCACCCCTTTCACACGCTAGCTGATGGGCACATTGCATTCATAAGTACTTTTATCATGCATATTGATGTATGAAAGTTTAATTCATTTTGTGTTTGAAACTCAAGAGGAAGAAAGAAATGACTACACAATAGCATGATTTGATATCTAGTCTACACCTACACATTATGGGGGCTCACCTGTTTCCTGTACAAAAATCTCTGTAAATAACATTTATATAGCATTTTATACATCTCCTATAATTATATGTTATGTGTTAAAGAAATATCGAGCATAATCTGAGTCTATACCATAAATTGCTGCCAAAGGGAATAGAGTGCCGCTTAATGGTCCTACGTCTTTGTGTATGTAACATAATTCTTCCATAAGTGATAGACTGATGTACAGTGATGTGAAGTGTTTGTAAATGTTCTGTATAAATACTAACAGAGTGTCACAATCTCATATACAAGGCAGCCCCTTATAGGAAGGTCCAATATGGACAAGGCTAAGAAGTACCATTGTTTATACAACAAGCAGGCAGGGCATATGATTAAATGTAGGAGAGGTACATTTTTAGTCTCCTTATTACACTGTCACCCTATGTCAACCACTGCTACTGTTTTCTTTTTCTATCCCAGTGTACACTGGCTTTCCATTCTGAATATTATTCTGCTTCCCAATTCTATTTTTCCTACCGCTCTGTAAGGCTCACCAATATGCATGGCAGTCTTTGTCATTCGCCCTTACACACTCCTTCTATATCAGTTTCCTGTAACTTTGTCTTTCCCTGTTCCAATATCACCTATCCTCCCCTCCTTCTGTCGGCCTTGCCCCGTGCCCATTCCCATGTCTTCCCCCTTCTCTCATTTTCTTCACATCCCTTTAAAGTAATCTCTCATATACTTAATTTCCCTCTACATCAATGTGCATTTTACAGCACTATCCCACTTTCCCACACTATCACTTTTCCCTTTATGAATATCTCCTGTATGTTCCTCTTCATTTATTTGTCTTATAATGTCATCACCAGTCACCATTTTGATCTCATTATAGCTTTATAAAGAATCAGCAATCAACTCTCCCTTGGAAGTCATGGTGTCATGTTTATATATTTAAAAAAAATGTATTTTAGGTAGTTTTCAGAAGATCTTATAGTATTTACACCCAGAGATTCTGGGTTGTACATTGCTATGTCTGTAAAGGATGAAACGTTGATCAAACAGAATTCTAAAAATGGAAGGAACATCCTCATTTTAGACTAATACTTAATCACTGGTGGACAGTTATGATCTCTGTTTGGGTTTGGTTAGAACCATTTAGTTTATCAGGACTATTTAGTTCTACCTCTCAAAACTCTCAACTAGGATCTGGTTCTCTGTAGAAGCTGTCACTGGGTATCCAGAATGTGGTTTACAATCAAATAATGAATTTTGTTTTTGAAATTTAAATAATGCTTAAAAATGGACAAGCTCTCATTATGAATCCACACAATAGTCTTGCATTAGATATATAAAGTAGGTTGTTGGTCACCTTATTCTAAGGGACACGTTTTCACATCTGTCCTCAACAAATACGTGGGCTTGTAATCAAGGAGGAGAGAATATGGGTAATAAAATAAAATGCAATTAATTTAAAAAATCCACCTTATTAGGAGTAGTTTGCTGAAGGTAGTAAAATGCTTCCCATAAACTATATGGTTTACTGCCATGTTTGGAATATTTGATGGTAGTTCTAAAACTGACCTCTGTATGTTTCCTTTGTAATTGGATGGATATATTTATTAAAGGATGGAATATGCTATTTATATTCCCCCGAGAATAAAGTCTATAGGTTTTGGAAATTTGTATGTATTGATTGTATTGGTTTTGTGCCAGAGACATACTGCTGTATATGATGTGTGTATAGATTATCTTAGCTAAGATGGATACAATGTCTGATTTACATTGTTGGTACTATGGCTGGCATATCTTATGGATATGTATTGGCTTAATGTGTTTAATAAGATATAGGCAACAAGAAGTGTTCTGAAAGATGCATACTATGGATTTGTCTGACGATAGCTTTCTATGTCTCCCAGTGGTTTTCTTTAAATTGCCACTTTAGATTGTAAGAACTGTATAATGTTTGCACGTCATAGATAAGAACAAATCGACTCATTGATAAATAATGCAATCTGGCAAATCCATTGATTGTGTAAACATTTTGTTGTATATTGTTTGTGGAGGTCAAGTTCGGGTCTAGATTTTAATACTGATGTGTTTTATCAACATGCTGTAACTTCAAGATATTGGTCATGTGTATCACTAGCCCTCTCTATGTATGAGCATGTATACATATAACAAGTTTTAGATGTGTGATCCTGGCAATTCATGTCCTATGAGGTTATTTGTATCGTTGCTGTTTATCTACAGCTCGGAGGAAGATGCTTGAAGTGGCTGGGGTTTATGGCTGCTTTTTGGGACTGTCAACTGAAGATTAAACTAAAACAAGTTTACAACCGACTTTGACAATGCAGGTAAATGTGGTGGACCACCGTTGTATCGCCGCCAAGTATTCCCTTTCCCGTAGTGTAACAGCTCCTTCCAGACGAAGTAGTGATTATAGCTGGTATAACTTCCCCCCCATACATTAGTCGAAACTTAATGCTGGGAGTAGATCTGTTTTTTTTCAGGCAAGTCACACAGAATTAATACAGAGACCACCAGCATTGGATCTCCATTCATGGACACATAAACCCGCCCTGGCGTCTCTGCGTGTGGGAGATAATTGAGTTGATAACTGGTAAACTAACTATCTCCCGGACACAGAGCTTTCAACATACAAAAACGCTGAAAATGCACAGAATGCAGTAGTGCACCCCCACATGTCCTAAATCCTCAGATAACTGGTCTCTGAGCGCCAAGTCTGTAAAATAGAAATGACCAAACGCGCTACTGAGCTAAAACTTTGACCGGCAGCACACGTGGTCCATGCCCAAAAGAGTTTCAGAGTGATTAGTGCTCCTGTTAACAAAGTAAAGGGTGCTCCTCCTGTCTCTCAGGGAGCAATTGCTCCCCACAATCTCAGGCACCTTCCCTCCAAAAAGCGCTGCCTTGGCAGGTTGTTAAGGGGGTCATTACCCTGAGTTGAAATGACTGGGAGCTGCGACTTCCCACATCCGCTTTGGGTTCCATAACCGTGTTCGTGAGTTCAAGCAGCCGAATGACTGCCAGCAAGAGAGTGTTTGGATTATTTCCGGAGAGGGAAGGCACCGACCCAGGAGAACCATGAATAAGTCTCTTAACGCCCAAACTGTGTCTATGCACATGGTCCATAGTCTTTAAGTGACAGAACTTAAAACAGTGTATAAAATGAGGATGCTTTGTTCCAGTAAGTAATCTCCAAGTTCACTAAAGGCAAGCTGACTTTAACGCCATCTAATGCAACTGACTGACATTGTTTAGGACCGTTACAGCTGATTATGACTTGAAAAATAGCCAGCTTCAGTAATACATGTATAACTCACTTGTCACCTACATGTAACCAATTCCTGAAGACATCCTGGATCAGTTAAAGGTTTTTAAAATCAGACTGCATCCTATTGGTACCCCTAGCATACCATGAAAATGCACACTGCTAACATAAACAGGGTTATTTTTAAACAGTGAGAATTCAAAGTGAATGTCAAATTAAAGACCACAGCAGCATAGCTGACTTTTTCCCAGTTCAGCTATTTTGACTTGAAATGTGAAATTTACTTTGAAGGCAGTTTAACTCTGTAAACTGTTAGCAGACACACAGAATGATAACAACAACAATAATAATAATTATTAAAAATTATCTCAAAGCTTGGATGCCGTTTTTGGCGATTTGCATGATTCACACTATATGAGGTTGCGGAGTAGGATTATATTAGGAAGGTGGGAGGTGTAGGATTATATTATGAAGGTTGGAGGAGTAGGATTTTATTAGGAAGGTGGGAGGTGTAGGATTATATTATGAAGATTGGAGGAGTAGGATTTTATTAGGAAGGTGGGAGGTGTAGGATTATATTAAGAAGGTGGGAGGAGTAGGATTATATTATGAAGGTGGGAGGTGTAGGATTAGATTAGGGGGGTGGGAGGTGTAGGATTATATTAGGAATGTGGGAGGAGTAGGGTTAGATTAGGAAGGTGGGAGGTGTAGGATTATATTAGGAAGCTGTGAGGAGTAGGATTATATTATGAAGGTTGGAGGAGTAGGATTATATTATGAAGGTGGGAGGTATAGGATTAGATTAGGGGGTGGGAGGTGTAGGATTAGATTAGGGGGTGGGAGGTGTAGGATTATATTAGGAATGTGGGAGGAGTAGGGTTATATTAGGAAGGTGTTGTTTGAATGTCCTTTGCTGTTATGCTGTGGTCACCTTGATCCCCTAGTTTATAGAGGGGTGGGGGAACAATGGTCTTAACAAGCCATGTGTGGCTGGGTGATGGTTAATATATGAAAAATAGGCTCTGTGACTGTCACCTTTCTTGAGCAATGGGTGAGGTGCTAGGGTGACAAATTCTCTAGTCCAATATATATGCAAGCCCTTATTATTAAGAACTGTAAGGGTCTTGCTGCTTGCCCCCTGGGGGCAATGCTGACAATAAAATGTCAAGTTAAGAGCTACGGGTTGCCTAGTCAATTGTAGACAGTTCTGAATCTAGTTTAAAGATTCAGACATTCAGAGGTTGAAATATACGTACTGTCAGGGGCGTACCTAGAGCATTTGGCACCCGGGGCGGACCCTGAGTGTGGCACCCCCCCCCCCCATAATAAAAATGTAAGAAAACACCCACAATTTTTTGCTTTCCTATTGACTGTTTGAATGTGCGCGCACCTCTTGCCGCGCATGTGCATTCGGCTCCACTCGGGAGCTGACATCGGCGGGGGAGAAGAGGTCACCCCTTAAAACCCATTCAGCCACTTACCTTTCTCCAACGTCGGGCTCCCTCCCTCCCCCTGCCGACGTTAGATCCGAATGCGCATGCGCGGCAAGTGCATTCAAACTGCCCATAGGAAAGCATTACTCAATGCTTTCCTATGGACGTCCAGCGTCTTCTCACGGTAAGTTTTACAGTGAGAATTGCGGAAGCGCCTCTAGCGGCTGTCAGTGAGACAGCCACTAGAGGCTGGATTAACCCTCAGTGAAACATATGTTTTCAGCTGCAGGGTTAAAACTAGAGGGACCTGGCACCCATACCACTTTATTGAGCGGATCCTTAGAAATAGCATAGGAAAGGGATTTGAGTTCAAAAGATGTAGCGGCTAGGGCAGAGGTTTTGTAGAAGGGGGCCAGGGCAGAGGTTTTGTAGAAGGGGGCCAGGGCAGGGGTTTTGTATAAATGCGATATTTTTGTAGAAGGGGGAAGACAAGTGCTTTTGTAGAAAGGGGCTGGTGAGAAACTTCTAGAAAACTCCTTCCCTGCCCCTTTCTACAAAGCCCCTGGTCTCGCCCCTTCTAGAAAACCCCTGCCCTTCGCCCTTCATATAAAAACCCTGCACACTAATCACATAAATTTCATACACTCCGTACACATAAAAACCCTGCACCCCGATCACATAAATTTCATACACTCCCTACACATAAAAAACCCTGCACATCCCCCTTAATTAAAAAAAAAAGCTGCACACCCCTTTAAAAAAACCAAAAACCTGCACAACCCACCTTAATTAAAAAAATCATGCAAACCCTTAATAAAAACCCTGCACACCCCCTTAATAAAAAACAAAAACTTTCACAACCCCCTAACAAAAAACATGCCCCCCCCTTAATAAAAAACAAAAATCTGCAGTGCACATCCTCCCTTAATAAATAAAATACTGCAACCCCCTTAATAAAAAAAACAACCTGCACCCCCCTTTAATTAAACATACCCCCTCTAAATAAACTTCCCCCGTGCTGCACCCCCTTTAATTAATCCACATCCCCTTTAATTAATACACAACCCCTCTTTAATTAATCCACCCCCTCTAATTAATCCACCCCCCTCTAATTAATCCACCCCCTCTAATTAATCCACCCCCTCTAATTAATCCACCCCCTCTAATTAATACACCCCCTCTAATTAATACACCCCCCTCTAATTAATACACCCCCCTCTAATTAATGCACCCCCCTCTAATTAATCCACTCCCCTCTAATTAATCCACCCCCCTCTAATTAATACACCCCCTCTAATTAATACACCCCCCTCTAATTAATACACTCCCCTCTAATTAATCCACCCCCCTCTAATTAATACACCCCCCTCTAATTAATACACCCCCCTTTAATTAATACACCCCCCTTAATTAATCCACCCCCTCTAATTAATCCACCCCCTCTAATTAATACACCCCCCTCTAATTAATACACCCCCCTTTAATTAATCCACCCCCTTTAATTAATCCACCCCCTCTAATTAATCCACCCCCTCTAATTAATCCACCCCCTCTAATTAATACACCCCCCTCTAATTAATACACCCCCCTTAATTAATCCACCACCCTCTAATTAATCCACCCCCTCTAATTAATACACCCCCTCTAATTAATACACCCCCCTCTAATTAATCCACCCCCCTTTAATTATCCACCCCCTTTAATTAATACACCCCTCTAATTAATCCACCCCCTCTAATTAATACACCCCCTCTAATTAATCCACCCCCCTCTAATTAATACACCCCCTCTAATTAATACACCCCCTCTAATTAATACACCCCCCTCTAATTAATACACCCCTCTAATTAATCCACCCCCCTCTAATTAATACACCCCTCTAATTAATCCACCCCCTCTAATTAATACACCCCCCTCTAATTAATACACCCCCCTCTAATTAATACACCCCCCTTTAATGAATCCACCCCCTCTAATTAATACACCCCCTTTAATTAATTCAGCCCCCTCTAATTAATACACCCCCTCTAATTAATACACCCCCCTCTAATTAATACACCCCTCTAATTAATCCACCCCCTCTAATTAATACACCCCCCTCTAATTAATACACCCCCCTTTAATGAATCCACCCCCCTCTAATTAATACACCCCCCTTTAATGAATCCACCCCCTCTAATTAATACACCCCCTTTAATTTATTCAGCCCCCTCTAATTAATCCACCCCCTCTAATTAATACACCCCCCTTTAATTAATACACCCCCCTATAATTAATCCACCCGTTCTAATTAATCCACCCCCTCTAATTAATCCACCCCCTCTAATTAATACACCCCTCTAATTAATCCACCCCCTCTAATTAATACACCCCCCTCTAATTAATACACCCCCCCTTTAATTAATCCACCCCCCTCTAATTAATATACCCCCCCTTTAATGAATCCACCCCCCCCTAATTAATACACCCCCCCTTTAATGAATCCACCCCCCGTCTAATTAATACACCCCCCCTTTAATTAATTCAGCCCCAGACATAAAATAACTACTTTATACTTACATTTTGATGATGCCTTGCTTGCCCGCCGAATCCGACCACTGGGTGCCTCACCGCCCGGAAATGGATCCTTCCGCTGAAGATCCGTGAAGGCGGACTGACGGCGTTGCGCACGTCGTCATCACGTTGCGCGACGCCGCGGCCCGCAACGCTCCTCCCCCTCCTCCTCATAAAGAAGGAAGTCCCGCCGGTGTTTGGCCGCAAAGGTGCTGCGGCTGTGCGCAGCGTAATGATGGGGGGTGACACATGACACTGGAAGTCATGGCACCCCCCTAGTCAGTGGCACCCGGGGCGGGCCGCCCCCCCCCGCCCCCCCCTTAGTACGCCACTGCGTACTGTCAAAATCCACAGTAACTGCTTCAATCAGCTAACACAATGCTTGTGTGTGGAATAAGTAGTCAATTTATAAAGTACATCATCAGTACTGGATCTATAAAGCCTAGGAATACAGACAATATTTAGGGTAACCTAGGGAGGTTGGCAACCCTGCCATGCCTATTACGCATGGTTGCTGAAAGTATGCAGAAGCAGAAGATTAGTGGCTGAGCTGGAGTATGCCAGTTTAACTTGGTAAAGAAAACTAGACTGTCATTGATTTCCATCAATTGCAAGCATTTTTTTTGTTTTTTTTTGTTCTGTGAGAATAAAATAACTTTTAAATGAGTCTACAGCAAGTTCACTGAGCACACAGTATAGTGGTATAAACACTAAAACATGATAAAGGAGGGAGTAAAATATATTATTATATATGTATTAACTGATACATTATTTATTTATTATTATGAGTACTGTTTCATTCACTGTTACTCTAATCATTTAAGAAAAACAGCTATGCTTTACTGTAGAACAAAGAACTAGTATATATTGCCAATTGAACCGTTGGAGGTCCTTCCTGGTATCAAGCACCAAGAGAAGACCTTCCTCTATTGAAGAGTGACTAATGATGTTTAGCAAGCGCCTAGTATTATCCGATTCCTGGCGTCGTGTTATGAACCCAGACTAGTCATAAGATATTAGGGAAGGTAAGAGTCTTGATATGCTGTTGGCTATTAATTTGGCATACAAGTTTGTGTGTCCTAGCAGCTTGCACTATCTGCTGCTTTACGCGTAGTAATGAACTCGGGTGATGGTATCCCGAGGAATAGTGGGCGCTAGATGATGGGGTTTCGCCAGTATATGTGTCCAGTCATGTAGGACTTCCGCCATAGTCGCTTCCTATAGTAAGGTCTGGAATAGATTTTGTACAAAGCCATTCAGTTCTTAAGGCTTGATGTCCTCTGGGAAGCCCCTTAGCCTTCTGTCTTGGTCTTCATGGTCAGCCATGTCCGTTATTGCCTCTCTTGCTACTTGTTTTTCTCTCCTTAAGTTTATATATATGATATGCTTCAGATATGTTCTCTCTGTAATGGCACAAGATGAGCTAAAACCAGCTTGAGAGATGAGCGGGGACCCACCAAAGGGCAGGCTAATTGAGCTGTTGTCCATTCTCACCCCTCTTGCTACTTGTTTTTCTCTCCTTAAGTTTAAAGGGTAATTCAGATGTGGACCCCTTGCTCACAGTACCTAGAGGGATGTTGGCTATACCTCACTGATGATACCTTACAAGGTTGAAACGATCGTCTGGGATTGCTGTATCTCTCGTGAAGAGGGAACTTGCTGGCATTTTGGATCTGGACTGCCCGAACGGGTGGGACCAGTCTGATATGCTTCAGATATGTTCTCTCTGTAATAGCACAAGATGAGCTAAAGCCAACTTGAGATCTGAGCGGGGACCCACTGAAGGGCAGGCTAATTGAGCTGTTGTCCGTTCTCACTTCTCTTGCTAATTGTTTTTCTCTTCATGGTCAGCCAGTTTAGCTTCTAGCTGCTTAAGTTTGGCTCCTGAGAGGATTACATTCTGTTAAGATGAATAATATGCAGTCTTGTACATTGCAAGGACGTAACGTAACTTACTTTTTCACATGGTCCTATCCTTACACCCTCTTTAAAAGAGACTTCACTTAGCTTAGTTTTGCACCCTGACCACACCTATGACATGCCCCCTTAGATAAGCTTAGGAACTACAAATAGCTGCATGCTTATATCATGCTTATATCATGCTCTTTGCATGAGCTTTTTCATGCTGTTAGTTAATAGTTGTCAATATTTGATTGGTAATTAATTCAACTTTCCCCAAACTTCCCCTTATTGCATGTTGCTTTATAAACTTTGTTGTGTTTAATAAACTTTGGACATTCTTCGAATTAACTCCTTTGTATGGTCAAATTTTGTCCCTGAGTAGTAGGGATGTGGTAAAATCTGAAAGGATTTGACAGGAGAATTCTGGTGATCACCAAGGACAAGTGTTTCAAAAGCGTGAAAGGTGGTATAGGATTCTGCTAAGGTATTATGTACTTTGATGATTTCATAAATTTGTTTCTTCCAGATGGTCCGTTCTTTTGCCCATCGTTTTCACATCATCTCTGATATTGTCAGTCATATTCTGAAGGTCCATTTTGAGGGTGGCTCTCAGCTCGTTCATCATTTTCTGTATCGAGGTATCCGTAGCTGGAGCTTAAGGACATAGAGAAAAAGATGAGCTTTCAATGTGGTCTGAAATTGAGACTGGCAATAAGGCCTCATCGCCGTCATCTTGTGAGGAGCCCCTCGGAAGGGAAAGTGATTCAATATGCAGCGATGTTGCTTTTGGTTGCGCCTTTTTAGCTGATTTGTTGGACATCGCTGCAGAGAGGTAAGTAGTAGCTTGTTTGTTTTGTTCTGGCATGTATATTACTAACCAGTATGCCACTAATACTGCTGATTACTGACAGAGATTCAGATCATGCATGCGGCGCCATGAACATCTTGGCCACAGCCCCCTATAATTAATTTTTAAAATCTGATCTTTTTAGGGAAAATGTTATGGATTTGCACCATTGCATTCTGGCTAAGACAGGACTACTCCACCGAGTTGTAGAACAATTTCACAGTGGGCAATGAGTATATGAATAAAACATCAACTGCATGCTTTTTACCAGACAACATATTAATATTAGGAGAAATTCTAGCAGAGTTTTAGGAGCCGCCCATGATTGGTAGCAAGTCTTACAGGCTTGGACCATGGAATTTCAGATCGGAGAATCATTAGGATACTAAATGAATAAATGTATACTCTGAATATATACTATGAATGCAAACTATAAATACTTCAGGATACTTAGAATGTCATCACACTTAATGATTGCTGACCATAGAATTTCATTATAAATGCCAATATAAAGTCCTGGGAGGTATGAAATATTCTTCCATTTATTTGTAATGAAGGAAATTTTAGAGGGCAGAGATGACTTATTGCCCTGCCCTTTAAAAGGCACATTAAGTTATGTTCCAGGATAGTGAAAGGGATTCTATTACTGGTGTAAGATGCCCTTTGAACTCTGTTTTCTGAAGGAAGTGGCAGCGGTGTAATGTATACATATTGGAATACACAAGAGATGTCTTTTAAGTGCTATGTAAGCTGTTTATGCAAAATGCCAATGGGCCATTAATGGCAAAGCCTTAAGATTGCATGAAGATGAAAAGTCTTCCCGATTAGTACTGAGTTTGCTAAAGTACACCTTTTAATAAATTTAGACAAAATTGAAAAATGTTGTTGACTAGATCCCTTTGCTTGATCGCTGAAGTGTTCGATTTTTTAGAGTGTCAATTCATCACTGTCCACCTGGTTATATTTAACACTTTCTCCTGCTTCCAGCATGAGGTGTGAAAGTCGACTGCTTCTGTCATAAGATATCTGCTTCACAAAGGGGTCAACAGTGCATTGTGTAGGTTCATGAATCCTGCTTTCCAGCTGCTCTTTACTTTCAATAGAATGAATTCCGGACGTAAAAGAAATCTGCCCACTCAGCAAACAAATCAAGAGTATATATAAAAATTATTGGTTTGCAACAATTATTTTATGTCACGGTTTTCACTTTTGCTTCAGAGAAGATATATTCATTTATGAATTTGGCATTTTCCTATGAAATGCAAAAAGTATGCAAATAACAATGAAGCACAATTAGCTTTTTTTGTACATTTGACTCCGAAAAAAGAACAAAAAGCAAATGAAAAATAAAAAATAATGATCTTGATCACAATCTATGATTCCAATAATTATTCACAGGTTAATAATGGTTGGTAATGGGCAATTAGAGAAGTTAACACAATTACAATTACACGTTTTCAATGACTTTAGATAGCATTTGTGATATTATCTGATAAGCAGTGATCACAATCACTCCAGGTAAGATTTATCAATACTTATCCAAAGACATTTTCCCCTCATTGAACGAAGCTGTCTAAAGGACTACTTTTCAACAAATGAATGAGTACCCAAAAAATCTGCAAGCTTAACAGTGAATTTCCACACGCGGAAAAAAAATACTAAGTACACCTTGTGGCGACATTTGGTAGTGCCACCAAACATATACAAACATTTCCTGTTTGATTAATTAAAGCAAATAAAGTACATCTATGAACACTGTTACACTAATCTAACTTTGCAAAATCGTAATGCAACAAATACACATATCCATTAAATCCAAATATCAGCGTTAAACATGCTTTTAGAAGCACAAACAGATATTCATGTTCATTTTATTTTGGATCACGATAAGTCAATGGCACACATATTAACTTTTATAATCACCATAGTCTCGAATAAATTTCAACCTGGTATAAAATTGCCAAACCTGCAAAATCGCAAAATAGATTCAGTGTAAAAACTTGCTCCTAGTTTAGTCTCTGGTGTTTTTCAGATATGTTTACCTAGCGAACTTCATCAGGCCCAAGTTCCCCCAAATCTTGTAAATGTCTATCATTTTATCTAAAATTAAAAGGGAGCCCTGGCACTCTCCCTGAGTTGGGTCTACTTGACTCTGATTAAGACCCATAAAATAGCCTAATTGAGTGTGTTGTACTGGTGGAAATAAGTCATGTTGCAAGTTAATGAACAAGTTGAGATGAGTCTCAGAAGTGTCTAATCATTAATGTTGCAAATAACCATTCCACCCCCCCTCCCCCCCCAAAAAAAAATTTCTAAAGCAGACTAACAAAGTGTACATGTTTTGATTAAAACATTATAGTAAAATGTTACTTTCAACATGTTATAAATATGGCCGTTTTGATAGATCATCCTTGGTTTAATTAATATTACATTACAAAAAAATTCAAGATATTTTCTTTGTTGTTTTTTTTTTTTGGACAGTCAGGATAAAAATTCATTTAAAAAAATCAAATATATCAAATCGCAAAAAAAAAGTCGTCAATCCCCGTTTTCAGGTTTTGCCATAGACAAATGGCTGGAAACATTTGGAATCAATCATTAGCAGATTAGCTGTTGGTGCAAAGTAAATAGCAATCAGCTTATTAGGCATCAGGCAGAGTGAGATAAAGGAGCAGAATTATTGAAAATGAGGATGTGTGCTATGGTGTGCTGATGGTGCAGAACAACTGAAGCTGTTCTATTGTTTCTGCTGCCATTATATGCAGAGAATAAACCACACACTATCTAGCCAAGTCAAATGGCTGCAAGGCACTTGTTTCCTATCTGTATATATTTTAATTATAAAGTCATTTCAGTGACACTTTATTTCATTAATTCACTTCTGAATCATTGTCGTCCTTAGTGAAGTAGAGAACGTTGTGTTTTATGACGGTACAAAGCTCCAGGCCAGCAATATAATACAACGGCATGTGGAGGAAGGTTCATTTTCTGTATCCAGAGCACACTTATTCAAGCTAATTAACTAAATTCACTTAGACATAGTGGGTCACCGACTATTGTCTTTAGGGGGAAAAGGCAATCTAAACCCAAAGTTATTGCTGAATGAGTGGGGTTTGTTAAAAAAAACCAAAAAAACAGTTCTAGTAGTATGACCACTTCATCTCAATGAAGTGGTCTTGGTGCAGTGGTCCATTTATTTTAACTCTTCAATTTAAAACATTGCCGTTTGTATGTCTGATTAAAGACATTTCCTCCTGCAGATCCATGTCAAACTTGGTCCTACAAACAAATGCTGCTCTCGTCCACAAATACTTCTCTTTGAGAAGCATTGGATTAGACAAGTTCTTGGAAGACATCAGCAGGCACGCTGACACCTTCTGAAGTGGAGAGGGCGACTATAGCAAGAGTGTGTTGGTGCAGGAAATGAGGTGAGTAATCTTTATTTGAATTATTGTTTTATCAGCAAAGGGGGTTGGACAGTGATAGAAGGGAACCTATACCTTCCCTTTGACTTCTGAAAATAAACTTGATCTGTTACCTCTATGACTACTTTCTACCCGACATCCACATGCTGCTTCTAAAAAGAGCAAGGCCTTTGGGATGAACACAATAAAGGATAGCAAATTGAAATCATATGGAAAGTGCCTTAGCACTCAGTTTTATAATTAACGAAAGCATGAAAGAGCTAAAAGAAAAGAAATATCATTTTAATTAGTCTTCTGTAGCACAGAGGTCAATACTAACAATTCTCCCCTCCTTTCTTTGAGCAACAATGCTGGAGAGAAGAGTAACATTTTGTTAAATGTTAAGGACTTTACTCACTGAAGAGGAAAAAGTGTAAATGTCATATAATCTGGAAGTTTTGCTTTTTGCTTTTGCTCTGCATCACTAATCTTTTAACCCTTTGAAGGTCAAAGGTATAAACAATACACACAGCTTCTCCACTCGCTCTAATACAGTGGTATCAATGGAATGTGTACATCCAACTGATATACTTCAGGGGAGCCTTAAGTGATTTATTACAATGAAAACCTGTTCTCAAAGTAGACATGGTTTATTTGTCAAATTAGTCAAGTGATGAAATTAATTTTATGTTAGGGCTAGTGATGGATAAACGAGGCGATGTGGATTGATATATAACAAACAGAGTTAATAGGCAAGTATGTGTCATCCTCTTCCTCTGTTTCCTTATCTTTTTTGGGAAGAAGAGCTATTTAGGATAGATATAGGTGTGTAGTGGATGCAGTGTATGTGTAGTGGCACAGCATGTATGTTGAAGAGGAGACCTAGCAGACTCCCTCTTCCACCTCCAGCCAGGCAGCATGTCCTGTCCTTCTCTCGCGAGCCTGGCATGTTCTGTCAGGTGAAAGATGGAGTCTGTTGGGCCCCCTCTTCATCTTCACTATACATGCCAGCAGGAGCTCACAGATGCACATATAGAGATACTCACTAAATATATATGCTTGGGACAAAGTTTGCAACTCACTATTTTGCATCTGTCTGTTGCATTTCAAAACTGTGTACTCTTTCTGTCTGTAGAATCGCTCATCAGGCGATTTTGAAAAGGAATGGACAGGTACAAAATAGTGCACATCGGGTTAGAGAACTGACAAGCCCACCAACGGTGTATGAAGATGGCTGTCAAAAAGTGATCGTGACAAATGTAGACAAGGGATTTCTTCATAAAACATCAATATACATGAATTAAAAAGAAACTGAGATGGTATGTTATAACATAAAGGTCATAATAAAGCATTAAACATTTTTGATGACCGTTATCCCATAAGCCATGTGCCTCTTTTTTTGTTACATAGTTTTGAAATTATTTTACCGAGTGAAGTGAGTTATGGCTGTTGACAAAGGATGTATATCTGTTTCCAGTTCAAATTTGCCAACAGATTTCAATATGCTGGATAGGTCAGGGCAATAGTGCTCTTTGGCAGTGCAGTGTACATGTTCTACCTTGAGTGGACGGGGCTATCAATCACCCTGACCACCTTCCTTAGTGGCAGACCCGGAAGGTGGGTAGGCAAGATTGGAAGGTATTTTTAACATGATTATCTGTGCTAAGTTGGCTTACGTATCTAAGACCAACTCACATCAATAAGATAGACAAACCTTAAATAAGCTAAAATTCCATTTTAATTTTAAAAATGAAGTTCCTAAGATCTAGAAAAAATCCTCAAATCCTGGAATAAGTTACTCTGTGATCAACTGAGTGATGGAAGGAATACATTTGCAGATATTAGCATTGTTCACCCAAAGGTATGTACCAGGAGCTAAACAAACTAAGAATGTGTGTTATCTTTTTTGTTACTTCAATTTCAAATGACTTGAGAATATAACAATGTACATGTAACGTATTCCTATAACAGTCCTCAGTCCATCTGTACTAATTAGCAGAATACAATGACGTATTCTTATGGGGACAGAAATGGTCCAAATTTCTAGATCAGGAATATTTTTTTCAATGGCACTGCTAGTCAGTGTATTTGTTTTCCTTCACATGACAATGTGTTCAAATGTAGCCACTAGGCCAATCAGAAACCCATAGAATCCAGTTAATTTTATATCCGAAGTATCATTTGCTATTGTAGTTGATACATATGTCTTTTAGAAAAAAAAAGAAAAAAAACAACTTATATCTCAACATGTTCTAGGCAATTATTATTAAGTTGTATTATAAAGTTTATTATAAAGTTGCAATTTTATATGTTTTCATTTACATTTATAACGATGTTCATTTCTACTCACTGTGCTTATCGTCCATCCATTTAATCTCTCCTTTTCCAAATTATTTTATCAGGAAACATCAAGCTGAAATTATTGTCACCTTCCCAGCTATGCATAAAGTGACAGGATCTTTATGATGTAACCTACTGATTGTGACAAATGTGTGTCATCAGCTAACCTGTATATCTGCTGTACATGTAAATATAGGTCAACACTAGTATAAACAGTTGCAGAGTTATTTACTAAAGTGAGAATTCAAAGTGAAATCAAAGTGAATTTTAAACTTAATAAGACTTAAGTGATGGAAAATGAAGCACAGCTTATATCCCTCTTAATGATGTCAAAATACTATATAAGGATAGATATGCCTATGTGATTGGCTTAAAATTGAAAAGCTATTTAATGAAATACCTGAAAAACTAGGGGTAACAAAATATATAAAACAAATTAGCTTGGGGGCGGAGCTTAGCATCCGGACAGAGCGGTTGTGCTGTACCTCAGCTCCTGCTACACTCGGCACTTTTCGGGGATAACCCCCCCAAAAACCGGCACAATCGCACACTGGACAGCTCTTAGCATGACGGGGACAACCGGGGGTATCACCCGATACCAAACTCAAGCCTGTAATCCCTCAGAGACCACACAAAACACCCGGAGGCCTACCGGAGATCGGGCAGCGGGGAGACGGCCGCTCCCCAGGCTGACTGACCTGGACAAGGATCCCTCGAGAGAGTCATCTCCTACCCCCCCACCCCCCTTGGACCGATGGGGGACATCTCGGTCCAAATCAAGCGACTGGAATAGCAACCACGAGAAAACCATGTTAATCTACACACTGCAACATCAGGGCAGCCAAAGACATGGCGTACCTAAGATGGCGGCGGTAAGAAAAACCACACGGACCAAAATGCTTACCTGAGATTGGGGATCACAGCGACATCCAACTGCGAATAGACGCAGCTTTTGCCAGATTCTGGTACAAACTGGAACAAAAGCTTCAAGCATCGATGGCAAACAAGCTACCCCAGCCGGCGGCGAACAGGCTGAACCGAACACACGGTGTGCGGAGACAGGCGACACCACAAATGCAGCCAGGCCGCAAGTCTGGAGCGGGGAACATGGGGAAGAAGCGCCCCAGGTGCCAGGAGGAAACTGCCTCCACAGCATCGACCACCGTGCAGGAGAAATGCCCACCGCTGGCGGCGACAGAAAACCGGCTCCAACTGCACCCGTTATGGGAATGCCTCGACCTCAAAGAGCCATCGAGCCAGTGGTCAGATGATGCCACCCTCAAAGTGGGCCTGGGGCTGGAGGGGGTCCTCGCCCTGCAATGACCGCTCCGACACCGCCTACCTCTCAACTCCTGAAGACAACCTGCCGCGCACCGGCATGGGCTGAGCGGGACTGATATATGGACACACAGTACTGGTTAACGCTCTCTCCACACCTTTATTTTTTCTTTCTGCCTTTGTGCCAGATGACGCGTTATGCCTTTACTTACTACCTTTTAGCCATTACCTACAATGTAATCCATTGGCATGTTGTACTAGATAGAAGGGCAGCACATATGGGTCTACTATTAGCCATGAGACCATTCCCATAGCACAGGCAGCTTTATTGACCCTGTTAGTCTAGCATAACTCAATATGAGATGTAATCATTACCGAAAGCATGTTTCCTAACCTATACTGTCGCTGAGAGCTGCATGTCTAGGATGAGATGTATAGATCCCTTAAACTAAAATGCAGCTGACTCTGTTTCACATACCCCGGGTACGACAGGCAAACCAAAGTCTAGACTTAATGCCTAATACAGATGAATCCTATGTCGACAGGATTTTGTTTGACCTGCCCAGCTACCTACTAAGCATCATTCATTTATTTTATGTTATGTTACTTTATTTTGTTTCACCTAACTAAGCCTGTATCGCTATGTTTATTCAAGTTTAAAAAAAATAAAAAAAATATGGCAGTCTTTCTTAGGAGTGTAGCTCAAACCATCTTGTTATCATTAACGTGTGTTATCCCTCAATACCTCCTTTTTCTATTCTGTACCCCATAATGCATATGCCATAATAAAAGAAAGATTTACAAAAACAAAAACAAATTAGCTTGAAGGGGTAAAAAAAAGGTACAATATTTTGTTTATAAAAAATATATATTTAAAATATATTAAAAACAAAATATGTTAATCACCAAGATTTTTTCCCCCCAATATTTCTTACAATAATATTATTTAAAAAATATTCTTTTGGTATTAATTCAAGAAACTGATACAGAAGAAGGGGCATCTGTTTAATTTTAACTGTGTCAGGGGTAGGCGACCTTCAGCACTTCAGATGTTGTGAACTAAATCTCCTTTAATGCTCTTACAGGAACAATGCTGGCATGGCATCATGGGAGATGTAGTCCACAACATCCGGAGTTCTGATTTCCTACCTTTCGACTAACGTGTTAATAGGTAGGGACTCAAAGTGAAATGAAGTGAATATTACATTTTAGAAAATAAATAGGAAATAATTGGAAATATTTTCTAGGTCTGTGATTGTTTCTGTTATTTTAGGCTACAATTAGAAATTCTTTTTGACAAATGATGCTTTAGTGAATAAATCTGTGAGGATATTTTTCTTTAATCACAGTGGAGATACTGCTATACTATGCTATATCTTTAATTGTGACGTTAGTCTCGCAGGGTTATCCTCTGATGGTAAAATTCTAAGAGAATTCAAAGCAAATTTAAGGCCTTTAAAACGAGTCTGTAAGTGGAACTTGCCAAGGTAAGAGCATGAAACCCTTTATATATTTTGTGTTTTGTACACATATTTATCTGACTTTAATTTCATCTACCAACAAAACACAAAAAAATAAACTGGAAAAAAAAATCTTTTCACTCCTGATTTGCCACCGATTCTAGAATTCATTTTTCCAGATTATTTGACTGCTTATTACTTATTGACCACTGGAGCAAATGTTAAAACGAATAAATAAAATTGGAAAATGTAAAGGTAAGTGTTTGAAGTTGCCATGATTGTTTCATTCACTTATCAGATATATTTGCGTCTAAGATATTTCCCTAATTGG
The DNA here is from genome assembly GCF_036172605.1 of Pelobates fuscus. Taxonomy (NCBI): domain Eukaryota; kingdom Metazoa; phylum Chordata; class Amphibia; order Anura; family Pelobatidae; genus Pelobates; species Pelobates fuscus. The sequence continues at coordinate 319,577,573 of NC_086320.1, read as the reverse complement.
AATTGACTGTACTATAATTGCCAATTTATTTGGTCCATTGGTTGTTAACCTTGAAGTGAACGGGGTAGAACTAGTGAGGCCTTCTCTGTCAGGCCTGACCTCTCACTGTGCAGGAAACAGGCTGCCATGACAACCACGACAGATGTCAGCTAAGCAATATGTACCACAGAAAGACTTCTGTATTGAGAAAATCGATCTTGCAGTGGTACTTGCGAGCACATTCAGTGAACTGCCAAGCTTTTTAGGTTTAATCATTTATTTCATCTAACAGAGGGAGGAAAACATAAAAGAAATGAAATGAATTTGACCTCTGTTTCATGTTGACTATAGTACCAAGCTGAATACAACTTAGCGCCTCTCACAAATTAAAAAAAAAAAAAAATTACATTAAGAGAAAACATTTTGAAGTGAAATTACTCTTATAATGACAAACCAGCAGTACACGTTCCTTCAAATGTCAGTTACATAATAGGTATTTGCTGTTTTTTTCGTTCTTTTTATTTCGCTTTTTTTTTTTGAGGCATGATGTACCTATATATCTTTCTAGGGTAAACCACTTGAATAAAACAGGACATATGTAGCTAAATATGATGAACTGTATTGCCATATACAATTAAACCTATGCTGGGATATATCTGTTTTTTTAATCAGCTCCATTAGTGGCACTTCAAGTCTTGATAATTTAATTTTCCCTTGACAATTAACATAAACAACACACTTTAGAGGTTTTCCAACAAAATATGTTTTTTTATGTTTCCATGTAAAATGTACTAATGTTTAAATGCTCTAATGGTATCTCAGCAAAGAGTGTTTATAATGAATTGATTATTAAAGGAACACTATAGTGTAGGGCCGGACTGGAAAAAAAATAAACACGGGCATTTAAAGGCAGAGCCGCCCAGTTGAACAGGGCAGGGACAGAGAGGGGGCATGCCATGTCATCAACAATGGCATGCATGCCACCTCAAAGTAAGCATGTTAGTTTGCTGTCACTCCAGAGCATCTCGTGCCCAGAGTCCTGCTGTTTATTTTACACGGCAGAACTCTGCGTTTGCTGGTGAATTGTCTCTGGTATCCCTACAAGAAGGATATCAGAGGTCAAAAAAAGGACATGGTTAGTAAAGGGTGCATGTGTGGGGAGGCTGTCTGTAGTGCTGGATGTGGTTGGAGGGTGATTGCGCACATATCAGTTACTAATGCTATATTTTCCTAGTCACTGATTAGGTGACTGCCCCTCGCAGGGTTAATAAGGTATTTTATTTATCCAATGCTTTTCCATTGGGAGCCTAGTATGCATGCGCGGCTAAATACCGCTCTGCACCAATCTATGAGACCATCTAATTGAAATAGTGGAGTTCACTTGGCTATTTTGGAGGAAGTGCCTCTAGCTGTTGTCAGAGTGATTGCAACTAGAGGCCTTTAAACTTCGGCTTTCCTGCATAATCACAATATTTTCAATTGTAGGGTTAAAACTGAAGAGACATGGCACACAGACATTGAGATGAAGTGGACTGGGTGCCTATAGTGTCCCTTTTAATGGCCATGCTGCACTTCTCATTGCTCATTTCCCAGAATGTATTATACCACTGACCCTTCCAAGGAGCCAAAGCATGAGGAAGAAAAACAAAAGTAAGAGAAACAAAAAAAGATTCTAAACATAGCAGTGAGATCCTTATCCTTTCAAATGAATAGCACCAGCAAGTGATATGGTGAAAAAGGATCTGTCCAGATTTTCAATGCGATATGTCTGCCTCACATGCTGCAGGATATTTTATTGCATTTTTGCCCTCAAGTGAAGCTGATGGGAGTCAGGCTTGTAATTTAAATCAATAAGAACCCTTTACTGTGGCCATAAAATACTTGGATAAACCTTTGAAGTGGTTGCAGTTCAATGCACAGTGAACACTGTGTAAATGTTCCTTGAGATATATTGAACAAAGAGTGGTGCAGCAAACACCCCTGAAAGGAAACCAGTGATTTTAGCACCTTCAGTAAATAATGGCAAAATGTCCCAGCCTGTTTTGATCATTTTCGTTCACTGTTCACCGTTGGCATGTAAAGCTGTGATAAACAAGCACTCATAATTGGCACGTTACCCCAGCTGCAGCTGTCAAGTTTCCCCACTGAATATACTCTATGTCTCTTTGACAGCTTTCTTGGGATATGGATCAGATTCTAAACCAATAATCCACATCTGATATGTTTTTATGTCAATTAGCTTTTCATATTTCAATGATGGCTTGGGGAATATAGAAAAAGTTATTTGGCTCCTAGTGTTTCAGCTGTCTGCACACGTCACCAGTCCATTGAAGGTAGTCTATGCTTATTTTCCCTGTAACATCCACTTTGCCAATTTTATTCTACATTATTTAGTGACGGAAAATGATAATACCCCCTTCTCTAGCCATGTCTGAAATAGATAGCTATATCATCAAATTAACAATAATTACATTTGGTAACAAAGAAAATAAAACCAGCGAATTCCATATTATCATAAAAGCTAAGATGCAGGTGACAATAGATAGATTTAAATACTGCATCATGACAACATGGTGGTAAGGGTTAATTTCTCCATAGACTGCTCTTATTTTTAATTTTTTTAACCCCTTAAGGACACATGACATGTGTGACATGTCATGATTCACTTTTTATTCCAGAAGTTTGGTCCTTAAGGGGTTAAATAACTCAAGACAAGTTGTTTTAAGTCATGGGTGTCCAAAAGGTAGATCCCCAGATGTTGTAGAACTACAGCTTCCATGATGTTTTGTCATTCAAAAGCATTCTAATGGCATGCAAGGCATCATGGTAGTTGTAGTTCTGCAACATCTGGGAATCTACCTTTTGGGCACCCCTGTTTTAAGTTATTGCTTAGCTCTTATGTGTTGATGACTTGTTGCTATCCTATCCAAGCATAATCTGTGTAGTCTTTCTTAATTATTATATGATGGCTTCTAGAGTTCATGGAGGAATTGAAGATTATATTAGCTTTAGTGTACTAATAATCTTAATTTTAGTAATGACAGGAGGCGAATATTTGCATATCTTTCTTTACTGAAAACTCCAGCAGCATAGAAACAGTAACAACCAATCAGAGAAAAGATATGCTGCCCATAAAAGGGCCTGTCTATGACATCATTTCCTCTTTCTTTGAGGCAAAAAAAAGTAACAGTCAATACATAAAAACATCGATACAGATACAACCCTCTGGTCCTCCCTGCACCTCGGAATGTTGAGGGCCTTTGTGATGAGGACGGGAAGAAGGTTGAAGTCTGTGGAAACGACCTGGAACCTGAGGTCCAAAATCGGCTGGCGGCACGGTTCTGCTGTCGGCCAGCCCTTCCAAAAACACCTCTTGTGGGAGGAGTGTGGAACACCTGCCTGAGGGAGGTCTGAGCCTTGTTTAAGGTTGTGAACAAGTTCACATGTCGCTTTAGCTCTGCGATGAAGGCATCACCAAATAGTAGACCCTGGGCCTTCGGTTCAAATTCTTTGGCTCCCAGTTCCAGGAGCTTGCAGTCGATCCTGATCAGCGCCGATCTGCGTCTCTCGACGCAAAGTGCGGCGTTAGCGTTGCCCAGTAGACATATTGCGCGTTGGGCCCATTCGCGTATGACATGAGGGTCCAGTTGCGAATCTTGGCTGAGGGCCAGGTCAGCGAAATACAGCATCTTAGCTATGGGGCCGAGCAGATCCAGCACTTTGTCTTGTGCCGCCTTCATGCCCTTTTCCACCCCTTTGCGTGGGTCTCTGCCTGTGCGCAACATAAACACCACCATTGTGTCATCGAATTCTGGCGTTAGTGCCACTTTGTCGGGGATCAGCGGCCTGGGGCATTCGGCCCGGAGGCGCGTCCGTACCTCCTTTTCCAATGGCTTGCGCAGCCAGTTATGGATGAATTTCGCCAGATGCTCTGGCAGTGTCCATTCAGAGGAGCAAGGGTGTCGGATGGTACGCGGGTCAAATAACAGCATCCCCTGGTCATCCATAAACACACCACACCGGTCGTCGTCGGCTTCTTTGCCTAAGAAGGTCTCCTTGACGTAAGCCGAAGAAGTGGGTGGTAGGTCTTGCCACTCCTCGTCGTCCGAGGGTGAGCCGCCCCTTTGCCATTCGTCCACCACGTTCAGGGGGTGTGGACCATAGGCCTCATCCGAGGATAGGGGTGTGAAGGGTGCGGGTTGTCGGTCCGCGCTCTTAACCCGTTTGACGGGCGTCTTGCCCTTCGCCTTGGCGGAGGGGGGGCTCGAAGCCTTTCTGAGCCTCTAGGCCTTGGACACCTCTGAGCCCGACGCTTCCATGCGTTCTGGATGGCTAGTGTCAACATGGCTGTGGGGGAGGGCTCGCAAGAGGGCCTTTTCCACAGAAGCTGCCACGGCGGCATTGATCATGGCCTGAAAGTCTGGGTTGTTTTGTGCATCTTCCATGATCCGAGGTATCGTTTGACCTGTGGGGCGAGAACAAGGTTCAGTGGAAAAAAACGTGGTGGCTTATCGTATGCAAATACAGATATATATGTCAGGTCCCGCTACGACCGGGGTTACCCGGCGTAGGGGTTGTATGTATAGAAGGCTTTATGCACGTAATCTTATCCAGTAGGGCTAAATCTTTCTAGAATTAGGTAAGCCCTTGTGCATATTCTCGGGGTTCACCCCGGGTGGTGTGCCGTGGAAACCAGAGGACACCCACATCAACCAAAAAAGTGGGCCGTATCGCCCTGCATGCGTATCTGGGGGGTCACCCCAGGTGGTGTGCCATGAAAAATACCCAGAGGACACCCACATAAATTTCACCCTTGGGTGCAGTAATGAGGTATGACCCTGTATAGGGTAACCATATAATATACCCTGGATGGGTAGAGTAATATCACCAAAATCCCCTGAGGGGAGGGAATATAAGCATATGTCACTTTAAATTGCTTGTATAATATCCAGTAGGGGCACTGATAACATGTATAATATTAAGCCTTCAAATACAAATGTATATAATGTGCATGCACTCCTCTTGCCTCACTGAGGCAGATATACATAAAACGGAAAATAAAACTTTTTTCACCCTTAGGGGTAGACCGCCAAAAATATAGGTTTCCCCTGCGCCAGAACGTAAGTGGCTAGGGGAGAGAGCGGGGAGTCACCCTGAGGGCAATCCCCGGTATCGTGGCGGCGGTCGGGTGATAACCGAGCCGCCGTGATGGAAGATAGACGGCCGCCGCGGATCTCGCGATAACCGCGAGATCCAAGATGGCCGCCGGCCACGCGGGGAAGGGGTTCCCGCTCGCGGCCACTAGTGAGACGCAGATCGCGGCAAAACAAGGTAAAACAGAAGCAAAATAACCCCGGCTACCCTCCACCCGTCCCCACCAGCCCCTGTGAAATAGCAGGCAGGTCCGCGCGGCGAGCGAGGTACGGGAAGCCGTGCCGCCCGCGGATCGCCTGGAAAGTGTGTGAGATTAAACTCAGAGCACAGGGACAGTTAGAGACAGAGAGGGGAAAAAACGGGTACAAGTAGACAGGGTATTAAGAATGTAAAATCAAAAATAAAGCAGTACACAATAAAGAATAACAGTAGATAACCAATATGAAGCATCAGGTAAAAAATACTCTGACCTGTTGATGGCTGGAGCAGCAAAGAAAGAGGAAATGATGTCATAGACAGGCCCTTTTATGGGCAGCATATCTTTTCTCTGATTGGTTGTTACTGTTTCTATGCTGCTGGAGTTTTCAGTAAAGAAACATATGCAAATATGAAGCCTCCTGTCACGTGGTAAAATTAACAGTGTAAGTAAATTGACTTAAATGACAACTGTCACCTCAAAATCATGTTTTATAAAATAATACTTATAATACTTAATAGTATATGGCAGGATGTTACATTCATATACATAAACCGGACAGTGTTTAAAAACTGATAGTCTCTCTAGTCTTCACTGCGCTGTGCTTGGAGTGAAGCATGGAAGACCATAAGAATTGTAGTGCTTAAACAGCTGGAGCTATTTTAGGATATTAAGAATTATAATAATAGTAACAGCAGCAATAATAATAGTATTAACATGGGTGTGGGAACAGAATGGTGTGGCTTTAGGAGATAATGTTTTGGGGATAGGGAGGGGGTCAATTTTCTTTCTTGGACCTATGTGGCACAATGTTTTGGGCTAGTCCTATGCCAACCGATGAATACAATAGCCAATGCTTCTGCCCATGAGTAGTTGGAGATTGAGCGCAGTTTTCATTTCTGTGTTTTTACTCTTCTTTTGGATAACATAGTCTTGTTACAGTGCTCCGGTGCCCTATTTGTTGATTAAGTGATTGATTAACGGATTGATTAATGTGTAAGGATTTATATTAGAAATGTTGCCTTTTATCTGAAAGCAGAAAGCTGAATTCTTAGCTCTGTTATTTAAATGGATATACCAATTAGGGATAATGCACAGATAAATGTATTGGTTTTCATTTGTCCAACAGGGCAGAACACTAAAAAGCTCAATCTCCCAAATATATCAGGAACTGTAAATAACCTATCACACCCCAGCAGTAAATGCTGCAGTAGAAGAAGAAGGACATTGGACCCCTGTATGATGAATAAAAAACATGACGTGCAAGGCTATACAAGTAAGTTGGCTTTATTCCCTCCTAAAAATGTTCATCCTGGGTCATTTACGTTTTACTTTACATGAGATGGTAAGCACACATTACACTGCTCACATTATTCACACATGATTCTGAGCACTTACAATCATACGTAGATACAAGCTAGATGTATCATTCAAATGCTGCACTCAGACACAACTCACACAGATGTATACAGATGTTTTCTAATACCCCACCTCCTATAGTCTGTAAGTTCGTTTGAGCAGGGTCCTCTTCAACCTATTGTTCCTGTAAGTTTTCTTGTAATTGTCCTATTTATTGTTACATCCTCCCCCTCTCAAAATATTGTAAAGCGCTACGGAATCTGTTGGCGCTATATCAATGGCAATAATAATAATAATAATAATTTACATAACCCAGTAGAGCAAGGGGCTCAATGTATCGGCAATGGGCCATTTCTGAAACCCTAAATACTTTAATGCAGTCCATGGCCACCCTTCCCAGAATAGAGTACAAGGACATACATTTCCATTTCTTTTGCTGTGGTTGAGGCTTGCTGGGGAGTAGTGATTGCTCTACAGAGAGCTCAGCCATGCTACAAGTCCTGGTAGACGCATATACAGTATTAGGTGTTTGAGTAGCCGTGTATGTGTATGGGATTGTGCAAGTTTGTATGTGTATGGGATTGTATATATGTGTAGTTTTTGTGTGTCTCTGTATATGAGATTATGGAACTGTAGCCCCCATATTTGAGGAAGACCTGGCCAGTGGCCCCCAGGTAAATTGACTTTGAGACCCTTGTGTTAATGGGATTTGAGAGTTAGATCAGGATCAGGAATGGTGGGAAATGCAGAGATTTGAAGGTTATTTACAAAAGTGAGAATTATTGGGAATTCAAAGTGAATATCATATTTTAGACCCAAAATATCAAAGCTGGAAGCATGTTTTTTTTTTCAATTCAATTCTTAAATTTAAAATTCACTTTGAATTCGTAACAATTCTCACTTTAGTAAATAAACCTGATAGGATTTCCTTATAGAAATGGGTGGACTTAAAAAATTTCTATAGATGGAGGTAGAAAAAAACGTAAATATTTATTTAGAAGATGTGAACATAGTAAAAGGCACACTCCACTGCCTAAATACAAAATAAATAGAAATCATGTCTAGTATATATCCCAAATTAAACATGCATGCATTTATTATGCATTTTGTATTGTTTTTTTGTTTTACATTGGGGGTATATCTAAAAAAAAAACTGCCTTTGCAAACCCTCCCCATCTAGCCCTGCCCAGACTTTCTGTGGCTGTCCAATCACAGACTTCTCAATGCAGATCAATGAGAACTGTCTGCAAGGCATGTGCTCTGAGCAAATGCTGCCTCTTGAGTTCAGCTCCACTGAGCTAACCAAACCAGGAAGTAACATGACCTGTTGTCTACTTGAAATCCATGGGGTGTAATTTATAAAAGTGTCAATTTCTATTAAAATCTGAACTTTTGGGGAGCTGGACCGGGCCGCCACGCTGAGCGGTCGCACGATGGTGCAGCTCCTGCAAAATGTCCCAGTTTTATGGAAAAACCTGACCTTATCATTACCGGACAATGACCGACAGCGGCGACCAAGTGCAAGCATCCACCCTGGCTCCGAGGTGAGGCTTGCCGAAGAGTTTTAGTCCCTCTGAGGGGTGTTCTCTGTCACCCAAGATGGAGACCTCTCGGGCGGTGAGCGGGGTTGGCGGCCGCTGCCCAGCTATCCTGCCCGGCCAGAGGTGAGAGTGTAGTGTGGAACTAAGGGGGCCCGGCCCTGTTCTCCCCCCCCCCTCTGAGCCGGCGGGGGTGATCCCGGTCCCCACCCTGGGCCTGCCAACATGCAGAAAACCAACACACCTGGCTGCGACTGAGCTTCCCTAAAAAGCGGAGGCCGCAAGAAAGATGGCGGAGACCGCATGGTGAGCCACCCGAGCGTGAAAGAAGGCGGACACATCTGCCGCGCACTGACTGCGGGATGACATGAGAGGCAGGGAAATCACCAAGTACCTGCAAAGATCCACCCAGTGACCAGCTAAACCGTGACGGAGAAACTAGCAAGCACAACCACAGAAGATAAACCCACGGCGGGAGACGGAGGCCCAGCAACGACCTCATGTTAAACGACCCTCTCCGACAGGTGACAGCCGTGCAGAAGCCGACAGCGGCACCATAAGGGGAACACAACATAGCTGCGGAGATATCTCTCCACCTGAGGCAGGCACGGGACTGCATCGCTTGTACATTGCGGGGAAACTATTGCTCTGCCACCCTGCCATCACACTGCCACGTAACTCGATACGCAGCCATGGACTTTCATCCTGCTGATACAAAGCGGGTCTGGGGTGGACAACCTTACAGAAAGCGAAGACATCTGATATAAAAAATGCATATTGACTGTAAGCTATTGTCACTACTCACTAAAGTAATCTACTAAGACAGCGGTAACTATAGCATGTACCTAGCTTGTAAGAACCACTATGTATTGCTAACTCAGCCCATAGCTAGTTTAACTTGTCTTATCACACATATGTTTTATTCTGAACACGCATAGTTACTTTAGCATACTACGCAAATAATCTATAACATGCCTAACTAACATGATTTAAGCCTGTTGATATATATAAAAATAGTGCATTGTACTTCAACACCCTAATGCTTTCCATGTTATCACTCTTTGTTTTGAACTTAGCATGCGGATTGCCTTTGGGGTACCGCGTGCCTGAATGTTATCACCACATGCACTGCAAAAATAAAGAATTAAAAAAAAAAAAAAAAAAAAATCTGCACTTTTTGCAAATTGTAAAAAGTAGGACACACTCTTCACACATAAAGTTTTTTTTTAGCAAGCTAAAGTGCTTTAGGGGTCTGGAGTGTCAATTTAAGTAATTCAGACACGTTGTGCATGGATTGGTTATGAAGGAAAGCCTGTTTCTTCAGAAAAAGAAAAAGGGAATTATTGTTTGGATGGTTAAAATGTGATTGCTGATGTATTCACATCGATGGAAGCCTTTGAACATTCTGTTAAGACACACTGAAACCTTTTTAGGAATCCTTGCTCTTCTCATGTTATTGTAATTTACATATTATATTTAGTGCTGTTGAATCTTGTACTGTTTGATATTTAGCATATTTTTCATGCATTTACATGTATTCCTAAATTTTACTTGAGCAGATAGCATGATATATTGACTCTTTCACCTATTGCAAGGCAATATTTTAGTAGAATATAAGCTTTATCCAGTGTATGTCCCTTTTCCTTTTGTAGACTTTTGAGTGGATTGTCCATTAAAATGTTCCCTGTCAGTCAGTTACTATATCTTGAAATTTTGCATTGCATGCATCATGTGTCTATGTGCAGTGGTGTATCCTGGTTTTGTGCTGCCCTAGGAAGGAGAAAACTCAGGCGCCCGCTCTCCCCACCCACGCCACCCAACCCTTCCCCCCGCCCCGCCTTCTAACTACACACACACACACATTCACTGACAGATACGCATACACTAGCTAACAGAAACACACACTCATTAACAGACACACACACAAACACACACTAACATACACACACACATTAACAGACACACACACTCACACTCACTAACTGACACACACTCACTCACTAACAGACACACACACACTCACTAACAGACACACACACACTCACTAACAGACCCACACAGACACACACTCACTCACTAACAGACACACACACTCACACACACTAACAGGCAAACACACTCACACTCACTAACAGACAAACACACACTCACTAACAGACACAAACACTAACAGACAAACACACACTCACTAACAGACACACACATTAACAGACACTTCTGACATTACTGCTTTATTTCTTAACACAGTAAAGGAGTTTAAGGATGCGTGGGATAGTCATAAGGCTATCCTAACTATAAGATAAGGCCAGAGACTAATGAAAGTATTTAGAAAATTGGGCAGACTAGATGGGCCGAATGGTTCTTATCTGCTGTCACATTCTATGTTTCTATGTTTCTATGACACAAACTAACAGACACACACACTAACAGACAAACACACACTCACTAACAGACACTCACTAACAGACACACACACTCACACACACTAACAGGCAAACACACTCACACTCACTGACACACACACACACACACACACACTAACAGACACACACACTAACAGACACACACAGTCAGACACACACAGTCAGACACACACTCTAGCAGACACACACACTAACACACACAGTCAGACACACACACTAACAGACACACACACACACACTAACAGACACACACACACAGTCAGACACACACTCAAACACACTAACAGACACACACTAACAGACATACACACACCTACACACTCACTTTTTTTTATTTAATCCCCCGAGCCTCCTTACCTTTGGGAATGCTGGGGGGTGGGGGGGATCTCTTTCTCCCTGTGGTCTAGTGGGGCTGCTGGGCGGGCGAGGGAGCACTTTCCTCTGAGCTCTCTGCTCAGCTCCCTCGTGCACCACAGAGTAATGCCCTGAGCCGGAATATGACGTCATATTCCGGCTCCCGGCATTACTCTGCAGCGTGCGAGGGAGCTGAGCTGAGAGCGCAGAGGAAAGTGCTCCCTTGCCAGCGCCATCCGCCCGGCTTGTCAGTTTGCCGCCCCCTGGAAAATGCCGCCAACGTCAAATGCCTTGTTTGCCTCGCGGCTAAATGTCCCTGTCTATGTGATATGTGATGCATTCAATGTATGTGTGGCTGATTGAGCCTAAACTGAAATTAGCTTGGCAGGTTCACTTTAACAAAAGCATGCTGTAATGGGGGTCCATTTGCCAGGGCAAGAAAAATACATACAGCTTACTGTAATTGTTCTGGTGTCTATAGCCTGTCACCGCAGGTATTTTAATGTAAACACTTTTACATTATTGTCTATGCACACCTCCAGTAGCTGTCACTCAGACGACCACTAGAGTTGCTTCCTTGGTAAGTGTTGCACAATGTGCAGTACTGACGTTCAGCGTCTCTACACTCTAAACGGAGGCACTGAACTCTCTCCGGAGAGATGCATTGAGTCAATGCATCTCTATGAGGAGGTGCTAATTGCCGCAGAGCGGCGTTTTGCTGTGCATGCCTGATAGCCTCCCAATACTTTCCTATGGGAAAGCATTGGATTGGCTGAGATCACCAAGTCACCAGACCCGCGCGGCGCTGGAAATAGGTGATACACATAGACATTTGTATTCCTGACACTATAAAAGCTCCTGTACATAAAAGGGGCATCTGTTTTATCATCCATAACATAGCATAAAGTAAGTTCGATTTTCCAAGGTGTTGTAGAGATGTAGAGATTTGTTCACACTAGATTTGAGATTTGAAGGTTATTTACAAAAGTGAGAATTATTGGGAATTCAAAGTGAATATCATATTTTAGACCCAAAATATCAAAGCTGGAAGCATGTTTTTTTTTTTCAATTCAATTCTTAAATTTAAAATTCACTTTGAATTCGTAACAATTCTCACTTTAGTAAATAAACCTGATAGGATTTCCTTATAGAAATGGGTGGACTTAAAAAATTTCTATAGATGGAGGTAGAAAAAAACGTAAATATTTATTTAGAAGATGTGAACATAGTAAAAGGCACACTCCACTGCCTAAATACAAAATAAATAGAAATCATGTCTAGTATATATCCCAAATTAAACATGCATGCATTTATTATGCATTTTGTATTGTTTTTTTGTTTTACATTGGGGGTATATCTAAAAAAAAAAACTGCCTTTGCAAACCCTCCCCATCTAGCCCTGCCCAGACTTTCTGTGGCTGTCCAATCACAGACTTCTCAATGCAGATCAATGAGAACTGTCTGCAAGGCATGTGCTCTGAGCAAATGCTGCCTCTTGAGTTCAGTTCCACTGAGCTAACCAAACCAGGAAGTAACATGACCTGTTGTCTACTTGAAATCCATGGGGTGTAATTTATAAAAGTGTCAATTTCTATTAAAATCTGAACTTTTGGGGAGCTGGACCGGGCCGCCACGCTGAGCGGTCGCACGATGGTGCAGCTCCTGCAAAATGTCCCAGTTTTATGGAAAAACCTGACCTTATCCTTACCGGACAATGACCGACAGCGGCGACCAAGTGCAAGCATCCACCCTGGCTCCGGGTAGAGGCTTGCCGAAGAGTTTTAGTCCCTCGGAGGGGTGTTCTCTGTCACCCAAGATGGAGACCTCTCGGGCGGTGAGCGGGGTTGGCGGCCGCTGCCCAGCTATCCTGCCCGGCCAGAGGTGAGAGTGTAGTGTGGAACTAAGGGGGCCCGGCCCTGTTCTCCCCCCCCCCCTCTGAGCCGGCGGGGGTGATCCCGGTCCCCACCCTGGGCCTGCCAACATGCAGAAAACCAACACACCTGGCTGCGACTGAGCTTCCCTAAAAAGCGGAGGCCGCAAGGAAGATGGCGGAGACCGCATGGTGAGCCACCCGAGCATGAAAGAAGGCGGACACATCTGCCGCGCACTGACTGCGGGATGACATGAGAGGCAGGGAAATCACCAAGTACCTGCAAAGATCCACCCAGTGACCAGCTAAACCGTGACGGAGAAACTAGCAAGCACAACCACAGAAGATAAACCCACGGCGGGAGACGGAGGCCCAGCAACGACCTCATGTTAAACGACCCTCTCCGACAGGTGACAGCCGTGCAGAACCCGACAGCGGCACCATAAGGGGAACACAACATAGCTGCGGAGATATCTCTCCACCTGAGGCAGGCACGGGACTGCATCGCTTGTACATTGCGGGGAAACTATTGCTCTGCCACCCTGCCATCACACTGCCACGTAACTCGATACGCAGCCATGGACTTTCATCCTGCTGATACAAAGCGGGTCTGGGGTGGACAACCTTATAGAAAGCGAAGACATCTGATATAAAAAATGCATATTGACTGTAAGCTATTGTCACTACTCACTAAAGTAATCTACTAAGACAGCGGTAACTATAGCATGTACCTAGCTTGTAAGAACCACTATGTATTGCTAACTCAGCCCATAGCTAGTTTAACTTGTCTTATCACACATATGTTTTATTCTGAACACGCATAGTTACTTTAGCATACTACGCAAATAATCTATAACATGCCTAACTAACATGATTTAAGCCTGTTGATATATATAAAAATAGTGCATTGTACTACAACACCCTAATGCTTTCCATGTTATCACTCTTTGTTTTGAACTTAGCATGCGGATTGCCTTTGGGGTACCACATGCCTGAATGTTATCACCACATGCACTGCAAAAATAAAGAATTAAAAAAAAAAAAAAAAAAAAAATCTGCACTTTTTGCAAATTGTAAAAAGTAGGACACACTCTTCACACATAAAGTTTTTTTTTAGCAAGCTAAAGTGCTTTAGGGGTCTGGAGTGTCAATTTAAGTAATTCAGACACGTTGTGCATGGATTGGTTATGAAGGAAAGCCTGTTTCTTCAGAAAAAGAAAAAGGGAATTATTGTTTGGATGGTTAAAATGTGATTGCTGATGTATTCACATCGATGGAAGCCTTTGAACATTCTGTTAAGACACACTGAAACCTTTTTAGGAATCCTTGCTCTTCTCATGTTATTGTAATTTACATATTATATTTAGTGCTGTTGAATCTTGTACTGTTTGATATTTAGCATATTTTTCATGCATTTACATGTATTCCTAAATTTTACTTGAGCAGATAGCATGATATATTGACTCTTTCACCTATTGCAAGGCAATATTTTAGTAGAATATAAGCTTTATCCAGTGTATGTCCCTTTTCCTTTTGTAGACTTTTGAGTGGATTGTCCATTAAAATGTTCCCTGTCAGTCAGTTACTATATCTTGAAATTTTGCATTGCATGCATCATGTGTCTATGTGCAGTGGTGTATCCTGGTTTTGTGCTGCCCTAGGCAGGAGAAAACTCAGGCGCCCGCTCTCCCCACCCACGCCACCCAACCCTTCCCCCCGCCCCGCCTTCTAACTACACACACACACACATTCACTGACAGATACGCATACACTAGCTAACAGAAACACCAACTTGCTAACAGAAACACACACTCATTAACAGACACACACACAAACACACACTAACATACACACACACATTAACAGACACACACACTCACACTCACTAACTGACACACACTCACTCACTAACAGACACACACACACTCACTAACAGACACACACACTCACTAACAGACCCACACACTCACTCACTAACAGACACACACACTCACACACACTAACAGGCAAACACACTCACACTCACTAACAGACAAACACACACTCACTAACAGACACAAACACTAACAGACAAACACACACTCACTAACAGACACACACATTAACAGACACTTCTGACATTACTGCTTTATTTCTTAACACAGTAAAGGAGTTTAAGGATGCGTGGGATAGTCATAAGGCTATCCTAACTATAAGATAAGGCCAGAGACTAATGAAAGTATTTAGAAAATTGGGCAGACTAGATGGGCCGAATGGTTCTTATCTGCTGTCACATTCTATGTTTCTATGTTTCTATGACACAAACTAACAGACACACACACTAACAGACAAACAAACACACACTCACTAACAGACACTCACTAACAGACACACACACTCACACACACTAACAGGCAAACACACTCACACTCACTGACACACACACACACACACACACTAACAGACACACACACTAACAGACACACACAGTCAGACACACACAGTCAGACACACACTCTAGCAGACACACACACTAACACACACAGTCAGACACACACACTAACAGACACACACACACACACACACACACACACACTAACAGACACACACACACAGTCAGACACACACTCAAACACACTAACAGACACACACTAACAGACATACACACACTCACACACTCACTTTTTTTTTTATTTAATCCCCCGAGCCTCCTTACCTTTGGGAATGCTGGGGGGTGGGGGGGATCTCTTTCTCCCTGTGGTCTGGTGGGGCTGCTGGGCGGGCGAGGGAGCACTTTCCTCTGAGCTCTCTGCTCAGCTCCCTCGTGCACCACAGAGTAATGCCCTGAGCCGGAATATGACGTCATATTCCGGCTCCCGGCATTACTCTGCAGCGTGCGAGGGAGCTGAGCTGAGAGCGCAGAGGAAAGTGCTCCCTTGCCAGCGCCATCCGCCCGGCTTGTCAGTTTGCCGCGCCCTGGAAAATGCCGCCAACGTCAAATGCCTTGTTTGCCTCGCGGCTAAATGTCCCTGTCTATGTGATATGTGATTCATTCAATGTATGTGTGGCTGATTGAGCCTAAACTGAAATTAGCTTGGCAGGTTCACTTTAACAAAAGCATGCTGTAATGGGGGTCCATTTGCCAGGGCAAGAAAAATACATACAGCTTACTGTAATTGTTCTGGTGTCTATAGCCTGTCACCGCAGGTATTTTAATGTAAACACTTTTACATTATTGTCTATGCACACCTCCAGTAGCTGTCACTCAGACGACCACTAGAGTTGCTTCCTTGGTAAGTGTTGCACAATGTGCAGTACTGACGTTCAGAGTCTCTACACTCTAAACGGAGGCGCTGAACTCTCTCCGGAGAGATGCATTGAGTCAATGCATCTCTATGAGGAGGTGCTAATTGCCGCAGAGCGGCGTTTTGCTGTGCATGCCTGATAGCCTCCCAATACTTTCCTATGGGAAAGCATTGGATTGGCTGAGATCACCAAGTCACCAGACCCGCGCGGCACTGGAAATAGGTGATACACATAGACATTTGTATTCCTGACACTATAAAAGCTCCTGTACATAAAAGGGGCATCTGTTTTATCATCCATAACATAGCATAAAGTAAGTTCGATTTTCCAAGGTGTTGTAGAGATGTAGAGATTTGTTCACACTAGGACAAATTTTATTTACTCAATACAAAACAAGCAAAAAAAAAAAACAGCTGTCAACGGCCACAATTTTATTTTTTTGCATTAACTTTTCAAATGATTTCATATTTTTGGATAACCAATTAAATTATTTTTTTGAAAATATTAAAATGTCAAAAAAATATCATGTATCAAAAATCAATATATCAATACATATAAAAATATTAAAATATTAAATCATTTGAAAATTTCCTCCCAAAAAATTGAATTGATACCAAAATATGTGGCAATTTTAATTAGAACACATGGTTATCTGGAAACAAATTAAAGCTGTTAAGAAAGTCACTCGGAATAGTATGTCCTCCAGCCATACTCCCTAAGTTTGGGACTAGGCAATACATTGAGCGGTTATGTGAGCAAAAAGAATTCAATGTATGTGATTTTGCACACTGCTTGACTTTAGGGTAGACATTGATAAGTAGTCTTTAAAACTTTAACGGTAAGATGCACATAAGCCAGTCCACCCATAATCACCTTCAGCAACTGGGACTGGATGCTGATAGAATTATTTGGTGATTTTGCTGCTTACGAGGACTCCAGGGCTTGACATATTCTGCTTACTTACAGCCTGCAGGTAACAAAATCTACTAATTTTACCTTTCCATACTGTATCATCTCTTACTCCATTCCAAGAGCTCTCTATTTTTCTATACTTAACCTCATTCATGACCTCCATCTTTTAGACATTATCCCCATCAATTCCGAACCCTCTTTCTAAAGCAAAGATCTTATATCCTGAAACATAAATCTTCATCCCTCAGGCCAGGGTTGACAAATGTCATAAGAATAATTGTTGTCAAGTAATAAATGAATCCCCTGAATGCCAGAGGCGTCAGCAAAGCATAGCATTGCAATGTGCTGCATAGCCTCTGACACACGAAAGGTTTATGGCAAAATCTAAGTAAAACAATGGATTTTCAGGTGATTTTATATGGGTCATCAATGCGACCTTCAATACAGGGGGAATGATGCAAAGAGAGTGAGGAATTAACTTCATGTAGTTTTTCCAGGATTTGTTTCTTAGTTTATCTGTTTTATGCATTTTTTTAATTTACTTTACTTTTATAAGGGATATATTTATCTTCAATACTCATTGTGACAAACCCAATTATAATTCCAGCTGACATAGCAGAAGGTCAGCAGATACCATTTAAGCAATGGCAGGAAATTGTCCTCTAGGCTTTTAGTTACACCTCAAGTAGGAGTGGAACTCATTCAACAGATCACTTCCCAAATGCGACCCCTAAATCAGTAACATGTGACCTCATCAGTAAGTCCTCCAATGATGCATACTGTCACACAATGATACCATGGATCTCTCTCAAACAATAATTTATCATTTTCAAAAAATGGTTTTCACTCTTCGTAAGACCCACATGTCCTAATGATTATGTGATGTTTAGTGCCTTTAGAATCTCAACGCTTATATAGTATTAACATTGGTCCAGCCTTTACTTATTGGAGAAGTTTACACTATGCTGACCCAATGTTACAGTACTTATTTTGGAGCTGTCCAATCCTCCAGCACTTTTAGTCTTTAGTGAGCAACACTATTAAAAGGGTAACAATTCTATTTACCTTTCTGGAATGTAGTGTTCTTGCTGGACATGTTCCCTGGGTGGGTCATTCTATTTCTATTGAGGCACATAATCATTGCAGCCAAAATGTCTATTACCTTCCCAGGTAAGTTAAGATTTCCCCTTAGCATGCAGATGCTGCACGATAAATTGGCTAAGACAAAGATGTATGAGTAGGTGTCCCACAGAAGCACACGTTCCACTGATAAATGTAATAATATTTGGCAGACTTAGGGCCAGTGACTTTTACTTTTAACTCTGATACCCTGCTACGCATACATGTTCCTGGCTTATATTATAGTTTTTTTCTCCCTCTGGACTGTCTAAAACCAACATTCCTTTTAGTAGCTGTTTGTTTTTTCTTATATGGGAGCACAGCAACCATTCCAATTGTACCGTTTTCTCTTTGTAATATTTCCTGTCTATGTCTCCTGGCTGTACTTACATTCTGAGTTACATGTGTAATGCTCATCTTCTGATTTTCTATCCTTAAAGGCACACTATAGTCACCAAAACAACTTTAGCTTAATGGAGCACTTGTGGTGTATAGACAATGCCTCTAATGTTTCACTGCTCAATTCTCTGCCATTTAGAAGTTAAATCACTTTTGTTTATGTTTATGTAGCCATAGCCACATCTTCCCTGGCTGTGACTGACTCAGCCTGCATGAAAACAAAATGGTTTCATTTTGATTCAGATGTAATTTACTTTAACATTTTTTATCTCCTACTCTTAAATTGATCTTTAATTACATACCGGAGGGCCCTGCAGGGTCTAATCTACTATTAACAGAGCAGGAGATAATAAATTCTAAATTAAATAGAAATTGCAATAAAGGAAGTATAAACATTAGATGACTATAGGAAGTGTTTAGGAAGGCTGTGTAAATCACATGCTGAGAGGTGTGGCTAGGGTTACATAAAGTGATTTAACTCCTAAATGGCAGAGAATTGAGCCGTGAGACACGGGGGCATGATTTATACAACAAAACTGCTAAAGCTGAAGTTGTTTTGGTAACTATAGTGTCCCTTTATATGTCCTGCAACATGTCATCTTTAAAAAAACCATATGATAGCTTTTCCACGTATTACAAAATGTAGAATTGCAAGCTTGCAAAGTGCAAAACAATTTTGCCTTTCACATTGCAAAATGCCAGGTATAAAATGTCCAAAGTGATTTTTAAAAGTGCTCAGTTAATTGAGATAGATCTTAATGGGTGTTCATGTGTTGCCAGAAGGTAATTCAGCACTCTGTAAAGCCATGTGTACAGAAGGTTACATTATCAACCAAGATAATACTATGCAATCCACATTTAATCAGACTCCTCTCTCTTAATAGACTTTCATCATCATCATCATCATCATCATCGATATGTACTGCTTGTTTAAAACTTTTGTTAGCTACAGAGTACCCCAACTAGTTCCCACTTTAAAATCACTTTATTTTTCAAATGTAAAAAGGCTGAGATCATTCCTGTTGATGTGATTTTTCCAACGTTGTATCTTTGCATCGTAGTCTTTGTAATTTATAGAAATGAGAACCGCTACAGAGTTATTCCTCTAATAGACTCTAAAGATTCCAATTTCCATTCTGCCACAGAAGACTGAAAATCCACTTGTGTTCAGTTATCTGTATCAGTACTTCATCTTTACACAGTATCACAATACAAGTTCAGGTGCAGGTTAAGAACATGCATTTACTAAAACGTATTAAGTATCTCATTGCAATTAGTATCACCATATCAATAAGAATTATCATTATATGCTGTCAATCATCTGCTCAATTTTGCTTGAGGGAAACAAAACAATTTAAATGATGGCAAGTACCCCTCCTTTGCCTCTCTTTTTACATGCTTCCCTTTAAATTGGATAATTATATGGCTTTTCATTTGGCTTCTCTGTGCATAATAGATCACGATTTTCACCCCTTGACCTTGATGATGAATGTTTCCACTGAGAACATGTGACAAGCACAGTCTTGTAATGAGGATAGAAAACGGAATATCAGTAAAATTTGTGTAATGGAAGTAGAGAGCGAGAAATAAAGCGAGAAATAATCTAGAGAGCGTTTAATAATAAGAACAAAGGTACTCTGCATGCTAAGCACAGGAATATAATGTACAGATTTTGTGATCAAAGTACTGTTCTAGTTTTTTTAATATTCATTTACAAATTGCACATAATTCTTTCCCATATGTAAACATTTTATACATTATTTCGTATATAAATAGGTATGAAAATATCAAGAATTATTTTCTTTTTTCATTAATAGTTGATGTTCTGATTTACACTCATGAACTTGTATAGGTTTTTATGTTACTGTAATTGCATTCTAATCAACAGTTAATTGGCATTTTATGGTTTCCTTATTTTCCAAGCTTCATTTCTGTTACCCCAGAGTAAACAAAAATGTCTATTTAATGTGGTGTTTGTTCTCTAAACACTGATACTCTGTCTTTAGTGTGTTCATCTTAAGTGATTGCTCCAGGTACCTGGATAACTTTCAAAAGAATTCAATGTCACAGGACTGCTGGGAAAATCTACAGCAACTTGCTTCCTCCTTACATCTATTTCCCAAAGGAAACAGGATGATCAAATGAAGGAGGATGTACAATTGTACCTAGATACAGCACCTCTGGGAGAGTGTTAACTGAAATTATGGAGAGGCACTGCAAGCAGTACCATGCAGCCTGAATTTTCCACATTGGAATACAAAGTTAGAAAACATTGTAATTTAGTACTCAGGAAAGTCTGTTACATCATGGGGAAGTTGGTCATGAGGTCTAGTGAGACTGATTGATGCTCACCGGAAGCAATAGACAGCTTTACATCTATGTATGTATAAGCAGCATACTTTTTTTATTATTATTATTATTATTACTGGTATTTATATAGCATTTAACAATAAATGAGACAATTACAAAAACTTACAGGGACCATAGGTTGAAGAGGGCCCTGCTCAAACAAGCTTACAGTCTATAGGAGATGGGGTATAAAACACAACAGGACAGGATGGAGAAAAGTGAGCTGAATTTTTGAAAAGTGAAAATGCTCTTTTGCTCTTATGTACCATAACCCTACTTATAGTCTACATGACAGCTCTCAGAGATTTCCTACAACAAACCAGGCTGGCTCTGCCCTGATGAGCCACAAAAAGGGTCAGTGGACAGCTATAGGTGCTCTCTGCTAACACACCCCCTATGAAAACTTTGTAGGTAACAGCCAAATGCTAAAGGAACCTGTGAAATTGCGGACTTAAAACTGACTATGTGCTCATTTGCACATCTTACAAAGCACATTGTTCTAGAAACACAGTCTTTCAGACCTGCTAAGTAATAAGCAGTTTGCTTATCACGTCATTCTTTGAAAACTCTGGAAACTATAGTGTATGAAAATCCCAAGGCATTAATTGCTTGGCAGAGCTACGATTATTAAAGAGTATAATAGAATATCTGGTGTCACAAGCAGTGGTGTATCCTGGTTTTGTGCTGCCCTAGGCAGGACAAAACTCAGGCGCCCCCCTCCCACCCACGCCACCCTCACCCAACCCTCCCCCCCCACCCGCGCCACCCCCACCGAACCCTTCCCCCGTCCCGCCTTCTAAATACACACACACACACATTCACTGACAAATACGCATACACTAGGTAACAGACACACACTCACTAGCAGACACACACACAGTCTAACAGACACACACTTACAGACACACACACTGACATACACACACACTAACACACACACACACACAGACCCACACACATACAGACATACACACACACACATACAGACATACACACACACACACACATACAGACATACAGACATACACAGACCCACTAACAGACATACACACACTTACAGACATACACTTACAGACATACACACACACACTAACAGACATACACACACACACTAACAGACATACACACACACACTAAGAGACACACACAGACATACAAACACACTCAATCACTCACATATTTAATACATTTTTTTTTTTTTTAATTTAACCCCCCCCAGCCTCCTTACCTTTGGGAAAGCTGGGGGGGGGGATATCTGTCTCCCTGGTGGTCCAGTGGCTGCTGGGAAGTGCGGGTAGGTGGGTGGGCGGCCGGCGAGGGAGCACTTCCTCTGAGCTGTCTGCTCAGCTCCCTCGCGCGCCGCACAGTGATGCTGGGAGGCGGAGCCGGAATATGACGTCATATTCCGGCTCCCAGCCTCACTCTGCGGCGCGCGAGGGAGCTGAGCAGACCGCTCAGAGGAAGTGCTCCCTCGCCGGCCGCCCACCCACCTACCCGCACTTCCCAGCAGCCCGCCGGCCGCCCAGCATGCCTTGTTAGCCGCAAGGCTAACAAGGCATTTGCCCTGGGCATTTGGGGGCGGCTTTTTTTGCCGCCCCCTGAAAAATGCCGCCCAAGGCAAATGCCTTGTTTGCCTCGCGGCAAATACACCCCTGGTCACAAGCACTTTCAGCTAGCTTAGAAGCAATTGTTTACAGCTATAAAGGTCGTACAATGTATTTTAAACGAGCTTTCAGGTAGCCACTGGCGAGGATATACAATACATGTGATATGGCATGAGAAAAAAGCTACCTTTTGAAATACAAGTAGCCACAACGTTCCTTTGAATCATACAATGTCAAGCCCAGCCTTTCATAAACATGGTGTTAAAGACCTCTTTGCTATCTTGCCTTACTCTATGGCCATCCTTTGGGAAGGGGGTACACAGGACTCCAGACTTACGATGAGAACCTTCAAGGGATCTTGTTTCTTCTGTTCGGCTCAGCACATACCACCTGTCACCCGCTGCTTGTGGGATCATTCTTGCATGCTCTGGGTATCATTACAAAAAATGGCTAGGAAGGCTCACAGCAAAACAGGTAGCTTAGAAAAATATAGATAAAACTGAACAAAAATGAAAACAGGGTGCTCACTCAATAACTCTGTTCCCCGCAGAGTCTAAGAATAAACAAAATAATAAATGCATGAGGAGCATAACCAAGAAAAGCTTTATTGAATAAATACAAACATGTACATAATACCCATATATAAATCATGTATGAATCACAGCATACTATCAGACTAAATATTCTAAACAGTGACAAAATATATACACAGGCCAGAATAACAAGACAGAAAAAAGGAAACAAGACTGACATGCAACCATCAATGGTAGTATCTTACACGGAAAAAAAAGAACCAAAATACATACCAAGAAAAAAATGTGCAAATATTTTTTTTGAGAATAAGAGGATACCAAACCTAAGAAAACCCCCAACGTTTTGGCTGAAAGCCTTTATCAAGGAAGGGTTATTGGGGTATTATGACAGCAATCAAAGAGACACAAGGGCACATATCTTGCACTGTTGCCATCAAACAACCAGCGACTAGGGACTGGTGGGAGAGGAGGTTGATGGGCACTGTTGTTAGGATAAAGGATAATCCCCAGCAAAATACAAGTCAGAAACTTAACCAAAAGGCACAGTGGGAAAGGATAGCCAGGCCTATTACCTGACTGTAGAGTGGCCAGGTTTAATGCTAGACAGAAATAGGAAGAATCAGCTCTAATGTTAACAATGTAGAGGCCAAAGATAGACAAAGTAAAATCAGGGTGAGTCTGGTCTTGTACACTGGAACTCTGGAACTTAGGCACAACAGACAGGATAAACTGGAACTCAGGAACAATGGAAAGGGCAAACTCAAAGTAAGGGCCAAGGCAGTCTGGGCCACAAGAATACTGAAATAGCAATCAGGATCAAGGGCAAGCCGGATCACAAACCAAATAACAAGGAACTTAATAACATGCTTAATGGCCTATAGCCCACGAAGGACACTAGTCCTAAAGTTGGAGATGTTTATATAGGATCAGACCCCTTGTGTCATGGTTGTATCAATTTAGTGCATGCGCATTGTGTCACACAGGACGCAATCTAATTAAGATAAAGATGCAGAGATCACTTGAAGATGGATGGAAGCAAGAGCTACGCGACTGCGCTCTGGTAACAATTGTGCTACTCCTAGATGTACCTGCTTGGTGTGAATTTCGTGCTGGTGCGTCAGTCTGAGTGAGTGATCTACCAGACTGACACAAATGCCCAGTCTGCCGATAGCAAGATTTTGTAGGTGCCTTATTATTGGTAAGTGCCCTAGTATTTTGATGCAAGTGTGTTGGGTATTACTAGATTTTGACACAAACATATCAATATTTGAAGGGTACCTTACAAGTTTTTTTGCCATGGCCCTATGAAAAATAGAATCAAATCTAAAATGGCTAATGGTTATGAAATGGCCGCTGATTCAAAAATGGCTGCCGATTATAAAATCATACTCCACAAGTACCCTATAGACTGTAAGCTCATTTGAGCAGGGCCCTCTTCAACCTATCGTTTCTGTAAGTTTTCTTGTAATCGTCCTTTTTTATAGTTAAATCCCCCCTCTAATAATATTGTAAAGCGCTACGGAATCTGTTGGCGCTATATAAATGGCAATAATAATGATAATAATAATAAGTACAAAGGAATTTTCCTGATCTTTTCTCTATCTCACTGGGTCCCAAACTAGTCTTCATGACCCAGCAACTATCCAGGTTTTGTTAATGTCTCCGTTAGAATAGATAAAGGAAATACATAAACCCTGGACTGCTACTCGACCATGAGAACTAGTTTGTGAACCATTGCTCTAGTTATAAGCTGCCGTTACATGATATATTAATGCTTCACTGTTAATAAAGAGTTAAAAAGCTGTTTTGTTTTATTTATCAATTCTAATAACGTTACAGCATTTGCATTAGTGCAGATTAAATCAAATAACCAATTTCAATTAGCTATTTGAAAATCAACTTTGATACGTCAAAGTTGTGCTTGACACAAATGGGTTGTTTTTTTGACAGACAGCGATACAAGTCAGATCAGCAAATACAAAGAGACATCTTGCACTGTATTTCTCTGCATTATGAGAGCTGGCAGCCGGCTGTAGTAAAATTAGCATTAGGAGACTGATGACATTAAACATCCTAATTTTCCTTTAGATTATTGCCATTATGACATGTGTCCTGGAGTTTTAAAATATCTTGAAAGATAAATTTTTAAGAAACTTTAAAACAAGCCTACTTAATGTGATTTGCGAAGTACGCTTGTATCAATCTTTGGAATACTTACTGTACATGGTTATTTATTTACGTATGAATTGGTAGGAATTCAAAGTGCATTCAAAGCAGGGCCAGACTGGGAAAAAAATTAGGCCCGGGCATTTTTTAAACAGAGCGGCCCACTACGAAGGGGGCGGGGCCAGAGAGGGTGTGTTTTGTCATCACTAATGACAAGCACGCCCCCCTCTCAAAGTGAGCATGTTAGTTCGATGCGCAGAGCCCAGCTGAAGAGCTCTGGTCATCTTTCTCCCTGGTGGTCCAGTGGCTGATGGGCGGACGGGGGGCGCTGGCGAGGGAGCACTTCCTCTGAGCACTCTGCTCAGCTCCCTCGCGCGCCGCAGTGAGGCTGGGAGCCGGAATATGACGTCATATACCGGCTCCCAGCCTCACTCTGCGGCGCGCAAGGGAGCTGAGCAGACAGCTCAGAGGAAGTGCTCCCTCGCCAGCCGCCCGCCAGCGCCTCCCGACCACCCAGCAGCCCGCCGGCATGTCTGTTAGCCGCAGGGCTAACAAGACATTTGCCTTGGGCATTTGGGGGCGGCTTTTTTTGCCGCCCCCTGGAAAATGCCGCCTAAGGCAAATGCCTTATTTGCCTCGCGGCTAAAACGTCAACATATAGGGTAAGGGATCTAGCGTGTGTCTGGAGCGTAATGTGTGTAGTGGTGCAGTGTGAGGGGTGCTGTAGTGTGTATATATATATATATATATATATATATTTATTTGGATGTATAGTATGTGTGAGGGGCGCAGTGTGTGTGTATGTAAGAGGGGTGCTGTGTGTGAGGGTGTTTTTATCTGCCGTCACATTCTAGGTTTCTAATTTTCTTTGTCTGTTAACTCACTGAGGGTTATTTTATACATTATATATATATATATATATATATATATATGTGTGTGTGTGTGTGTGTGTGCTGTGTGTGTGAGCAAGGGTGCTGTCTGTCTGAGGGTGCTGTCTGTCTGAGGGTGCTGTGTGTGAGTGAGGGTGCTGTGTGTGAGTGAGGATGTGCTGTGATGTGTGTTTGGGTGCTGCGATGTGTGTTTGTGTGCTGCGCTGTGTGTCTGGGGGTGCGCTGTGTGTGTTTGGGTGCGCTGTGTGTGTTTGGGTGCGCTGTGTGTCTGGGGATGCGCTGTGTGTCTGGGGATGTGCTGTGTGTGTCTGGGGGTGCTGTGTGTGTGTCTGGGGGTGCTGTGTGTGTGTCTGAGGGTGCTGTGTGTGTCTGGGGGTGATGTGTGTGTCTGGGGGTGCTGTGTGTGTCTGGGTGTGCTGTGTGTGTCTGAGGGTGCTGTGTGTGTCTGAGGGTGCTGTGTGTGTCTGGGGGTGCTGTGTGTGTCTGAGGGTGCTGTGTGTGTCTGGGGGTGCTGTGTGTGTCTGGGGGTGCTGTGTGTGTCTGGGGGTGCTGTGTGTGTCTGAGGGTGCTGTGTGTGTCTGGGTGCTGTGTGTGTGTCTGAGGGTGCTGTGTGTGTGTCTGAGGGTGCTGTGTGTGTGTCTGGGGTGCTGTGTGTGTGTGTCTGGGGTGCTGTGTGTGTGTCTGGGGGTGCTGTGTGTGTGTGAGTGTATTTTTTTATTTAAATTTAAAAATATTTTTTTATTAATACAATTTAAAAAAAAAAGTTATATGACCCCCCCCTCCCTTCTTACCTTTATCCTGCTGGGAGGGTGGGGGGGTCCGTTCTGCCATGAGGAGGGCCGTGCTGTAATGGAGGGTGCTGCCTTCCCTGGTGGTCCAGTGGTGAGAGTGAACTCTAGCCCCTGCAGGCTAGAGTTCACTCTCGCGAGATCTGAGCGTTGCCGCGGTAACCGCGGCAACGCTCAGAATCCCGCGAGAGGATCCGGCGGAGCTGCTGGCTAGAGCTCCGCCGGTCGGTCCTCTCTCCTACCTCCC
Source organism: Pelobates fuscus (assembly GCF_036172605.1). Taxonomy (NCBI): domain Eukaryota; kingdom Metazoa; phylum Chordata; class Amphibia; order Anura; family Pelobatidae; genus Pelobates; species Pelobates fuscus. The sequence goes on along the minus strand of NC_086320.1, from coordinate 319,550,408 downwards.
TCCCTCCCACACTCCCCAGGCGGCCGCATCTCAGTGCCTTTGGGCCGGTGGGGCCCATGGAGACAAACAGCAGGGCCGGCGCTCGGGTAGCGCTGGCCCTGCAGGAGCCGGCCGGGGAGATCCTGTGATCTCCCCTCCCCTCCCGGCCTCGGCCCCACGGCCATCGCGGCCCACCGGGCATTTGCCCGGTGTGCCCGATGGCCAGTCCGGGCCTGATTCAAAGTGAATTCCACATGTTAGTCTGAAATACCTATATTTTGACCTAACATGGAAAAATCTGTTTTTTCCCCCCCCAAAAAATACACACTTCATGCATGTCTCATTCTGGCAATGACTTGTTTATGAACTACAATTCACATGATGGTCAAACACACTGAAGAGTGCAATCCTATGGTTATCTTTAACTGTTTATGAATATAAAAATAAATTAAGAAAAAAATTACCTTAATTTACTTTGTTTTATTTGCATATGTTTGCTTTGCGGTAATGTATGCATAGTTCCATGGGTAGAATTTATCTAATTTTCAGGGAGTCATTAGAAAAGACACCCATTTGCACTTATACCTGGAATAAACTACGCATGCTGTCTCACTTTAGCTTGTGGCTGTGCCTCTGTGATGACACACAGGTCAGAGAGCATGGCAGCCATCTTAAGTCAGTCAGAGTGTGGAGCAGTAATGTTGCAGAGGGTGTATTCCTGTCAGTGTGAAGCAGTAATGTTGCAGAGGATGTTTACTCCTGTATTTCTGTCAATAATAATAAACTAATTATACAGTAAGAGTGCAGTAATAAAGAAGGTTGTATATAACTATTAAGCCTCATATCTGAAGAAGACAAGGAGTATAACAGGCACCCACATGAATTTACATGCGGGATGTGGTTTGCTTTGGGTAGTAGAAATGGATATTATTATGCCAATGGGATTGGGCATTCCGTAGCACTCTAATCTTGGGGTTGGTTGGGGATACTATGTATCTCTCTGGCCCTTTCTTCAATTTAACATTATATGTTGGCAGCCAAGGTTGTGACGTTTTTATTTAGTGCAAATCGGACATTTATCTTGGCTGTACGGTGCTTATATCACCTAGCCCCAGAGAGAGGAGCCGTACACTCAATAGAAGGAGACTTCATGCTAAACCCATACAAATCACTACTTTTCCAAATAATTAAGCTGAATGAACATTACGCACAAACATATCTTGCTTGAATGTGCCTTTAAAGACTATTAATAACATTGATAAACCTGTCTCATAGCTTCCGTAAAAGAAAAATATCACGGGTGCTGTGCTCTTACTCCCTTCTGTTAGTTCATTTCCTGAATTTAATTCTCATATCTCTTCCTTCAGTCTCATAGTGGCGTTGGCAAAATATCATCAATCCATTTCTGAACTTTATATCTTTACTTATAGCTTGATTAGAAATAATATAATTAGTATTTCACTGAACAGCATCACGATTATTAAGTCAACAGCAGATTGTACAGCCTGAAATTGGACAGTCCAACTGTCAATGAAAGGTCCAACTGCTAGTTTGCCATCACGTATCACAGACATAGCAGTTTGCCAAGACGAGACAGACACCATCTATCATGCAATGCAGACAGCATCAAAATAACAATGTGAAAGAGACCTTATCCATCAAACACTGCAGAGAATTCAAAATACCAGTGTGAAAAATACCATAGTTTTCACTACACACTGCAGACAGAGGCAACTAGCAGTGTGAGACAGACTCTGACCCATGCACACTGCAGAGAGTGATCCATCTGGTGGAGAGACAGACTCGATTTATTATTACCAGGGCCACCTCTCTCTTATGTGTAGCCGTGGACAATAAAGAGCTCTACTTCCCACCACTGTTTACATAAATACATACTTAATTAGCTCCACATACTGTACATAACTAGGCGCTTGTAAAACTTAAATTTAAGATATATGCTGGTTTGTCCATTCACATACAATTAACCAAACACACATACATACGTAACAAGTGTAACAAGCTATCCACATAAATACAAAAAAAAAATGTTTGTGCATCACCTGTCTATCTCAAGATAAAGTCCTCCCTGGGCACAGAAACTCGGGAAATCACGTTTCCAAAACTATCCCAGAGGCCATACTTTGCATAGACAGGCAACTATTTTTCCACTCTCATTAGTTCATGTTCCCGCAACCCCAGGCGTCTCTTTCACACCTTTAATTCTCTTCTTCGCCCTGCTGTGGCCACCCCCAAAACTAACCTTACTGCTGATAACTTCGCATGTTACTTCACTGACAAGATTGAACAGCTAAGGAAAGAATTCTCCCCTCCTTGCCTTTCTGTTTCTCAATCACACATAGATCATGCCTTTCCTACCCTTCAGACATTCTCCCCAGCTACTGACCAAGAGGTGGCTGCTCTTCTTTGCTCCTCTCGCCCCACCACTTGCCCGCTCGATCCTGTCCCATCTCACCTTATTAGATCTCTCTCCACTTGTCTCGTGCCTTCTCTAACACACATCTTCAACTGCTCGCTCTCCTCTGGCATCGTCCCTGCTGACCTTAAACATGCCACTGTAGTACCTATACTAAAAAAACCATCCCTCGACCCATCCACCCCCTCTAACTACCGTCCCATATCCCTGCTCCCTTTTTCCTCAAAGCTTCTGGAAAGACTTGTCTTTACCCGTGTGTCTCATTTCCTCAATTCCAACTCTCTCCTTGACCCTCTTCAATCTGGCTTCCGCCCTCTCCACTCTACAGAGACTGCCCTTATCAAAGTTACTAACGACCTAATCGCAGCTAAATCCAAAGGCCACTACTCCATACTAATTCTTCTTGACCTCTCAGCGGCCTTTGACACCGTTGATCATGCTCTCCTTCTTCAAACTCTTCAATCGCTTGGTCTCTGTGACTCTGTCCTCTCTTGGTTTTCCTCTTATCTCTCCCAACGCTCATTCAGTGTCTCCTTTTCTAATGATACCTCCTCCCCTTGCCCTGTCTCAGTTGGAGTTCCCCAAGGCTCCGTCCTTGGTCCCCTTCTATTTTCTCTTTATACTGCCTCTCTTGGCAAACTTATTACCTCTTTTGGATTTCACTACCACCTGTACGCTGATGACACCCAGCTATATCTCTCCTCCCCGGACCTCTCCCCTGCCGTCCTGCAACGTGTCACTGCTTGCCTTTCTTCCATCTCTGACTGGATGTCATCCCGCTTTCTGAAACTCAATCTCTCAAAAACTGAGCTCCTTGTCTTTCCTCCTCCTAATACTGACCCTCCTCTTTCGCTCTCCCTCCAAGTTTGTGGTACCAACATCAGTCCATCCTTGCAAGCGCGCTGTCTTGGTGTCATACTTGACTCTGGTCTCACCTTTGAGCCTCACATCCAGCATGTTGCCAAATCCTGTAGATTCCATCTTAAAAACATAGCCCGCATCCGCCCCTTTCTTGCACCAGATACTACCAAGGAGCTTGTCCATGCTCTAGTAATTTCCCGCATGGATTATTGTAACCCTCTCCTGATTGGTCTCCCCAATAGCCGTACTGCACCCTTACAGTCCGTAATGAATGCTGCTGCTAGATTGATTTTCCTCTCTAGTCGCCTCTCTCACACCTCACCCCTCTGCCAGTCCTTACATTGGCTTCCTGTATGCTATAGGAGTCAATTCAAGGTACTAACTCACACCTATAAAGCACTGAACAACTCTAGCCCCTCTTATATCTCCTCACAGATCCATAGGTATGTCCCTTCTCGGTCTCTCCGTTCTGCCCGTGACCACCTCCTGTCCGTTGTCCGCACTCGTACGGCCAACTCGCGCTTGCAGGACTTCTCGCGGGCGGCTCCCTTCCTATGGAATAGCCTGCCTACCGCCATCAGACTCTCCCCTAGTCTTGCATCTTTTAAGAAGTGCCTTAAAACCCATCTCTTTAGGAAAGCTTATGGCCTCCAAGACTAACCCTTACCTCACATACCTGTCTCTTGCCCTCTCCTAAAGGGCAGCCCACCTTATTTGATTGTAAATTCCTGTCCTAATGTGTTTTACACCCCACCTCCTATAGAATGTAAGCTCGTTTGAGCAGGGTCCTCTTCAACCTATTGTTCCTGTAAGTTTATTTGTAATTGTCCTATTTATAGTTAAATCCCTCTCTCATAATATTGTAAAGCGCTACGGAATCTGTTGGCGCTATATAAATGGCAATAATAAATAAATAAAATAAATAAAACTTGAGATATGCAGGTGATACACAAGAATATTTTTTATTATTGCACAGTGGGGAGTTGTAGTGTGCTTGGCCTAACCACAATCATTTTGGCATCAAATATCTGATGGGTAGGTAGGTGAATTTGTCACAAGTCAGCTTGTGAGTCATGATAAATATCACAGATCTTTAAAGTGTTTTCTGAGTGTAGATGATGTCAGTAGCGGTGTGACCCTTTAATATGCACAGTAAATCAACCTGAATATCTTTAAAATGTACTAAATGTAAAAAAATTGGGGACATTTTTAACCCTATAATTTTTCTTTAATAAGCAGGAGATTCCATGCGGGCAATTGGCTACTCTGCCTCTTCCATCCAACTCATGGCAGTTTTTGTGCAGTCCAATCACAGGCTTTTTATAGAGAAGCCTGAGCTTGGACTGTTTGGCCAACTAAGCGCACATGCGCACTCTCTGAATTGGCAAAGGGAAGGCAGAGATGGAGCAAGGTTGTTTTTTTTTTTAAAGCTATTTATTGCAAAGAGAGAGGGGAGAGCAAGCTTTCTTGTGGAGACTCCCTGCCTGTAAGGGAAAAGATTATTATGTCTGTTGCCAGCACACTGTGCGCTCTGATGACATACGTAATATATGCACAGAACTGACAGTAGGCAGCCTGGAACAATGTGTAACTAGCCCACGGCACAAAATTTTATATATCTCTGCATGTGCAGCATTTTAAGCAGAAATGCTACACACCCAGACTCCTACCACCATGACCATTTCAAATCACTGAAGTGGTCATGGTGGTTGGAGTAACCATTTAAATACAAGATTGTTATGATTATTTTACAAATCACTGGTTCTTACAGGGTACAATCTCTGTTGATGGAAAACACAATATGCACAGTATTTCAACTAGAACAAACCATTGTCACAAACAATTTATATTTCTTTAGGCAGTGTTTATTTTTTGGGATATAGGACAGTGTGACTTGAATAAAAATATATTGACATAACCTTTCATATACATAAAACTTAACAAATCACTAGCATTTGGAAAGTAAATGAACAATTTATACTTTCCTTATGTGAACATTCTTATGAGTTTTATATATTCAGAGCATTTCAAAGCGGTTGACATCCTTTCAAGTGAGTTGCCACAAAACCAAATACAAACAGCACTTGTTTTAGAAAAGCTCTGTCAATCACATCTCATTCAGCATGTTGTCTGTGACACTTCTTTCTCTGGCTGATTTATTTCATATTAAAAAAGGCTGTCAATCCTGGCCAAAAATGACACCTCTTATGCTCCCACTTTGAATAACGCCAATGAATTGAAATCAAACACTTAGCCATTTCTTCATAGCACTGAGCAAGATAACTATTAAAGGATTTTTTTTTTTTACTACTTTCTTCTTTTAAATTTTTTTTATGAAGTATAGCTGTGTTCTAGGCTTAATTCTACAAAGTCTCGGATTTAAATATGTTATTTTATTGAGCTATTGTGTTGTATATTGTCTAACTGTTTAACAGACAATTATTGTCTAATTGTAACAATCTTGTAATTTCAAATTGCAAAATATAGGTCTAAAATGAAAAAATAGTAAAGTGATTAACCCTCTCCAGGCCTTCCAGCAGAAGAGCTAGAATACTCAATAGGTGAGCAAGACGGCTGCCTATGGCTTTATCTGTGCCTGGAGCTCTGGCTCTGAGTGTGCCCCTTCTCAAGCCAGCATGGAGATCAAAAGATCTTCATGCAAAACCCTGCATTCCCTCACTTTGTTGAGGGAGCTTTGTGATCAGTACCAATATCAGGTACAGCCCACTTTAAGAGCGCCAGCGCAGTCCTTGATGACTCAGAGTGCCACACTATGCGAAAAATAATGAGGGCGGCCTTTAAGTGGTCTGTACCTGATAGGAATAAAGATGTTGAAAGTTCCTCACTTGATCACCAGGGAAAGTAAACAAGTGGGGGGGGGAGGGGGAGAGGGGCAAAACATACACACACTTAAACTGCCCTACAGACATATATATATATATATATATATATATATATATATATATATATATATATATATAAATGAAGAAATAAGGGAAGCACTCTCCGGTCTTGATAAAGGGTCAATCGGTATTTTATTCCCAAAAAAGGATTTACATTCTTAGATCGACGTTTCGACCCCACAGGGTCTTCCTCGAGGAAGACCCTGTGGGGTCGAAACGTCGATCTAAGAATGTAAATCCTTTTTTGGGAATAAAATACCGATTGACCCTTTATCAAGACCGGAGAGTGCTTCCCTTATTTCTTCATTTATATCTTTTAACGTGGGATAGCACCTAGGCATTCAAAACTACATTATTGAGACAGGGTGAGTGCCAAGCTATATTTGTTTTGTATATATATATATATAAATATACATACACACACATGCACACATGCAGGCATACACGCATGCACACACGCACACACGCACACACACACACACACACACACACAATCAGTCACCACTAGTGATGTCCCGAACGGTTCGCTGGCGAATAGTTCCTGGCAGACATAGCATGTTCGCGTTCGCCCCCGCGGGCGAACACATGCGATGTTCGGTCCGCCCCCTATTCTTTATCATTGAGTAAACTTTGACCCTGTACCTCACAGTCAGCAGACACATTCCAGCCAATCAGCAGCACAACCTCCCTAGCAGACCCTCCCACCTACTGGACAGCATCCATTTTAGATTCATTCGGAAGCTGCAACCATTTTATTTATGTTTTTCAATTTAATTTTATTATTATTATAATTTTTTTCAGTGCATATAAATGTTACAAGCAGATACTCCCCCAGACACTCTGTATTACTGCAGATACTCCCCCCAGACACTCTGTGTTACTGCAGATACTCCCTCCAGACACTCTGTGTTACTGCAGATACTCCCCCCAGACACTCTGTGTTACTGCAGATACTCCCTCCAGACACCCTGTGTTACTGCAGATACTCCCTCCAGACACTCTGTGTTACTGCAGATACTCCCTCCAGACACTCTGTGCTACTGCAGATACTCCCTCCAGACACCCTGTGTTACTGCAGATACTCCCCCCAGACACTCTGTGTTACTGTAGATACTCCCTCCAGACACCCTGTGTTACTTCAGATACTCCCTCCAGACACTCTGTGTTACTGCAGATATTCCCTCCAGACACCCTGTGTTACTGCAGATACTCCCTCCAGACACTTTGTGTTACTGCAGATACTCCGTCCAGACACTCTGTATTACTGCAGATACTCCCTCCAGACACTCTGTATTACTGCAGATACTCCCTCCAGACACTCTGTGTTACTGCAGATACTCCCTCCAGACACCCTATGTTACTGTAAAATTCCCAAAAACTTTCCCACGCTGTGTAAAATGACACAGAACACTCTGATTGGTTAGATTCCAAGCCCACCAATCAGAGTGCTCTTTGTCATTTTACACAGAGTGGGAAAATTCCAAAGAACTTTCCCACGCTGTGTAAAATAACACAGAACACTCTGATTGGTTAGATTCCAAGCCCACCAATCAAAGTGCTCTTTGTCATTTTACACAGCGTGGGAAAATTCCAAAGAACTTTCCCACGCTGTGTAAAATGACACAGAACACTCTGATTGGTTAGATTCCAAGCCCACCAATCAGAGTTCTCTTTGTCATTTTACACAGCGTGGGAAAATTCCAAATAACTTTCCCACGCTGTGTAAAATGACACAGAACACTCTGATTGGTTAGATTCCAAGCCCACCAATCAGATTTCTCTTTGTCATTTTACACAGCGTGGGAAAATTCCAAAGAACTTTCCCACGCTGTGTAAAATGACACAGAGCACTGTGATTGGTGGGCTTGGAATCTAACCAATCAGAATGCTCTGTGTCATTTTACACAGCGTGGGAAAGTTCTTTGGAATTTTCCCACGCTGTGTAAAATGACAAAGAGCACTCTGATTGGCTTAAACCAGCCAATCAGAGTGTTCTTAGCCTAATTGCAGGGCGTGGCAAGGCTTTATAAACCTCCCCCCGCCCTGCAGAGCTCAGTCTGCGCGGAGCCCTCCATGGGTGAAGATGGATTATTTTTTTTGCGCTATTTTTTTTTTTTTTTTTTTTAATTGCTTCGGTTCTTATGGCTTTTTATTTGGCCTTTTTTGGGGCTGAAAAAAGAAGATTTTAGAAAACAGAAGATGTCAAATGGTAAGTTGAATTTTTCTTTACAGGTTATTTATTTTATTCCCCCTTCACTATTTTTTAGGGTGAGGGGGATAGTTAGGGAGTAACTTTTTGGGGTGGGGGTTGGGTGACTAGGGGCTTGGGGACCCCTAGTCACCTTTGATTGGGGGGAATTTTTATTTAGGGCCCCCACCCACCACTCAGGGATGGGGGCTGGGGGGGGACAGTAGGTCCCCCCCTTATTGTTTTTTTTAGGGTCCCCACCCACCGCTCAGGGGTGGGGGCCAGGGGGGAGGACAGTAGGTCCCCCCCTCATTATTTTTATGGCCCCCACCCACCGCGCAGGGGTGGGGGCTGGGGGGGAGGACAGTAGGTCCCCCCTCTCATTATTTTTATGGCCCCCACCCACCGCGCAGGGGTGGGGGCGGGGGGAGGACAGTAGTTCCTCCCCCATTGTGATTTATGGCCCCCACCCACCGCGCAGGGGTGGGGGCCGGGGGGAGGACAGTAGGTCCCCCCTCATTATTTTATGGCCCCCGCCCACCACGCTGGGGTGGGGGCGGGGGGAGGACAGTAGGTCCTCCCCCATTGTGATTTATGGCCCCCACCCACCGCGCAGGGGTGGGGGCCGGGGGGAGGACAGTAGGTCCCCCCTCATTATTTTTATGGCCCCCACCCACCGCGCAGGGGTGGGGGCGGGGGGAGGACAGTAGGTCCCATTGTGATTTATGGCCCCCACCCACCGCGCAGGGGTGGGGGCCGGGGCAGGACAGTCGGTCCCCCTCATTATTTTTATAGCCCCCACCCACCGCGCAGGGGTGGGGGCGGGGGGAGGACAGTAGGTCCTCCCCCCATTGTGATTTATGGCCCCCACCCAACGCGCAGGGGTGGGGCCCGGGGGGAGGACAGTAGGTCCCCCCCCTCATTATTTTTATGGCCCCCACCCACCACGCAGAGGTGGGGGAGGGGGGAGGACAGTAGGTCCCCCCCAGTGTGTATCAGGGTCCCTGAGGACAGGTGTCAATCCATATCTGCCAAGTGACCCTATGTAGGGGGAACAGTCCCTATTCTGCTCTGTGTCAGTGTGTTTTAGGGATCCTTAGGATAGGTGTCAATCCATATCTGCCAAGTGACCCTATGTAGGGGGAACAGTCCCTATTCTGATCTGTGTCAGTGTGTATCAGGGTCTCTGAGGACAGGCGTCAATCCATATGTCAAGGTGTCAATATGTCATATGTCAGGTGTCAATCCATATCTATTGTGATTTAGGAATGTTAGGTGATTGATGCCCTTTATGGATTAAAACCAGACTCTGCATCAACTGTGTAATTTTCCATGGGAGTTTTGCCATGGATCCCCCTCCGGCATGCCACAGTCCAGGTGTTAGTCCCCTTGAAACAACTTTTCCATCACTATTGTGGCCAGAAAGAGTCCTTGTGGGTTTTAAAATTCGCCTGTGCATTGAAGTCTATGGTGGTTCGCCCGGTTCGCCGGTTCGCAAACATTTGCGGAAGTTCGCGAACCGAAAATTTTATGTTTGCGACATCACTAGTCACCACAGACAATACTCAACCAGCACACACTGGCACCTTGAGTGATATAATGAACATACATCTGATGTTGCAATATTGAGCAAGTAATGTGACTCCTAATGATCAAAAATATTGTTACTAATTTATAGGGACATTTACATACAGCATATTTAATCATACTTATTCATATTCACAATAAATGTATACTTTTGAGCTAAACACATCAGCATATTCCATACAGAGTTTAGATGATGATGACATCATAGACATGTCATAGTCATGATACATCATACAGAACCTGTCACTCGGTAAACAGCTGAGCTGAGAAGAGAAAGCAGCAAAATAGAATCTGGTTTTAGAGACTAAGTAAGAGAGCAGCAGAATGGGATCACAATTTGAATAATACAAATCTTACAGTGCACCTATGGTTTTACAGGATAAACATTGCAAAGAACAGGTCTACAAAGGTAGTATTTGTAAAGTATTTTATTTTCTTACATTTTAACAAGCTGAACATAGTAAAATAATTAACCTGTGAATTGGCACCATGTGAAATTAAGTTTAGAATTCTGCTAAGCTAAATAAATAAGTTTAAGTTAACTTAGTTCCCTCACAGTGGCGGTCTTGTCACAGCTGCCACTCCGCCCCGGCTGAGATCATCAGTGACGATAATAGGAAAGCATTGGGGCGCAGGGGGAGGGGTGGAGGGTGGGCGGGGAACAGGGGGAGTGGGTCTGCAATTGCTGTGCTGCTCCAATCGGCATATCCTCAGAGAGATGCATTAGCTGAGTCTATGTGACAATCACCAGAAGAAGCAATGTCCTTAAGAAGCAATGTAAATGTCGCCTTTTTCTCACTGCTGAGCCTGCAGTGACAGCCTTATTGCCCCAGGACAACAACCATTAAGCTGTGGTGGTTCTGGTGCTTAGAGTGTCCATTTAATTATCTAAATATTGTTACTGATTGATTTGAAAAATTACAATATACAGTAGTTAATCATACTTACTCATACTCAATGCATGCTTCAAAATTAATGTATTACTTTGAACTAAATAAATCTACATATGTCATACAGAGCCCAGCTGATGACATCACACACGTCATAGTCAGTGTTACATCATCATGAACCTGTCCCTCTGTAAATAGCTGAGCTGAGTTGATGAAGCAGTTGGTTGTGCTATCTTAATAAGCAACCTAAGGAGAAAGAGGTCACGCATTGGAGAATAAAATGAAAACAATACAATAAAACCATAGTTATAAAGGATGAACACTCATAAGGTAGGATTTGTAAAACATTTTTTCTCTTAAATGTGTGCTAAACTCGACATGTATTAAAGTTGTGGAAACAAAATGGATTAACCTGTGAGCTGACATCATGGGAAATGTAGTTTAGAAATCTGGGGTGTAACCCTAAAGCTATAACTGCTAATATTACAGGTCATTTAAAAAAAAAAAAACTTTAGCTTTAATTAAGTAGTTTTAGTGTATAGATTATGTCTCTGCAGTTTCAGTGCTCAATTGAATGCCATCTAAGTTAAATCACTTTAATTTTCGTTTTTTTGCGGATGAAACCTTAACCACAACTCCCTTTGCTGTGACTCACACAGTCTTCAAAAATCAGATTTTACAGAACAGTGTGTTTACTTTAAAAGCTATGACCTCCTGCTTTGTAAATTAAACTTTAATCACACACATGGGACTCACATAGACTATGGCAGGCTATTAATAGAGCATGAGATAAGAAATTCTAAATTAAAATCACTGTGCAAAATGGGAAGCTAAAAGTTTAGATTCTTTTTTAGGAAGTGTGTAGGGACTGCTGTGTGAGTCATAGCCAGGGGAAATGTGACTAGGGCTTCATAAACAAAATGAATTAAACCCTAAATGGCAGAGAATTGAGCAGTGATACAGTATGTGTATAATCTATAGACCATAACTACTTCATTAAGCTCAAGTTGTTTTGGTCCTTGGAGTGTCTGTCTCAGCAGGACATTCTTTATTGGCATAAGGTTTAAATTGAAAGTTTAGGTTTAAAAATGCAAATATTTTTATGCGCTTGATCGAGGCAGTTACAATAAGAAAAATGCCATTAGTTTATTCTTGATTATCTTCCCAAGTCTCTACATGCCTATCAGTATTTTCCTCAATTTAAACAAATGCTTCTCATAGAAAAAAACATTGTGGATACAGTGAGCGCATTTGAAAGCGATAAAAAAAAATATATATATATATATATAATAGTAAAAAAAAGATAGTAAAAAAAAACCTCTTAAAACATAGTATAATATTATTAAATAACAAATAGTGTTTTTTTTTCTTTTACAAATTATATGAATACAATAAAATATTCACATAATACCGTAATAGTTTCCTGTATGTTTTTCTTTCTGATTCTTAATGTGAAGCTTTGATTTGTTTATCTAATCTCAAACAGGAGGCTGCAAGCAGTGCTATTTGCTGGTAGTGGCAGGCAATTAACAGAGGAGGAGATAAGAAATGCTAAAGTAAATACTGACTGAATTTAAAATAGGGGCCAAATGAACAGTTTTTTTTCAGGAAATCTGTAAAGACACTCTGTGTGTTACAGTCAGGGGAGGTGTGGCTAGGGCTACAGAAATTAAAACGGCGCTCTCATTTTTCAGTTTTTGCTTTTAGATTAATCAGTTTTGCCACACTATTTAAAAAAATGTTTTTTTTTTTTTTTGTTTTTTTATATATACATATATATGTGTTTTTATATATACATATATGAAAAGTTGCATTCCAGTTGCTAAACCAAACTGTGAATATCATAGACTAAGGAGAACCAAATAAAAAGGTGCTGAGCTATTAGATCAAGAAAGAAAATTTATTAACCATACATATTAAGGCAGGTGGCAATGTGGGGGAGTATATTCATTAAGATACATAAGGCATTAAAAAAAGAATAACTAAAATAAAAAAATAAAACATGGCAGTGCCTCTCGCCTTTATCTCCAAAATTGCAACATTAAACTAGCACCCATTGCACTAAAATCCTGCACCCATAGTTCCCACTCTGCTGAGTTGGTTGAGGATTTACACTCCCACAATTCAGTTTAATAAATTATCAGTCCAGCAGCCCATTACCAACATAAATATCTCCCCTCTGCCAGGCCATAAGCCAAGGAGTAAGGATAATAATAAAAAAGGCCTTTCCATATCCAATTTTCTAAATTATATCATATAGCCATGCTATTAGTATTTGTAGTGTCTGCCTATACACATGTTCTATGTCCTATATTGTTTTTTTCTTTAAATTCTCTTAATAATAAATAATACTAAAACTGTCTGATAACTTAGAACATACCACCCCCCCAAAACCACAGAATATAATAAAACAATAAATAAAAACAAACATAATTTATTCATGTTTTAATCCAAATATATATTTATTTCTTAAAATATTTCACCATAATAATATTTGCATTTTTTATCAAAAACAACTTTGATTAGATGACTAATGATTAATAAAATAAATTATCATCGGCATAGCTGGATATAACTCTGATAATGTACATGTTATGCATTTGAGATTATTCATTATTTTTCATCGACAAAATATATGAGCTGAGTGGAGCTCAGGGCATGCAAAGCACATTAGCTCTTCATGGTTCATTTGTGAAGACACAGGGGTTGCCCTGGGACAGGTCATCCAAAGCAGAAGGGAATATCATCTCAACGTGGAGCTTTGAAATGTTCTATTTTGAAAACCATTAACCAGTCACTTTTTTAAGGCCGTGCATACAATGCTCTCTTTCTTGTTTCTACACATCATAATGTCAGTTTTCTTTAAATTACAACTTTCCGAGGTCTTGGGCTCTTTAAAAATGACCTCTGGAATGTGAAGAGTTGGTTTCTGTACTTTTATGATTAACTAACCATAGATAGCATTTTATGATATGTTCATTAGAGGAACATATCTGTGTTGTACTAACTTAAACAGTAATCCTATGCTATCATAGTACATTGTAATAAGTAGAAAGAGTGTTTATTCAAAATTAGATTTTTTCCATATGTATCACTTTTGCAGTCATGTTTGATCTAATCGGAGCATCTCAAAATATTATTGTTCCAACATTCAATTTATCCACTAAAAGGATAATGCTCTATTTTTGTTCACCCGCCTCTATGGAGTAATGTAACTAATTAGAAACTAAATTGTATATCCCAGCTAGATATGCAAACTATACACCTCACTCATAACCTCTCTTGTCCAATGGACACTCGTTTAGTCATCCCTGCTATGTCTTCATTGCAGACTTACTTAAAAGTCACCAAAACAACTTTAGCTTAATGAAGCAGTTTTTGGTGTTTAGATCATGCCCCTGCAGTCTTAATGCCCAATTTTCTGTCATTTAGGAGTTAAATCACTTTGTTTATGCAGCCCTAGGCACACCTCCCTGCATGTGACTTACACAACGTTCCTAAACATTTCCTGTAAAGAGTCATCTAATATTTACACTTCTTTTATTGCAAATTTTGTTTAATTTAGAATTTCTCATCTCCTTCTCTGTTAATAGCTTGCTAGACACTCCAGAATCCTCCTGTGTGCAATTAAAGTTCAATTTACATAGCTGGAGATAACAATGTTTAAAGCAAGTTACATCTGATTAAAAATTAAACCATTTTTTTTTAATGGAGGCTGTGTCAGTCACAGCCAGAGGAGGTGTGACCAGGACAGCAAAAATAGAAACAAAAGTGATTTTACTCCTAGTTTGCAGAGAATTGAGCAGATACACAAAAAATTAAATTGTTTTGGTGACTATAGTGCCCCTTTAAATAGGGCTCTCTCCCGAATTCTTGCTCATTTGCAATCAAACTTGACTGTTTCCTGTGTTGTGTATTGTATAATCACTGTAAAGCACTACTCCTCATATTGCCATTACATTACTTTGACTATTGTAACTGGCTCAGCGCTCATATCTCTCTGGATTGTAAGCTTTCAGGCTGTCTATTAAAGGACTTTTATAGTGGTGCTGCAGGCATTGAATTAAAGGCCAAATGAAGAGTTCTATATAGGGTTCTCTTATACATGTTCTCTTACATATCTGTCTGTAAACTCAAGTTAATTTGTTTTGTAAAGCGCTCTGAATACGAACACTGTATAACAACTGTAAATTAAATAGACAGATAAATAGATAGATAAGCAGATTGTCGACACGTCACTTAAAATGTTTTTTTTTAATAATAATTTAAATATAACTTTTAGTTTTATTGTATCACAAGAAGAGGTCTGCCTCTTTCTTTTCTTTAATATCTTATTAAGTTTCATTAGTGATTGTCCTTGTGGTAAGCATCACCATTTCAGGTTTTATGGTTAATTTTTATTCTAGCGTTATTTTATATTATAATTCCTTATTGGGCATTAGCAGCTTGTTCACCCTCCTTTATTTACTTAGGAAACTCTGTATTGGAAGAATACGCTTAACTTGTATATCTGTGCTACTCTCTTTCGCACACTTAACCAATGTCATGACTCTTTCTCTTTCTGTGGTCCTCATGCGCGCTCTGAGCCAAAGACGGGAGTGAGGGGGGGGGGGGGGTGTACAAGGAAAATCATCTTGCTATGGAGAAACATTGTGATTGGCTGAGATCATCAATTCTGATTAGGCATGTGCATGGGGAAAATTTTCAGTTCGGCATTCCGAAATTCGGAATTTTCGCAATTCTGGACTTTGGCATTTCAACACTTCGGAACTTCGGCAACTTCGGAACTTCCCCTAGTCACCTGGGGGGGACGGACTTTTTTTTAGGGCCCCCACCCGCCACTCAGGGGTGGGGGCCGGGGGGGAGGACAATAGGTCCCCCCCATTGGTATTTAGGGCCCCCACCCGCCGCTCAGGGGTGGGGGCCAGGGGGAGGACATTAGGTCCCCCCCTTTATTAGTATATAGGGCCCCCACCCGCCGCTCAGGGGTGGGGGCCAGGGGGAGGACATTAGGCCCCCCTTAATTAGTATATAGGGCCCCCACCCGCCGGTCAGGGGTGGGGGCCAGGTGGGAGGACCTTAGGTTCCCCCCCTTTTAGGATTTAGGGCCCCCACCCACCGCTCAGGGGTGGGGGCCAGGGGGAGGACATTAGGTCCCGCCCTTATTTTACTGTAGGGCCCCCACCCACTGCTCAGGGGTGGGGGCCAGGGGGAAGGACATTAGGTCCCCCCCTATTACTATTTAGGGCCCCCACCCGCCGTTCAGGGGTGGGGGCATGTGGGGAGGACATTAGGTCCCCCCCTTATTAGTATTTAGGGCCCCCACCCGCCGCTCAGGGGTGGGGGCCAGGGGGGGAGGACCTTAGGTTCCTCCCCTTTCTAGTATTTAGGGCCCCCACCGCCGCTCAGGGGTGGGGGCCAGGGGGGAGGACCTTAGGTCCCCCCCCATTAGTATTTAGGGCCCCCACCCACCGCTCAGGGGTGGGGGACAGGGGGGAGGACATTAGGTCCCCCTCTTAATATAATTTAGGGCCCCCACCCACCGCTCAGGGGTGGGGGCCAGGGGGGAGGACATTAGGTCCCCCCCTTATTATAATTTAGGGCCCCCACCCGCCGCTCAGGGGTGGGGGCTCGGGAAGGGGGACCATTTTTTTTTTTAAATAGGCTGCTCACTGTTTAATAGACATGCCCCTACTCGCGGTATAGCAAGACCAATTTAGGTCTTTCAGCCTTTTAGTAGATAGCTCCCTAATAACGTGGGAATTAGGGAGTTATCTACTTATTCATTCCTGTCATTACATTGACTGGCCAAGTAACTTACATTTTATATGAATGTATGTTACTTGATTGTTGTAAGTGTTGCAAATGCTTACAGCTGAATCCTGGCTATGTTTGTATACTTTTTATTTAAAATTGTATACAATGTAACATTTTTCTTCTTTCACTGGGTAAGTATATTAGTACTTAGGCAATACTGTGCTTTGGAACTTCGGCACTTCGACACTTCGGAACTTCGGCAACTTCGGCACTTCAGCACTTCGGAAATTCGGTAATTTCGGAACTTTGAGACCTCGGCAATTCGGCACTTTGGCACTTCAGCAATTCGGACATTCGGAAGTACCCGAATGTCCGAATTGCCCGAAATTCGTCCGGATGCATATTCGGACCAAAACGAATTGCACATGTCTAATTCTGATTATGTCAGCCAAGGAGGTGGATAGGGAGCAGACCCAGCGCTGGCAGACCCAGCTGTGCTGGAAATAAGGTGAGTTTTTGAGTTATTTAAGGGATGTGAAAGGGGGGCAATATTTTTTTAACACTATATGGTCAGGAATACACATTGTGTTCCTGACCCTATAGCTTTACTTTAAGGTATTTCAAGTTGCCTACAATGCACATTTTTGGATAATTTCTAATAATTCCTGTTTTACAGAGGGTTGGACATGGCCATATATGTGACAATTTTGACTCTGGTATGCTGTCCTTTACTTGTTATTTGGTATTAGGTATATAAGCTATATCTGAGTACCGACTATGTTTTTCTCTTCCCTATTTATGTGTGTCATGTGTGGTAGATCCTTAGATTTTCTGACAGCTTACCTCAAGGGTAAAATACGAGAAGTAATATCTTATTTCTCTCTGCACGACACACTAGTTATTTAACAGCAGACGCCACATCAACTGGGGGCACCACTCTAGCACCACATGCATTCATGAAAATGCTTCTCAGTAGTCTTAAGTGCTCCCAACATGCACCGTTACAGTCCATAATGAATGCGGCAGCGAGGCATCACCCTTCTGTCAGTCCCTACATTGACTTCCTATAAAATATAGAGCTCAATTTAAAATTCTGGTTTTTGCTTTCAAATCTCTACAATGCTCATAATGCTGCTCCTACCTATCTATCCTCCCTAATACACAAGTATGTCCCGTCTAGGCCCTTACGATCTGCTGAAGACTTACGTCTATCTTCTGTCCGTACTCCCACCTCTGATGCTCACCTTCAAGATTTCTCGAGGGCTGCACCGTTCCTGTGGAACTCGCTTCCCTCCTCCGTTAGATGTTCACCCAGTCTCCACTCCTTCAAAAAATCGTTAAAAACCCACTTCTTTATAAAAGCGTATCAATGAAACTGTTAACAGCTCCTGACTGATTCCTCTTCTGCTACTGTCACTATCCTTACCTTTTTGTGTCATTTTACCCTACTCCCTCTACCATGTAAGCTCATTGAGCAGGGCCCTAAACCCCTCTGTTCCTGTGTGTCCAACTCGTCTGGTTACAACTACATGTCTGTTCATCCACCCATTGTAAAGCGCTGCAGAATTTGATGGCGCTATATAAATACCATAATAATAATAATAATAATAATGAAAAACATAATAGCAGTGGAACTACTGTTGAAATTTAAATTACAATACTATTGCAATTACAATTATTTTATTATTTTTACAACATATTCCACAGTGCTGTACAATGGGCAAAACAATGAATTCTAACAAAACACATTTTACATACAGGATCAGTAGGTAAGGAAGGCTCTGCCCAGGCGAGCTTACAATCTAAAAAGACCAGGAACACATACAAAGAGGGTAAGTAAAATAATTAAATTATGGTATACTTTTTTTGCTATACTAACACGTGCAAAACAGAGATATAACTGGCAAAATCAGCAAACTTTGTATGAAACACATATGTGATCACTCATTCACTCATCCACAGGATTATTATGGGACTGGTCAATCTGCTTCCAGATGTTATGAACTAAGATTTTTTTTGTAATATAATGTACAATATAAATCTCATTCTTAGCTACAATTAACTAATTCTCTTCTGCAATGCGTTGGTACATTAATGAAAAATAAGAGAACTAACTGGTTCTTCTGGCATATGCAGCATTTTTAAAGAAAATGGATTGATTACATGAGAGTGGCAGAATCACCAGGGACATAAAATTCTCAGCAGGATTATGTATTATTGTACACATTTCTGGTAGCTTTAAATTGGAAACATTTATTACAATATATTACATATCTTAGGGCTTCTTCACTCTTATCTACATGACATATATTGGTTTTATCAGAAAGGAGACTCTCATAGCAATAAAACAGGTTCCCACAAGGATACTTTCCAAGTTGCAATTACTGAAAGACCTGTTGATGAGTAACCAATGCTATCTGCATGAATCTATGCAAGAGAACAACATTATGGTCGGTGATATGAGCTTCCAATGTCTATATACATTTTTATATACAGATTTTAAAACTCAAGTACATGTTCTATATTTTATTGTTTGTAAAAGTATTCTTTGTTATTTTTAATTGTCATTTCAAAAACCAGTTTGACCAAGAACCAACTAGTATTATCGAATTCATGGGAATATCTCGTGGACAGGCAGGGGAGAACTAACATGATCTTCTAGAGTACCATTGACCAATCAGAAACCATTTTTCACTCACTCTCAACTCACCTTAACCTTCAGATAAAGTGTTTACACCCAGCGTTAAATATCGGTGTAGCTGTTCTATTCCAATTCATGATAATTTATTATTTTTGAATTCCTGTGTAGGAAGCTGCAACATTCTGCTGAAATTCTCCAGTACAAAGATGTGTTAAGTGTCACTGTTGGATCCCAACATCAGATGGTTTGGCTCAAGTGCGCATGTACACAAGGGAAATTTTTTTCCCACAGTCTTTGATAGAATTCTCTACACATAGGTATATTTAAAATAGCTCCATAGTAAGTTTTTAGTGGAATACAGTTAATTGATTAGTTCTTCCGGACTACAGGACTATTTATATATTTCCTTCTCTGTTGGCATGTTGAAGAAAGTTATGCCAACTGATGTATTTTGTATTTCATAAAGACTAAAACATATATATTGAAGGGATAATAAAAATGTATGTTATATATTTTCATTTAAAGGTATTTATTTAAATTTAAGTTACATTAATCTCTTAAAAACTTAACAGGGATTCCAATGACTCTATAGACATTATATATATATATATATATATATATATGAAGGCTTGGCCTGTAGTTGTGGGAGGGGCTTGGTTTCCCTATGAAAGGGCTACCAATCCACTCTCACATTACCGTCAATGGTCTGGCGAGTCAGAAACGTTACTTCCGGTTCTGACCGCCATCTTGGATTTCGTCTTACCTGTTCCTCGTGGTGTCCTGGTCCGGTGCTCTCCTGCGTTGTCCGGGCTCCCCAGGGTTTCTTTTCCCGCCGCCGCCGTCCGCACAGTTTTCCGGTACTCGCTGCCGCCGAAAAAAAAATAAGTGGGGCCCGCCGTAAAGCAAACTGCTTCTTACTCACGGCTTACACGGCGGAGCCCTTTCGCATTTCGGCACTTCTTTTGTTAAATCACTCCGCCGCTCAGTAAAATAATCCATGTCCTTTTAACTTCAAAACGAATGCTGCATTCGGCTACACACTAAAAATTTTTTGCTACCAAACTAAACGGTTAATATGTACTGTATTATCACTATTTAAATTCACACTTTAATAATGAATTTAAACACGATCCGGCACCCACTTCTTAGGTGGAATCTCGCCCCCTACCGGTCAATAACGATACTACACACAAAAAATTATTTTTTTTTTCTCCCCTCTCTCTTTCTCTCATTATATATACATAAAATTATGCTACACCTTAATTGTGATTTCTGACATCTTCCCACAGGTTTCCTTATCAGAAGTTATATTAAGAATTGGGCACCTGAGTCGGTACCATTAATACTTTATTTATAGGTTGGTAATATTGTCATATGATTTATGTAATGGCCATATAACATATGATATTAGGTTAAATATATTATTTACTCTCCTAGGCTTAGTCAGCGGAACGGTAGCTTTTACAAGCAAGAAGCCGGTTTTCTCTCAGTTATATCTCCTCTGCAGTTATCGGGTAGGTTCTGGTTCTAAGGTCCACGATCTGGCCTAACCACTACCCCAGATTCAGATATTTATATATCATCTTATACCCACAGGTTAACCACCCGACAAAATCACAGTTACTCTTCAATTGAGAGGTCAAGCCTGACTCACTTTTCAGGTACTACGCCAGATCCCATTATTTCCTAAAAAAATATTATTTGAGGGGTACTGGTCCTAGGTTAGGTGGCCCAATTAGATAAATATTTTCTGGTCTTAATCCATAGGCTAGTGGTCCCGCGAGGCCAACATCCCTAACCTCACACTCGGAGGTGATACGTCCCTCGGGCCAAATCATAGCTAGCCGCCTCGCATCAATGCAAAGAGAGGGCCAACACTCCGCCACAACGTTCGGTGGCCTTAAACGTCCCCTCGGGCCCACGCATAGATAGTGCCTCTCAAGCCGCTTGGCAACTAGCAGGGCCTCATCTGTCACGTTCAAAAAAGCTTAATTGTTTCACCGCTTGGTATTTTGCTAGCCCACCAGTACCCACCCACAAAACAATTCATACAACTGACTATATATATTTATAATTTCAGTTATGTCACTAACGCCAGATATTCCTGAAGAACTGTCACTACCTAGCACACCCGCTAGGCCTGCCACCCCTGGTCCAAGGACAGACGTGAATAGCCCGGCATCCCTTAGATCGTGGACCATACCACGTCTTACAGCTGAACTAAGAAGACGCTGCATCCCTTTCCCAGCTACAGCTAGAAAGGCGGAGTTGTATAGGCTACTGAACACTACCACTGACAACTCCGAGGCAGGGGAAGGCCCTAGCGGGTCTCAAGTACCAGCATTTCATGCTATGATGACGTCCCTTATGACATCCATGGGGAAAATCAGCGACAGGCTGGACAAATTGGAGGCCGGTAGTGCTACTCACTCCACTACAAATACAACGGTCACCACTCAGCCTCTTGCTAATACCTTACCCGGTAATACCCTACCAGCCACGGCTAACATAGAATCAATTGATCCCTCACACATGGTCCCAGCTCACCTTAAAAAGGACATTCTGGAAGGCAAGGACGTTAACCTAGCTTCATTGCTCATTGCCTCCCAGGATGTCCTTGAAAACAGGACCTTTGCTTGTGGGGACATTTCTGTAGTCCTTAAAGCTAGGGACCCTCGCCTGAACAAAAAATTGAATATACCAGAATTTGTGTTTTGGCATCAGGTTTTGGCATCTATAGGGATGTATATTGCACTGTATACCCAGGGAAAAGAGCCGAGCTAGATGCGTACATGCACAAGTTGGTGGATCTGGGGCACAAATACGGTGGTACAGCGTTTTACGATTACCACCGTTCCTTCTCTGCAAAGGTGGCCGCAGCTCTGGCTCAGTTCAATTTAAGCATTAAGTGGAACAAGTTGGACACTGAGCTATTCTGTATGCACTTTGCAGGCCTCAAGCCCCCAACTTGTGCAGTATGCTCATCAGCAACCCACAGCACTAATTTCTGCCCTAATACAGCTGAGGTAGAACAAAACCAAGCAACTACCAACCCCCCAAGATCAAATAAAGGTTTGAAAGACAAACTAGGAAGAGATATTGTCTTCTTAGGGAAATCCCAAGTATGTAACAATTTTAATGCTGGCAATTGTGGGTTTAGTTCTTGTAGACTAATGCATGTTTGTTCACACTGTTTTAGGGCTCATTCCAAGACAATGTGCCCAAATACAGCTTTCCCAAAACCCTATCTCACATGTGTGAACCTCAGCTTATTCACCGATTTGCTACATCTACACCCATCACGACATTTCAGTGACTACCTCATAACAGGTCCATCGGAGGGTTTTCACACAGGGTTGATACATTTACCTACAGGCACACTGGAATGTGACAACTTACTTTCCACACGAGATGACCCACAGCTGGTACATAAACTTATCACAATCGAGGTGAACCAAGGGTTTTTGCTGGGTCCTTTCCTCTCACCACCTTTCACTTCTTGGAGAACCAATCCCATTGGGATTGTCACGGGGAACAACTCACTTAAACCCAGGCTGATCATTGATTTATCCGCACCACATTCCTCCACAGTCCCTAGCTTAAATTCCCTCATACCATCGGAAGAGTTTTCACTACATAACGCCACTATCGACCATGCCATTGGGGCTATCATAAAAGCAGGCACAGGGGCATGGTTAAGTAAAACGGATGTAGTGAACGCCTTCAAATTACTTCCTATGGGGGGCAGGGCCGGACCGCCATGCTAACCGGTCGCATGCAGGAGAGGCTCCCGAGAAATCGAGCCTCTTTAGCTACAGAAAGCAGAGCTATACCACTAAAAAGCGGCCACGCGATATGCCTACGGCTGTGGGAGAGGTGGCGGACCCTGAGACCGGGAGTTTCGGGCCCCCTGGGAGGTACACGAGGCTTCGGGGACCGCGGCCTACTCGGGGGGAGAGCGAAGTGGACGGCCGCTGCTGGGCCTCTCCACCCGGCTGCCACAAGCCTATTGCCTGAGTAGCTGGCCGGTCCCGTTACCCCCCCCTCTGGACCGGGGGGGTCATCCCGGTCCCCGCCAGCACACTACTCTACTGGGCCAAACACGACCGCCAACCACATCTAAGATGGCGGCAACTTCAACTCCGACAGAACAAGGCAGCAGAGACGCACCCAAAGTCTGAGGGGGTTTTACAGTGAGACCTGCACACTGGAGAGAAAGAGCACAACCAGCTCCACTTACCAACCACTGATCCGGCGATCTCCGATCCAGAAGGGCTCCCTCGCATCTCCCGTGACAAAGAGGTGAGGGGAGAGAGCACCGGGAGACTCCAAACAGAAAACTCTCCTTACACAAACGGCGAGGAGGGAACTGCTAAACATGGCGAGCTGCTTCCTGACCACTCCTGGTGAATGAGACTGGAGGATCCCCTCTGGCTGCGCTGACCATCTCCTTGGACCTATCTCCGACTGACCCCGCAGCCCACTGAGTTTATCCTGTCTAGGCATTTTGTTAAAACCCGTATTTAAGCATGCATTAAGCTCCTTAGCTCTTAAGAGTTGCCATACAGATTAATATTGATGCGACTTGTGTTTATGATTTGCTAATCTCAGTTCTCTGCAGATAATACTTGTTTGACACTGTCTAGCGTGAATATTGCCTAGTATAGATACATAAAAGTCACCATATAGATGAGCTGGCGGTCACTCTAGCCAGGCCGTTGATAACCTTGTAGCATTGCGTGGACTCTCCTGTAATTATCCCACATTGGCCTCAGCGTAAGCGACGATATACTCTTGTTTACTATACTACCAACTTGAGAATTCTTCCTGACATGAATAACACGCTTGCTATTATTTTTGCTCAATGTTTTCCTCATGTCTATATTTCTTACCTCTTGAATGATTTATACAAAAAAGTGCAAGCCTCCTAACATGACCTGTTATGTATATGCAACTTACCTGATTGTATTATATATTAATGTCATGTTGTAAACTGTTTGTATCCCTTCTATGCACTACTAAAATAAAGAATTATAAAAAAAAAAAAAAATTACTTCCTATGCACCCTACACTTTGGCACCTTCACGGCATTAAATGGGAAGGGTTATACTATTTCTTCACCCGTCTCACTTTTGGCTCTAAAAGCAGCCCGCGTATTTTCGACAGATTTGCAGAGGCCTTATGTTGGTTGTTACTCAATGTATGCAAATGTCCCTCAGTGATTCACTATTTAGACGATTTCCTCACAATTGAGAACAACACACTTCCACCCACAAGTTTAAGACACATGTTGGCATTATTTGAGTCACTTTCTATCCCAGTCTCCCCACACAAGACCCTGGGGCCCGACACTCAGATGCAATTTCTGGGGATACAACTAGACACAGTACACATGCAGGCTAGCCTCCCTCATGAGAAAATTGAGCGTATCCTGGCAAGCATTGACCATTACCTACAGCAAGGTTGTTGCACAAAAAAAGACCTACAATCATTGCTGGGATCGCTTAATTTTGCAATGAGAATCATTCCTCAGGGGAGATCATTTATTTCACATTTGCTGTCACTATTTCCACAATTTACCTCAGACACATCTTACATTTCATTAGACAACCACGCAACATCCGATTTGCGCATGTGGAGAATTTTCCTCACTTCTTGGAACGGGCGTGCCATGTTTATACCACCTCACTCAGACACTTCACCTACACTATGGACAGACTCTGCAGCAAGCACAGGGTTCGCAGCCATATGGGGAGACCAATGGCTTGGGGGGCCGTGGCCAACTGAGGTCAAATCACTCACAAAATTCACAGAGACCTCAGCTTTATTTGAGTTGTACCCCATCGTGGCAGCGGCCGTTACCTGGGGCCACCAGTGGTCCGGTCACACGGTTTGGTGCTATTCTGACAATATGGCTACTTGCCATATTGTCAATAAAGGCCGGTCATCATCCCTGGTAATTATGAGGCTCTTGAGACGACTCACATGGGTAGCAGCCACTTGTCAATTCTTTCTAACATGTATTCACGTTCCAGGGTGCACAAACATCAGTGCTGATCACTTGTCTCGATTTCGTTTTCAGGAATTCTTCACGACACTACCCATCGCCTCCAGACGGGCAACTCCAGCCCCACTTTTCACAGACATGATAATGGATTAAAAGCTTTGTTAAATCACGCACGTCACATTTCTCACCTGGCACTTTCTGTAAATACTAGAAACACTTACGACAGAGCATTTCACATATTCAGGAAATTCATCACTGATTTTCACATTCACGACATGTTCACGATAGAATCAATATTGGGTTTCACTTCTTTTTGCCACATCAACCTAAAACTATCATTTAACACTATTAAACTATACCTCACGGGAATTCAACACCACATGCTTATTCAACAACCCAAAGCCACCAGTTTCCTGTCCTCATATCAAATCAAGACAGTTCTTAGAGGCATTAAAAAATTAGACACACATGTCCCCGCAAAACGACTACCTATAGATAACCATATATTTCATGCACTAGTCAACTTGTTAGATTCCTCCCCTTTTGAGCCCAGGACAAACACGGTAATAAAGACAGCCATATATCTAGCTTTTTATGGATTCCTCCGTCCCAACGAATTCACAACTATGACTATTACGACCACCGATTACTTAAGAACCATGGACTTAGAGAAACAAAACGACCATTACCTACTCATACTTAAACACTCAAAAACCAGCCCCATGGGTCATACCGTTACGATCCCCTTGTACCCTACTCATAACAAATGGTGCCCGGTACAAAATTTTGACAATTATCTGCAATCACTCCGCAAACAACCATTACAACCTTTGATAGAACTGCACGGTAACGTTCTAACTACAGCAAGGTTTATGCTCTATGTAAGACTGCTGTTGACTAGACTCGGCTTGAACCCTAGTCAATTTTCAGGTCATTCTTTTCGAATCGGGGCAGCATCTACAGCCTCTGCTAACCACATACCTCCGCACATCATCAAAACAATGGGACGCTGGAAATCTTCCGCTTATACTCTCTACATACCCAATCCTGTTAAAGAATTAAGACTAGCTTTCTGTGACTTATCTAAATAAAGTTTTTGGTCAACGTATTATGTCTTATGGTATTTTATTTTTGCCCACTTTTTACAGGCCTACTGCTCTGTCGGTTTCGGCACACCACAACCGACTAATTCCAACTAATTGGTATTTATGTTATTATATGCTATGATCTCATATACGGCTATATTGCCACGACCACAAATATGAAGGCTTGGCCTGTAGTTGTGGGAGGGGCTTGGTTTCCCTATAAAAGGGCTACCAATCCACTCTCACATTACGGTCAATGGTCTGGCGAGTCACCCCACCCGCCACTCCCTCTATTACAAACACCCTCTAAGGTGGGCCCACTTTTTACAGGCCTACTGCTCTGTCGGTTTCGGCACACCACAACCGACTAATTCCAACTAATTGGTATTTATGTTATTATATGCTATGATCTCATATACGGCTATATTGCCACGACAACAAATATATATATATATATATATATAAATATATTTATATATATATATATATATATATATATATAAAATCTATAAAATATCTCTTATCATCCTTTCTCGGGCACCATTTTTTTAAAACAAAACAGATTTAAATTTGTTAGCCTTTCTTCATAACTAAGATCCTCTATTCCCTTTATTAATTTTGTAGCCTGCCTTGGTACTTTTTCTAGTGCCATAATATCCTTCTTTAGAACAGGTACCCAAAATTGCACAGCATATTCCAGGTTTGGCCTTACCATTAATATAAAAAGAGGAAAATTACATTTTCATACCAATAATTTATGCCCATGTTTATACATGACAATTAACAATGCGTTATTGCCATTGAACATTGTTGCCTATTTTTTTTGTCTATCATAATTCCCAAATTATTTTCATATCTTGTTTTCCCAAACTCACTATGATTAAGGGTGTAACTTCCTTGTGCATTCTATACCCCAAAGTGAGTTTGCATTTATTTACATTAAAGTTCATCTTCAAGTTGCGTGCACAGTGCCTTAATTTACCTAAATCCCTCTATAGCAAAGTAATATCCTGCTCACATTTTATTACCTTATTTAGTTTTGTGTTTTCTGCAAATACTAATGCATGACTTTAAATACCTATTGCTAGATCATTTATAATGATGTTGAATAGAAGTGGTCCCAGAATAGAACTCTGTTCTGAAGTGCTTCAAGTGTGAAGAGTGTATCCTTTTTTTTAAATTTGACAAAAAAATGCAGATTTCAATAGAAATTTGCACTTTTATAAATTAACCTAGTTACACCCCCTGCCTGTCAATCAGACAACTAGTCCTGTTACTTCCTGGTTTGGTTAGCTCAGTGGATCTAAACTCAAGAGACCAGACAATATCTGGAAACATTACAAATTAATATCTTAATATCTGAAAATGATTACCTGTATGGCATGTGACTGAACATTGGGAGAGTCACAGGTCGATAAGTTTCCTTAGAAAGTACTTATCCTCAGTACCGTGTATGAATTTATTTTGAAGTTTATGCAGTTAATCAGGGATAAAAAGCCAACATTTCAACACCCGAAAACTATATTAAAAATCATTGTGAAGATTCACTGTATCGATCTAAGCTGTCACTTCAATCCAACTCTACCCTTACTTCTTCATCCCGGCTTGATCACGTGAACACATTCTGAGATCGAGTGTGTAGTTCCCATGCTAGTCACTGCTACAATGTGCGAAGAATCGGATAGGTGTATCAAGCATTGATCGCTAGATTGAACATAACAAGCTTATCTTTGCCCATATATTTCTTTGGCGTTTTCTTCTAGTGAGATATAACTGAGTGATTTTTGCACCAGAAAGCTTTAAAAATTAAACTTGAACTTTCCAAATAGCTTCCTAATAACCGTTGCCCAAATCAATGGAGCTCCATGAATATTTTGACACTGTTTAAATGGGTTTGTATCCTCACCAGTGGGATCTGGTGATTTAGTCTGTCAGGTTGCAAATGTGGAAATATCACCTCTCCGTGAGCAAAGTCCAATATCTCATTAGAAAATGAAAATAGAAGAGAAGGGAAGCACAAATGCTGTCAGTGGCAGTGAGGAAAGAAATTAAACCTCCGGAGGCTTGTATATCTTATACAAAAGATTATGCACTGCCAGGCTTTATAAATCATGCCAAGGCATAGAGGCTGCAATGGGCTAGAAAATAAAGAACCATTAAAGTGTCATATTGAAATACAGTCACTGAGAATTCTTTTATGATGAATCTAAATTTGCCTGACATTTTCTCAAATCCAGGGGTGTGCTGAAATTGTTTATTCCCTGCCTTTTGCTGTCAGTGACAAAGTCCCAGTCTCCACTGCAAATTATTCTAAACAGGGCTTATTATGAAGGCATAAAAAAAAAATAAAAAAAAGTTAAAACACAGATAGCTGGAGAGTTCTTGTTTAATTTAAATGCCCCGTGGCCCACTTCAAAGCCAGTCTGTCTGATTCCCAGATTTACTATCATTAAATTGGCTGTTCTTGTTCGATAGCTCAGACGGAAGGTGGTGGTTGAGAGTATTTTAAATGGAATTAAGCATGAAGAAATGCGTAACGAGGTTCTATCGTCTGTGAAATATGTCTTAGTCCATCATACGCAGGTCTTACACTCATATTTTATGGACATGCTTAGTTGAAACAAATCTGTGGTCAGAATAAGATTGACTATGGGATCTTGTGTGCACGAAAACGTTAATGTCAAACATGCATTACTTTTTTTTACAGTAGTATACCGGAACTTTTCAGTGGATAAAGGTCTCGGTTGCATGCACGTGTGGATAGCAGTGATTGACCTTAAAACCATATATTTTGCCATATCATAACAAACAGGTCCTGCAAAAATGTCATGCATGAAGAATAGAATGCCACATATATTGGATACATCCAAAAGACATGCATTAAATTTCTATAACCAAAATGTAAACTTTCACCTTTATGATATTAGCATAGAATAGGGGAAGCCATTGAGTAGATCCACAAAAGTTGTGGAACTATTCCCCCTTAATGCTTTGCCGATCTTAAAGCCGACAAATAATCACAGGATTTGTTATTTTCATATAGGTTTAGATATCCTTTTAGCTACCTTTTAGTTTGCTCGTCTACATCCACACAATCCCATAATTCACAGAATACAAGTATAATGGTCCATTAGGAGTGCCTCTGTTTTAGGGACTGCTGCCGAGTGCCTCATTAGATTTTGGTTATTTGTAAGATATTTTAATAATAGCTGTTTATGTAACTGGGTATATCATTTAGAAAAAGAACAGAGTTTTTTTATGTACACAAATTAATTTTAACACATGTTGGAGAAAATGTCTATTTTGGCTATTTTAAATTAAAATCTTGTATATGTATTATGCAGAATGTATCCTACAGAGTTGAATTTAATTTTTAAGCTAATTTTTTTTAATTTAATAATAGAATGCCCTGATCTAATGATAAAATCTATTAAAAATAAATACATTGGCACTCTAAGCACCAAAACCACTTAGACAATGTAAAAAATTGCTGTTTTCTCCAAAACCACTCCTTTAGTGGCTGTCATACTTCCTTGTTGAAGACTTACCATTTTTTTTTTTTAATTCTTTATTTTTGTTGAACAGGCGATTATGTACTGCCACAATAGCTGGTACCATCGATTTCGCAAACACTCTGAAACATATGGCATTAAAGACATAGCACTTTTTAAAAAAAAAAACAATAAACAAAACAAAAGACAAAACAGTTTTACCTAGAAGGTACTATCGGATGCCTATAAAGTGGATGAGTGACAGCATTATTTGGGTCACCGGTGAGTTGCGCCCAATAGTCTAGGCTAACGGTCATGCTAGGTCCTTGCTGTACAGGCCGTGGTTATATAGTCTTAGTTTCGCGTCTGAGTTTGCAGTGACATTGTTTTTCGTGTATATGATGAACATGTTTCTATGAATGCCACACCTGAGTATATGAGCTTGTTTAAGGACGGTCGCTAAGAAGTTTGGCAACTGTGTGCAATGCCTAGTGTGATAATGACGGTGCGTCTATCAATCGTGGTGATCTGAGCTTGTGCTCTGTGTGGGTGATGTCGTGGTCCTCGCGGGGGGGAGGGATAAACATATAAAACGTAGAAGTGTGGGCCAACTAAGGTCCCGCTTTGTGTGGTCTCTCGCTTTATGTCTGCTTCACATGGCACTTGCATGCATGGTCGCTAAAGTAAGTGGACAGTCTGCCCCCTAGCTGTCGGCGGAGTCAGGGCAGATATGGGTTAGTGCCAGCTAGGTGAGTGGGTCCCCATATGCGGGTAGCCAACATTACTTGCAGCAAAGACTGAAGCTGAACCATCAAAAAAATTTTAGACTAAATATGAAAATAAAATATAATATAACAGTCTCAGAACTGTGCAGTTTAGGTTCACCGCAAATGATTGAGCAGATTGTCCCCTGTAGCTGGCTGGCTATCTGCATTGCCGGTGGCGCCTCCAGCAGCCTATGATCTTCTGATTCTGGTTGCATAGTGTCTGGGGTCTTAGGTGGTTGTAGCTGTACCAGTTGTGCTGCCTCTCTCCCGAGGGATGAAGGTGATGATCTTCGCCGGATCTCAGCTCCTTGTTGCTGCTGTTTGCCCCGGTAGGTCAGCTGCCCGTAGGTCCCCTGGTGGTAGGCCCAATGTGCGGAGCAGGACGGGCGCTCCTTGGAGGTCTGAGATGGTGTGGACCGTATTGTTGTGTAGTACCTGCAATATATGTTGAGGGCGCCAACGGTATTTGATTTGGTGAGCCCTGAGCTGTGTGGTGAGCGGCTGAAGGGAGTCCTCTGATAGGTCCATGTAGAAGGATAAGTCCATATTTTCGAATCTGTATATGGCTTCCCCCTTTAGGGCTGTGAGGATCGCCATTTTGTCTGCTGAGGTCTTGAATCGCACCACCAGGTCTCTGGGGGCTTCGGCCGGCGCTCTCCGGGGTTTAGGGGACCGGAAGGCCGCCTCAATGTTGTTGTGTTTGGCCTGTTTAGCTGGTAGTAAGGCACCCACAAGCCTTCTCAGGAAGTGCGGTATCTCCTCCGTGGGGACATCCTCCGCCACACCGCGGATCTTTATATTGTTGCGGCGTCGGTAGTCCTCTATTGCCGCGAAGCGGTGCTCCATTTTGGCTTGGTGTATTTTGAGTGTTTTTATCTCTTGTCTGAGCTCCGTGAGTTCCTGCGTGTGTCGTGAGGAAGTTGTTTCCGTCGCTTCAATGCGGCCTACCAGGCCCGTGAGATCTGCTCTCAGTTGGGCCACGTCTGTCTGCAACGTCTTCTGCAAGTCCCCCAGCATGGTTTTTAGCAGTGCCGCCGTCACCGGCCCCCTATCATCCGGGTTCGTTCGCGGCTGAGGAGGTTTCCCAGGTGGTGGGCTGTCAGCTCTCTCCTCCGGGTAAAAGTCTGAGTAGCCATCACTTTCAGCGGCCATTTTGGGACCGCACGCGCCCTGGGAGCGGCGGAATAACTCGCCTATAGTGGTCCCGGGATTGGGTCGGTCCGGCTTCTGCTTCTTTTCTTCCATCACATCTTGGTCAGGGAGCTTTGGGTCAGTTGATTTGGGGTCTGGGTCCCCGATAAAGGGCAAATATAGCTGTTCTCCTATGGAGCGCATCCAGCATGTGACCGCTCTGTTCTCTCGCTTAGCTCCGCCCCAAGACTTACCATTTTTGAAGGTCTCCAGATTAATCGTGTAAGACTGATAATGCCAATGAGTCTAATGTTTCTCATAGAAAAGCATTGGATTCAGTGCTTCTGTATGAGAAGCATTGAATTGGTGGCGCATGGCGATTGCTGTGCATGCACACTAGAACCCTGATGCTTCTCTAAGGGAATCATTGGATTGTACCAGAGATCAACAATTTTAGTGATCTCATTGAGGGCTGTGAGGAGACTGTCCTGGCACTGAATTACAGATACTTTTTTTTAAAATGCTTATCATAGAGAAGCATTGGATTCAGTGCTTCTGTATGAGAAGCATTGGATCGGTGAGCATGGTGATTGCTGTGCATGCACAGTATAACCTTGATGCCTCTCTATGGAAATCATTGGATTGTACCATTGGATTGTACCAGAGATCATTACTATTAATGATCTAATTGAGTGCCATGAAGAGACTGTCCTGGCTCTGGATTATACGTGCCCTTTTTAAAAAAAACTTTATTATTAAAAGGAGTGCATTGAATCTCATGATTGAAAGAAACATATCTAAATCTAAAAATAATATATTTATTTTCAAAGTTAAAGTGTTTCTTTAAAAACAGAATTAACTCAAATATACTATATGGCATAAGACATGCTATCGTAACTAATTATGATGAATGTAAATAAGATCTTTCTATTAACTAAATTACTTGATCTATGTATGAGATACAAAACAGATTCAATAGAAAAAAATAAAATGAAAATTATGCACTTTTTTTACATCAAAGTTGTTTATATGTTATAGTAAACTGCAAGTTAGGCATGGCAAAGAAGTACTAGTAGAGAAAGACATAAAGGATTGGAACTTTAGGAAAAAATGAGGGTACTGATCCGATTTGAAGGGCTCAAGTTCTAAACACACGGAGAACAGTTATAGAGAAGTGTCACTTATAATGTTTACTGACTGTCAAGAAAGCAATGAGAGAGATGAATTGGACAAGACGAGATGTTCTATGTTGAAAGATTTGATGATTAAGTACGCCAGAGTTTGGTGTCTTCTACTAAAGTTGCACAGCCACTCCTGCTTAGAAAAAGATGAAGTTCTACTGTCAGCACAGATTAGCAAGGGTTACAATGTGGGAAATCTGTTTTGTAAAGGACACCATGAAGAAAAATTAAGAACTGCAATCCATTGCATATTTACTGCATTAAGGCCTCAATTTAGTATTGTTGGGGAAGCTTTTCGAATTATTTAATATTTTTGGCTAAAGTTTTAAAATCAATATTTTTGAAATATTAAAATGTAAAAAAAAATATATATCATACATAAAAATATATAAATATATAAAACAATATTAAGATATTACAAAATTAAAATATTTTAATAATATTCAATTATTCTAACAGTGTATCCAATACTATTAAATGTATTTATAATTGAGCCCTAAATGTGTACAATAATAAACGTACCATGAATAGCATTATTCTATCAGCATATTAAGAAAGAAGTATACAGTAAATTATTATTTCTATTTGATTACATATAGATCTGACTAGCTGTAAATTCAGAACCAGATGAAAGCATTTGGTTTCACGTAATCTTAATTGTTTAAGGATTCCTTTCCTGTGAAAGGACTGTGCTCTACCCGCATAGTAATCTTAGCCTTAGAATCCACTACTCCATCCATAAAGTCTTCCCCTCCTCTTGATCCCTAGATATAAACAAGGCTTTTGGAACCTGGAAAAAGAAAAAGTCATGGAGAAGTTTCCTTCATCATTAGACAAGAGCAACCTCTGTTGCCAGGAGTTCTCAAAAACACTTAGATTATAATTTTTCTGCAGAAGATTCTATTGACCATAATCTAGTAGCAGATCTGTATGTTTGCACCACCAAGGAACGACAGGACAAGCTACATGAGGTGTCCAAGTATTACTGATTGTTCTTGGACAAACTATTTACTTTGCATCCAGAAGTCAAGATTTTTTTCCTGTCAGAAACCTGAAAACAAGGTAGCTTACTAAGTGAATCAAATGGACTTATATCACTTTAAAGGGAGGACAAACTCCCAGTTGATGCTACCACATTCTTAAGAGTCCATAATGGTCTCATGGAGGCTAGCCTCTGCAAAAACTAGTTGGTGTTGGGCACAGCTCGCTACCATACTGTGTCTGTTGTTTTAGTCTCTAAGGTCGTAAGATAGTGGATTACAGACTTGGAGACACAAGGGCAAGAGAAGAGACTAGATCATAGACTCCCTCAGCCACCTAAAGCTTGCATCTGACTTTTTCTCAAGGCCTCTGGAAACCTCATTCATCGTCTGGTAGATATATACTCTTTCTATGGCTACTCAAAAAGCTTTGAGATTGCCCTTAAGAGAGAAATCTGTGCGTGATTTCCTTATAGGGAGAGACACACTGGTCAGCACATATAAGACATTATTAAATGGTCATTTGTCAATGTCACGGAGGCAAAAGGTGACCATTAAATGTATTTAAAAAATGGAATCTAATGTAGCATTTTTAGTTAATTTTACTTACTCTGACTAGCACAACGTGGTTGATGGACTAATTATCAATTTTAATTGAATTCCTATTTATCTAGATAGCAATCAAATACCTCACAACAAACAAATCTAATTTTCTTCTACGATAATACACTCCTATATTTATTTAGTAAATTATTGTAAGACTTTACAATCTATTTTTGTTCATTTTAGGTGTTTAGTACGCTTGTTTTTATTCTACAGATGTTGCTCTTCTATGTAGCGTATGCTCGGTGTATATACATGGAATTTCGTTCTTCTTTTTTCCTGGGCTCAATTTCCCAATGTGAAAGATCCCACATACTATGCTCTCATTAGAAACTAATTAATTGGTAGGTGATGCCAAATAATTATTTAGTAAAGTGCTTTTCAATTCAGCTAAAGATGTGGCTTTGCTGAAGCCAGCAGATATTCTGCAATATTCACCCGAGGCATGTTCTGTGCTCTCCCTGTCAGGGACTAGTCTTGAACACTCGCTAAAATGTTTGAAACTGTGCCCTCAGATTAGCATTTTTCCATCAATTAGAGACCACAAGAGATAAGCTCATGCATAGCATGTAAAATTTAATGAGTGCAAAGAATATTGATGAATTGCACATTGAATGTCAGAGAAAAGTTGATGCTGTTTACACAGGTATTGTGCATAAATCATTTAATTCATTCGCTTTCAAAAAACACTATTTTACTGTGGAACTACCTGGCTAATGCATATAAGTTGCAACTTATGATTTAAGAGTACTGTAAAGGATCACGCTAAGGACCATAACAACATTGTAGAATTGCAAAAGTTATAGGGCAGAGCACCCTGCACCCACTTTTATTTGTGAGAGTGGCTGGCAACTGCAGCGATTTTTGTGTCACTGTGCTTTCTTATGATATAAATATTTAGACTTACCTGCTTTGCTCCAAACCATCTACCTTTGAAGTGTTTTGTGGTATGTTTTATTGTGAATAAAAAATAATTATCATTGGTAATAGGGTCGCAAGTTCTATCGCTAGTGCCATTCATTTTTTCTTTTTTAATTCTTTATTTTGCACACCGCAAGTGAAAGGTACAATACACATTTAAAGCCATTCGGCACACATTAGTTTGGTTCATGAGGGCAGGACATTGACAGTTGTTGTTCTACAAGCAGTGTGTTTTTAAATTTTTTTTACATAAGACTACAGTGGAACGTATTACTCCTTAGAGCGCTTTATCAGTATCCCCTTGGGATCTAGGGGTGACAGGTGAGAGAGTAGCTCTTAGGAGCTTAGCACCCATTAAGGGAGGCATCCCCGCCAGAAGAGTGAAAGTATTCAAAGTATGTCCCCTAGTAAGTCGGCAAGGGAGGGGGAGTAAAAAAGTTGAGGTGCCCAATTAGTAGTTAAGAGCAGACTACATGTGTATTCCATGCGAGAGGATTAGGAGCGGAACATTATTCCCTGATCGCGACAACTTATGTGGCTTGGCTAACCAATAGAGGTTAAAAGGGTGATAGAGTGTAACATAAAATAAAACATTTCTGAACATGAACATAAAAGAGTTCTTGTCTCGGAGGGTCAGGAAGCGGAGGATGAGGTCCGCCGGTGTCAACGGTGGTGCCTTTGCTGGCTTGGGCAGGCGAAACATCCCATCGAGCCTCATGGCTTTTTCCTGCTTGGGCGGTAGCGTGGCTTCAAACTGGCGTCTGATGAAGTGAGGTAAGTCGGTGAGGCCTGTGGTCTCGGGTATTCCCCTGACCTTCAGGTTGTGTCGCCTTCTGTGATCTTCCTGTGTAGTTACTCTTCAGTGTCTTCAGTGGCTATTTGCCGGCGTTGGAGATCTCCCATAGTTTTTTTTACTGCTGTGAGTCTAGTGTCGTGGGTGCTGGAGATGGCTTCAAGTTGTGTAACGTTGGATGCAGCACCTTCAATGGCGTTCTTACAGTAGGCCATATCTGCTGTAATGTCCTTACGCAGGTCTGCTAACATACTTTTAAGCAGGTCCGCTGTCACCGCGTCCCCGGTCTTTAAGGGTTTAGTTGCTTGTTCTGTTGGAAGGCTATACAATGCTCCCTCCCCAAGGTCAATTGAGGCCTCTTCAGTGGGGTAAGATAGGTCATCCCTCAGCGCCATCTTTGCCCACGCGGCCTGTTGTGAGCTCCTCAGCAAGTCTCCTATGTCCCTGCTGTTAGGACCTTTGTCTTCTCTGGGCTTTGTAGTTTGTCGGCCCATTTCATTCCCTTGTGTTAGCTTCAGGGTGTGTGGTCGTTTTCAGGTTCAAATTCCGACTATTTAATCAGTTTTGTCAGATTAGGGCTCGGAGCTCAGGAATATGCGTTCGCTTGTTTCCTCAGTTGGCTTCGCCCCGCCATTAATTTTTTTATGCATAAAATTTAATTAGTTAAAAAAAATATAAATTGCATGCAAAAAAAAAAGCATATTTAGTTGTGACAGGAAAGCACCTGATTATTTATTGTTCCAGTGGTTTTATCACGTAGTGCTCCTAGTCAGATCAGATTCCTCAGTGTACTGATTAGAACTGGACGATGGCAGGTGAGCTTACACTCCATGGTCATGCAGATGTACTAAAAACCTAATTTATATAACTATACACTAGGGTTTAAGACTGCACACAGGCAACTTTGTCAGGGTTATTCCCTAAACAGCAAATTGTTAACAATTCTCCAGAGAACTGCAAATTTAAATAGGAAATAGCTGAGCTGGAAAAATAGCTGACATTAAGGATTTTATTAGATTCAGCTATTTTGGCCTTAAATTTGCAGTTTCCTGGTAAATACCTGACAGTTTTCTTTTTAGTGAATAACCCATCAGAGTTCATACATTTCACCTGATTACTGTAGTTCATGCATTTGCCCAGGGGAGCAGAGTACAGAAATGTATGTATAATTTGCTCCATGTCCCCCCTTCTTTATGCATTCTCTATATAGGATTAATCAGTATTTAGTGTTATTTTAAAGAAACCTTCTTTCTCTGTGGATATTTGTCCCTTGGCTAAATACAAGTCAGAATTAGTTTATAAGGTTTACAAATACATTATAATGGAACCCTCTAAGCACTGTAGTGGTTCTGGTGCCAAGAATGTCCTAATGCAAATGGTTTGACAACTTACCTGAGGTCCACTGGGCACCAGTCACCTCAGTGTTTGGAGCTGGAAGCTCTCTGCACTGAGCTAGCCCCCCAGTGCAAGACTTAACTTAAAGGAACACTATAGGGTCAGGGACAAAAAAGTGTAATCCTGCCCCCCCCTCCCTCTCCCCTAAATATAGTAAAAGCTTACTTTTATTTTAGTCTTCTGCTGGCTCTCCCCCTGATCTGCCTGCTTGGCTGACATAATCAGAAGTGGTGAGCTGAGCCAATCACAATGCTTGAATTGCCAAACACACCTGGCAAATCAACATCTCCTCATTGAGATGCATTGACTAAAGTTCAATGTCTCCATGCAGAGGGTGGAGACACTGAATGACTGCCCCAGGAAGCACTTCTAGCAGCCATCTGAGGAGTGTCCACTGGAGGTATCCCTAAGCACGGATGTAAACACTGCCTTTTCTAAGAAAAGACAGTGTTTACTGTAAAAAGCCTGAAGGGACTGATTGTACTCACCAGAACAAATACAATAAGCTTTAGTTGTTCTGTGACTACAGTGTCCTTTTAATACTCAGCTGATTCTCAGCCAATAACCCAGCCAGGGACGGCAGGATTAGCTCAGTGAAGTTAACACAAGATCCTTGCAGAACAAAACAAATTTATCTTTGTACAAACTAGGGTTTGGGTTGTACTCTGGAAATTATTTATTTTTATAGATTCATTAAAACTTGCACCATTATTAATGTAACTTATGACATCTAGTAATGTGTTCACAGTGAAAAGAAAATGATTTAAATGAAAGTTTGATGATTGGTTAAATAAATTCCAAGTTTCATTGAGACCCCATGCAACATTCATACCAGTGTTTGTATTTAGAATAACATGAAGAACTGAGGCACGTTATATGTGATGAAAATATGTGTACAAAGGAAGGACACTGGCATGCTTGGGCAAAAACTGCTTGAGGGATTTTTTAATTTAGTTTTTTTAAATTTGGCCCATGACTCGGGGTACCATTACATCCTGGTAACAGCAATATTTGAAGTTATGCTAAAGAATAGTCATATAGCGTTTGGGCTGTGCCTCGGCCGTATCTGGTAAGAAAAACGTTTGAGTGATAAGTAAGATGGTCACCTGGGAAGCATACTCTAACAAATATATTGACCCTTTGCTGAAATTTAAATAAAATCTCTCCCAGTCATTGATCTGTAAGGAGGAATACTTGAACTAAATACCTCTAAACGTCTTTTGGTGCCTCAGTTTCGGCAATAATCATTACTCTCAACTTCCCAGGAAGTTCACAGGTAATACTCATTATCAGGTATTAGTAACCTTCTTTAGCATTTTATATGCAATTATACATTTTTTTGTTTCATACAGTAGATCAATGCTGACTATTTAAAGGGACACTACAAGCACCATAACCAAAACAGGTTTTTGTAGCGGTTATGATGTTAAAAAGCTGTATCTGAAATACAATTTTAAATGTGCTCTGTTCCTTGCATTGAGCTGTACCGGGATACATGCCTGATAGGTGAGCTTGTTTCTTGTCACGAAGGACTTGAATGTGCTCACACTGACCAAGTGCTTAGACAGCTCATTACAGAAACCAGATTTCCTTATTATCACAGTTATTTTCTAAAGTGAGAATTCAAGTTGAAGTCAAAGGGAATTTTAGATTTAATGAGACACTATAGTCGTCAAAACACTTTTAGCTTAATGAAGCAATTTGAGTGTATATATCATGCCTCTGAAGTCTGACTGCTCCGTTCCCTGTCATTTAGCAGTTAATTCACTTTTGTTTTTGTATGTGCAGCCCTAGCCACACCTAACCCCCCCCCCCCCGATGTGGTAGAACTACAACTCCCATGATGCTTTGCATGCCTTTAGAATGCATTTAGAATGGCAAAGTATTATGGGAGTTGTAGTTCTACATTATCTAGGAATCTGCCTATTGAGCAGCCCTGATTTAGAGGAATGCCAAATTCATATTCGAATACCATAATGGTGGTCTCAGCACAGTTACATTATCAATCTCCTAGTAGTCAACTCAGACAGAGATTCTATAAATTGATCAAAGTAACTCCTGGCAGGGATTGGTCTGTCTTTTTAAACTATTTAACCCCTTAGTGACCAGACCGTTTTTCAATTTTCTTACCGTTAAGGACCAGGGCTGTTTTTAAATTTCTACGGTGTTTGTGTTTAGCTGTAATTTTCGTCTTACTCATTTACTGTACCCACACATATTATATACTGTTTTTCTCACCATTAAATGGCCTTTCTAAATATACCATTATTTATATCATATCATATAATTTACTATAAAAAATATTATAAAATCTGATAAAAAAAAACCACACTTTTTCTAACTTTGACCCCCAAAATCTGTTACGCATCTACAACCGCCAAAAAACACCCATGCTAAATAGTTTCTAAATTTTGTCCTGAGGTTAGAAATACCCAATGTTAACATGTTTTGCTTTTTTGTGTGTGCAAGTTATAGGGCTATAAGTAGAAGGACATTGCTGTTTCAAAATATATATTTTTTAAAATGTATCAATAGTGACATTGTAACACTGTTATCTTTCATAAATCTCTGAATCACACCTCACATGTACCTATTTTTTAAAGTAGACAACCCAGGGTATTCAATATGGGATATGTCCAGTCTTTTTTAGTAGCCACTTAGTCACAAACACTGGCCAAAGTTAGCATTTATATTTGTCTGTGTGTTAAAAATGCAAAAAACAATTGTGAACGCTAACTTTGACCAGTGTTTGTGACTAAGTGGCTACTAAAAAAGACTGAACATACCCCATTTGCAATACCTTGAGTTATATTCTTTTGCAAATGGTATGCCATCATGGGGGTAATTCTCATTCCTGGGCTATCATAGGCTCTCAAAGGCAACATAACCAATCTTGCAAATTTCAACGTGAAAATCAAGCCTTATATTTGACTCTGTAACTTTCAAAAACACTATAAAACCTGTACATGGGGGTACTGTTATACTCTGGAGACTTGGCCGAACGCATATGTTAGTGTTTCAAAACAGTACATTGTATCACAACAATGATATTATCAATGAAAGTGCAGTTTGTGTGTGAAAATTTTAAAAAACTTCACTTTCACTGGCAATATCTTTGCTGTTATACATTTTACTGTTTTGAAACACTAATATTTGTGTTCAGTGAAGTCAACGGAGTAAAACAGTACCCCCCATGCACAGGTGTTAGGGTGTCTTGGAAAGTTACATGGTGCTAGCAAATTAAATTTGTTGGACTTTCGGCCTGGGTTGTCAGGCAGGTCCCCCAAATTGCAATCAATAAAATTACTTAATTATGTAAAAATATTACATAAATATGCACATAAAATGTAAATATTTATACATATTTATATATTTGAAGTTTGTGTATGTTTATGAATTTATTTATATAATTATGTATATGGACATATGTATATTTCGTATTATTTTTATTTATGTATATATACATATATATATATATATATATATATAACTTGATTCTAAGTGTATTTTGATATCAATATATATATATTAATATCGAAATACAGTTAGAATAAAATGACATATATATATATATATATATATATATTGTGACGGACCCGCTGGCACTCCGACTGAGTACCTCCGCCAATCGATGCAGATTGTATATATATATAAAGTGCTTGCTGAGGACTCCAAGCACTCCAACCGACACCATCAGCACTGCAGACTTATCCCATCCCCCAAGCATGAGCCAAGGTTTCAAGAAAGGGTCAAGCAGGTCTGTTTAATGAGCACACACAAGCAACAGCACTCATGCAGCAAAACAACTCCTCCTCAGAGAAAAACAAAATGACAGTTAAGTTCAGTCAGTGTTTTAATATATGACAGTTATAAGGCCAGACAGAGTTTGAATGTAACAAGGTATTAAGGGTTTAACTGGTGTTCTATGAGGGGGGAGGGGGGAATAAAACAGGAGTTTTCTTCACAATTTAAAGCTGCACACTGCTCCAATATAATTTAAAGGGGCAGACAGAGTACAATAAAATCCAACATACCCAAATAACATTTATAAAGAGCAAAATCTTCCAGGGGCCATAGTCGCAGGGCAGGAGGCTGGCAATTAGTCCTCTCCATGCACAAGTGGTGAAGGGCACTTCGTCACATATATAATTTTCTGAATTTGTAAAATGTATTTAATTTTTTAAAAAATGAATTATTATTTATTTTTTATAATAATATATATATATACAATATATATATATATATATATATATATATATATATATATATACACATGTATTTTTACTCTAAGTGTATTTTTATATTAATATATGTATATATTAAAGGGACACTAGTCACCAGAACAACTACAGCTTATTGAATTTGTTCTGTTGAGTAGAATCATTACCTTCAGGCATTTTGCTGTAAACACTGTCTTTTCAGAGAAAATGCAGTGTTTACATTACAGCCTAGTGATAACTTCACTCCACTCCTCAGATAGCCGTTAGAGATCCTTCCTGGGTCATGGCTGCCTAAAACGCATCCAAACATTCAGTGCCTCCTCCCTCTGCATGCAGACACTGAACTTTCCTCATAGAGATTCATTGATTCAATTCATCTCTATGAGGAGATGCTGATTGGCCAGGGCTGTGTTTGAATCATGCTGGCTCTGCCCCGATCTGCCTCTTTGTCAGTCTCAGCCAATCCTATGGGGAAGCACTGTGATTGGCTCAGGCCACCACTTCTGATGATGTCAGCAGACTGCTTGTTTTTCCCAAGTCAAACAACATGCAGATCTACAGCTTCAGGCTTGAATACAGTAAGATTTTACTATATTTATGGAGGCATGAAGGGCCCAGAGGGGCTAGATGCTGGTTATAACACTATAGGGTCATGAATACATGTTTGTGTTCCTGACCCTATAGTGATCCTTTAATAAAAAAATACACTTAGTATGACATTATAGATATATATATATATATATATTCATATTATATATAGATATATACAGATATATTTTTTTACATTTATTAACATTATTTTTTTATTTTAAAACTTTTTTCACCTGCAGGCAGTGGTGTATCATGGTTTTGTGCTGCCCTAGGCCCTATATATTATATATATATTATATATATTATAAATATTATAATATTATATATATTATATTATATTATAATATTATATTATATATATTAAATATATATAATATAATAATATATAATAGATAATATAATAATATATGATATAATAATAATTAATATAATATATATAATATAATATTATATATTATTATATTATATTATATAATATATAATATAATATATATATAATATATATATAATATAATATATATATATAATATATATATATAATTAATGTAACCTACCCCCCAGCCTCCTTACCTTTGGGAATGCTGGGGGGGGGTTTCTCTATCTCCCTGGGGTCTAGTGGGGCTGCCGGTCGGGCGGCAGGGCTGGTTGCTGGGCGGGCGGCTGGCGAGGGAGCTCTTCCTCTGAGCTCTCTGCTCAGCTCCCTCGCGCGCCGCAGAGTGAGGCTGGGAGCCGGAAGATGACGTCATCTTCCGGCTCCCAGCCTCACTCTGCGGCGCGCGAGGGAGCTGAGCAGATCGCTCAGAGGAAGAGCTCCCTCGCCAGCCGCCAGCCCCCCGCCGCCCGCCGCCCACCAGCCCAGCTGCCCGACCAGCCCATCAGCCCGACCGGCAGCCCAGTTAGCCGCAAGGCTAACAAGGCACTTGCCCTGGGCATTTGGGGGCGGCGTTTTTTGCCGCCCCCTGGAAAATGCCGCCCAAGGCAAATGCCTTGTTTGCCTTGCGGCTAAAACGCCCCTGCCTGCAGGGCGACTGCCTGTCAGTTCAGGCAGTCCCACTGCAGGCAGCACTATGGACACCTATTCTTTCAGAACGATCACATGGCCCGCGGGGTCCTAATTTGCAGAGAGGGGACTGACTGGGCTGTCAGACTGTCCCCCCAAACGGAGAGGAACTCTGATCCTTCGCTGGCGATCGGGCAAGTGGATAGGAATACTGCGGACGTACTAGGTATTTCCACGGTCCTGGGGGGAGGTCAACACGTACATTTTATTTTTTTCATGAATTTTTACATTTTTAATTTTTTAATTATTTTTTCTTCACTGAGTGTCTCGACCCCTCGAGGCACTCAGCACACAGGCAGAGCTTCCAGCGCTCACATTTGCCGTGGACGTACCAGGTACGTCCGAGGTCGTTACCTGGTACATCCGCGATCACAAAGGGGTTAAATACCATAAAAAGGCTCAATATAAATTCTGACCATATAACACTTTTTTTTTTATCACATCTTGACACACTTTATAACATAACAGTGGGGATGATGTGGAAAATGGTAATATAAT
This sequence comes from Pelobates fuscus, assembly GCF_036172605.1. NCBI lineage: Eukaryota > Metazoa > Chordata > Amphibia > Anura > Pelobatidae > Pelobates > Pelobates fuscus. The sequence goes on along the minus strand of NC_086320.1, from coordinate 319,506,445 downwards.
CTTTCTTTTACCTAATTTTGATTCCTATATAATATCTATTTTTCAATATAAATTCAGCATATTTGTACCCAACCCTTCTTTTCTACTAAGATTTTCCAAAATAGTTCCTAAGCAAATAAACAAGTCACTTTAAAATATTATTGCTATAAATGGCCCTGAAAGTAGCAAAGAGTACATGATAGAACATAAATACTAAAAGAGGCTTCTGAATTACTACAGCAATAAACCAGCAGTAATTACTATCATTTAACACGCTCATTGAATCCTGTGTGCTCCTGAATACATTAAAATATTTATGATTAAACAATTATCATTCTTTAAAAGTAGAGATTTAATCTCATTAAGATGTTTTTTTGTTTCAATAAACCATTCTTTAGCACTGGCCTGTGGTTAAAACATGATTATACAAGAAATATAAACATTGTAAAATATATCTCCAGATAATGAACACCTGACAGAACAATTAAAATTTATTTAATTTTTTTTTGTAAGCTCTTTTTTTTTCTGATATTAAAGGGAAACCATAAGCACCCAGACCATGTCAGGTCATTGATGTGGTCTGAGTGCAGTGTCCCTGTCTAACTTAGTCCTGCTTGCTAGGAGACTTTTGGTCACCTAACTGATACTGGACGTCCTCACGCTCTGCATTATAGCGCATCTGCCACTGGCGACTAAAACACCGCCTTTATCAGGGTATCTTTTTCAAAAGCCATGCTGCAAAGTTGAGGCTTTGTGGGGATAGACGCACTGTAGGTCCCTGGGTGAGAGGATTCCAGGATAGGGGCAACATGTAAAGGCATTCTAGGTTCAATCTCATTAAAAGAGGAAACCAAGATCTCCCCGCACAGTAAGGAATAATCACAATTATTTTTACCTTGTCCTTCCTCGGAACTCTATAGATCAAGGGAAGACGGGGGGAAATGTTTCCTTTGTCGAACTCCCAGTTTTTAGTTAATGCATCTTGAGTTTTTGCTCAGAGGTCAGCCCACAGACAGAAGAATCTGTCTACTTGCGCATTTTTGAATAATGCCATTAGATCCATATGTGGCATGACCGATTTATTTGTAATTGTTCGAAAAAATGTTTCTGAAGGACTTTGTGAATTACAAAGCAAGAGAAGTGAAATTTATTTAGATACAAGCTGCTAGAAATTATTTAAGTTGTTTTGCTAAGTTGTTTCAGCTGTTTCAACTATAGCACTATAGGGTCTTTATGTCCCCCCCACCCTCAGGCTCCCATTCCGCTGGGCTGAAGGGGGCTGAAGGGGTTAAACACTTACCTTTTTCCAGCGCCGTGCTCCCTCGGTGCTGGGGACCTCTCCTCCCTCTGCTGACGTCAGCCCCGAATGCGCATGCGTGGCAAGAGCCGCGCACATTCAAACAGTCCAACGTCTTCTCACTGTGACAATCGCGGAAGCACCTCTAGCGGCTGTCAGTGAGACAGCCACTAAAGGCTGGATTAACGCTCAGTGAAACATAGCAGTTTCTCTGAAACTGCTATGTTTTCAGCTGCAGGGACCTGGCACCCAGACCACTTCAAGGGGGCTGAAGTGGTCTGGGTGCCTATAGTGGTCCTTTAAGCACTGAAATTCTATGCTGCATTTATACATTTTCTCTAATGACTAAACCATTTCTATTGCTACACTTATATTATGCAAATATGCCAGTATAATAAAATATGTATGGTGTGTGTTTACCTGCTTTTTTTTTTACAAACTATATTTTGTATTGCTCTTTTACATTGTTTATGTATTAAACAAACAATTTAATTTAGCACTTTATTTTACATTATGGCCTTTTGTGCAATTTGTCTATCTTTTGAAGCAAAAGCTACAAGGTTAGCCACTGAAGTGAGAATTCAAAGTGAATTCCAAATTTGAGGCCGAAGTAGCTTAACTGGAAGCATAACTGACTTAGAGAATGTTTACAAATCAGCCATTTTGTTTACACTAAAGAACTAAACAAGGTTAGAAACCATGAAGTTACCAAAGTCACGTAGTAAACAATCACAGAGTTTAAGCATGCATGGGATAAGCATAAGGCTATCCTAACTATAAGATAAGGTATTTAGAAAATTGGGCAGACTAGATGGGCCGAATGGTTCTTATCTGCCATCACATTCTTTGTTTCTATGTTATTAATCTAGACAGGCTTGTTTCTTTAGCAATGTCTAGTTATTCTCCGCTATTCTAAATAGCTGGCTTAATTGCAGCATATAACTCTTTCAATTAATGTAAATAATGAAAAAAGGGTGGGACATATGTGATGATATGACATAGTGATGTCACATCATGGGCAAAGCATATGGGGGGGCGGGATTTAAGGAGGCAAGAAGCCTTGTACTGGCACTGGTGATGCAGTATTTTTTGGCAATTTATAAACAATAAGAATGAATATATTATAATTGTATCTTCACTTTAATCAGTGTTATGTGAATCTTGAATTATTATATTTTGGGGGGAGGGGGTGGTAAAATTAATCTCACCTCCCATCCACTGTCTCTTTATTTGTTACCCATTTGCCCACTCCATGCATTTCCCCTTCCCTGTCTTCGTAATTCAATCACTATCTCCGTGCTTCTGGCCCACGTTCACCAGCTGGTTACTTTCTGTCCTCTCTACATGCCTGGTAAATTATGAGACATCTGATACAAGTATATATAGAAACATGTATTTTCCTGAACCCAGGAGTTAGCTGAAGTGTGAGATATGCAGATTTTGACATTGCCTGTCTTGTTTTGTCACCTCTTTGGTACGTCTCCAGCATAAAAACAAGTGATATTATGCTGTCATCACAGCTAAAGGTTAGTCATCGTCAATGCTGCCATCTGTACCTTTTATAGCTGCACCTGTTTGCAGACAATGCTTTGCATATACAGCTGCTTATATTTACTGTCAGAAAAAAATAATGAAGGGAGTTTAGCTTGATATGAAGACGTTTCCATATAACTTAGTTAATTTTTTTTTTACATAACATTATGCATCCTGGATCTTCCCGAGATTACATTTATAACTAATAGGCACAATGTAAAGACTCTTGTTTTTAGATATTGTAGTATTTGTGACGCTTTACAATTCTCCCACAATCTTGTAATGTCATAATGTGAAGTGCATTTTAATGATGGATCGTACTATGGCAGTATTAAATACAGATTCTTCTGTATAACCTTTTTAGGTTAGGTTAGGTTTAATCCATGTGGTCCGGATTTTAGCCGCCTGGTGGCGTTTAGTCCGGCTGAACTGACACAATCCGGACATTACTGAATATCATCAACAGTCCAAATGTGAATAACCCTATTTATATTCTCTACTAACACTAGCAGCAAAATGCCAATGCCAATTTGAACTGTATTTACTTGGAAGTCTACAAATCTCACACCAGTCAACTCAGTAAAAAATGTAATCACTAACCATTGACAAATACAGGATCTCATCAGCAAGTTAACTCTTAAGACATCTAATCACCTGCAGAATAGAGGCAGTAGGTGTGTAATTGAGAAACGTGCTGTTGTGATTTTAACAGCACATTTTTTTTTTTTTTTTTTTTAATTCTTTATTTTTGTAGTGCGTATTTTAGTTACAGGCATACACATGGTACCCCAACGGCATTCCATATGTAGGTTACATTACATTAGTTACAGTATTGGGTCGATAAGCAGTGCACATTTTTTTTTTCGTGTACAAATATTAATAAACGCAGTATTTGAATCAAGATTGTATAAACATGTTTGCAATACATATCTAAGCTATGCTGCTGACTTCAGTTTGCAAGAGGGAACGACCTAGACATATATACAAACAGGCTGAGTTGAATGTTTAAATAATTAGAGCAGGTCTAACGAATCTGACACAAGTTAAGCTATCTTAGCTGGGTTGCGGCTTGACAGGAAAGCTAGGCATAAGTAACAGGCCAATATAAAGGCTATGTGTTTGTTTATGCTATATATTGCAACGATGTGGGCTATATTTACCGATGGACAGCCTTGATATATTTAACTAAAGATTACTGAGGCTTAACATATTATCAAGGTGGGTTTAAATGATTAATGTCACCCCGGCTGGTCTAACTTGCACGGGTTGGTGTAGGCCCTGGGGATTGTCCGTGAGGCTGGTAGGTTGCTTCTCCGGTATGCGCCGCTTCATGCTCAACCGATGTCTGGCTTGACTAGGTAGTGTTGTTGGGTATAATTAACCACCAGAGTGGGGGTTCGGGCAAAGTCCAGTAGTTGGTGTCCTGCGGGTCTTCCGGATCGGGCATCAGCTTGGCAGAGTCCTCTGGGATAAATAATAAGTCGCTTAAAGACTGTCGCTTGGTGTCGTTAGTATCCTCTCGCTTGAGCTGCCGCTTTGCAGAGCTTGTGGTCAGCGGGTAATCCTATAGGTGGTTTGCGGGAGCATGCCGTTGTGTGCAGTAGTCCCTGGTCCTCAAGGTGAGTAAGTGCAGTCAGCGGCTTAGACAAGCTATTTGCTCTGCTTACCCTTAGTAGTTCTCGGTGGTGGGCTAGTGTAGACCTCTCTCGATGGTCTGTGGTGCGAGGAGTGAGGGTCGCAAGTTTTTCCGCCTCCCCAAGGCTCCGTCCGGAGGTCCCGAGCATTGCTGGGGGCTCATTATAGTGGTAGCTCGTCTCTCGCCGCGATGCACATGGCGTCCGCCATTTTATGTAGTGCGCCCGGGTAATCATGCGAAACGGTAGTGTCCCTGGGCCTAGCTCGCCGAGCCGTTGGGTAGGACCGGGATCACCCCCCCGGTCCATAGGGGGGGGGAAACGGGGCCGGATCCGCCCGGGGTTCGGTCTCTAGCCGGGTGCTGTCAGGCAGGATAGTGGGGCAGCGGCCGTCCGCCCCACTCACCGCCGGCGAAGGCCTCGACCGGTCTGGCGGCGACCTTCCCTCCAGGGGACTGAAACTTGGGAAGCCGGCCTCTCCCTGGATCCAGCACCTCCTCGGCACTGATTACCGTTGCTGTCGGTCCATAATTATTATTTTTCATCGAATATTGGCTTTTATGGCCTATGATTAGCAGGAGCTGCTCTCTCATGCGACTTTCCCGCTCGGCGGTCCGGCCCCGCCCCCCTTAACAGCACATTTAATACTCGAATCATAGTAGTTTAGCACCTGAAATTAAAATACAGTTCACTTTAAGTCAACTGAAGAGGTTTATTCCTTTGGAAGGTTCAAACTATTTTAGTAATTCATGCACAAAAGAGCAAGATGGTAATAAAGTAATGCTGTATAGTAAAGGGATGTTGAAGACTGAAGAGGTCACCCCTCCTGTTCCTTTTTCTTAATGCCTTATAGAAATTAGATATTAAAAACGCATGTTAGAAAAAAAAAAAAAACAACAATTAAAAGAATGTGCTATCCACTGAATGTCTGTCTATAACAGCAGATCCCCTGAATATGATGCTCCATCTTCAGTGACTCGGGTTTTATGCAGGCAAGAAATAGAAACGTTGTAGCAAAGTGGCAGACAGAGGGTACTTTGTAACAATATATGCACATGAACTCATATACACAAATTTAAACATGCATAAGAGTATGGGAAAGCATAGGTCTACACATAGTACTTTGTATATTGATAGAATAAACATATTGAAATGCCTTTTAAAATGTTGATACATATGGCAGAACAGTAAGATAATGCTGGGGGAGTGTTCATGTAAAGTGTTGGTAGTGGGACAGGAAACCCAAATCAATATCTGGTCCTCCATTCTTGCTGTTAAACATTTTGATCATTCTGGCTTCAAGGTTTTCTTTCTTAGGTATTTTTAACCCCTTAAGGACCAAACTTCTGGAATAAAAGGGAATCATGACGTGTCAGACACGTCATGTGTCCTTAAGGGGTTAAAACCCCCTTTCAGTACTTTGATTTTTAGGCCCTTCATTGAGTGGCCAGGCTGGGTAAAGTGATGTCCCACAGGAGTGCAGTAGGATTCTTCTTTGTGGTGTTTAATGAAGTGTCTGGGCATATTCATTCTGCCATTTAATTGCTGGGTGGTTTCACCAATGTAGCATCCTAGGTGGCATTTGGTGCATTGAATCATGTATACCACATTGCTGGATGTGCAGGAGTATGATCCTTTAACCCCTTAACCCCTTAACGCCGTTACGGCGTTCTATGTCGTCGCGGCTTTAAAGGGCTTTAAAGCCGTTGCGGCAGCATAGAACGCCGTAACGGCTTAAGCCCCCAGGAGATCGCAACTACTTACCTCCGCCGCAATCCTCTTCTGGAGGGCTGCCTGACAGCCCAGGCAGCCCTTCTCCGGCAAGTGAGGCCCCCGGGGGCCATGTGATCGCTCTCAAAGAGCGATCACATGGCCCCCTATAGCTGGCTGTGGATCTGCCAGCAGGGGGACTGTCTGAAATGTCAGATAGTCCCCCTGCTGGTGGGATCTGTAAAAAAAAAAAATCATTAAACGTGTAAAATAAATTAAAAGTATTTTTATATATATATAATATATGTATATATATTATATATATATAATATATATACATATTATATATATGTAACGTCATACGTAATGTATTTTAATATTAATATTAGTATATATATTAGTATTAAAATACACTTAGAATGACGTTACATATATATAATATGTATATATAGATGTATAGACATATATTATATATATACGTATAATTACAATAATAATTAAAATAATAAAATAAATAAATAAAATATTGAAACAAAATTTAAAATAAATAATATATTCATATGTAATTTCATTCTAACTGTATTTTGTTATTAATATATATATTGGTAACAATACACTTAGAATGACATTCTATATATATCTATCTATATATAAAATACAGTGGGACCTCGGTTTACGAATTTAATGCGTTCTCCGGGACGTTTCGTAGTGCGAAAAATTCGTAAACCGAAACACGGTTTCCCATAAGAATGCATTGAAAACCAATTAATTCGTTCTGGAGGTGAGAAAAAAGTCAAATAAAGTATTTTTTCTGTTCAAAACTCTTTATAAAGTTCACTTTAAAGGCATAAATACTGTACAGGGACATGATTAATCAAGCAATAACATTTCAAACATCCAACTTTAAGTTTTAAAACATCACACATCAACACACAGTAAAAGGCATGCAAACAACTAAGCTCAGCTCCCTACCTTTCCACTTCTTGAGATGCACCAAAAATGCTCCAAAACCTGCTGCAAATGGCTCAAAAAGGCTCCACAACTTGCTGCAAATGGCTCAAAAAGGCTCCACAACTTGCTGCAAATGGCTCCAAAAGGCTCCACAACTTGCTGCAAGTGGCTTCAAATGGCTCCACAACTTGCTGCAAATGGCTCCAAAACCTCTCCAACACCTCCACACTACACACTCATGTGCTACCCACACTTCAGTATGCAGGGGGCGGAGCTATAAACCGGACACTTGTTTCGTATTGCGAAAAAAAAATTTAAACCGAGGCATTTTTTTTGACGAATTTTCATTCGTAAACTGAATTTTTCGTTTACCGAGGCGTTCGTTAACCGAGGTTCCACTGTACAAATAACTGCAAATATATATAGAGTTAAATACATATAATAACATAAAAGATTACATTAGTATACACGTAGAATTTAAATACCTACAAATGCATATATATTCAAATTCTACGTGTATATTTAAGTATATTTTTTACAAACAAACGGCACTTTTATGGACTATATTATTGTTGTAATATGTTTCACTGTTTTAAAACACTAATATTTGTGTTTAGTGAAGTCACCCGAGAATAACAGTACCCCCCATGTACAGGTTTTATGCTGTTTTGGAAAGTTAGTCACATATAAGGCTTGCATTTCATTTTTTTGACATTGAAATTTGCCAGATTAGTTATGTTGCCTTTTAGACCGTATGGTAGCCCAGGGATAAGAATTACCCCCATGATGGCATACCATGTGCAAAAGTAGACAACCCAAGGTATTGCAAATGGGGTATGTCCAGTCATTTTTAGTAGCCACTTAGTCACAAACACTGGCCAAATATTCGTTTTTTGCTTTTTTCACACAAAAACGAATATGAACACTAACTTTGGCCAGTGTTTGTGACTAAGTGGCTACTAAAAAAGACTAAACATACCCACATACCCACGTTCAATACCTTGGGTTGTCTACTTTTTCAAATGGTATGCCATTATGGGGGGTAATTCTCATTCCTGGGCTACCACACCGTCTCAAAGGTAACATTACTAATCTGGCAAATTTCAATTTGAAAATGGAACGTTCTATATTTGACCCTGTAACTTTCCAAAATACCATAAAACCTGTTAATGGGGGGTACTGTTGTACTCGTGAGACATCGCTGATTACAAATATGTGCATTTTTCTGCAGTAAAACCAGTATTATGACATTTACAGCTAAAATGTGAGGCGGAACTACAAATTTTAAAAAAATTAGAATTTCTCACAGTTTTTGAAATTTTATTCATAATAAATTATGTTTCATGTATAAATATTTGATATGAAATGAAAGCCCTGTTTCTCCTGAACAAAATGATATATAATAAGTGTGGGTGCATTTAATATGAAATAGGTGAATTACGGTTGAACAGACATATAGCGCAAATTCCAGTTTTTGTTTACGTTTTGTTTTGATCAGAACGTGTACTATTGACTCCGTCCTGAAGGGGTTAATGCTGTAGGTTTTATTGTTGTGTGTGGCTGTGTTGTCTGTGCATATGTGCTGACACAGTTTGCAGCAAGGTTTTTTTGTTTTGACTGGTCCTGTCTTCTTTATTCTTCCCATTAGTGGGTAGCTTCCTGTTGATAAATTTTTGGTGGAGGTTTGGTGGTTGTCTGAAGGCCAAAATGGGTGTTTCAGAGAAAATGTTTTTCAGAGTCTCATCTTCTGTTAACATTGGTTGTAGGTCTTTAATGATTTTCCGTGTTTCCTCAAGAGATGGGTTGTAGGTGACCACAAGTGGCAGTCGTGTAGGTTTTTTCTCTCTGTACTGTAGCCGGCGCGTGTGTGGAGTTTTAACAGCACAGTTGATTTGTTTGATAATAGTCTTTGGTTTGTAGCCTTTCTGTCTCATAGATTGGGAGAGTACATTTAGATGGGAATTACGGTCATTAGAATCAGATCATATGTGATGGTCCCTAGTGGCTTGGTTGTAGATGATGCCCTGTTTAGTATGGGAGAAGTGGAAGCTGAAGCTGTGAAGGTAACGGCACCTATCTGTGGGTTTTCTGTAAACCAAGGTGTGGATTGTGCCATTGTTACATGTCACAGTGGTGTCTAGAAAATTCACAGATCTAGTGGATAGTGATGTCCCGAACATCGCTTGTTCGCGTTCGCCACGGACGGCGAACATATGCGCTGTTCGGTCCGCCCCCTATTCGTCATCATTGAGTAAACTTTGACCCTGTACCTCACAGTCAGCAGACACATTCCAGTCAATCAGCAGCAGACCCTCCCTCCCAGACCCTCCCACCTCCTGGACAGCATCCATTTTACATTCATTGTGAAGCTGCATTCTTAGTGAGAGGAGGGACAGTGTAGCTGCTGCTGATTTGATAGGGAAATTGATAGCTAGGCTAGTGTATTCAGTGTCCACTACAGTCCTGAAGGACTCATCTGATCTCTGCTGTAAGATCAGATGAGTCCTTCAGGACCTTTTTAGGGCTAGAACATCAGTCTGCTTTTTTTTTCTGTGTAATGTAATTGCAGTTGCCTGCCTGCCACCCTGTGTGTCAGGCTCACAACATGTACTGTGCCCACTTGCCCAGTGCCACCACTCACTCACTGGTGTCACAATAGCTTGCATTTAAAAAAAAAAAAAAAACTTTTTTGACTGTCATATAATAGCAGTCAGTTTCCATCACTAGTGTGCGTTTCAGGGCCTGCCCAGTGCCACCACTCATATCTGGTGTCACAATAGCTTGCATTTAACAAAAAAACAACTTTCTTGACTGTAATATAATAGCAGTCAGTTTCCTTCACGAGTGTGCGTTTCAGGGCCTGCCAGGGCACAGTGTCACACCAGTGCAACCCATATCTGGTGTAACAGTAGTGTACATTTAAAAAAATAAAAAAAATAAAAAATGTGACTGTAATAGATTGAATAGCAGTTAGTTGTCTGCAAGCGTGTGTGTCAGGCCTACAGCGTCTACTCTGCCAACTTCTGCCACTGCACAGTGCCACTCATTTCTGTTGTCACAGTAGCTTGCACGCATAGTACCACTATTAAAAAAAAAAAAAAATGACAGGCAGAGGCAGGCCACCCCACAGGGGCCGTCGTGGTCGTGGTGCTGTGATTCCCTTTGGCCCTAGAATAATGCCCAGTGTTCAGAGGCCACGTACCCTGAACTTGAAAAGTTCTGAGGACATAGTTGACTGGCTAACACAGGACACCCAATCTTCTACAGCTTCCGCTCAGAACCTTGACGCACCATCCTCCTCCAGCTTAGCTTCGGGCACCTCTCAAATTACCACTCTAGCACCACAGCCGCTTCACTTGGTATGTCAGAGGAGTTATTTACACATCAGTTGGAAGAAATGAGTGATGCACAACCATTATTGCCAGAGGATGTAGATAACAGGGATATGTCTCAGTCAGGCAGCATTACACACGTACGGTGTGATGATGATGATGTTGTACCTGCTGCTGCTTCCTTTGCTGAGTTGTCAGATACAAGTGAAGCGGTTGATGATGACGATGCATCCGTGGATGTCACGTGGGTGCCCGCTAGAAGAGAAGAAGAACAGGGGGAAAGTTCAGATGTGGAGACAGAGAGGAGGAGGAGACGAGTTGGAAGCAGGGGGAGGTCATCGCAAGGAGCTAGTGGCACAGTCAGACAGCATGCATCGGCACCTGGGGTCAGCCAGACAGCACGCCAATCAACGCATGCTGTTGCCACCACCAGAATTGCAGAGCTCAGCAGTCCAACACCCACCTAGGTACAACTGCTTTGTGAAGGCACATGATCGCACATCACAAACGCCTATGGGATCAACACATGAGTACAAGCAGCACACAAACTCAAAGCCGCCATCCTCCTCCTGGTCCAGCATCTTCAGCCACGTTAACCACTGCTGTCCTCTCAACCATCGGCCCCTCCATCTCTCGCCTTGAGCAGTTCCTGCTCATCTGTCCACAGTCAGGTGTCTGTCAAGGACATGTTTGAGCGTAAGAAGCCAATGTCACAAAGTAACCCCCTTGCCCGACGTCTGACAGCTGGCTTGACTGAACTCTTAGCCCGCCAGCTTTTACCATAGAAGCTGGTGGAGTCTGAGGCGTTCAAAAAATGTGTAGCTATTGAGACACCGCAGTGGAAGGTACCCGGCTGAAATTTCTTTGCACAAAAGGCAATCCCCAACCTGTACTCGATTGTGCAAAAGGAAGTAATGGCATGTCTGGCACACAGTGTTGGGGCAAGGGTCCATCTGACCACTGATACCTGGTCTGCAAAGCATGGTCAGGGCAGGTATATCACCTACACTGCGCATTGGGTAAACCTGCTGCCATTATGGAATGCGTGGCTCTGCAGAGGAGTTGGTGACACCGCCACGACTTGCAGGCAGGCCTGCTGCCACTTTCTTTACTCCTCCTACTCCATCCTTTTCCATAACCTCCTCGGCTGAGTCCTCTTCTGCTGCTGCGTCTTGCTCCACATCAACGGCACCCCCCCAGCTCCCCAGGTACTGTTCCGCATCCCGGATACGGCAGTGTCACGCTGTCTTGGGGTTGACTTGCCTGAAAGCAGAGAGTCACACCGGACCAGCACTCCTGTCCGCCCTGAACGCACGGGGGATCAGTGGCTGACTCCGCACCAACTAGAGATCGGCAAAGTGATTTGTGACAACGGAAGAAATTTGTTGGCGGCATTGCATTTGGGCAAGTTGACACAGTTGATGTGTGTAATCTGATCGTACAACGCTTTGTGCATAAGTACCCAGGCTTACAGGACGTCCTTAAGCAGGCCAGGAAGGTGTGTGGCCATTTCAGGCGTTCCTACATGGCCATGGCGCACTTTTCCGATATCCAGCGGCGAAAAAACATGCCAGTGAGGCGCTTGATTTGCGACAGCCCGACACGTTGGAATTCAACACTCCTAATGTTCAACCGCCTGCTCCAACAAGAAAAAGCTGTTAACGACTATTTGTATGACCGGGGTGCTAGGACAGCCTCTGTGGAGCTGGGAATTTTTTTGCCACGTTACTGGACGCTCATGCGCAATGCCTGAAGGCTCATGCGTCCTTTTGAGGAGGTGACAAACCTAGTCAGTCGCACCGAAGGCACCATCAGCGACATCATACCATTTGTTTTCTTCTTGGAGCGTGCCCTGCGAAGAGTGCTGGATCAGGCCGTAGATGAGCGTGAAGAGGAAGAGTTGTGGTCACCATCACCACCAGAAACAGCCTTATCAGCATTGCTTGCTGCACCTGCGGCAACGCTGGAAGAGGATTGTGAGGAAGAGGAGTCAGAGGAGGAATGTGGGTTTGAGGAGGAGGAGGAAGACCAACCACAACAGGCATCCCAGGGTGCTCGTTGTCACCTATCTGGTACCCGTGGTGTTGTACGTGGCTGGGGGGAAGAACATGCCTTCAGTGAGATCACTGAGGACGAGGAACAGGACATGAGTAGCTCGGCATCCAACCTTGTGCAAATGGGGTCTTTCATGCTGTTGTGCCTGTTGAGGGACCCTCGTATAAAAAGGCTGAAGGAGAACGACCTGTACTGGGTGTCCACGCTACTAGACCCCCGGTATAAGCAGAAAGTGCCTGAAATGTTACCGAATTACGGCAAGTCGGAAAGGATGCAGCAGTTCCAAAATCAATTAAAAAGTATACTTTACACAGTGTATAAGGGTGATGTCACAGCACAACGGGAATCTAACAGGGGAAGAGGTGAAAGTAATCCTCCCACGACCACGCCGGCAAGGACAGGACGCTTTAAAGACGTGTTGTTGATGGAGGACATGCGGAGCTTTTTAAGTCCTACGCATCGCCACAGCCCTTCGGGATCCACCCTCAGAACGACTCGACCGACAGGTAGCAGACTACCTCGCCTTAACTGCAGATATCGACACTCTGAGGTGTGCAGGCTTGACCTGTGGCCTGAGCTATCCCAATTTGCGATAGAATTTCTGGCCTGCCCCGCTTCAAGTGTCCTGTCAGAAAGGACCTTCAGTGCAGCAGGAGGTATTGTCACTGAGAAGAGAAGTCGCCTAGGTCAAAAAAGTCTAGATTACCTCACCTTTATTAAGATGAATGAGGGATGGATCCCGAAAGGACTGACAGTGGGCGATACATTCAACTAAAAAAGGCCTGATGAGGGCGACGTAACAGGTTTTCGTGGCTGCCGGCCCGCCGCGTGATATTTAAATCCCTAGCTCACCCCAGTACCTTGCCCTTCGTGGTTTCCTGTTCCTGGTTTCCTGAGAGTGCTTTATCATTGTGAATCTGATTTCCTGGTATCCTGATCTTGGCCTTTCCCTGGTTATTCTGAATTCTGGTTTCCCTGACTTGGCTTGTGTAAATGGTATTGTGTATTTTCTGGCTTCCTTGCCCTCGGCTTTCCCTTTGACCATTCTCTGTCTCTAGCGTATTAGTCCAGCCATTCTAAGGTCCGGTTTACGCTCTGTCCTTTTATTTTCCTTTTCTTGCCTATGTATATGTTTACATAGTTTCTGCGTGCTGGACCACACTAGTAGTCGTGACATTGGGATTAAACTGATAAGAATAGTACTACTTAACACACCACTCCTATCTGGTGGCACATTAGATTGCACGCGGAGTGCCCCAAATTTGAAGAAGGAGGACCGACCAAGCATCTTTTTCCATCTCCCGGTTCCTAAAATCTATGCCTTATATACACGTCCCCTGATAGGGGACGTAACAGGGATTAAACTAATAAGAATAGTACTACTTAACACACCACTCCTATCTGGTGGCACATTAGATTGCACGCGCAGTGCCCCAAATTTGAAGTAGGAGGACCGACCAATCATCTTTTTCCATCTCCCGGTTCCTAAAATCGATGCCATTGTAACCCTGTAACCCTTTTTTGCCCTGCTCCTGGCAACAAGCCATAGCTAGCAGCAGTTACACCTTCTTCTGTCGCTGACAGGGATCCTGAGCCTCCGCTATAGTTGGGTGATCGGGACATCTTGTTCTGACGCAGTGCCTCCACTCAGTGCAACTTCTATTTATGGGGAACCCACCCCACTGAGTAGATGAGTACCCTCCACTTAATACCTCAGAGACATGAAATAAATACAGACATGGGAATAAACACTGTATTGTGGTCAAAGGGATACACATATAACAGCCACATATAACAACGCAGTTCCTGGCTAATGTTAAACACAGTCACAAGAGTCTTTAGAAGCAGGAATGCAGACAACAAACTTCTCTTATTAACATTAATAACTACATCTGAACAGTTAAACTTCTAGGTACCTGCAGGTAAATTATGTGCACAACGTTGGGGCCCTTAGTTGTAGGAAACGCTACCCAGGTACAGTTTAAGGGAGAATCCTGAAGCAATCTCTGGAGACAGTAGTACCTTTGAGTGACTTCTGTAACTGCAGATATTTCCAGAGAGATCCAGCAGAATGTAGGACAGCAGCAGAACAGCAATGGCAATCCTTTCTCTTCCTTCTGCTGACAGGATGCAAGAGCTCATTCACACTCCTGCAGAAAGTTCCAGAATCTGCAGGGAGCTGAACATAAAATGACAGTCTTCTAAGTCTCCTAGCAGAGCAGTAGACCGTCTCCAACTTCTTGTAGTTGCAGTGCATTAGCCTTCCCCTGTTATTATCTCACTGTCCCAGCAGTAATAGACCATTGAAACAGGTAGGAACACACTTTCTTTATACTCAGAAAACAGGGCTTCTCCCCTGTCCTCTTCTTCCTACTATCCTAGCCCCTCCTCCTCACAAGACAGGGCAAAGGGCAAAGTTCAATATCTCAAAACTTAAAGTAAAAGCAGTAAAATATAGCAGTCTGTTACATCCTCCCCTCTGTAGAATCCTTGCCTTCCACTGGCAAGAGCAGTCCATCTGGTTTATAACCGTTTAACAAGATGGTACAATACAATCTAATACAGGGAAATTCTATCACTCAATATTTCAGTCAAAGTATGCAATACATTGATTAACTTAGTGCACGTGTGGGGGTTCTGAGAATATGTGGGTTCCCCAATGTTGTCATAGGTCAAGAATCTCGGGGCCCTCCGATTTCTTCTGCCTCTACCTAGGTTGCTTGGTGGTTGTCCACTAATTTCTTCATTACAGGGTCTTTCGCCCACACCATTGGGAAGGGATCTGGTAGACAGAGGTCCAGATCCTCGTATAGAGTTAGAGTCCCTAACTGGTGAATGAGGGACAAAGCTGGGACTTTCAGGATTCAATCCAGATGAGGGTGAAGAAGGAGAAGGAGCAGAGGTAGAAGGGACCAACTGTGTTTCTGGCGCTGTCCGCCAGTCTCTGTCAGGGCTGGAACCTGTAGCTTCTTCTTTATCATTAGTTGGTGAAGTCCCGCTGGGACCTTCTCCAGGGTTGTCTTCTGATAGGGGACATAACAGGGATTAAACTGATAGGAATAGTACTACTTAACACACCTTATAATAACGCAGAGAGAGGCAACGCAAAGAGAGAAGAGTCTGAAGAAGAGGAGTCAGAGGAGGAAGGTGGCTTTGAGGAGGTGGAAGACCAAACACAGCAGGCGTCCCAGGGGGCTTGTTGTCACCTTTCGGGGACCCTTGGTGTTGTACGTGGCTGGGTGGAGGAAGAGACCTTCAATGACATCAGTGAGGACAAGGAACGGGACATGGCTAGCTTGGTATCCAACCTTGTGCAAATGGGGAGTTTGCGTTTGTGCAAATGGACTGTTTGCTGTTGTTTGCGGTGTGTTAAACGGGGAGTTTGGTCTGTCACTGTGAAGCGGGCGTAACCCTTACACTACCTGATCGATACAACATCATACCTGATGTTTTAAAGCACGTTATTCCAAACAATTTAGGAATGTTAGGTGATTTATGCCCTTTATGGATTAAAACCAGACTCTGCATCAACTATGTAATTTTCCATGGGAGTTTTGCCATGGATCCCCCTCCGGCATGCCACAGTCCAGGTGTTAGTCCCCTTGAAACAACTTTTCCATCACTATTGTGGCCAGAAAGAGTCCCTGTGGGTTTTAAAATTTGCCTGCCTATTGAAGTCTATGGCGGTTCGCCCGGTTCGCCCGTTCGCGAACATTTGCGGAAGTTCGCGTTCGCCGTTCGCGAACCGAAAATTTTATGTTCGCGACATCACTACTAGTGGAATATTCCATTTCTAGTTTGATTGATGGATGGAATGTGTTAAAAGAGTCATGGAACGGTACCAGTTTTTCTTTGCTTTCAGTCCAAATTATAAAGATATCATCGATATAGCAATAATATTTGTATGGTTTGGTGTGCTGTATTTCTAGGAATCTCTGTTCAAGATCTGCCATAAACAGATTAGCATATTGGGGTGCCATCTTAGTGCCCATAGAAAACAAAACAAATTATTGCATATGTTTTTTTTAAATTCTTTATTTAGTTACAAGCATTGAAAAAGGCAATAGTTAAAGTATGCAATGAATGCCCGTGAAGAAGTTCTTTCAATTTTGTAGTATGAACATCATAACAAATAAAAATAGGTTCACCATGTGTCTGTAGTAGCTTTACATCACAACATACCAAACCGTGTGTTTTCATTCGCCTAGAGAGTATAGCATGATTAACAACATTTATTTACAATGTTTATCTAATGATGACATGTATTAGCTTCACATCATAACGTGCTATGCCAAAAAACAATAATCTATTGGCAAGAGAATGTGATATTTATCATAGACACATACGGCAAATCATAAATGAAGATAACAATGATAAAAAAAATTAAATAACAATAAAAAGTTAACAACAACAATCTCGTGATGCCATAAGATGGTGACCCCCTTCTTCCCTCTGTACCTACTCTATATCATGCACACCATAGTGTTCCAACACAGACCATACCTTCTAAAAGGTTGTTACTGTGTTCCTAACTCGTGCTGTCAGTTATGGCGATAACCTAGGAGATTGATGAAATATCAGGGCTAAGCCACCCTCGCGCCAATGCTCTACAAGCAACACCCTGAGATATTCCCTAAGATAAATATTCATGGAGGATGTGATCCTTGCTATGGTCCAAATAACTTTTATGAAAAGTCCAATGAAATGGACACTCTCTTGACTATAGCCCTTAGACCCAAAGGTGATTTCGAACTGATTACTAGGATACGTAGGAAATCTGGCGAGATGGTCACGTCACCAGAAGATATCAATACAGTATTTACACAATGTAATTCAACCTTGTATAATAATTTCCCTTACACACTTTTGATAACGTGAACTATGTAGCGGACCTTCAGTCCTTCTTCTCCAGGATGGAATAATTGTCAAGGTAATTCTCACTTCAGTGAATAACTCTAAATATATAACTATCAATTGTACTGTGCTATAGAATATGTTTATGATATATTATATATAAATAACTACTAATATTAAACTCTCCATGTCAGATGTTTGAAACATTTCATGTTGTAATTTGAGTCACTCCACATGTTGGAATAACCATTTAATCCTTCACTGGGTATGGAATGAAAACTGTAAAACATATTATGTTAGATCCATGTGGAAGATCTAAAATCTATTCAAGGCATGTACTTCATTACAGAGTTTGCAAATTAAAACACAAATAGGATTAGAAAAGAATAATGTAACAATCTCACAGTATGGTCCCTGGAGAATTTACTCATACATTAGGTTTGCATTAAATTGTGCCTTCAGTATTGAATTCAGGGAAAGAGCTACGGACTACTGATAAAAAAATAAATAAAAAAAACAAGAAAAAAAACCAAACCATTTTTCCTCCAAATTCAACACATTCATGGGCATGCACTGAATTTGTTTAACATAAAACAAAAATCTACTCTTTCCAAGAATGGATTTCACGTTAGGCAGAGTAGGCACCTGCCTATAAATGTATATAGGAGGTGCCTGTTTTCAGTATTTATAATGTGGCTTTAGAGTTATAGGATACTATAGGCATCACAACAACTTTAGGTTAGTGAAGCAGTTTGTGTGTATCGATCATGGCCCTGCAGTCTCACTGCTCAATGCTCTGCCATTTTGGAGTTAAATCATTTTTGTTCCTTTCTATGGAGCCCTAACCACATCTCCCCTGGCTGTGACTGACACATTCTGCGTGAAAAAAAATTGTTTCACTTTCAATCAGATGTTAACTTGCTTTAGAAGTTCTTATTGCCTGCTCTCTAAATTTAACTGTAGTCACACACAGGATGCTATCGTAGGCTCTAACAAGCGATTAACAGAGCAGGAGATAAGAAATCCTAAATTAAACAGATATTGCTATATATGAAGTTTAAACGTTAGATCTCTCTTTTCAGGAAGTGTTTAGGAAGGATGTCAAGTCATATGCAGGGAATTGTGACTAGTGCTGCAAAAACAAAGTGATAATCCTTCAAACTCCACATGCCCTAAACATCCCTCTTCCCCTAACCCTAAATGTTACGCCTCCTAAAGTCTAAGCAAACCCTTTCCTTAGTCACAAATGCAAACACTTAATGACTTAAAGGGACACTGCACTGCCCTTTAACCCCTTAAGGACCAAACTTCTGGAATAAAAGGGAATCATGACATGTCACACATGTCATGTGTCCTTAAGGGGTTAAGGAGGTAACACAACCAGTTGTCTGTTTGAAAGCAGTGTGGTTGTAACAATGTTAATGAATAAAAGTTGCAATTTTTATTGAAATCTGCACTTTTTGTAAAATGAAAAAAAGAGGACATACTCTTACAAACTGTATTAGAAGTCTATAAAAACTTGTTCGAATATCAAAGTCGATATCTCTACTTAACAAATTTGGGAATGGGAGTCAATGCTATTTATTCACAACATAATGCTTGCTAAATGGTCTTGACAAGTTTGACAGTTGAAAGTTGTTGATACATTTATTTTTTTGTACTATTTCCCTATTGGCAGTAGCTGCCGTTGACATCATATTGGGCATCAAAGAACAGGGGGTGAATAGATCACTGTGCACCTTCTCTACCCCCCAATGCCAACAGGTGGGGGCTATTATATTAATAAAATTTGGAGGGGCAATTCTAAAGTTCCCCCCTCTCCAGGGTTGGGAAATTAATTAAATAATAAAAAAAAAAAATATTTCCCAGCCAGCCCCATAAGCAGTGGATGGAGAATCAAAATATTTATTATTCACTATGGGGATCTAATGTCCCTCCAGCCACCACCCATAGATAACAGGTAGGGGCTCTAACATTTATTATAACAGGGTTATTCTTTGAAAAAGGACGATACATTTGCTCCTGCAGTACATTTATTGGTTTATTTTTCTCAAACAGCCAACCCATTTATAATTTTGCTTACTATTAAACCCAGTCGAAATTTGATCAAAAATATTATCCAAAAACAGTCAGTATTTGTCGACCATTTTCGGCCAATAAAATCAAATCAAGGCCATTATCTTTAAAAGAATACTCCATGCACCATAACCGCTACAAAACACAGTAGTTATGGTGCTAGGATTGCCCAGGTGCCCTCCATTGGCTCTCCTTATAACAGCGGGAGGTCAGCACATTGTTTTGGAGCTTGAAGTATTCCTTTAAATCTGCATACATTCATTATACTCACAGATTAAACACAATACATTACATGCAATAATATGTAGACTAGGTGATTCGTTTTGGTACCGATTTTATATATTTATATATAACTATAAGTACATAACTATAACTATATTTATATATTTATTTAATAAATATTTAACAAACATAGATATTTTTTTCCTTTTGTTGGTAACTTTTTCTCACTTGATCTGTGAATCAAACCGCGGAATGTACGCCACTGCATGCAGATGCACACACACTTAAAGGACCACTACAGACACCCAGATCACATCAGCTCAATTAAGTGGTCTGGGTGTCAGGTCCCTCTAGTTTTAACCCTGCAGCTGAAAGCATAGCAGTTTCAGAGAAACTGAGGGTTTCACTGAGGGTTAATCCAGCCTCTAGTGGCTGTCTCACTGACAGCCGCTAGAGGCGCTTCCGCCATTTTAAGACACTGAACGTCCATAGGAAAGCATTGAGTAATGCTTTCCTATGGGCGGTTTGAATGCGTGCGCGGCTCTTGCCGTGCATGCGCATTCGGAGCTGAGAGGCGGAGGGATCCCCAGCATCATGGGAGTCCGGCGCTGGAGAAAGGTAAGTGCTGAAGACACACACACACTCTCACGAACAAATGCATACACACTAGCTAACAGACACACACATTTACTGACAAAGACACACTCAGCGGCAGACATACATACACACTCACTTACAAAACATACACTCTCACTGACAAACACACTCACTAACAGACATCAAACAGACTCACTAACACACACACACAAACACACTCAGTAACAGACACACACAGTAACACACTCACTGACACTCACTAGCAGACACACACTCTAACACAAACACCAACACTCACACTAACACACACACACACACACTAACGCTCACACACATTAACACACACACACGCTCACACACACACTAACACACACACACTAACACTCGCACACACTAACACTCACACACACTAACACTCACACACACACACTAACACACACACACACACATTAACACTCACACACACACACACTAACACTAACACTCACACACACACACACTCACACTCGCACACACACACACACACACACACACACACACACACACTTACACTTACACATGTTTTTTTAAATTTAATCCCCCCAGCCTCCTTACCTTTTGGAGTGCTGAGGGGATTCCCTGGGGTCCAGTGGTGCTGCTGGGCTCCTGGGGGGGCCGGTCACCCGGCGGGCTGGCTGGTCCTGCGGGCGCGCGAGGGAGCACTCTCCCCTGAGTGCTTCCTCTTCAGCTCCCTCGCGCGCCGCGTACTGATACCGTCGCCGGAAGATGACATCATCTTCCGGCTCCGGTATCAGTGCGGTGCACGAGGGAGCTGAAGAGGAAGCACTCAGGGGAGAGTGCTCCCTCGCGCACCAGCCGGACGCCGGGTGTAAGGAGGGCCAGCCTTGGGGGGCCCGGAGGTGGCCGGCTCCTGGGCCCCCCAGGAGAAGAGGCTGGCCCAGAGCGTACATACCGGGTCGCAGGGGCGGCCCCCTGCGACCCTGGTATGTACGCCACTGGTGAGGAGTATGTCTGTTATTTTTAAAAAGTATTTTTAGTGGATTTGATTTAAATCTTTTAAAAATTTATTTTATTTAATTTTTTTTTTTAATTTTTAGGGTAGCTCAGTTATCTAGTATGATAAAGGAACTCATCCATTTAGAAAAGAAATGGATGAAAGAAAATGGCTATTTTAAAAAAAAAAAAGAAAAATCAGAGTAAGTAATGTAATAGAATTGTATGTAGGTGTTTTAATCAGTAATAGCAGGAAAAGCAGGATGCATGTTATCTAAATAATCAATGTTACATATCTTGTAGACTAGAATACTATCAAAAACAACACAAACTATAAAGCAGGGGTGTCCAACCCGCAGCCCGGGTCCGCTAGCAGTGCTGTTGCCATCCACGTTGCCGGGCGGCAAGGGGGGCAGGGGGCCCTTCACATACTGTGCTCCCTCGTGTACCCTGTAGTGAGCTGGACGCCAGGATCATCCGGCATCGGCATCACTGCTGGGCGCGCGAGGGACCTGTGCAGGATGAACATGGAGATTCCAGCCCAGCAACAACCGCTAGCCACCAGGGACAGAGGATTATCCCAGCCCTCCCAGAGCAAAGTAGGAAGGCTGGGTGGATCCGTTAAGTATGAATGTACAAATGTAATTTTTGTGTATGTTTTGTCAGTGATTGTGTTTGTGTGTGGGGGGGGGGGGAGGGTCTGTGTGTTTGTCTGTGATTGTGTGTAAGTGTGTGTGTGTGTGTGTGTAAGTCAGTGATTATGTGTATATCTGTAATTATGTGTTTGTATGTGATAGTGTGTGTTTATGTATGTGATTGTATGTGTGTGTGATTGTGTTTGTGTCTGTGTTTGTACATCTGTGATTATGTTTGTATAGGTCTGTGATTGTGTGTGTGTATATCTGTGATTGTGTGTATATAAGTATGTGATTGTGTGTGTATTTGCGATTGTGTGTATAGGTCTGTGATTGTATGTGCATGCATGGGTCTGTGATTGTGTGTGTGTGGGGGTATGTGATTGTGTGCGTACATCTGTGATTATGTGTGTGTGTGTGTGTGTGTGTATATGTGACTATGTGTATAGGCCTGTGATTGTATGCTTGTGTGTATGTATGTGATTGTGTGTATAGGTCTGTGATTGTATGTGTGTGGGTCTGTGATGATATGTGTGTGTGTGTGTGTACATCTGTAATTATGTGTGTATGTATGTGATTGTGTGTGTATATGTTTCAGGGCCGGATCATATGGGTTGATAATTATTTTTCTTTTCTTTTTATCAATTTTTATTTCTTTTGCTACTCTTCACATGCTCTTGCTTAAGTATAGAAACTTAAGATGGATATTGGGGAACAAAACTGGTGTGGACTGGCTAATAATGAAACTAGTTAGGGTAAAGCTGACTTTGAGCACTATGAGAAGGCTCTTGCTACTTCAATCTCTCTAACACTGTGAATGTTTCCTTTCTTCTACACTCACTACATACACTTTTTCTTTGTCCCAGACTGTATAAGAGGAGCTTCTACCAGGAGAGGAGTGGACCAGCGAGTGCTTAGAAAGGGTAGAGCTAGCGCATCATTAGACGCATTTAGGTCAAGGTCAGGGTGCTGTCTGCACAGTGTGACCTTGGTTGGTCATCCTACATGATTGGTAGGCTGCCTGACATGCATTCACGCCAGGCTGACCATCTAATTCTTTGTGCAGACTCGCCCTCTTTTTGGGTATGTTTGTCCCTTTGGGCGGTTCTGGTTACGTGATTTACATCAGTGGCCCACCCTTTTACCCCGCCCACTGAAATCCTGCTTCACCGGACACTGCTGTTAGAGGGTATGGATTTACTTGAAAGATGAAAGCGAGAGATTAGCATAGGGTATGTGTTTTCTGATAGCTATATCCTGTGAGTTTCCCTCCAGCACCACCTCCACCAGATACATGACGCTTGGGAGGTATAACTGGTTTAGTGTTTTCTGTCGATAAGATTCTGTAATTAGGCCCATCATAATTGTGAGCACCAGGCCCAATGGCTCTAAACCTGGCACTGGTATGTAAGTGATTGTGTGTATGGGTCTGTGATTGTATATGTGTGCGCCTGTGATTGTGTGTGTGTGTACATTTGTGATTGTGTGTGTGTGTATGTATGTGACTTTGTGTATAGGTCTGTGAATGTATGGTGTGTATAGGTCTGTGATTGTGTGTGTGTGTGTGTGTGATTATGTGTGTCGTTATGTGTGCATATGTATATACATGTGTATTTGTTTAGTAGATAACTCCATAAGTTGATATCCTTAAATATGGCAATCGCACATAAGGATAACAAATAAGGGAGTTATCTACTAAACAAATTTAAGAAAAGGGCTTTTTGTGTTTCATTATATAAATTAATTATATTAAGGCAATGCCTCTGCGCTCAATGCGGCCCAGGGAAGCCAAAAGGTTGGACACCCATGCTATAAAGTATTTCCCAAAATCCATTGCAATAAACAGAATAACCGTATTTGAAATGTATGTTGCTATGGCAACTCATTTTTGCATAGTTTAGCATATGCCATAATTCCCGGGAGCTTTTAAAATTAAGATTTACTTACAAACAAGTACCAATTGCTAGAGGGCTCGCCATTAAAATAATGCTATATGAGGTCAACAGCCCAGTCACATTAATAATGTTACCAGCATTTTAATTTAATATACATATATCCATTATCCTTGTTTTTCTACAATACAGCAAATGCCATGTTTCACAAACCAAATGATTGACGTTCATTTTGGCAGGTCTTATAAATACAAGATATATTGGGGGATAGTTCTCAATAATAATTAATTAATTAAGGGGTGTTTTTAAAAAAGTAAATGCAATCAGGAATAATGTCTAAACTGGGAATTGTGGGAATTATGGAGAACTGCAAAGGAAGCTGCATATTTTAGGATAAATAGCTGTACTGGAAAATTATCTAATTCTGGTATTTTTCCAGTTAGGCTATTTTGGCATTATATTTCAGATTTCTTTTGCCTGCAGCTGAAAGAAGCAAGGTGAATTGTTAGTGTAGGACCTACCTTAGATGTTGCCTTGACTTGGCAGGTGAGCTTACACCTAATGAACCCATCTTGAAAGTAACACAGAGAGACCAAAGCAGCAGCTTCAGGCCCCCGTCAAGTGTAAATATAATTAAGTATAGTAAGTATATTTTTTTTTTTTGTGTCAATCTTTCTTTTGTTGAGGCAGGAGTTAAATGGGGTACAGAATAGAGAAGAGGGGATGCACAGTATTTGTACAGAGTGGGATCACTTTAACACAGTACATCTCCTTCGAATGGCAGCCTCATTTTATATTTTATATTAAGCAAGCTTTTCAAAAAGTTAATAACACGCATAAAGTAGCAGTAATGAAGGTAGTTTGAACTAAACGATTGTATCGTCAAGAGTTAGATTAAGTAAACAAGTGTAAAACAAATGAAAAACAAATGAAAAACAATCTGTGCTTGTCGTTGCTAGACTAGTTATGGAAAGTAATTAGATCTAAATGTGTAGGTACATACTAGCTGGCTCGTTGCTGTAGTCGCTTTAGTAGCTGTAATGTGTGTACTCAGTAAGCCTATCCTTATAACAAGGCATATAACATTCGCTTACAACATTTGCTTATATCATCAGCAAGAGAAATGGTGAGAATATATGTAGGTACATCTAGTAACTCACTGCTGCATAAAAATTTGACGTTTGTAGTATCACTAGCAGGTTGAGCGTGAGAGTAGTGAGAGTAGCAGGACATATAGTAGGTTAGGTAAGGCATGGCTTACGGTACATGCGTTAAAGTCCGCCAGTTCATCCTGACTTCGTCAGGCGGCAACCAGTGAAAGATGCATGTGGGTACGTGATATGCAACACGGGTCAGTCCCAATGGTGTTCCCTACTGGGTGCAGCTTACAGTCGGGAGTATCTGCGAGCTGGTCTGTTCATCCGGTTTCATCCGATCCCTCTGCGGGGTGGTGTTGTAGCCTGTAGTTGCAGTAGTTGGGGAGTAGAGTGGTACGGGCTTGTGTGGGCCGCCATCCAGCCCCAGGTCGGAGTGAAGGCCTGTACCTGCGGTCCGCAGACTCGGTTTCTCGGTGAGGCCGGGTCTCCCCTGCGTCGGGCGCTGCGTGAAGCCTGGGTGTTACGTCGCCGCCAGCGCCGATGCGGTAGGTACCTTGGAGGCTCACTCCTTGTGGCCTTCGGCCTGGGAAGGTTTTTGGCGCGGTCCGTGTAGCTTGTTCCGTGAGGCTTGCCACATGGTGACCCCCTCTCCTGTCCCCCACTGACATCTTGTGCCACTGTCCCGTGCTGCGTCTGCTCATGTTTATTGCGACTTTCTAGGCGTTCCCAGAACCTCTGGAAGAGCCTGTCAAGCCGTGCCATAAGGTGGTCCACAGGGTTAGTGCCCTGGAGAAGGGCTTGTGTGCATGCTGATTGCTGCCGCTCGGGCGCCATTTTGTGAGGCCGTCTGGCCGTGTCGCTTCTTTTGTGGAGAGGTCCGCCAGCCTGCTGAGCTGTGGGTCGGGGGCTGGTGGGGACCGGGATAACCCCCACCGGTCCAAAGGGGGGGGGGGGGTTACAGGGGCCCTTGCCAGATTGTGAGCGTGTTGCGACCGAGAGAGAGCGGCCGTCCCTCCCCCGGCCATTCCACTTGCCATGCTGCAGGCCAGATCACGTCGCCGGGCTCCGGTTCCCGCTGGACGATCGGGAGGATCCAGGTATCGGTAGGTGTCTCGTCGAGTGCCGGACAATACCCGGTGTCGGGCTGCTCGTTTCCAGCTTAGGTAGACCCGGGTGGGTCGGAGATTATGCCCGCTGCCGCCGGAGCTAAGAGCAGACGCGTCCGGCCATCTTGGCTGCCAGGCCCCGCCCCCCGTAAGTATTTTTTTAATTTCCCCCAATAACTCCCTGAGGGCTGATTAATTAAGGGAATTTACTAAAATATATAATTAATATATGTATAAAGCCAGGAAAGTCGAGTGGTGATAAGGGGATAGAGACTTTTCAGACACCGAGCACTGTGCTGCCTGTCATTAATAGTTTTAATAACTTCTACTGCACTTTCCAACCATCTTTTTTAAAGTGCTTAGTCACTTTAGAGCTGAGACCTGAAACACACATTCTGTGGCTAGTTGAAAGGTTGTGTAGCTTCAAACTGCAGGACTGTGACTGTGACTTTGATGACTGAATTGATACTGATTTCAATCTGTTTTAATCTGTAATGATTGTTAAGTCTGTTAACCATGTCAGCTATTTCTTGGCTCCATATTACCACTGCATATTAATTATATTGCTAGCTGCAAAGGTAATTAGGAGTTTATCAGTATCCTGATACTTAAGTGAACCAGGAGTAGCTGACATGGTTGGATTCTCTCAGTATATTGTTGCTTTAACCATGTGCACACTGTGTGCCGAGAGCTAATGGAGTAACTGACATGTTTCATAGCAGCATCAATATTTAATAAAATGCTAAAGTTATCATAGCAAGAGCACTACTGAAGATGAGATCATGTAAGGCAGAGCTAAGAGATGGCTAGCAAGACAGAGAGATTGAGATGGTGCATTATACGGACATGTGCTGTGTGGGTATCTCTGTATTGCAGCTCTGTGTAATCAATCACAGTGATCGTGGCTGTGTGGGGTAGTTATGAGATAGAACTGCTGAACGCTGCCTCCCTTGGTAAACTCATTAGCGCCTTTGTCTTCCAATATCATTTCTATGCAGATGACACGCAAATCTATCTCTCCTCTCCTGATCTCTCACCACCCCTCTGGATTTGTGTCTCTGACTGCCTTTCTGCTATTTCTAACTGGATGGCTGCCCACTTCCTTAAACTCAACTTGACCAAAACTGAAATTCTGGTCTTTCCTCCCTCAAGTGTTGCTACTCCTGTGTCTGTCTCCCTCCAAGTCAACGGTGCTACCATCAGCTTCACCACGCAGGCTCGCTGCCTAGGTGTTCTCCTAGGTGGTCTTACATGCTCCCAACTTGCGCCGTTACAGTCCATAATGAATGCGGCGGCGAGGCTCATCTTCCTGTCCGCCCGCACCTCCCACGCCTTACCCTTCTTTCAGTCCCTACATTGGCTTCCTATAAGATATAGGGCTCAATCTCAATCTCTACATAATGCTGTTCCCACCTATCTATCCTCCCTTATACAAAAGTATGTCCCGTCTAGGCCCTTATGCTTTGCTGAAGACTTACGTCTATCTTCTGTTCGTACTCCCACCTCTGATGCTCGCCTTCAAGACTTCTCGAGGGCTGCACCGTTCCTGTAGAACTCACTTCCCTCCTCTGTTAGATGCTCATCCAGTCTCCACTCCTTCAAAAAATCATTAAACACCTACTTCTTCCTAAAAGCGTATCAATTAAACTGTTAATAGCTCCCGACTGATTCCTTTCTTGCAAATGTCATTAGTCTAATACTATCCTTACCCTTTGTGTCACTTTACCTCACTCCCTCGAGCTTGTAAGCTCACTGAGCAGGGCCCTCATCACCTCTGCTCTTGTGTGTCCAAATTGTCTGGTTACAACTACATGTCTGTTCGTCCACCTATTGCGCTGCAGAATTTGTTGGCGCTATATAAATAATAACATGATAATAATAATAATGATTATCTCCTTAGTGTGCTATTTATCTGTATCGTACTCAGCTCTATCTGCTTTATGGGTATCTCTGTAGTCTATTCAGCTCTGTGTATTGTATAGGTATCGTTGTATTGTGCCCAGCTCTGTGTATTATCTCTATATTTTTTCTCAGCTCTGTATGTGGTATGGTTATTTCCATATTGTACACACTTCTATGTAATTTATAGATATTTCTATGTTGTGCCCAGCTTGTTTTATTGTATGAGCATCTCTGTATTATGCTCAGCACTCTGGATTGTATGAGTATATCTATACTGTATACAAAGGAGTGCAATTCTGGGGGAGGAGTCAGGTGCCCCACCATCTTAAAATTTCACTAACCACTGATGCACATATCTCCAACTGCTCCTTCATGTAAATTCTGACACTGATAAACAAAGATGGACTGCTAAGTGGTTCCAAACCCAATCTTTAAGACATACCTCCCAACTCTGGTGTTCCAAGAAGCAGGACACTGGTTGGAGGGGGGTTAAGAGGGTAGGCCAGTGATGCAATTGCGTCAGTGGCTTTGTTCTTTTGGGCGGACATAAGTGGTTCCAAACCCAGTCTTTAAGACATACCTCCCAACTCTGGTGTTTCAAGAAGCAGGACACTGGTTGGAGGGGGATAAAGAGGGTAGGCCAGTGATGCAATTGCGTCAGTGGCTTTGTTCTTTTGGACGGACCTGCCTAAAAAAGGGGCCAGTTCGCTTAAATTACTGGTAGGTCAGTCTGGTGTGAATGTATAATAAGCTGCCTGTCAATCACGCAGGCCGACCCACAGAGGGCAGACGCTTCAGGGAGCAATGTTTCTTGCAGGGTCTTAGTGCCCTGATCATCTGATAATGCATTTGCACGCTTGTTGGTGACAGTTCCCTGATGTCCCCAAAAGCGAACATCCTAAACAGCGGGACAGCACCCGACAATTGGGACAGTCCCACAGAAATTGGAAGGGTTGGGAGAACTGTCAAGGGACTTTACAGAAAGAGGCATATCCTAGTTCTGTTCTACAGAAAATACAAACAAAACTGGGACTGTAGTGACTTAAAGACTGAATTGTTTGTCTTATGCTAGCTATATCACAAGAGGTGTATTTCATCAAATGAAAGATGAAGTATTTTATAGAATATAGCATGTAGATGAAATCTTCAATGAAGTGGCGAATAAATAACAAATATAATGAATGCGTGGTGAAATATTGTGCATTACAGCATATGACATCAAATAAGAAAATGGAGTTTATCTTGGTACATAGGATGAAACAAGGCAAATGATGAAATACAGTATGTACAGTAAATGAGGCATGAACTAGGACATGTGGTGCATTACAGTTTGTAAGATGATGTATAGCAAATGTGCAATGTGGAATATGGAATCAGCTATGGTAAGTGGGTGAATTATGGCACATGGAATTAAATTTGGCAAACAAAGAATACAACATTGCATATAAGATAACATATTGCAATTTGTGTGAGACCGTCTTCACAATTCACGTCTGTATGATTTTGTATCTTTCTATTTTTTAATTTTGCCTGTCTAGCTCAACTTGGGTGAGCTGTCTGTGCTCGCAGTAGGCCAAAGCCAGTACTAAAATGATTATTTATAGGGTTACTTAAACCACCATGACAACTTCTGCTTTTTGAAGTAGTCATGGTATTAGCAGTCTGGATGTGCAGTGGTTTAGCTTGAAACACTACACATCCAGAGTAATGAACCTCTTAGTGCCTGGGGCAAGTTACAACCCAGCACACTTGGCATTGGCAGCCGAGAACTCTGTTCCAGACTGCCAATGTCAATTCTGTGCATAAAATACGTCTGTCGTCAGTGCAATAGACGTAATATGATTCTTCATTGCAGGAGGAGTCTAGTGTGTCCGGTGTCTACAGCCCTCCCATCTACCTATCCCCTCTATGTAGTTTTTTTTATCCCCTCCCTTCAAACACCCTCTATCCTACTACTCCCCTCTACTTGCCAGAACAGAGCGTGCGCATGTGCTCTGAACCAGCTAAATAGTCCTATATAAGGTTTCTCTATGAGAAGCCTTTGATTGGACTGTTTGCAGCTGCCGGTGACGTCAGATGGGGGCATTAAAAGGAATGCCGGTAGCTTCCCCAGGGGCTGGATAAAGGCAAGTTAAACTTCTTTAAAAAAATGTTTAAGCTATCAGGAGAGTGGGGTAGGGACATCCAGGATTATGTAAAAATAAATATTACTAAAGGTTGAAGCAACACTTTACATCTCACCTGACACCAGATATTATGTAGATTGATAAAAAAAATGCCATAAGCATAATAGAGATTATTACAGCAAAGTAAACCTTGTTGAACCAGATAAATAAAATATGGATTTATTGCTTCACCGTAAGTACGGTAAGTAACTTTTTTGGTGAGTAAATAAAGCAATTCTCTTCCCCTTTTGCTGTCTTTTTTTCTCAACATATCTGACATTTAATGGCAAATGAAAATAGTATGTAATTATATTTCAGGGCCATGCCTGTTAGATTACAAGAAGGTGACACAAGCAGTAATAGAAAAATGATTGTATCTCAGATTGCTTGTGGGCACATCAGCAGACATGTCTGTGGAGTGCTGAGAGACTACGCTCGTGAAAGCAATAATTTGCTGTTCTTTTAAGGTATTATTCATGGCTTTCTGACATTTAAATAGTGAATTGCAGTTATTTTGTTTAATTATAATTAATTGCATCACCCAATATTTATCTATGTTTTTTTTTTTTACACCAGAATTCACTCAAATATATAGTTGACTATTTTACTATATGATGATGATTATCATTTTGATGTGAATTGTAAAAAGATAATTTAATTTAATTTAATTTTTTTATTTATGCTAGTGGTCACAGTGATTAACATTGTTTAGTTGAGGTTTTATTTTTTGTTTTTCATTGTATTTTTTTCAAATTTGGGACTTCAGTTGCTTTGGTGGGCCAAGTCCTTTAGAATGGTGGATGCTCTTAAGGTGTGTGACTTAAGGAAATAACATACATCAACCTACATTAACTTCAATTAATGAAAACACTGTGGATTAGGATTATTGTTTTAAAAAAAAAAAAGGTCAGGGGACAAATACAAATTAAGGTTTCTTATTCCTTTGGACAGAACAAATAGGATGTGCAGAATAAATGTGGGTTAAATTCAACCAAGGCAAACACCCCAAAACAAAATAAACAAACAAATACATTTATAATATATATATGTATCTCAATCCATAGAGACACACCTGACTACTTCCTTAGACTCAGTATATATGATAAGCAGCCTCCATTAGTATTACCTGTGCTGCATGATAGGAGAAATCTGTACATGCCTAAGTGGTCGATTCTGTTTCACGTAACTACATGTACACCAATTTTTCATCTTACCCAGCAACTATTTGCAAATCCCTTAATATCCTTCATACTAGTCACCCCCAGATACTGCAGTCCACAAGGAAATACCCCATGACTGCTGACCCATGTAAACCTCCCGTTGCCCAATAAATACACAACACCTGTATAGTGAATAAGGGCAACAGCCACAGCTTTACTGGACTTTTCAACCAGCATTAACTTCCATCTGTCAGCTGATGGGGGTGATTATTCCACCAGACAGAAATCACTTTCTGTTCCCAGAGTCTAAAGCAGCCTGCCTTCCGCCTTCAGCCCAAGCAGGCTGTGACTCTCCAATCCGAATTGGCACTTGCCTTCAGATGCGCTGGCCAGGTATCCCGCTGTGACAAAAACAAAACAGAGACAACCAGACACAGAAGACCACCCCAACCTCCACCAACCATAAGCAATGTACATTGCAATATCACAGGGAGGGCGGGCGAGAAAGAGCTCCTGTCAATTACACTCCTTCATTTGAAGTGGTAAGTGCCCACCCCCCAGGCTCCCTTATATCTGTACCCATTTTTGCAACATTGTTTCCCCTTGATCCAGCCCCTTCCTTGGGCAGCAGTCATGCTTACCTTCCTTGGCAGTCCAGGGAATCTATGGAGCAGAACTAAATTACCTATTATGCAGCTTAGGTGGCTGCCAAGGGTCCCTGGCTAGAGCTCTTGCTCTAGTTGTGAGGGAATGTTTTGATATGCAGTTCTATTGGGTGAATATCACTTTAAGGGCTCCCCTGCGGCCCTCCAGCACTTCCCAATTACTTGGAGCGCTGCAGATAGTTTTCTGAGTCATTAAAGGAACACGCCAAAGGAATAAAGAATAGCTCCATTGAAATTAAGTTGCTATGGTGCCTGGAGATCCCTGGTGCTGGCTCAAAAGGTTTAACCCCAGTGTACCTTTTTCAAGCCATTGTTATGAATGGAGAGCCACTGTTTGGCTGATAGCACCAGCACTGCTACCTGATTCTGCAAGAGCCTTCTGATTAAAAGATTTTGAGAAAGTAAAATGATAGAGATGTAGGGAGATTCAGCCCAGGATCACAGACTTTTGGGTATAATCGTTTGGGTATTATTTAACCCCTTAATGTGAGCCAGCACCAGGGACCTCCTGGCACCATAACAACTTTATTTGATTAAGATGTTATAGTGCCAAAGGTGGTCCTTTAACTCAGCACCACGACCACAAGGAAGACCAATATTTGTGCAGAGCACAATGCTTACCCACTGAACCACCTGGGATCCCACTCCCCAACCCAGATCACCACAAATAACACTATCTCCTTCCAAAAGGTAAGCAGGAGGGTATAGAGATGCATTGACTCAGTGTCTTCATGAGTGTAAAGGTGCCGAATTCCAATCCTGCAAATATTGCAGAAGTGCACCAGGAAACCCCTCTAGTACCTGTTTGAGGTACAACCACTCTAGGTGACCTTAGGATACAATGTACACACTGCCTGTCAGTGTTTGCATTGCTGAGACCTCATGGACAGTCTCCTTACAACATAACCACTACATTTGAAGACAACTGTCACCTCCAAACTATTTCAACATAATACTATTTTCATTGAGTTTGGAAAGGAAATAGATATAGTATGCATCCCTAAGTATAGTATATGACAGATTCTTGCAGTCACATACACTGATCAGCCACAGCATTAAAACCACTGGAAGTTGAAGTGAATACATTGATTATATAATTACAATGGCACCTGTCAAACAGTGGGATATATTAGGCAGCAAGTGAACAGTTAGTTTGTGAATTCCATGTGGTGGAAGCAGGAAAAATTGGCCAGAGCATCTCCAAAACAGCAAGTCTTGTGTTCCCAATATGCAGTGGTTAGTACCTACCAAACGTGGTGCCAGGAAGGTGTTGTCTTGGCCTCCAAATTCCCCAGATCTCATTCTGATTGAGCATCTGTGAGACATGCTAGAACTACAACTCCAGTCCATAAAGACTTCTACTCATAACTCGTAATTAAAGGATCTGCTGCTAAAGCCTTGATGCCATATACCACAGGGTATATTCAGAGGTCTTGCGGAGTCCTTGCCTAGACACATCAGCTCTGTTTTGGCAGGACGCGGGGGATGTACAGGATTTTAGGCAGGGGGCATTAATGTTGTGGCTGATTAATGTACATGCACCTTGGTTCAGACAGTTTTCGAAAACCAACAGTTAGTCTC
This sequence comes from Pelobates fuscus, assembly GCF_036172605.1. Classification (NCBI taxonomy): domain Eukaryota; kingdom Metazoa; phylum Chordata; class Amphibia; order Anura; family Pelobatidae; genus Pelobates; species Pelobates fuscus. The sequence goes on along the minus strand of NC_086320.1, from coordinate 319,473,009 downwards.
TATTATCTTCTCTGCTTCACTCCATGCCCAGAAGCAGGGAAGACCAGAGAGACTGTCAGTTTTTAAACATTGTCTGACCCAAGGTGCATGTATATGGCGTCAGGATATGAAATTAGTTTTAAGACTACTTATTTTTAAAAGCTAAATGTTTCCAACTTATTATATTTTATGTTATCAGTCCCAGTACAGATTGCTTAATTGTGCACATAACACAAAAATAAATTTTAAGCAAGAGCGCCTGTGTCGTCAATCCTTGGAATGAGCCACTAACATTATATCCTATAATGGTGCCTGTCATGTTACATGATGTTATAATACTCAATGCATGTCAAATATAAGCAGTGTGCATTTCATATTTGCCCTTTCAAAGCAATATATTTATACAAATATATCAAATCTGAATTTCATTGCATTGTAGCAATCCCAGGTCTTGTAAAATTTCCATTTTTTTTAAATATAATATTCTCTTGCGTTTAGAGAAAAGCTCCCTTCGTGTTTTGCTTGTTAAAATATTAGACCATATGGCATCTGTCATAGCAGTAATTCTTCATCTGGTTAAATTATGGACTCCAGAAAGGACATCGGGTACAATATTTGATTTGACAGTAGTTAGTTCGCAGTGTTAGGAAATTAATGCAGCGTTACATTTTTTTAGTACAGAGGTTATATAATCTTATATCGATTCTACAGCTCGCTTTCCTTAGAAAATCAAGTTTGAACTTTTGAGAAACATCCTTTTGCGTGCTCTGAATCAAGAGCCAAATATGACGACGCCTACATTAAATGTAATTGAGTGCTATATTTTCAGATATGAAAGATTCATAAAATATATGGCTTCTATGACTCGTAGGAATAAGACTGTTAGAATAAAAAGTAAAAATTCACCAGGTGTTTGATATTCATGTTTTTATTCTCTCTATTCTAGCTGCGCTTCATTGCTTTTTTCTAGAATAAGATACAATGGTTTTGCAAAATGAATATTATTATGTTTATTGAAATATGTTTTTCTGAGATGTAAAACTAAAATGGAATTGTTTTGTCACAGAGTTATAAAATATGCTTACGCTATTTAAATATCCCATATTGCCACTCTCAGGGTTCTCCAGTTAACTGTGTAGCCCACCAAGCTCTTTTTTGGCATTGGATGATTGATGTGTTTTATCTAAAAGAACCCTCATCCTCTTACAATACAGATGGTTGGGTCGGGTGATCATTATCACAGCAAAAAACATGTAGATTAAAGGGTCAAGTGATTCTTCTCCCGAGACTTGGTTTTCAGAGTGCTCTGATTGGCTGACTTACTAGTCGACCAATTACAGCACTCTTATTCATATTGCAAAGCATGGGAAAGTTTCTCACACTTTGCAATAGCCCACATATCGTGGGAAAGCCTATGTAAAGGCTTTCCCCGCTATCGAAGCTCGGTGTCAGGCCTCACCCGGAGTAACTTCCGGGTTTCGATGATTGGAAACTCCTTACATTCACATGATGCGCGCTTCCCCACATTAAAGGGAAGCTGCGCCAAATATGATTTTGTTTCCTCGTGAATCAAAGACGCCGGCTGACCTATCACCTTGTTGAAATACTGTGTACCGGACTTCTGATAATTCTTCTTGACGCTGTTGATCTCTCCTTCCCTCTTGACTTGGACTGTGCCTTGACCATTCTCTCTTTCATATTGGAGAAATTCTCTACACAGAATATAAATATTCTGATTTTGTTTCCACTACACTGTTGTATAATTTCATGTCATTATCTACTAAAGTGCTACTTGCTGGACTTTGTTGCTGTTTATAAGTTTAAACTATTCTCTGCATTAAATTGCTTGCTGAACTTTATTTCTAAAACTATCCTGCTAACAAAAGCTTTCTGAGTAGTGATGTCCCGAACGGTTCGCTGGCGAATAGTTCCTGGCGAACATAGCATGTTCGCGTCCGCCACCGCGGGCGAACACATGCGGTGTTCGGTCCGCCCCCTATTCGTCATCATTGAGTAAACTTTGACCCTGTACCTCACAGTCAGCAGACACATTCCAGCCAATCAGCAGCACACCCTCCCTAGCAGACCCTCCCACCTACTGGACAGCATCCATTTTAGATTATTTCGGAAGCTGCAACCATTTTATTTATTTTTGGCAATTTATAATTTTTTTAGTGCATAGAAATGTTACAAGCAGATACTCCCCCCAGACACTCTGTATTACTGCAGATACTCCCTCCAGACACCCTGTGTTACTGCAGATACTCCCTCAGGACACCCTGTGTTACTGCAGATACGCCCTCCAGACACCCTGTGTTACTGCAGATAGTCCCCCAGACACTGACACAGAGCAGAATAGGGACTGTTCCCCCTACATAGGGTCACTTGGCAGATATGGATTGACACCTATCCTAAAGATCCCTGATACACACTGACACGGAGCCCTCCATGGGTGAAGATGGATTAATTTTTTTTGCGCTCGGGTTTTTTATTTTATTTTTAAGTTCGACGGGTATGATGGCTTTTTATTTGGCCTTTTTTGGGGCTGAAAAATGAAGATTTTAGAAAAAAGAAGACGTTGAATAGTAAGTTGAATTTTACTTTTCAGGGTAGTAATTTTATTCCACCCTCACTATTTTTTAGGGTGAGGGGGGTAGGTAGGGTTTTTTTTATTTGGTTGTGTGACTAGGGGCTTGGGGACCCCTAGTCACCTTTGATGGGGGATGGGGGAATTTACATTTATGGCCCCCACCCGCCGCACTACACACACTATACACACTCTACACACACTATACACACTCTACACACACTATACACACTGCACACACACTATGCACACACTGCACACACTGCACACACTCTACACACTATACACACACTGTACACACTATGCACACACTATACACACACTGCACACACTCTACACACACTGCATACACTATACACACTCTGCACACACTGCATACACACTGCACACACTGCATACACTATACACACACTGCACTAACTATACACACACTGCACTAACTATACACACACTGCACACACTATACACACACTGCATACACCCTATACACACACTGCACACACTGCATACACACTATACACACACTGCATACACACACTACACACACTATACACACACTATACACACAATATACACACACTGTACACACTATACACACACTGTACACACTATGCACACACTGCATACACTATGCACACACTATACACACACACTACACACACTGCATACACACTGCACTAAATATACAAACACTGCATACACACTGCACACACTATACACACACTGCACACACTATACACACACTGCACACACTATGCACACACTGCACACACTATACACACACTGCACACCCTATACACACACTGCACACACTACATGCACTAGACACACTGCATACACACTATACACACACACTATACACACACTGCATACACTATGCACACACTATGCACACTCTATGCACACACTATACACACACTACACACACAATATACACACACAATATACACACACACTGTACACACACTGCATACACTATGCACACACTATACACACACACTACACACACTGCATACACACACTACGCACACACTATACACACTGCACACACTATACACACACTGCACACACTACATGCACTACACACACTGCATACACACTATACACACTATACACACACTGCATACACTATGCACACACTGCACACTCTATACACACACTGCACACACTATACACACACTACACACACAATATACACACACACTGTACACACTATACACACACTATGCACACACTGTATACACTATGCACACACTATACATACACACTGCATACACACAATACACACACACTATGCACACACTGCACACTCTATACACACACTGCACACACTATACACACACTACATGCACTACACACACTGCATACACACTATACACACACTGCATACACTATGCACACACTGCACACACTATACACACACTGCACACACTACATGCACTACACAAACTGCATACACACTATACACACACACTATACACACACTGCTTAAACTATGCACACACTGCACACTCTATACTCACACTGCACACACTATACACACACTGCACACACTATACACACACTGCATACACTATGCACACTCTACACACAATGCACACACTGCATACACTATACACACACTGCACTAAATATACACACACTGCACACACTATACACACACTGCATACACCCTATACACACTGCATACACACTATACACACACTGCACACTCACTATACACACACTGCAAACTCACTATACACACACTGCATACTCACTATACACACACTGCACACACTACACACACACACTATACACACAATATACACACACTGTACACACTATACACACACTGTACACACTATGCACACACTGAATACACTATGCACACACTATACACCCACACTACACACACTGCATACACACTGCACACAATATACACACACGACACACACTGCATACACACTGCACACACTATACACACTGCACACACTATACACACACTGCACACACTACATGCACTACACACACTGCATACACACTATACACACTGCACACACTATACACACTGCACACACTATAAACACACTGCACACACTACATGCACTACACACACTGCATACACACTATACACACACTGCATACACTATGCACACTCTATACACACACTGCACACACTATACACACACTGCACACACTACATGCACTACACACACTGCATACACACTATACACACACTATACACACACTGCATACACTATGCACACTCTATACACACACTGCACACACTATACACACACTGCACACACTCTACACACACTGCACACACTATACACACAATATACACACACTGTACACACTATACATACACTGCATACACATACATTAAAAAAAATTGCAGTTGTTTTTTACATTTCAAAGTTGGGGAGGGGGTGCCAAATAAAGCATCCGCCCCGGGTGCCAAATGCCCCAGGTACGCCCCTGTATAGAGGGAAGCCATGTTACTCTGTATATAGAGAGGAGCCATGTTTACACTGTATATAGAGGGAGCCATGTTACTCTGTATATAGAGAGGAGCCATGTTTACACTGTATATAGAGGGGAGCCATGTTACTCTGTATATAGAGGGGGAGCCATGTTACACTGTATATAGAGGGAGCCATGTTACTCTGTATATAGAGGGAGCCATGTTATTCTGTATATAGAGGGAGCCATGTTTACACGGTATATAGAGGGAGCCATGTTATTCTGTATATAGAGGGAGCCATGTTATTCTGTATATATAGAGGGAGCCATGTTTACACGGTATATAGAGGGAGCCATGTTATTCTGTATATAGAGGGAGCCATGTTTACACGGTATATAGAGGGAAGCCATGTTACTCTGTATATAGAGAGGAGCCATGTTTACACTGCATATAGAGGGAGCCATGTTTACACGGTACACCTTGTTTGTGAAGGGTGCTTTGTGTATGTATGTGTTGTGTATGTATGTTTGTGTGCAGTGTGTGTGAAGTGTGCCCTGTGTGTGTGAGGGGTGCTGTATGTGGATGAGGGGCGCAGTGTGTGTGTGATCGATGCAGTGTGTGAAGGGGGCAGTGTGTGTGTGGTGTGGAAGCGTGTGTGAGGGGGCAGTCAGTGTGTGTGTGTGAAAGGGGGCAGTGTGTGTGAGGGGGCAGTGCGTGTGTGAGGGGGACAGTATGTGAAGGGGCAGTCTGTGTGTTTGTGTGAGGGGTGTAGTGTCTGTGTGGGGGCAGTCACTGTGAAGGGGCAGTCTGTGTGTGTGTGTGTGTGTGTGTGTGAGAGAGAGGGGCAGTGTGTGTGTGTGACTGGTGTAGTGTGTGTGTCAGGGTTGTAGAGTGTGTTTGTGTGTAAAGGATACATAGGGTCAATGCTGTGTGTAGGTGGGTGAGATGTGAAAATCTATCTTAATTTCTTCCCCTCCCTTCCCCAGGGAGAGGGGACATAATGCTGCAAGCCCTGGTGGTCCAGTGGGGGCATGTTCACTTTAGCCTGCAGCTTCTCCGGCTGCAGGCTTACTCTCCTATCCTCTTGAGAGCACAGCACTGTATCGGAGCATTGCCATGGTAACTCTCCAACCAGCATGCTCGGGCCCTTCCCTCCCTCTGCTGAAACTAAGTGTCCAGCAGCTTAACGTGTCCCATTTTATCTTTGATCTCCTCACCCGCCTGAGAGGGCTTACCGCAAGGCTGGCTCTACATGGACCGGCAGGGGAGATGAAAGGATTTTTCTGCAGAACCCACCACAGACGTAAATCTACCTATCCTCCTGATCTCTCACCACCCCCCTTGATTTGTGTCTCTGACTGCCTCTCCGATATTTCTAACTGGATGGCTGCTCACTTTCTTAACCTCAGCCTGTCCAAATCAGAACTTCTGGTCTTTCCTCCCTCTAGTGTTGCTACTCCTGTTTCTGTCTCCCTCCACGTTAATGGCATCACCATCAGCTTCACCTTGCAGGCTTGCTACCTAGGTGTTCTCTTTAACTCCTACTTCTCTTCCTCTCCAAATCCTGCCTCTTCCATCTAAAAAACATAGCGCGCATTCGCCCCTATTTAACACTGAACGCAACTCAGGTGCTGGTCCATGCTGCTATCCTCTCTCCCCTTAACTACTGCAATACGCTTCTCAGTGGTCTTACGTGCTCCCAACTTCCCCTGTTATAGTCTATAATGAAGGCGGCGGTGAAGCTTACCTAAATCCTCTGTCAGTCCCTGCAATGGCTTCATAGGGCTCAATTTAAAATTCTGGTTCTTACTTACAAATCTCTACACAATGCTGCTCCAACCTATCTATCCTCCCTAATACACAAGTACTCCTACTTCTGATGTTCGCCTTCAAGACGCCTTCAAAAAAATCATTGAAGACGTAACTTCTTCAGGAATGCCTATCAATTAAACTGTTAATAGCCCTCCAAACCTGATTCCTCTCCGTTCATTAAAACAAATAAAATAAACTATCTCAGTAAATACTATTCTAACCAACCTACTTTTCTACCCCTACCCTTACCTTTTGTGTCACTATACCCCACTTCCTCTAGCATGCAAGCTCATTGAGCAGGGCCCACAACCCCTCTGTTTCTGTACATCAAACTCGTCTGTTTACAATTAGGTGTTTGCTAGTTCCCCCATTGTAAAGCACTGCGGAATTTGTTGGCGCTATATAATTAATGACCTGGGCAATTGCTAGAGATTCGCTTTTGACCTTATTTGGCTTTAGTAAATATGTGAATTTCCAATGCGGTCAGGATTTGGCTCTGAATCCAGAGAAAAATATGACAAAACCTACATTAAATGTAATGAAGTGCTATATTTTCAGATATGAAAGATTCATAAAATATATGGCTTCTGTGATTCATAGGCATAAGACTATTAGAGAAAAAAAAGTAAAAATCTACCGGGTGTTATGATATTCATGTTTTTTTTTCTCTATTCTAGCTGCGCTTCATTGCTTTTTTCTAGAATAAGATACAATGGTTTTGCAAAATGAATATTATTATGTTCATGGAAATATGTTTTTCTGAGATGTAAAACTAAAATGGAATTCTTTTTTCACAACGATATAAAATATGCTTTTATACCCCTGCCCCAACTGGACAAAATCCTGTGTTTAGTAAATAACTCCTAGAGGGTTATTCATTAAAGCTAGAATTCAAAGTAAATTTCAAATCTAAGGTCAAAGTCGCAGAAATATAAATATTCTCTAAGTCAGTTATGCTTCCAGTTTGGCTACTCTGGCCTTAAATTCACTTTGAATTCTCACTTTACTGAATAACCCTGTCAGTGTAAAGGAGGACATGTAAATGCAAAATCACGTTAAAAAGTATAAATAATGTCTACAACCTCTTATAAAAATGGATAAACTTAGCAAAATTGCTTTACCTTCCTCAGGGACGGACTGACAGTGGCCTGGGCCCCCGGGCAAAATTAGCAACTGGGCCCCAAGCAGACCGATATATATGCTGGTGTAGGTGTACCGTGTATTTGATTATATGTACGTGTAAAGTGAATGTATGTTGTGTATATTAACTGTAAGCGCTAGTGTGAGTGAATATATGTATGTCTTTGTGTGTAGTGTCAGGATATGTGAATTCATAGTATATTTGAATACATGTTTTGAGTTTTATAAATAGGGTAGTATTTTTTTTATGTGTTTGTGTAGCATGGCAGTTTGTATAAAGGGGTATTTCTGAATTTTGCCAATGTGTTTGTATGAGGTCCAAATTTTGCGTCTTAAATTACAGATCATCAAGTGTTAAATGTTACAACCTACCTTAAAGGATCACTATAATGTCAGGAAAACAAACTTGTTTTCCTAACACTATATAACCCTTAGGTCCACCCCACCCCCCACCCTCAGGGTCCCCTTCCCGCTGGGCTGAAGGGGTTAAAACTCCTTCAGCCACTTACCTCTATCCAGCGCTGGGCTCCCTCGGTGCTGGTGACCTACCCTCCCCCGCCGACGTCAGCTTCCAAGTGCAGCGGAATGCGCATGCGCGGCAAGAAACGTGCGTGGATTCAAACAGTCCATAGAAAAGAATTTCTCAAAGCTTTCGTATGGACGTTCTGCATGATGAATGTGATTTTCGCATGCAGCGCCGCAGAAACGCCTCTAGTGGCTGTCAGGAAGACAGCCACTAGAGGCTGGATTAACCCTGCAATGTAAACATAGCAGTTTCTCTGAAACTGCTATGTTTACATCTGAAGGGTTAAAACCTGGGGGACCTGGCACCCAGACCACTTCATTGAGCTGAAGTGGTCTGGGTGACTATAGTGTCCCTTTAACGGAACACTATAGTGTCAGGAATACAAAAGTGTATTCCTGACGCTATCGGTTTCTGGCCCCCCTTAAAAACGGGATTTACTCACCTTTTTTCCCCATCACCGACCAAACTCCTTGGCACAGTTCAACAATTTTAGATGATCTCAGCCAGCCCAATGCTCTACCATAGGAAAGCACTGGAAAGCTATTGTGCATGTGCGGCAAAACACTACGCTGTGGCAATCACCATCTCCTCATAGAGATGCATTGAATCAGTGCTTCTCTATTACAAGTGTTCAGCGTCTCCATACGGAGCATGGAGATGCGGAATGTCTGTGCTGCACATTTTGCAACACTGACACAGGAAGCACCTAGATCAGGGCTGTCCAACCTGCGGCCCCCCAGATGTTGCTGAACTACAACTCCCATGATTCTTTCAATTAAAAAGACAGACAGGGAATCGTGGGAGTTGTAGTTCAGCAACATTTGGGGGGCCGCAGGTTGGACAGCCCTGACCTAGATGTTCCTAGGCAGCAAGGTAACATTGTTTTTTCACTGAAAAGGCAGCCTTTACAGCAAAAACCCTGCAGGGGCAGACTATACTCACCAGAATAACTACATTAAGCTGTAGTTGTTCTGGTAACTATAGCGTTCCTTTATGGTTGTGCGTGCAAAGGGGTAGGGACTGCAGAGGGTGCTGGGAGGAAGAGGCTGCAGAGGGTACAGGGGGAAGGGACTGCAGATGGCACGGGGGGGAAGAGAGGCTGTAGTGGGTGCAGAGGGTAAAGGGTGCTGTTGAGATTGCAAAGGGAAATATAAGCTGTAGTAAGTGCAGGGAGTGTAGGGGCTGCAGTTGGTGCATAGGATATAGGAGTTGTAGTGGGTGCCTGGGGGTAGGGGCTAAAGTGAATGCAGGGGGTGAGGGGCAGCAGAGGGTGCAGGGGCAGCAGAGGGTGCAGGGGTAGGATCTCTGCAGAGGGTAGGTGCTGCAGAGGGAGCAGGGGGTAGGTGCTGCAGAGGGAGCAGGGGGGTAGGTGCTGCAGAGGGAGCAGGGGGGTAGGTGCTGCAGAGGGAGCAGGGGGGTAGGTGCTGCAGAGGGAGCAGGGGGTAGGGGATGCAGAGGGAGCAGGGGGGTAGGGGATGCAGAGGGAGCAGGGGGGTAGGGGATGCAGAGGGAGCAGGGGGGGGGGTAGGGGCTTCAGAGGAAGTGATGTGGAATTATTAAAAATTATTATTGTACTTGTATTGAATTATTGTACTAACTCCATTTTAACCTTATATTGTGACAATCCTCCATTTTGTCCTCCTAACCTGACTTCTTCAAATCCTCCATTTTGTCCTCATGACTTAACTTGTTCATTTTAAAACTACCTTACGTGACTGAACTTCTCAACCCAATTAATACAGTAGACAAAGACCGTGTTTCCTACAAGGACAAGTACCAGGAGGTGCTGGCTACTCCTTAAGACTTGTAAGATAGTATAGTTTGAAGGCCACGAGAACACAGTAGTAATGAAATGTTCTATTCATAAGAGACCTTGCACCTGGACATGAGGCCTGATATCACTGACTGTGTAAAATGACGCTCAAGCCCCCCTTTCCACCGAGTAAACCTCATGCTGGGAAAGATGGCGCCTGAGCCTTCTGTCCACACCCTTGTCCAGAACAATACCACCTCCCGGTGGGAGGACACCTAGCTGGTCACTCAAACCCCTGAGCCAATTAATAATATTGGTGGGTGGACACGAAGTTAGTCACATAATGTTTAATCCAATCAATGATGTTTATTTGTTATTATCTGATATTCAATGATGATGTCATTTTGCTTTTAAAAAGATCTGCACAACTGTTTTCCAACCAGATTGTATTAAATTTTCTGAAGTGCTTTTAACCTGAACTCCATGTGTCAGTGTGAGCTTACTTCTGCGTATACGCAATTTAATCATCTCAGATTTGGACAGGAACAGATAGACATTTAAACATATTTGTTTATTTCTAAATTAATCTACATCAATTTGGCGCATCCAACGTGGGGCATCGGGCTATGTCTGGCCGGTGAGCCGTCCTAAGGAAGATGCTGTTGGACGGGGGAATCCTGGGGGTAGGAAGGGAGACTGATCACCTCCAAGTACACGGTAGAGACTTCTGCAGAGCCACCGGTATGTTCCGGCCCCTTTGATTGACCCGTCCACGTGTCTGTGACTGCTTCCCGGGAGGACATCAAAGACAGGTAATATCTTGCCCGGTGTCTCGTTACTCACTTGTTTACCTGCAATTTTAGTCTATCTGTTGCCTGGGTGTGTTTGAATTGTGTTTGAATTGTTTGCCTGTTTCCCCATTTTGAGATAAAGGGGGGGTGGACCTGCAGGGGATTTGCCTGGGGTTCTGTCTTGCTTGTTTTCCCCTTTTTGGGATAAAGGGGGGTGGACCTGAGGGGATTTGCCTGGGTCTTCGGTTTGTCTGTTTATCTGTTTGTATTTTACCTCTTTTGGGATAAAGGGGGGTGGACCTGAGGGGATTTGCCTAGGTCTTCTGTTGCCTGTTTTACCCCTTTTAGGAACCACGGTGCTGTGGTTGTAGGGAAAAAGGGGGGTTGACCTGTGGATGTGTTCCTGGGGGTCATCTTTTCCTGTTTAACTCTTTTAGGAGCCTCGTGGCTGGGGCTGTAGGGAAAAAGAGGTGTGTTGGATCTGTGGAGATTGTGTAGACTCATAGTTTCCTGGGGATCCTTCTTGTGTCACTTTGATAGCCTAGCTAGCTTCTCTGTGCACGTTACTCTGCTTGCAGAGTGGTGGTACCCTCCAGCTTTGAGCGCTGAGCTGGAGCCATTCCAATTTTTATTTTGTGGTGTGTGAATTCGGGCAGGCATTGCTGTCTTCATCACCACGGAGTAGTGGGACTTATAAAGTGGGTCTTTATAGGGGCACTACAAGAGTGAGGGTAGCGCAGACACTATTAGTGGGCTGCTGTGACGAGGGAGGCATATGGATTTCGGACCGGTGTTAGTTGTTATCCTTGGCCGTTGGTAGTAAGATACTACGGGATTGAGGGAGGTGACTTTGGAGTAAGCACACGAGTAAAGGAAAGGAATTACTGTTGATTTCATTTGAACTGTGATGCATGCACTGTATTTCAACTGTATTGTTGTCTTGTCTGTTTAATTAGGAGTCTCATGAACTCCTGTGTCTGTCTCTAAGGATTTCCTTACCTTTTTATCTTTTCTACACTTCCTATACTATTATTCTATCCTCTCCTATTTCTATTGTGAGAGAAGTGATTGGTCACACACTTCTCACCTCCAATTAGTGACTAGTCTACGTTTTGGGAAGACGCACTGGGGGGGGACCCACCCCTCTCGAGTGTCAGTCCACCATTGTAGACACTGTTTAAAACCTTTTCCCTCTATATCTGGGACGCCTGTATAGGAGGGGAATGGAACAGGGTTAGAAAAGCCCAATAAGGGCTGGCTAGCGCGTGTGATCTAGTTGAAGATAGAGATTGCTAAAGTGTGTAAAATTGCTGTGCCTTCATGTGGTAGATTACTGACAGAGAAGTAAGCAAGCTTACTGGTACAGAGTAGCAATGCTATTCAGCAGGAAGGTAGGGTTGAGGAAGAACTAGATCACAAAGGGTTAAGAATGTATGTATATTATAATAATTGTTTTTGTATTTTGTGTTAGCCATTACCCTGGTAGAGGGTGGGGGTTTTGTATTGAGTTTCACTGAAGAGTATTATTAAATGTTGTGTTTTTGTGTCCCTTTGCTTTTGCAATAATTGTAACGTAACTGTCTTTCCAGCGCTGACATGGTTAAAAAACTTCATGCTGGCTCTCTCCTTGCCTTCTGTGAGACGCGAGGGGGGAGAGGGAGGGGTGACATTCCTGGTTTTTCAGTTCAGCGTTCAGTAAAATTATTCAGAAACTAATAAGATTTAGCAATGGAACAAAGTATTTTCTCCAAGACTGTTGTATAAGATAAGGAGTCAGGGATGTAGCTCAGTGTTTATTACGAAGGCTAGGAAAGTGAATCTGATGCAGGAATAGAGAATTATTTGGACGAGTTAAAAATGTAAAGGCAAGTGTGATTTGTTGCATTGCTATGCAATGTGGATAGAGGGAATATGCAAAGTTGTTAAGCTAGATTGTGAAGAGGAAAAGTGATTAATGGCTGTAGGTATATTGTTTGCATTCCGTGAGTTTATTTATTTATTTTATTTATTTATTTATTTTCCGCCCGTGTATTGTGTCATGCTCATCCTATCTTAAAGACATGCTGTCTTCCTTAATTCCCATATATTATGAACAAAAAGGTTACGGTTACTAGGATTATCCTGCTATTAGTTTCCCTGTGTCAGGAAGGTGTCTGTGACAAGTATTGGTTAATATGTAGATAGAATATATATGTCTATCGTTTCACGTATAAGTAACAAGTGTGTTTTAGCTTTGTGTACAAAGATTGATAACATGCTGAAAGAAGGGTTATCTTAAAGAACATTTACTAAAAGAAAGTTCTAATAAACCAAGATTTCTTGAACAAATGAATAAGCCAAGTTTAAAGACTGACTAACATAATTTTTGTTGTAAGCCCAGATATTTTATTATTGCATATGCGTAGGAATTGAGACTTTGGGCATTATAGTATATTAATTCTAGATCTGTTACTAGCAGCAAGTGCTTAGCCTTATGCCTATCCCACGCATGCTTAAAACACTTCTACTGAGTTAACCTCTACCACTCCAGTTGGAAGGCTATTCCATGCATCCACTACCCTCTCAGTAATGTAATACTTCCTGATATTATTTTTAAACCTTGGTCCCTCTATTTTTGAGACTATGTCCTCTTGTTATGGTAGTTTTACTTCTTTTAAATATAGTCTCCACTTTTACTGTGTTGTTTCCCTTTATGTATTTAAAAATGCTTTTACCATATTTCCCCTGTCTCGTCTTTTCACCAAGCTATACCTGTCAAGATCCTTTAACCTTTCCTGGTGAATTTTACCCTGCAATCCATGAACCAGTTTAGTAGCCCTTCTTTGAACTCTCTCTAAGGTATCCATATCCTTCTGAAGATATGGTCTCCAGTACTGTATCCAGTACTCTAAGTGAGGTCCCACCAGTGTTCTGTACAATGGCATGAGCATTTCCCTCTTCCTACTGCTAATACCTCTCCCTATGCAACCAAGCATTCTACTAGCATTTTCCGCTGCTCTATTACATTGTACATTGTCATCAACAGCCAGAAACTGGAGAACAAGAAATGTGAATTAATGTATAGCCATTTATAAGCTTAACAAAATCTCCATTATCTTTTCCATTTATTTTGCAGAAGGCAATGTTATTTGTCTATTTTGTATGTTTTAAAAATACATTATCAGTGAAGAGTAGAATAAATTTTATCCCATTTACGAGACATAAAATTGTGATAATGTATATTTGTGATATAAGTAGAAATTACATTTTGAGATGTTAGATATAAATTATTAAATTAAGAACTAGAGTCAGGGATAGCGTCTGTCTCCGCGGGCACAAGACCCCGTGTGGAGAAGTGGTGGGCAAGCCATCATGGGCCACCCATGGGAGTGAAACGTTCGAGGCTTGTGGAGACAAGATGAGCATGTTAGCCTTTTATTATTTTTCTCTAGGGAAAGCATAGGGCCAGTTAATAGTTGTTGTACATGGGCTATTTGCAGCCTCCATTGCTACATCACCTGTCTGCTCCCTTACCTGCCCACCCCCACTTATTCCTCCCACCGATCCCTCCCCTTCATCTGCAGTCCCCCACTTTCCCCTACTGCCCCTCCCTCTACTCCACCTTCTCCTCCTCCTACTCCTCCTTCCTGCTCTTACTCCTCCCCCTCTTCCTACTCCTCCCTCTACTCCACTTTCTCCTCCTACCCCTTCCTCTACTCCACCTTCTCCTCTCTCCTCCTACTTCTCCTCTTCTCCTCCTCCTACTCCTCCCTCTACTCCACCTTCTCCTCCTACCCCTTCCTCTACTCCACCTTCTCCTCTCTCCTCCTACTTCCCCTCTACTCCTCCTTCTTCTTCCTACTCCTCCCTCTACTCCACTTTCTCCTCCTACTCCTCCCTCTACTCCACCTTCTCCTCTCTCCTCCTACTTCCCCTCTTCTCCTCCTCCTACTCCTCCCTCTACTCCACTTTCTCCTCCTACCCCTTCCTCTACTCCACCTTCTCCTCTCTCCTCCTACTTCCCCTCTACTCCTCCTTCTTCTTCCTACTCCTCCCTCTACTCCACTTTCTCCTCCTACTCCTCCCTCTACTCCACCTTCTCCTCTCTCCTCCTACTTCTCCTCTTCTCCTCCTCCTACTCCTCCCTCTACTCCACTTTCTCCTCCTACCCCTTCCTCTACTCCACCTTCTCCTCTCTCCTCCTACTTCCCCTCTACTCCTCCTTCTTCTTCCTACTCCTCCCTCTACTCCACTTTCTCCTCCTACTCCTCCCTCTACTCCACCTTCTCCTCTCTCCTCCTACTTCCCCTCTACTCCTCCTCCTACTCCTCCCTCTACTCCACCTTCTCCTCCTCCTACTCCTCCTTCCTGCTCTTACTCCTCCCCCTCTTCCTACTCCTCCCTCTACTCCACTTTCTCCTCCTACCCCTTCCTCTACTCCACCTTCTCCTCTCTCCTCCTACTTCTCCTCTTCTCCTCCTCCTACTCCTCCCTCTACTCCACCTTCTCCTCTCTCCTCCTACTTCCCCTCTACTCCTCCTTCTTCTTCCTACTCCTCCCTCTACTCCACTTTCTCCTCCTACTCCTCCCTCTACTCCACCTTCTCCTCTCTCCTCCTACTTCCCCTCTACTCCTCCTCCTACTCCTCCCTCTACTCCACTTTCTCCTTCCACTCCACCTTCTCCTCTCTCCTCCTACTTCTCCTCTACTCCTCCTTCTCCTCCTCCTACTCCACCTTCTTCCCTCTCACTCTATCCGCTACTCATTCTTCCATCTCCCCACCACCATATCTGTATCCTTTATATGCTTCCTCCCTTCTTATTCCTTACCAATTTCCTCCACTCATAGACGACTCTGCCTCTACCTGACAACATTATATTTTGAAGAAAAGTTGCTCTGGCCACTCTTCCGCCACTTCCCAGGGGGGAATACCACACTAACGAAAAATTAAAATTATTCAGACATGAAAGAACTGTTTTGGGCACTCTCAAAGAAATAGTGCGGTCCTGACCCAGATTCCCATGGAAGTAAGACACCTGTAAGGGAGGTGGCTGTCCCTCATGTTTTTTCTACACTAAGTCCCCAGAAATCTCATGAAAGGAACCTGACTCATTAGAACAAAACATGAACATTCAACTTACAGATCTCTACAGAGGGGGGTCAGCAAGAGAACTGTGAATAGAAAGACAAATACCCCCCAATCTCACACAGAAATAGGTGAGGAAACCTCTTCTACTGCTCCTTATGGTTGCTTTGAACAGATGAAAGAAGAAACAAGACACCTTTCAACAGAGCATGCAGTAGCTTTACCAGATCCTGACTCCACTCTGTTTGCGGATAAAGAGGAAAGGTACCATACTGGATTTGCTGTTGCTACAGAAGATCAGGTACGTCAAGCACCTTCACTTTCCTCACTCACATCTGCTCAAGATGCTGAATTGACAGCCTTCTCAGTGGCATACAAAATGCCTGAAGGAAGACATGCCAATATCTACACTGACTCAAGACATGCCCTGGGTGCAGCACATTATTTTGGATCAATCTGGAAGATAAGAAGCACCACTCAGCTGACTAAAAGCTGCCAACCAAGCCACAAGTGCACCAAGGGAAGTGGACAGAATGGTGTCCGCTAAAGAAACTTCTATACTCACCATGTAGATCCTACCTACAGATCTCAAGCTTCTGAAAGAATGACAAGCAGCTACTGACCCTGAAGAAATACAAAGCTGGAAAAACAGAAAGGGGCAACCCTTGAAGACGGGCTGTACTCCAACGCTCTTAAGCTCTGTTTACCCAAAAACATGTACTGGGCAGTGAGCCCATGGAACTTTATACCTATCCAAGACCCTCATGAACTTTTTGATCTCTAAAATACTCCTAAGCACCTAGCTAACTCTTAATATCCCTTTCAAGAATCCAGATGACAAAGAGCTACTGGGTCAAATATGCACTAGTTATCATAGACATTTTGTCAGGATGGCCAGAAGTCTAGCCGGTCATCAATGTGACATCCAAGACCATATACCCAGTAGTGCATTGTGAAAGTTGCAGAGATCACTCAGTGGATTCATTGTTCCAGATTCAAGACTCTCTCTGCAACATGAGAAGTGACATTTGTTGATTTTGACACACTTTTGACTCTAAAGAAAAAATGACTTGTTAAATAAAAAGATACCAGCAAGTAGGTGTTTGATGGCCATAATAATGCCTGACCACCTGCCATCGATGGAAAGCCGAGGACCCCAAAAGGAGACCTCGTGAAGCTAAAAAGATCCAAACGCCAAGCTCCCTCAGGATTATTTGCCCATCCTGAGTTTGTGGTGATATTAATATTGACTAAATGATCCGAGTCCACCTACGCTGATGTAGCGTGGGACAGGTTTAATACTACAATGCATAAGCAAATGCGCCCTAGCCAAGGTTATTATGTCCATACACATAATACATGACAAGGTACTCTTGACACACCACATTCATGCTTCAGAACATAAAGAGGAGCACCCCTCTAAAGGGAAAGTTTGACACACATATATATATATATATATGGATGCCATAGGTGTGCCAAGGGGGGTACCAGATGATTTTGCAGTAAAAGGAAAGTTTGAGTCCATTTTCCCAATCGTCACTGCTAATAATTATAATAATATTTTGATTTGCATTTATTATATCTATTGCAACCAACAACGTTTACCTGTCACCATGACTTGTTGTGCCTATATTCCAGATAACACAGGTCCATACGGTAATGTAAGCTCGTCTATTTATGATGTCCCTCTGAAGAACTAAGAAGACTTTAAGAACCGTTACTTCATAGGGTTTTGTGCCTTTGGGCTAACCTGTCTTCTGAAACTAACTAATAAAGTTTTATCTCTTAGAATCTAACATTTCATAGGGGGGACTGATGTGGAATTATTAAAAATTATTATTGTACTTGTATTGAATTATTGTACTAACTCCATTTTAACCTTATATTGTGACAATCCTCCATTTTGTCCTCCTAACCTGACTTCTTCAAATCCTCCATTTTGTCCTCATGACTTAACTTGTTCATTTTAAAACTACCTTACGTGACTGAACTTCTCAACCCAATTAATACAGTAGACAAAGACCGTGTTTCCTACAAGGACAAGTACCAGGAGGTGCTGGCTACTCCTTAAGACTTGTAAGATAGTATAGTTTGAAGGCCACGAGAACACAGTAGTAATGAAATGTTCTATTCATAAGAGACCTTGCACCTGGACATGAGGCCTGATATCACTGACTGTGTAAAATGACGCTCAAGCCCCCCTTTCCACCGAGTAAACCTCATGCTGGGAAAGATGGCGCCTGAGCCTTCTGTCCACACCCTTGTCCAGAACAATACCACCTCCCGGTGGGAGGACACCTAGCTGGTCACTCAAACCCCTGAGCCAATTAATAATATTGGTGGGTGGACACGAAGTTAGTCACATAATGTTTAATCCAATCAATGATGTTTATTTGTTATTATCTGATATTCAATGATGATGTCATTTTGCTTTTAAAAAGATCTGCACAACTGTTTTCCAACCAGATTGTATTAAATTTTCTGAAGTGCTTTTAACCTGAACTCCATGTGTCAGTGTGAGCTTACTTCTGCGTATACGCAATTTAATCATCTCAGATTTGGACAGGAACAGATAGACATTTAAACATATTTGTTTATTTCTAAATTAATCTACATCAGAAGCAGGGGGGGGTAGGGGCTTCAGAGGGAGCAGGGGGGTAGGGGCTGCAGAGGGAGCAGGGGGGGTAGGGGCTTCAGAGGGAGCAGGGGGGGTAGGGGCTTCAGAGGGAGCAGGGGGGGTAGGGGCTTCAGAGGGAGCAGGGGGGGTAGGGGCTTCAGAGGGAGCAGGGGGGTAGGGGCTTCAGAGGGAGCAGGGGGGTAGGGGCTTCAGAGGGAGCAGGGGGGTAGGGGCTTCAGAGGGAGCAGGGGGGGTAGGGGCTTCAGAGGGAGCAGGGGGGGTAGGGGCTTCAGAGGGAGCAGGGGCTTCAGAGGGAGCAGGGGGGATAGGGGCTTCAGAGGGAGCAGGGGGGGATAGGGGCTTCAGAGGGAGCAGGGGGGGATAGGGGCTTCAGAGGGAGCAGGGGGGGATAGGGGCTTCAGAGGGAGCAGGGGGGGATAGGGGCTTCAGAGGGAGCAGGGGGGGTAGGGCTTCAGAGGGAGCAGGGGGGGTAGGGCTTCAGAGGGAGCAGGGGGGTAGGGGCTTCAGAGGGAGCAGGGGGGATAGGGGCTTCAGAGGGGGTAGGGGCTTCAGAGGGAGCAGGGGGGGGTAAGGGCTTCAGAGGGGGTAGAGGCTTCAGAGGGAGCAGGGGGGGGTAGGGGCTTCAGAGGGAGCGGGGGTAGGGGCTTCAGAGGGGGTAGAGGCTTCAGAGGGAGCAGGGGGGTAGGGGCTTCAGAGGGAGCAGGGGGGGTAGGGGCTTCAGAGGGAGCAGGGGGGGTAGGGGCTTCAGAGGGAGCAGGGGGGGTAGGGGCTTCAGAGGGAGCAGGGGGGTAGGGGCTTCAGAGGGAGCAGGGGGGTAGGGGCTTCAGAGGGAGCAGGGGGGGTAGGGGCTTCAGAGGGAGCAGGGGGGTAGGGTCTTCAGAGAGAGCAGGGGGGGTAGGGGCTTCAGAGGGAGCAGGGGGATAGGGGCTTCAGAGAGAGCAGGGGGGGTAGGGGCTTCAGAGAGAGCAGGGGGGGTAGGGGCTTCAGAGGGAGCAGGGGGGTTGTGGTGGCAGAGGGTGCAGGGGCAGTAGTGGGGGGAATATCATTAACATATTTGTAATAAAAAAAAAAGATTGAAAAAAAATTAAAGCCCCCCTTACAAGTCTTACCTCTCTGGTGGTCCAGACATCCTCTCCTGGAAAGTCCCTCACAGCTGCAGCACAGGATCTTCTTGACACGCTGACTGTAACACTGCTCAGGGCAGCTCCGCACAGCTCACTGTGACTGGTGATGTCACTTCCTGCAGAACAAGCTGCACGGAGCTGCCCTGAGCAGTTGCAGGCAGCTCAGTGAGGCTGTGTTTGGAGACAGGCACACTGAGGGGCAGCTTAGTGGGGTCTTTGGAAGGCCCCTTAGCTGTCTCTCAGTGTGCCCTGCACGGAGGAGATAATTAGTAGCAGCAGGGGCCCGTGGATGGCTGTGCGGGCCCCTTGCTGAGCGCAGGCTGGCTGTGGAGATTAACTCCCCAGCTCAGCCGTTACTGCACTGCAGCAGGGGCGGGCCCCCCAGAGCCTCGGGCCCTCGGTCCATGACCGATTTGCCCGAGTGCTCAGTCCGCCCCTGACCTTCCTACATGCCTGCAGATGCATAGGTTTTATCAAGAATGTGTGTGCGTGCAAAGAAAACTGTGGTCAGGAAACTCCAACACAAAGCCAGTGTTTATAATTATAGCATGTACAGCGCCTTTCCAAGAACAAAACTCAAGAAACTGAAAGCATCTTTGCAGGAACTCAGAAGGCATTGCTTGTTCCTCTGACTTTCAGATGGTTACAGGGGATGATACAAGTTGCTGCCATAAATCATGTGATAGGGCTTGCTTCCAGCGGCTATTAAACATTGTAATACCAATAGCCAACAGGTCCAGCCCTGTGTTTAACGTCTGCATGGACATACATAAAAACAAGTGTATTTCAAATTAGTGACATATCAACTCCACCAAAACACTATAAAATGTTTGCTCAGCACATACACACTTTGAGTCAACGTCTCAAGAAAAAACAAAACCTTTGGAAGCACATATATCCACCTTATTTTTAATGACTAACAGAAATTAAATAAAAGCCTATGGGGGGGGGGGGGGTCACCATTAGTACAATGAAGGGGTTACCTTCCTTTGTCTATTAAAAAGTTATTGTTGCCCTATCACCATTTACAAATGGGGGGGGGAGGCTGGCACTGGTCCATCCTTTGTCACCACCCATGAACATTGTAAGGAGACTTCATATTAAATAACAGTGATGGACAGATCACTGTCCAACCCCAATGCCTGGACCTTTGGCCAGAAGGTGGGGGCTATTAATTTAGAAAGCGGGGGGGGGGGGCATTTAATGAAATATTAAACAAGGAGACCTACTGACCTCCCTCTGCCCCTACCCATGGTCAAAGGGTGGAGGGCTGTAATTGTAATTATAGTAGTGTCCCCCTATCTCCCACCTATTGGTAGATGTTTGGGGCTAATTTAATATTAAATCTTTAGCCATAGGTGGTGGGTGAGATCTATTAAAATGTAGAAGGAGGGGTGGATATGCCATTGTTTACCTTCAAAATTTGGGTAGGCGTCCCCAAGCTCCTAGCTACATCCCTAAACAATAAAATGTCTACCCAAACCCTCACTATTACTAGAATATAAAAATTGTAAAATAAATTATATACTAACCATCGGATGTCATGTCCTGTTCTTTTTTTTTTATTAGTCCCAAGAAAGGCCCCCAAAAATGCATAATGTTCTAATGCAACTATTAAAATAAAAAATGCAAAAAACGACAGAAAATAAAAATCACATTATAAGTTTAAATAATTCATGTTACCCACTGAGGTCTCTGCAAAGACTGAACTTGCATGGTGGGAAAGGTGCGTATAAGTGCTCTGATTGACTGTATTGAAGACAACAAATTAGAGTGCTCTAACAGGTAGATCTCACTTATCTCCTCTTGAAGACAAGAAAAAGAAAATAATATTTAAAAAGAAAGAATATGTCTTTGTTTTAAAGTTTTTTAGTTTTACTGGTCCCCCATTACTATTAGAGTAATGAAGTATGTAGTCATTTTTAGTTTGGGGAGGTGGCTAGGGGGCCCTATGTAGCATAAATAAATAGTCCAAACCTGCTGAATATGGGTGGGGAGCTGGGGGACATTAAATCTGCTACAGGTTAAAATTAATGTAATAGCCCCTGTCACGAACACACCCTACTTCAAGAGTGTATGTGACGTAGTTGTGGTGGTGAAGGGGTTAAAGTTCATCATTTGTCTGCACTAGACCGGAAAAAAATCCCACTTAACACCACTCACACTTAAGCATAATAATATAAATATTACTATATTAACACTGCCACCACTTACTCAGCTCTTAAAAAGTAAATACGTCTGCCCCAGGGGGTCTCTGGTAGGAAAGATGGTGACTCACTTAGAAGTAGATTCTACCCCTCAAGCAAGTACAAGGCACACTTCAGTATCACTAGAGATATATCCGTTGGATTACCACGCCTCACCCAGAGGTGGAGTTAAGTTGTATCTATAGAGACACTAAGTGTCCAGACCCACATCAATCCAAATGGAAACATTTGGTTCTATCTTCTGTTATGTACCTGCCACAGAGATAATAATTGCTACGAATTTCTTATTTTTTTCCATTCCATAGATATGTGTACACTCCTTACTTGCGACCCAATATAGCGGACATCAAAATCTCTTCAACTATGGTTAAGTTATGCAAAACATGTTTGGGCTTGTGAAGAAGATGGCGCTCGTCACAGTCCAAATATAACAAAAATTAGGCGTAATTATTATTCTGCGGGTAAATATAAATGCTTTTTTCTTTTGGATATGATACTGGAACCAGGCTAATGGCCATTAACATATCAAAGAGATTGATTAATCAATTAAGAAGTACAGGCCAAATGACTGAAGCCAGACATTCAGACTTTTCAAGTGTAAAATCTCACACCTTGCAGAGCCTTTGATTAATTCACAGGATCCATCCATATGGTAAAGCCATTTTCACATTCCTATGAAATTTACATTATCCCTTTTGCCATCTGACCTTTCATAAAATCAAACTAAACCCTTTTGACATTGACACTATTACATCTCTACCAGGCAGGCACTGCACAAATTACATTAAAGGATAATTTTCCATAGTGCAATAACGAATTATGCACCCTTGCCGTGACACCTCCCCTAAATAAGAGATGCAATGGGAGGAGGCTCATATGCCTCTACCTTGCATATCAACACTCAACACTTGTTCTTTTTTGCATCCACATCCTACACTCATCTTTTCATAACACTCATCTTTTCAACACTGTTTATGTATAAATGGGGTAGCCCTCATGTGTTCGCACACTCCCCCAAAAGGGCTTGTCTTTAGCTCAGGGCCATATCACAGCCATATCCACAACACACATGCCTGATCTGCCTGTTTCAATTTCCTACTGCTCTCTGGTCACATCACTCGGGCCACACCCACTGCGCCCATGTAGTAGCTCTAAGGGGAAGAAACCAACAGATTTCTGCAGTACTCCCCTGTAAGCACACAAAAGATGAGACAGAGAACTCTCCCAGGGTACTTGCACTGTATCAACATCATTCATCTCTTTCATTTTGGGGTCTGTCTGCTGGGCTTGTCACACTATCTGACTCTGAACCTTTGGTTCAGAATCAGAGAGTAGCTTAGTGACAGACTCCTGCTCCTGAGCTGGCTGGGGTGTATGCGGGATGTGAGATGGTGATAAGCTGACAAGGTTCATGGTTCCCCCAACAGTATGCTCCCCTGTGGACATCCTCCCTGGACTCACAAGTTGAGTCTATCCCTGCCCTTCACTTTGGGCAGACTGTGGATGGGTCCCCCTTTCTACTGATGGAACCTCTGTCTCTCCCTCACTGTCACTCCATATCCTCACACATACAGAACTTTGGGAACTGGCTGAGTCTGGCACAGAGTAAGCCTCACACACACTGGAGGGAGGGGGGTGACATTATGAAGTGCCACCTGCTCTTTCATTTAATAGTACCAATCCCCTGGCCAAGGGTGTGGACATGGTGGAGTGGACAGTGATCCAAATACCATCTGCTATTTAACCCCTTAACGCCGTTACGGCGTTCTATGCCGTCGCGGCTTTAATGGGCTTTAAAGCCGTTGCGGCGGCATAGAACGCCGTAACGGCTTAAGCCCCCAGAAGATCGCATCTACTTACCTCCGCCGCGATCCTCTTCTGGGGGGCTGCCTGACAGCCCAGGCAGCCCCCCTCCGGCAAATGAGGCCCCCGGGGGCCATGTGATCGCTCTCAAAGAGCGATCACATGGCCCCCTATAGCTGGCTATGGATCTGCCAGCAGGGGGACTGTCTAAAATATCAGACAGTCCCCCTGCTGGTAGGAAGAGTAAAAAAAATGTATTAAACATGTGTAAAATTAAATTAAAAGTATTTATATATATATATAATATGTATATATATTATATATATAATATATATACAGATTATATATATGTAACGTCATACAAAGTGTATTTTAATACTAATATAAGTATATATATTAATATTAAAATACACTTAGAATGACGTTACATATATATAATATGTATATATATTATATATATAATAGATATATACACTTATATTATATATAAATACGTCTAATTACAATAATAAATAAATAAAATAATAAAATAAATAAATAAAATATTGAAACAAAATTTTAAATAAATTATATATGCATATGTAATTTCATTCTAACTGTATTTTGCTATTAATATATATATATATTGGTAACATAATACACTTAGAATGACATTCTATATATATCTATCTATATATAAAATGCAAATAACCGCAAATATATATATAGAGATAAATACATATAATTACATAAAAGATTACATTAGTATGCACATAGAATTTAAATACCTATAAATGCATATATATTAAAATTCTACGTATATATTTAAGTCATTTTTTAACATAATTATGTCATTTGATTAATTAAAATTTGATTGACATGCCTGACAACACAGGGAGAAAGTGCAGCGAATTTAATTCGCAAGCACTATATTTGACCCTGTAACTCTCCAAGACACCATAAAACCTGTACATAGGGGGTACTGTTTTACTCGGGAGACTTCGCTGAACTCAAATATTAGTGTTTAAAACTGGTAAATTTTATTAAAACAATGATATTTTAAGTAAAAGTAAAGTTTTTTGCATTGTTTTCAAACAAATGGCACTTTTATGGACTATATTATTGTTGTAATATGTTTTACTGTTTTAAAACACTAATATTTGTGTTTAGTGAAGTCTCCCGAGAATAACAGTACCCCCCCATGTACAGGTTTTATGGTGTTTTGGAAAGTTAGAGAGTCACATATAAGGCTTGCATTTCATTTTTTTGACATTGAAATTTGCCAGATTAGTTATGTTGCCTTTGAGATCGTATGGTAGCCCAGGAATAAGAATTACCCCCATGATGGCATACCATTTGCAAAAGTAGACAACCCAAGGTATTGCAAATGGGGTATGCCCAGTCATTTTTAGTAGCCACTTAGTCACAAACACTGGCCAAATATTCGTTTTTTGCTTTTTTCACACAAAAACAAATATGAACGCTAACTTTGGCCAGTGTTTGTGACTAAGTGGCTACTAAAAAAAGACTAAACATACCCCACTTGCAATACCTTGGGTTGTCTACTTTTTCAAATGGTATGCCATTATGGGGGTAATTCTCATTCCTGGGCTACCACACTGTCTCAAAGGTAAATTACTAATCTGGCAAATTTCAATTTGAAAATGGAACGTTCTATATTTGACCCTGTAACTTTCCAAAACACCATAAAACCTGTTAATAGGGGGTACTGTTGTACTCGTGAGACATCGCTGATTACAAATATGTGCTTTTTGTTGCAGTAAAACCTAACAGTATTATGACATGTACAGCTAAAATGTGAGGCGGAACTACAAATAAAAAAAATAAAAAAAAATTCTCACAGTTTTTTAAATTTTATTCATAATAAATTATGTTTCATATATAAATATTTGAAATAAAATGAAAGCCCTGTTTCTCCTGAACAAAATGATATATAATAAGTGTGGGTGCATATAATATGAAAGAGGGGAACTACGGGTGAACAGACATATAGCGCAAATTCCAGTTTTTGTTTACGTTTTGTTTTGATCAGAACGTGTACTATTGACTCCGTCCTGAAGGGGTTAATATGAAGCCCCCACCCTATGCCCACAGCCACTGGATGATTACTGTGTTTAGCGGATATGCCCTTACTCGCAGAATGGAGAATAGGGGCATAAGGAAAGTAATAAATCTCCCTTATACTAATATAATGGTCATAGGCTTTTTTAACTGTTTGCCATCTAATGCCAAAGGTGTGAGGAATCTATTACTTTGGACTAATCCATGTTTTACTGGTGTGCTCTGAGGCTGTTATACACCACTCCTCCTTCACATGGTTTTACTCAGCAGCTTTACACCTTTCTTGGGCATAAGTAAATTGGAGATCTTTTCCAACTGAGCTACTTCGGCTGAAATTTTGCAATTGCCTTTTCAATTCTGTACAATTCACGTTCTGGTGAGAAGGTAATATTGAGATTTCCTCTCATTTCAACAATGTATTTGAACTTAGGGTATAGATAAGGGGTAGGCAATATTTTGGCAGCACTATGCCAAAACAAAACTTCTAGGTACCCTGGCGTGCTGGTCTTATTATTTTTATTTAATAAACTTGTGTTTGTTGCTTGTGTTATGCATGGGTGCTGCAGTTGATTTGTAGGGATGTATTTGTTCATATGTGGGCTATGTAATAATATTATATAATAATGTGTGAACAGTATTGTGTTTTTTTTGGTATCTTTACAATACACACTGCCCAAGTACATTGCCATTTACACTGCTAGACCCACATACAATTCTACGCGCACACACACACACACACACACACACACACACACACACACACACAATCACACTGCTAGACACAAACTGCAAGACACACACTGTAACATACAGTTCTACACCCACACATTGACAAAGCTGTTATATCTAGACACCCTCTTTTTTGCTTCAACAGCAGGATTGTGACTTCCTTGGGGTCAGTGGAGAACAGGCTGTCCAAGTACAGGGCAACAGCAGTCAGCTCTGTTCCTACATGGTTTCTCTTCACAAATGCTGGGAGGAAGTGAGTTAAGATCTGTTCCTCCAAGTGCTGCCAAGAGTGAGTTAGGGCTGCCCCTCACCACCCACTGCAATCTGGCACTAGCCGATATCTGAAGAAGTTCTACTGAGACCCCTATCAGACCTGCACCAGGGGAGATCCTCAGATCTCCCAAGACAGTTTGGGTCTGGCTGTCTTATGCTCTATGCAAAGACACCACCCGTGTCATGAATGACATTTGTTCCATAGGTTGTTGACCCCTGTTTATAGGTGATCGTTTGTTTTAGAGATCATAAAAGAATGAGAAACAAGATTTTACCCGGTCAAGATTCAGACTTGCGGGGGGCGTGGTCTGGCGCTGGACGGTGATGGCTGCCTAAATTGAGGGCTCCGTCCCCAGATGCCCTAATACCGCACATTAACGCTACCAATGCCATCCATGGGGCGCACAAAACGCACCCAAATGACCCCTTCGACACCTCGAACACAGGGGGGACCCCCATCGACATCAATCAGGGGCTTCCTTCAAATGCCGGCGATCTTGGCGGCAAACCTCGAGGCCTCCAATATGGTGCCGGCCTCTCCTAGCTCCTCTGCATCTGAGGCTGAATCTCTGCCGGCAAACGGAACACTGACACCAGATTGGTACGCACTATTTGCATCCTTACCTAAAAAATAAGATTTTCAACAAATGGTGGAAGAGGTGAAGGGCACGCTCAATGCCGAGGTCTCCTCGATCCGCACGTCTTTAACCACGCTGGAAACGCGCGTCAGCGCACTGGAGGAATGCAGAACACAGGTGAATGACCGGGACTCAGCTACCGCCCGTCAACAAGCGCTACAAATCACGGACATGCGTATGCACATTGAGGACCTCGACAATAGAAGCCGAAGGAATAACGTCAGAGTCAGAGGCCTCAGGGAAACCTCCGAGCAAGAAGACCTGAGGGGGATACTTACCCGCCTCTTCAATAGAATCCTGGGAAGACCGCCGGAGGTACGGATAGTAATGGACAGAGCGCACAGGGCTCTGCGCCCGTGTCCGCCATCAGACGCACCACCGCGAGACGTGGTCTGCAGACTTCAAGACTACCAATTGAAAACAGACATCATGCTGCGGGCGCGAGCAGAGAGGTCTTGGCGATTTGAGGGCTAAATGGTAGAGCTGTTTCACGATCTATCTCATCTCACGCTCCAGACCCGAAGAGCGCTACGCCCTATCACCATGCTGCTGCAACAAGAGCGCATCCGCTACCGGTGGATGTTCCCATTTGCCCTCTCAGCCCGAAGGGGAAACACAGAAGCCTTCATTCGCATGCCGGAGGACGTCAGGCCCTTCATGGAGGCCCTGGGGCTCCCGGATGTACAAGTGCAAAACTGGCTTAGCTGTCCCCTGAATGAACGGAATACGGGACAACCGGTAAGCAGAAGACAACGCGCAGAGGGGGAGAGTGGGGCGGACCTCTCCTCACTTCCCCAGGCGAATCCGGAGGAATAACCATCAAGCAAGCGGCGGACTGGTAAGAGGACTGAGACACTCTGGAAAATTGGCACGGACACTGGGACATTATCATAGACTTTTATATAAGCACCATCATACATTGCACCCACACACGCAACGATACAGGCTTCAACACACATGGTAACCGGCACCACCTCTCCCACATCCCCTAGGGACAATTATTTCATCCACAATAGATTACAATTAGCCTCTCTAGGGGATATTATTACTCACTCAGCTTCGAGGCCAATCAGGGGCCTCCCCGGGGGAGGGGGATATGGGGGAGCCGACACAGACGGGGGGGGGAGGAGGGGGGGAGACCCGGGAGGCGTAGGGGCAGGAAACGCTGGGAACCATCAATAAAGAGACGGGAACAGGTTCACAACAGGCGATCTATGTATGCAAGCATGAGTGGGGGGACAGCGATACATAGCTTACCCGACACAGCATGGGGCAGTGGTGGGAGCATGGGGGGGGGTGGGAAGGGGGGCCCCCCCTGGAGATACCGGATTTAAACAATGGTGCTTCTTCAATATTGAGCGCCCTCCTACTGGAGGGGTTCCCCCCCTCCCCTCTGCCGGCGCCTCGGGCCCTTACAGTTGCGGGGGGGGGGTCTCCCCGCCCTCCTGCTCTAGGAGTCTCAAGAGGGGCACCGGGGGTGCTGGTATGGGGGAGGGGGCTGGGGAACAGGGTGGGAGCAGGGGGGGGCAGGGGAGGGAGGGGAACACCCCGAAGAATGACGGATGCCCAGAGGGGGTGGGAGGGACACACGACCTGCCACATAAGGGGGACCGGCGAATTGAGAGAAGAGATGGGATAAGCCACCTACTAAGGGGGGGTGGGGGATGGGGACAGGAGGCACCTGCTGCGTGCCACGTAGGGGAGCAACAAGCTGCAAAACTATATCAGAGACATGAAGGGGACGGCAACACAGGCAATACCCAGAGGGGCCACCAGAGGGGCCACAGATACCTGACCAGGCGCCGCCAGACACCGCTAGACAATCTGACATAAGCATCCAGAGGAACTCACACCCCAGCACTCATAGATACACGGAAGGAATGGCAGGGGCTCACACCTCTGCGATATAGACTTGGGGACTACGGACAAGAGGTGACGAAGAGGGAGAATAGGAAGGGTAAAAACACACACAAATGACGAGAACGACAGACGCTAGTCTGTCCTGGACGAACTGACCCTAAACAAAAGAGCCACACTACCACGACCATGGATGGCCCAATTAGCCAAAGAAACGCTACTGGGGAATCGTTTCCCATAACAACATGATCATGACGCTAGCCACTCTGACTTTTCACGACCGAACGCTAGGGCACGGGGGACGGACAACATCGCAGACCAACCAGACACTACTCCACGGGCGTACTGCCGTACACCTGAGACCAGGAGTAGAGAGGGGACACCCCCGTACTCAACCTCACCTGAGGACTCAGAGGCACATAGCCCCTATTAGGGTCGCCAAGAGGCGGCACATATCCCGGCTGCAGAATTGTAAAGGGACCGGGAGGGAGGGAGAGAGGGGTCCGCGACAACTAGGTCCGCCGGGTCCCCTCCCACCTCACGACTGCACTTGGCATCCCTCTTCCCCTCCCCGCATAGATAAATCCCCCCCCCTTTTTTTTCTCTCCTTCCTCTCTTGTCCCCTCACCTTTCCTCCCCCCGCCTGCTGCCGCCCGGGGACGCGATCGGAGCAGGGGCCCGCCGGTGGGAAGATGCCACGCTGCGCCCCTCGCGCGAAGGAAGAGGGAAGGTATGGAGAGGAGATAGTGATATACACCATAAACGCAAGGGGACTGAACTCCCCACACAAAAGAGCTAGGGCGCTTAGGGAACTGAGGGCATTGAAGGTGTCCGTAGCCTTCTTTCAAGAGACCCACTTCGTCGACAATCATATGCCGATGACCTCCTCTTCACGATCACAGACCCTCAGTCATCTCTCCAGGAGATCATGAAAGAATTCGAGGTCTACCACCTCCTCTCAAACTTGCAAATAAATTACAGCAAATCAGAAATTCTGAATATAGGATGCGACTGATACACGGTACAGAGGATCCGCTCGGCATTCCCCCCTCCAATGGTGTGCGGAAGCCCTAGGATACTTGGGGGTACGGATACCGGAAAAACTGACGGAGCTATACAGACTCAATTTCATACCGCTCATGGGAAGAATCCAGAGGGACCTCCAGCAATGGACGCTCCCGCATATCACGTGGTTGGGGAGGATAAATGTTCTGAAAATGAACGCCCTCCCTAGGCTTTTATACCTCCTACAAACGCTTCCGGTGGACATTCCCAGGGAGTTCCTGGTCAGGGTACGCTGAGTGTTCGTCCAATATGTGTGGAACGGGAAGCAAGCACGTTTGAACCACGGGATCTTGACTTGGGCAAAGCCAAAGGGGGGCCTGGGACTGCCGGATCTAATGAAATATAGATGGGCGGTGCATCTACAGAGGATCGCGGAGTGGACCCAGGCCCCTCCAGGAAAGCTCTGGATAGCGATAGAGTGGAGCTTCTCGGGGACCCCACTGGCGGTGCTACCATGGGTGCGGAAAGGCACGGAGGGGACGATACCACAAGACCACCCGACCATTAAGGCCACGATGGCCATCTGGAAGATGCTGGCTCGGAGGGGATATCTAGCACCAGAGGTAACCCCACTGCACCCCATAGCGGGGAACCCGCTATTCCCACCGGCAGCATCACCTCGGTTCCTGACAGCGTTGGGATTACCGAAAGGGTGTAGATTACAACATATACACACAGAAAGGGGAATGACACCCCTAGCGGAGCTGCCAGTCCCGGAACCCCAAGGGTTTCTGACCCAGTACCGATACCATCAACTGACAAGTTTCGTTAAGTCCATCCCAAATTTGGACACGGCAAACAGACCATTGACTGCCTACGAAGCAATGTGCGACCAGGAGACCCCCCCACCCCATTGCGTTTCGATCCTATACCAAATGATTCTCCCAGACAGAAAGGGCAACTCATTACCTTACTACACCAGATACTGGGAGAGAGACATAGGACACCCTTTGACGGAAGACCAATGGCAAAACGTATTCGAAAACACCCATAAAGCCTCAATTAGCACAAAATATCAGGAGGCAGGGTATAAACTACTGAGTCATTGGTACAGGACCCCGGAGAGGCTATCGGCCGCTGGTGGACAAGGTGAACCAGAATGTTGGAGATGTGGGAAGGAGCTCGGCACACAATTCCACATATGGTGGAAATGCCAGAACATCCAGCCCTTCTGGGAACAGGTCCACAGAGCCGTCATCGAGATAACGGAGGCTGACATAGAACTCAAACCTGAGGTATATCTACTACATGTCACAGCAATACCGCCCACGAAATATAAAAAAACAGTGCTCCCACACCTGATCAACGCGGCGCGCAGCCTAATCCCCAATCACTGGAAACAGACAACAACCCCAACCATAAGGGACTGGATTAGACGGGTGGAAGACATACGTGAAATTGAGGAGCTCATCCTGGTAGAGGCAGACAGGGCCCAAAGATACCACCAAACGTGGTATCACTGGACGAGGTGGCTGGCGGGGGCAAGTGGCACGGAGGGACGGGGGCCCTCGGGGGCGGACTCGGAGCGGCAGAGATGGGGAGCTGGCCTGTCCCCCCGGCCTATCCCTGGGACCTCCCTACCTTTGGGTTCTTCCCCTTCCCTGCCCCGGGATGCGCGTGGAGGGGAGGGGATGCCGAGACACAACACAACCTCCCGACAGGGGATCGACTAAGGGAGACAAACACACCCATAATCCAAGAGTAGGATAATCAAATTGCTAAATCCAGAGGGGTACACAAACAGCTCATACACTTAATGTGGGAGGGGAGGGGAGAGGTAACAAGGAGGACGTCGGACAGACAAAACGAAGGGGGGACATCAGATGGCCCACAGACTAGAGGAACCCGACAGATGCGGGTCAGATCACGGCAGATGGGGGGAGAGGGGGAAAGTCGTCCAGATTTAGCTAAAGGGCATCTACCGACAAGTGGGCAGACATTCACGCTACCACACTCAAGTAGACAGAGGTACGGGATACCCCTCAAAGTTCGGTTATTAGTATTGTTATTACAGTTCACAAAGTTGACCAAGCCTGCAGGAGGAAACAAACGCACAGAAGCATGCAAAAGCAGCTTGAATACATATCTGATGAACGAAGGCAGAAGTGGAATGGCCCCCTATCAACAGGGGGAGTAGACGCACTCAGCCCGGGCTACTAACCCGCACATTCAGGCACTGACACAACCACAACTTATTATCATAAGTCAACAAGGCTCTCACCAGCTACATTAGCAATAACGAAATGTACTACTAGATGTTTAATCCATGGTACTTTCTAAATAACTATTATATGTCTAAAAATAAGATGTTTGACTGCATACACAAATTCACAAATACACAAATTCTTATCACTGACCTGACAATTGTATTTAGTTTATTTTCAGAAACAGATATGTGTAAAGTCGGAAGTCACTGTTGGCACTGTTACAGTCTTGAATCAACAAAAAAAAAAACAATAGCAAATATTTAATATACCAAAAAATACTAAGTCTATGTGAATACTGAGATTCTTGGCAGAGTGTGCGTTCCGGGATTTTCAAGTGGAAGTATTATCCTAAAGCTTTATGATTTATATTTCAGTCAGCTTGCAAAAGTTCATATAAAAGTCTAAGAGAAGGGTAATGCTTGAGACACAATTTAAGTTACTCCTGAGAGTTGGAAAGATATATGTGTCAGAAAAAAAACCCAACTTTCTGCAATATTATTTTTCTCATTTTGACACAATTGAGATAAACTATGAAAACCAGGAAGATAGGAGGTTGGGGAGAAGAGAAAATATAATTTTGCTAAAGTCAGATGTGTGTAGTGCTGAATTTCTTATTAGGCAATGAAGGCACAGACTATAAGAGATATGGCCATCCGACTATGATCAGTAATATTCATACTCATTCACAAAGTCAAGACCACAACAGTACTTGCTTGACTTTTAACATGGATGGACCTTCAAAATTCAATAGCTTTGGGTGGATAATGTTTAACAACAGAAAATGTCTAAATACCATTTTCTTTAGGTGGGTAAAATATATAAGCTGGTTTTCCTACCATGAATACCTTAGGAAAATGCTTCACATAATGTGCTATGATATCGATAAGGAAACCATTTTGTCCACTCAAGAGCACCATTCAATAAAAGCTGACTGCCATGGCTCTCGTCAATGACTTGACATGAAATCTGTAAATGGATGGCACTTAACCCAAACATATTTACAGTCTGTAAGATAACGTCTTGTAAAAAACCCTGACAGCCATCTGACGGACCTATAATTGTATTCTTCCCTGGAAGGTTTTTTGAGGGATGTACTGAATCTTCCTGATGACTGGCAGATAATAAATAGGCTCTCTCGAGGATAAAATGAAAATAGAATAAATTAATACATGTATGTATCACAGAAAACCCACAACACAAATGTATAGAAACGTCTAGTTTATAGCTTACCATTATGGTCAACACATACTCAACAATTTGATAGGCTGCACCAATTTGCTAGACAATAACCGCCTCTGCTGAAATCAGTGATGCTTGGAAGTAAGTTTAAAGATGTGTGATATCTATTATCAGGGCTCACACACTGGCTTCTGGGTGTCACTAAGCTCAGCCTGTGGATACATTTTCCTCACAAAGTGCTAGGAAAGCATAATGCTAGAGAAATAGCAGGCATAAGCCCGTCAGTGATACACTTTGCCGCTGTTCCCAACTAGAAATAATAACAACAAAAAGATTAAAAAAAAAAAACAGATACAAGGTCTGTGAGACATTGGTATGTTATAAGAGAGACCTGAGCAGTTCTCTCACACTGTTAATTGAGTTTCTCAAATTAAAATAAAAATTATTATAAATAATTGTAATAAAAAGTGATACTTTGGGTTCCCCACTTCCAAAAAAAGAGGGGAGGCCCAGAGAGTGGCCTCTATTCTTTATCTATGCCATGAGTTGCATGGTGGAGAGTGAATTAAATACATCATTTTATTAAATAATAATCCTGAAGATACCAAGTCTGCAGGGCAGCAGTGCACTGTGTTATAGTATGGCCAGTCTGGGATTAATCCGTATTAAAATATGAATCCCATTCAGGGTCCAGGAGACCTGGTATTGTGTATATATTACACAGATGTGTACCTGTCCTGTGAAACGTCATACATTTTTTAGTAAATATTCTATCAAATTTATAGATAAAATATACTAATTATAAATGTGTAAGCTATGATAGTAATATTGGTGTGAATCCATTGATCTACTAGAAGCACTAGTGCACGCATAATGCATAGCAATGCCGGTAAAATTTACATTGCATCCGTTTATTCCAATATGTCATTGTGTTTTACATCAGAACAACATGAACATCCACAGGTTCTTCTAAGTTAATTAACTCCACATACTGTTGAGATTTTATACACATTTATGCACATTTGGTATTGAAAGTGGTAATGAGCATGCTGCTAAAGAACTTAAGGCAGTTCCTCTCTAAAACAGAATAGGATCTTATAGCAGAACTGGAGTTAATGAAGTACAAAGTTGCAATCTGTATTTTTGTAATGAAGAACACTCCAGACAATGCAACTATGGAATGATAAGGCCTTTTTGATTTGCACATATGGTTAACGTTCCCTACACAAGTCAAATAATTCAAAGCAAAAATAAAACATTTCTGTGGGAACTATCAGTGGAATGCTCAAGCAGTAGGTAGTAGTAGCTGAAGGATATTTAAAAAGGAAACATGTCCAAAAGCCAAGGAAATTAGTGTGTTTTTGTACTTATGCATACAGTTGTGCTAAATATTTGCATACCCTTGGAGAATTGCTAATATATGTACCATTTTTAAAGAAAACTTGAGTGAGCAGCCAAAACACATTTCTTTTATTTCTTATGGGATTCACATTCAACTGTAGGTTATAACAGAATGTCACAATCATAAAACAAAGCATGAAAAAAAAAAAAAAAAAGGAAATGACCCTTGTTCAAAAGTCTGTATACCCTTAAATCTTAATACGGTGTATTGCCCCCTTTAGCATCAATAACAGCGTGCAGTCTTTTGTAATAGTTGCCTATGAGGTCCCTAATTCTTGCAGGTCGTATAGCTGCTCATTCGTCTTGGCAACATGCCTCAAGGTCATGCAAAGTCATTGGTCATCTTGCATGAGCCGCACGTTCGAGATCTCCCCAGAGTGGCTTGATGATATTAAGCTCAGGAGACTGTGATGGCCGCTCCAGAACCTTTATCTTTTTCTGTTATAACAACTGAAGGGTCAACATGGCCTTGTGCTTAGGATCATTGTCATGCTGGAAAGTCCAAGAGCATCCCATGCGCAGCCGTCGTGCAGAAGAATGCAAATTGTCTGCCAGTATTTTCTGATAACATGCTGCATTCATCTTGCCATCAATTTTTACAAGATTCCCCATGCTTTTAGAGCTCACACACGCCCAAAACATCAGTGAGCCACCATCATGCTTTAAAGTGGGGATTGTATTCTTTTCACTACAGGCCTTGTTGACCTCTCTCCAAACATAGCGCTTATGGTTGTGACTATAAAGTTCTATTTTGGTCTCGTCACTGCAAATTACAGTGTGCAAAAAGCTGTGGGGCATGTCAAGGTGTTGTCGGGCACATTGTAACAAAGCTTGTTTGTGGCATTGGCGCAGTAAAAGCTTCTTTCTGGCAACTAGACCATGTAGCTAATTTTTGTTCAAGTATCGTTGTATTGTGCTCATTGAAACAACCACACCATCTTTTTCCAGAGCAACCTGTATTTCTGCTGAGGTTACCTGTGGGTTTTTCTTTGTATCCCAAACAATTATTTTGGCAGTTGTGGCTGAAATCTTTCTTGGTCTACCTGGCCTTGGCTTGGTATCAAGAGATCCCCGAATTTTCCACTTCTTAATAAGGGATTGAACAGTACTGACAATTTCAAGGCTTTGGATATCTTTTTATATCCTTTTCCATCTTTATAAAGTTCCATTACCTTGTTACACATGTCTTTTGACAGTTATTTTCTGCTCCCCATGGCTCAGTATCTAGCCTGCTCAGTGCATCCACGTGAGAGCTAAAAAAAACTTTATACACAGACACTAATTGCAATTTAAAAAGCCATAGGTGTGTGAAGTTAATCTTTAATTGCCATTTTAACATGTGTATGTCACCTTGTGTGTCTGTAACAAAGCCAAACATTCAAGGGTATGTAAACTTTTGATCAGGGCTATTTGGGTGATTTTTGTTATAATTATGATTTAAAAAGGAGTCATACAACTATGTGATAATAAATGGCTTCATATGATCACTATTCTTCAATAAAATAATTTATTTTTGCTTAATCAGTCATATTTTAAAAATCAATGCGAAAAATTCACGATTTCTGCCAGGGTATGCAAACTTTTGACCACAACTGTATGTATATATTTGCATGTGTTATAACTATTAATGGCTGGATACATAGTTATGCCTGCCAACCTGGGACTTGCAAGGTATGTACTTATAAAAGTGACCAAACTCGTCTATTATTACTACATAGTTAACTAAATTGCAAATTCATTCAAGCATCAAACAACCTGGCCTTGGAAAGGGTACTCAACACACCATAAAAAAACTTTACACTAGTTAAATCTGATGCAGCTCTAAGATAGCCTTTCAGAGTTATCACTTAAACAGCTAGTGTACTCACTTCCTGCTGCTTGACATCAATTTTGTCCAGCATTTGAGAATGCTGCACGCACAACTTGGACCAGGAAAGAAAGAAATGTGCATGCATGTGTAACATATTCATCCTCACCTTGTGGTATCTGCGGTAGTAATTGCTTTCCTGACAATAACGAAAGTACCACTCAGCAGCTATGCGCCAGTATACCTGACTCCTGCTAGATGTTGGTGGACGCCGGCCGCTGCGGGTCCATGCCATTTTATAGCCCCACGTCAGCCCACGGTCACGCAAAAGACGCGCATGCACGTTCTGGAGTCAAAGGCCGGTTATGTACAATCAGATCTGTAGGAGGCTTATTTAAACACATTTTTACTTCTTCTCATTGCCCTGCCGTGGTTTCCCCTAAATGGTTATCCGAGAATGTGTTCCTGATCGTGTGTTTCTGGTTGTTGACTTTGGCTTCGTTTTGACTTTCCTGACTTCCGGTATCCTTGATTATTGGCTTTCCCTTATCGCTGTGTCCCAATCTGTGTCCCTGAACTCAGCTAGTATATTGACTTTTCTTAGGTACATTAAGTCTGGCCATTCTAAGGCCATCCTAAGGTCCGGTTAGACGTTACCCTTAGTCTTAGGTGTGACACAATTCTACGTCAACTGAAATCCTGACAGCATGGACCACAGCACTTCGGATCTGTACAGATTAATTCACCAAACAGTGACCTGGCTATGTGTAAACTTATAATAGTATGGAGGCTATCAGTTTAAGTAATGAATGTAACTGCTCATGGGAACTTACTAGTTATCTCATAAATCCCTCCAAGACAGTTCTAAAGAAGGGAATTATAAAGGTGAGTATCTTTTTTTTTTTAGATCTTTTTTTTGGATTACGTTTTAATGAATTAAAAATTGATACTTTGTATCCCATGTGGAGTTTTTGTCTGTTCCTATTCCATCTTCAGTGTCCCTACAAACCTTGGTTATCTTATGAACCTGGCTGTCCACATTCCATCGCACCTTGTGGAATTTTCACTCGGCAATATAATAATCAACAGCCCTAAATGATCTATTTGTTAAAATAACAAGAGATCCAACTCACAAGACAAAGTTCATTTCCTAAGCAAGGATAGTAAAGATGGAAAGACATAAAGCCTCTTTAGAGTCTACAGGCTCCTGGAGTTTAAGGGAATAATTAGCAACTAGGAGCATAGCTAATTTTCTAGAAAGTTTTTAAGCAGACTTCTAGATAAAATATAGTCATATCAAATGTGTACGCTACAGCTATGATAGTAAAATTGATGTGCACACGTTGATCTACTAGAAAGTCCCAATGGCCCTGCATCAAATGGGGCAGAACCATTTAGTGCAGTATGGGCTATTCAGACTGCAAAATCCACACATTGTTCACAGTAGTTAACAATGTCTAGATTTTTTGTAGTAGGCTCAGAATAAGTCTTAATTTGGGCTAGATTTCAGCCAGAGCTGCCCAGATAGTTCAAAATCTGGAACCGGCTGATTAAAATCAGGGCACATGTTTTAAAACCTGAACTATTTGCCTGCTGACAGTGTTAACACATCCAAAAATAAGTGACATATATATTTAAATTGATCTAGAAGCTTAGACAATATGAAAAGTAGTTAGGAGATATAGGGTCCATTTCTGAAGCTTGCAATACCTTCTATATCACTCTCTCTGAAACAGTTAAGAAATTAACATTAAGCTTTTTAAAGGGATCAGTGAATAATGCTGCCATAACATTGGCTCTACAGAGGTGGTGGTTTTTCTTGTGAGAGTGTATTAGTAGACACCTTGGCTAATTTCACTGTTTTGCCCTTAATCAGTAAACTGTACATGTCGCGATTCCAGAGCAAGAAGATGCTCAAGAGTTGGAAAGGACGATGTTCTGTACTGTGAATCTAATAACGATCGCTATTTGGAATAATGAGTATACATAGTCAGATTGCACTAGTTAGCTAGGGTTG
Source organism: Pelobates fuscus (assembly GCF_036172605.1). Lineage (NCBI taxonomy): Eukaryota > Metazoa > Chordata > Amphibia > Anura > Pelobatidae > Pelobates > Pelobates fuscus. The sequence goes on along the minus strand of NC_086320.1, from coordinate 319,433,901 downwards.
TCAGAAAATTCAATAGAAATGACCACCATTGACAAATGAATCTTATGGCAGTTAGTGTTCTTTTGACTGGTAGAATACAATGGAAATTGTTGATAGTTTTGGCTGGAGTTCCATAAACTGCAATCCATGCTCTATATTTTCGGTGTGCATACATATAAGCTTCAACTTTCTAGCGATAAGCAGGGATGCAAAAGTAGGCCAGTGGGAAGCACCGGATACAGGGGGTGAGGATAATGTAGCTTGACACTCAAAATAAGACTAGAAAATAATACTAAAATAAATGGGGGGGAAATGGATGATGAATGTATCACACAACGTTAATGAAAAACAAAACCAACCATGCCATTTTTAGAGAGAAGTTCACTATTTAGAATCTGGAATTTAGAATCTAAACATTACTACAGAGATTTGAAGCTGGCCGTATTAAATTAAAATTATTGCATTAAAAAGTTGTTATAACGCCTTTTTTTTGTTTCACATTGTGTTAAGTATACTGTGCTTTTGTGGTGCGTGCAATAGAAGTGAATCTGACAGACTGCTTGCGTGTAGGTGGCTGTCTGACTTCCAGCTGTGACCATCTAAATTATATCACCTGTCCCCTTTGATATATTAGGATGTGCCCAAACTCATGATGCATGTTGCTGCAGTGGGAACATTACTGTCCACCAATGGAGACAATTAATAATGATTAGAAACAAAACAGCAGGGTTAATGCCGTATACTCGCAAAGGTAGTATCTTCTCAGAGAATGTATTTACTTACGTTAAAATATAAGATAATTCAGTGTAAGAGTGCTTGTATTATTAACAATTAGATATACGTTTCATATTAAAGCACTGGATAGAACTAAAATAAATCTAAATTTGCTAGCAATCTGCTTGCATTTTGTATGTATTTGAAAATCAGGAAAACTGTAAATTTAGCTTGCCCGTCATTTCTTCAAAACATGTGATACACATACATATGAACTGCAGGTTTCTAATAACTTGTGAGATGATATTAAAGTTTCAAATCTACCATATTGTGTTCAGGCTAAAAATATTCAAGCATGCACCTCTTCCCTGGGGGGGCTGACTGCTGTTTTGCTAGAGAGGAAAAGAAAGGACCAAATGCATCTTAAAGACACATGAAGAGAGAATGGAACAGACATTTTAATAGAGACTTGATCAAGATAAGAGAGCGGGTACAAAAGGATGGGTGGTGAAAATGGCACGGGAACTAAAAATATCTTCAGTTTTTACTCATATCCAAATTTTCTCAGGCTGAGCTTGTCAATTATATTGTGGTTGTTTCTGCCTTAGTAAAAATAAAAAGGGGGCACACCTGGGACATGTATTTTACAGGAATGGTGCTACCGTAGAGACCAAAATGTATACATTATACAGACCAAGGAACAACACACACATAAAAATAAGTTTAATTTTCATTTCATTTTAATTTCCTTTTTATTTGGTGTAGAGCAGATATTTAATATGAATTGTGAGTATATACATACAAGCAATCGCTTTAATTGTTTAGTTTAACTATCACTTTAATTGCATCTTTTTGAACTGTGCTTTTTATCACATTACTTTTGCATTCAATATATTCCCAATGTTCTTAAAATAGATTATTAAAATACACTTTAGCTCATTTAGCACTGGCACTATTTAATTTGAACATTATATTAAAATGAACTAATCTCTATGGCCTTACCCCCATAGAACATCTGTAAGCCCTAAAATCTGACTCCAATTCTTTATCCATTCTGATGCTACGGATATAAAAGTAGACATTTGAAGAGTGTGCTTACAATGGATGGACCATTTAAATGTTTACAGGAAACCTCTGATAATGACTTTTATTGAGAAGAACTGTTCTTGGTGCTTTAGTCAGTGTGAATGTAAATAAAATGGTCTCAAAACAATGTCTAGGATTTAAATAGTATTCAGAATGTCCTTGTCCCGCTACTGACAAGAGGACACTTCAGAATACAATACAAGCACTTGGCTCCACCTGGCAAGCATTGTTTGCACTGCCGAACCCTGAACGTCACATTTCAAATCTATACAGGTCTAGCTCTATTCTGGTCCCATTATTCTTGTTATATATGTATTCATTTTCATGCGTGAATGGATTTGCATATATTTTATTTATTTTACAGTTTAAAAATGAAATAAAAAGAATTGATAGAGGAAAATATAATTGTGCCAGTATAAGTAGCACTTAACAGTCAGTATACAGTAAATCAAGCAGAGTATAGAATAGAAAACCAACGAGTACGCAGTAAGCAAAGTATACAATAGAAACACATACATTTGGGTATTAAGGAGCAAAAAGTATAGAAAGATTCCCGCTCAAGCCTATCTGCAGAGAAGACAGGGTAGTGGATTTCAAGAGCATAGTGTCCAGTGTAGAAGAGAGGTTATTCCTCTGTGAATACTTATATTAGGAGGTGTCACGGGGTCATACCGCAGGAAATGGTGAATCCCACGAACAAAGGTACTAAATAGACGTATTAACAAGTCTTAGAATGGCCGGACTTAATGTAAAAAAGATAAAGACAAAGTCCGTAATAGCCAAGGTCAGGCAAATAGAAATACGGATAAACTAAATAACAAGCTGGGTCAGGATACCAGAAATACACAAAGTCAAATACAAGCCAAGGTCAATATCAGAATATCAAGAGAGACTTATTAAAAGCACTAAATGTATAACAAGGCAGAAACCTTGATAGGGCACTGAAAAAAGCCCAAATTAACTTCTTATACGCTAACACATATTCTGATTGGTCCTCGTCAGAGAAGCAGTTCACCATCACCAAATGGTAAGTATGTGTATTCCATGTTCAGGACATTTCGGCTGCGTGGAGCTTTCAGTCCGCGCGACCTGTGGAGGGGGACAGCCTGGCCGCGCGAAGAGTTCCGCCCTTTGAGGTCTGACAAGAGGGGAAACGAGGCGTCTGGAGCAGGTAAGTTCGTTACAGGGGGGTGTCAGGGCATACTGTAGTGGTTATGGTGATTGAAGTGTTCCTTTAATTGAGTGTTAGTTCTTTTATTGAATTCAGAAATGATAAACTGCTGTGTGGATGTGTAGGAGAGATAATACAACTGCAGTAATAACCTCTAAGCAATGTCATGTCGGTAAGTCATACTTATTACATTTCAGACACGTTTCAAGGAATCAGTGCAAAGCATGATTAAACAGTGAGACATAATTAGTTATGTCATATAGTTTTAATATAAAAAGAGACAATGGTTCCAAACTTTTCAGACACCTATTTATGCTGATTAAAAATGCCAAAAATGCACTAATACAGCCTAAAAATGCTTTCTCAACTCCAGACCCAGATCATTTTTTTTTCTGAATTAACATTACCTAACCCAATTTGATATTGTGAGCAAAAAAAAGTATCCAGATTTTGGTATAAAGTATTGACAGCATCTTGCAAACAATTTCATTGTTGTTCAAGGGGGCGTGGCTGGTCCGAGCATGGTGAAGGACGCTTAGAGATAGAGCTCCTCACCTCCCGGCCCTTAAACAGCGAGAACTCAGCACCTCTTCTCTCAAGGAGCCCTCCAAAATGGTCCGCAACAGGAAGACTGCCACCCTGGGAGGGTCCCCACACCGCCAAACCGGCACGCTGGATGATTACGTGTCCACCCTGGGCTCCCGCGGCGGTCCCTGGCTGTTGGGAAACATAGCGCCTGACTCACCGGGGGGAGAAAGCACGGGAAGCGCCACCGCAGGAGACACACAGGAGGACACCCTGGCAATGATCCGGCAGGAGCTGGGCGTGATCTCAGGTCAAATGTTGAGGAAGGCTGATAGCCTCCTGCAGGATCTCCGGACGGCCGTTCGCGAGGAAATCGCGGCCCTGCACACCGACTTGTCGGCGGTGGAGGTCCGCGTGGAAGCCCTAGAGACAGAGGCCCAGGCGAGCCGCACACAGCACCAGGCGGCTGAGCTGGCCACTACCTGCCAGGGAAACCTGCTCCTTTCCCTCAGAAGACAGGTAGAAGACCTGGAAAACCGCAGCAGACGCCACAACATCAGGATCCGCGGCCTCCCTGAGCCGGATGAGTCTACCCTGTCAGAAACGGTCACCATGCTTTTCCAGCAGCTCCTAGGCCGGAACTGCCCAGCGGAGATACAGCGTTGGGGCTGCCGAGAGCGGACGGCCGCCCCAGGGATGTCCTGTGCTGCCTACACTCCTACAGCCTAAAAGAAAAGATCATGGCGGCAGCAAGAGGCTCCAACAGCTTCCAGTTCGGGGGCACGGAGGTGGCGTTCTACCAAGACCTGTCCAGCCTCACATTAGACGCCAGACGCGCCCTTCGGCCGCTGACCACGACCCTGCGAGACGGGGGATCACCTACAGATGGGGGTTCCCCTTCAGTCTCCAGGTGAAGCAGGGGAACGCCTGGCTCCAGGTCCGCTGGCCGGAGGACGAACCCAGGATCACCAGAGCCCTACGGCTGCCGAACCTCCGCATTCGCAACTGGCTACTGGAAACCCCGCTGGCACCGCAGCAGGGCACAAGGGAGGAAGGCTGCCAGACAGCGCCACGGAGGGAGGACGCCCGGACACCCAGGATGTGGGGTGACCCTGGAGGGGCGGAAGAATGAGCAGACTTGCGAGGCCTGCGCGGGCCGGGCATCAGCCAGGCCCTAAGGTACTGGGGTACTGCCGGGAAGTGGGCCAGCACCTCGCCCTAGGGGGAATAGGCTATCTTAGGTGGGGAGGGAAATGGCAGCTGGACACTAGCCGCATGGGCACTTGACCCTTCTACACCCCCCCACCACGGCCTGCACCCTCAGGACTGCCTGCCCAAGGACATCTCGTGCTGATGGTCCAACAACGTCAGGGGCCTGAATGCCGCAGAGCGGAGGTCAAACCTGCTGCGGTCTTTGTGGACGGCCAGGGCATCGGTGGCATTTCTGCAAGAGACGCATTTTCGGGGTCCAAATGGCCCCACGCTTAGGGATCAGAGATTTCCACAGGGGTTCTTTGCGAACCATAGGGAGGCTAAACCATCCTTTTTGCCAGCTGTTGCGGACCGTTTCAGCAGACAAGGGGTTAAAAACCGTTTAGGCGATAATCCCCTTTCCCATAGACCAGCAGCTACTGCAATCACCAATCTCCCGAACTCCAAACTGTACGAACCCTGGAATCAGCCGAACAGGAAAAGCATACAATCCGCTTACACTCCTGGCAGTCAGCATACAATCCAATTCCCCCAAAGAACGAGACGACACATTGCTTTGAGGGTTAAGCAGGAACTCCTTTACACAGGGCTACCTGCCCAGTATTTATGCAGGTCTCCCACCTGGTGGACACTCCCCTAGGGGACCAAATGGAAGACTGTAACAAAGGACAGACATAAACCAATTACAGACACACAGCAGTAAAACATTCCCACAATGCATCTTGATCTCCTCCCTCTATCCTGGAGATAATTAGAGAAGTAATTCAATTATCTCCTAGGACAGAGGCAAAACTCCATTACACACATGGGACACAAAATACAGTGAAACACCTTAAAATACACAAAGTTACCCTTTATACATAAAACACAGACCTGTCACACATCCCCAGATAGCTCAGGTCTGAGTGCACATTATTAGGTGAATGGCACTCAGACCACACAAATACAGTTTAATCGCCATGGAGCCAAACTCTTTAATCCCACGAATAGGCTCCATGGCTATCTGGGTTAACACATATTCTCATATACAAAATACCGAATGCCGGTGTTCGGTTAAACTTGTACGAATAGGAACCAGGCGACGGACGGCTCAGCGGTGTTCGTGCAAATAAGTGTCCGTTTTTAGTTCCATAGAATCCTTGCCGAACCCCGCTGGTCTTTCGTACGATTAAAATGGCCGCCGCCTCGTGGTCGGCAACCGAACAAAGACCACCCTGGATTCGTCAATTAAGCTGCGGTTAACCGCAGCTTCAGGGAGGTCAATCAATAGGAGGCACACGCCAGCTTCTGGGTGGCCCATTAACAACGCCGGCCGGCTTCCCACGGCTCTGGGGAGTTTGAAAAACGGCTGTTTGTTCGGTAGATGGAATCTACCGAACTGCTGTGCAGAAAGGGAGAAATAAATCCTTCTGCACAGCAAAATTAACCCTTAAGCTGCCGGTCCATAATCTAAAGGCAGCAGGCGAGCAACCAGGCTTCTCCAGTTCACAGTGGCGAAGTTGGTTTCGCCACACCAGCCACACACCCTTCAATTGTACGGACGAAAAAGCGGACCCTCTGGGGCGATACTTATTCCTCAAGGGTACGATCGCGGATAGAAAGTACACCTTCACCTCCATTTACGCACCAAACACTAAGCAACACAATTTCATCTCCAAAACGCTCAAACTGCTGGAACAATTCCGAGAGGGACTGCTTGTAGTGGCTGGAGACCTCAACTTACCCATGGATCCACGAGTGGACACCTCCAAAGGACGATGCTCGTTGCCTCCGTCGTGCCTCAGGACAACACAAGCGGCACTCCGAGACGCAGGCCTGGCGGACAGCTGGCGGGTCCTGCACCCGGATGACAGGGACTTTACGTATTACTCCCCGGTACACCGCGGCTACAGCCGCCTCGACTACATACTGATAGCACAGGAATACCTCTCACTCCTGCAAACCAGCACCATCCTGCCCGTTACGTGGTCGGACCACTTGCCAATGCTGTCCCTCCTGACTTCGCCTCTTCATAAACCCAAGGGCAGACAATGGAAACTAAATGAACGGCTCTTAACAGATCCAGTGGCCCTCGAGGAAACTAGAACAGCCCTGCGGCACTACTTCGATGACAACAGGGCAGGAGAGACCCCGCAACTGACCCGCTGGGAAGCTCACATGTGTGTGGTCCGGGGACATTTTATTAAGACCTGCACAACGTGGAAGAAGGAACAAAGTGCGCAAATTGTGGAGCTACATAAGAGGGCTGCCCAACTTGAGACGGAACACAAGGCCTCCCTATCAGAGACCACGTACCGGGAATTAACGGAGACCCGTAGGGAGCTACAACAATTATTATCGCAGAAATTGGCCCACGCACTCCGAAAGGCCAACTGGCATTTTTATGAATACTCCAACAAGTGTAGCCGCATGTTGGCGAGGATGCTCCAACTAAAAAGACGGAGATGCCAAATCACCAAGATCAAAACGCTGAGCGGTCCCCTCACCCAGATCCCTGACAGGATTGTAGGAGAATTCAAGAAGTTCTACACAAAGCTTTACAACTTACCAACAGCAGTGTCGGATCACGCGCAATGACGGAGACAAAGACTGACGCAAGAATACCTGGAACAAAATGTGACTCGGACCATCACGCAGGAGCACAGGGAGGAGTTGGACGCCCCCATCACGTTGGATGAACTATCGGCAGCATTGAAAACCACACACCTCCATAAGGCCCCCGGACCGGACGGCCTCCCCGCACGGTACCTCAAGACCTATGGAGACATTCTGCTACCGGAGCTCCTTAACGGCCTGAACTCACTATTAGAAGATGATCGATTCCCTAGTGACACTCTCCTTGCTACTATCGCAGTGATACCCAAGGAAGGAAAGGATCCCACGGCGTGTGCTAGGTACCGACCCATATCCCTGCTTAACGCCGACCTCAAACTCTTCACTAAGATCCTGGCGCAGCGAATAGGCCGACTAGTTCCGACCCTGGTCCACCCGGATCAGACAGGATTCATCCCCGGGAGAGAGGCAAAGGACAACACCGTCCGGGCGCTTAACATCATGCACCTCTTTCAAACCACTCAGCAGGGGGGGTCTCCTCCTCTCAACAGATGCCGAAAAGGTGTTTGACCGGGTGGACTGGCACTATCTGCAAGCCACACTGCGGGCTATGGGCTTTGGACCCCAGATCCTTAAATGGATTTCGGCTCTATATACGGCCCCGAAGGCACAGCTGCGCATAAATGGAGTCCTCTCCAAGACATTTGACATCCGGAACGGTACGCGGCAGGGGTGCCCTCTGTCCCCCCTTCTGTTTGCCCTCTCTCTGGAGCCATTTCTGGAGGCGGTCAGATGGGACGGGGGCATTGAGGGGATAACCCATGGCGGCAGGGAACATAAGGTAGCCGCATATGCCGACGATTTGCTCTTTTTCATACGCAACCCTGCGGTCACACTGCCTAACCTCCTAGCTGCGTTCACTAGATATGGGTCGGTCTCCAATTTTAAGGACCCCAACCAGACTCCACGCAATGGGGATCGTGCCGACCAACACGTGCTGGCGTTGCGAGGCAGATGAGGGAACCGACCTTCACATCTGGTGGATGTGCCCCCCGATTGCGGCCTTCTGGCGGCAAATCCACAACAAGCTCACTGAAATACTAGACTCCGACATGCCTTTTGAACCGCTACCCATGCTCCTCAACCACACGCAGGCTCCACTGGCCACTTACAAGTAAGCTATAACAAGACACCTACTCAATGCCACCAAAAGCCTTCCTCCCAGGTGGAAATCGAAAGACATGGATGGCGAAGGTGGAGGAGATCTTCGCGATGGAGTCCCTGACGGCTGAGATACGGGGAACTCAGGAACGCAACGCTCGGAGATGGGCGCCGTGGATCGTGCATGTGGCCGGTCCTGGTCCCCCCCCCCAACTCGCTGACCACCTACTGACTGATGGACCTAGTAGACTCTCCCTTGGACAGATACCCACGCACACGCACAACTACTTGCCTATGAACATCCACACAGACCACAACTGCAATACGCCCTTGACTACTGACTCACGTTTCCGAGTTTAGACACCGACTGATACAACGAACGACTGTTCCCGCGACTCCAAACAAAACAGACCCACAAACATAAGCCCCACGAACAAGAGACTGGCATACCCCTGTTTTCCCAACCTGAAAGAAACTCTCGGTGACTTAGAGAACGGGAGACAATAGACACGGAGGGAAGGCCCGAAGCGACTTGCGGATCGGAGAGAGGGGGCGTACATAAACGAAAGGACACTCGCCCACCACCGCCCCTCGTCCACTGAAAGAGACGCCAGGAGTGGGGGAACAGTCAAACCCTCACATGATAACACACACACATCAGCTAACTGTAGACAAGATCCCCTGCCCTGCAAAGGGCTGGCCCGGAATGGGAAGCCAAGAGGCAAAGTAGTCCCCAGCAGCTTGAGGGGCAGAGAGCTGGAACCCTCCTCCGACCCACAAAGGGGTGATAAGCCACTCGTCCCAGTCATTAGCAATAACGCTTAATTATCTCCCCCCTTTCAGGGACACAGTCACACAGAAAGCAAACCCCCGGGTATGGGTCGTCTCTGGGGGGGGGGCCCGAACAAACAAGGGAACCCCCGCTGGAATAATGGGAGGCAGTGGGCGCTTTTACCATGACTAGACTATACATTGTTACTAGAAAACTGTTGTATCCCGAATTGTCGGCAACTTGTATACCATTATGTACTTTGGAAAACGTTAAAATAAAGAATGTCAAAAAAAAAAAAAAAAAATATGTCATTGTTGTTCACCTCTCTTCTCTGTTAATGATTGTGCGTCAATTGCTCGTATACCCATTTCATAATTGTAAAGCGTTGTGAAATATCTTGGCACTATATAAATGCTAATAATAATAATAAAAAAAAAACCATAATTGTGCATTTAAAATCTCAGCTTTGTATCCGTATAAATATACATCAAAACATAAAATTGCCTTTTACATCACATTAAAGAACATTGAGGATACAATTTTGTAACAGTCTCATTTTTTTTGTAGATGCATTTTGTGACATTCTTGTTGTGACAATCACATGAAGTGTAATATTTTTCTGCTGAGACTGGTTTCATTTTCTTATCATTCAAAGCAGAATAATGTGTTATTTTACAAGGGACGTTGGGTATGAAGCTCGATTGCATGCATTGTAAAGTATATATCTGGTGACAATGCTTTCGCGAAGACTGGGAATGAGATGCTTATGAAAGCAAATCACAGATGTAGCTTGAAGAGTCCATATATCTTCCACAGGACATTAGAATTAGTTACCGGATGGCTCCAATATTCCTATCCTGTCACTAGGTTTTTAAATCTATTTCAGTTTTATTAGTGACACAGTGTCGGACAGCAGTTTGTAAATCAAGAGTCCCTTGTGATATTATATTTTAATTTTTAGTTCCTTCGTCTGCTAGCATCTGTATTCTGACTACACCTGCTTTTCGTTCTTTATATGATTAACATATGTACTGTAGACTTTATGAGATAAGGGTCATCTTTTCAGAAGATAAGGGGAAGCCAATGTTAAAATTCTGAGAACCAAACTACAAGAAATACATTGTTCAACTCTCTGTCACTGAATAGATTAGATTGACTAAATTGCCGTGTCAGTCCAGTAAACCGTTTGGCAGGTTTGCCCAAGCTGTTATACATTGCCATAATATAATGCTGACAATAGTATAATTGCACATGGCTACTACAGAACACATAGATTTGGCACAGGACAAGAACAGTAATAAGGGGGTACATTACAAGCTATCATTTGAATATTATCAACATGATAATGGCTGCAGATGGGCCATTAACAATGTTGAAGCAATCACAGCCACATCATTCTGACACTTTTTGATAAAACTATTTACATTTTCAGCTTGGTGACACTTTAATTGAACCATTGGACACTTAGCAAATTAAATGTAAGAGGGAGGGGGGATGAGGCTGAAGAAACTCTCTTAGCTGAGAGGCGTGCCCAACAATACAATCTGACCAGTTTTACAATAATTATATAAATGTTTGTTACATCATTTTCAACATTGTCTTGATTTATTTTGGTCTGTATATTTATTTTAAACTGTTTGCTATGGTTTAAATCCAAACACTGGATGCATACCACAAAAAAACTAATATAAATTTAACCGAAAACATATTAAAGGACAAACAAAAGTGAGAAAAAGTAAACACACCAACACAGCTCACATTATAGCCTACCAGAGCATGACAGGCTCTCTGGTGATTTGTGAGCTGTGTTGCAGTATGTTTACGTTTTTTAGCCTTATCATCTTTGGTTATCCTTTTATATGTCGGCTATTGAGATATAGTATTATCAATAAAGTTATATTTATATATATATTGTTTTTCTTTGTTGTGTGCATCCTGTGTTTGGATTTATTGCTGGTTTTTGATACCCTGGGGAGTATCTATTTAGGATTGCACCCATGCTCTGACATATTGGATATTACTTACCTCTTCTAAGCTTCTTAATCACTTGCTGGTTTGAAAATAAATTGTCAAGTGATGCATGTCCCTTTAAAGTTGAGTGACCTGATTTTTTGGGGGCACCAGGAGCTGCTAATTTAGAAATTAGCTTAGATAGCACAGCAAGGTTGCCCTTAGTCACAAAGACCAAATGTCAATATTAACTAATTCTATAATTTTATTTGGTTTTCATAACAGGATGTAAAGTACATTTAACAAATGAATGGATACCTGCAGGCATATAGATCTTTATTCTAACTGCTTATTAAAGTTTGTCTTGTACTTTAAATTAAGTCTTTTGCCAGCATTTTTTAATTAGTGACTATAAAGTGGAGACCTCCAGTCTATCTGGGGACATTCCAAAATTATAGTTCATTTTTTGCCTACTTCCAGCTAATGAAACCTCCTCTCCTGCTTAATGTCTTGTGATCTAGACCCATAAAGTTTACATTAACATCCTATCTACTTATTAATTTTATAATTCACTGATGTTGTTTTCCACTGTGGGGGCATATTTCTTTACTGTAAACTTAAATGGACACTATAGTCATCAAAACAAATGAATGAAGCAGTTTTTGTGTATGTATCATGCCTCTGAAGTTTTACTGACAATTCACTGTCATTTAGAAGTGAAACCACCTTTATTTCTGTTTATGCAACACTAGCCCCACCTACCCTAGCTGTGACTGACACTTTTTCAATAACATGGAACTTACATTAAATGTTTTTTTTTTATCTCCTGCTCTGTAAATTGAACTTTAACTACACACAGGAGGCTCCTGCAGGGTCTAGCAAGCTATTAACAAAGCAGAAGAAAATAAATACTAAATTAAACAGAATTTGGAATAAATTAAGTGTTAACATTAAATGGTTCTTCACAGTATGTTTATGAAGGCTTTGCAAGTCATAAGTCACATGCATGGAGGTGTGACTATGGCTGTATAAATAAATTGATTTAACTCCTAAATGGCATAGAATCGAGCTTTGAGACTGCAGGGGCATGATCTATACATCAACACTGCTTCATGTTGTTTTCCTTACACTATAGATCCCTCTGCCCACCCACCCTTTTGGCCCCCCGGCATGGAAAAAAACCTTTTTGTACTCACTCAATTTCAGTGCTCCTCCTCTGAGTCATTTGAAGTGATACCGGAGAAACTGACGGAAGCGAAGCACAGAGAGATGGACACAGGTTTCTTCAGGAAGGAAGCGATTCTTTATTGGATCACCGATCGGGACTCAGAGGGACTAGCGTCACCAAAATACCACAAGTTCTGAGCCCCGGACAATAGTGCAGGCTCCTTATATAGGCACATAACTCCTCCCATATTAAGCTCCACCCGCACATTCTCTTGACCAATCAATACAAATAAGAATTAACTTCCTGCTTGACCGCATGGCTTGTCCAGCACAATGGAGGAGGGGAATACTACATCCTGTATTCTTGCACATGCTCCGTACACTACTGATCGTATCTTGCCTCGTGCAACCAACTGATCGATACGTCAGCATATGCACGTACACATGCCACGTGGTAATCTCGGCCTACTAAATTTATTTTTACCGAGATTCCACCACATTCCCCCCTTTGATGCCTCTTGATATTTCATAATTACTTGAGGCATCACTTAACCTTAGTTTGCATACACCTCAAGTTACCTTGAACCAGACCAGACTTAACTTATGATGTGAATCTTTAACACTCATCTTCCTGCATTGGTTCTCCCTGATCTAGAGCCTTATATTTATAAATCGCCATTATCTGTGCAGCAGCCTTCCTCTCTGCTATATTTTCTATCAGGCTTTGCACAGACCTAACTACTAAGGGTATAAGACACGGCAGGAGTAGACACAACATTAAAATCAGTAGGACTCCACCTACCACTGCCTTAAGCCCTCCAAACCACTCATACCAGCTACCAAACCAACTACTTGGATTATACCCTTTCCATACCTGAGTAGGCACATGCGCTAGTTTAACCATATGGCTAGTAAGCTCAGCTATTGCTTGCCCTTCGTCATCTATTTGAAGACAGCAATTGCTCAGGTTAAACTTCCCACATACACCTCCCTCTACTGCCAAAAGGTAATCCAAGGCTAATCTATTTTGGTAAACTGCCGTCCTCATCCTGGTATTATGCTTCGCTAGAAGATTGAGCGCTTGTGATGTTTCGTTAGTAATAATCTCAACCACCGCCTGTAATCTTATAATACGGTTGAGCATATAAATAGGGGTTCTATAACCAAAGGTACCATCTTCTGCCCACATGGCTGGCCCATAATAATCTATGATACGCTGGGGAGGCCATTCATCATCTTCCCAGGCGCCTATCTCTATGGGTCCCCTTTTCTTCCTATGATTCACATCATACACTTTAACACCTAAAGTCTCACCTGTTTCAATAGGTAACAAGAAGAAGGATGGTTTGAGCATACCCAACACACATGCCCCTTCCCAGTCCTGTGGCAACTCCGAATAGGCTTTCCTACCACAGATCCAGTACAAATTTGCTGGGGCTCTCCAGGTAGATGTGATGGATAAATCAAACCACACATCCTTTAAATTGGCGTATCTAGCAAACGGGTTAGATGGTTCTGAGACATTTGAAGCCGACCACCAAGTTGTATTCTTTGTATCATCATCATAAGCTTTCTGCCCTAGACAAGTTAATTCTCCTACAGAAGTATTATACATTATTCCTTTCCTTGCTATGCAAACATAACCTATGATGGAGGTCTTTAATCTCCACTCAGATTTACCTCTAACACTCATATGATAATCGGCTTGTGTAGATATTAATTGGTCAACTGCCTCAGAACCGGACATTACCTCCTTTGCTTCCCAAGGCCATTGGTCTCCCATGTTAGTACCTCCACACACATAGCAGTTGGTAACATTAAGACTACCGGCAATACTTTCAGCTAAGTCAATGAACAGGTTTTTAGCATTATGGGGGATCTTATTATCTATGCTCATCTCTTCATAAAAGGAATGGTATACTTGATGAGTTTGGGAGGATACCGTATCAGTCTCTATCCCTATAAACAATACTGTCCCAGGATCTAAACCCGTCCCGTATATTTGAAACCCAAATAAATTGCCATATTTGTCTAAGAACTTATCGGGGTTATTTATAAGTATATGGATGGGATTACATTCCATAGACTTACAATATGGGCTGGTAGGCAACTTAGTCACTATCATGTCTTTGTCTACTGTCTGTCCCCAAGTCGCCCACCCCACACAAGACCAATATGGGCAAAAGTTATAGTCTTTATTTGGGCATCTAGGACTCACATATTTATTTTTACTACTGGGACAAATATATTTATCATTAGACCCATACGTCCTCTCCCATTTAAGATCCCCACATACATTCCACGGCTTTCTACCACTTGATATCGCTTTACACGCATCAAATAGCAGAACACCCGAAGAATGTACGGATTCTAATACTGTCTTATTAATTAGGGTCCCCTGAGGATCTCCATTCCTGAGAGTCAACCAAATTGTACGAGGTTGATACTCTGGACTGAAGCACTTAGGTTCTCCTACTCCTAAATGGCACACACTATAGTCTATATTTAGGTATCTACATCTCGATACATCTCCTTTACACTCGTATTGTGAATGCCAAATTAGGGTTTGGGAAATATGGTTACCTGTTCTCGTAGTCTTAATGCATACCTCACAGCTAGGAGTGTCGGTACCTCTACCTTCCTGAATATAAAAATACACATAAATAAACACTATCATCAACACATCTTTCGCCGTCATCCTCAGTCTTCGTCCGTGCGAAGGCACCTCAGCTTCCAGGATGTAAGGGCTGCAGGGAATGGAGTTCTGCTCGTCTTCACAGGAGTCCCTTCGAGACTTTCCCTGGCTTATACACTATATGTCGGTGAGCGGACAGGCTTTATTATGGCCGTCTAAAACACTCACTTCACCAAATCCCTGTAACAATAAAATTTGTAATCCACAAAAGTTCCTCGTTACTCCGACTGAGTAGTGCGTTTTAACCGGATCTTGCAGGGATTCTCTGGATCTGCTGTAACTTGCCAAGAATCGACTGCTGCTGGTTTAACCCTGGAGTGATGTATCCACGGAGTTACTTCGGCTACTTTTATTGCTGTAGGGGTAGACAAAAGAACAACATAAGGACCTCTCCACTTGGGCCCTAACGGTACATTATTCCACTCTTTAATCCACACTTGATCTCCTGGATGATAACTATGAACTGGGGGATAAATATTCACAGGTAATCTATCTTGTACCCATTTCTGTACCTCCTCCATAGTCTTACCCAACTCTACAACCTGCTGCCGAGTAATTCCTTCTCCCAACTGACTCAAGTCCCCCCTTAAGTTACCAAGTACGGGAGGTGGTCGCCCATACATGATTTCAAAAGGAGAGAGGCCCATCCTTCTGGTAGGGGTACTGCGGATTCGCAATAAAGCTATGGGTAAGAGAACGTTCCACTTAAGTTGGGTTTCCTGACACATTTTAGCCAACTGATTCTTAATAGTTCTATTCATTCTCTCTACCTTACCAGAACTCTGGGGTCTATATGCTGTATGAAGCCTCCACTTTATACCAAGCATATGAGTCAGTTGTTGTAGGCACTAATGAACAAAAGCTGGACCATTGTCCGATCCTATAGAACAGGGTAGTCCATATCGGGGTATTATTTCTCGTAGCAGGAATCTCACAACTTCTCCTGCTTTCTCTGTACGAGTAGGACATGCTTCTACCCAGCCTGAATAGGTGCACACAATTACCAGCAGGTAACGATGTCCACCCGATTTAGGCATTACTGTAAAGTCAATTTGTAAATCGGACATGGGGAGTCCCCCCATAAACTGGACTCCTGGTGGCTTTACTGGTCCTTGTCTTGCATTATTTTTAGCACACGTTACACATCTTCGTACAATGGCCTGAGTCAAGTTGGACAATCTTGGTATGTAGAAATGTTTTCTGAGAGATTCTTCAGTACTGTCTCTCCCAGAATGTGTCCCGTTGTGATAATTTTGGACAATTTCTACCGCTAGTGATGCTGGTATGACTATTCTTCCATCCTCTAGCTGATACCACTTGTTCTCCAAATACTTTCCTGGTTCAGTCTTTAACCACTCCTCTTCTTGAGCTGTATAAACTGGAGTCCATTGGGACAGTGGAGTTGGTATAAGAGCAGCTATATGCCCCACATACTCCTGTCTTCCTGATTCAGCAGCACGCTTGGCTGCACTATCTGCCATCCGATTTCCTTTGGTTACATCACCATCTCCTCTCAGATGCGCTCGACAATGTATGATACCGACTTCTTTCGGCTCCCACACTGCTTCCAATAGTTGTAGGATTTCAGCTGCGTATTTGATTTCTTTGCCTTCTGAATTCAGTAGTCCTCTTTCTTTATACAAAGCTCCGTGGGCATGAGTGGTTAAAAACGCATATTTGGAGTCCGTGTAGATGTTCACTCTTAAACCTTCAGCCAATTGTAACGCTCGTGTCAGTGCTATCAATTCTGCCTTTTGTGCTGATGTTCCTTTCGCCAGTGGCCGAGCTTCTATCACCTTGTCTATTGTTGTTACTGCATATCCTGCATAGCGGATCCCTTCTTTCACATAACTACTGCCGTCGGTATAATATTAAACATCGGGGTTCTGGATGGGAAAATCACGAAGATCTGGTCTACTTGAGAATACTTCATCCATTACTTCCAAACAATCATGTTGACTTTCAGTAGGTTGTGGCAAAAGGGTAGCTGGATTTAAGGTGTTTACAGTCTCTAAATGCACTCTTGGGTTTTCACACAACATTGCTTGATACTTGGTCATACGGCTGTTACTAAACCAATGATTTCCTTTGTAATCCAACAACGTCTGTACTGCATGTGGGACTCGTACATAAAGTTCTTGACCCAGAGTGAGTTTATCGGCTTCAGCTACTAGCAGGGCGGCTGCAGCTACGGCTCTTAGACAAGGTGGAAGTCCGCTGGCCACTGCATCCAATTGCTTAGACATGTAGGCAACAGGTCTTTGCCATGATCCCAAGTACTGTGTCAATACTCCCACAGCCATTCTTCTTTGCTCATGTACATACAGGTAGAATGGTCGTGTGTGATCAGGTAGACCTAATGCTGGGGCACTCATCAAAGCCTTCTTCACATCTTCAAATGCCGTTTGCTGTTCTTGGGTCCATAAGAAGGGGTCGTGCGCTGTACCTTTGATAGCTGCGTACAGAGGTTTTGCCAGTATCGCGTAGCTGGGAATCCATATCCTACAGAAGCCTGCTGCCCCCAAGAATTCTCGCACTTGTCTTCTATTCTTGGGTATCGGTATTTGGCACACAGCTTCTTTTCTCTCTGGCCCCATAATTCTTTGACCTTCAGAGATATGGAATCCCAGATATTTGACAGTTGGCAAACACAACTGAGCCTTCTTCCTAGACACCTTGTATCCCGCCTTCCAGAGAATGTGTAGTAGATCGTGCGTTGCTTGCTGACAGATTTCTTTTGTAACTGCTGCTATCAACAAGTCATCTACATACTGTAACAATACACACTCTCCTGGGATGGACTCGAAATCCAGTAGATCTTGACTTAGGGCTGAACCAAATAGGGTAGGTGAATTTTTAAACCCTTGGGGCAGTCTTGTCCAAGTCATTTGGCGTTTTGAGCCCGTTACAGCGTTCTCCCATTGGAAAGCGAAAATACATTGACTTTCTGCGGCAATTCGGAGGCAAAAGAAGGCATCTTTGAGGTCTAAGACTGTAAAGTAAGTAGCCCCGCCCGGAATTAAAGCAAGCAGGTTATATGGATTGGGTACAACTGGATGTATACTAACAACCGCATCATTGACTGCTCTCAAGTCCTGCACAGGTCGATACTCATCTGTACCGGGCTTTTGAACAGGCAGCAATGGGGTGTTCCAGGGGGAAGTACAGAATTTTAGGATACCATACCGTATGAACTTATCCAGATAGGATTGGATGTTCTTCTTAGCCTTCTGCGGGATGTGGTATTGTCTTAGGCTCACTGGATAAACCCCAAGTTTTAGTTCAATTTTAATAGGTGGAATATTGCGGGCCAGTCCTGGTGGGTTGTTCTCTGCCCAAACTCCTGGTATGTTGAATAATGACTCATCACTCCTAGGGTTTTGGCTAGTCAACGCTGTATAAAGTCGCCACTCTTCTTCCTTTGGTACGGATAATGTCATAATACCTGAAGGTCCATTAAACTTTAAGGATGTTGTTCCATTTGGTAGGAACGTAATCTGCGCTTGTAATTTTGATAGCATATCACGTCCCAGCAATTGGACTGGACATTCAGGCATATAAAGGAATTGATGTTTTACTACGTGGCCTCCCAATGTACAGAGTCGACTTTTAAGAACCGGTTTTTCAGCACTTCTTCCAGTTGCTCCTATTACAGTAATAGTCCTTCCAGATGGAGGAGCAACTAGATTAGTCACCACTGAATGTTCAGCACCAGTGTCGATCATGAACGCACTCCTTTTTCCCCCTATTGACACATCGACCATAGGCTCCGCTCGACCAAGGGGGATGGAGCCCGGTCGGTATCAATAGTCCTCCATGACCGTGTCAGCCAATCCTACAAAGTCCCTGCCTTCTCTATCGCGGGACCTTTGCGCTGCTGGGATATATCTATCTTCCCTAACACTTCCTCTGTTCCCATTGCTCCCTCTATTACCATTACTCCCTCCGGGGCCTCCTCTACCTCTCGCTCTGCCTCTAAAGTTTCCATAACCTGTCCTAGGTCTGTCTCTCTCACACTGTTCTCTTCGAGGACACTCATTTCTCCAATGCCCTTCTTCCCTACAGTATGTGCACTGATTTCTACTTAGAGGTTCCTCATTCCATCTACTATCGCCTCTATCTGGGCCCCGTCTATCTACGCCTGCGATCGCTACCGCTAGCATGTCTGCCTTTCTACGCATCTTGCGCTCTTCCTCTTTCTTACTTTCTGTTTCCCTATTCATGTATACCTTATTCGCTACCTCCATTAGTTGGGTGATGGACATACCTGCAAACCCTTCTAACTTTTGTAGCTTGCGCTTAATATCTCCATAAGCTTGGCTGACAAAGGCGGAGTTCACCATTCGGGAATTGTCTGCGTCTTCCGGATTAAAGGGGGTATACAAGCGGTATGCCTCCAATAATCGGTCATAAAAGACACTGGGCGCTTCATCACTTTTCTGAATCACCTCAACTGTCTTCGACATGTTAATGGCTTTCTTTCCTCCGGCTTTCATGCCAGCAATTATAGCGTCTCTATAGGCTCTGAGTTGAACCATATCAGCACCATTTACATTCCAATCGGGATCGGTGTTGCGGCCCATGCTGATGGATTGGCTTGGTTTAAAGTACGGGCTTTATCCTCTAGTGCTTTAATGGCTGCTTGATTAATTCTTGTCCTTTCCTCATTGTTGAATAAAGTCATTAATAACTGCTGGCAATCAGCCCATGTCGGGTTATGTGTCTGTACTATTGAGGTGAACAGATCAGTCATAGCTTGTGGTTTCTCAGTATACGAGGAATTGTGGGTCTTCCAATTTAAGAGATCGGTTGTCGTGAATGGGACATATACAAAGACTGGGTCAGCATGTGCCATTTGGCCTGCGGCATCGATATAGGCTGGCCCAGGATTCAGACGAAGAGGCATCTGATAGTGTTTTAATTGTTGGGCACCGGTCAGCTGTCGGGTCTGTATGGGGCTACGTGGAGGGGCGTCAGTCATAGGTTCCAGTCGGGGAGAAATAGGGTATGGGGATGTGGGAGCTTGGTTTTGGGAAAAGGTTGTAAATAAAACACTTCGAGTCGAGCTAGATGAAGCTTGACCGGAAGTCTGAAGTGGCGCCAAATCAGGATATTCGGTTTTAATGGGGGTTGGTTCTGATTCCGGAAGGGGAGATTTAGTACGAGGGGGGGTGGATCCTGTACTGGAGGAGGAAGCGGAAGTGGATGGGGGTAATGAGGTGAGGGTTGTAGGACTTCCTGCATTTGCGTCACTTCCTCTTAACGGAAAGTAAGGGGGCGGCAAAGGGATCTCGGACTCAGGGGGCGTGTCCAAAATGGGCCTAACACCAGTCCTAGTGGACAAACAAGTCCTAGCTACCATGAGGCGACACTGCTCCTCGTGGCATGTCTGGAGCCATTTTGGCGAGTCATTTACGGCCTGTCTCCAACAATCAATATAAGGAAACTGGCCGTAAAGTTCAGGCCTACCCGATACAGCCACGTGTAAGCACTGTACCAGAGTTGGATCCAAACTGCCACGTGGCGGCCATGCCGCAACCAAAGTAGGCCACTCCCTAGTACACAAAGTGACCAAACGTACAGGAGACATTTTAACCCCAAAATCACAAGTTTTGAATCCCTTTTTAAAATTCTTCACCATACAACCTAAGGGATCCGGAATCGTTGACTGCGACGCACCCATACTTAACAATGGAACGTCGCCGACAACGAATACTATACACGCGTACTATTCAACAGTCACACCCGTTTCCTCTGGCAACAGCACCACGTGGTACAGTTACCAAGTGAAACGTATACAATAACACAATAAACACTCAGGGAATTCCCGTACACACACAGCTGTTACACCAGTCACTAAATAATCAATATTATGCCCTTTGGCGTAACTATACAGTCACCCACGCTATAATTCTCTATATACGAATTACCCGTCTATAACACACCCCAGTAACATCGTCTTTTACAAATAGCGGTTACAGTACGGTTAGCATAGGTCAAAGCACAAGTTAAGGTCACAATACAATTATTAGTGGTTATGGTGTTAAACATGCAATGGACGACAATGATTAGTACTTATATACAGTGTCAGTAAATATACAGGGTTATGGTACCGTGCACTATAATACAGCAACACACTATTAACACTCTCGCTAGACGGCTGAGCTCGCGCTATCTAACAAGATATACACTTTACTAAACAATCTTTATCACATTTACAATTCCCAACTAAACTATTGGCCAGTACCTTGATGGACTACCTAAAAACAATCTACATACGTTTTGGTTAGCCACACTGCCCAAGCACCACATATAGCGAGCTAGAGGACCGAATTTACACAGACGCCTCTTAGTCGATAACTATCAAAAGTCTAGTGGGTTCCAAATTTACACGCCTTCCCACTTAGCCCAGATAGGTTGAGAGCTAGCGAACCGAATTTACACAGACGCCGCTTAGTCTCCCGGTCCCTCCGACCTAGCGAACAAAATATACACCCTAGAACGCTAGTCTAGACAAGACACCGGTGTCCGGCTAGGGCTATTTACACCAGAGCCCCGCCTGACTAACAAAATCAAACGGTCTGACTAAAGAGCGTTCGATCGAGCGGTGCGCCTTCGCTCCTTCCCTCCGACAGAGGGGGCAGATACACAGATTTAAACCCCTTTGGGCCTACCGCACAATCGGTATACCCCTAGTGGGTCTGCCGTCTAAAACAGCAGTTGTCTTACCTCCTCGTTCCTGAACCTGAGTTCACACTCATCGACGGGGACACCCCAGCACTTCTCACGTAGAGGCCGATGATCTCCTGGACAACAGACCAGTGGCGCCGAGACGAAGGGAGGTCCACGCAGAAGTTCAGGGGTGCAGCCGTAGAGAACGTGGGCAAAGATAGACCGTCTCACGCCTCTGCCTCTCAGCTACCGTTGAACGATGAGCTTCCCGGCCAATGCACCAAATGATACCGGCGAAACTGACGGAAGCGAAGCACAGAGAGATGGACACAGGTTTCTTCAGGAAGGAAGAGATTCTTTATTGGATCACCGATCGGGACTCAGAGGGACTAGCGTCACCAAAATACCACAAGTTCTGAGCCCCGGACAATAGTGCAGGCTCCTTATATAGGCACATAACTCCTCCCATATTAAGCTCCACCCGCACATTCTCTTGACCAATCAATACAAATAAGAATTAACTTCCTGCTTGACCGCATGGCTTGTCCAGCACAATGGAGGAGGGGAATACTACATCCTGTATTCTTGCACATGCTCCGTACACTAATGATCGTATCTTGCCTCGTGCAACCAACTGATCAATACGTCAGCATATGCACGTACACATGCCACGTGGTAATCTCGGCCTACTAAATTTATTTTTACCGAGATTCCACCACAGAAGGGGGTGCTAATGCGCATGCACAGCGAGTGCTTTATGCCTTCCCCACAGGAGACCATTGCGTCAATGTTTTCCTATCAGAATTTTATGACGCTGGATGTCCTCGGGCAGAGTGTGTGGATGTCCAGTGTCAGTTAGGCGACCTAAAGTCGATTAGCCACCAGGGAGTGTCACTAGTAGCTGTCTGATTCACAGCCACTAGAGGCAGTCTTAGTCCCGCAATGTAATCATTGCAGTTTCTCTAAAACTGCAATGATCTACAGTGCAGGACTAATAGGGACTGGGGCAATGCACCCAGACCATGTCAATGAGCCAATGAGCTGAAGTGGTCTGGGTGCCTATAGTGTCCCTTTTGTTAATCTTTATTTGAGTGAAATTGTTCATAATATTCTGTTGTGCGTTCAATACATAATTTTATATATACTTATTCAGGCCTTTGAGGTGTTTACACTGCTAATGTAAACTTTAAACTCTGATAAAAGGACTAATTTGCTAAGTGCACATTCCACTTTCAGTAATATATTTGTTGATTTTACACCTGTCCATATACACATTGGTCACTTTTGACCTGTTAAGATCTGTTAACTTCCGAGACTCACAAGTTTTAGGAATCGTTCCACTATAAGACTAAATATTTTAACAGCATCTCACAACACATTTGGGGAAAATGTGAATACGTAGCAGAAGTTTGTTAATTTTGGTTAAACGTAGAAAAGAACAAACCTCCCAATCCCATGATGGACACATTGTTGGTAGGAATATAGGTTTCATTGTTGGTTAAGTCAATTGAACTGGAGTAAAAAGGAAATACAGTCAACAAACATCATATCAGTGGACAGCTGGTAACTTTTGCCTCTAAAGCAGTGGTTCCCAAACCAGTCCTGAAAGCTCCCCTGCCAGTCCAGGATTTAGGGATTACCCAGTTGTGTCTGATGTGTTTTTTTCTAAAGAAACTTTAGACACAACTGCGGGTTCCTCTAAACCCTGGGCTGGTAGGGGAGCCTTAAGGACTGGTTTGGGAACCACTGCTCTAATGAATTCATATCCACATGTTCGGCTAGTCATACTCTGAAGAAACAAAACAAAATCTATATAGTCAAAATTACCACATGCCCATGGGGGAACACATTGACAGATGCAATGGAAGAGAGGTATGAAGGATTTGTGATCCTAGGGAAAGGTTCTAAAAGTAGGGCAATCACAATGGAAATAAGCCAGCACATTCCACTGGCAACAATTTTTTTTTTAAACTTTGCGTCACTTTACAGGACATACACATATCAAAAGTGAATGCATTTCTACATACCTCATTTATTTTTGTTGGGTTTTTTTAAGTGTGCATTTCAATTGTGATGTATTTCATTTGTTGATATGGAACAGAAGTTTAAAAAAAAAATATGTAAAAATCACTCACTGATAATGGACAATACTCAATAGTGTGCCCTTTAAGCACTTCCCATTCTGGACCCTCGGACATTAGCCTTGATTTACTTGGCCTTGATTTATTATTTTTGGACAACCTTTTCAAATGATTTAATATTTTCAAAACATTTTAATATTTAGATCTTTTTTTTATTTCTGCTTTTTTAATTGTCATGTTAAAGAGACAGTACATTTAAATAGAGTACAAGGGGTTCACATAAACAGTAGATGAATAACATAACGAACATGAAGATTGTGATGCAAACAATAGGTAAGTGATGATCAGTAGGATGCGGCGATAACTTGGCAATCAGAGAGCAAAGTACTATTTGAGTATTTACGATTAGAAAATGTTTCCGTGTCTTATAAAGCTCAAACCATTTCGGAACATGGAACTCCACGGATAAGCCGTGAGTTAGTGTGTCAATAGGATGTATACTAGCTTTAAAAAAATAATTTTAAAATATATCCAAATATGTTAAATCGTTTGAAAAGTATATCCACAAATATTAAATAATTTGAAAAGTGTATCCAAAAATATTAAATCGAGACCTACCGTACATTAGAAAATACTTATATGCAAATGCACATTGTTTAGTACAGAAGGTCTATTGGTCTGAAACGTATAATGAAGGCAGTTCTTATTTATTGCATTCTGTTACACATTATACAGATTGATTGAACAGTAGTCTCACTTTGGCTAATGGGATATATCAATATCTGCTGTTGCAAAGTATAACTAAGCAAATTATATTGTTGAAGCCTATTTGCATGTCACCCAACAGAGGGTTAAGAGATTCAGTTTACGTGTTTCCCTTGTAAATTAATTCTATAGGGATTCTCATTTGCTTGGCAATGAGCTTTGCTCTCTACTTTTAGGCTTTCATCCATTTTAATAAGGAGAAATCTTCAGATGCTTGTCACATAAATAATACAGATGAAATGCAGAAGGACTACCTACAATACAGCTATCGTATAACCTTAATCATTTTCTAGATAATTTGTCAATGAATATGCACATTGTGATTTATACACCGGCCACACTGTGATTAGCTGTTGGTGAAGAATCGGGATGCATTTTAAAGGAAAGTGCATTTTAAATTTATTGGCTTATTATTTTCATACCATCCTCTTTCAGCTGACTTTACATTTAATGAAAGTTATTGATTTGTTACTTGTTTTTTGGTTTATATACATGGAAGTGGAATAAATTTTCTACACTAAACAACTTAACAATTCGTCAGATAAATTTAGTATGGCTTCAAAAAAATGTATTGGATTTGTCATAATGTTGTACAATATGACTCATTACTTTTAGAATCAATAATGCTAAACTTTGTTTAAAAAAAAATAAAAAGTCTTTGTTCTTCATTGAGTTTATAGATGAGAATGAATTCACCTTGGCAACTTTTTAAATGCAATAAACATATATTTAAAAACAATTGTTAAACATGATATCAAAATGCTATTAAACGCTATGACGATAGTACAGATACTTTTATAAAGATATAAAAACATACCCTAAACCACGGATTTTGCAATGAAAAAATCTGATTTTAAAAAACAATTACATATTCCCCATGACTAATATTAAAGGCTCACTTCACATGCTTGTATAGCTTAAACCAGGACTGGCCTTAGGCCTTTAAAGGGACACTCCAGGCACCCAGACCACTTCTGGTCATTGGAGTGGTCTGGGTGCCAACTCCCACTATTCCTAACCCTGCAAGTGTAATTATTGCAGTTTTTTTATAAACTGCAATAATTACCTTGCAGGGTTAACTCCACCTCTAGTGGCTCTCTACTAGACAGCCACTAGAGGTCACTTCCTCCTTCATAGCACAGATTATCTGTGCTAGAGTGTCGCTGGACGTCCTCACGCTGTGTGAGGACCTCCAGCGTCGCTCATTTCCTCATAGGTAAGCATTGAAAATCTTTTTCAATGCTTTCCTACGCATTAGGTCTCCTCGGCCGGTTGGCGGGATTGGTCTCGCCCACCGGCCGACGGAGACAGTAGGAGGAGCGAAGCGGAGGAGGAGACAGCGACGAGGGACATCGTCCCTGCCTCAGGTAAGTGACTGAAGGGGTTTTCACCCCTTCAGTAACCGGGGATTGGGGGGTGGGAGGGAGAGGGTACCTCCAGTGCCAGGAAAACGGATTGTTTTCCTGGCACTGGAGTTTTCCTTTAAGCACCCTGAATAAATCTTCACAGGGCCCCTTCCTGACCACACCCTCTCATCCAATATCTCCCTATATCTAAAACCTTCCAAAACAAGTTTTTACCCTAAAACAAAGAGGTTAGAGAGCTTGAAAATACAATTTCTACTCACAGGTATTAAACTTGTAAGGTCAGTATATGTATAATTATTAAATAAATCAGCAGTACACAAACTAAATTGGTTAACTATAATTGTCAAACTGATATACTAACACAGATATGAAGTCCTGAAAAATAATGTCATTATGTAATACTAATCCCCTTTTTCAAATAAGTGCACCTAGAAATGCACCTACCTATCTATAGTGTTTGTGTGTACATGTCTAAGGGCTGCGCAGATTATGTGTGTGTGTGTGAACAAACTGTAAAGGGTATATGTGTGTATGTGTTGGTAGGGGCAGTAGTGTGCATATATCCGGGCTATCCAGTGTTTGTTTGCATCTAGGGGCTGCAATTTGTGTGTAAACAGGTTGCATTGTGTGTATTAATAGGGGCTATAGTGTGTATATGAGTTACAGTGTGCATGAGTGGGCCGTCCTCGAGCGGGCAGGGAATTAAAACCATCTCTCCGTACAGCTCTTTCAATAAAAACAATTCCCTAGTAGTAATGCAGTCTCCCGTGGTTCCACCGCTCCGTAATGGAGTCAGAGCACAGGCTCCACTCTGACTTCCTCACAGAGTACTGGGCCAAAAGGGTTCAATCAATATGATCTTTACCACCACAGCCATGCGGCTACATCGGTAGCCCACTGGACCACCAGGGAATTGACCAGACCACCAAGGATTGTATTATTTCCCCCCTTCCCTTCTTGCCCAGGAGGTAAGTAAGAGATGAGCAAACAATATATAAAATATAAAAGGCATTGCAGTTTGGGGAGACTATGTTTAACATAGATGCCCAACATATTTTCACTCCTCCCAGACTCACTCAGCCTCATACATTGTCACCCTTACGCACCACCCTTCATCCATTCTGTCACAATCACTCCCCCTTACTCTGTCACACACATCCTCCAAACCCTGTCACATTCACCCACCCGTCAACTCTCAGACTCACCCTTATCCCTAACACTTTCACCCACTCACTGTCACAATCAATCCCGGAAACCGATCACACTCACACCCTCACTCTGTTATATTCACTTCCCCTCACACTGCCATAGTCACCTCTTTACTCACCCTATCATAGTCACCAGCTGAAGATAGTCATCATCATACACATAAGACACAGCCTCACCATAAACACAACACACACAGGGCACAAGAAGCCCTCTTAAACAAAACACAAAGCAAGGAACTACCCACACACATACGCTCCCAAATACAGGCATGCACACAGAGACACACATTCACAAAAAGAATGTTCAGATACATACATAGGCCCACAAAACCAGGCACACTCAGCCAATCCCAGAACAGGTCTAAGCCTCTTCCATACACACAACACTCAGCCACTATGCACACAGAATTCAGTCAACACCCCCTCCTCCCCATCTCCATGGTTCCACATTGTGTTCATGTCCTCCCCTTGTGGCCATGTCCTCATTTTTCCATTGTGACCATTCCATTCTACCCCCTTTAATCCATGTCCCTCCATGTGTCCATGTTCTCTATTATATTCCCATGTCCTCCTTCTGGGCATCCCTAAAGGGATTTAGGGGTAATTATTTCAGATAATGTAAAGGTAGGCATACAATGAATTAGAGCAGCAGGAAATGCTAGCAGAATGTTTGGTTTTATAGACAGAGGTATTCGCAGTAGAAAGAGGGAAGTGCTCATGCCGTTGTACAGAACACTGGTGAGACTTCACTTGGAGTATTGTACGCAGTACTGGAGACCATATCTCCAGAAGGATATTGTTCAGAGAAGGGCTATCCAACTGGTTCATGGATTGCAGGATAAAACTTACAAGGAAAGGTAAAAGGAACTTAACATGTACAGCTTGGAGGAAAGACGAGACAGGGGGGATATGATAGAAACATTTAAATACATAAAGGGAATCAACACAGTAAAGGAGGAGACTATATTTAAAAGAAGGAAAACTACCGCAACAAGAGGACATAGTCTTAAATTAGAGGGGCAAAGGTTTAAAAATAATATCAGAAAGTATTACTTTACTGAGAGGGTAGTGGATGCATGGAATAGCCTTCCAGCTAAAGTGGTAGAGGTTAACACAGTAAAGGAGTTTAAGCATGCGTGGGATAGGCATAAGGCTATCCCAGCTATAAGATAAGGCCGAGGACTAATTAAAGTTTTTAGAAAATTGGGCAGACTAGATGGGCTGAATGGTTCTTGTCTACAGTCACATTCTATGTTTCTATTTTTCTGTACCACCATGTGTTCATGTCCTCCTCTTGTGCACATGTCCTCCCCATATGTCCATGTCCCTCCTTGTGTGCCTCAATCTCCCAGTAAATCTAGCTAATTCTGGAAAGTCTGCAGTAATTCCAGGGCTGGATTTCTGCAGGGACCAGGGGCACAAGGTGGATGGAGTCTGGCATCTATGGTCCTACATTCCAAAGACTGGACCTGGCTTATACAATCCACACGCAAACAAAGTGATGCATCTGGGATTTACCAGTAAAGTCTTATTTATTGAATAAGACCACAGGAAATCCTGATGGATTCATTAATTTGGATGTGGGTTAAAAGAAGTTTAATTTGGACAAACCACTCCAAAAATCTTTTTGCACAAGTCTATTGTTAATTTTCATGTGATTAATGCTTATCTATAATTGTCCATGCACAAACATTAATCTACCAGCCTGTCTAGAAGGAAGTTGTTGTAGCAATTCAAGTATTCCCTGCACAGTGCCAGAATTTGTGGCTGATGATGGGCATACTCTTACAGTCTCTACAGAAGTTGCTGATATCCATCTTTAGTGTATAATTGTGCTGTTGATGGCCATAGATAACACGTTTGTGGCCACTATTTCAAACAACACTGTTGATCCTCACAAGCAACTGTGAGTTCATGGCACACTTGCCAAGGTTAAATTTCCACTAGCCAATAGCTGTGAGTGACTGGAAATTCTGAGCCATATGTATATACAGAAAAATGTTTTGTTTCAATACAAATTGCCAGCCATATGAAAGTAAGTATTCCCATATGCATTATATTTGATTAAAACATGAAAAGAATGTGTTGGTGAAAATATACACCTAACAGTATATGAATACTTCAAAACATTGTAAAAAAACATTTTTTTTTAAAATGGATACTATCCGGTTCCTTCTGTTGGACGCAAGAAAAACCATTCATTTTATTGATTAAAAAAGAAGAAACGTTCAATAGCTTTTTTCCCCATGATAAAAGGATTACTGTTAGTAATTATAAAAAAAAAGGCATATGCTTTGTCGATCTGTAAATAAAAAATGTACATATCAATGTTCTGCAAATGCTTAAGTGGTATACATCTGTTTTCTCCCAGTTGTATTTTTCAAACATGAATTTCCATTTTAAAAAGAGACGTAAAATCGCTACTGTTTCCTCATGGATCTATTAGCAATAAAATAGCCTACTGAGGGTTTCACAGTCATGGAAAATGTACGGTGATAATAGGCTGTCCTGCTGTTACATGGCTTATGCAAACTTTACATTCATCACTGCAGAACCATCTACCCGCAGGGTGAGAAAACAGAAAACAAGAGAAGAAAATACAACAAAATTAAGTAACATCACAAATCTTGTGTGACTTCCACACACTATTAATCAGGTCTGATGGATTCTGAATTATGGTTTTTAGACGTTTTAATGTGCATATTGCACTCTCCCATAATTCCAAAATAGGTCTTGTTTGGATCCTGACAGTGCCAAGACACCAGAGGTTTTATTTATATCAGAACCCAGATTCAGAGAACTGCTGAAGGCAACTTATTTGTTTAAAAGAACACTATAGTCACCAGAACAACTACAGCTTAATGTACTTGTTGTGGTGTCTATAGCCTGTCCCTGCAGGCTTTTCAATGTAAACCCTGCCTTTTCAGAAAAAAAAGCAGTGTTAACATTACTGCCCAGTGACACCTATAGGGGCAGTCACTCAGAAAGACACTATAGGGACTTCCTGACGTTCAGCGCTGAACAGTTCCCATAGATATGCATTGATTCAGTGCATTTCTGCAGGGAATGATTCTACTCACCAGAACAAATGCAATAAGCTGTAATTGTCCTGGTGACTATAGTGTCCCTTTAAGGAGATACCACAAGCATTATAACAATATATGTTCTTTGAAAAGACAATGGCGTATAAAGTTTGCAGATTACTGTGCATTTGTGAAAAGTTGTTTATGACTGAAGGGATTTGCAAAAATGTATGCAGTTATAGATGCCTCCTTTCACTCACATACGTAAATACATATGTCTCATAATATATGTCTAGGAGCCTCTCAGAATAGATGGGAACATGTAAAGAGTGACCCTGCCTTGTGCATATTCTCGATACATAAACACGTGCGGCAAAAAGATACATAATGTCCACCTGACACCTGACTCTCAGGTATTGAAAGAAACCTGGGGATCCTTGTTTTTAACTTGGGGAAGGCTGGGGGCAAACTCAAGATTACAATGGCAGAACCTGATTGAAAAGATTTAAAGGTTCATGTGTACATAGATTATCTGTCAGACTGGGGCCACTAACTGTGGTACTATAAAGCATGACGGTCTTTGCCGACAATGCGCGTTAAAGACCTGCACTGCATGACGGCATAGCTCATTATGTGGTCCTTAAGGAGTTAAGGAAGACTTGCTAGAAACAGTACTCTATTCAGTCTTTTCATTTAATATATACAAAATATATCATTTTCTTCTTATTCAATGTTCTTGCTCATCCAACTTGTTTGGCAGGGAACATCAGTGATGTAATGAACTGAATTGTATTGTCTGATTTGGGTGGCGGACTAAGCCCAGTGGGGAAATTTATACATTAGAAGTGGGAAGTAATTTAAAGTTTTTTCTTACCACCTGCTGTTACCCAGACACTAAGGTCATACATTTGCCTAGACGGCTACACAGAAGCAATGTTTGATTGACAAGGGTGCTCTAGGCTTAGATATGCATTGCAGTTTATAATATCAAGATTTCTTCATTTCTTTGTTGTTGTTTTTTAAAGCGTATGTTAAAAGATGTGGTCTTGTCATTAACTAGGGCTCTCAACCAAATATAAAGTATGAGCACAGTTCTTTTGTCACACTTCACAAAATTATAATTAAAGTGTGATGTGACATTAGTAGTAATATTATAGAAACGTTACTAGATTTTTTTTTGTGCAGTTGTAATCAAAATTATTCAACCCCCAAGGGGTAACAAAAACTAAATATCTACATATAGATATAAATGATACCAAACTAAGTAGATACAGTAATCAAAATTATTAAACCCACATTGGAAATCAGGTTTATTGTGAAAATGTACAGGATTTCATCTGTTTGCAATGAACAATTCAAACAAAAGCAACACAATGAATGCTTCAAGTGGTTTCCCCAAATTCAACTTAAAATGACTGCTCCAGTCTCAAAGTGTTTCAACCCATTCATGGCAAGCATCTTTAGTAATTAGTAGAGCATATGACCTGCTGCAAACGAGATGCATAGCGAGACACCAGCTTCTAGCAGCGTTCCTGAGGAATCTTCTTCTGCAACCACGCCTTGGTGGAATTTGAGGTAGGATTGGGATCATTGTCTTGTTGGAAGGTTTTTGTTACCCCTTACTTCCTGTAGTTTCACAACTGACATATTGACAATCCAACAGGGGAACTACCACAATATATCACATAACAAATAAACACCAAATGAAACATATCTGACAATCTGACAGTGATATCTTCTTGCTAACTACCCTGTTTCCCCGAAAATAAGACATCCCACAAAATTAAGCCCTAGCTTATTTTTTGGGATGCTCGTAATATAAGCCCTACCCCGAAAATAAGCCCTATTTGCTAGTCGCTAGTTCGCTGGTCTATGTTTGGGGAAGTTTCCCCGAATGTAGATTTGCGGGATTCCATTTGCGAGTAAGCTAATCTATGTTCGGAATTTTTTTTTAAAAGTGTTTATCAGGATGGTATACAAGCATATCATAAAAGGGGTATTTTTTTCTATTGTTTTGATATCATGCGCTTTCCATCAAAACAATACGTGGATATAAATGAGATGCTTCATACTTGTCTATCATGTCTGAAGACGATATCTTGCACATAAAATGGACATTTTCATGTAATACATTTCACATTTATGCTTCTCGTTTCATTTAGAAAAATAATTATAATAATAATAATTATTACTTATATTCTGCTCATTAAAGGTTAAGATTATTAACATCTCCCCTGATGTTTTGTCAGTATTGTGGATGCAAGAGCATTATGGAAGATGTAGTACACAACATCTGGCGTGCTGATGGTTTCCTTTCCTGGCAAGCAACTCCCCATCACACACAGACACTGCATTCCAGTGAAAAGAAATGACATATCTTGTCACTCTGTTCAGGATAGAATAGAGAGCAGTTATGCGAATATAATAAGATAGTTATTTAATCTTTATGAAATACTTATTTTGCAGTAGGTGGGTGACAGTGCCGCTTTAAATTAAACAAGCATATTCTTAATGTGTAGTACAGTACACATTGAAAGTCGTTAAAATCACAGAAGTTAATTCAGGAGGTATTTTGACCTAAATCACTCTATGAACAGGGATCTAACCTGGAGCACAAAGACTGATCTCTACAATTAAAATCCCAAAATGAGAAATCAGTGACTTCCCAAATACAACATTGAAGTCTTTTACTTTCACACAAATAATATCATCATTCTTAATTGCCTAGCCCAGATTCACAAGTCTTCCAGAAATATCTTCCACCTAATCTTGATAATGGAAATAGTTAAAGCATGTGTGACAAACTACCCTGAAAACCCTGTGATTCCCCTCTTCCCTGTAATTTGATATTTATTTGGTGGTTTGATCTACCGAATGCAGACCACCCCCTGACTCATTATCTTCAAAATAACCACAAAGTTAAGTGGACTCACAGCTACCAAGACAAGCTACAGCCCTAAGCAGAGGTAGCTCTTTTGGATGGCTTCCCATCCACCCCTCCCCACCCCAAGGATCTCACTACATTTATTGATAGCACAAATTACTTGACTTTCTAAACACACTAATTATGTCTCTCAAACCCTCATCACCTGCTCAACGATCACACTCCCTACCTGCAACCCCTGACCCCTCTCATCTCTCATGTGACTTTAAGATCCCATCTCATCTAATTTTGCAAAACTAAAAATCCTAATGTTCCTTCTTTATAATATAAACTCCTTTATTCTCCTTAGAGAATGCTCTTCCTTACATTCACTCTCACCTCTCTAATTAGCAAAATCGTTTTATTCCTCTGCCCACCTGTCCCTGCTGACACCATTTTCATTGCTCCCACTTTACTTCCCTCCCCTCTCTATTAATT
Organism: Pelobates fuscus; assembly: GCF_036172605.1. NCBI lineage: Eukaryota > Metazoa > Chordata > Amphibia > Anura > Pelobatidae > Pelobates > Pelobates fuscus. Next base: position 319,400,439 of record NC_086320.1, on the reverse strand, counting down.
TCATGCTCTCTTCTTATACCTTTTCAGCCTATCTCCACCAACCCTTTCTAAAACCTCTAAATACACACCCTCTCAAAAAACCTAAACCCTCCTACTCCCTCCTTCTCTTAATTTCTATCCTTCTGCTCCTAGCAGCTGGCGATGTCTCTCTAAATCCCAGTCCCATCTCCACTAACCCACCATGTGCTAACTCCAGGAATCACAATAATCTCATACCCATCTCATGTCACTCTTCCTTTAAATCATCCTTCCATTCTGCCCTCTGGAATGCACGCTCTGTTTGCAGTGTTACTAAATCCACTGCTGTGCACAACCTTTTCCTCTCTAGTTCCCTAGACTTACTAGCCTTTACTGAAACATGGCTCTCTCCCTCTGACACTGCTACCCCTGCCTCTCTATCCTTTGGTTGTCTTTTCCCACAACCCAAGACACTCTGAAAGCAAAGGTGGTGGTGTAGGGTTTCTGCTCTCACCTCACTGCTCCTTCAAACCTCTACCCATCCCCCATCCCTCTCTTTCTCATCATTTAAAATTCATTCCATTCACCTTTTCAAACCCATCTCTGCTAACATTTCCGTTATCTATCGTTACCCTGGTTTCCCTCTCCTCTTCCTTGACCACTTTTCTGCTTGGCTTCCCTTCTTCCTCTCCTCTAATATTCCATCCCTAATTATTGGGGACTTCAACATTCCCAATAACCTGCCCTTGTCCTCGGTAGCCTCAAAACTACTTTCGATCACCTCCTCCCTTGGGCTGTCGCAGTGGGCTAAGTCCCCCACCCATGTAGCTGGCAATGCCCTTGATCTTATTTTCTCTCATGAATGCACAATCTCTAATCTCTGCAATACTCCATTTCCTCTCTCAGATCACCACCTCGTATCATATGCTCTCAATAGCCCCTTACCCCATCATCCTCACTCTAACCCCCCTCAACTGAGAAGAAATCTGAATTATATTGACCTCCAGCAGCTATCAGCTAATATTGATTCACAACTTCTATCCATCCCAACTTTCTCCTGTCCCTCACTGGCTATTATTGTTAAATCTCCCCCTTTGATAATATCGTAAAGCGCTACGGAATATGCTGGCGCTATATAAATATCAGTAATAATAATAATAATAATGATGCAATAGGCATAGGCACTAGTGGGTTAATTTAACGCAGATATTTTTACTTTTAAAATTCTAGTGCATGTCAGCAAGAAAAGAAAATGTTTACTACAGATGAAAGAATATAATTACAAAATGTAGAGGGCAAAGATTGTGGGGATTCCCTTTTGATGATGCCAGTAGGGAAATGTGCAAACTGTCCAATAGAATAACTGTCCCCAACAAGTGCATTCACATCTGAATTACTCTTGAATTCACAAGAAGAATCCAGATTTTAGTTACATCCCAAGATTCTGCTACACATGTAGAGGTCAGTCATGTAATAGACATACTTGCTAGAACACTAGCACAGTCAATAAAAGGGTTATTGCTTTATTTCCATAATATAACCACACAGCATGTACTGAGATGGCGTTATAGAGCACATTGCAGTGAATATTGTGAATTCCTTCTATAGGTGAGTTGAATTTGCTCAAAAGTCATCTAAAACCCTTGGAATTTTCCATAGTTAAGAGAACAGCACTATCATGGTTGCATTTGTTAATTTCAGTGACTCTCTCCTGGTTCTGGTGCATTCTAAAAATGTAGAACTTAGTTCCTAAGTGAATACCAGAAAGTCACGCACTAGAAATCTCTGAAAAAGAAGGAATCTCTAAAAAATACTACAACATTTTTTTAAACTTTTCCCAGTTTAATCAATCAAATTTTGGAGTTTGCTATAAAAAAAAAAAAAAAAAAAGGTATACATAAAATCAGAATAGCATATTTGTCTCCATATTTGTTTCAAACTTGAAATAGATGTATACCAAGCCACATCTATTGTACTTGATGCCTATTCCTGGATAATATATTTTTATTTCCTTTTTTCAATTCCATATGGGTTTTTTATTATAATTATTGTTCAATTCTTTCACCAATTACAAGCCTTTATTAGTGCCTTAACGGGGCAAATATTATAAAGTTTTCTTTTTTACCTTAGTTTTTCCCGTTATATGTTTTTGAAAACCAGATAAATATGGCACGAAATGAGTCTGTATGTGTTGTAACTGCACACTTCTATCTCTAAGTGACCTTGATCCCTTGGTTTTTTTCAAATGCATAAAATGCATTTGGTTTAATAATAAAACACAGAAAATACTCTAGAGTACTATTATCCTACCCTGGACCTTGAAAGCTTTACACTCTACTAAACCCATATATCCCTACAGCTTAATGACCTCGGTTCTTCTGGGCATTGAAACCACTGAATACACTTTCTAATGTAAAATATCACCATAAAGACAAACTTTACTTCTTTTACTTTCTAGAAATGATAAATCAGCTGTTGGTTGCGTACTTCTTACTTTTTGTTTTTTCATTATTCTTGTTACTAGTATACATTGAATTCATCACAGAGACAATGTGTGGAACAGATTTGCATGAATTCTATGCACTAGGTATGGTATGGATGAATCCTGGAAAATAAGACTTTAATAGGGTTATTCACTTAAGTGAGAATTTAAGGTGAATTTTAAGTGAATTTCAAATTTAAGGTCAAAGTAGATGAGCTGGAAAATTCTCTTAGTCAGCTTGACTTTCATTTTAGCTACTCTACCCTTAAATTTGAAATTTGCTTTGAATTCTCTAAGAATTCTCATTTTAGTCAATAAAATACATTAATGCGGTATATAATAGTATATCTTAATAAATGTATGAAATTAAAAAGATTAACTCTTGTGCAATCAAGAGGCTCTAAAAATCCATTTATTTTACTCTGATATTAGCGTAATCACTGTTAATTAGTTAATTAGCGTAATCAATTCACTAAACTGAAAATTTACAGGAATTCAATGTGAAATCAGAGAAGATTGGAAATTCAAGGTCAAAATAGCCAAAAGGAAAACAGAATCAATTCTAAATTGGCCTAAATTTAGAAATTAATTTTGAATTCTCTTTGAATTTCCAGCAATTCCCACCTTAGTTATTATCCCTGTCAATATGGAATTCATGTTGGATATTCTATCCCCATGGGGATAAGACATTTCTGGAATCATATTAAACAAAGATAAGCTTGTTTCGAACATTTATTATTCCAGTTATATTTTGCCTACCCAACATACAGGAGCTTAAGCAATATTTTTGAGACTTTTTGGGGGGATTGAACAGATTAGTTTTTATCTATATGTTTATTTTTACCCAAATCCCTAGCCATGCCCTGGAAATAATCTTAGATATTTTGTGTCGGTGTATTAACCAAATCCCTATACCATGCCCTGGAAATAATCTTGGATATTTTGTGTCGGTGTATTAACCAAATCCCTAACCATGCCCTAGAAATGATCTTGGATATTCGGTGTCAGTGTCTTTACCATACGATTTTCAAGCTCACACATCACGGAGAACAAGAGAGATTTTCTAAAGACAATTTCTAAATTTTCTCAGCACAAGCAACGCATATTTCTAAAACTTTTCAAAACAAAACAGCTTGTTTTCATCAAGAAGGTCAAACTGCATTAAAGATGTAAATTGTATGCACAAGACTAGATGCTGATGAGATTTGCTTTTGTAGATAATCGTCAGTAAAGAAATTTTTCATAGTGTCAAAGTGAAATAAATTAAAATGTTCATCTTCATATGGCTGGCTCCGTTGCATTAAAATAAATGTTGCAAGCTCATTTAATTAGTATAGTTAGGAATGTCTCTTCTTCGCTTCACTGACTCTCCAAATCACAAGTTAATTTGTCAAACTCACACCATTGTTTTCCCTTCATTCTTCATTACAGCAAAGACAGCTACGTTGAAATAAATGTTTATGGTAGAGAAAGCAGAGCTATGAGCAATACCAAATATTTTAACACAACAGTATCAAGACATTGTCGTACATATGGCAACCATGTTTATCTTTTTTATTTTTTAAAGCATTTTTTGTTATTTCTGTAGGATATCTGGCCAACTGAAGAGGTATAGAAATAAACAGTTGGGTTATACAAATTATACAGTATTGGCCATATCACACACTGCCAGCTGTAGGCTAATGTTGGTCCTGTATTAGATGAGACAAAGAGATGACAAAGGATAGAATTGCTATAAATTATCTTTCTCAAAGCTATGTCTCTGATACCCATTAAAGTTTCTGACAATTAGTCAGTCTGTCACTGCTAGGTCCATTTGATATATTTTTTCTCTAAAATATATGTTTTTTTTTTCTCCAAATTGGTATATGCTAATGTAAGGTGACCCAGAGTAGCATTGGTATTAAAGAGGACATTTGTTAACTCTTATTTTCATTAATAGGATATGTGTAAACAATGGACGTAAATCTCTAAAAGTCCCAAAATGTGAAAGGGACACTACAGGCACCTAGACCACTTTATCTCAATGAACTGGTGTGGAAGCCATGTCCTGCCATCCCCCACCTTGTTTAAATCTTGCAGCTGAAAACATTGCTGTTCTGCAGGGTTTAAATGCCTCTCGCGGCTGTCACTTAGACAAAACTCAGTAAAGCTCCATAAAATCTTTTAGATGGTCTGCATTTTGCAACGCACGCAAATTATCCTCCCAATTGGCTGAAATCTCAGTCAAGGAGATGAAGCTTACCCATTGAGATAGGCGCGTAACCATAGTAACCATAACCCTTGCGATTAGTAATGCCAGGATACTGTAATCTTATCTAACCTTGATCCTAGTTAACCCTAGTTAACTGTAATCTTGACTTACCCTATCCCTTCAGTTAATACCAACCATAACAATGTCATGTTAAGCAGGTTGCCCAGAGTCCGAATAATTACTTTGCGAGTCAATGATAGTGATTATATTGTCCTAACTGTCAGCTAATGTATTTGATTACTGGGATTGACTCCCAGTGCAATCAGACAGTCCAGGAGCCAATCAATCACTTTTGGTGGACTGCTTGAATATTGATCAGTGATCTATAAATGTATTCTTATTTATTTATAAAATATTTTACCAGGAAGGATACATTGAGATTTCTCTTGTTTTCAAGAATGTCTAGATCAGAGGTTTTTGCAAGGCAGGTGCTCTGGGCTAACCAACTGCCGGACCAGGAGGGAGCTCTTAAAGTGATCTGCACTACTAGTAGACCACAATGTCCCCAACAGATCACCAGGGATCTCTTGGTGCCTTCTCTGGACTATCAGGGATAAACCCCCCTCCTGCCAAGTGGTAAGCAGGAAGACAGCAAAAAACATTCCGACACACTCCGACATTACAAAAATAACACTCATACTCAGTCATACTCAGAATCCCCTCCACACACACAATATTCAGACTACTCGCATACAAAATTCTGCCACCACACACGCAACATTAAAACAACTCACACAGGCACGCCCCGCCCTCCCACATACAGCGCTCAGGCTTTTCCAAACACTCACACATATCTCCTCCACACGCATACAACACTGAGCCACTACACCACTCACAGAAACAGAGCCCAGGGCTCTGGTAAAGGGGTCCTAATCTGGCACCTTGCCTAGTGCCCTGTGCATCTAATCCAAATTGTTTCAACACCATGCACTTCTAGCTTGCCAAAATTAACATGTGATTTTACATATATCTGAATATAAAATAATCTGTTAATAAATTACTATGTCACTCAAAATTGTAGATTTGCTTAGCCAGGCTGTCAACATGGCACTGAAGTCTAAATAACTATAAATAATAATAATAATAATAATAATAAAATAAAATACAACTGTGGCGATCTGTTAGACACATCTCAATCTCTTTGCTTCCAACACTGTATATGTAGTTTAGTATATTAGTATATATAATCACACCGTTTTTTAGAGACTCAAAGTTTTAATGGGGTATTTCTGTATAACACAAAACCTAGCAGAACTTTCAGATCCTTTGCTTAAACATGTTAGATTTGTTATCGAGACACTTTGCTTGTTATATATTTGTTATTTATTTTTACCACATTAGACAACTCAAGATAAAATGGAATTGTCCATTCACCCATGACATTTACATGGTATAAATGAACATGATTGTGTTAGTAAATATACTATTCAGCAAAAAGTTTTACTTCTGTACTTAACATTGGTTATGGTAATTGTGTTTGCATATGAATCTCTCAATGCATCATTTAATGGAAGCATATTTCTTCTCATTTAGTAACAACTGCATGAGCCAGGATTATTTAGCTATTGTTTTTTTGTGTGTTATCACTGGTAAATCATTTCAATGTGAAAAATGTGTATGATCCTTTGTTACACTCTTACATTGTAACCTAAATGACCCAGCCATGTCATAAATGATTACATCAATTCTGATATGTAAATTGACCTACATAAAGTACATTTTAGACAAATACATCAAATAAATATTACTTGAAAATCATTTCAGTCTTTTCTCCCAACAATTTACAATTTTCTTTGGATTCTAAAAATTTCTGACCACATGATAAGGTAACACTTAATAAGAATCTAAACCAGGGGCTCATAGTCAATTTACCTGGGGACCACTGTTCAAGTCATCATTTCCCACAGAGTACACTGATCGATACTTCCAAATGCATAGGCGTACACATATTGATATTAACATGCACGCAGACACATACAAATTCTTAGTCAAATGCCCATACACACAGCAGCTCATTTCCATACACAAATGCATAATATATACTGTCCATAGCACGTGTGGCATTTCTCAGAGGAGGCTGCTTCCCTGCACTAGGTGTACCAGCCAACCTCATCAGTAATGTTTTGGCACGAGACTGCAAAATGGCAAAACTTTACAAATAAGGTTCAGCACACAAAAAAATAGAAACATAGAAACATAGAATGTGACGGCAGATAAGAACCATTCGGCCCATCTAGTCTGCCCAATTTTCTAAATACTTTCATTAGTCCCTGGCCTTATCTTATAGTTAGGATAGCCTTATGCCTATCCCAAGCATGCTTAAACTCCTTTACTGTGTTAACCTCTACCACTTTAGCTGGAAGGCTATTCCATGCATCCACTACCCTCTCAGTAAAGTAAAACTTCCGGATATTATATTTAAACCTTTGCCCCTCTAATTTAAGACTATGTCCTCTTGTTGTGGTAGTTTTTCTTCCTTTAAATATAGTCTCCTCCTTTACTGTGTTGATTCCCTTTATGTATTTAAATGTTTCTATCATATCCCCCCTGTCTCGTCTTTCCTCCAAGCTATACATGTTAACCTTTAACCTTTCCTGGTAAGTAGTGATGTCGCGAACACAAAATTTTCGGTTCGCGAACGGCGGACGCGAACTTCCGGCTTTTTGGGGTGCTGTCCTTACAGCAGAGATCAGATGAGCCCTTCAGGACTGTAGTGGACACTGAATACCCTAGCCTAGCTATCAATTTCCCTATCAAATTAGCAGCAGCTACACTTTCCCTCCTCTATCTAAGAATGCAGCTTCAGAATGAATCTAAAATGGATGCTGTACAGGAGGTGGGAGGGTCTGGAAGGGAGGGTCTGCTGCTAATTTGCTGGCATGTGTCTGCTGACCGTGAGGCACAGGGTCAAAGTTTACCCAATGATGACGAATAGGGGGCGGATCGAACCACGCATGTGTTCGCCCGCCGTGGCGAACGCGAACACGCTATGTACGCCGGGAACTATTCGCCGGCGAACAGTTCGGTACATCACTACTGGTAAGTTTTATCCTGCAATCCATGAACCAGTTTAGTAGCCTTTCTCTGAACTCTCTCTAAGGTATCAATATCCTTCTGAAGATACGGTCTCCAGTACTGCGTACTATAGTCCAAGTGAGGTCTCACCAGTGTTCTGTACAATGGCATGAGCACTTCCCTCTTTCTACTGCTAATGCCTCTCCCTATACAACCAAGCATTCTGCTAGCATTTCCTGCTGCTCTATTACATTGTCTGCCTACCTTTAAGTCATCAGAAATAATCACCCCTAAATCCCTTTCCTCAGATGTTGAGGTTAGGACTCTATCAAATAATCTGTACTCTGCCCTTGGGTTTTTACGTCCAATATGCATTATCTTGCACTTATCCACACTAAATGTCAGTTGCCACAACTCTGACCATTTTTCTAGTTTACCTAAATCATTAGCCATTTGGCTTATCCCTCCTGGAACATCAACCCTGTTACATATCTTAGTATCATCCGCAAAAAGACACACCTTACCATCAAGACCTTCTGCAATATCACTAATAAAAATATTAAAGAGAATGGGTCCAAGTACAGATCCCTGAGGTACCCCACTGGTGACAAGCCCAAGCTTCGAATATACTCCATTGACTACAACCCTCTGTTGCCTGTCACTCAGCCACTGCCTTACCCATTCAACAATATTGGAATCCAAACTTAAATATTGCAGTTTATTTATAAGCCTTCTATGTGCACAGCACACGTAAACACTGCTTCTCAGCCGGCCAACCTTCTCAACTGCAGAAAATAAGGGTGCGATCGTGGTGATGATGCGGAGTAGGCCACCAGCAATCCCGAACATTGAAAGTTGTGCCCAGGACTCAACATACCTCCCTATCCTGGGACAGATGGCGTGGATAACATTAACATAGTTTAGGGGACTGGAAATGGCTCAAGAGCTCGTACTTTGAGGCTCCTGGTCTGAACACTACTTTATAATTTTATGAAATGGATTATCTGTCCCTGCCAACACCAATAAATTATCATGAGTAATTTTACTAAAATTAATGTTATTTTATTGAAGATTGTCTTATATAGTTTAGAAACAAATGTATTTGTACACATACAAAATGCAAAATATTAAGATGGTGCAATGAAAGTTGTATGAAGACACAGTTGAAGGTTACTTCTTAAGATATTTCTTTTGGTTTTGTTTTGTAAATTTCCCTACTTTTTTTCTGATTGAAAGCCCATGTTTTTATCCTCATTTTTCAACTGGTTGATCGTTGTCTGAGATTTTTTTTTATTCAGGTCTTAGCTTGCCTGTTTTTCATATAACAAGAGTTTAGAAGAACACGGAGAATGGACAACATCTCAAGTTAGTAGCCTTTTGGTTGGTTCCCGCTCAGGTCTCATATAGGTTTTAGATCACTTGTGCCATTACAGAAAGAACCTGACCTTTTGCATATTATATTTTTCTTAAAAAAAAAAAAACATGCAAATTAAGTTGTCAACTTGGATGCTTCCTATTTTTAAGGTTAATGTAAATGAGAAACATCTAAGAGGACTTGGAGTTATCAAAATGTAGTTGTGTAATGCAGTTAACTAGAGAAATTTAAAACTACTTTTCATAATTTTCCAAATTGCCCTGTAGAACGCAATAATATGTTTTGTTCTATCTAATAATTCTGCTTCTGTAAATTAGTTTTGTATGGGTGAGATTGAATTTTAATGAATTGTTGTTTTATTTCTAATACAAACACAAGTAGCTGACATTTTTATCCTTGAAGGGGACAAGTGAAGGGACATGCTAAACTCTAATACCTGAACTGCTGTTATAAATCAACTTAAATTCTTCACTTTTGATGACAATCTTTATAGTGTTTGTGAAATGTTTATTAAAGTGTCTGCTTCCTGAAACGATTAGACCCTTGTAATTCATTGTGTGTTTCAGAGTGACAGATATTCAAAACTGAACACAATTGTAAAGCCTTTAAAGCTTAAGGAGATACAAGTATGCCTGCAGGCACTGCAATGAACTCATATGCAATTTTCCGTATTGTCTCATTCCATTCTGCGTAAATTTAATACAATTAGAGGGGTCATTAAAATAATACTTTTATTTATAGTTTTTCTAAAATGCTCTATTATAAACTTGCCTGGCTATCTTTAAGAATTAACTTTTTATTGCTGAAGGAAGATCCTGATCTCCTCTCTTGATTCATTCAGTTGTTTCTTAATCACTCAATCTTTATTTTGTTTATTTCGATAAGTAATGTAGCTCATGGCTAAAGGGGCATCAGAACATCTAGCAGTATTACCAGAGCCAGTGAGAATGGATCAGGACATAATGCTAAAGTAAAGAAAACAAAAATTAAAAGTTGACAGCACAGTTTAGTTAAAGATCAAAAGTTAAAATCAGTAGAAAAAAGAGGAGAGACTTCCAGAAATTGTCCTAAGGTAAAACCTTTCTTTCTTTCTCTCTTTCTCTCTTTCTCTCTTTCTCTCTTTCCCTCCCTCCCTTCCTCTCTCCCTCTCTCCCTTCCTCTCTCCCTCTCTCCCTCTCTCCCTCCCTCCCTCCCTTCCTCTCTCCCTCTCTCCCTCTCTCCCTCTCTCCCTCTCTCTCTCCCTCCCTCTCTCCCTCCCTCTCTCCCTCCCTCCCTCTCTCCCTCCCTCCCTCTCTCTCCCTCCCTCTCTCCCTTCCTCTCTCCATGCCTCTCTCCATCCCTCTCTCCATCCCTCCATCCCTCCCTCCCATCTCTCCATCCCTCCCTCCCATCTCTCCATCCCTCCCTCCCATCTCTCCCTCTCTCCTTCCTTCCTTTCTCCTCCCTCGCTCTCTCAATCCCTCCCATCTCCCCCTCCCCATTCTTCCCTCCTTCCTTCTGTCCTCCTTCCTTCTGTCCTCCTTCCCTCTATCCCTTCTTTCCCGCCCTCACTCCCCTCTCTCCCTCCCTTACATCTTTCCCATCCTCCTCTCTCTCTCCCTCCCATCTCTCCCTCCCTTCCTCTCTACCTACCATCTCTTCCTCCCTCCATCTCTTCCTCCCATCTCTCCCTCCTTCCTCTCTCGCTCCCATCTGTCCCTCCCTCTCTCCTTCTTTCCTCCCTCCCTCTCTCCTTCCATCCCTCCCTTTCTCTCGCCTCCCTTCTTTCCCCTCTCCCTCCTGCCTCCCTTCCTTCCTTCCTTACTCCCTCTATCCCCTCTCTCTTTCCCTCCCTCTCCTCTCCTCTCTCTTTCCCTCACTCCCTTCTCTTCAACCTTCCCTCCTTACTTCCTTCCTCCCTCCCTCCCATTTGCATGGAGATCTCTTGTTGGGAATGTAATAAATATGTATATGGTTGATTGGAGTAAGCCCTTTTAAGTATATAGCTTCTAGTATAAATGGCTTGTCATAATATACTTCTATATCACAAAAAATATTAATACCCAAACTGATGTTCTTTATAAAAAAATAAGGCGACTGGATAACTATTGTTCAACCCTTGATTTTCTACTTTCTAAAGACGATATGGCAAAAGCGCATACTATGTTCATGGAAAACATTTTAATGATTTTGTAGCCATGCTATTAACATTTAAATCAGTAAAAAAAAGAGTGATAGATAAAGTCACCATCGTCATGTAACGCATCTTCATACCTTCATTGGAATTTCTCTTACTTATCCAAAATACATTTCAATTTCTTAAATATCCTCGGATAATTTAATTTCTTTCCCCTGTGCAAATATCATTCTTAATTTTTGTAAATCATTTTGACCCTAGGCAAATGGAACTTGATTTCCCATTGCTCCAACTTATCTCTTCCCCTAGATCTGTTCTCTTTTATTTCATCAATATATATCTGTCATTTCCCTCTTTTCATTAAAGCCCTTTCTCCTTCCAGTAAACAGCTTATCTTCCTGCCTTCTGTCTCTGCTCACAGTTATATATCACTTTAGTCAATGGCACTACTAATGAAACTAAAATCCCTACTGGTAAACCAGGTTGTTCTGTAAATTACTCTGTACAGGGGGCTGAGTTAATGGTATGCTAAGTGAACCTTTAAAGACATTCCGTTAATGTTGTATGTGCCCTCGTTTTTTCCCCCCACAAGTCTTAATGAGTCCAAAAATGAGGAAAAGTTATCTGAAAGTAGAGCAAAAGTATAGTATAGCACAGGCTTCCCCAAACTCCGGCCCTCCAGATGTTGCTGAACTACAACTCCCATGATTCTATAAATGAAATAGATAGGCTGAGAATCATGGGAGTTGTAGTTTAGCAACATCTGGAGGGCCGGAGTTTGGGGAAGCCTGGTATAGAATGTAAGGTGGCAGGAAGCTGTAATATTTTATTACGTTAAAAAAATGGTTGCATCATTAAAAAAATATGCTTTGTATGTCTATTGAAACTAAAGATGGAAAAAAAATTTTTAATGTCAGACAGACACCTCCAGTCACTACAATTCCGTACACCCGACCGTCCACAGGTATGTGAACGAGGGCGAACCGAACCCTAGACACAACGCCTCACTGTGACTCTCGGGTCCAGCGAGATTAATTGGGAACGTACCTCCTGACTTACCAAGCTTGCATCCTTCTTGGATCACTCCAGTTGCACAAACGAAACGTACGGACATTACGTACACCACTACTCTGGGCCCGCGAGCCTAGAGGCTCACATTTCAAACCTGATATCAACCCTCGAACACACTATATGAGGGTCTGTATAACTTGATCTGTTAATCATTGCTCACCTACAGTGATCTATGTATAAAGCACTTGACTCCCTTAACTTGTTCACTAGACCCCAAACTTACACAGAGGACTGGAAGATGTCCCCCTGCACTAGGTGGCAACTAGGATACGTATTCATGTGAAGTTCAAAGTTTAAAAGCAATGCCATCGATTTTAGGGTATACTTACCTTCTACGCAATTTTATACTTTTTACATTATGACTGAGTATCTGAGCGATGTTACGCTTTATTTTGTTCTATGCTAGTTTAAATTGTAACTACAATGCTTGACATGCGACCTGTAATATCTCCATGCAAATGTTGTACATGGAGGCCTGCGTGCCTACCTTTTTTGCTTTTCCACTTCCTTCCTCAATAAAAAGAGATTTACGAAAAAAAATAAAAAATTAATGAAGATATAAAAACTGTTGACAATTATTATTAAATGTCATTATTATTTTGATGGAATATTTTTAGATACTAAACAAAATAAGAAAAGGTTCTCATTTCATTTTAGTATTGCATTCAGTATTTCATTTAAGTATTGCAAAGAAATAAACATGTTCTGCATTTGTAATTATGCTCTGGATGTTTTAAAAAAAAAATACGTGTCCTTTTTACGCATATACATAGCAGTCCCTTTCTAATTTTTTTTATTTATTTTTTTTGCTTTAATTAATAGTCAGAATTGAAACCTACCAAATGTCAAACACATCTTTCTTGCTTACTTTCTCCCTAATATCAATATGTTTTGGCACTGGTGACATTTGGTCTCAGAGATAACTTATTTAATTGCATTTTATTGCACAAGAACCTAATCTCAATAATACATATGGAAATCTTGTCCCAATGGAAAGTTCCAATCAGTCTAAAGCAGGTCTGGAACCAACCAAATGCCTAAATCTCTCTGACAAAATACGCTCTAAAAAACCCCAGCTTAAAACACATCTATGAAAATCTATAACAATACAGAACAGACAAAACATTCAACATAGCACTGCTTCAGTCAAAGTTCAGTCGAATATTCCCACTATAACGTCCTAATAAATTTTTTTTACAAATGTCTTTAAAAAGTAATTAGATTTAGTTTGAATATAACTATGACTGTATGGAATCTGTAATGTGAATTGTAGGCCCATAGTGCTCATTAAAACTAAGCACTTCATTATACAGATGGTTTAAAACACTTATATATGAGAAGTGACTTGCGTTTTCAGCAGACTAGCTCCAGGAAAGCTTTAATGTAGCTTTTACTTTCCTGTAGTTCCTTAATATTATCATCGACTAAAACCGGAAGCTCTTGCATCAAACACTCTCAGCAACTGCATTTAATATTCCCTCTTTACCACCTTAAATGTTTCATGGACAAATAGGCCTATTCATCATAGACATCTATGTCCTATATTGTATTTCAGCCCATGTCTGCAAACACAGGCATAAGTACAGACTTTGTACAACTCTGGGAAAATTGCTGGAGTAACTATATAATTATAGCTGCAAATCAGAACACTTTTTGCTGTTTACTGCTGTAAATATTAAAACAAACAATTAACAAACTCTTAAACAGACCCTAGCATATAATTGGAGGGGCCAAACTGATTGGCTCCTACCCCTTCCTCCACAAAGTGGGCTGTCAGGCAAATACTGATTATATGGGCCAGAGAGTGCATGGCCTTCTGGCCATAAAGTGTCCATGAAATGTCTAATTTGTCTATCATTAAGCCCTCCACTAATCTGCCCTCTTGATTCCCCTATTTCTTTTGTCTCTTCAATCAATCAATCTTTTTTTTTTGCTATGTAAAATAGCTAATACCTCAAAATGTCATCAGAGTATCAAAACTATAAGCTCTAGTAGGACTGCATCAGAACAAAATCACAGTAGGAGCAGAATTAGAAATAAATATAGTGTAGGTTGCAGTGGTGTATTTTGAATTTGTGCTGCACTATGCATGACGAAACTCGGACACCCCCATTCATTTAAATTTTCCCCACCCCTTCCTGTCAAGGCCGCAGGCACTTTGACTGAGAGACACTCCCTCAATGATGCATGCACTAACATGCACACTGTTTAGCCAACACACACTTTAACTGACAGACACAAACACTCACTGACAGGCACATGCTCTCAGATACACTGACATACAATGACATAAACACACTCGCTGATTTGACACACTCTGATAGACACACACAGACAGACACACACACTCACTGACAAACACACATTGACAGTTAAACACACTCATTGACAGATGCACACACTCACTGACAGACACATACACTCACTGACAGACAGACACACTCACTTACAGACACACACACACTCATTTACTGACAGACACACACTGACTGACAGACACAAACTCAAAGACACACACAATCACATACACTGACAGACACAGACCCTGACAGACACATACACTGACAAACATACACACACACACATTAACTGACAGACACACACACACTTATAGACATTTCCCCAACACTCACAATTTCTATTTTTATTTTCCCTGGGAGTGCTGGAGTGGTTTTCTGACCTCGGGTCTAGTCGGGCTGCAGGGGCTGCAGGGGCTGCTGGGCAGGTGTGTGTGCAGAGTAGGCAGCAAGGGAGCTCTGATCTTCCTGCTCAGCTCCCTTGCACATGGCTTAGTGATGCAGGGAGCCGGACTGACGCCATATTCCAGCTTCCAGCATCACCAAGCGGCGCAGAAGGGAGCTGAGCAAGAAGAGCTCAGACTACAGAACTCCCTCGCCGCAAACCAAGATGCCATCCGCCTTGGGGGGGGGGGGGGGGGGGGGACCCAAAGGTGGCCATCCGGCCAGCTCTTGGGCCCCCCAGGATACAAGGCTAACAAGGCTTCCACCGGGGCGTTTAGGGTGGCTTTTTTTTTACACCACCTGGAAAATGCCACGCAAGGCAAATGCTTTGTTAGCTTTGCGATAAATACATTGCTGGTAGGATGCCCTCTAGAAATATACTTATTTTATGGTATTTATATGTATTTAATTGATGTATTGAAGTTCTGCTGTTCTTGTTTAAGCATATTGAGTTCTAAAAATTTATTTTTATGAAGGGTTAAAGGTTCACTAAATGCATCCAGAATATTTTATGTACTGTACGTGAAGAGGTTTGGGTGCAGTGGCTCTTTACTTTTAATCCTGCAATCAATAACATTGCCATTTAGTAGATACAGTAACGTTGTGATTGCAGGGTTAACACACCTCTAGAGTCTGTCTTCCTGATTCAATGAAATGTTGCTAATAGACACCATTTGATTGGTGCAGCGCAAGGTTTTGCATTGCATGCACACTTTCCTCCAAATGATTCCCTGTAGGGAAGCATTGGGCTGGCTGAGATCATCCAAGGATGCAGAGTGGCAGGAAAGAGACCAGTGCGGTACTTTACTTACTTCATGGGGGTTAATAACTAGGTAATAGGATACTATAGGATTAAATGAAAACATGAATACATGTTTTATTCTTAACACTGTAGTGTTTCTTTAAAAGAACACTATAGGGTGGGAACACAAATATGTTTTCCTGACCCTATAGTACTAATATCACTATTTAACCCCCTGGCCGCCCCTTTAAATTGGGTGAAAACACACCCTATTTCCAGTCCGCTGGCGCTGGCTCTGCCTTGATCCACCTCATTTGCTGACATCATCAGAATTGATCATCTCAGCCAATTCAATGCTTTCCCACAGGAAAAGCATTGGATTGGCTGAGATTGTCAAGGAGGCAGGTCGGGGACTTGGCCAATTGTCAGTCCGGCCAATCACTATTACTATTAACTAGTAACTATCTACTCATTGAATCAGCGTCTGTTCAGCGTCTGTTTATGCAGTGTTTACATTAAAATGCCTGCAGGCACATACTATACTCACCAGAACAAATATAGTAAGCTGTAGTTGTTCTGGTGACTATAGTGTCCCTTTAAGTGCAGAGCAGGTAATCACGGGCTAAGGCAAAAATATTTAAATATTTTAAAATAGTTTGTTCTATTGTGAGATCAAAAAACAACTAAGTAAACTGGTAATTACACCGGCAAGGATGGGCAATTCATAATTATCTGCTAGTTTATATAACGCCATTTACGCATTTTCTTTTTCTCTCCCAATACTCCCATTGGCGTCTATTGATGATAAATTTAGCAGTCAGTAGCTGTTTTAACAGCCAATAAGGTATCTGAGCAGGTAGCCCTAAATAATAAAAGTTAAGAATCTCTTTTTCCTCCCAGCGATACTAAATCACGCTTCCATTGTCTAAAGAAATGACTGGTATTAATTTCACTTTAGAAATCTTTTTCCTGACGCTATTTCCTACACATGAAATGAGCAGTTTTCAATTACTCTAAAAAATAGATATCTTTTAAATGTAGTACATTAATCCACAATGGTAATCGTTAAATATCTATGAATGCAATTAAATGACAATGGCAAACTGGCACATTCACAAATATATTAAATGTATATTTTGTCCAATTACAATCATGAAAAATCTACCTTTTAAATTCATATCAATGACCTAGAACACATACGAATATATATATCTATTTATCTTACGATTCCTACATTCTTATGGTTTGATTTAGCGATATACTCACCAGGTTTGGGCCTTTCTCAATTTCACAATTTATGTCTAAATTTCATTTAAAGTTAAAATATAGAGATATAAATATTGCATGATAAGACTGTAAGTATTTAGTTCCATGTATATTAAGCTAAATGCATGGCACTTGACAGAAATCCAAAGAAACAGTACCTTTGTGCTGCTGTGGTCCAAGGATATAGAAGATGATATAGAATATAAGATGACGAAAACTCTCTGCTCTTGATTATAACAAAACAAATATCACTTATCAGTAAACTGAGCAGTCAGTGTCATGTGTCCAGCTTTTCTAGTGCACTTGGTCCAGAGGAAAGTCCCGGTGGACCAAACATTGACATTTTACATTGGCTGCACAGTTTGCTGATACAACATATACATACATATACATATACGGGCTATTTACTAAAGTTAGACTTCTTGGGAATTCAATATGAATTCAAAGGGAATTTTAAATGTAAGACAAAATTAGCCACACTGGAAGCATGGCTGGCATGAAGATTTTTTTTTAACCAGTTTGCCTATTTGGCCTTTAAAGGGTTACTACAACCGCCATGACCACTTCAGTGATTTGAAGTGGTCATTGTGGTAGGAGCTTGAAACACTTCACATGTAGTGTAATTTTTAATTGTGTGCCAGGGCTTGTTGCAACCCCAGCACATGTGAGTCTGTTCCGGACTGCCTAATGTCAATTCTGTGCAACAGAAAAAACTTCCACTTTCAAGCTCTCCCATCCCACACACCCTCCCTGTGGGTGCTCCCTCTCTTCTAAAACTGTGAGAAATCCACCCTTCTCCCAGTCTCCACTCCCCCCCACTCCCTCCCAAAACGCACTGTGTGTCCATACAGATCCCTGTGATGAAAGGGGATATGAAAATCTGGATTCCAGGTAAGCAAATATCTTTTTTGCAAGTTATAAAACAAAAGAGCAGGGGACCTAATTCATAGTGCCCATTAGGACACATTGCACAGAATAGGTCTCCCCCTCCAAAGTATTGGAGTAACCCTTTAATTATCAAACTTACTTTAACACAATAAAACGGTATGTATCAAAACTGTTGGAATTCCTATTCACACTTGGAACCTCTATACTCTCACATGCAACGCTGTGCATATATGGCATCAAAGATTTGTGTTGAATGCTAGACATTATTTTCCACCAAAAAAGCATTGGTTACAACAGTATGCAGGGAAAAAAATGAAAAGTCTAAAAGACCATTATAAATAGCATCTGAGTATTTTTGGAAACATAATCTGGACCTAATCGTACCCACAAAACCTTTCTGTTTTATCCTTTCCTTTTTTTTTACAGCTTTTAAAAGTCAAATTGAACCCTGATACTCTCATTGTATACTCCACTAGATTAATTAAAGTGTTGTGAAAATACTAGGGCGTGCCTTCGGCCCTCTGACTTTGAGCATACCCCCCCCCCTCCACCATTGGTGTCAGATGCCAGTTGGAACATTAAAAGGTCCACTGGGGAGAACCATGTCACTTGTGCTTCCAAAAGTAGCAGGGCTTGCCTGGAAAGAGGGTGGGTCCACACCAGAAATATGAAGGTTGGCCTAGCATAAATCCATCTCTACAATACAAATGTCAGTAACCACTACTATAAAATTCACCATAAACCTATGTCAAGCTGTCTGCCAGACACCAGTCAGTCTACTGCATGCAGAGAGTGTTACTTTAGTGCTCTATACATGGCCCTACTGACCTGTGGTAGCACAAGCCGTGTAATGATGAGGGGCAGTTTCTGTGGATTCTGGGGGCAATTAAAGACAGGACGGCAGAACAGGACCTTGAATAGGAACAGCTGGGAAGCCTACCTTGTGAGACATGCTGACTTTGCCTGGGCTCTTAATACCAAACACTAGACATGTGCGATTCGTTTCGTTCTGAATGTACATTCATACGAATTTCATGCCATTTGGACATCCGGATGCTTACGAATGTCTGAAGTGAAGAAGTTCGCTAGTTCTGAAGTGCCGAAGCTCTGAAGTGCCGAAGTGATTTGAATTTCTGAAAAGTGGCAAAACAAGAGAGAGGGATGGAAAATTACGTGACTGATGTCAGGAATCTTGACCAATAAGTTAATTCCTTTTGTGTAATGACGTCATATGCTGTACACGTCACACCACAGCTGCCAGCGGACCCTGAAGGACTCTAAAAGTACTTTGCTCCCTCGCTGCCTGTCGAGTCGCAGTCTCTACTGCGCATGACTGCATCGGACAAACATCCTTAGCTTAGGATATATAAAGTAGATATGTGCAATTCGTTTCGTTCCAAATGTACATTCGTACGAATTTTGTACCATTTGGACATTCGGATGCCTTCAAATGTCCGAAGTGCCAAAGTTCTGAAGTTCCAAAGTGACGTCGTTCGGCAGTTCCGAAGTGCCGACATTCGGCAGTTCTGAAGTGCCGACGTACGCCAGTTCCGAAGGACCGAACCGAATGCCATTGGTCCGAATTGCCAAAGCAATTTTTACCATTGCACACCTTAGTTTTAGATGTAAAATAACAAGCCCATATTTTCAGCAATAATAGCTGTTAAAGTGCTATCAATATAACTGTTATTTTACTATTCTCACCTAATTATCTCTAGTTGTATCGGTTTGTCTTGACCTACATGTTTCCCAGCCGCAGAATACTCTCGAAATCCTTCCAAGGTTCCCTTTGCTAATGTGCTTCAACCTCAAAACCCTAAGCAGAATGTGACATTTGAAGGCAAATGTAATTATTTACTAAATGGGTAAATGTGGAGATGGAGAATAGTCAAGGTATTTGTAAATGCTGGGCCAAAATAATTAGAACAAAATCTTCAGTTTTGCTTTTTTGTCATGTCCATGTACTTTGTTCTTAAATTGTCAGTGCCCTATTTTTTTCCTTAACTTGTCTCTTTAGACTGGCTTTACTTGATTTTTGATGTGGCATTTGCTCATGGTACTTCCATTGTAATTCTACCTAGTAAATATTTCTTACTTATTGTTTAGTTTTCTGCAAAAATATATATTTTTGTGAAAGTTAAAGGAACATTTCAGACCCCATAACAACTTTTGCTTGCTGAAAAGTTTTACGTGTAAAGAGTGTGTCCTCTTTTTTTCATTTTGCAAAAAGTGTAGCTTTCAATAGAAATTTATACTTTTATAAACTAACCTGGTAACACCCCCTTGGCTTTCAAGCAGACAACAGGTCATGTTACTATATGTTTTTTTTTTAGCTCAGTGGAGTTAAACTCAAGAGATAGCAATTGCCCAGAGCACCTGCCTTGTAACGACTTCTCATTGAGCTGCATTGGAAAGTCTGTGATTGGACAGCCACAGAAAGTCTGGGTAGGATTAGATGGTAAGGGTTTGCAAAGGCCGAATGCAAGAAAACTGCCAGCTATTTTTAGATTTACCCGCAATAAAAAAATGCACAATTAAATGCATGCGTGTTTTCCTTTCGGGGTATATCTACTAAACAGTGATTTTTATTTATTTTGTATTTGGGTAGTGGAGTGTCCCTTTAAATGTCTGATTGCAGTACCTTATGTGACTGCAGTAATAGCTATAATTGTGCAGATATTTTTGTGCTTTCTGATCTAAACTCTGACAATTCTTTCTCAAGTGATGTTTAAAGTACAAATCATTGTGAATGATAATGACTAATACAGAATGTCTTGTACTGTTAAATTATAACTACATCTCTGATGCTTTGTGAAAAACAAATAATTCCTCTTTACTTTCCACTGTCTTTATAAATGGCTTGTTCGCTTGTTTTCATGCATAACCTTCATATGTATATTCATTCTTAATGCTTACATAGCTTACCTGAGAGTCTGCTATAGTTCAAACAATATTAATTAAAACAAATGTGAACTCAGATTTCTGCCAGGCTCGTTCCTCCTGCTGGGAAATTCCAAGGACTGGACTCCATGAAATGATCTCAAAGGGATTTTCTGACTCTTCCTTGCCCTTGTCTCACAGTTTTGCCTCAATTATTGTAAGTTACTAATATGTGATAACTGGAAAAAAATTAAAACAATTAAATGGTTGTAACAAAAGCTCCAGGAAGTCAGGCTCCCTTGGGAATAAAGATATGCTATGGCCCAAGGCGACAACGTTTCATGATATTCATGCAGCTCCCAGTGCTGCCTTAAGTGGCTTGTGTGCAACCATTTACATTAAAAAGAAAAATGTGTTCACAGGGGTGGGCAATTTATCATCAAATGGTTATTTCTGTTTCTATCTGACCATAGATCCCATAACGTGGATGATAGCTACACTAAGTTAACTAGTTCTAGAGGTCAACATTTTTTTTTTATCTTAACCATGAACTTAATTTTTGTTTTTGTACAGCTGCAAGATTTTTAAGTCCATGAATCCATGTTTTCCATTTTTTTTAATCGTGTCATTAGAATTTACCATATTGTTTGGGGGGGAACATTAAATTGAAACCATAGTACCTTAGGCACACTACAACAGGGAGACGGATAAGATAATGCAATCTGCGTTAACTTGAATACAATATTGCACTGATCATCATGATGGTTTTGCTTGAGGTAGGTACAGATTTGTGGATTACTAGATTGATATAAAAGGATTTTTTTAACCCATCTGTAGGTGTCATTTTTCATTCAATTACCAGACCTTTTGTTCCAGCTTTTGGAATACAGATGGCAAGTGGTGGTGGTGCAAGTGGTGGTTAAGAATTAGAGCATTCCGTGAGCATCTACTTATCAACTGTCCCAACTTTCTCCAAGAGTCAGGTTATGCTGTAAGCTGTGAAAGTAGAACCATATGGAATTAATGAATTCGGTGAAGTTTTGTTAGTCTTTATATATGTATAGAATCTGTGGTTTCTTTGATAAATGCTGTCTGTCTTTCTATTAAATCTAGGTAGCAATGCATATCGTGTCGGCTATTTCTACATCATTATAGAATAATGCATTGCCTGAGTTACGTTCAGTCAATTTACTGTCAATGAAGTCCATTTGGATAATGAACGTCTATTATAATGAGAAATTGTGAAGGATAATGAAAATCCATCATATTAGGAAATAATAAGATTTGAACCTCATGGTTATATTATGAGAGCAGACCTTCAATAAAAAGACCAGAACCTGAATTAACCTGGGTGAGAGAAACATAGCAGTTGGACAAAGTATCAGCTTAAATAAATTATAAATTAATAGGTGGAGCTTATTTTAAAAAGAGAAGTTTTATAATTTTGACTGATAACATTTTGGGGGGGGGGATAATTAATTCAGGGTGGAAAATATGCTCCTGCAATTTTCTCTGTGTGTGAGATATCTCCACAAAGTGGGAAAAATAAATGAATAGGGTGTACTGATGTTTAAAGTTTAATACTATTAACAATACCCCCAAACATTGCATTGTGCAGTAAAAGCATGTGTAAAAAGTATGCAGGACACTGGTTAAATGTAAGAGGACTTTGGCAGATAGCAGATTACCAAGCCACATCTGAATGTCCCAACCAATGCTCTTTAACCCCTTAAGGACCAAACTTCTGGAATAAAAGGGAACCATGACATGTCACACATGTCATGTGTCCTTAAGGGGTTAAGGCTCCAGGGAGATCTGGCAATCTCTATGTATCAGTGTGTTATCTAAGTGAGTTTTGTACACGGGCTTCAAGATGACAGTACATAAAAAAAATGCCTCCTTCTTGAGGAGTGTCTTGAAAAACTGTTTGTTTTCTAAGTGGTCTGTACACCCAAAATAACTTTTATTATTGTGTACTCTATATGATAATATTTTTTAAAAAACATTCAACATTTATACAGGTGTCACAATACCCGTGACTTGCGGCACTGTGTGATCGCAGATATGATGTCCCTTCTGTGTTCTGATGCACACCCACTCATTCCTAGCTTCCTGGTGCCTCATTATGACATCATATGTAACATAGAACCCTTCCATTAATCTACTTTTATAATGTCAGTCTACGTGGTGTTTATGATGTATACACATTTGTGACATCAAGGTCCTCTGTAACCAATCACAACCCAGTATATGGTATATATACATCCTGAAAGTCCTTGTTTCCTTGTCCTGTCATTGTTCTTGTTACCTGAGAGTGTGTATTGGCTTTACTGTTTTCTGACCTCAGCTTGACTATTTTTGCTCTCTGTTATCCTGACCTTGGCCTGACTATCCATTCTATGTATCTCTGTTATCCTAGACCTCGGCCTGTCTCTCATTTATTCTCTATCTGCTTGCAGACATTTCATCTCTTGGTCTCATGCGCTACCCAGGCCACTGGTATGCATTTCTTAACTACATCCTTTAGTTTTTGCGTGTTCGGGTATTCCTGACAACAGGTAGATGTGTTCTATTAGTGTCGTACGTGCAAGTTAGATTTAAATCCATTATTAAACATGTTTTAAAATGATTGAATTGAGCTGAAATGATTGATGTAACTTTTACTTAAGTAACTGACCCGAGATGTGCTAAGAGGAGACAACTTAATATGATAGTATTTCTCTAATAAATTAAAGGGACAACTTGATCAATCCAGAGTTGGACTATGAGAGAAAATCGCTTTCATTCGTATAAACTAGACAACAAGCCATGGTTCATAAAAATATAAGTTTAAACTTTTCAGTCTCTATGACATGGGACTCTTTCTATTTTGGAATCTTGGACTTGATCATCATATAGTCAATACACCAAGCAAAGCAACCTGTTTCTAGATTGCTCTAGTTTCTATCTAACATATAATTTATATAACACATGGGATGAATGGAGGCTAACCTGCCTGGAATGCTGAGTAGGCTTTGAAGTGGTGACAATAGTATGCACACAGTTGGCAGGGCCGGTGCAAGGATTTTTGGGTACATAGGCGAAGATGTATTTTTCCGCCCCCCCCATTCAAAAATAACATCTTCACCTATGTGCCTCTTAACCAGCCGCTCTCCCCTTCCATTATTGGTCCCCTCCCTTCCCTGTCCCTTAGTGTTCTTCTGACAGTCACACACACTCAATGACAAACACAGAGACTCACTGATCTGACACACACACACACTGATTGACACTCATTGACAGACACACTGATAGTCACACACAGACTCAATGACAAAGATACTCTCACTGATTTGACAGACACTCACAAACACACACTGACAGACACACACATACACTGACACACTCACATGCAACACTCATACAATCACTCACAGACACACATACACTCACTCACGCACACACTCACAGTCACTCACAGACACACATACACTCACTCACGCACACACTCACAGTCACTCACAGACACACATACACTCACTCACACATTCACTCACAGACACACAGTCACTCACAGACACACATACACTCACTCACGCACACACTCACTCACACAGAGACACATACTCACAGACACTCACACACTCACTCATACACACTCACTCATACACACACACTCACACAGACACTCACACACA
The DNA here is from genome assembly GCF_036172605.1 of Pelobates fuscus. Lineage (NCBI taxonomy): Eukaryota > Metazoa > Chordata > Amphibia > Anura > Pelobatidae > Pelobates > Pelobates fuscus. The sequence goes on along the minus strand of NC_086320.1, from coordinate 319,375,974 downwards.
GACACTCACTCACACAGAGACACATACGCACTCACTCACACACAGACACTCACACACACTCACACACACTCACACACACAGACACTCACACAACCAGACACTCACACACACAGACACTCACACACACAGACACATAGACACTCACACACACAGACACACACACACTCACAGACACACATACACACACACTCACAGACACACAGACACTCTCACACAGAGACACATACTCACTCACAGACACACACACAGACACTCACTCACACACACTCACACACTCACTCACAGACACACTCTAACACAGACACTCACACACACAGATAGACACTCTCACACACAGACAGACACTCTCACACACACACACACACAGACACTTTCACACAGAGACACATACTCACTCACAGACACATACACACAGACACTCACTCACACAGACACTCACACACTCACTCACTCACAGACACACAGACACTCACACACACAGACACTCACACACTCACACACTCACTCACAGACACACAGACACTCACACACACAGACACATCACATACATTCACAAATTATTTTAATAAATAAATAATATCCACCCAGCCTCCCTACCTGGAGAGCTGGTGTGGATAATTCCCTGGGGTCCAGTGGGGCTGCTGGGCGGCGTGCGGCAGTCCTGCGATCAGGCGCGGCGAGGGAGCTCTAACCTCTCTGCTCTGCTCCCTCGCGCGCTGTCTAGTGATGCCGCGGGAGCCGGAATATGACGTCATATTCCGGCTCCCGTGGCATCACTAGACAGCGCGCGAGGGAGCAGAGCAGAGAGGTTAGAGCTCCCTCGCCGCGCCTGATCGCAGGACTGCCGCGCCGGGGGCGGAGATGGTGGCCGGCAGGAGGGAGAGCTTCCCTCCTGCCGGTCACTGAAATCTTGCGCCCCCGGAGCCGGTGCGCCCTAAGGCGGCCGCCTGTGCCGCCTTATGGACGCGCCGGCCCTGACAGTTGGGCACTCTTAAGAAAGGTATAGGTATTGCTGATTTCCTACGTGAATAAGGGTAAAATCTACATATTTGTACATATATAATGCCAATGTTTTTTCTATTTTTGATTTTTTACATTTTCTTCACTCTTCACGGAAGGCTTATAATTCAGCAATATTCCTGGCTTGCCTCTCATGCACTGTATGTGAGATAAATCCAGAAACTTTCAATAATGTGTAAGTCTGGAGACAGCGAAGGCCATTTCAAAATGCAAATCTATCATTTATTGAAGTAGTTCATGATTTTAAGATATGTGGGGTCATTACCTTGTTGGAGCTCCCAGAATATCTGCAGATCCATTTTTTTTTACTGACTGGCATATTTGCTTCCAGGATCTTTCTTGGAATTTAGCAGAATCAACTCATTATTTTACCTAATAATATTGGCAGTGACACAACGCAAAATTATAATAGTTTCACCCTAGTGCTTAACAGTTGGAAAAATCTTCTTTTCTCAAACTCATCTTTTTCTCTAAATATTTCAATAGGTGACTGTGACAAAATAATAAAATTTCTACTTCTTCAGATCACTGTACATGGTTTCAGATTACCTCTTGTTTATCTAATTGTTGTTTGGGATAGATCAGATATTGCATTTTGAGATCTCAAGTAACGCATCCTTCTGCTGACCATGCAAATCACGGAGGCTGCACAGTAGACAATTGACTGTAGTGCTATGTTAATCTTCCTGCAGGTCTTTTGCAAATATTAGAGGGTACAGATTAGCTCTCCTGCTCAAACATTTGCACACTTTAGCACACTTTAGCAAAAGTCAGCAAAATAACAATGAATTGTGCATTGAAATGTGCAAAATGTATTTTTGCTCTATGCAGAGATAGGCCAACCCCCTGAGCGAATAGGGAGGGGGAGCATGACTGCTGCCCTGAGGGGTTGGCATAGCAACCAAATGGATACAGTCGGTTTACGGTTAGAAGCATGGAATTCTGGGAAAAATTACCAGACTACTGGTGAACAATGCTGAGGGAGCCTGGCAGTGTCTTTGAATGTTGTCTGTAAGTCACGCCCATGGGGAGTGCTTTCAGTCACTGACTTTCCATGGCTATGGTTGGTATTCATCTACCTTGTAACGTTACTTGCCTTTTGGGAGTTTGAAATTTTGCGCCTTGTGGGTTCAATGGTCAGACATTTTGGCGCAGTTACACAGTGTCTAACTTGACCTTTGAGCTGTTCACTAAGGCTTCAGCTCGGTTGGTTTTGGTGCTCTTTTCCGAGGGCTATGATGTACGGGCCACTGGCACGGTCAGATTCCTTTTTGGTGCTATTCCCGAATGTAGTGTCGGTTAAGCTCTGGGTCTCGACTTTGGCAAAGCAGAAAGTTCTTTTCCATACAGATAACCTTAAGGCAGATCATTTCGTGGACCAGTTATCGTTAGGTTCTCCTCCGGTATTGGCCTTATTGTGACGATTGGTTCTGCATTGCTTGGAATTTAATATTTGGCTCGGGTGCATGTGCCAGGTGTGTCTAATGTATTGCCGACTCTCTTTCTCACCTCCAGTAGGATCAACTTCAGTGCTGATGGATTTAGTTAGTTTTTTTTTAAAAGCACCTAATCCAGGCAAAACAATAATGGGGGTTTAGTTACATTATATGATCATACATTGTATAAGCCTGCCACAACGTCAATGTACCCCATCTTTGGCAGGTCCTACACTACCAGGCTAGTGTTTGCTTCATAAGCTACTTACTTGGGGGGGGGGAATCCATCTAGAGTTCTCTGCAATACAAGGCTAAATAGGGTCACGGCATGAGGCACCTGTGACAGGGAAGGGTGCAAAGCCAAGGAGTTGGCTAGACTCCCAAATATATATATGAGAAAACAGGGGGCTGGCTGCACTCACTTGGATATGCTTAAATGGGGTGCTGCTGGGGGCCAATTTATACAATAAAAAAAAGAAAATCCAGCGCACTCTCTTATCCACTAAACAGCAACTTCAGTGCTGTCACAGGTGCCTCATCCCAGGGCTCTATTTAGCCTTGTACTGCAGAGAACTCGAGATGGAATTTTTTCTCCCAAGTAAGTAGCTCATGAAGCAGACACTAGGCTGGTAGTGTAGGACCTTCCAAAGATGGGGTACATTGACATTGTGGCAGGCTTATGCAATGTATGATCATATAGTGTAACTATACCCCCATTATTTTTTGCCTGGATTAGGTGTTTTTAAGAAAACTAACTAAATCTGTCAGCACCGAAGTTGCTTTTTAGGGGATAATGGAGTGCGCTGGATTTTTTTATTGTATAAATTGGCTCCCAGCAGCACCCTATTTATTCATATTCAGGTGAGTGCCGCCAGACCCCTGTTTTCTCATTTAATATAGTTCTAACATAATTATTTATATGCACACAACTTTGTATGCTAATATTCGATTTGCATTGTATATGAGTCTTCTCAAGTTTAAATTTATGACAACTAATAGTGGGAATATAATAAATGTTTACAGAGAGAATGGAAGTCTGTCTAATGTTCCAATAAGATTGCATCTGTTATATGTAATTTTATATTTTTAGAAGATATATATATATAAATATATATATATATATATATATATACACACAACACAAGAAATAATAATTTAGCATACATATTGTCAGGATCCAATGGCCTATTACAGGGCTTAAAGCTGGAGCTACAGCTCCAGCAGCCCCAATGTTAACCCGGCCATGGTAATACTAATAATAAAAGAAAGGGCCTCGACCCAGTAATTAGTATTGATACAATCTTGTGGACCTTACCTGGACCTTATCTTCTTGGGAGATAAGACAGACAAAGCCTAGATACTGCTGAGGGAGGATGTGGGGAGCAACATGGTTAAGAATTTGCTGTCCTTATTGGACTTGGTGAGCCTGCTTGTTGGTCAAAGACAGGAAGCAGGTTGGAGAAGACTCTTGGAAACCGTTGGGTTATCTGTCTTCTGACAGCTATTTAAGAATTTATTGCTGGCACAGTTATAAATAAAGCTGTGCTGTGGCTGTTGCCCTATCCAACTGATAAAGGTGTTGGTCTGATTTATTGGGCGATGGGGCAGTGGTGAAAAGGAGAGAAGATAGGGTTCAGCAATCATATAATGTCCAAGGTTAGTTCACTTATAGTTCATCGGTTTGGAATAAAAATAAATACTTTTAGTGGTAAATCTAAAAACCTGGTTTAATACAATGTATGGACATAATTAGCACAAGCATTAACTGTTCTCTTTATATAGGCTTTTCACTCATCAATCACTAGTGCAAGTGGAAATTTTGAGCTATGCTTTCAGTATGCCCACCCTGGCCTTAAATTTAATATTTACTTTCCATCCACTTTTAATTCTCACTTTAGTAAATGACCCTGTTAGGTAATATTTGATTATAGCATAGATAAGGCAATATGTAAAGGTAGCATAATGGCTGGTAAAATAGTGCTGGGTTTAATAAATGAGCCATTGCTGGTTTTGCACACAAGGTATCATGAATGAATACGGCAATAAGTGAATACAATAATTAATGATGAGTGAGGTAACATATAAATGTAGACACACTAGGTCATTTCCATAATTTTCTACTATTAATTATATACGAGTTAGACGTGACTACTATCCACAGCTTAAGTAATAACATTCAGTCTTTTCCCACAGCCTAGTCTAGATTTGTATATTTTAGCCAGGATCAGCTTCGTGCCAGTAGCTTTTTTAAGCTCTCGTGTTATTCTGATTCCTAATTACATTTTCTAAAATTCAATTGTGAGATAGAAAATTACCATTATAACAAAATAATCTTGCAGAGCACAGCAGTTTTAATACAATCAACAATACAGTCCATAAATGAAAGAAATCTTGTCACTTATTACTTTTGCATGCTCCATTTTTATAGAGTATTACAGTATAAATTGAAAATTTAATGTGATTTAATAAACCTCAAAAATACATCACAGTTTAGTAACCACATCACAATAACAAACAGTAATTCATTCTCGTAAAACTTGCTGCCTGCAGTCTTTAATTCTGTGGGACGAATAAGGAAAATCTTGACTACACTTGAAACACAGCCTCAAAAATGACATAATATATTTAATATGTTTCTGCCAATTTTATGTAGAGCAATAAGGAACACTGCCACATAATAAACCCCAGACAGCCGAGACAGAAAGTATTCCAACCTCTTTAATCAGACAGTTTGTGTTTGCTTTGTTATTTCCTTTTTTTAGAACTGATGATTTAAATTGACAAATTGTGAAATATGTAACTGGAGACAGGATTAAGGATATCACATACTCGAGACCGAGTGTATACTGCATAGAAGCCAGAAGCAAGGATTCAGTTTTGTGGTATGATTTGTTGCATAGGTTTTAGTGTTATTACTATACATATACATTGATCAGCCACAACATTAAAACCACTGGCAGGTAAAGTAAATGACATTGATTTTATTGTTAAAATGGCACCTGTCAAGGGGTGGGATTAGGGAGCAAATGAGTTCTTGGGAGTTCTTGAATATTGAGTTCTTAAATGTCATGTCTAGGAAGCAGAAAAAATGGCAAGCGAAACGATCTGTGACTTTGACAAGGACCAAATAGTGATGGCTGGACGACTGGGTCAAAGTGTGCCCAACTGTCCTCAACCTTCTTCCATTGCTCTATGGTCTAGTTCTGACACTCACATCCACATTGTAGGCACATTGGGCGGTGGACACGGGTCATCGTGTGCACTCTGACCGGTCTGCTGCAACACAGCCCTATATGCAGCAAACTGCACTGCGTGTTCTGACACCTTTCTATCATGGCCAGCTCTATATTTTTCAGCAATTTGAGCTACAATTGCTCTATTGGGAGATCTGACCAGACGGGCTAGCCTTTGCTCCCCACATGTATCACTGAGCCTTGGGTGCCCATGACCCTGATACCAGAGGCATGAGCATGTGAAGCATTCTGTGTTGCAGCACCCACATTGTGTCCAAGTAAATATAACCTTTTTTATTCCCTGTGCTGTATTTTGTAAGTTGTTTAGGGCAGTAGGAAAAACATGATTATTAGTATTAATATTAGATCATGCAGAATGATGATCATGGCAAAACAGGTGGTATTTATTTTGGGTGCAAAGAGCTAAATACTGAGATACAGTCTATTGTTTTCCATGATGATCCTTCCTTACTTGGAACTTTGCATTAGAATAGCACCATTTTTTTCCATGATAAATCTCCCTTAATATTATATCTCTTATCTTGCAATGTGTTAGACCACTAAAACAAACATAGAGTACCATAATGGTCCTGAAGAACTAACAGATGTACCAAAGTGTTAAACGATTAAAAAATTTGAAATAACTAATTTTGAAACCATTGATTCAAGATGCGCATGTATTAAAGCCCCCCCACCGCCACTCACAAAGTGACCTGCCGAATGATGTACTCTCTTGCTCTATTCCGTCCAGACAGAAATCTCTTCGTCAGGCCCCCTGCACATGTTAATTTGTTTGATTCTTCATTTGTCATTTTGTTTATCTCATTGAGCAGGATTGAAAAATATGTTGGTGCTTTATAAATAAATGATTATAATAATTTCCTCAAGGCAGTGTCTCTCTAAATATACAGTAGTTTGTCTGTGAAGCTTCCTTAAATGAATCACGTTTAATAAAATGTTTTCTTACATGTGGTGCAAACATCCTGAATCATTAATAATTAAAACATTGAGTTGAATGCTTGACATTTAACCCTTTTACTACTTAATTCATCCAATGAGACTTATTTGATTTGAATGTAATTGTATTTTTTAGTATATAAAATTATAATTAACATTTGAGAGAAAAGCTGGATCTACACAGGGATGGTGGACACAGAACAAGGACACCTCTAGAGTGGGGTTAGGATTTGTATTCTTGTGTCCAAAAATAAATAAATAAAAATATCCAGGGACGAAAATACAGTTGATTATTTAACCATGTGGTCGAGAAGGATTTCTTTTGACTTCCTTACTTTACATTAATATAGGCTTACCCAAGTTTATTTCTCCTTCTTCTGGATCAATACATGAAAGAAAAGGCCTTCTGGGCAGTTTTAACTTTTATTTTACTTTTGTAAAAAAAAATATATATATATATAATTAATAAATGTAAAAAAAAATATAAAAATATAGGTAAATAAGGAGGAAGAAACATATACTGTGTGTTCTTTGAAGCAAATCACGAAAGACGCAGGATGAGTGAAGTACAGATCGTAGGTAGGTGTTACAGAAGACTAAAACCGACGAAGCTAGCGAAATGGCTATGAAGGGTAGTGCCATCCCCACAAAATTGGCACAACACCATTATACCTCAGAGCCAGGATTGTAAGGCTCTGAACAAGGTGAGCATTATACTTATTGCACATTTTAACCTGATATTATTGACAGACAACACATTTGTTCCGTTTTCTCCTTGAGAAATACCATACAGCAGATTAGAGGTGTGATGCTGCCCTAAAAGCATAAAAACCCGGTTACGGAGCCAGTATTTATATATAGGCTCCTTTTAATGTGAGTGTTTTACTTCACCACCATTTATTTTACCCTATCTTACATACCATCTGCACTATCTTGTATTTTTTATCTTTTATATGTACCACTAGCCAAAGATTGTAACAAGGACGTGGGGTATGTTTACCCCATTTTGCACACATATTTTACCGCTCCACTTAAAGGTGTAGGTTTTATTTATACCACTTAACAGAGGAGGCGAGTATATCTGTAAATTTTGCATGTATCGCCCTGATTTATGATGCATTCAATGTACACAGAGGTGCTTTAGTTATATTTAAAAAATAATGCATGACATGTTTATTTTAAATAAAATAAGTAATTCTGGCATCAGGCTATAGATCAGTCGCTCTTAATTATCCCCAAAATAATCTAAATCGGGGATGTTTCATTTTATGCTCCCACACTTAGATTATGAATTAATGTTAATTACATTTATTAATATGATTATATTCAATATAATTTTATACTATAATATTTGTATCCGTAATATAGTTTTTCATGTGTTTTGTTTTGTCATTTTTTTTTTGTGGTATTTTTAAAACTTTTGCACTATCTCGGTTCTGCTTTTGCTGTTAGAGGCAATCATAACAAACAGCCATTAAGTTACTAATACATTTATAATATGCCCAGATGAATATATGCTGTTGTCATCTTAATACGACTACCTGAAAGTGACAGGACAAACTGTCAGGAGTGATTTTTCACTGTGCTGCGCATCATAATCTATTTCTTACTAACATGCCCGTCTTAGGGGCAGCAATAGAATTAATTATACTTCATTTTGCTGTCTTTAACAGTATTGACCAAATTTAAGAACAAATGAGAAGCGCTTTATCAAGCTTGAAGAAAATAATCCATCAGGGGCACAATTTAAATTCTCTACAGTTCTCTTATTAATCAAAGTAACACTTACCATCCTATCTCCACTAACCATTAACAGTCATTAAGCATTGCTGCTGATTGAAGCAATTTCTTTAGGGATCTCAACCTCATTTTTTTTAAGAGAACCCTCTTCAGTGAAAAACAATATCATAGCAAAGAAAAGACATAAAGTGAAACACGGAGTTCGTCGATCACAGTCTGACCTTGACATCATCTCTAAAACACTAGTTTGCCAAGTAAATAGCTAGCAGGTATGGAACTTCATCTGAGCATTGTTACAAAATCAGCATGTGCAAATACGCTGCCAGACAACTACTAAAGTTTGCCCATGTGGAACTTTCCCAAAATCAGCAGCTCTCCAGTTACACTCAGATGCACACGGAGAGGGCGATGACAATTTAATTATATCTCGCATGACAGCTCCACAACTGTATCAAGCTTCACAACTGGATGCACTGACATGAACAGTGTCACAAAACGTGATCATCACCTCACACGTATAAAGCCGACTGATACTAAGTGTATATATGTCTTCAAGTTATTTAGATCATCAGCCGACAGCGCACGTGTACAGATATACTTCATAAGGTTAATTAAAAACAATAGGGGTCTGTTGCAGGTAATATTAGCTTCATTCTGCAAATTTAGAGACGTTAATAAGGACATATTGGTTGATTAAACAAAAATATACCTTAATAGTTTAACTTTTTTTTTTTTTTTAACAGGGAACTTGTACATTAACAGGTTTACAAAAAAACACCCATCTATATAGATATTTACTGTATGTCACATTGCACTGGCAGAAGTAGATTTTCCTGCTGGAGCATGTGTTAGCTCTACTAAAGTATGCAGGACCACGCTCACTGGCTGAAATGTTAACTGAGTGTGCTCAGCCAATGAGCATAGTCCTGAATTGGCCGTGCTAATCTGAATAGAGCCACCCAGACACTCCATTCTAAGACAGTTTAAAGGAACACTATAGTCACCTAAATTACTTTCGCTAAATAAAGCAGTTTCAGTGTATAGATCATTCCCCTGCAATTTCACTGCTCAATCCACTGTCATTTAGGAGTTAAATCACTTTGTTTCTGTTTATGCAACCCTAGCCACACCTCCCCTGGCTATGATTGACAGAGCCTGCATGAAAAAAAAAACTGGTTTCACTTTCAAACAGATGTAATTTACCTTAAATAATTTTAAACCTTTAATCACATACAGGAGGCTCTTGCAGGGTCTAGCAAGCTATTAACATAGCAGGGGATAAGAAAATCTTAATTAAACAGAACTTGCAATAAAGAAAGCCTAAATAGGGCTCTCTTTACAGGAAGTGTTTATGGAAGGCTGTGCAAGTCACATGCAGGGAGGTGTGACTAGGGTTCATAAACAAAGGGATTTAACTCCTAAATGGCAGAGGATTGAGCAGTGAGGCTGCAGGGGCATGTTCTATACACCAGAACTGCTTCATTAAGCTAAAGTTGTTCAGGTCACTATAGTGTCCCTTTAACATGTTCCATTGGGACTTTGCCAGGATACTCCTGGCAAAATACTAGCACAGCAGTCAGTGTCGGTGTAATACATTATGTATCATGTCATTGTAGGAACCAATCAATCAATCAATCAATCAACCAATTGTAACAGAAACTGCTAAAGCATTGAAGATTTGTTATTGGTGGTTTGTAGTGGACACATTTATTGGAATTCTCTTAAATGCTTATCAATTAATTGATTAATTATTAAAGTATATATATATATATCTGTTTCAATATAAATGAAAAGCCCATCTAATCCTCCCTCCACTATGTAAAGCCAAACTAATCCTTTTTTTTATTGCGCTTTACTTTATTTTCAAAGACCTCCCAAGGTGACATGTCCACTTACACGTGTTGAAAGTGGGGATATACTTACATACATATACTCACATGAATCTGTTGCATCTTGGTGCCATTCTCTTCATCCGTATCCTGGTCTTCAGTACTGAGGGGCTTATTTTGCTTGGAGCCACCAATATCATTAAATAATGTGTCTACTTCTTTTGTGTTTAAATTGGATTCAAAACCCACCTAATCTACTCTCCCCTATTTAAAGCAACTCTTCCTCTTTTTTTGTCCTTGTAGTTTTGCAGTGTCCAGGGGAGGAGTAGATACTATAGATATTCCTCATCATTATTCAGAGCAGTATTCTTATTATCAATAAGCATTTTAGAGAATATTGCCTCAATAAAATAGTTCACAAATGTGTTCTAATCCACAGTGCATTTTGAAACCATTGCAGAAAAAAAAACCACAACAATGGTAAAAGCTTTCTTAAGGAAAACTCCTTCAGCGTGGAAAAGTAATGTTTAATTTCTGATTAAAAAAAGAAGAAAATACCCATAAAATGTATAGCAAAAAATAAATTACCCGATGATCTTCTTCACATTGGAACAAATACAGCTACCGAAGATAGAGAGGAGAGGTTTTACCTGATTACATTTCACAAGATTTGGTGTATGAAGCCTCAGCAGGCCAAGTAAAAAAATAAATAAAGTTGAAATTGTAATTGAATATTTAACTTGTGAGGTCGCAAGAATTATAGTCCTAGAGAAATAGAAAGATAATGTTGAAAATGTTAAAGAATATTTTACATTTAATTCAATTTCTATATTTCCAGGTCCATCAATTAACAAGCAATTACAAGATCGAGAGAATAATAATAACCTTTACCACCTTCAAACTATATCTATACAGAAGATTCCAAAAAGGCACCTTTTAAAGTTCTCATGTGTTCCGCATACTACCAGATAAGGAGAGAGCAACCAGAAGGGGTCTTCTATATTATCTTGGCTAAGGCATAGTATTTTTGCTTCAAGCTGTTTGATCAAATGTCTAAATCTATGGTTGGGAAAGATAGCAATAACAACTACGCAGCATTGTACAGCGCAATGTGATGGCACTATATAAATAATAAAATAATAATAATAATATAGGGGATTACACAAACGTGCACAAAGGTTCACTTGAGCACTTTCAAGTATGCAAAATGTGGATTGCTGCAGAACAAATGCCTTATTGGAAATAATTATAGTAATTCACAAATGGAGGATACCGCACTCACGCTTAGGAATCCAGGTGCTCATCAGGGCCGGGGTTGGCAAAATAAAGGCATTGACACAGAATTGAAAATACAAATAAAATTAGAAACCAGTTGATGTTTTAGTAAGAATATTGTCAGATGTTTTTTTTTGGATAATTTTGGGGGATTTCTGAGGAATATCAAATAAATAGTTTTCTTGCAAATAATGACAATCCCTTAGGTCTAATAAGAATTACACACATTATTGTGGTAATCATATTCAGAATGAATAAATCAGTCTAATGGCATTTGGAGTGAAGAATAGCATTTTGCAAAAGGTAAAATATTTTCTGTTATGTTATGCTGTACGCCTGATCTGATCCATAACGTGCAATTAGCATACACCATCAGGCATTGATGACATTACAGAGCCATGCATTGCTTTGAAAGAGCCCTTTCTAGGTCATCGACAAAATAAAATCTCTGATGAAGCACTTTCTGATATTTTTTGAGAAATATCACTGGATATAAACAACTGTTGTGGCCAGAGTATGATAATGGTGCAAATATGATAAGAATAAAAAGGTGTCCATGAGGGGGGGGGGGGGGCCGAGCCTGAGCGACTTGGAATTATCTTGCAGCAGCTCCATATGAAACTCCGACCAAACGCTGAATAATGGCGGAAAACAGCGCATTTACCGAGCCACCCAAAGCTTCCCGAGTGCCTTACATCATGGGCAAGAAGGCGAAGAAATATAAAGCAGATCTAAGATCGGGTTACCGAGACATCGGGGCTCTTATGCGCACAGCCATGCAAAAGGCTCTCCCACAGTTCTCTTTTAAGAGGCACATCTGTCATTTTACAGAGACATCTCCAGGCACACCCTGAAGTGGAGGAGGTCACTTAGATAGGTCACTCAGCTGCTTCACACGGTGTAATGCGCTGCTTATGCCTTCCCGCAAAAAAAATAAATATATATATATATAAAAAAACAAAAACAAAAAAAAAGGTGTCCATGAGAAGTACCCCAGAGCATTTTTTAATCCATGTGGATTTACAATATGCCATAATTTAAAATCTGTGAAATAAGTATTCCTCTTCAGAATGCTGTAGATGCCATAAAACCTGTTCAATGCATCTACACAATGCTGGTATATTCAATCTGGACATGTGGAAAATCTTTCATGGAGACTGTATGGAAAACAAGACGGGAATGCCAACAGCCTTAACGTTGTCTGCTATGAGATTTCCTAAATTCACAAGGCTCTTATGATCCTTAAAGAAAATATCAATGATCCAGAAATCACATTAGAGGCACTTACTATGCATTTGAAGGACTTCGGTTTCATTGTAACTCTTGTTATGTGACATGACCTTTTCTTTCAAGTCAACATTGTAAGCAGAGCTATGCAGTCAAGTGATATTGATTTGCCTCACTGCAACAATCTTCTTTAAGAACTGTATTTGTTCTGTGTGAAATTATAGACATTCCGGCTACAAATCCACTATGGTTACAGCTAAGGAAATAGCGTCTAGTCTAGGTTATGACACCACTTTCAGAAGCAGAAGTTTGAAACAAAATAAAAGTTTGCATATAACAGAATATGAGATGTAACTTGTACAGGTAAGGAACACAGTTTAAAACCTACAGTATATTACTGTGGCGAATTAGCCACGGTTTACTGTATTATCCTAAAGATGTGTGTATGCCTTTAAGAACCAAGTATATGTATGCTGCATAGGTTCCATGTGAACAATAGCGTTCGTATGCTGGCGGCATGAAAAACCGCCAGCATTCATACAATAGTTTCACGAACAGTGAATTTCAACGTGAAACGAACAAACTACCGAAGGGAGACCACACACAGGAGGTCGTGTGGCTCCCATTACAGATTGCAACATTGTTGCAATCGGTAATTAGAGGGATTCAGGGTGGCCGCCGTTCGGCTACTGACCACGCCGCGGTCGGCCATCTTGGATCCTTTGTTAGCCCAGCGGTATTTTGTCGTCGAGCGCCTGAAACTAAAATCGGCTACTCGACGGCACGAATACCGCCGGACTTCCAAGCCGTTTGGGAGTTCCGGTCCTTCGGTAAAGTGGTTCCCTAAAGTCAATCGGTAGTTTGAATGTAACTTGAATGTAATACTTGTTTCGTGCAGCGTTCGGTTATTTATGCTGGGATCTGAGCGGTACTTTCACGAAATGTGCGCTCAGACCCCAGCTATCTACCGAACGTCCAGTCGTTTAAATAAAGGGAATATTGTGAAAGTTATGGGTTTTAATGTAAAATGCCGGTTCTGCTGCACGGAGGGATAATCCACTTAACTGTATATTCTAGTGGGAGTATCCCTCTCGTCCAGCAGTGCCTGATGGGAGAAATGTTCAGAATGCCCCTGTTATGTCAGTATGGAAACCCCTTGCATGGGGACTTACATAAATACTGGAACTGTGAATAAAGACCTTAGTTGACTCCCAGCCTATGTGTCGTCTAGTTCTTGGGAAGGAAGGATTCTTATAACGCTACTAGGACTACTGCATGCTGTATTCAATTGCCCGGATTATTTATGTTGTTCCTGTTACCCAGCGGAGATACTGTGGATTATACTACCTCTCCGCTACAATTACACTCTTGTGTCAACATAACTGGTTCTCGTGAGCAGCATTTTTGTCGGTCCACAATGAAAGATGACGCTTTTTATATAACTTAAAGGGACACTGCAGGCACTGGTACTGCTTCATCTCATTGAAATGGTTGTAATGTCAGGAGTTCCCTGGCGCCATCCTAACATTCAGTGTTAAACCGATTTTAATATTTTAATGCTAAATGAGAGTTCCCAGCAGTTCGTCCACTCTGTGCTAATCATACTAACCAGGAAACATCAGGCGGAGCACCAATGATCGGCTGTGATTGGCTGAGAGTGTCAGATGACCACTTTCATCCTATGAGAGACCAATACGATTTTTGTGAAGCAATCTATATATAAGCCATTCTTGGCTGTCTGTGCTGTAGGCAAAGTCCCTGTTCCACAGGACCAACATATAATAAGAAAAAAAACATAAGCCTCAGCACTTGGTAAGAATTGTAGCCCAAAGGTGGTTTATTCAGTCATCACAGAAGAGCAATATTTCGACACATAAAGTGTCTCTCAAGCCATAATCAAAAATTAAAACAAAAGAAAATAATAGTATATATAGAATAGACTGCTGCCAAGTATTATATTGTTGATTAAGAAATGTTATTTTCCCTTCCAGTGATTTATATAAGGCTGAGTTTTTCATCTGTTCATTATATCAGGATTTTAATGTGAGAAATTGTTGACGCTGACATTAACAAAGAAAAACTGAGAAAAACATATTTACGGTTGACAATAGCAGAAGAAAAATTTTGACTTTTGCTATTTTGCCTGTCAAGTTTGAACTGGTAGAAATTGATTACACTGAGGGAATAAACTGTTTTGTAGCCGATAAGTCAAGGAAAGTAACCTTTGTTTAGATATTTAGACCTTAGGTTTAATTTCTTTCATTTCAAGCTTAGACCTCTGTGCAATGTGGGTCACCCTCTTCCAAGAGTCCTTGTAAATGACAGGGGGGCATGGAAAGCCCAGGATGGGAAGGTTGCATTTTAGAAATGGAGGAGTGTTCTGCATCATTGGCCAATTCGAGACACTGAGAGGTTAAAGAGCAAAAGCGATAGTAGTGTCTTGTGAAATATCTTTTGAAAAATATTTCATAAAGTGTTGACATGCAGTTTGATACGTGGATAACAACTCTTGAGTATACTGATGAGCCAGAAGCACCTGTCTAATATTGTGTTGGTCCCCTTCCTCCTGCTAGAATAACAAAAAACACCTCTGAATGTGTCCTGTGGTATCTAGCACCAAGATATTAGCACCAGATCCTTTAAGACCTGCAAGTTGCAAGGTGGGGCCATCACGTGGGGCCTTGCTTCAGCACATCACACAGGTGCACAATTGGATTTATATCTGGAGAATTTGGAAACCAAGGCAACACCTTGAACTCTTTCTCATGTTCCTCTAACCATTCCTGAACAATCTTTGCAGTGTGACAGGGTGCATTATCCTGATGAAAAAGGGCCACTGCCATCAGGATGCACCATTTCATGAATGGGTGTACGTGATGTGCAACACTTTCTAGTTAGGTGGTAAGTGTCAAAGTAACATCCACATGAATGCCAGGACCCAAGGTTTCCAAGCAGAACATCACAATGCTGCCGCTGACCTGCCTTTTTCACAAAGTGCATCCTGTTGCCATCTCTTCCCCAGGTAAATGACGCAGTGGCACCCCGACCACCCCAGGCAACCTGCTTCCATTTCTCTATGGTCCAGTTTTGCAGCTTCCCATTGAAGGTGCTTTTGGGGGTGGGCAAGAGTCATCATGGGCACTCTGTCCAGTCTGTGGCTATGCAGCCCCATACACATTAAACTACAATGCCTGTGTGTTCTGAAACCTTTCTATCATTGCCATCATTCAATTTGTCAGCAATTCCAGCTACAGTAGCTCTTCTGTGTTATTGAACCAGATGGTCTGGCCTTCGCTCTCCACGTTCAACACTGAGTCTTGGGTGCCCATGTTCGTTCATTGGTTGTCCTTCCTTGCACCACTTTTGATAAGTACTAAACAAGACTTGCCCCACAAGACTTGCCATTTTGGAGATGCACTTACCCAGCTATCTAGCCATCACTATTTGGCCCTTATCAAAGTCACACAGATCTTTTCACTTGCCCATTTTTCCTGCTTCCAACACATTGAACAAAATATTCTTCAAGTGAACTTAGGGTACTTTACATTTTTGCAGAAGTAATGGGATAGTTGGCGTAAAATTCTCTTTCCATAAAACACTTTCAGTTAGCCTGCTTTCTAGGACACTTTATATATTAAAAGAATGAAAGTCTACCATGCGATGGTTAAATATTGTGTGAAGGAGATGATCAGTGCAAATGCTTAAAGGTTAATGTAGATAAATGAGGGTGAATGATAAAGAAGCATTGGGAAGTATTTGTTTAAGCAGGTATAGAAGCCATACAGTTAAGCAGTAAAAGAAGAGGGTGACTGGAATAAATCCAAGACATTTTCCTGAATCCACACACTGACCTCTTTGGTTACTTTACGTCGAAAGAACCGTGCAGCCTCACAATGGGTGCTACCTGTTATTGCTATACAACAAAGCTATATTAAGGCAAGTGCAAAAATAAAACCGTCTATAGCAAAGCATGAACCATGAAAAATCAATGTGATCTCATTAGCTTCACTCACTAACTGGAAACTGCTTAACGTGATATGGTTGCCCTGAGCTGCTCTGTGAGTGGAAAACCTTTCTTCATGAAACATGCCCAGTAATACACATCATTCTTTCTGTATCTGTGTATATTTTTTTGTTAAGTCTACAAAATATTTCAAGTTAAAATGAAAATTCTATGCATCAGAAATACTACAACTTATTTGGTGGTTTTGGTGTAAAGAGACTGTCCCTTCAAACCCTCATTTGTTAACGCTGCCTTTTCTGTGTGTAGGCGGTCACTAGAGGCCCTTCCTGTAACCGCTGTGTAAACCTTGCAGGATCACCATTGCAGTCTTTGTGCTCTACATGAAGATGTTGAATGACCCATAGAGATTGATTAATTGGGATACAGCCTCCCTGTGAGGAGGTGCTGATTGGTAGCTACTCATGTAAAGTAAGCCACCAATAATTCCCTGTGGGAAAGTAGTAGATTGGCTGAGATCATCGGTAATGATGATCTCATTCGGGGGGGAGTGGCAGACTCGGCAAAACCGGCACAATGTGAGATTAAAGGTATGTAAATATCCTTCATAGAGTTAAATAGCTAAGTAGTAGCTCCAAGGGAGGGTTGGCAAGAGGCGTGGGGGGCATTAGCCCTCCTATGGCCACTAATATAGAGATATCTATGGGCTACTGCTACACAGCACTATACTAAATATATTGTATTATTGTATTCCAGTTATTGTAGTACTAACACTGGCTAACTATTTAGATGTCCGTGCCCCGTGAAATAATGAAATAAATTATTTAACTTCACTTGTTTTGCTGGTCTTGCCTCTCCTCCCCTGGGTGAGACCATCATTACAAATCATCTCAGCATTTGGGTGGAGAAGAGGTAGTGCACATGTGTGCCAATCACCACACTGTGCAGGGCCGGCGCGTCCATAAGGCGGCACAGGTGGCCGCCTTAGGGCGCACCGGCTCTGGGGGCGCAAAATTCCAGTGACCGGCAGGAGGGAAGTGCTCCCTCCTGCCTGGTCACCTCCTGGATCCCCGGAGCTCCTGCGCGGCGTGCGGCTGAAGTTGATTAGGAGGCGGCGAGGGAGCTCTCTGATCTCTCTGACCGGCTCCCTCGCGCGCCTTTTGCTGATGCCGCGGGAGCCGGAATATGACGTCCCGCGGCATCAGGAAACAGCCTGCGAGGGAGCCGGTCAGAGAGATCAGAGAGCTCCCTCGCCGCCTCCTAATCAACTTCAGCCGCACGCCGCGACGCAGCCTCACTGGACCACCAATGAAAGACCCACGCCAGCACTCCAGGTAGGGAGGCTGGGTGGGAAATTTAAATTTAATTTAGATAATTAATTACTGTGTGTGTATGTGTGTGTGCATGTGAGTGTGAGTGTGTGTCTGTCAGTGTGTGTGTGTTCGAGTATGTGTCTGTGAGTTTGTGTGTGTCTGTCAGTGTGTGTGTGTGAGTGAGTGTGTGTGTCTGTCAGTGAGTGTGTGTGTGTCTGTCAGTGAGTGAGTGTGTGTGTGTCTGTCAGTGTGTGTGTGTCTGTCAGTGTGTGTGTGTGTGTGTCAGTGTGTGTGTGCATGTGAGTATGTGTGTCTGTCAGTGTGTGTGTGTTCGAGTGTGTCTTTCTGTAAGCCTGTCTGTATGTATGTATCTGTATGACGGTATGCCTCTGTATGTATGTATGTGTCTGTATGTCTTGTACGTATGTTTCTGTATGTCTCTGTATGCATGTATGTAACTGTATGTATGTCTGTGAATGTCTGTATATATGTCTCTGTATGCATGTATGTAACTGTATGCCTTTATGTCTCTGTATGTACGTACGTGTGTGTGTCTCTGTATGCCTGTATGTCTTTGTATGCATGTTTCTGTATGTATGTATGTGTCTGTATGACGGTATGCCTCTGTATGTGTCTGTATGACGGTATGCCTCTGTATGTATGTATGTGTCTGCATGCCTGTATGTCTCTGTATGTATGTTTCTTTATGCCTGTATGTCTGTATGTATGTGCCTGAATGTCTTTGTATGTATGTTTCTGTATGCCTGTCTGTATGTATGTGTCTGTATGACGGTATGCCTCTGTATGCATGTATGTCTTTATATGCCTGTGTGTCTCTGTATGCATGTATATCTCTGCTTGTATGTCTCTAACTGTATGTGTCTGTATGTCTGTATGTATGATTATTTCTGTCTTTGTATGACAGTGTACCTGTATGACTTTGACTGTGTGACTGAAAAATGATGCCTGTGTGCCTGTGGCTTGGGAGGAAAGACACACAGGTGAAGATCCATTTTTTTTTTTTTTAATGAGGGTTGGGGGCGCCAAAATGCATCTTCGCCTGTGTAACTAAAAATCCTAGCACCGGCCCTGACACTGTGCAAATCAGAATCTTCTCATAGAAATAGATTGGCCCAATGCATCTCTATGGGGTTAATTCTGCATTTTCATGCTGTGCATGAATATGCTGAATGTTGATCACAGAGAGATTGGAGGACCACCCCAGGAAGACCCTTTAGCGGCTATCTAAGGGAGAGCCACTAGAAGTGGCATTTGAAAGCAATGGAAAACACTGCCTTTTCTCAGAAAAGGCAGTTTTTACATTGCTGAGGCTGCATGGGCAATCTTTTGCATGATGTGATGTCATAACATTGTCTCCCCATACACAGGAAGCTGTCCAGAGGTTAACACAGTAAAGGCGTTTAAAAGGAACACTATAGTCACCTAAATTACTTTAGTTAAATAAAGCAGTTTTAGTATATAGATCATTCCCCTGCAATTTTACTGCTCAATTCACTGTCATTTAGGAGTTAAATCACTTTGTTTCTGTTTATGCAGCCCTAGCCACACCTCCCCTGGCTATGATTGACAGAGCCTGCATGAAAAAAAACTGGTTTCACTTTCAAACAGATGTAATTTACCTTAAATAATTGTATCTCAAACTCTAAATTGAACTTTAATCACATACAGGAGGCTCGTGCAGGGTCTAGCAAGCTATTAACATAGCAGGGGATAAGAAAATCTTAATTAAACAGAACTTGCAATAAAGAAAGCCTAAATAGGGCTCTCTTTACAGGAAGTGTTTATGGAAGGCTGTGCAAGTCACATGCAGGGAGGTGTGACTAGGGTTCATAAACAAAGGGATTTAACTCCTAAATGGCAGAGGATTGAGCAGTGAGGCTGCAAGGGCATGTTCTATACACCAAAACTGCTTCATTAAGCTAAAGTTGTTCAGGTGACTATAGTGTCCCTTTAAGCATGCATGGGATAGGCATAAGGCTATCCTAACTATAAGATAAGGCCGGGGACTAATGAAAGTATTTAGAAAATTGGGCAGACTACATGGGCCGAATGGTTCTTATCTGCTGTCACATTCTATGTTTCTATGTTTCTTTTTTTGTAAATTTTTATTTTGTCGTGCACGAAAATACATCAGAGTCTGTGTTGCCACAACAACTAACACATACTCTTTCAAATACATCAAGATTAAGCGATGGTGTGGCATGGGTAAAAATAGCACATTTTGGTTTAAAGAGATTCAAGATACAGCATATCACATAAGTTAACTTGATACCTGGCACTGTTCTATGTACCGTTTCTATAGCTAGTTGTGTGTGCAGGAGAGATCGAGTCGTACTGAAGTGGCTCTGCGTCGTCTGCTTTACATTACAATAGGGAGCGTGAGTATGCTGGTTAGGGTGAGGGCTGGTTAAAATAAATGGCTACTCTGTGTGTGTGGCACATCATAAACGAAAGATATAACTTGTGAACATAACAGAGAGCGTAACTGTACATGCTGAAATGTCATAACGAGTGATGGCTTTAGGGTCGGTGTGTGTCCTCGTTAAATACTAGGGCTATGTGTTAACGCTGTTTGTCGGTTTTCTTTTTTTTCCCTTGTTAATTAAAAAAAAAAAAAAAGGGTACATCTATTTCAATCCTGTATAGCATGGAGCCTAGAGGTACATGCCGCTAAGTTGCTATAACATTAGTCGCGGCATGGAATGGGTTATCTATTGGCGGCTCTCTGTGTGTTTGTCCCCATTTCCCAGGGGTGGGGGGGGGGTTATCACCGGAGCAGTTAAGGTCAACCCTGTAAGGGTGTTGTCTCCGCCTACGGCATTTCTAAAACATAGTGAGAGGAAACATTAACTAGTGAAACAAAATTAAGAGAAAAAACTGTTCTGTATGGTCTGAATTAGACCAACGGGTCGCAAAGGTGATGCTGAACCAGTGACACAGTTCATGTCTGTGGCGTCCCCGTCGCTCTGGGTCGAAAGACTGTCTCTTTGTCCGCTGACTTCAGTTGAGGGCGAGGATATGGAGCTGTTGCATCGTTTTGACTTGAGAGTCCCAGTATGCCCAGTATAGCGTTGCCGTCTTGGGGGGTCATAGCTTTGTGTTGTTCACCATTGACATTCACCCATAAGGTTCTGGGCTTGCCCATTTGTAGGGTATTCCAGCTGCGTGAAGCGGTTTGGTTACCGATTGCATGTCCCTGCGCCACAGCAGTGTGGACCTGCTTAAGTCCTGAAAAAATGAGAGTCGGCAGGACTCAAATTCCAGTGGGGTCTTCCCCCGAAGTGCCGCCAGCAGCCCGAGCTTGTCTGACATTGTTTGACATCTGAGTATAATGTCTCTTGGGGCCGCGGTGGGGGCTTGCGGTGATTTGGAGATTCTGTATACCCCATCAAATATAAAAGATTTAGCCTGTCTTGTCGGCAATACCTCTGTCACCAGGCGTCTTATGTAGTGGGGCAGTTCCTCCAGCGGTACGGTCTCTAGCACCCCTCTGATTTTTATATTTTTACGTCGGCTCCTGTCGTCCAGTAGATGGACTTGGTTGGAGAGATTTTCTTGGGCAGTGTGCAGTTGTCGGATCTTGTTGTCCATTGTGTGTATACTGTGTTTTAGGTCTGTTATGTCCTCTTCTGTCGTTTGAGTACGTGCTGTCACTGCTTGTACTTGTGTGGTGAGCGCCGCTAAGTCTGCTTCCCACATTTGTTTAAGGTTGCGTTGAAGGCCTGACAGCATATTCTGAATGTCCCCTTTCGTGGCTGGGGTGCTGTCCTCTGGTACCAGTGGTGGTTCTGGTCTATAGGGGCCTGGTGGGGGACTGTCATGAATAGATTCCTCATCCGAGGGTGCTGGAGAGGCCTCGTGGGGAGTGGGCGCTTGTCTCACCCTGGGCGTTTGCAGCATTTGGCTAATGTCCTGCCGCGATTTAGTTGTGACTGGGGTCGGTTTTGGGGTTTTCCGTCCCATCTCACCTGCGGTTTGCTGACTGGTCTGTTGGTCCGCTGTGGAAGGTAAGTGCCACGGCCAGTCCCACTCCACTCTGTTTCCGTGCTGTCTGCCCGCGTAGGCCTTAACGCCGCGTTTTCGAGTTTTTACTCCGGGTGTCACAAAAAATGGCATCAGCCTAGCCGGTGAGTCTGCCCGTGTGCTGCGGTGTCGTTTGAGACCACGGGTGTCGATTTGTGGTCCCGATGTCGACGGATTGCTGTGTTTTTTCTCGGAGCTCCGGGTAATGGCGTCTGCTCCGGTGCGGTGTTAAGCTCCGCCCCCATGTTTCTATGTTTCTATGTCCAGTAGTACATATTGAGCTGGTGTTTTGACAAATTTAGCACTCTGTAAGATGTTGGCAATGACTGGCACTTCCCTTTCATGTATCTGCACACACACTCTCCCCTTCACTGTCAGAAAATTAAGCCATCTGCCAATCAGTCAGTACTTTTAGGAGGCCATCAGTATTTATTTGACTGATATGTAGTGTTGTCGCGAACCTGAAATTTTCGGTTCGCGAACGGCGAACGCGAACTTCCGCAAATGTTCGCGAACCGGCGAACCGCGCGAACCGCCATTGACTTCAATGGGCAGGCGAATTTTAAAACCAACAGGGACTCTTTCTGGCCACAAAAGTGATGGAAAAGTTGTTTCAAGGGGACTAACACCTGGACTGTGGCATGCCGGAGGGGGATCCATGGCAAAACTCCCATGGAAAATTACACAGTTGATGCAGAGTCTGCTTTTAATCCATAAAGGGCAGAAATCACCTAACATTGACACCTGTCCTCAAAGCCCCTGATACACACTGACACAGAGCAGAATAGAGACTGTTCCCCGTCCTCAGAGACCTTGATACACACTGACACAGAGCAGAATAGAGACTGTTACCCCTACATAGGGTCACTTGGCAGATATGGCGGGGTCGTGGGAGGGGGAGGATGACTTTCACCTCTTCCCCTGTTAGATTCCCGTTGTGCTGTGACATCACCCTTATACGCTGTGTAAAGCATACTATTTAATGTGAAAACAAATTATTTATTTTAAATCTAAAGCTTAACCAATTGTTAAAACAGATATGAGTGGTGGCACTGGGCAAGTAGGCACAGTATCCAATGTGAACCTCACACAGAAGCTGGCAGGCAGGCACCTGCAAATACATTACACAGGGAAAAAAAAAAAAAAAAGCAGCCTGATGTTATAGCCCTAAAAAGGGCTTTTTGGGGTGCTGTCCTTACAGCAGAGATCAGATGAGTCCTTCAGGATTGTAGTGGACACTGAATACCCTAGCCTAGCTATCAATTTCCCTATCTAATCAGCAGCAGCTAAACTTTCCCTCCTCTCACTAAGCATGCAGCTTCAGAATGAATCGAAAATGGATGCTGGGAGGGAGGTTGGAGGGTGTGGAAGGGAGGGAGTGCAGCTGATTGGCTGGAATGTGTCTGCTGACCGAGAGGCACAGGGTCAAAGTTTGCCCAATGATGACGAATAGGGGGCGGATCGAACTGCGCATGTGTCCGCTCGCCGCGGCGAACGCGAACACGCTAAATTCACCGGGAACTGTTCGCCGGCGGACAGTTCGGTACATCACTACTGATATGGTTTGGTATGTATTTTTTTTTTTAATGAATGAATTTCATTGCATTTTATAGTATGACCTTTTAGTTCTCTTTAGTTAATAAATATGCTGATTTATATTTATAACTGTGTCTCTATTACTATTAGATAATATCATAAGATCCTAGACCCTGTTGTGTTCGGGTCTGCGATTTGTACACTCCTGCTTTAGAAAATAGTCTTTTAAAGTTAACTGCTAGACACACAGTTTGTTTATGCAAAACCTGTTTGTGTTTATTTATTCAGCAACTTATCCACATGCTAACTATCACATTAGCACCGTCTAAGCTTTCTACGCATTTAATTTATGTGCCGAATCCTCACACTACTTGATTAGTGAAAATTATTTGTCTATTTAAAATAATTGCTTCATAAAAACAAACACTAAAGTGCTAGAAGAGGCTTGAGTATTTCAGCAATATATTGTCTTCAATAAATAACTTACTCCATGAAGTCATTAATAAGGCAGTAACAATATTCTAAACGTCTGAATCGCATTCATTTTAATTGCCTTGTTACATCTAGCAAAATGGCTGAGACCCAGAAGTTAAAAGAAGTGTCCGTATAATTTTTTTTTCAAACTGCTTTCACTTAGCACTGTGTACAGATGGGATTATTGTCGTGACCTTTTTAAAATGTAAAAGAGCTAATCAATAGCCTCTCCGAAATAAGATTGCAAGAAACGGATACTGCATGATGTAATGTCCAGGATTCCAACGTCCAAACACAAAGGAAACCTAGTTATTGTCTATCAAATATCAGTAGGAAATATATGTTGGCTATTAGGAGCGTTGTAATGGCTAAGGAAAATTGGCAAGAAAATTTGTACAAGTACTTGTATCAGTGAAGGGAATGTTTTTTTGTTTTGTTTTTTATGTTAGAAAAAGAACATGCAATGACCCACTGGTTCATCTAAGGATTAAATATCTCTAAATGGAAATGCCAATCACAATCTGAGAAGCTGATGTAGGTCTGTCAGGGAACATAGCAGAGATTGGAGACTGGATGCCTGCCAACCAACTTTCAATAAACGTGCAGAATAGAACACAGTTTGATGAGGTCATCAGAATGCTGACATGAAGAACCAGAGAAAGTCTAGTACTTACTATATCTTATAAAAAGTTGAAAAGAAAAAATAGTCAAGGAAGTAGACAGGAAAGAATAAATGAAGGGTATAATACTGTATTATTTTCATTTGAACAGAAACACACATTGTATGATCATATAAAATGCATACATCACAATATCAATTGATACATTAATAAAGATAATAGATTTTCATCATTCTCCTTATTTGATATTTACATGGAGGAAGACAAAAATAATGTCAAATGCCCAGCTCAATGCATAGCAGAACCCCTTAGGTGATCCCACTGTATTGAGAGTTAATCTAATTTACTTGTCTACAAAAATGTGCAGGTTGTAAAAACGATTTTATACTTTTGATGTGTTTTGTAATATTTGATTTAGTTATTACAGTGAATGACATCTGATGTTGTTAGTTTTTTTGGAAAACTTCAAACAGCATGGGCCCATGCAAAACAAGAAAACTAATTTAGGCAATGCAGTTTGCAAGCTTCTTGGTAGCATCAACTATACAGGCAGCAGTGACTGGGGTTTGGGTAGAGCACAGTATTAACCAGCAGTGGGTCATAATAAACCTGCAATATTTTGGTGATGGGATGGCTGAGTGTCTTGAGGCAAGGCTGGAGCAAAGGCACTGGTTCCTGAAGGATCTCAATGATGTGGGCATGAGGAAAAGATTAAGAGGTGTCCTAGTCTGGGCCAGATCGATTTCAGTAGAGCAACCAGCTGGAAGTAAAAGAGGAAGTGAAAACAGGGCCAGTCCAAGACGGTAAAAGGGAGAGTAGAAACTCTGAACCTTTCTTTGGGAGCCGGGCCTTTACCTAAAATCCGACCAACGGTTCACAAAAGAGAGAGTAGTAGCTAAGTGGTTCAAGTCGGCAATGGGGGGTCGAATCAAAAGGAATGAGATGAGGCTGAGGGTGGTGTGGTTCACTAGAGCAAAGGAAAATAAAAAAAATGTTTCTGTAATTCTTCTGTGGTTCCAAGTCTATGAAATTAAAAAATTGGCTCATTTCAGGACAGACTCTTTTGAAAGGTTTACGATTCTGTGAAATTGATCCTAAGTACCATCTAATTACTGTGTTCCAAAGACCTTCAGGATATCTTGCATCAATGTGGATACAAGGTAGTTTCTGTGATTACTTATAGATTTCTTGTGTAGATTTACCTTTTTGTTGTAGGAAAGTAATACCCTCTAATATTCCTACTACATGTACCAGATATAGTGGACTGCTCTAGGTTCTTTTTTTTTTTTTTTTTTACAAAATAATTCTTGTTAGGAGACTGTTTCAAAAACACATCCTTAGCCTAATGTTCTACTTTATTTCTTTGTATGTGCTTAATTCCTTTTGTCTCTTGCAGTGTCATTTCCTAGATCCACTTAAATATACCGTATATACTCGAGTATAAGCCGACCCGAATATAAGCCGAGGCCCCTAATTTTTCCCCAAAAAACTGGGAAAACTTATTGACTCGAGTATAAGACTAGGGTGGGAAATGCAGCAGCTACTGGTAAATTTCTAAATAAAATTAGATCCTAAAAAAAATATATTAATTGAATATTTATTTACAGTGTGTGTATAATGAATGCAGTGTGTGCGTATGAGTGCAGCGTGTGTGTGTATATGAGTGCAGCGTGTGTGTATGAGTGCAGTGTGTGTATGAGTGCAGCGTGTGTGTGTATGAGTGCAGCGTGTGTATGAGTGCAGCGTGTGTATGAGTGCAGCGTGTGTATGAGTGCAGTGTGTGTGTGTATGAATGCAGTGTGTGTGTGTATGAATGCAGTGTGTGTGAGTGCAGTGTGTGTGTATGAGTGCAGTGTGTGTGTGTATGAGTGCAGTGTGTGTATGAATGCAGTGTGTATGAATGCAGTGTATGAATGCAGTGTGTGCAGGGCCGGTGCAAGGATATTTGCCCCCCCCCCTATGTCCTGACCTCCCCTCCTCCTCCCTCAGTGGTCCTTACCTCCCCACCCCCGTGTTCCTTCACCCCCCTCCCCCAGTGGTCCTGACTCACCCCTCCCCTAGTGGTCCTTACCCTCCCCTCCCCTAGTGGTCCTTACTTCCCCCTCCCCTCCCCTAGTGGTCCTTACTTCCCCCTCCCCTCCCCTAGTGGTCCTTATCCCCCCCTCCCTCCCATAGTGGTCCTTATCCCCCCTCCCTCCCATAGTGGTCCTTATCCCCCTCCCCCCCCATAGTGGTCCTTATCCACCCACTCCCTCCCTCCCATAGTGGTCCTTATCCCCCCCTCCCTCCCATAGTGTTCCTTTTCTCCCCCCCTCCCTCCCATAGTGGTCCTTATCCCACCCCCCTCCCTCCGATAGTGGTCCTTATCCCCCCTCCCTTCCATAGTGGTCCTTATCCCCCCCCCTCCCTCCCATAGTGGTCCTTATCCCCCCCCTCCCTCCCATAGCGGTCCTTATACCCCCCTCCCTCCCATAGTGGTCCTTATCCCACCCCCTCCCTCCCATAGTGGTCCTT
This sequence comes from Pelobates fuscus, assembly GCF_036172605.1. Classification (NCBI taxonomy): domain Eukaryota; kingdom Metazoa; phylum Chordata; class Amphibia; order Anura; family Pelobatidae; genus Pelobates; species Pelobates fuscus. Next base: position 319,348,795 of record NC_086320.1, on the reverse strand, counting down.
ATACCCCCCCCCCCCCACAGTGGTCCTTATACCCCCTTTTTTTTATTATTATTATTTTTTATTATTATTATTATTTTTTATTTTATTTATATTTTTTTTTCGTCCCCCCTCCCTGCTTGATATATGGCAGGGAGGGGGGCTCTCCTTCCCTGGTGGTCCAGTGGCAGTTCAGTGGGGGGGAGAGGGGGGCTGGCAGAGCTGTAACTTACCTGTTCTGCAGCTCCTGTCAGCTCTCTCCTCCTCTGCGCCGTCCGTGCAGCTCCTTCTATCAGCTCACACTGTAAGTCTCGCGAGAGCCGCGGCTCTCGCGAGACTTACACTGGGAGCTGACCGAGGTGCTGAACGGACGACGCGGAGGAGGAGAGAGCTGACAGGAGCTGCAGGACAGGTAAGTAACATCTCTGCCAGCCCCCCTCTCCCCCAGTCTGTATTATGGCAATGTAAATTGCCATAATACAGACCTTGACTCGAGTATAAGCCGAGTTGGGGTTTTTCAGCCCAAAAAATGGGCTGAAAAACTCGGCTTATACTCGAGTATATACGGTACTTTTTATAGCAAGCTCAAGTGAATATATTGACATTTTCCATACCTTTTGTCTGGGACCAACTCCCAAAAAAACACACCAGATTTTTGGCGTCAGTATCCCACTCTGGTTTCAGACATCCCTTTCTTTCTTGTTACTAGTTGGGTACCTTAGGCATCTGTACTTGGACCCATTCTTTTTTATATTTTTATTAGTGATATTGCAGAAGGTCTTAATGGTAAGGTATGTATTTCTTGCTGATGATATTAAGATATGTAACAGGGTTGATGTTCCAGGAGGAATAAGACAAATGGCAAATGATTTAGGTAAACTAGAAAAATAGTCAGAGCTGTGGCAGCTAACATTTAGTGTGGATAAGTGCAAGATAATGCATCTAGGACGTAAAAACCCAAGGGCAGAGTATAGAATATTTGATAGAGTCCTAACCTCAACATCTGAGCAAAAGGATTTAGGGTTAATTATTTCAGATTACTTAAAGGTAGGCAGACAATGTAATAGAGCAGCAGGAAATGCTAGCAGAATGCTTGGTTGTATTGGGAGGTGAATTAGCAGTAGAAAGAGGGAAGTGCTTATGCCATTGTACAGAACACTGGTGAGACAGCAGTACTGGAGACCGTATCTCCAGAAGGATATTGATACTTTGGAGAGAGTTCAGAGATGGGCTACTAAACAGGTTCATGGATTACAGGCTAAAACTTACAAGGAAAGGTTAAAGCATCTTAACATGTATAGTGTGACGAGACCAATCTCGCCACATTGCATTGGAGAAGCCTGGTTGCCTGCCTGCTGCCTTTTGACTATGGACCGGCATTTAAATACTTTATTTTCCTATGCAGAAAGGTCTATTCATGTATTTCTGCTCTGGCGTTCGGTAGATTCTCGGATTTACTGAATGAACTCATTTAACCCAGATAGCTATGCCATGGAGCCTGTTTGTGTACAGCGCTACGGAATTTGTTGGCGCTATATAAATAATAAAATAATAATAATAAAATACTTTGGCTCCATGGCAATTGAACTGTATGTGTGCGGTCTGAGAGCCATTCAGTAATAATGTGTGCTCAGACCTAAGCTATCTGGGGATATGTTGCATGTCTGTATTTTATGTAATAAATGTAACCTTGTGTATTTTATTGTATTTTACTGTATTTTACTGCCATGTGTTCAATGGAGTTTTGCCTCTGTCCTTGGAGATAATTGGATTACTGAAAAGTTTTATGTGAATGTGATGCATACTTTTAAAGTTATGAATAATGTGGAAAAACTCTATTTCTCTGCTTGTGATAATTACATTACCCATTGTGTAAGGTAATTGTATCACAGGCAGAGGGGAGGATTTTGTGTGGGAGTGTCTGAGTGTATTGTACGTGTTTATTGTTTTTTTTCCAAAACCCTGTGGGTGGTACTAATGCATATATAAGAACAATAAACCCACAGCTCTGTTTGTTCACTGCTTGACCCTGAACACGGAGCTTTGTCTCGTTCTTGGGGGCATTTACTGTATGCTGTTCCAGTTTGACTGCTAGGAGTGTAAACCTATTTGTATGGTTTTTCCTATTCGGCTGTTTGCAGCATTCGTATGGTTCCGGTCCAGCTGTTTACGGCATTCATATGCTTATCTGGTTCGGTGGATTGGTGTCTACAGTAGCTGCCTGTATATCTGGAAGGGAATATCTCCTAAACGGCTGTTAACCCCTTTTATGCCTGGGGGTGCCGTTACATATAGCTTGGAGGAAAGATGAGACGGGGGGATATGATAGAAACATTTAAATACATAAAGGGAATCAACACAGTAAAAGAGGAGATTATATTTAAAAGAAGAAAAACTACCACAACAAGAGGACATAGTCTTAAATTAGAGGGGCAAAGGTTTCAAAATTAAATACCTGTTTACTAAGAGGGTAGTGGATGCATGGCATAGCCTTCCAGTTGAAGTGGTAGATGTTAACACAGTGAAGGAGTTTAATCATGCGTGGGATAGGCCTAAGGCTATCCTAACTATAAGTTAAGGCCAGGAACTAATGAGAGTATTTAGAAAACTGGGCAGACTAGATGATTCTTATCTGCCGTCACATTCTATCTTTCTATTTTTCTATATAGTTAGAGTAATAAAAATAATGAGATTATTTTGAGATCACCTTAGAACTAAAGTATTGGCAACACTTATAGTTTCAAAAGACTTTCATTTCACTGTAAGGTAAAAACAAGTGCTAAATGAAGAGAAAGTAAGGGCAGCTAACGTTTGCTACCATGTGTAAACACGTTTTTGGGAGGTACTGGGGTTAAAATGTCAAAAAGCCTACCAAAGATATATATATCTATATCATGGAAAACAAAGCTTTAATATAAATACACAAAAAAGAAATACATTTACAACATACAAAAGCAGATATTAAAATCTGTTTGTAAATGTACAAAATACATTTGACGGATAGGACTTTAGACACACTACACACAGAAATACAGGACTAACACTACAAACATTGTGATACACATTGTTACATAACCAATCTTCATCATTTAATAGGTGTATTCTACACTTAGATGCCTGTTTATATAATTTACAATCTTGCACCTTTTAGTTGCTAATTCATCTTTATCCCTGCTGATTGAAGTGATAATTACATGGTTTCCTTGCCATTATGAATTTTGTTGGCCATGATGTGAAGATACAGATTGTAAATCTTGTAATTACTTGTGCGGTGACATCAGAATATTCACATGGGATATTTCACCAAAACAGGAGGCTTCTACTCCTTGAAGTGCCTACTAAGAGAGGTGAGGATGGACAATAACAAGAAAATGAGTCATAGTTGCATGGACACAGTAAAATGGGACATAACTTCCTAGTGTATGTACAGAGTAAATTACCCAGCAGCCATTGAAAATTCAGAGCATCAAACAAATACCCATCTCTTTCGTCATAAGTTCAATGGTGTTCCACTCCATGTGGACATTGCAGCTTGCATTTATTTTCAGCTGTAACTTCAGAGTTCGGTTTTAAATGTTTCTACATCTACAGAGATGAAAAGCAATGTGGGATAATTTAACTGGAAATGTCTGAATTTCAATAGATTTGAGAATCAACCCACCCTGAGCAGATTTCAACCAAAGCCACTTTGTTTTGCAGGTCCCCCAAGATATAATCAAACCCTGATGGCCTACATCCTTACGTGATCAACTTAGCATTTATCAGTGCATAAAATGCAAACAATATGTAAGTCGTCACTTTTTTTCTGTACTATAACATTTTCAAAGTGAGCAAATATTCCATTTATAATGTATGTTCGGTACTTCCCCATAATCAGTAGCATTACTGGTGATAATTCTGCTTGATGTCATTTTGACTTTATCGCACACAACCTGGTAAACCCGGTCTCATACCTAGAATGTTAACATTCCATTTGTAACTTTTATGAATGTAAAACATTAGGAGCAAATTCTATTGACTGCCGAACTGACTTAAGTAACTGTTTTCCATTTGTTTATAGTAATTCCTTTCTGTAACACTGTGTGCTCGTTTTTTCCCTCGAGTCTTCCTTGTAGAGCTGAAAAAGTGTCAGCAATAATGACCATCTACCTACATCTGTAATAAAATGTAGAGCATGGATTATTACAGTTGTAAGTATAGGAGATTTATTTGAAGACTACAGGTGATGATGAATCTCTTAGCACAAGTAATGTCTGGAGGAAACCTCTCTTCTCCACTGAGCTGTCACAAGCAGACTATTTATTGGACCCCGAGTGCTGTTGAGTTTTAGCATAAAGAGGCAATGTGTCTGGGATGTCTCCGAGTTGGAATAGACCAAGTGTGTTTCCTATCATCAAAGATCTTTTCTTCGATGGCATTTGATTCTCTGCGTGTTTACATCCTCAGAAGGCAGGGAACAGATGATTAATATCAAACCATGACTCCTGTAACCTGAGTTTCAGTGACAGAACAAACCCAGCAGAATGAACCCTCTGCCTTTGCTCTGAATAAATGCTGCAGTTTACTGCTGATTTAAAGAGCAGGGTCAGGTCATTAAAAACTTGGCAATGCTCTGTACAGCTGGAAAACAATATGCATGATAAGCTAAAATTCAATACCTTCTTGCACTAATTAAATGGGTTCCCTTTAGAACAAAATCACAAATTACGATGCAGGATTTTCTGCATCCCTATGCATTTTTTCTGGAGAAGTGACTATACTAAGCATACATTTCATTCCTATTTTGTGTTCTCTTCAAAGAATTCTTGCTGGCTATAGTTATAATCTTCTTTTCTGTACAATTTGCCCCTTCATGTGAAATGTATTCTCGTGTGAACCTGACCTGAATTTCCAGTGTAACAGACAAAATATGTGAATTTCTAGAAAAATACAGGTAGATAGCTAATCAGATAAATGACATTACAAAATAGCCATAGTAGTCTTAAAAGGCTGTGTGGTTATTCCAAACTTAATAGAATAAGTTATGTGACCGTCATGTGGTTGTTAGTTCAGTTGCACAATAGTGACTTAGCAAGAGATCAAAACAGGATTAATGTTAAAAAACAACATATCTTGCACAGTTGAAATTAAATATTTTTGTACTTAAAGGGACACTATAGGCACCCAGACTACGTCAGCTCATATTTAACCCTACAAATGTAACTATTTGATTTTTTTTTTTTTTTTTACAAATGGCAATAATTACCTTTATCTACCAGACAGCCACTAGAGGGACTTCCTGATCAATAGATGAAAGTCTTCTTTCAGCTTATATAACAATGTAATTATATGTATAGCCATATATTTTTATTTTATTTTTGTTTGTTTTTTACAGACATACATGTTGGTACACCTAAAAAACATTTTATTCTTTAGTCGTATTTTTGTATAGAAACACCAAAATAAACTTTGAATATCACTAATATCTTTTTGGATATTATTTAGATGGTTCAATATCACTAAACAAACTTGCAGGAGCTCGATCAAAATTCCCAATTCGGTCAATATCTCCAACTTGCTTGATTTGGGAATATTTTTATTTAGATAAATACCAACTCACTGTAAAAAATAAATAGACCGTTAAATATTACATGATAAGGAGACTTAAGAGGATATAAATAAAAAGACAGATCTGTTTCATTTTATTACACTGACACATTATAGCACATTGTAGCACATATATAACGCATTTCATAGGATGCCCAAATCTTTAAATGCAGCCCTATAAATGCTATAGCCAGTTCTATAGAAAGGTATCTCCTCGAGGACCAAGGAATTCCAATTCTCTCGCAACCTCACTCTTCCAGAAGAGTCATAAAATAACTACAATAATTTCCATGCCGTGATTTAATACATGTATCATGGGTTCTATATACAGTCAAATGTTTTACACAATTTCCTTTGTGACAGAGATTGTAGCTATTCCATGCCTTCAGTGGCTAACCTCTAGCCTACTGGATAAATAGACTGTGCAATCAAAACCAATTATTAACAATAGTGAACTACAGCATAAACAAGTGTGAGAAAACTAAAAACAAAAGACCAGCAAATAAATACTATAAATAATCCTGATTGGTACATCACAAACTCCCACATGGTAAAATTTAATCTTAAACAGCAGTGATCACCATTGTAATCAATTATGTAAATAAACAAATAATTAAAGGGACACTATAGTCACCAGAATAACTACAGCTTAATGTAGTTGTTCTGGTGATTATAATAGCTCCCTTCAGGCAGTGTTTATATTGCCCCTAGGGAAACCTCCAAGTGGCCATTCCTTAGATGGCCACTGGAGGGGCTTCCTGGAGGGGCTTCCTGGCATAGGGAAAGCATTGGATTGGCTAAAAATCGGCCATTTCGATTATGTCACACAGGGGGCGGAGCCAGCTCCGGCAGCCCCATGTGGCGCTGCAAATAAGGTGAGTTTTAAACTTTTATAGGGAGGCTAAGGGGGGGGGGGGCAAGCCACCTAAATGGTGGGTTAAACACTATAGGGTCAGGAATACATGTTTGTGTTCCTGACCATATAGTGATCCTTTAACTTGGTAATGTGGTAAATATCAGTGTGAACGCTACATATTTATTGTAATATGTATGAACAGAAAATAACTAGCAATTAAATATACAGGTTAATTAACGTGAGAATTCCAAGCGAGTTTCGAATGTCAGAGTAGGCAAACAGGCAAAATTCTAGGCTGTGCTTTACTTTTGGCTACTCTTGCCTTAAATTTATGACCAGAGTCACTGTCGGTCATTGTTAAAAGTTACACAATTTGCACCTGCCAGTGAGCATGCAAAGTGTGGCTTGGCTATACTTTTCCAGAACTGGATTGTGATGCCAGTTGCTAAATCTGTAAAATATTTAACCCCTTAAGGACCACACTTCTGGAATAAAAGGGAATCATGACATGTCACGCATGTCATGTGTCCTTAAGGGGTTAAAGGAAAATGGAGTGTAACATCAAAAAGTAAACACAAACTTTTGGTGATTTACAATGTTTTATCCAATTATATATTTATCCAATATAGAAGTGACAGTCTCCTTTAAGTCACAAAGGATAAATTACATTGTGCACTTTGCACAACAGCACTGTTGATTAAGAAAGTTGGAGATTAAAAACTAAAATGAAAGAGGGATTAGTACTTCCCATGTGCTGTTACTATTATTATTTATTTTTATTATACAGTGCCAACACATTCCAAATTACTGTGCAATATAACATGGTTGCAGACAAGATGAAGTTTAACAAACTACAAAAAGTTGAAACTAGCATTAAAGGAGCACTATGGGGTCAGGAACACAAACATGTATTCCTGACCATATAGGGTTAAAACCACAATCTAGCCACCCTGATCCCCTCATGCGTCCTTAAATATAGAAATCTTACTTGTTTTCAAGTCTGGAGCTGCTTGCATTGACACTGTTTCTTCTAGACCTGCCTGCTGACATCAGCAGAAGTGGTAGCCTGATCCAATCACAATGCTTCCCCACAGGATTGAGACTGACAAGGAGGCAGATCAGGGGCAGAGCCAGCACAATTCAAACACAGCCCTGGCCCTGGCCAATCAGCATCTCCTCATAGATATGAATTGAATCAATGAATCTCTATGAAGAAAGTTCAGTGTCTGCATGCAGAGGGAGGAGATACTGAATGTTTGGATGCATTTTAGGCAGCCATGACCCAGGAAGGATCTCTAACAGTAGTGATGTCGCGAACACAAAATTTTCGGTTCGCGAACGGCGAACGGGAACTTCCGCAAACGTTCGCGAACCGGGCGAACCGCCATTGACTTCAATGGGCAGGCGAATTTTAAAACCCACAGGGACTCTTTCTGGCCACAAAAGTGATGGAAAAGTTGTTTCAAGGGGACTAACACCTGGACTGTGGCATGCCGGAGGGTGATCCATGGCAACACTCCCATGGAAAATTACACAGTTGATGCAGAGTCTGGTTTTAAGTCTGGTTTAAGCAGAGCAGAATAGGGAATGTTCCCCCTACATAGGGTCACTTGGCAGATATGGATTGACACCTATCCTAAGGATCCCTGATACACACTGACACAAAGCAGAATAGGGACTGTTCCCCCTACATAGGGTCACTTAGCAGATATGGATTGACACCTATCCTAAGGATCCATGATACACACTGACACAGAGCAGAATAGGGACTGTTCCTCCTACATAGGGTCACTTAGCCTAATTGCAGGGCGTGGCAAGGCTTTATAAGCCTTCCCCCGCCCTGCAGAGCTCAGTCTGCGCGGAGCCCTCCATGGGTGAAGATGGATTATTTTTTTTGCGCTCTTTTTTTTTTTTTATTGCGTCGGTTCTTATGGCTTTTTATTTGTCCTTTTTTGGGGCTGAAAAAAGAAGATTTTAGAAAAAAGAAGACGTCAAATGGTAAGCTGAATTTTTATTTACAGGTTAGTTATTTTATTCCCCTTCACTATTTTTTAGGGTGAGGGGGGTAGGTAGGGGGTAACTTTTTTGGGGGTGGGGGGTGGGTGACTAGGGGCTTGGGGACCCCTCGTCACCTTTGATTGGGGGGGATTTTTATTTAGGGCCCCCACCCACCACTCAGGGGTGGGGGCTGGGGGGGACAGTAGGTCCCCCCCTTATTGTTTTTTTAGGGCCCCACCCACCGCGCAGGGGTGGGGGCCAGTGGGGGAGGACAGTAGGCCCCCCCCCTCATTATTTTTATGGCCCCCACCCAACACGCAGGGGTGGGGGTTAGGGGGAGGACAGTAGGTCCCCCCTCATTATTTTTATGGACCCCACCCACCACGCAGGGGTGGGGGCGGGGGAGGACAGTAGGTCCTGCCAAGTGACCCTATGTAGGGGGAACAGTCCCCATTCTGCTCTGTGTCAGTGTGTATCAGGGATCCTTAGGATAGGTGTCAATCCATATCTGCCAAGTGACCCTATGTAGGGGGAACAGTCCCTATTCTGCTCTGTGTCAGTGTGTATCAGGGATACTTAGGATAGGTGTCAATCCATATCTGCAAAGTGACCCTATGTAGGGGGAACAGTCCCTATTCTGCTCTGTGTCAGTGTGTATCAGGGATCCTTAGGATAGGTGTCAATCCATATCTGCCAAGTGACCCTATGTAGGGGGAACAGTCCCTATTCTGCTCTGTGTCAGTGTGTATCAGGGATCCTTAGGATAGGTGTCAATCCATATCTGCCAAGTGACCCTATGTAGGGGGAACAGTCCCTATTCTGCTCTGTGTCAGTGTCTGGGGGGAGTATCTGCAGTAACACAGAGTGTCTGGAGGGAGTATCTGAAGTAATACAGAGTGTCTGGAGGGAGTATCTGCAGTAATACAGAGTGTCTGGAGGGAGTATCTGCAGTAATACAGAGTGTCTGGAGGTAGTATCTTCAGTAACACAGAGTGTCTGGGGGGAGTATCTGCAGTAACAAAGAGTGTCTGCTGGGAGTATCTGCAGTAATACAGACTGTCTGGGGGGAGTATCTGCTTGTAACATTTATACGCACAAAAAAAAATTTGAAAAAATAAAATAAAATGGTTGCAGCTTCCGAATGAATCTAAAATGGATGCTGTCCAGTAGGTGGGAGGGTCTGCTAGGGAGGGTGTGCTGCTGATTGGCTGGAATGTGTCTGCTGACTGTGAGGTACAGGGTCAAAGTTTACTCAATGATAAAGAATAGGGGGCGGACCGAACATCACATGTGTTCGCCTGCGGTGGCGAACGCGAACATGCTATGTTCGCCAGGAACTATTCGCCAGCGAACCGTTCGAAACATCACTATCTAACAGCTATCTGAGGAGTGGCCAGTGAAGTTATCACTAGGCTGTAATGTCAACACTGCATTTTCTCTGAAAAGACAGTGTTTACAGCAGAAAATCCTGAAGGTAATGATTCTACTCACCAGAACAAATTCAATAAGCTGTAGTTGTTCTCATGACTATAGTGTCCTTTTAATTCACTTACATACTAGTACAATAGCACAGAGTTCCCTGCACTTAAGAGCTTACAGTATAACAGGAGGTGGAGTTGACAAAGATTGAAGGTAAGGAGTTGCAAGAGTAAGTTAGAATGTAAAGGGCCTCATGGATAGAAGTGATGGCTTAAGGGTGAGATGTATTAATTAATAAATGAAAGCATTTGCTAAACATCCAAATGAAATTAATATTTGTGAAAATATGACCATAACACGACATCATCTGAGACAAGCTTAGAAATGGGCTGTACCAAAACGCTTAATTTTAAAACCATCTTCACAAAACAATGACTGTAACAAAATGCTTATAAGAGGAAATTTCTGGCAAATCCCTGAAAAACCTACAGGAATATTAATGGTAGGGATTGGAGAGAAAATGATTGATTGTCCTTTGAGTTATGAAATGGATGAGTTAAAAGTAGAGGATCAGGAGATGGCAAATATTGTAAAGGAAGCAACAATTTGTCTTTTACCTTTTGAATACACAGAAAATAAAACATTTAATACTCCAGATAGTATTATTAACCATAGCTAAAACCATACTATCAGTTGTATACTTTGACCACTTAAGGACCACATGACAACCCATGCCGTCATGCGGAGCATGGCTTTAATGATCGTCATGCGGTAAAATGTACCAACAGGAGATACATTTCTGCTGGTACCAAGGGACTCCAGGCATTGTTCGATACCTTGGGGTCCCCTCTGTCAGCTGGGGCCACGGTTAGACTGATAGATGAGCTATGTGCAGTACTCAAAGAGCCCTTTAAATGCTTGTAAATACCGTGGCTGAGGGATCTCACTCAGCTGCCACAAATAGTAACCCTAGGCTGACAAATTAGCTATGTGGAGTGCTCTAAGTGGTTTAAACTTATACACAACTTTGTACGTCATCAAGTGTGCTGTTCCATAGCGGGTCTAGGCCCTTCTTCACTCAGGTGTTTCTGGTGTAGTCACAAGAAAAGAATTTACAGAGAGGGCCTCTGATGCATTAAACTGTGTTGGGTTTCTAATTCTACCCAAAGTAGGTACAAAATAAATTGATGCACCCTTAATTTCTTATCCATGTCCCCCATTCACGCTTGAGCCACATCCCCTTCATTCCCTGTCCATGCCTACCCTTCATTCCCTGCCCATGTCCCATTCACTCCTTATCCATGCCTACCCTTCCTTCCCTATTCATAAATACCCTTCATTCTCTAGCCATGTCCCCATCACTTCCTATTCATATATCTGTCTATCCGTCTTTTACCATTTATACCCTCTTTCTCCCCCATACTAATTTTTATTTTAACTTACTGATGTCCCCTCCTCAACCAGGTCCAATTTTTACTTGCCCTTGCCCTTTGAACGCTGCTAATAACTTTTTAATTAATATAAATTTTCTCACTGTTTTATTTTTTTGTAAGATGGACCAATCACACGTACGCAGGATGGAAAGTGATTTGAAACCCCAAACTGGCACACCAGACAGAACAATGAGCTGTCTCAGTGAAACTGCTAGAGTGGAAAGACGATAGTAGAGCAAATCAAATCACCAGAACCACCAGAATGTAGCCAGCATAATGAAAGCAAAACGGCCTCAGACAGTTATAAATTACATAATGATATGGTCTACATGGGAATTAAATGCACATTTTCATATCACTTGATGGATCAAGAGGAACACCAATAAAATCTACATTCCAGAGCCCCACAACAGATTTGGACAATGTTTCAGTATCTTTTTCTTGGTGGTTCACGAGCAGAAGCGGCCAAATCATCTGTGGGGAAAGGACGAAGGTACAACAAGAAGTATCTCACCTCTGTTTTGCTTAAGGCTTTTTCAATGTCCATGCAAGAAAGTATACATTTTTCTAATAATAGTTGACTTTAGGAAATCTCTCCATTGTACTGTTCCCACCAATAGCTGCTAAATGCTCTATGTTATGTGAGTGTACAATTCATTGAATTAGATGCACGTTTAGCTGTATAATCTTTTAAAGATGATTCTGTTAACTCTTTGTTTTTAACATGTAAGTATTGAAATTTGCAGCACTAATCACATCTGTTTGTGCAAACACAAATGTGTTTTATTCACTAAACTCTGAACTGTAGTACATTGAAAAATGAGTTTCCTACTACACTGCAGACCTCTTATTTAGAACAGTTGACTGGACAACAGCTTCTCTGAAAACCCTATGGGTGTCCACACTAAACAGGTTAGTAGAGCCTCCACTGGGCATGTTGTCCTGAATTGCCTCCAAAGACTGCTTGCTGTCTTAATTACAGCTCCAAATCAGACGGTCAGACACACTTCAGAAAATGTTGACAAAATTGTCAAAATTTCAAAATGTAAGCTAAAACGGCCAAGCTGTGGTTTTCAGACTATTTCCAAATAAGCATGTTTTACCTATATTTTTCCATTTAGTTTTCAGTTTATTACAGATCTAGGTTTAGTAAATAAACCCCAGCCTGTTTTAGACACGGAACTTAGATTTGGTGAAAACTAACAATATCTGCACCTTTTGTTTAAATCAAGCAATAAAAGCTATCATCGTATCCCAAGAACAATTCATTAGATCTGTCTTGTATTACATTGTTGTTGGTTTGTTTGTTTTTTGCGGAGGAACATTCAAAACCTTTAGCAATTTTCAAAACATTACATATTCGCTTCCCTGTTGATTTATAACTTGTTGTTATCACCTACATTATGCCCTGGAGCATCTCTAAGCGTTTTTTTTTTTTCCACCCATCTAGACGAAGACATTTCCTCAACCTTCACATACAGTAATTTAGCCCACTGGTACCCTGCAGAAAAAGTACAGCATCATTAACAATCATATACACTTCAGGCACAAGCTGAAGCTACACTCACTGTCTTCAACTTCTCCTGTCTGCCATCAAAATTCATATCCTGTCACTGTCACTGAGAGCAGAAAGGCTTCTCATTACAACATCATTCTCGTCTTGCAAGAAACACTGATTGCTGCACTGGTGGCTTCGGAAGGCAAAGATGTAATTTAGCAAAATAATGTACCATGCTGATTAATTTAATGTAGCCCATGACTAATTATGGTAATTCATTACATCTACAATTAGGCTAAGTAATTTATTGCACTGCAGTCTCATAAAGCAGAGGATTTATATCGAGTTTTGAATGTCACCCAAAGGACATTTCTGTACCTTGTCTTTACTGAAGCAGAATTGCGCTGCCAGCTGAGACAAGCTCGCCCCCCTACTCCCCCTGCTTCTCCCACCCTACATTTGGATTCTGCCACATTTGATGTTTGTATTGCTTTCAGAATTCAGGAATAAAGAGATGCCTATTATTATTTTTTGTATTTTTTTTTTAATCTGTAGGATCTTATTTTGATGGTTTGGCATTTTATTTTATCGTATAACATGCTCTTTAGCGCTGACATAGTTGAACATAATGCGCCCAAATCTGCCTTCTTTTCTGTGAGTTCTTCTCTTCATTCTATAATAGCATCTGACATACCTAGCTAGCCTTTCACACTGCAGCAAGATAGCTTATTCCAAGAGCAGGCTTTTCCCTTCCCATTTATATTAATCCCTGTCGCATGCTAAAAGATAACTCTTCATGCCTCTCAAAGGATTAAACTGGTACTGTCAATAATTTATAAGCCCTGGTTACCTCTGGCCAGGTGAACTAAGAGGTGCATCACGCAGTATTAAACATGCCCCTATTTATTCGTTTCTGCCTAGGAAAATAGGCAAAGGCTTTCTTGCAGCAGCAAAACAGACAAATCTCGCATTATGGTGAATTACAGCCTTTATGTTACACCCCGGAGCAGGGTTTGTTCCAGCAATCCTGTACTTCAGAGACCAATTTTTTTAGCTGATCACTGTCTCCTTGACATGGCCGCAAATGTTACCTTTCTTTTTCAATCAAAAACACAGCAGGATACGCCATCTGTTTGGCACAAGTTTAGCGGTCTTTCCCCAACGCCTTTTTTGCACAGATAATTCAGACATGGCAGTTTGCTAAAAAAAAAAAAAAAAAAAACACACGAAAAAAAAACCAATCCCCTTTTTTTCTGTGTTAATTTTTTCTTTTGTTTTTACAAAATATAGCTTTCCATATCGTAATGTTCACAATTAAGAGATAGTGACAGCATCTTAACAAACAGCGGACTTTAAGAAAAAAATGAATACAATAATTTCTCTTTTCTATAAATCATGCTGAAGCACAGCAATGGTAACATGCAGAGATATGAAATTATTATAAATATAATAGTTAATGTATGTTGGACTTTTTTTTCCCCTTAGAGGCATGATAGTGGAAGAATGACTTGGAATAAGCATGTGTGCACTAACTCCCCTACATATTGTTGTCTCACTGCAAAACAATTAAATATGCATGTTCCATTATGCATGCAGCTCCTCTTTGTCTCTCATAATCTATAGTGCAATAGAATATGTTGGTGCCAAATAAATAAATTATGACAATAATAATGTTATGAAAAAAAAAAAAAGCACTTGGTTCGAAACACTTTATTTATTGGTGAGGATAGTCATTGTAAAAAATACCCATCACAGTGACTCCTCCACGCTATGCATCTTAAAAAAAAAAAAAAAAATAGAAAATGCTTTGTAATGGGTTGCACACAAAAGGGACAAGTTCCTAGCTATCTTACAGAAAATATATATTTTTTATATTACTCATTTATAGTTGTTTCAGCACTGATGATGAAGATTTTGGATGGAGATCATGTAGATGTCCAACACAAGAGGGTTGATCACTGTAGAATTTTTTTATAATAATAAAAAAAACATACTTGGGACATGCATTATATATCTGAATATTTTTTTTTCGGTTTTAAGATCTTGAGAAAACATAAAACTCAACTCATAAATAGGTTATTTTTCTGCTGGCTGAAGACTTAGTACTTCAAGTTAAAGTGTAAAAGCTAGCAATATATTGAAAAAACATTTTAAGAGAAAGTGCTTTGATGCTTTCTCCCAGCTCAGATGCAGTTCAGAGCTATGAAGACCCCCTGATGTAGGCACAGATGATCAGCACCACAAGCTAACACCATGGGGAGGTTCATAGATCTCCGAGTGCTTTGCAGAATACAAATGTATCATCCACATTCTTGTCTTAGAGGAGCTCACTGGCTGGAGCTTATTAGAATTTATTACCCATCAGCTTTCTGATGTTAATGTACCAGTTATATAAATAGTAAGACAGAAATCGGCAGGAAAAAAAACCCATATATAAACAAAAAAGGATCACAGTCTGTTTTGAAATATATTAATTAACCTCTAGATTTTTAGAAATTTTACTTTAATTTATTCCACTATCTAAGTGTGGTGAAATGTTATTCAAATCATATAGTATCAAATTAAAATAAATATGCAGTTGAAACAGCAATTACTGAGTATAATGGTGCATTTAACTGCAAGAGACCTAAGGAAAGAGTCCCATTGAACATCTTCTATTGACAAACATTATCCATTCTCAGGATGTTATAGCGCTATTAAGGTTTGTATATCACACCGAGTTTACTTATGATTGTTCCCTGATCAGCATTCCTAAAGATTTACTAATGACCACCAAAATGCATTTTCTATGTCATAGCGAAGCACGTGAAATGTTGAATTTGTTAAAATTATTTTTATATTACTGTGAATCTAAAGCACTCTGTAATAAATTCTACATAGAAACGACACTGTAGGTGAAAGACAATGATGGCGGATTTTGCAACTCTAAACATTGGTAGCAGCATTCAAACAAATATATATACAAACAAAGTTCACAAAACTCTAGCAAGCCAAATATATCCATTGCTGTTATACTGTAACATTGACTGTTTAACTGGCATAGACTTTAAACCCATCACCAGCTATTTTTATTTATTTATTTTCTGTGGCACTTGGTTTACAACATAATGTACTGGTAACATTTTATTGACACATCGTATCATCATGTTTGGTCTCAAGCCATATAATTATTTTAGCAAACTAGACATGTAGTTAATTACGGTAATATGATCTTATACAAGTAAACAGGCACTCATTAAAAATACAGTCACGTAAATAAAAAAACAAAAAACAACATTGTCAATTTGAAGGCTACGGTAGCAACAAAACGGTTAAAACAAATAACGACATCTGTCTATTAAATTGCTATCATTATGGCAACAGGAACAGATTGACATGTTAGACGATTTGTACATTTTTACTGACATA
The DNA here is from genome assembly GCF_036172605.1 of Pelobates fuscus. Taxonomy (NCBI): domain Eukaryota; kingdom Metazoa; phylum Chordata; class Amphibia; order Anura; family Pelobatidae; genus Pelobates; species Pelobates fuscus. The sequence goes on along the minus strand of NC_086320.1, from coordinate 319,332,621 downwards.
TGGGATTTTTTCATGGTGAAACAATACAGTGGGACTGTTATATAGAAAATAATACTTTTTTTCCCCTAAGTCTGTTCTCTTCTTGAGCTGAAGAAAATGCCTCCAGGATTGAACAAAAATACAATCAATGTAAATCTTGTGTCATTATGTAAACCAAAAAGATGGGTCTCAGAATATTTTTTACAGAATGATTTAATTTAATCAATTCCTGGACATATTTGTCTTGTGGCATTTTTTTTTATTATTAATACATTTTGTGTTGGAAACATTGGTAATTGCATTCATCCAACCTAAAACCAGGGAAATTATTTGCATATGTTTTGTTTATGTTATTAGTATATTTTTTGAACAGATTTGAAAATGTGATTTTCTGAATACACCACTTTTATAGCACCAGTTTGGCTTATTTATGATATTGTCATATGCCAGTTGTATAAATAAATGGCCTATTACTATAATATCAAAGTTGCATAAGTACATTTACTACTGGGTACAGTTGCATTTTTATTTAATTGTGCATTTTATTTGTCAAAGAGATGTGATCCCGTCAATATATTGGTCTGCTGTGCTGATGACGCAGCCATTGTATACGTGCTTTCCATATGTTATAAGCGTGACATTAATTTAAAGTTACGAGAAAAATGTTTACAAAGACATTTGGATGGCTTGATTTAATAAATGGTGAGATAATAAGTAAAAAAAATAATTTATAATCTCTCAAAACTAAATTTGTTTTACTTATATTTAATTAACTATTTCTTATTATTTTTTTATTATTGGTTAATAATGCATATTTTGCTATGCAGGCAAAGTTTGGTTTATGATCATATATTTTTTAGTGACAATGACAATAGATGGCTCTGATCCATATAATGAACATGTGTATTCATTTGTAGTTTGATACAGTATTCTATTCACTCATCATAGATCTGAGAAACAATTTTCAAAATGCAGATGAGTTGAATTGAATTGGAAACATATACCAAAAACTGAACTTTTTTTAATACAAAACAACTATTTTGGCCTAATTATTTAAAGACATAAACTCATTTCATTTCTCTGTTTAGGTAAAAAAAAAACACATAGCTGTCTATTACAATACAATATCAACTTCAAATGGAAATCTTTTAACGTGAAAATATAATTGTTTCCTAAATCTTAAGATTTTATCGTTATGGTATGTAATATCAAACATTATTGCTATTTATATCAATCATAAGGAACAATTAGTATTCCGCAGCTTAAGTATAGTAAAAAAAATCACATTTTGTATTTACAAAACTTTGAATTTAAATTAAAAAAATGCAATCATAATTATATATTTATTAAATTGTTATAACTGCTGTGCCTAATAGCTAATTAGAAAGTCATTTAATGTATCTATCAAACTTAGGTCAGAATGCAATAGTTAAAAAAGACTGAAATCACAAGACGTTAAGAAAATACAGGATTCAAGGTCCATAGTCAACATTTATTGAGTTTACCATTTTATGGACAACAAATTTCATAGAGCTGTTTACTGGCCTTGGACTGTAATTTTGTACTCCATCCACTGGCTCAATAAAATATGCAATAAACACATAGTTATATTGCTGTGTTTATGATTTATTTAATCTTTTCTAACTGCATGTTTTTATGCAGAATCAAAGTAACACATTTCTTTTTATATTCTGGATATTGGTCCTTTTGGTGTTCCTGATTCCAGGGATCCCGAGATTGCATTTATTGATGTGCCTGTTTTCCACTTCATTTTTGTAAGTGTGTTTGTATATTAAAGTGTTCATTTTTATCAAGATACTCTGCACTATCATTTTTATATTTTCTCTCCTTTATATCTGCCATGATGCTCCACAAGTCCTGAGGTTTATGATAACGCCTACAATCAATTTTGGTTTGTGAGTGTGAAATTTTTGCATTTACTCACCATTTTTAAATTGTTATAGCATTATTGCACTATGTTTTTCTGTTGTTATTGTATTGTAGATTTTCTATTTTCCATATTAATCTGAGGACTGTGAGGAGTCCTTATCTACAGTACTTTAGTACAAGGGTAATTGTTTTTAGAGTTTTTCTCTATCTATTTGCCCACTAAGTGTGTGTCTTTTCTTTTCCACGCTTTGGTGTATCTGGACATTTCTGTATTTAGTGAGAAATGTAATGTAGAGTCTAAAGTTTATATATAACATTTGTTTGTAAACTCAAAATATCAAAAGTTTTAATATATATATTAAATACATTTAACATTTATTGATATTCAAATAAAAATTTTACTTTTCACATTTTAAAAACAAAGTTATGTAAATAATGAAATAACCTTAAGTAGATATTGATTTGTTGTTGCTGGCATGATCTGGTTTTGTTTTGGTGCTTTTAAGAAATTTTGATAGAAGTAATGTCTTAAACCGAGAATAATTAACAGTGCGTTCAGATGCATGAAACCCAATATAAAAATCTTAAAAAGTTTCATATCATTAGTATACATTTGTAGAGCACTGGGGAATATATTGACACTGTACGAATAACAGATAACATTATTAATGATTTTTGTTTTGCATGTTAAAATTGGGTACAATCCATGGTGTACTTACCAATTATAACTTGTGTCTAAAAAATATTCCTACCGAATTTGCAGATTTTTGTAATTAACATGCAATTGATTAATTAACATTGTGAGCCGATTTGTATAGTGTGTACTGTTCTATTTTTTTTTATTGAGTACAAACATTTTTGACAAACAGCAATTAAATACAACTGTGTAAAGTGTATAACCTACACAAAAACAAAACAAAACAAACCACACTTGAAATGTCTCTGTCTCGTTTTCTTTATATATCATTTTCCAACAGACCAATATTATTTTGATATAACAAGGATTATGCTAGGTTTAGTCTGATAGTATATGATGACATAATGCTTTCAGCATTCTACACTGAAAGGAAGAGTAAAATGTTAATTTAAAGGGACACATCAAGTACCATAACAACATTTACTCATTGCATAGGTTATGGTGCAAGCAGGTGCCACGTTCCTTTCACCTCGCATGCACTTGCTTGCAACTGCTTCAATCTGCAAAACTCATAGCTATATCCAGAGGAGGATGTTGTACATATTTTACGGCATGCGCACACTATGCATGCTGCTGACATTTCTACCTCCTTTCACCAGGTTTGAGAAAGCTTGACTAATTAGTGATTGGTGGCTAGATCAAATGCTATGTCCAATTCCATTCATAGAATTGTGAACACATCTGTCAATAAAATTATAGCATTATGTTTATGGCAATCATCTTATTCAGCAATTTTGCTCATATGATCTGGTGAACAGAATTGTTACTGGAGGCTGAACTACATATCCCATAAATATCTGAGGGACTGTGGTTGACTTAAAGAGCGTCTTTGTGGTCTGGCCAGATCTCACCACTGCTGTTGTTGTATACCTGTTGATTTGTAGCAGTTGTGAGACTTTAAAAGTATCTTTTATTTGAAATTTTACACTTTCTTTTGCATTTTATTTATCTTTATAATTCATAAAAAAATATTAATGTCACTACCAGGCCGACATGTACTTTTTACTGATGATAGTAGTACACATTATGTGTGGACAGGATAGCTTGAAATTATGTAATACATTTTATTAAAACATGTTGGACACATCAAAAGCATATAAAAACAAAGTAGATAACAAAGTAAAAAATAATATATACATTGATAAAAAGATCACTAGAGGAACTTTGTTACCTCACTAGTCAGAGCTGTATTAACATAGGGGCTAATGGAGCTGAAAGTCCAGGCCCATGCCCCTGAATTATGCAAGGGTTGCCCAAAAGGTAGATCCCCAGGTGCTGTAGAACCACAATTCCCATGATGCTTCCCATGTGTTTGCATGCTTTTAGAATGGCAAGGCATCATGGAAGTTGTAGTTTTAAAACATCTGGGGATCTAATGTTTTGGCACCCCTGAATTAGGCCCATTGATTAAAACAACAAAACAAAAACTTTTGTGGACTGGCTGACCATAAACTAGTTACGGTAAAGCTGACTATGCACACTGTGGAAATGCTCTTGCTGTTCCAGATTCTCTATCAATGTGCCATGTCCCCCTTAATTCTACACTCACTACATCCACCTTTTTCTCTATCTTAGTCTGCATTCTGGGAGCGTCTGCCTGCTAGCATGAAGGGAAGGAAAGAAGTGGACAATTGAGTGCTCAGGGACATCTGCGAACTGCCCCCGAAATCGTAGAGTGAGGGCCTCAGACGCATTGATGCCAAGTTCAGAGTGTAGAAACAGCGCAGTCTGCCTTGTCCATCCTTCGTAGGCCACCCTGTGTGATTGGAAGGCAGTCTGGCTTGCAGTCACACCAGACTGACCTTCCAATGCTTCAGGTAGACCTGCCCCCTTTCCGGTCTGCTCCTTTGGGCAGTGATTCGCATCACTAACCCAACTTCTTTTACCCCGCACACCGATATCCCACTTCACAGAATGCCAATGTTGAGGTGTATGGATTTGGTTGAGAAATGAAAGCAAGAGATTAGCACAGAGTATGTTTATTCTTATAAATGCATTATGAGTTTCCCTCCAGCACCACCTCCAATGGCCTCTTAATCCGGTCCTGTTGCTAGTATTGTAAAGTAGAAGTTATACACAAGTCTTAAATAACAAAAATGTGTTTTAACACTTAAGAAAGATAACTGTTTGAGCTAACAGATCCATTTACAGCTTTGTGGAAGAAAATTAAGTATTTCAGGAAAAATTGCATAATTGAAAAATATCCCCTATTCTGAATGTAGGGTATGTATGTACAACGTATAGTGTCTGATATAGAATTGCTTACAATAAACAAATATGTAGGTGAGTATAAAAAAATATATATTGCATGTTCAAAATGCTCCAGTACATCCCTTGTAAAAATACCAGTCTTGACAAATTTTATTCCTAAATGTCCAAGGATTCCCTTTTTTCTCAAAAGTCTCCGAACCTCATACAGACTGCTGCCAACTGGAAGATGGCCTCCTTGTTTGGCTCATGATAAACTAATGTGGTATATAACTCTCTCTGCTTGAATGCTTTGAGACAACATATCTCTGCATTGAAACAATCAAATGGATCTTTTATGCTAAATATTTTTTCTTGGATGCATTTTTCACACAAAGACCCAGTGGGAGTGCTGTAAATATTGTAGATATAAGGTATAGATGGTCGTGTGATCTCCATCAACTGGTAACAGCTGGTTTAAATTGAGAGCTGTTTGTAATGTTCCAGGCACAGATTTCTTGATATTTTTTCATACGATACATGTATAATCATGTAACCATAACAGACAAAAATGTTTCAGTATATATTAGTTGATGAGATATTTCGGTCCTCCTGATGTAGAGTCGATCTCTGGGTGTAAAATCTTTGTTTGCTTTTCCGGGAAAATAATTAAAACTGCCGTTATTAGCCTCGTACGTTACTTGTACTTTACAACACAGGTAAAACTATTTTATAAATAGATCAATTATTATATGTATAACATTGCACAGAAAGATAGGGCTGCATTTGATACTGCCATGTATGCATTCAGTTTGACATATGCTTCATTAACCATGTCGACAAAATACTGGGCAAGAGACACACAGCATTCACAGATACCACCTTATAATAATCCTTTAGCATCTTCCTCGATTCTCAAGTAAGAAATGGGGTAAAATGTTTATATATTTACAAAGAACAGCCATGTTTGATCGATGCTATCTGCATGAATACATTAGTAACCATAAATATTGGCAGGATGTGTTTGGAATGTTCAAAGAGTTAATTGTTGCTATGTCAAAAAAAAGCAGAGAGCCATTACAGTGCCAGGCACACTGTGGTACTCAGTAGCACTTCTAGAACTGGGGTTGGAACCCAAAGAAAAAATGGATGGTTCCTCCACCGAGACCCTGCTCCTGGATACACATACACCCCACTCCTTAATTAATTCAAGCTTCAAATTTTTTCTCATTGACCTTACATCATTGGTTCACACCCAGACTGTCTTGTATTCATCCGCATATAAAAATGTGATTGATGACATTTACTGTTCTGACAGGAAAAGTTGTGCCGAGCAGCAATCAATCCACAGGAGGGTTTGTGCTGATCAGCAATTATGCAAATGGGAACCTATAGCCTATTAGATCCACAGGAGGGGTATTTAGGCCCAGTTCTCCTCTTGCTCTGTGCCCTGTTGTGGTTTCCCTTGTGGTTGTCCGAGAGCGCGTTATTGAATCCGGTTATTCTGGTTATTTGACTTTGGCATTGTTTTTGACTTCCCTGTGTTCTGCCATCCCTGACCCCTGGCTTTTCCTTATCGTTGTGTCTCTTTCTGTGTCCATTGACCTCGGCTATTCCTGACTATTCTTTGGTACGTTAGTCCAGCCATTCTAAGGTCTTGTATACGTTACCTTTTAGTCCTCTGTGTTACACAATTCTACGTGCTGGATCAAACTGTAATCCTGACACAGACCCTGAAGAACAAAAATATAAAGCAGTGCACTCTCACACATGGACATAACTATCCACTCACACATGTTGCCTCCATCAAAGTACGTTACGGAAGAAAAGCACATTATACATGTGAGTGCAGATATGAATGTCCACTGTTGTTCTAGGTGCTCAGATTATTACTCTACGGAGTATGTTCGCTTGCTTTTAGAGTTCATTTTTCTTTTCTGAAGTTTACATGTATCTGTATTAAAACTGGAGTTACCCCTGAAGAACAAATAAGCTGCAGGAAATTAATTTAAATTGGTATATTTTTGGCACCTTCTATAAGCTGTATATAATATATTACTTTGTCCTCTTTGATTTAGGAGCAGGAGGTCACACATATTACTAAAAAATATTTCTATTTACTTTTTCTCAGAGAGACGTGCATGATTTTCCATTTTCATTACATACAGGGAGTGCAGAATTATTAGGCAAATGAGTATTTTGACCACATCATCCTCTTTATGCATGTTGTCTTACTCCAAGCTGTATAGGCTCGAAAGCCTACTACCAATTAAGCATATTAGGTGATGTGCATCTCTGTAATGAGAAGGGGTGTGGTCTAATGACATCAACACCCCATATCAGGTGTGCATAATTATTAGGCAACTTCCTTTCCTTTGGCAAAATGGGTCAAAAGAAGGACTTGACAGGCTCAGAAAAGTAAAAAATAGTGAGATATCTTGCAGAGGGATGCAGCACTCTTAAAATTGCAAAGCTTCTGAAGCGTGATCATCGAACAATCAAGCGTTTCATTCAAAATAGTCAACAGGGTCGCAAGAAGCGTGTGGAGAAACCAAGGCGCAAAATAACTGCCCATGAACTGAGAAAAGTCAAGCGTGCAGCTGCCAAGATGCCACTTGCCACCAGTTTGGCCATATTTCAGAGCTGCAACATCACTGGAGTGCCCAAAAGCACAAGGTGTGCAATACTCAGAGACATGGCCAAGGTAAGAAAGGCTGAAAGACGACCACCACTGAACAAGACACACAAGCTGAAACGTCAAGACTGGGCCAAGAAATATCTCAAGACTGTTTTTTCTAAGGTTTTATGGACTGATGAAATGAGAGTGAGCCTTGATGGGCCAGGTGGATGGATTGGTAAAGGGCAGAGAGCTCCAGTCCGACTCAGACGCCAGCAAGGTGGAGGTGGAGTACTGGTTTGGGCTGGTATCATCAAAGATGAGCTTGTGGGGCCTTTTCGGGTTGAGGATGGAGTCAAGCTCAACTCCCAGTCCTACTGCCAGTTTCTGGAAGACACCTTCTTCAAGCAGTGGTACAGGAAGAAGTCTGCATCCTTCAAGAAAAACATGATTTTCATGCAGGACAATGCTCCATCACACGTGTCCAAGTACTCCACAGCGTGGCTGGCAAGAAAGGGTATAAAAGAAGAAAATCTAATGACATGGCCTCCTTGTTCACCTGATCCCCATTGAGAACCTTTGGTCCATCATCAAATGTGAGATTTACAAGGAGGGAAAACAGTACACCTCTCTGAACAGTGTCTGGGAGGCTGTGGTTGCTGCTGCACGCAATGTTGATGGTGAACAGATCAAAACACTGACAGAATCCATGGATGGCAGGCTTTTGAGTGTCCTTGCAAAGAAAGGTGGCTATATTGGTCACTGATTTGTTTTTGTTATGTTTTTGAATGTCAGAAATGTATATTTGTGAATGTTGAGATGTTATATTGGTTTCACTGGTAAAAATAAATAATTGAAATGGGTATATATTTGTGTTTTGTTAAGTTGCCTAATAATTATGCACAGTAATAGTCACCTGCACACACAGATATCCCCCTAAAATAAATATAACTAAAAAAAAACTAAAAACTACTTCCAAAAATATTCAGCTTTGATATTAATGAGTTTTTTGGGTTCATTGAGAACATGGTTGTTGTTCAATAATAAAATTAATCCTCAAAAATACAACTTGCCTAATAATTCTGCACTCCCTGTATATTCAAGCGCATGGGATATTAAAATTCAGAATCTTCTAGACGTTTTCCTGTGTGTAGGCCACCCAGCGACCTTCTCCTTAATGGTAAACTGGACGTGTGTGGTATAACTTATAGGTATATTGTACTAGATGTCGTAAATGCTGAACATGAACTTGTCATGTTGTGTCACTTGATGACACACGTTATGACATGTCAACATTGATGACATTTCAATGACGTGGCAGTTTCTACTCCTATTCTTTGCAGAGTACATTTCCCTAATTGAACTTATTTTTGTATATCATTTTTATAATTATTTTGAAAATATTAATATTTTTTAAAAAACAGTGATGTTTAAAATAAGCGTACAATCTTCATATAAGTTATTCTAACGTAAAAGAGCACATTTTACAGAAATGTGGATTTCCATGTAACTGTTATGTAGCTAGCTAAGTGTTATTATTTCAGTGGCGGACTTGTGTCTGACGTTCGCTCATTCTCATCTTTGCATTTTCTGGTCATTGACCATGATTGCAATGCCAATTATGTTTGACATGTACAACACTATGAAAATAATGTGTTTTTCCACAAAACATAGTGAGCGAGATAATGCATAATCCTGCATCAAGTGTTTTTTTTTTTTTATATCGGGTTCTCTGTCTCGTGTTACTGAGATAATGGCATGAATGATGTTATAATAAGATTTTTGAAATAAAACATGGAACCAGTGGATATTTTCCTGGTCTACTGTACATTCTGGAGGACTGCATTAGATCAATGTTATACAGTTACTTCATATTGTATCAACCTTTGCCCTAATTCTTGATTTTCACAGTAATACAGGGAGTAGAAAGGAATATGCAAAAAAGCAAACAAAAAAGTCTCACACACACACAATAAATAAATAAATTACCATCATATTTGAAAGTGTGGTATTCAGAGGCTCTCATTCAGAGCTGCTGTTCTCCTTATATGATAACGATGGGCATCATTTTGTGTTTAATTTCTAGAGACTCTTCTTCCTTGTAACCAAACGTGTAGCAAGGAAACAAATTGATCCAACCCGAGCAGCTTCTTATCTAAGCCTATCCAAAGTAATTCTAACATACTCCTCACCAAAGACAGAGATATAGAGTTAAAGTGCAACAGTCACACAGGATTCTTAATATAATGTTTACTGTTCTGTTATAGTTAACATAATATTTTTGTTATTTGTAAGAAAACTAAATGATAAGTAGAAAAGCATACCTATTTATCCTATAATGGGTGCCTCCATCCTGAATCCCTGTAAACAATTGTTATAGAATCTATCCTCTGCACCTAGCAGACAATACATAGAGAACAGGATGAATTCAACGAGAGAATAAATTAAACACGTTTTCCATTCTCCTCCTCATTTGCATTGTGTGCCCGAGCTGTGCCTGACTCATGATATTGTTTGTTATGTCTTTAACCCCTTAAGGACACATGACGGAAATATTCCGTCATTATTCCCTTTTATTCCAGAATTTGTGTCCTTAAGAGGTTAATATAGTTTTTGCTGTTCTTTTTTAAATAGAGTATTATGTGAAAAATGTTATGGGTGATTTGTGATGGGTCAGATTAAATACATTTGTGCTGCAAAACAGCTTACCAATCATAAAAGATTATCATGACGCAAATATTCCTTCTCAGTCACCTTAGTCAGCAAAAAACAGTTGATTAGAACCCCCACCCCACATACATACACACACACACACACACACACACGCACACAGAAACACAGCATAGGAATGGAGTAATGTATGCTGAATACACTTTGGGAATGGCAGCTGCTTCTCCAATGTGTACATCTGCTTGTAACCCTTGATAATCATTAGATTCAGAAATATGAGACCAAAGCCTGTTGTTTTGCAAAAATAGGCACATTTAGAGCTCTAAATTCTACGTATGCATCTATCAGATGTACATGAACATGTGGCTCATATGGCACTGCTCTAATCACTTTGACTGACAGGGTTCAACAGATTTTGTGCTTAAGCAGTACCATATAATGATTTCCCACCTACCAATTTATAGTTAGCTATGGACAAGGTTATTTGAAGCTGAACACTGTGTGTATGGACATTTTATAAATACAAACAACACTGGAATGTTTTTACATTAGCAGTGATATATGGTGAGTTAGAAAGAAAGAAGAAGGAAGAAAGTAAGGAGAGAGGAAGAAAGGAGAGAGGAAGAAAGAAAGAGACAGGGTCGGAGGGAGGAAGGAAGGACTGTTAAATTTATATTGTTAATTTTAGTATATCTGACAACTAAACTTACCGCAAAAACACATAAATATTGTAAACTTCTTCAAAATTAAGCACAAAATTGTATGTGCTCATACTGCTTAGTTTTAAATCATTAATTGTTTAATTGCACGTTGATTAGAGAGAAGCCAGGCTGAGAAGAAGCAAAGCCCCTGGGGACTATATGACATGGAGTCTGATACAAAACACATAGCATGAGCTATACGTACTCTTAGTGTTACATCTTTACTAAACGACGACGCAATATTAGAACGTGCAGCATACTAAGATGAAACATGAGCTGCAATTGCAGCTTTTATGACTTATTAAACGGCACCTATCTCAAGGCACCAGAGGCATGACTAGGAATCGATTATTTTAACTGAGGAAGTCATTTTCATACACTCAAGATTCTTTGTTACGGTCGCTACCCATTCCCGAGCATGGCAGTACAGTCCCTATGTTCTAGAGTGATAGATCCAGGATTTTTAATTTTTAATTACACAACTCATTAAATATCAATATTACGAACGAAAGATTTTTTTTTTCTGTTATTTCTGATAGCCACATTTCTTTGAATACATTTATTTGACAATAACACTGTACTTCTTCATTTTGCGTGAAGGCCAGATGGCATTAGACTCATTTACTTCACCTTGTTGTGTCTAATTACTACAATCAACACACTATTTTCTAAATTAATCATAACAAAGTAACTTCATTAGTAACACAGCAGGCTGTGGAATTATTAGCACCATAGCAGGTTTGCAAACAATTAAACTTTATTTGAACCTTAGAAATTTGCAGGGTGGAATATGTCTAGGGCTGAACAGAACAATGGTATAATTTGCAGTACAGGACACAATTTCATTACTATTTCTTGCATTTAAAAAGAACAAGTCTCTGAGACAAATGTGCTTTACTCCAGACACAATTGCGGATTTCTTTAAAAACGTCTGAAAACCATTCCAAAATAGTTCTGTAGCGATCTCTAAAAGCATGATATATTTTCTTTAAAAAATAAACAATTGCTGGCATATTTTGCCATGTATTCAGAAATACAGATTTTTAAAGCGGTATTTGTATTTAATGAAAAATAAAACAGGACAAAGTTACACTTTCTTTATTTTAACCAAGTCACTGAAAGGTCAGGTCATTGTTTTAATCAGTTGGTGTAGCACTCCACCTCCTGGTCATCCAGAGTAAAAACTACAACCAGCTTTTTAGTGGTTAAGGGGACATAGTTATATGCTCCCACTAAATAAAGTGATGGGGGCTGGGTCAAAGGAATTTAGTTTCACCATTTATGCTTAACATCTGCCATCTGCTGGCCACTTAGGACACTACATCAAACAATATTTTTCAATGGATTTTTTAAGCATACGTATATAAAGATATATAGATACTCACATTTATTTTGTAGATGGAATATATTTAGAACATTAAACAGACATTCTAAATGTATAATAAATGTCATTTAGCAGACATAGAGTTATAGATTGGTTGACATTTATAGTAGATTGAGAGAATAGCCCATTGTGCCCAATAGTACCCCATGAATAAAATGGGTACATGCTTCTCTTTAATCCTTAAACAAAAAAAATCATAAAACAGGACTATAAACATATAACACATTCATTAGGTTAAGAAAACGGTAAATCTCAGAGGTTTATACGCTAAACCAGAAATTGCAGATTATTGAAAAGGTTGAATTGTTTCCAATTACCTATATTGTTTTACAATTTACCATTCCTTCATCATACCTCCACAATTTCCCGTTTAGTGAATTTAGTGAGCTTCAACGGATTTTTTGTTGAAATACTCTAAAAAAAGAAAATGCAAAGCGCAATGCTTTCAGTAGCTAAGAAACACTTAACAGAATATAAAAAAATATATATCATTGCTGATTAGAGGAACAAACTCCATCCAAAATATACAAAAATACTAAATCTAGTGTGTGAGATACTAAAATATTAAATGAAATTGTGATATAGGAGAAACCTTCAAACAATATATTACCATACAGCCTAAGCACAGATGCATGTCATTTTTATCTGTGTATAATTATAAATTAAATCTGGAGGGGAAAAAAGCTTAGCATTGTGGAATTAATGACTCAGTAAAAAAAAAAGGAGAAATTCTGCACACCATAATTAATTAAATATTGTAAGATACTTGTCTTATTCTTCTTTCTCTCCTAATTAAAGATGGTTTCTAGAGGGAAGGAGAGAGAAAAAAAAAAGTTCAACAAAAAAGAAAATATACAATAGCCTTATCGTAAAGATTGAACTACCTTAGACAGAAATTAATTAAAATGTTTGATTGAAGGCAATATACAGTAGCAAGCCGTGGAAAAGATAAGCGTATAATCCAGTCACTGCAATGTGGGATGCTATTGCATGCAGACAACTAATGGGGCAGTATTAATTAAGGCTTAAAAGCTATTTTTTGCAACAGTCTTTAAGTTAATATAACTGCAGCAGAGGTTTTAGGAAGGAAATGCTTATAAAACAGAGAACAGAAGAACACACAAGCCATTATGGTAGATTGGATTAAAATGTACTTACCCGGGCCTCTCAAATGTCATACATCTCCATTATGTAAGCTTTAGGCACCAAGCCAATGGTTCCCTTCATTTCTCCTACCCACCAGCCGTATGTATTGTACTCCTAATTCAAAACAATAAGCTGTATTAACCTTTTGCCTAGCGCAAATGTAATATCATTTAATGTAAAGCTACTTTTTAAATGTTTGTGCCCTGTGTTTGGTCAGCTAATAGCAGCAGCGCAAGCCTTGTGTGTCAGCCTTCTGGAAATAAATTCCATACATACTTAGCTAGAAGACAGCATGAAGATCACACAGGAAACATACAAGAGAAGAGGGGAAAAGGGAGAATGAACTCCTTAATTCGCACATCGTTACACATTCCAGTCTAGCAAAAAACATAATTCACATTTTTTTTTTTAAACAACCAATTATAAGGGGCTACAAATAATAGAGTTATTCGCTGAGTTAAAATACGAATTGCAAAATAGCCAGCCAAGCTTGACTATAGGTGAGGTGGACAATTTTTCCAGATCATCTATTCTTGCCTCAATTGTCATTCATATTTTAATTTGTTGCAATTCGGACTTTAGTGAATAGGCCTTAAATTCATTTTCTAAACAGCAATATTAATGTGTAATGTGTATATATACACACACACACACATTATATATATATATATGTACGGCCACGTACGCCCAACTCACGCTTGCAGGACTTCTCGCGGGCGGCTTCCTTCCTATGGAATAGCCTGCCTACCGCCATCAGACTCTCCCCTAGTCTTTAATCGTTTAAGAACTGCCTTAAAACCCATCTTTCAAGGAAAGCCTCCCAGAGTAACCTCTACCTTACATACCTGTCTCTTTCTCTCTTTCCTAAAGGGCAGCACTTTACTCTCTCCTCCAGCTCTGCTTCACTCCCACCTTATTTGATTGCTATTTCCTATTGCTATTAATGTGTGTTATACCCCACCTCCTATAGACTGTAAGCTCGTTTGAGCTGGGTCCTCTTCAACCTATCGTTCCTGTAAGTTTTCTTGTAATTGTCCTATTTATAGTTACATCCCCCCTCTCATAATATTGTAAAGCGCTACGGAATCTGTTGGCGCTATATCAATGGAATAATAATAATAATAATGAATATGGCACTATCATCTACTTTCAACATTGCTTCTTGTTATCACCAGCTATTTGGGCATGTATGTTGCATCACAAGCAAAAAATAGCCGGGCATGTTTAAAAAAATCTTGAAAAAATATTAGTATATTAAAAATATATACTTACAACAACTTCACTTTTTCTACTTCTTCAAAATCTGAATTGTATATATGGCATCACCACAATTCCTAACATCCAGATGGATGCTAGGAGTTGTAGGATGCTTCTCTCTGCAGCTCTAATTTTTACCGCTTTGTCAGTGGTGTAATAACGAAGGTTAAGGTTAAAAAGCATGTATCCATGTTTTATATATCTCATTTTTTATTATTATTATGTAAAATTATTTTCCACTATGTCAGGGACATTTTTAAATGTTTTCAATAAAAATCAGATACAACTCAGTACAAATTATCAGATTCACTGGAAATTGGTAAACGTGAGATATGTATTTTGGGGTTTTTATTTTCTTTCCTTGTACAGAAAGGGGGAAAAAAAATCACAAATAAATACACTTTAAAAATAAAGAGGATTCTTATACCAAACACTAATTAACCTTCCTCATGTACATTGGCTTTTATGAATGCATTAAG
This sequence comes from Pelobates fuscus, assembly GCF_036172605.1. Classification (NCBI taxonomy): domain Eukaryota; kingdom Metazoa; phylum Chordata; class Amphibia; order Anura; family Pelobatidae; genus Pelobates; species Pelobates fuscus. The sequence continues at coordinate 319,317,614 of NC_086320.1, read as the reverse complement.
CTTGCCCGTTTGTAAATTAGTGGCAATCTGTAGTTGATAAATAATAATTATTTACCATTAAGTCGTTAATGTTAAAATTTGATAGAGCCAATTAGCCAGCGTGCAAAAATAGTCCATAAACAAGTCATGCATAAATAATGGAGGTTAATAACGTAGACCACAACAATAGCAAAAGCTAAATAATTCTTTGATGATACAATTATCATGGGGACTTTACTTAGAAAAGTCTACCTACAGAAAATTCTTTGAAAGAGATAAGCTGCAAAAAATACTCCTGGCCAAGATAGCCTAGATTGACCTGGAGGCGAATATGTAACTGTAATGCTGAAGAACTTCCAAGCTTCTTCCTAATGTACTCAAAGGGTTAAATGGGCTACAAATGGTTCGTGACCTTACGAATTAAAGTAACTAAACTAATAACCTCAAAAACCTCATTCTGTCTGGATGCAGCTTTATATCTCAAGGGATATGAGCAATCGCTTGCTATGACCATGATTTGTGAGATATTGGTTATACGAATCAGAGGACCTTAGCCTCAAGAGCTTACAGTCTGGAGGATGACCCAACATGTAAGCTCGATATTATGTATCTACACAATTAACACTACATGTTGTGATTTTAATGATGATGAATGATAAGTGTAAGCTGGCTTGAGCAGGGTCCTTTACGCCCTATGTACCTGTGTGTACAACGCGTCTTGTTGCAAAGAATAATAATAAGTGAATGTATGCATTGTAATCTTTTCATATCTATATGACTATATGTACGAATATATATATATTTAAAGGTGGCCCTAAAATAATACAATGTGTATTACTGATGTTAGTTCATACACAGAACAAATAGAAAAATAGTTATATAAAAATGTACATAACCCTGTTTAAGTAACACAGCCTGAAAATCACTGAAAATTTGATTAGAAATCATGAAAATGTGATTGAAATAATCTTATTTGTAAGTAAAACCTACTAATTATATAGTCAAATAAATAACACCTGAGATAAAGAATGAAACACTGCACATATACTTTTGTGCTGGGGGCTAGGTATACCCCCGCACGCGTGAGTATGTTCCAGACTTCTTAATGTTAAATCTGTGCATAATCAATGCATACTGTTTACTGGTGACAAGCGGAATGGGAAGCCTAGATTTCCCCCCTTCTACCTCTCCCCATCTCCCTGCATTCCAATATATGCTTTACATTTATTGTAGTATTACCCTCTTGCCGACCCGCACTCCCTCCCTCCCTCCCTGGCTTGGAGCATGCGCATGCACTCTTAGATGGTTAGACTGGTTTAATAACATGCTTCTCCTTAAGAAGTATTTGATTGGACCATGAAGAGAGAAGAAGTGGCATCACATGGCATGTGGAAGCAGCAAGGGGAGATTTACCCAGCGCTGAATTCCAGCTAAGTTTATTCTTGTATCTAAATGTTTTGTTTTTTTAATTCAAAATAATGACGGAGCAAGTAAATAAAGCCCACTATGGCATTCTAAATAATAATTAAAAATGTAAAAGGGTTGGAGTAACCCTTTAGTGCTATATTTGTAAAGAACATTAAAAAAAAAAATAAACAGCTGAAGTATACAGATAGGAATTGGCAAACATACAAAAACTAAAAAGAGAAAACAGTGGTACATTAAAAGCTATAAATTCAGAATAAATGGCAAATTTAAGAATAGAAAAGTTTGAACAATGCTTCAAATAGACTGCATTCCCTGCTTGGCTATATTAACCTAAATTTAGTGAACTACCCCTATAGCGTTATTTATTTTTTTAAGCTGTTAGGGGCATGAGTCCATCAGATTTACTAAATCGTGTGCATCAGGTACCAAGCCAAGAGAACACATCTGGCATAGATCACAAAATAACTCCCAGCAAGGTCTAAACACCCAGCATACCCAAGTGAGAATACTTGTAAAAGACTGATACAATAATGAAGAACAGGAAACCTTTTCCAGTCAATTTAAAAGAAATATGGCACCCCTTTCGAGGATGTGTAATTATTTTCTATTAATCACGGGACATAAAAGGACATTATTCGTTTATTCTGTTATCACTTGCAAGAAGCCTGCAGTCAACTCCTGACAATTTTAGGTAGCTACTAACACCATAGTCCTTTCCCCTGTCAGTAATATTATCAAGATGTAGAGCTGCCATAACACTTACTGGGCCATATTATGGTAACTGAGCATCATTCAGAACCAGAGACCAAGAACAATGATGTAACAAACAAGAAAAGAAATATACTGTGCACGTTTGTCTCATGCTGATTCAAGTGCCTGCAATAATCTCCTTTGTTGTAGGAGATGGTCTTGGCTTTTAACTGTATAACCTTCTAGGTACCAGGAACCTGGGCATCTAGCAGTCTAAGGGTTAACGGTCACACTCCAGATTAAGCAAGCTGCTCTAACGAACAATTACAATGCTTGTTAGCTGGCATTTTCCCCTATGATGTCACATGGGTGAAGAGAGTAGGTTATATTTATAAAGACGAAACAAATGCACATTCCTGTTCTAAATAAAGAGCAGTTACCATGGAAACCTGGAATGTTTCTCTGCATTGGGCATGTTGCCCTAAATATACCCTAATGCAGGGTTAGGCAACCTTTAGCTCTCCAGATGTTGTGGGCTACATTTCCTATAATGCTCTTACAGCCATAATGCTGGCAAAGCATCAGGGGAGATGTAGTCCACAACATCTGGAGTGCCGAAGGTTGCCTGCCACTGCCCTATGTCTTTTAAGGGCATCTATAGTAAATAACCTATCCATGATAAATAAGCTGTATTTAACAGGTTAAAGCTTTTTAAAGCATATTGTTTGTTATCGTGCTGAATAATATTCTTAAAAAAAAATAAAAAATAAACTGCACGTATCTTTGATAAATCCCGTTTCTTCTGTATAGTGATCATCCTTGAAACCCATTATTTTCAGGAACCCTGTTCAGTTGAAATAAACCTATTTCCATGGACAGCCACTATATTGGAAGAGAAAACCAGATCTTTGAAATCTTTACCCAAATTGTAAAATTCATTAATGATAGTATGTATATTGCCGCCACTGAACCAATGGATAACTAATGTGGGTTAATCCACAGTGCATGCTGGCAGTGGTACCGATCTCATGCTGCTGAGATCTTGGTAACTATCTGCGTTCGGTATAGCCTTTTTGTTTATATAATTAAAGAGCCAAGATTTGTTTTTTATTTAATAAACACCAAGGATAAAATAGTACCCACCTAAAGTGAAGATAAAATGGCATGTACTTTTTAGCATCTATGCCATTTTACTTCTTGTTATGGAACTTTGAAATATCAGTAAGAAGCCTGCGTAATGCTTGGGTTGTCTATAAATATTCACTTCTACCTGCAATGCATGGGCTCTTTGTATGGGACTGATAGAGGGGCCATTACTAGGTCTCCTGTACTGATATATAAAAGCAGGGACGAGAGATGGTAACCATCCCACGAAGACTGTCTTTGGCAAACTGATACTTAGCATGTTTTGCCAGTCTAAACAGCAGTGAATTAAAAGGAAAAGGAAATAAACTGTTTGAAAACCTTTTTTATTGTTTCTAGTTAAGAAGCACAAGTTAAAAACTCAGTTTGTTATCCCTTTAACAAAATTGTACAGAACTAACCCAAGGTATTATATTTGTATTGTATGATACATGAGCATCCGCTGAATAATATTATAGATGATGATTCTCTAGAGCAGTGGTGCCCAACCCTGTCCTCAAGTATCCCCTAACAGTACAGGATTTAGGGATTACCAGTTGTGTGTATGGTGTTTTTAGAAGAAAAATCCCCGAATCCTGGTAATCCCCGAATCCTGGACTGGTAGGGGGTACTTAAGGACTGGGTTGGGAAGCACTGCTCTAGAGTGTAAGTTTATTTGAGCAAGGTCCTCAACACCTTCTCTTCCTGTGCTCGTTTTGTTGCAAAAACATGTATGTTAGGCCACCTATTGCACAGTGCTACAGAATTTGTTGGTGCTTTATAAATAATAAAAACAATTATAAAAAATATTTGGTTTTCTTGCAGATTCTTATGCCACGTGGTCATCCCGACTGACTATGACACTGGACACTGGACAAACACTGGACTCAAACTAAAGTGTCTGCTAACGGAAATCACAAAGTAGACAAAGCCCGTTATGGCTGTGAACCTCATTAAAACATTTTCTTTATTTCATTCCAGTTGAAAGATCAAAAAAAAAAAAAAACAGCAAACCACACCATGAAAAGAAAATTACTAAAGTAAAAATAAACAAAAATATATATATAAAAAAAAGCCTTTGATAAAGTGCAAAACAATTTAAGGTGTTAGTTCCCATGTTTATTTCTCTTTATTATTACATATATATTTTTATTTTATTTTATTTTTTTGTAGTATTGGTGTAGGTTTTACTGTTTACTGCCATGGATATAAAGAAAATGTTTTGAAGTTCACAGATACATCGGCTGTTGTCTACCATGTGAGTTCTTTTAGCAAGCACCTTTGTTTGAATCCAGTGTATGCTAATGTATATACCCTGTTAGTACAGTTTAAAAATATTTTACTGTGAGCCTTATTGCTGCAGGCAATACTATTACCTTTTTATATACACATGTCCTAACCTTCTAAAACAGAAGGACCAAAGGTAGGAAAACTGTGAGGAGCTATTCGTTCCTAAAAGAGACACATGGAAAGCAGGATTAAATTGAACCATGTGTTTTTATATTTTCTTGTCTTTTAGTTGTTGCATTTTGTAAACGTGTCTGAGCAGGGCCCACTTTATCTCCTCTGCATTTAACATCCGTAGACCTATTTTTTAGACAGGATCTTCAGTGCAAGTCCCTCTATATTTGTTTGGTATTCAAACCTCTGCCTTTTGTATGTTAATCATTACATAATTTGTAATTACATAACTAAGAGAATAGGCAGAGAGGGATATTGGAAATATTGCAGCTGGAGTGTCATTTCTATCTCAATATTACAATAGGGTGAAATAACGCCTCTGGTTGCAGGTTTACAGGGAACTCAGGGTTAACAATGAAATGGTGCTAAAATCACACCTGAGACTTTTTATGAGCTGACCTGGAGCAAGACCAGTTTAGCTCCCCTCTAGCAACGCCATTGTCGGTAGCTGAGAAAAAAAATCTTTTAGCTCACTAATTTTAACTTGGAATTTTACATTTGCTAGTTAGGACTTCTTGAAAAAATTCCCACTTTAATGAATAAATCCCAGGTTTTCGATAAAATATCAGTTGCTTTATTTTAGGGTTCTGTAATATTGTAAGTAGAAACCCCTGGTCCGTTTGAAGTATACTTAAGTTTAGGAATAAAAAGCTAAGGGGTTTACTCCCTATTCATTGCTTCATCGTGTTTATATGCGTGATATATGTAAGTTATGAGATAGGATTGCAGAGAATTATCAATAGAAATCTTTGGCAAATGTAGAATAACTGAACTCGAAAACAGTGAAGGATTTTTCTAAATTGGCTTTTATCCTTAGAGTGTAAGCTCCTTTGGGCAGGGCTCTCTTCGCCTACTTTTTCCCACATGTCATACATGTTTTGTAAGAATCAAATATTTAATAAGTTGGATCTCTGATGATTTCTTTTTTTTTCTACAGTTGACATGGCCTCTCTCCTTGATATCATCATTTCCTTTCCTTTAGCCCCTTAAATAAGAATTTGAAAAGGGGGTCTGTAAATGATCCCGCAGGAGTTTTTTTTTTTTGTGAACATTTTTTCTTTATGGAAAACTCTGCAGTGACTGCGTAACTTTCTAGGAGTTTGTAGTCTGGGATATCTACTGGTTGTTGAGCAATTCACATCATCACACCTAGGGATCCACAGGAAAGTCAGATAGATCAAGAGATTAAGACAACTACTTTGTAAATGTGTCTGTCCTTTTGCCACTCTCTATAAATATTTATTGGAAAAAGAGAGTTAAGTCCATGAACTGCTCTCTTAAATATAGAGATCTGCCTTGCTTGTCTCTTTTTTTTACATTTTCCCTCCTTTGTTTCTTTATTTTATATGTAAAAGGCTATTTTTGTATCTTGTATCTTTGTATCTAATAATAATATTATTATTATTAATATTAATATAAATGGCAATAATAATAATTATATCTTAAAGGAAATCTAAAATGTACAATTCTAATTTTATGTCTGCAAAATTCCAAATCTAATCTTGAAAGAAAAGTGCAATTTATTTTTTTAAGGCCACAATTATTTGTTTTTCTTCTGTTGAATAAAATAAAAATAAAAAAAACCCTTTTAATTGTTCTACAAAAGAAAGAAAGAGAGACAAACTAATAAGTGCAGGTTTGCCAGAATGTAAAAAATGCAGTCATTTCTTCAGCGCTGAGGTTGATGATTTATAATGCTCCAGCACATCGCCTAAAGCTTGCTAACGCGTATTTTCCAGATCTCAAAAAGCAAATCAAGGAGTCCTTAGGAATTCCTGACTATAAATTGTAGGCAGACATATGATCCTAATTTTATAGCATGCGGGGGAACATCTGGAAAAAAATGCTTTTGATTCTCTACTACTGTTTTCTCATCTAAGGGTTACATACAGGAGAACATAAAAAAAGCAAAACACCAACTTATTGAATAATGAATATTCCATAATGTTTCCTGCACAACTACATAGTTAAAAGTATAAAAATGAATGTTTTATACGCGTTTTCCATTGCTTCAGTTATAAAAAGAAAACAAAACTACCTACCTACAGAGGGCAGTTAGTGAGCACACCTGGCTCACTAGTTACTATTATACTGCAATATTCAAATATCTTCAAGTCCAACAGTTATGGTTTACCGTGATGGGAATTATAGCTTAGAAGAAAAAAAAAAACTTTCAATCCAACATAAATGTTTATAAAAGTCTGACTAAGCTTGATAGAGTTACAGTCCAGAGCAAGAATCAGAAAATCCATAATAATCCCTAATGGACCTTATCAAAACCTAGTCTTTATATAACTTTTGTCAGAATGGGGTGTTCTTCTGATATGGCTTTGATGTTTGTTGATAAATTGTTATGATGGCTTAGATTAGACAAGGGGGAGGATACTTTTGACATTTCAGATGTTGTGGACTACAGCTCGCATAATGCTCTTACTGCCAGGGCCGCCATCAGGGGGTGACAACCATAACTTAGGGCCACCCGATGGGCCCCCTCCTTCAGGGGCCCGGTCAGTGCTGTGGCCGTTGTATAGCGCGACCGGGCCCCTTTAAAAAAAAAAAAAAGCAGCCGCAGCAAGTGCTGCTGGGAGGAGCGCGCGCCCAGCCGTGAAGAGGGAGAGCCAGGAAGTGAAGAGGGAGCCAGGCTGACTCCCATCATCCCCAGCCACCCTCCTGCAAAGAAAAGGTAAGAGACAGGAGGGTGGCTGGGAAATGAGCTGTGTGTGTGTGTGTGTCTGTATGCATGTATGTCTGTCTGTATGTATGTATGTATGTCTGTCTATGTATGTGAGTGATTACTATGCCTATGCCTAAAAATGTCGAGAATAATAAATAAATAAAAATAAGGATAGGACTAAATTGGAATGAAGATAAAAATAAGAAGAAAATTAGTAAACAAAATGTGAAATAAGTAAAAAATAAGTGCTGTACCTATAAGTACTAAAATATTGCTGTAAGGAATAAAGGGGCAGTGATAGAGGTAGATGTAAAGTGGGTAATAGAAAAGAGGAAAGGGTGGGTGAAGATACAGGTCTGAGATATAAGTAATCCTTTCATGTATGTCTGTCTGTGTATGTCTATGTATGTATGTGTATGTATGTCTATGTATGTATCTGTATGTATGTGTGTCTATGTATGTCTGTGTGTCTGTCTGTATGTCTATGTATGTCTGTCTGTATGCATGCATGTATGTCTGTATGTCTATGTATGTCTGTCTGTATGCATGCATGTATGTCTGTATGTCTATGTATGTCTGTCTGTATGCATGCATGTATGTCTGTGTGTATATGTCTGTATGCATGTCTGTATGTATGAATGTCTGTATGCATGTATGTCTATGTATGTATGTGTGTATGTATGTCTATGTATGTCTGTCTGGATGCATGCATGTCTGTGTGTATGTATGTATATATGTGTGTGTATGTCTATGTATGTATGCATGTATATGTATGTCTGTCTGTATGCATGTATATGTATGTATGTCTGTATGTATGTCTGTGTATGTCTGCATGCATGCATGTATGTCTGTCTGTATGTATGTCTATGTATATATGTATGTCTGTATGTCATTATATATGTATATATGTATGTCTGTATGTCAGTATGAATGTATGTCTGCATATCATTATGAATGTGTGTATGTGTGTATGGATGTCTGTATGCATATATGTCTGTATATATGCATGTATGTCAGTCTGTATGTATGTCTGTATGCCATTATGAATGTATGTCTGTATGCCATTATGATGTATGTGTGTATGGATGTCAGTGTCTGTATGTCTATCAGTATGTATGTATGAATGTATGTGTGTGTGTGTATGTATGTCGGTGTCTGTATGTATGTATGTTTTTTTTATGTCCTCATGCATGTGTGTCTGTATGTATGTTAGTATGTGTCTGTCTGTCACTATGTATGTCTCAGTATGTGTGTGTCAGTATGTATGCCTGTATGCATGTGTGTCTGATTCAGTATGTGTGTCTGTTGGTATGTATCTATGTCCTTTTGTATCAGTGTGTGTGTTTGTGTCTGTGTGTGTATTCCTGTGGGTGGTATTTGGAGGCGGGGCCCAGACCCCGAGCTGAGCTGAGCTGAGTTAGGGGCCCCAAAATTTCTGGTGGCGGCCCTGCTTACTGCCATAATGCTGGCAAAGCATCAGGGGAGATGTAGTCCACAACATCTGGAGTGCCTAAGGATGCCTATGCCTGGATTAGACTATCATTGGTACTTAAGTGGTTAAGTATGGCCCTCTTTCTTTAATCGATAAGATGCAAATTTATAGGAACTTTCATTTAATTCTGGTACTGTCAGACTATAATAATCTACCCGTGAAGATTTTGTAAACTCATACATTGGTTTAGTATTGGGGAGAAGAAATGACAAATTTGAACAGTATATAAAGAACGTTTGGAAGTATTTTGATTAACACAACAACAACTGCATTCATTGGAGGATATTCACAAAAGTGTCAATAGCAGAAAAGTGGAGCAAAGTTTTAAAAGTGGAGCAATCGCCATGGGAACAAATAAGTGGAGCAATCACCATGGGAACCAATACAATAGTCCTTCTGCTTCCATTGGTTTTCACAACAATTGCTCCACTTTCAGAATTTTGACACATTCTTCTGTAAACAAAACTATTTCCCAGAACAGATTACGATTACATCTTAAGAAAGTTGTTTGTTTTTTTAATTGTGTAAAATATTACAAGTACCTATCACATCTTTGGTATTATATTAACAATGTTTACAAGCTATTAGCTATATTAGTATATTGTAAAGGAAATATAAAAATAATAATATCACATCAGGTTGTAATAGCTATTTTGTCTGTCACAGGATATCTTCCATGGTAGAATATTTGCTATTGAAACCTAATAAACCATCCCACAGGTAGAACACATCCAATGTACTAATGGGATCTAGCAATTATTAAAAATTGCTGTTAAATCAACTTCTCTCTTTGTTTCTTATTCTAGCATGCATACCTTGCAAAAACAAAAATAAATGTGTAGTACCCATTGGGAATGCATTAAGTCTAACGCCTTAAGGGGCTATACTTTAGTGTCAATTTAAACGTCCTTCTTCTTGCCAGGGTTTCTGCACAGAGTATGGGTATTTCAACCACCTATGGGTAGCTGTTAGAATCCCATGCATGGCAGTTAACCATTTTTGTAAATGGTCTTTGGGTAGCAAGGATGTATTACAGTCCTCTGTTTTATGTAGATTTCTACTGCCCTTGTATCGCTGAGGAGCCATAGTCTATTCAGGTTGTCTACAGATGTGTCACCTGAAAATAGGTTTAAATGCTATTTTTTAAAATTTAAATGACAGACTCACTTTTGATCTGGCATAGAAATTTGGTAACAAAGTCACATGCAATTAAGTACTGTGTGACGTTACTAAAAAAAACAGAGAAGAGGAATTATACACTAGTCAAATCATGTCAACTAAACATTGTTTCATAAGTAGCAACTGAGAATGGGTGGCTACTGAATGCATTGTACCAATTACTGCACTCAGTCTTGTGCAATGATTAAGTGAATTAGTACAGGGCTATACATAAACCTTTGCAAGATTTCATATTTGGTCCATGCCACTCCAAGCAGCATGACACTGTGTTTGGGTTCTTAACCCCTTAAGGACACATGACATAAGGACACATGACATGTGTGACATGTCATGATTCCCTTTTATTACAGAAGTTTGGTCCTTAAGGGGTTAAGCAGAAATGTAAATATAAAAATGACATTGAATGTACCTTTCAATTTGCCTCTTTACTGTAGATCATCATGCAGATACATAGAACATGTGTTGCATGAAACAAACTGGACACACACCCAGCATCTGACGACAGCATATTTTACACGTTAATGCTGGTTGTAAATCAATTAAATCACTGAACCTACTAATCCAACACCAATTCAAAACGCAGGGATTGCAAAATGTAAACAGCGCCATTTCTCAGAAACTATACTGAATTCATCAGCATTTGTTACCCAAAACCACTTCAGGAAGATAAAGTGAGTTTGGTGTTTAGAGATTGCCTTTCACTACTTTAAAAGCAATGATTGTCTAGTAACCCTATATAATATTTCTTCTGAATAGCCAATATTTATTTAAACAATGCCATTGCTAAATAAAACCATCTGTACTCTACTAGCAGAATTTTACAACCAAATAGTGTAGAGGTAATACTGTCAATTACTTTGTACACTTCTACAAAAATAATGAGGTGTACACGCTTCAATTAACAAAGTCTAAATGCTACGAACTGGGGATGTGGGTAGATGCCAGTGGAGTTACTTAGCTAGTAACTTAGTTGTGTCATTAAGGGGTTAATTACTGTCATATTTTGCTGGTTTCCAAATGAAAACACTCCGAAATAATGTAAGATTAAATATTTCTTACAAAATGAATAAGATGAAAATCTTAACATGTTTCCCTTTCGGATTCTCTATCAACCTGTGTGTTCCTTAATATTAAATAGATTTAGCAGTTTGTGTTTGACCTTTCTGTGACACATTTATTTCTAAGCATCCTACTGATACACGTCTTAAAGAATTATTCCACCTTTAAATTTTACTTAAGGTAGCAGAGGCAACATTTGTATTGAGCACTACCACAAATGTTGTACCCTCTGATAAATTCTGTAATATATATTTACACACCAATAATTAATAGACGAGGCATCGCTGAATAAAAGTGATATTTACCATTTAAAGAACCTAAGAGAATACAGTAAGCAAGTAGCAAGTAATCCAGAGGGTTCATCTTTTATTTCAGTTGCCCCGAAAGGTGGCCAATAGTCGTTTCGATTTTTCTCATGTCTGTGGCATTAAATGGCACGCTTGTAGAACTAAGCAAATCACAAACATGGTATAAAGTGGAGAGAAAAAAAAACGGTCCTTTGCTAAAATGAAGACATATATAAAGGCATAGGCAAAGAATCAAGAAATCCTAAATTGTTACATTGTTATATAGGAAATAGCACTGCAAGTTAATTCTACCCAGATGCCACCAAGAACTCCCTAGCTCTCTGTGCCAGAAGCTTATAAAAGCTCAAATAACAGCTAGTAATTGTATAATGTGAAAGTAGAAAGACGGACATATTGCAGCTTTTTTGTTTTTGAAAGCACACATCTCTTATGGACTCAAACCTGAATGCTCTCTTATAAGAATATGATTATAAATAGGCTGCCCTGGATTTGTTAAATAAATAACATATGAATCGCAACCTTCTCCTTTATTAGAACCTACAAATATGTTTATAAAAGCTTCAGCCACTGACAAAATGTTTTTATTAAGCTAAAAAAATAATTTAGACAACTTAATGTAAAGATTATATGTTACATTTGTTCATAAACACTGTCTCTCTGAATTATGTATGAGTAATATATTTCAAATATATCCATTATCAATGGCTGCATTTTTGTAAGGGTGCGGTGAATACTGCCCTGGCTGCGTCTAAATAATGTGCTTTCAGGAATTTAAGGGTTTCAAGTGGCGTTTCCAACCATATTCTTCAACTGATCGAGAAATCATTTGTCACGGAATTGTTCCCTGTTTATTCCCTGCTGTATAGTATGTAGTACTGAAAAGGCATAAGAGCGGAGCACTGTCGGGATTGTTACTGATGCATTCATCCTTAAGCGCACAATAATTACTTAACAACTTATCAACAACATGGTTTTGTCATGATTTATTTCTGTAAACAGTTGACATTTGAAGGAAGAGAAAGAACTTTGGACTAACTCAAAAAATACACGCAATGCACAGTTTCTGCCACTAGGTGGGGTACAACACAGAAGAAATGATAACATTTTAACAAGTCTTCTCTGCTTAAAAGTATGTGACAGGCATTTATTTAACACAATGTGCTGTGCTTTTATTTCACATAGCCTGTTTAGGCAATGTAATAGTTATCTTGGTAACACTTACTATACACTGAACTGTGGTGAACTGAAATTGAAAACCAGATTGTAAAATGTGGGGTAAAAATAGTAAAGATTAAATCCGAGTATGACATTTTTTTTCTGAATCTGTTGGTTTTGCCTTCCAATTGACAATTTGGTTTTCATATTATTTAAAACTCAATGTTTTATGAATAAATATCATTACCAGGTGTACCCACCCCCTTCACTACTGAGCTAATTAATTCATTTTCTGGTCAATCATGTTTTATAAATAGTTCTTTGTTTATATGAGGCCAGATGTGGCAATACAGTTATGAGCCTAGTATAAGCAGGGGTCATTCTATTTTACTCACATTGAATAGAAAATAACGGCTATAATATAACGCCTCTCTTCCCTTCTAAGTTAGTAGAGATGAGAAGAATATTTAAATGCTTTTTTGTGTCCACAATCCATAACACCTGTGCCGGTGAATTTATATATTGATAAGTACTGTATCTTAAAAGTTAAAAAGCAGTTGATTAGCACAGTGGGCTCAGGGCAAGAGTAACGGGACTCCGAGTCCCAATTATGCCACCGGAAGCCTCCTAACCCAAACCACTTCCTTGCACTATCCTTCTATCCTCTGTCTTTTCCCTCTACGCTCCCTCTGGGGCCAGCAACAACTTACTACAAGGTTCCAAGCACCTGAACCGAATGTTATGAGTTATTGTTAGTTAAGTGTTGTTTAAAATAAATAAAAATCCTTGGCGGAAGGCGAAGACGATATCACGCAGGTTAATCATGCAATGTCATTTATTGGAATGTTATCTAACAACTGTACAACTGATACATGGCTTTTGCACAAGCCACTATGTTATATGATGAACCGCTATATCTGCTAAGATGGATAAATAAAAAATAATAAAAAAATAAATAAAAAAAAGCAGTTGATTAGAAGTAGTTCTGTGTGCAAAAATGACACATAAAAAGCCACGAGGAGAACGTGCTGCAACACATATCTCCTTCAAGATCTTCTGGATTCTTTGAAAATAAGCTTTGTTACAAGAACAGATACTTTGTAAGAAATAAATAAACAGTGTTTTCATTTTGGGGGTGTGACTAGTGGTGTGTCCAGGTGTGGGGTTATTCTGGGATGTTTTAGGTGACTTAATGATCTATAGGTAATATGTTATGGAACTGAAAATATAATTGAGAACAACACAAAGTGTTTTAATTACTCAGACTAATTTCTAAACACGTTTTGATCTCCTCGAAAACAAGAACATTAAGACCACAATAAAGGACAGAGAGATTTGGCCCAAAAGTAAGAAGCGCCCCACCTAAACAGGAACATTTGGGATGTATAATATATTTTCTTTGCCAACAGAGGTATTGATTAATATACGATTGATAATGGGTTGAAGGCATGAAAAATGTCTCAAGATATTTTCTGGGTCTCCATAACTTTAAAGGTATTTGCAGTGCTCATTTTAGCACTTGCTAGGTTCTCAATCTCCTTGAGAAGGTCACACTGTGCTGTGGGTACTGCGATATTAATATTATTTAGTATTTTTAGTATTATATTGTACACAATGCAGTGTTAGTGGGTTCAGGACATACTTAAAAACAAGAGAAAGCTCAATACCATCTACCTATTGTTCCAGTATAATTTTGGAATTGCCTCATTTATTGTTACATTTCTCCCTTTCATAATATTGTAAAGTGCTGCGGAATAAGTTGGTGCTATATTAATTCCAATAATAATAATAATAATATACCTTGTCTGGTAAAATATTTTATAAATAAATAAAAACTGTTTCTGGTTTCCGGGAGCCAACATCACAGTGGGTGTCCACCATATTGATGCAGACATTAATATTGAGTGTCAGCTATGTCTACACTTAGAGGTGAAGCCTGCTAACCAAAACCCCCGCAGTGGTGCTCATAGAATGTCAGTTCTGAAACCGGTTTCAGACCTTTTATTTCAGCTGTTTGTTATAAGGTATCCTTTGAAGCCTTATCTCGAGGTGGTGTAATATAATCATTGCTCCTCCCAGTTACTCCTTTCCAGATATATAGGTCCCCAGGGCCTAACACACTTTTGACACTATGCAAACAATCGTAAATACTATATAAATGTCACAGCCATTTTTGAAACTGAAAATACAAATAGGAATGCGCCTATCACAAAGGCAACAGTTAGTTTATATCATGCCCTTTTCAGCTTTTTGTTTTGCTATTTTTGCCTTCACTTGTTTGAGACCTTTTTTGTATGTATATTTACTCAGTGTTGCCCATACCTTACTAACAGATGATATGGCAAGTCAGAGAAGCCGTACTACAGAAACAGCTATATTAATAAAGATAATAAACAGTGCAAATATAAGTGCAAGGAAAAATGGAGACTTGATTTTCTGTTGACCTTAACAGACTGAAGCTGTTGATGTCAATCTGGTGCTTGACGTGTTCTTTTAGTCTGAGATTGCAATTGAGCACACATGCTAGGGCCCAGTGGTAGGCAGTGGTGGGCAACCTTTGGCAATCCAGACGTTTTATACTACATCTCCCATAATGCTCTTTTCAGCCATCATGCTGGCAAAGCATGAAGGGAGATTTAGTACACAAGATCTGGAGTGCCGAACGTTGCCTACCGTTGTTCTAGGCAGTGGAGCAGACTGAACATCTCAGTGGTGCCTGCCTGTGGACTCTTTAGCAGATTTCAACAGTTTTCAGGAATGTGTCCTCACTGTCCAGGAGCAGATGCCATTGTCTCCATTCCAGCATGCGCTGTCATCTGCAGAGAAGCATGGCAGAACAGGTCAATAAAAACAGTATGTGATCTACACTCTTCCTATCCTTCTGAGAATAATAGTCACTTGTCCTTAAAGTGAGAAGAATTGAGAGGATGGGACTAAATTGCACTCTATTGTTCTAGATAAAACACACATACATTACTGTATCCTAACGGCCTATTTAAAACCATGTAGGTTTTTTTCATGGCTGAAAAATAAATTACATTTCTCTTTCAATACTATTATTATTATTATTATTATTGCCATTTATATAGCGCCAACAGATTCCGTAGCGCTTTACAATATTTTGAGAGGGGGGGGATGTAACAATAAATAAGACAATTACAAGAAAACTTACAGGAATAATAGGTTGAAGAGGACCCTGCTCAAATGAGCTTACAGTCTATAGGAGGTGGGGTATTAGAAACATTAGGATAGGATACTAGCCACGTAGCAGTGAGCTGTCCTTTTTTTTCTGTTGCATTAATTAGCATCAGAACACCCAGAAGTGCAAGCAAATGGCAGCAGTTATAACTGTACCTATCTTTTTTTTTAATTTATGTGATCGCAGTGTAGCCAACATTTTCTTTCTTTAAAAAAAAAAAAAAAATAGTATGAAAATGATTGCTTCTTGAAACTGCCAGGCTGGCAGTTAGTGAATCTTTTTTACTTCATTTCTTTACTAATTACATTCAGTAATAAAGGCGGGTAATGTCAAACTCTTAAAATCACTTGAGGTATGAAGGTCTGCTCTGTCATGTGATAAAGATTTAATGGGGCCACCAGAACAATGAATGAAACATAGAGTGAGCTACTGTTCGTTCACGGAAGTTCAATGTCTTTTACTTAGTCATAACGAAATATTGAAATTAAATGGATGTTCCAAGTACCATAATAATTCTCAGTTTCTTCTCTAAATACTGAATTCTGGTGAATTGGAAAGCAAATTAGAAAGTTTAGGCAACAATAACCAATTTGGAAAGAAATATGTAACTCAGCCATATTCACAGGTAGGTTAATTTAGCTTACATCTGGTTTACAATTCACTACAATTTTGTCAAGATGCAAGGAGGTCCTATTTGCAGCCTCCTTGAATGCAGTGTCTTAGAAGGTCAATAATCTTGAAAATGTTTGGCCCTTATAAACCAATAACTCAAGTGTGTCAACTCTAACATCCTCAGAAGTGGCACACCAGAAAACAAAATGGGGGCAGCAGGACAGTTGCCCAAATTCTGAACTGTCCCTACAAATCCAGCACGGTTCGGTGGTACGTAGCAGGAGAAAACTGCTTTATCAAAATCACACTAAAGTTGGTTTCCCAATCGCTTGGATAAAGGGCAGGTGCAAGGATTATTGCCACCCTAGGCAAACAGAAATTTGCCGCCCCCCCATATGCTCTGCCCACCATGTGACATCACAATTCCCCACCCATATGATCTGCCATATGAGCCAACGCCAGTGCTACACACAGTGTCTTTTCTCTGAAAAGGCAGTGTGTTTACATTAAAAAGCCTGTAGGGGAAGGCTATAGACACCAGAACCACTACATTAAGCTGTAGAGGTTCTGGTAACTATAGGGTCCCTTTAATGTGAGGTAAATTAGAGATTAGTGCCCACTAATAATATAACGGATTGCCTACTTACCACCAGATGAGGACAGGAGGATGATGATGGGTTCAGTCTGCAGTCTGGCTCCAATGGTCTGGGCCTGCAGGGCTTGACCATGAGCTACCTACAAGGCCCGCCCATAAGCCTTATGCCTACAAGGCCCACCCATGAGTTCGCTCACAGGGAGTGGAGTGTATGTGTGTAGGGGATGTGTTATGTATTATTATAGAAGATGCGTGTGTTCTTATGGAATGTAGTGTATAGGGATACCAGTTTGTGTAAGGGATGTAGTGTGTGTGTGTGTGTGTGTATAGGGGATGCAGTGTGCATTTGTGTGTAAGGAATGCATTGTGCTCTCCCCTGCCCCTTAATGCTCCCCATGACCTTTAGTGCTCTCCCCTCTATCCCTTAGAGTTCTCAACCCTCCCCCATCTTTCCCTTAGTAGTCTCTCCCCATCTGTCCCTTAGTGTTCTCTCCCCCCCACCCCCCCATCTGTCCCTTTAGGAGTTTCTCCCCCCTCCCATCTGTCCCTTAGTGGTCTCCCCCCACATCTGTCTCTTAGTGGTCTCTCCTCTCACGCCCCTCCCATCTATCCCTTAGTGGTCTATCCTCCCCATCTGTCCTTTAGTGGACTATCCCCTCCCGCCCCCACCATCCAAGTGTCCCTTAGTGCCAACTCCCTTCCCTGTTGTGTCTCCTACCTCTTTGTAGCATGGCCGGGCGGCGCGGACCACGGTACAGGAGCTTCAGTTTCCTGTTCTCGGCCAGACTGACCGGAAGTGTTTTCTAAGCAAGCACTTCCTTTCAGACCGCCCGGGTACAGACCGGCCATGCTACACTGAGTGACTGGCAGGAGGGAGTTCTGTACGTTTCCCTCCTGCTGGGTCACTCGAATTATGCGCCCCCCGTGCCGGAACGTCCTAGGCGACTGCCTAAGTCGCCTATAGGACGTGCCGGCCCTGCTGGATAAGTGTTAAACATTTTAATTTACTTTGAAATAAAAACTTAAATTTACATCCTGTTTGCTAGGATCTAAATATAATCATGTACTCATTTTTTGAATGTGAATTATTATTATTATTATTATTGGACTATCTAGAAAAGTATTAGTACTGAATAACATTGATAATCAATTTATGATAAGACTGAAATTGGTGGCAGAGTGCCTCAATGAGTTTGAATAACCAGTTGCAGGGAGGCTTCTCTTAAATATTGGTTTAGTGTTATAAAAGCTATATCAAACTATCATGATACTGAATACGGTGGTCATCTTTCAACTGATTTCTGTCTAGATACAGGTAGAGTAATAGTCTCTATCTAATTACTGTAGTCATTGTATCACCAAATAGTCAAATGCTATCATTTTGAGCAATTATAGTTATGTGCTAAAACAATCTATAACAGCTTGCATTTTTACCTCTAAAATCATTTAAAATATATTCCTATTTTGGGTAAATTAATCTGTATTCACGATGCTGTGGTACGTGAACAAAGTTTTTCCTTTTTTCCCTCCTCTAAGTTTAAAGCACTGATGTGTGATGTCATAATTACAACCCCCTACTCATTGGCTCAGCCTTTCAAGTCAAAGCGATTTCAGTTGCTAGAATACCAGTACACAATGTGCCTGATAGAACAAATATGTGACTTCTCAGAGTTGCATAAGCTTCATAAATAGAATTGTAGTTTGCCAAGATACCAGTATTCAGTTCTCCTGATAAGCAGATCAAACAACACATCACAGTTATGTAGATGTCAACACTGTGATATACATGGACATGGATAATGGATTATATCTGTATATAAACTATAATAGAAAGTATATATATATATATATATATATATATATATATATATATATATATATACACAAAGTTACAACATTCTTTTTAGATATGTTTTGACCTCTAAATGTATTTGTATCTAGTAATCTTATTGTAAATAATAACATTTCCAGGTGGGCAGATCATAACATTTCGGGTTAAATATACCTTATCACTCAAAATATGAACTTGATGACTTAATGACTGACATCTCTCTGCATACATCAAGCATGTAGTGAAGAGTATAGGCTATTGGTATATTATCTCCAGGCAGCCCAGGAATGTGTATGTGTTCATCATTGACAACAACATAAAGAGCAAATTAATATAATTATTTACAAAGCACCAACATATTTAACACCTTTACACAGAGAGACGAAAATAAAACATACGTGTCATTGATGACAAATGCAGGATAACAGGAACAAGAGATGAGGGCCCCTCTTCAAACAAACTGATATAGCGTAACAGGAGCCTTTATATATAGGATTTTACAACAAAATTACAACCAGACCCATAGGGTGTGTTTTAACCAGTTAGAATATACTTGAACTATCTACATTTGCAGTGGATTTCAGGTTGGTTTTTTTTTGTTTTTTTTTTATTCTTTATTTTTGTTCTGACGAACAAGCAGTGATACAAGAATGCAGACATAAGTATGGAAGTAACAGTACAGTGTTGTATCGTGTATTACAGAATGCAGAATTGGATGGTTAGTACAGGCATTATACACATACTGTGCACTCTGTGTGCATTGTTGTCAGAGTTTTTTTTTCTTTTAGATTGGCAAGCAAATGTAACTATATACAATGGCAGTATTATTGAGGAGTAGGCGTTGTAGGTAGAGTGTCGTGAGCATTCAAGGTGGCTCTGATGAGTTTGTTATGCTGTGGTGTTCCAGGCTTATGTACATTGTGTTCTCAGCTTGAGTGGTCAGTACAGGCATTATATATATATATCCTGGATGCTCTGTCTACCCCACCCTCTGGATGTTACTATTCCATGAAGTGTGTATACAGGTAGAGCAATATATTGTGGTAGCGGTGGTGGGGGATAAATGTTATCGGCTAGTCGCAGGAACGAGATTTTCCTTTAGCGACATTGCTGGCATGGTTACTGTACTCGTTGGTGGTGGCTACCCTTTCCAAGCCTTGCGCCAGCATACACCTATCCCCTCAAGTGATCTGCGAGTTTCCTGTGTGTTCAAGCCTTTCACTCCTCCTGTTTGTTTACAAGTCTAGTGTGCTTGCAGTGGATAGAATACGTACAAGGAAAAGATAGAGAGTTAGAGACAAGTAGAATTAATTAAGTGTTGGAATGAAGTGATCTCCTGGGGGCCTAGAACCAGGGGTCGTTTGTCTCAGCAGACTGCGCCCCGTGTTCTGGCTTTAACCAGCTACCAGTTCTGCGGTGGTGCCGCTTCCACCCGTCCGGGCTCTGGTATGACAGTGGCCGTTGGGCGACTCCCAGGCCTCGCCACTGACATATACCGCGTGGATGCCGCCCCGCGCCCCGGGCCTCGGTTCTATGTGTCGTACTGCTCCCATAGATCCCATACCTTATGGAACGTGGTCAACGTGTTCCGCACTTGTGCAGTGAGTTTATCCATCAAATAATTGTCACGCAGTTTTGTCCGGACCATAGATATCTGCGGGAGGTCTGGGTATGACCACTGTTGTGCTACGGCCCTGCGGGCCGCTAGATAAATCATGTTGAGGAGTTTTTGTTCGTGTCTCGGGAGGCCCTCTGTGGGTCTAGATAAGAGGCATGCCCATGGGTCTAGTGCCATGCGTTTTTGTAAGATTTGTGAGCTGACGTCTACTATGCTGCGCCAGTATGTCGAAACCCTCGGGCACTCCCACCACATGTGTATACATGTGCCTCTCCCCCCGCATAAGTGGCAGCAATCATCAGTTGGGCTCAATCTCAGGTGTTTTTGTTTCACTGGCGTCATGTACCATCGAAATAGCGTTTTATACGCCTGTTCTTGGAGTGTTACGCATATTGTGGTTTTGGTGCATGCTTCCCATATATCTTGCCACTCCGTTCCCTCTAGGACCTCCCCCAGGTCGGCTTCCCACTGGTCAGTGTAACGTAGTGTGCCCTCTTTGCCTGGGACCATGTTGAGGTGATTATATAATAATGTAATTAGCTTGTGTAGTCTCCGTGTAGCATAGTCTTTCAAAAAATGTTAGAGGTGTCTGGGCTGCCTTCTTTACCTCAGGCCTCTGCGCAAAGTCTCGGATCTGCAGGTACCTGAAGTAATCTCTTTTTTGTAGTGTGGCTTTGGTGCTTAGGTGCGCGTACGTGACTATGTCCTGGTTTACAAATAGGTGGACGTATCTCTGTAGCCCCGTGGCCTCTATCCCTTTATAGTCCTGGGCCCTTATTCTCGGCGGGAACGCCCTGTTTCTAAAGACCGGTGTCATGGGGGACAGGGGGAGCTTAGGGAGTATTTCGTTTTAGTTTGATCCCATATCTGTATGGAGTTTAGTATGGCCGGGTTTGTGGTTCGTAGCATGGCTCTTTGTGTTTTAGGTACCCATATGAAAAACTGTGGGAGGTCCTGTCCCATCATTAGCGACTCCATGTCTACCCAGCATCTTGTATCAGGGTGTGTGTGCCATTGTATGACCTGAGATAGCTGTGCCGCTAAGTAATAATTATATACATTAGGTAGTCCCAGGCCCCCTCTGGGTTTTGGTCTGTAAATGAGGGTGCGTGCCATTCTCGGGCGTTTATTATGCCAAATGAAGGAGTTGATCGCCCGCTGTATGCCCGTCAGGTCCCCCCGGGAGACTCGTACCGGGAGCGCCTGAAAGAGGAACAGAAGCCTCGGCATCACATTCATTTTTATAGTGTTTATGCGCCCCAGCCAGGATATGGGCCTATTTGTCCACTGCTCTGTAGCGGAGAGCCGATCTTTCACAGCTATTCTCCACTAGAGATCCCAGTGAGGCTCAGGAACAAGGTGATGATAAGTCCACAGGCAAGGTTTCTAGCAGGTAGAGTAATACAGCAATATCCCCATCGCAATCCCAATAACTGGACGACACACAGTTTCAGGAGTAGTACTGACAAGCTTTATTCCACAGTTCCTTATAAAGCCCTCTCCCATGCAAGGGAGGAGGTTCTATCACTTAAGACATTATCCAATCTGTGAACAGTAACCTCCCACACATCTCCTTCCCTCCTCTAGCATCATAATCCCCTTATCATGTACATAGTTTTACCCAAGTTTTGGATGTACCCTAAATACTTGGGGTACATCCACAAATCCAATATCTCCAGATAGCCCTAGTCTGGAGGAACAACATATTTTAAAATCAGCCCATTCGGATAAAGCGTTCGGGAGTTATGGGACTTTAAAGTATTGACCGACCGCAGGGGTAAAGTATCCGAAAACAGTTCCATGCATTTTGGCCCTGCGGTCGGTCACAAACAAGGGAATGAAAACAGACGAATTGCCTGTGTTATAGAGCCTGGAGAGGGTTTGAATGAATTCCCTTGTTTGTGGGGTTCTTTCTACCGAACGGTGGGTCATTCGGTAGTTTCTATACGAATTTCTGGAAGTATGGAGGTCTCAGCGGTGTTTGCCTAGTCAAGTGTCCGATTTTAGTTCCAGACACTCGACGGCAAAACACCGCTGTTCGGCAGTTTAAGATGGCCGCCGCCACGTGTTCGTATCCCGAATGGCGGCCACCCAGAGGACAAAGACCACACTGCACGAATAGGTAATTACCTGTTTGCAACATTGTTGCAAACGGTAATTGAAGGCACACTTTACACAGGGTGGTCTGGCTGTTCGGTAGTTTCATTCCCTTGTTTCATTCGAATGATTCTACCGAACAACCAGAGGAATACAGTACTTTACACACATTCAACTACCAATATAACCGGATACAATGATTTCTATGCATGTTCACACACATTAAACTAGCAATATGACCAAATACAATTATTCCCATACATGTTGTAGGACAGCCCGGTACCAATCCGCTACATGCTCCATTTCTGTAATTAGGGTCCGGAGCAGGGGTTTGTAGTTGCGGGCGTAAAGGGATGATGTGTTTGCTGTTAAGTGGACCCCCAAGTACATAAATTCTTCTGTGTTTATCTTGAAACGATACTGGCTGCGTATGTGCGCTATGTCTGGAGATTGCAAATGGAAGGGCATTGCTACTGATTTGGAGTAGTTTATTTTATAGCCTGCGATATTCCCAAATCTTTCTAGTAGTAGTGTTAGGTGGTGCAGTGAGTCCATTGGGTCCCGGAGTGTCAGCATGACATCATCGGCATGCGCTGAGACTGTGAATGGTGTGCCACTGATCTCTATTCCCTTGATGTGTGGGTGCTGCCTGATTGCTTGTAGAAGTGGCTCTAGAGTTAGGGCGACTAGTAAAGGGGATAATGGACAGCCCTGTCTAGTGCCATTACCCAGGGTAAATGGTGTTTTATGAGCCCCCGTTATGAGTATTTGCGCCCTCAGGTCTGTATATAGGGCTTGTATGGCTGTCACAAATGGCTCCGGGAACCCCTGGAACCGGAGCAGCTTGAAAAGGTAAGGCCACAGCACCCTGTCAAACGCCTTCTCCGCATCCAGTGAGATTGCCAGAAAAGGCGTTTTGGACTCCGTCATGCACCACAGTGTATCTACCCCCCGTCTGGTGTTCTCATACAATTGGCGTCCGGGCATAAAGCCCACCTGGTCCGGGTGGATCAGGCGCGGGAGTAGGGGAGTCTGGATGCTAATATTTTAGCAAATATCTTGAGGTCAGTATTGATGAGTGATATTGGTCTGTAGCTAGAGGCTAGTGTGTCATCTTTATCTGGTATTATTTTTATTATTTGGTAGCAACACCAAATTCGCTGTCGCCATGTCCCTGTCGGGTACCCCGCCTTGCATAAAGTGGTTACTAAGGGCCGTGAGAGGAGGGGCCAGTATCTCTCTAAATTGTTTGTAATAACTGATATCATATCCGTCTGGTCCTGGTGCCTTATTACCTTTAAGGGACGCTATGGCGATTCTACCTCGATCTGAGTGATCGGATCTCGTAGGGATTCTGCTTCTGCATCACTCACTTTGTGAATGGTAAGTTCCGAGAGGAATTGTTGTATGTCCTCTATATAGGTTGTGTTATTGGCTCGGAGGTGAGGGGAGTGATTATAGAGGCCAGAAAAGTATGAGGTGAATACTTCATTAATAGTGTCTGGGGTCTCTACTAGTGTGTTTGTTTTTGTGCATATTTTCGTGATGGTTTTGCCTTGTGGTCTCGGGCGGAGCACTCTGGCTAAAAGTGTATCAGGTTTATTCGCTTTCTCATAAAAGAGTCTTTTTGACCATTGTATGGAGCGCGAAACCGCTTCCAGGGAGATGTGACTGATAGAGTGTCTGAGGGCGTTAAGTTCTCTGAGTTTGGATTCGGTCGGGTTGGTTTTGTGTTGTTGCTCTGCCTTACGTAGGGCTGACTGCAGTTCGAGTAGCCGTTTTGTTTTAGCTCACTTTTTATGCGTGGCTATTTTTATAAAGTGTCTGTGCAGGACTGCTTTATGTGCTGCCCAGACCGTGGTGGGGTTGGCGTCGGGTGTCGCGTTAAGCTCAAAATATTCTGTGATAGCCTGTCGGGTCGTTTCTTGCGTTTCGTCATCCCTGAGAAGGCTAGTATTTAATTTCCATGACCAGTTGGACTGATATCGTAGGTTGCCTAGGGTGAGCGTTATGTCAGCGTGATCTGACCATGTGATGCTGCTAATGTCTGTGTGCAGGGCCTTAGCCATCCCTGCCCCATTGAGGAAAATGTTATCTATTCTGGAGTATGTGTTATGTGGTGCTGAATAAAATGTGTAGTCTGAGGTGGTCGGGTGCTGCAGTCGCCATGCATCCATTAGGCCCGTGTGTGTCAAAAATGTGTGTAACAGCTTGTCTTGTCCCCCTCTACCCTGTGATCTTACAGTGCCTGGTTTTGAGCTCCGGTCAGCTGTTGGGCTTGGCACTGCGTTGCAGTTGCCCCCTACGAGGAGGACCACCCCCCGAGCCCCAGCCACCAAGAACTCCAAGCCCGCCCAGAACTGTTGGTCTGGTTCGTTGGGTGCATAGACATTTATGATATGTACCTTTGTAGTATATAGGGTGCCTCCTAAGTAAAGGAATCTCCCCTCCGGGTCTGCTTGGATGGTATGTATTTGTAGCGGGCAATTTTTGTGAATGAGGATCGCCACCCCTGTTCGCTTGCGTAGCGAGCGTGCCTCATGTACTGTCGTGTAGGTTCTGTTGGTCAGTCTGGTGGGTGCCGACCTGGGGAGGTGCGTCTCCTGTATCAGTGCTATATCTATTTTCTTGGTCTTTATGTCCCTTGCTAGTAATCTTCGTTTGTTTGGGGAGTTGAGGCCCTTGACGTTAAGTGATAGTACCTTAAGAGCCATGAGGAGGTGCATGTAGTGTTGTTGGTGTGCCAGGTTCTCTGGGCATCTGGAGGCTGTTGTGCGCACTGTTTGTGGGGTCTGATGACTGGTCCACCCCCGGCGACGCGGGTGGCATCCAGGCAGAGAGACGGGATTGGAGATCAGTACTTGTCATAAGAGAGAGTAAGAAAGAAAGAAGTTGAGTAACAAATAACAATTTCAATATACATAAAAATAAACATGAAAAATAACCATAAGGTGACAATCTGGTCTTAACCTGTGCCAGATTATGGTGGGGGTGTTCACCCCTCCCGAGTGGCGTGAAAAAGTTCACCTCTCGGAATTGGTGATCTCCCTGCGCCTTTCCACTATGATGTTGTATGCAACCAGCGGCTTCATATACAGGGAGTGCAGAATTATTAGGCAAGTTGTATTTTTGAGGATTCATTTTATTATTGAACAACAACCATGTTCTCAATGAACCCAAAAAAACTAATTAATATCAAAGCTGAATATTTTTGGAAGTAGTTTTTAGTTTGTTTTTAGTTATAGCTATTTTAGGGGGATATCTGTGTGTGCAGGTGACTATTACTGTGCATAATTATTAGGCAACTTAACAAAAAACAAATATATACCCATTTCAATTATTTATTTTTACCAGTGAAACCAATATAACATCTCAACATTCACAAATATACATTTCTGACATTCAAAAACATAACAAAAACAAATCAGTGACCAATATAGCCACCTTTCTTTGCAAGGACACTCAAAAGCCTGCCATCCATGGATTCTGTCAGTGTTTTGATCTGTTCACCATCAACATTGCGTGCAGCAGCAACCACCGCCTCCCAGACACTGTTCAGAGAGGTGTACTGTTTTCCCTCTTGTAAATCTCACATTTGATGATGGACCACAGGTTCTCAATGGAGTTCAGATCAGGTGAACAAGGAGGCCATGTCATTAGATTTTCTTCTTTTATACCCTTTCTTGCCAGCCACGCTGTGGAGTACTTGGACGCGTGTGATGGAGCATTGTCCTGCATGAAAATCATGTTTTTCTTGAAGGATGCAGACTTCTTCCTGTACCACTGCTTGAAGAAGGTGTCTTCCAGAAACTGGCAGTAGGACTGGGAGTTGAGCTTGACTCCATCCTCAACCCGAAAAGGCCCCACAAGCTCATCTTTGATGATACCAGCCCAAACCAGTACTCCACCTCCACCTTGCTGGCGTCTGAGTCGGACTGGAGCTCTCTGCCCTGTACCAATCCAGCCACGGGCCCATCCATCTGGCCCATCAAGACTCACTCTCATTTCATCAGTCCATAAAACCTTAGAAAAATCAGTCTTGAGATATTTCTTGGCCCAGTCTTGACGTTTCAGCTTGTGTGTCTTGTTCAGTGGTGGTCGTCTTTCAGCCTTTCTTACCTTTGCCATGTCTCTGAGTATTGCACACCTTGTGCTTTTGGGCACTCCAGTGATGTTGCAGCTCTGAAATATGGCCAAACTGGTGGCAAGTGGCATCTTGGCAGCTGCACGCTTGACTTTTCTCAGTTCATGGGCAGTTATTTTGCGCCTTGGTTTCTCCACACGCTTCTTGCGACCCTGTTGACTATTTTGAATGAAACGCTTGATTGTTCGATGATCACGCTTCAGAAGCTTTGCAATTTTAAGAGTGCTGCATCCCTCTGCAAGATATCTCACTATTTTTGACTTTTCTGAGCCTGTCAAGTCCTTCTTTTGACCCATTTTGCCAAAGGAAAGGAAGTTGCCTAATAATTATGCACACCTGATATAGGGTGTTGATGTCATTAGACCACACCCCTTCTCATTACAGAGATGCACATCACCTAATATGCTTAATTGGTAGTAGGCTTTCGAGCCTATACAGCTTGGAGTAAGACAACATGCATTAAGAGGATGATGTGGTCAAAATACTAATTTGCCTAATAATTCTGCACTCCCTGTATCTTACATTCTGGGCTATCCCAGTTAAATAATGGTGATCCTGCCGCCATCTCTATTTGGTCCACACATTATTTGTGTCCTGTGTGCTTATCTGCCGTGCCCTCCCCAGGTTTTTGCCATTCTGTGCTTTGTGTGGTATAGTGTCCCTGAGTGTTGTGCTAGGTACTATTCCTACATTTGCGTTGCTATTGAGTAATTTTACCCCCCCCCCCAGGCCCTCTTCCATGTGGGAGCCTTCCTATCGCCTTGTGCGTGATGGCTGTGTGCTGTCCCCCTCCTTCCCACTCTTCTCCCTCCTCCCCCCCCTCCCACCATTCTACCAGTTGTGCCAAATCATGGTTGTTCCCTTTAGTGAGCGTAGTATCTGCGGTTTTAGCCCCAGGGGTTGGCAATGTTACGGGATAATTTCTCCATCTTAACCCTGGTATCAAGGCTGTATAATGTGCCGTTTTGCCCCCCTCCCCTCCTCCCCCCCTTAACAGGTTAGTTTAAAGCCCATTGCAACTGACAAGGGTACCCCCCAAATAAAACATTGCCCAGTGCGGTGCCCCCCCTTTGAGACTTAGCTGTCCTGTGCGCATATTATGCCGCCATAGTCACTGTGGGTGTCCCTGGAGGGCTGAGCAGTTCTGCTTGATTCTTTAGGCCTCCTGGGCGGCAGTTGCCGCGACTGTGTACCAGTCTCTTGGGAGAGGTGTTAGGGCTCGTCGTGCAGGTCCTGGTAAGGCGAAGTCCCTTGGGGGAGTGATGGCCAGGTCACGGAGGAATTTGTGTGGATCCCCTCCAGGTGGGTGTGTGAGTGTTCTCATATTTGACTCTAGAATACTTTGGTATACAGAGGAGTTCATGGTCGGCTCAATGACTGCAAGGTTCCCAGGTCCTGTGGTTGCAAAACAATCCCAAATCCACACCCCTCCACCACCATGATTGACAGTTGGTATGAGGTGTGCTGATATGCTGTGATTGGTCAGTGTAATGTGGCGCTGAGCATTATGGTCAAACATTTCCACTTTGGTCTCGTCTGTCCAAAGGATATTGTTTCAGAAGTCTTGTGATTTGTTCAAATGCAACTTTGCAAAGCTACATCATGTTTGTTGGTAATGTTGGAAATTAGGCAAGAAATTGAATTTGTTTTGCAAAAAATGGCAATAGTTATTTTTCCAGTTTAATGGTTTTGCACAAATATTTGAAATTCCATGTTCAATTCCCAGCTTAGAACCACATGATAGTTCCAAACATTTAAGGACCAAAACACTTCATACTTCATGATTGATTACCTGTAGATATCAAGTTTTGCATGTAAAAGGAACTAAAATAATTTGTTTTCCTATTTATTTAAGCTTTTGACAATCCTCCAGATTGTAAGATTGTTTGAGCAGGGTTCTTATTAAACCTCATGTTTTTTTTTTTTTAACATATAGGTTGTCTCTTATTTGCCATTATATCCTATATATTGTAAAGTACTGTATATGTTGGCACTATATAAATGCCTGTAATAACACAGATTCATACAGAGCGTAATAACACACGTGTAACTGCTGATAGTTTGAGTGATCAACAGTGGTTGGCTGAGGCAACATAACATAGCTGTGGTGATCTGGATACAGTAATTAATATGTATTTCATTATGAAATCTAGCAATGACAGCGTACATTGGTAAAATATGTGTGGTTTTTCAGTACTTTATTGCAGAAAGCCACACACTTTGAAGCTAGCTCAATCATGTAATAAACCAAAAATCAAACAATGTGCTATGACTAAGGGAGGGTAAACGTCTGCTGAGTCCTAACTTTTGTTTAATATTCAGTTATTTTGTAATAACCACTAAGAAATATGTGTACTCAACCTATCACCCTGCAGACATATCATAATGGCACATCAGAGCTAAAATACAGTCTACAGCATCAATCAGGTACTATTTGTACTACAAGGCTTGGAAAGGTTCTCTCTCGACTTAGGATAACAGATGGATTTTACTTTTAAATTTGGATGTGCCTCCTATATTTTGACATATGGAAAGAGGCGACCATTATTAAGTATTTCTGCTATATGATATGGCCATAGTAGGTTTAGCTGTAACATCATGGCTTACATATTTTATCCACACCCAGTTAACCAAAAGCCACCTACAGTGATGGGAGTAGCAGTCCAACTATAGTGTATCAGCTGCAGCCGCGGAGCTATGCTTTGTAAATGTGGCACTTTTAATTGGCTGAAATGTGTACTGCCAATTTATTTGAA
The DNA here is from genome assembly GCF_036172605.1 of Pelobates fuscus. NCBI lineage: Eukaryota > Metazoa > Chordata > Amphibia > Anura > Pelobatidae > Pelobates > Pelobates fuscus. The sequence goes on along the minus strand of NC_086320.1, from coordinate 319,288,215 downwards.
GTCCTGTTGTATAGCCTTATAAAAGATATGCTGGAGACTTGTAAATAATTAATAACATAATGACCACTGCAAAGTTATTTTTATTACTGTTATACGGTGTTAAATAATGTTTCCAGTCCAGAAATACTTACACACAATGTGTTTTAAAACCATATTGCATATGTATATATCTATGTATAGTTATTTTCCTTCATTGAATAATATATTGCTCAGTCATTGGCAAAACATTTTTAACCCTGTTGCAAAACACAGTGTTTTGGTTCTTTTTTATAAACAATAATTGCATGTCTATTAAATACAAGCAATGTAATATATTTAGGATGTGTGATATACTGTATATGGCTTTGTAAATGAAATGAAAAGGTGTTTTTTTTCCCTCTGGAATCATTTGAGTATAGTGCTGTAGGAGCTGGTACAGTCAAAGCACACTAATTAATGTAGCGATCAATCATACAATTTTATGTATTCATTATGTAAATAGTGCTAGCATTGTATGCCTTGAAACTTGTCTTCTAATTATAGTTAAGAAAAGCAGACCTAATGGGTCAGAGAGAATAGGGCGCCCCCTAGTGAATATCTATATATACATGTGTACAAAGCATAAAATATAACTTTTAATAGTTAATGCATTAAAAATGCTTGGGGTAAGGACCCAGATACAGAAATGAAATAAAAGAAAAAATAATAACATACAAAAAATAATAATAATAAAGAAAAAATAATAATAATAGATGGGAGGATATGAATAGACGTGAGAGCGTGCTGAATGGGGATAAAGTAACTTGAGGTGATGTCTCAAGAATTACTGTATGAAAAAATACACACACCCCAAACTGCTGTCTATCTCACAATTACACACTAGACTCTTGGTTAACTCGTGCTGTACACCCTCCGTATATTCCCAGCGGCACACTATAATATGCCTCTAGAGAGGGGAATAAGCGCAACCAGAGAATAACAATAGGAGTAAGTGTATCATATAGTGGAGATCTGTCTCAGGATGATACTAGTGTATCTGTGATTGATACAGTTGTAGGAGCAATACCTCTGGGGTTGGGGAAAAAAGTTCCGGTGAGGAGAAGGCAACCAACACTATTCAGACAGTGCTAAACGGCACTAACCACCCATTTATGCAGTGGTGTCTTGGAAGGAAAATCTCTCTCTACCCACCAAACGTCCCCCCTCCTGCACCCCACTCAAATAGAGATAATACAACTTTTGGAGATGGCTGCGGGAACAAAATCTCGATGTATAGAGAGCGCTCACTAGCTGACATGCGGGGTTACCGAGGACCAGATATGACCAGCCAATATGTAGGACTTGGAGAATGGTTTTGAATTTTAAACACTAAATAAATTCCCTCTGTCCCCTTGTTGCATACAGCACCGGCTCAATACATCATTTCTCCAATTCTGTCCCCTAGTCGCCACCCCTCTAAGTCGAAGAGAAACTCTGTAACACTAGTGAGGATCAATTACGATTTGCTCAGCTTACTATCTAGTTGTCCATACAGACAGACTCGTGAACATATCCTCCCTATCTGCCTGCCTGACACGTGTTTCGGCGCCAATACAAGCGCCTTCTTCTGAGGCTAAACGGAGAGTGAAGAACGGGAGCCCCTTAAATATCCATAAAGGCTAAGTCCCGGCTGTGGGCGCGTTTGACATTTTTGCGCCCGAACACGCCGGGAACGGATAAGCCCCGCCCCTTAACTATGTGTGTATAGCTGATTGGGTAGTGGTGCTGGGACTAACCAGGCCCATTAACCCTTTCAGTGCCAGTAGCCATAATAGAGTCCTGGAGTATGAAGAATCCTAATGTATAGAGGAGGCTACTCCCGGTCAAAAAGTGCCTGTGTAACAGGTAATAGAGTGTCAAATGGTATGAAAGTACCGGCCCCAAGGAATACAGGGACCGGGGGTCATAGGGTAGCCTCCAGTCATACCGGTCCTCTAATAAGAGGCGACTACTACAGATCCATGGAATAACCGTAGTGGGATCCATTCACAGGAGGGTTAGTCGGTAGACACTAAGGGGGATTAGGTGCACCATGGGTTATTCACTGGAATATAGGGACCCCGTTGATAGAACTTAAATAAAATAAAACAGTGATGAATGAAAATGAATGAAGTATGCAAAATGAAACAATAAATATATATATAATAAATCAAAGTGGAAAAATGATGAATGAAGTGTAACGAAGGTATATACAGTCCCTAAAGGAAATATGTACAAATGTAATGTAATCATTATGTTATTAAAATCCTGGAGTGATTATTTCTCAATAAAGGGAGTGAATGTAAATCCCTCATTTAGACCATTAGGGGCCAAGGTTTTAAACCTATAAATCCAATAACACTCTCTTTTGAGCAGAGCGTTGTCCAAGTCTCCACCTCTATGACCTACAGTCACTCGCTCAATGCCAGCAAACCTAACACCCTTGGGGTCACCAGAGTGTTGGTTTCTGATATGTCTTGCCACGGGTGTATCCCTCTGGTTTCTCACGGAGTGTACATGTTCCATGATTCGCCTTTTAAAAGGGCGGATCGTTTTGCCCACATATCTGAGGCCACATTCGCAGATCAGGAGATAAACTATACCCCAAGGGTGTTAGGTTTGCTGGCATTGAGCGAGTGACTGTAGGTCATAGAGGTGGAGACTTGGACAACGCTCTGCTCAAAAGAGAGTGTTATTGGATTTATAGGTTTAAAACCTTGGCCCCTAATGGTCTAAATGAGGGATTTACATTCACTCCCTTTATTGAGAAATAATCACTCCAGGATTTTAATAACATAATGATTACATTACATTTGTACATATTTCCTTTAGGGACTGTATATACCTTCGTTACACTTCATTCATCATTTTTCCACTTTGATTTATTATATATATATTTATTGTTTCATTTTGCATACTTCATTCATTTTCATTCATCACTGTTTTATTTTATTTAAGTTCTATCAACGGGGTCCCTATATTCCAGTGAATAACCCATGGTGCACCTAATCCCCCTTAGTGTCTACCGACTAACCCTCCTGTGAATGGATCCCACTACGGTTATTCCATGGATCTGTAGTAGTCGCCTCTTATTAGAGGACCGGTATGACTGGAGGCTACCCTATGACCCCCGGTCCCTGTATTCCTCGGGGCCGGTACTTTCATACCATTTGACACTCTATTACCTGTTACACAGGCACTTTTTGACCGGGAGTAGCCTCCTCTATACATTAGGATTCTTCATACTCCAGGACTCTATTATGGCTACTGGCACTGAAAGGGTTAATGGGCCTGGTTAGTCCCAGCACCACTACCCAATCAGCTATACACACATAGTTAAGGGGCGGGGCTTATCCGTTCCCGGCGTGTTCGGGCGCAAAAATGTCAAACACGCCCACAGCCGGGACTTAGCCTTTATGGATATTTAAGGGGCTCCCGTTCTTCACTCTCCGTTTAGCCTCAGAAGAAGGCGCTTGTATTGGCGCCGAAACACGTGTCAGGCAGGCAGATAGGGAGGATATGTTCACGAGTCTGTCTGTATGGACAACTAGATAGTAAGCTGAGCAAATCGTAATTGATCCTCACTAGTGTTACAGAGTTTCTCTTCGACTTAGAGGGGTGGCGACTAGGGGACAGAATTGGAGAAATGATGTATTGAGCCGGTGCTGTATGCAACAAGGGGACAGAGGGAATTTATTTAGTGTTTAAAATTCAAAACCATTCTCCAAGTCCTACATATTGGCTGGTCATATCTGGTCCTCGGTAACCCCGCATGTCAGCTAGTGAGCGCTCTCTATACATCGAGATTTTGTTCCCGCAGCCATCTCCAAAAGTTGTATTATCTCTATTTGAGTGGGGTGCAGGAGGGGGGACGTTTGGTGGGTAGAGAGAGATTTTCCTTCCAAGACACCACTGCATAAATGGGTGGTTAGTGCCGTTTAGCACTGTCTGAATAGTGTTGGTTGCCTTCTCCTCACCGGAACTTTTTTCCCCAACCCCAGAGGTATTGCTCCTACAACTGTATCAATCACAGATACACTAGTATCATCCTGAGACAGATCTCCACTATATGATACACTTACTCCTATTGTTATTCTCTGGTTGCGCTTATTCCCCTCTCTAGAGGCATATTATAGTGTGCCGCTGGGAATATACGGAGGGTGTACAGCACGAGTTAACCAAGAGTCTAGTGTGTAATTGTGAGATAGACAGCAGTTTGGGGTGTGTGTATTTTTTCATACAGTAATTCTTGAGACATCACCTCAAGTTACTTTATCCCCATTCAGCACGCTCTCACGTCTATTCATATCCTCCCATCTATTATTATTATTCTTTCTTTATTATTATTATTTTTTGTATGTTATTATTTTTTCTTTTATTTCATTTCTGTATCTGGGTCCTTACCCCAAGCATTTTTAATGCATTAACTATTAAAAGTTATATTTTATGCTTTGTACACATGTATATATAGATATTCACTAGGGGGCGCCCTATTCTCTCTGACCCACTAGGTCTGCTTTTCTATTTATACAAACTTGTAAGGGTTAACCCCTAATTTGGTCGCCCCAGGACACATCATTAGTTGAGTCCCAGTTTGGGTATTCAGCTTACTCTTTCCTAATTATAGTTAAACTTAGAAAATGAATACTCAAGGTACACATGTTCTACCAAACACATGTCAATCAACCATTTGCTTTCTGCCATTGGATTTAAACTCCCACCACCCAACTACCCTTCTTTCATTTATGTAAGTTTATCAGAGTTATAGTCTATTAAACATTGTTTTTTCTTCTTTGAACTTTAGAACAAATTATTCATGATGGGTCACAAATAAGAATTAAATAGTAAATGTTTTAAATGGAATGGCATATTAATATTCTATCCCATTTGTAAGCATGGGTAAAAATGTTAGTATAACGCATCTCAAGAGTATTTATTTAATCAAATTTGGAATAAGGAAAAATGCTGAGTCCGTCCTGTCGGGAATAAAACTTGCCGTTGTAAGGTTTCAGCAGACCACTGGTGCATTAACCAACAGAGCTATTTCACCAGCTCATGACATGTAGTGTATCTGTTGGTATCACTCAATCATCTGGATGACTTTAATTATTCTTTGTATGACCTATCCTGTACTATTATTATTGGTGTGTGTGTACATACATGTGTGTATGTGTGTGTGTACATAACTTATTCCGCAGCACTTTACAATATTATGTAAGGGGGGATTTAAACAATTAGAGGGACAATTACAAAATAATACAGGAGCAATAGGTAGATGAGGACCCTGCTCAGACGAGCTTACCATCTAGAACAAGCATGTCAAACTCAAAGATTAGCACGGGCCAAATAAACAAGGTTTAAGTTTATGTGGGCCGCAAAAAACAAAAACAAAAAAACAACTTACATTTTTACAGAAACGTAGGTTTATTTTGAAAAGTCAAAGCAGAAACAAGAGAAAGATGCTGCGGCCTTCGACGTAATTGCTCTACTATAGAGGACTTCTAATCAAAGGCTAAGACTCTCCAAAGCCATCAGATTCTGCGGTATAGAGAAAGTTACATTGGGACCAAGGGGTGGAGACCTTGATAAAAAAAACTCTTACAAAGAGAGAGTTTTTGGATCTATAAACTCAAGACACTTTCACCCCTTGGTCTCAATGAGGGGTTCTCATATACGTCCTTTATCTCAGATTGATAGACCAATTCCACATTGTGGTTTGCTATTATATCTGTCGTTCTATCTGTAAATATGTAGATATGCCTGATACTCAGAAAATTATGTTGTATAGCACCAGTAGGTTTGTTATTATTACCATGTTGTTTGATTTTGGCTGGAGTAGCCATTACCTATATTTATATTTATTATTATCTCTTCCTATTGTAGGATTTGATATTTTGATCTGTACCTGTACTCTTTTTAGCTTTCTGTCTATTATGTGGAGGACCATTTTATTCTTTAGGAGGCATGATTCTTTATTTAATATCATCCATATGGATAATTCCTATGAATGGTGGACATGAATTATACATGTACTTCACACTTACTTGGAGGCAATTGACCCTTTAGAATAGGGATAGGTGTTTCATTCATTTTTATTATCATTATTGGTATGGTTGTGTCTCTCTGGCTATATACTATGCAAGAGAAGTACTCCCCCACCCACATCAGCTGCTGTTGTAACAGACCTCCATTTCACATCATTCATAGCTGTGACCTTGCCTTATATTTACGTTACGTTGCTGGCTGGGATTTATAGGGGTTCGGATTTATGGGACAGCATAAATGGAGGACCACTTTATTCTTTAGGAGGCATGATTCTTTATTTAATATCATCTATATGGATAATTCCTATGAATGGTGGACATGAATTATACATGTACTTTACACCTATCTGGAGGAAAATTACCCTTTAGAATAGTGATAGGTATTTTTATTATCAATATTGGTATGATTGTGTCTCTCTGGCTATATACTATGCAAGAGAAGTACTCCTCCACCCACAATATTTGCTGTTGTAACAGACCCCCATTTCACAGCATTCATAGATGTGATCTTGCTTTATATTTATGTTATGTTGCTGGTTGGGATTTGTAGGGGTTCAGATGTATTGGACAACAGATCACAACCATTAAGCAATAGAGGCTTTACCAAAGCCCTAATAGGGGGCTGGATATTCATATACCTCCTATTACTAGCCGGGTTGCAACCCACCCACGTGGGTTGCATCCAATCGCACAAACCCGAGGTGAGCCAATCAGAAGCTCCGGTTTGTGCGATCACGTGTTGTATACACTCGGCACTCGCGGTCTATACTGAATGGACATAATTATACAGCATAGACTACACCTGCTAGAATCTCCACTCTATACCTACGATAGGCTACAGGTACCCCCTTTTTTGGCACCTACGGTATTTAAGGAGTGCTAGTTACACTACTCTGTTGGTCCCTGACGAAGATGCATTACACAGGCACCGAAACGCGCGTCAGGCGTTTTGTATTTAGTTTTTTTGTTCTATATGGGCAATGGGCACTTTGGGTTTTGAGCACTCTTAATATGCTCTAAATTTATAGATTTGATTCTTTTATTTTCCACTATACCTATCTAGTTAGTTTAACAGGGAGAGAGACTTTATTAAGTTACTGTCAGCTCACTTTAATCTGACTTTCATTTCATTGGAGATTGCTCTCTTCCTGTTATCTATCCCTTTCTCTACCTAGACTAATAGGACCCCTGGTGCATATTGATTGCTTTCACCCAGGGTTCCTAGTTCCTATTAGGAGCCTCTACACTAGGGCTCCATAGGGGGAGAGTCTGGGACCTTGTACATTTTTAATGGAGTTTGGTTATATACTCCTCAAGGTTCCCACTATTTACTTGGTAGAGTGTGGTTTATAGGGACATTAGGGGGAAGGATACAGAGGTGTCAGTTTTTCCAATAAAGGTTTTTTATTTATATATTTTTTTCTCTAGTATCCTGTATCCCTCGAGCTATCTAGCATTGTGGTTTTTCCCTGTACCTTTGTGGTATAGTGGGTTTTTGATTATTTGTATATACTTTATTTTCTTTGTTTATTTTCATCTGTTCTAGCCTTACCCATTGTGGGTTGAGCCAGCCATTTATTATTTACATATTTGTTGCCTACGTGGCTATACTTATATCCAGGTGATGCACGGGGTCTCATGTTCTGTTCTATATTGAGACCCTGCAGCATCTTTCTCTTGTTTCTGCTTTGACTTATTTAGGGGTTAAGCCCCTGGAGACCCCTGGAGTCTCCTTGCGGTACACAGGATAGCGAGTCCATACTGGCACTTTCCCGTTTGGGTATAGTGTCTTAGTCTGTTCTGGCTTCCTGATTTTGTTCTTTATTTTGAAAAGTACAGCATAAAAAAAAACCAGCATTCCCCTCTACTAAATCCCAGCCCCCCCCTCTACTAAATCCCAGCACCCCCCCTCTAGCCAACAAGCAGACTCCACTCACATTGCCGCTGCCAGTATGCGACTCCGGAGTCCGGCCTCTGGTATACCCCAAATAGAGCTGTCTGCACTCTGTGCCAAAGCGGATCCTCCCGCTACTTCTTGAAACCCTGTGAAGGTGGAGCACATCAACGTCACATTGGAATGTGACGTGGCGTTGCATGCCTCCGTGCATCTCCAGGTCCTCCACTGTCCAGCCGCGGTCATCGCATCACTGACCGAAACAGTTTAGTGAATATGACGTCATATGCTGGCACCCGGCATCACTACAGACGGTGTGCGCGAGGGAGCAGTGAGGACAGGGCCGGACTGGCCCACCGGGAGACCGGGAAATTTCCTGGTGGGCCGGTTAAGCTTGGGCTGGCCAGGGGCTGCAGCACCTGTAAAAGTTTTTTTTGTTTTTTTTTATATGGCTGGGTAGCTACGATGAGCTGCATCACATAGTCGCTCCTCTCAATGAACAGACATCCAGCAAGCCGCCGGGATACCGAGTGACGTCATATCCCGGCGGCCGACAATCAGTGCAAGCAGGAGAGAAGCCTAGTGACAGCTCTCACCCAGCTCCAGACCTAATGATCACACAGGAAACCATTGGGAATGGTACTGTAGAGAGGGAAAATCTGTCATTTGTTTATGTATGTGTCAATGTGTCTCTGTTTATGGGCCAGTGTATATGTGTCAGCGTTTATGGGTCTGTGTATGTGTGTCTGTGTTTGCGTATGAGTCAGTGTATATGTTTCAGTGTCTGTATTTGTTTATGAGTCAGTGTGTCTGTGTTTATGGGTCAGGGTATGTGTGTCAGTATGTCTGTGTTTGTGTATGTGTGTCTGTATGTGTTGGGACATTGAATGTGTCAATGTGTTTATGGGTCAGCATGTGTCAGTGTGTGTATGGGTCACTTTATGTGTGTCTGTGTTGATGTCAGTGTGAAGGTTTTACTTAGTTTACAGGATATTTGAATGTCATATGCATATATAATAATATTAGTATTTACATGAATATATACTATAAGCACAATTTGTATGAGTGTTATGCTTATAATTTATATACAAAAATTAATATAAAATAAATGCATTAATATGTGTATACAGGGCCGGCCTTAGGGGTGTGCGAGCTGTGCGGCCGCACAGGGCGCCATGGAGCAGGGGGCGCCGTGGATTTAAAAAAAAAAAAAAAAACAATTTTTTTTTTTTTTTTTAAAAATTTGCAGCGGGGCGGAGCTTACCGTGCGGCGGGGGCGGAGCTAAAAGCACCGGAAAACTGCTGCAGGGGAAGCAGGAAGGAGTCCCTGCTTCCCCACCAGTCACCAGGAGCTGCACTGCCTCCACAATGAACTCCACAGGTAACTGTGATTGTCAGGTGAGTGTGACTCTCTGCCTGTGTGTATTACTGTCTGTGTGTGTATGACTGTCTGCCTGTGTGTGTCTCTGTGTATGACTGTCTGCCTGTGTGTGTGTGTGTCTGTGTATGACTGTCTGCCTGTGTGTGTGTGTGTGTGTCTGTGTATGACTGTCTGCCTGTGTGTGTGTGTCTGTGTATGACTGTCTGCCTGTGTGTGTGTGTGTGTGTCTGTGTATGACTGTCTGCCTGTGTGTGTCTGTGTGTGTATGACTGTCTGCCTCTGTGTGTGTCTGTGTGTATGACTGTCTGCCTCTGTGTGTGTCTGTGTGTATTACTGTCTGCCTCTGTGTGTCTGTGTGTGTATGACTGTCTGCCTCTGTGTGTGTCTGTGTGTATGACTGTCTGCCTCTGTGTGTGTCTGTGTGTATTACTGTCTGCCTCTGTGTGTGTCTGAGTGTATTACTGTCTGTGTCTGTGTGTATGACTGACTGTCTGCCTGTGTGTGTCTGTGTGTGTGAGACTGTCTGCCTGTGTGTGTGTGTGTGTATATGACTGTCTGCCACTGTGTGTCTGTGTGTATTACTGTCTGCCTCTGTGTGTGTGTCTGTGTGTATGACTGTCTGCCTCTGTGTGTGTCTGTGTGTATGACTGTCTGCCTCTGTGTGTGTCTGTGTGTATGACTGTCTGCCTCTGTGTGTGTCTGTGTGTATTACTGTCTGCCTCTGTGTGTGTCTGAGTGTATTACTGTCTGTGTCTGTGTGTATGACTGACTGTCTGCCTGTGTGTGTCTGTGTGTGTGAGACTGTCTGCCTGTGTGTGTGTGTGTGTGTATATGACTGTCTGCCACTGTGTGTCTGTGTGTATTACTGTCTGCCTCTGTGTGTGTGTCTGTGTGTATGACTGTCTGCCTCTGTGTGTATGACTGTCTGCCTCTGTGTGTATGACTGTCTGCCTCTGTGTGTATGACTGTCTACCTTTGTGTGTATGACTGCCTCTGTGTGTATGGCTGTCTGCCTCTGTGTGTATGGCTGTATGGCTGTCTGCCTGTGTGTGTCTTTGTGTATGACTGTCTGCGTGTTTGTCTGTGTGTATTACTGTCTGCCTCTGTGTGTGTCTGTGTGTATTACTGTCTGTGTCTGTGTGTATGACTGACTGTCTGCCTGTGTGTGTCTGTGTGTGTGTGTGTATGACTGTCTGCCTGTGTGTGTGTGTGGATGTCTTCCTGTGTGTGTGTATGGCCGTCTGACTCTGTGTGTGTGTGTGTGTGTGTGTGTGTGTGTGTGTGTGTGTGTGTCACATACAACCAATACACGCATATCACACACTGTTAATACACCCATTACAAATATCACACATAGCATACATATCACACACAGTCATCACACCTACTATCACATACACAGACAACACAAACATTACAGCATACATGGATGACGGGGGGGGGAGGGGGGGGCGCTGTGAAGATTTTTCGCACAGGGCGTCAAAATGCCTAAGGCCGGCCCTGTGTGTATATATGCATAAAACTAATTGTATAAAATAAATTGTATTGAATAAAAATTATTATTGGCATTACTTAGTACTGACCCATATTTCTTAATCCAGTTGTTAAAATCATGGGCATACAGTCTAAAACAGGCCCAACCCTAGCCTATGGCAACTAAGTGGCTGCCACTGCCCTGTACTTTGAGGGCTCTCACTTGGCAGGTGCACAAATAGGTGCACAAATATACTGGTAAGAGCATGAATGGGCAGCAAGGGAAATATGTACTCACTGTGTATGGATTTAGTAAATAACTCCCTAATTTGGTATCTTTAAATATGGCATAAGGATAGGAAATTAGCATCTATCTACTAAACAGCTGAAAGATCAAATCATTTTGATATTTCATCTGTTTAATAGATGACGCCTTAAATTGGTTCCCTTATGTAGATTTGTCATATTTAAGGATACTGAATTAGGGAGCCATTTAGTAGATAGCTCCCTTATTTGGCTATCAGACTGCAAGGGGATGGTCCCAAACTAATTCAAAGATGTGATGATTTCTCTTGAAATCACTAGTTTTATGAATTGGGGGCACGCAGTTAACACCTAAAGCACTTTAGCAAGCTGAAGGGGGCTTCAGGGGTCATTCAAGTTGCAGGAAGAATTTTTAATGTTAAGTCTTTCTTTCCACTTCTGTATTTGCGTGCTATACTGAAGTGATGCATTATAGGGCTGGTAAAAAAATGTTTTCCAGGGCTGCTCTTTATTCCCAGTCCGGCCCTGAGGAGCAGGAAGATTGAGCTCCCCGAGCGACCTCTCAGAGATCAACTCTATGCGAAGGAGGTGTGTTGCACTGTTTGAGGCAAATGGGGGTCACACCAGATACTGACTGGTTTTTGGACCCCCCCCCTGGGTCCGCCCAATACAGTACAACTGCACATTTTAAAATGGCCTTTCATTGTGTCCAGCATAAGGCACACCTTTGCAATAATCATGCTGTCTAATCAGCATCTTGATATGCCACACCTGTAAGGTGGATGGATTATCTTGGCAAAGGAGAAGTGCTCAGTAACATAGATTTGTGAACAATATTTGAGAGAAATAGGCCTTTTGTGTACATAGAAAAAGTCTTAGATCTTTGAGTTCACCTCATGAAAAATGAGGGCAAAAGTGTTGCGTTTATAATTTTGTTCAGTGTGTGTAAATATGTGTGTGTGTGTATATATATATTCCAAATAGCATTAATATGTTATTTTGAGTGAACTGTGTATTTTTCACTATAACAATCAGCTGTGCATTTAGAGATCAAGTGAATAAGTAAGTGTTAAAAATGTTTTGGTTCCAAACTTAGAATTCTACAATAAATTCCAGCAGCTTCAAGCCAGTTCCTATCTCCTATGGCCTAGTCATCCATCCTTTATATATTTAGGCACTGAGCAAGAACCCTTTTCTGGATTAACATAAATACAGCTCCACATTTCGGTAACCTTAATTATAGATTGGCTTGCCAGATGGTGTACAAGAGTATACAATGCCCACACATCTGCCAATCCTAGAGTTATCTTTTTGCCCAGTAAACTGGTGCAACCCAGCCCTCATACTTTACCATACACAGGTTCGACAAAAATGAGAATTTGGGTGATTTTGATTTAAAAACACTAACATGAGTACATTTTATTGCTTATTACTTTACTAAAAGGGGTGTTATCGGAAACCACACGGAATATGGCAAGACGAATTTTGAGAAGGAAACCTGAGAACGGTGATCTTGTTTACACTTTTGGTTTTTTTTTCTACTTGTTTCTTATGTATAAAGGGACACTATAGTCACCAGAACAACTACCGTTTAAGCTGGCTTTTTGCTGGAAACACTGTCTTTTCAGAGAAAAAGCAGTGTTTACATTACAGCCTAGTCAGTGGCATACATACCAGGGTCGCAGGGGTCGCGGCTGCGACCGGGCCCGGCCCACCAGGGGGCCCGGCCGCCCCTGCGACCCGGTATGTACGCTCTCCGCCAGCCTCTTCTCCTGGGGGGCCCAGGAGCCGGCCACCTCCGGGCCCCCCGAGGCTGGCCCTGCTTACACCAGGCGGCCGGCTGGTGCGCGAGGGAGCACTCTCCCCTGAGTGCTTCCTCTTCAGCTCCCTCGCGCACCGCACTGATACCGGAGCCGGAAGATGACGTCATCTTCCGGCGCCGGTATCAGTACGCGGCGCGCGAGGGAGCTGAAGAGGAAGCACTCAGGGGAGAGTGCTCCCTCGCGCGCCCGCAGGACCAGCCAGCCCGCCGGGTGACCGGCCCCCCCAGGAGCCCAGCAGCACCACTGGACCCCAGGGAATTCCCTCAGCACTCCAAAGGTAAGGAGGCTGGGGGGATTAAATAAAAAAAAAAAACATGTGTAAGTGTGTGTGAGTGTTAGTGTGTGTGTGTGAGTGTGAGTGTGAGTGTTAGTGTGTGTTAGTGTTAGTGCGTGTGAGTGTGTGTGTGAGTGAGTGTGTGTGTGAGTGAGTGTGTGTGTGAGTGAGTGTTAGTGTGTGTGTGTGTGTGTGTGTGAGTGAGTGAGTGTTAGTGTGTGTGTTAGTGTGTGTGAGTGTTAGTGTGTGTGTGTGAGTGTTAGTGTGTGAGTGTGTGTTAGTGTTAGTGCGTGTGAGTGTTAGTGTGTGTGTGTTAGTGTGTGTGTGAGTGAGTGTTAGTGTGTGTGTGTGAGTGAGTGAGTGAGTGAGTAAGTGTTAGTGTGTGTGTGTGTGTTAGTGTGTGTGTGTGTTAGTGTGTGTGAGCGTTAGTGTGTGTGTGTGTGTGTTAGTGTGAGTGTTTGTGTTAGAGTGTGTGCTAGTGAGTGTCAGTGAGTGTGTTACTGTGTGTGTCTGTTACTGAGTGTGTTTGTGTGTGTGTGTGTGTTAGTGAGTCTGTTTGATGTCTGTTAGTGAGTGTGTGTTTGTCAGTGAGAGTGTATGTTTTGTAAGTGAGTGTGTATGTATGTCTGCCGCTGAGTGTGTCTTTGTCAGTAAATGTGTGTGTCTGTTAGCTAGTGTGTATGCATTTGTTCGTGAGAGTGTGTGTGTGTGTGTCTTCAGCACTTACCTTTCTCCAGCGCCGGACTCCCATGGCGCTGGGGATCCCTCCGCCTCACAGCTCCGAATGCGCATGCACGGCAAGAGCCGCGCACGCATTCAAACCGCCCATAGGAAAGCATTACTCAATGCTTTCCTATGGACGTTCAGTGTCTTAAAATGGCGGAAGCGCCTCTAGCGGCTGACAGTGAGACAGCCACTAGAGGCTGGATTAACCCTCAGTGAAACATAACAGTTTCTCTGAAACTGCTATGCTTTCAGCTGCAGGGTTAAAACTAGAGGGACCTGACACCCAGACCACTTAATTGAGCTGATGTGATCTGGGTGTCTGTAGTGGTCCTTTAAGTGTGTGTGCATCTGCATGCAGTGGCGTACATACCGCGGTCGCAACCCCTGCGACCAGGTGCCCGCCGCCATGTGTTGCTGCCCCGGCCCGCGCAGAGTAAGCGCGAGGGGGGGGGGGGCCCACGGATCAATTTTCGCACCGGGGCCCCATGGGTCATGTGTACGCCACTGAGCCTAGTGATAACTTCAGGGCTGTGTTTGAATCATGCTGACTCTGCCCCTGATCTGCCTCTTTGTCAGTCTCAGCCAATCCTGTGGAAAAGCATTGTGATTGGATCAGGCCACCACTTCTGATGATGTCAGCAGACAGCTTGTTTTTCTGAGGCAAACAGCATGCAGAGCTACAGCTTCAGGCTTAAATACAAGTGAGATTTTGCTATAATTATGGAGGCATGAGTTGCTCAGGGCGGCTAGATGGTGGTTTTAACACTATAGGGTCAGGAATACATGTTTGTGTTCCTGACCCTATAGTGTTCCTTTAACCCCTTAAGGACCAAACTTCTGGAATAATAGGGAATCATGACATGTCCCACATGTCATGTGTCCTTAAGGGGTTAAGTTTTCCACTGATACTGTATACACACCTCACAATGTGCTTTTCTGTCATTAAAATCCTCTATTGCCTAATCGTGAATGCATTCAAAATAATGTTTTCTTTAACAAAAATGAAAATAAATAAAAACACTAATATGTTTAATATGTCCCTAAAAACCTACCCTTGCTATAGATGATAAGTTACTTCCAGGCTCCTCTAAAGAAACCAATTACAGAGATCATTTTCAATGCTGTGCTTTTTCAGTGATGTCAATTAACTAGTGGATCTGAATCAATCTATCAAATAGCAGAAACCTACGAAAATAACCTATTTTTGTAATTTAATGTAACAGGGATTAGTATTAATAGTTAAACCCAAATCAATTGTTGTCATATAACTAAACCAGTACATGACATACCAACTTCAAGCTAAGAGTGGTTTAGCACTGTGATCTTAAATGACCTCTAATGTGCTTTCAATTAGTGAAAATAATTTCTAATCAGTATCATCTACTTAGAAAAGGAAGCTAGAACAGAATATAAAATGAAGTATTCGACAACATGGGCATACATCCTATAATAATTGTTTCTTATAAAGGCTTGGCGCTGGAGTCTTGACAAATCTTAAGGCATGCATAAACATACTTTTAAGTTGATTCCTGTTATTAGGTTATGTTTTTAAATTTGATTGTGTTTCGCTGACAGTGTAATTTGTTATTATAACTGTACAGACAATATTTTGTTAGAGATATAGTTTTCAGTGGTACTTGAGGTACTGCCAAGGATGCCAGCTTCTCCCTCTCTGGGCTCAGTTCAAACAATAACGGTCTTGGCAAATTCCCGACACATAACAGTTTCTGAATGGTACGTACCTTGCTAAGGATGTATATAACGTCACCATATTTAAAAGACAGCTCATCCGGATGATCTGCTTTGCAGTCCCACAATCCTCTGTAGAAATTTTCATAGTCTGTGTCTTTTCCTGGAAAAGATTTAAGAAATAATATTTTTACGGAAAGCTCTTTTGGGGCAAGCATGCAAATTCAAGAATATCTTTTGGAGGACTCAAACAAAACATGAGATTCTTGGTAAATGGAAGTGTCAATAGTGGAACATTTCACATCATGATGGTCAAAGCCATAAAAGGCAGAGACTGTCCCTGAACTCTGTCTGGATGTCCTGCCTAAAGAAATGAGGATCAAGCTTTGGCTTTATGGGTGCTTGGCTTATGGGTTTTTAGGTCAGTGCGTGCGATACTGATGTGAAGCTCCTTGGCCCTGAGGTTGCTAGGTGCAGCATCCAATTGCGGGGCTGCATACACTGACAATTATGAACTGGCTTTTGCTAAAAATGTTTTTCCTTTGAAGCCTTCCTCACTGAACTCAATGACCAGGTGAGGAATGAGATGACCAGAGAGGGTGCATACAGGAGATGTCACCAGTAGTGGGCACAATTGCATTACATGTATGTACCTAATTACAAGTCTAAACCCATAGGGGGCGCTACACTGCCTATGCTTTTTCACTACACAGGTAATACATGTAATATTATACTTTGTTCTGTGCAATATGTGATTTTCCTCACAATATAGGCAGAATTTTCAAAAAGCTGGATGTTGTCATACACCCTTCATGGTGACAGAAGAAAAAAACTATATGTACAAATTTTTTTTTTTATTGTCACGTCAATTTATTTCAGGCCAAAAATCCACGAAAAGACAACAGACAATTAACATTTGCTTGTGTGCATAGCCTAGTGGTAACACAGTGACAATGGATGTGGTGGTAGTGCTGCCATACACCCCATTAACTGATTGATTGCTTAGCGTTCATCCTTTAACATGCAGACTAATATATGGTTCTCGTTACGTTTGTCAAGCGCTGCAATCTGTGTTCAGCATGAATTATATATAGCCATAATATGTTCTGCTATCATGACAAAGGAAAAAGAGGTCATTTTGGTTTGAATATATTTGGCTTATCAAGAGTTAATATGTAATGTGAAGAACAGTACTCGTTAAATAAATAAGTAAAACGATAATTGTGTCAAATATTTTGACAAGATAGCATGTGTAAAACAATGGCAATCTGCATGTAAATGGCACAGCCTGATTTTGATGGAATCATAGCCACACCGGATCAGAACTGCCAGTCTAGGTTTGTTATATGATTCTTGAACAGCAGGCTTACTGGATTCACCAGCACTTCACAGCTCCCATTTGCATATCATTAGCAAATTTTAAGCATAATGTATAGCTCACAGATAAATTAGGGGAGAACAGGTTTATCATGCTACAGTGCACAGACGATTTCTGTGCTTAAACACGGAAGGAAATAAATGCACATAAATTAAAATAAAATAAATACCCTTATAAAATTACCATAACGGGTTTTGAAGATTCATGTCTCCAAATCCTACAAATGTACGGGTTCAGATTTTTTTTTTGTGCAGCTGTGATGGTAGGATTTGTCCTCAAAATGCAAAAATTAAGAGATAGCATTTGCATATAAAAGCTTTTCTTATATTTTAGCGTTATTAGTGATACAGAAATCAAATATTATAGATATATTTCTGACAAATTTAACTCAAAGTTTAAGGGTCTGGAAGAACGACCAAAGACATTAGCAGGTTATTATCGCCAGAAAATATAACTAGGGGGGAAGAGGGGAGTAGGCCTAATCCCAGTTGTGATGGTTTATCATTTAAAATCATAATAATAACTGTTTAAGAAAGATGACAAAAACAAAACATATTATAATTAGTGATGTCGCGAACATAAAATTTTCAGTTCGCAAACTGCGAACGCGAACTTCCGCAAATGTTCGCGAACGGGCGAACCCGGCGAACCGCCATAGACTTCAATAGGCAGGCGAATTTTAAAACCCACAGGGACTCTTTCTGGCCACAATCGTGATGGAAAAGTTGTTTCAAGGGGACTAACACCTGGACTGTGGCATGCCGGATGGGGATCCATGGCAAAACTCCCATGGAAAATTACATAGTTGATGCAGAGTCTGGTTTTAATCCATAAAGGGCATAAAACACCTAACATTCCTAAATTGTTTGGAATAACGTGCTTTAAAACATCAGGTATTATGTTGTATCGATCAGGTAGTGTAAGGGTTACGCCCGCTTCACAGTGACAGACCAAACTCCCCGTTTAACGCACCGCAAACAACCGCAAACAGTCCATTTGCACAACCGCAAACTCCCCATTTGCACAAGGTTGGATACCAAGCTAGCCATGTCCCGTTCCTTGTCCTCACTGATGTCATTGAAGGTCTCTTCCTCCACCCAGCCACGTACAACACCAAGGGTCCCCGAAAGGTGACAACAAGAACCCTGTATTTTTTTTAAATGTACACTACTGTTACACCACATATGAGTTGCACTGGTGTGACACTGTGCCCGGGCAGGCCCTGAAACGCACACGTGTGAAGGAAACTGACTGCTATTATTTCACAGTCAAATTTCTAGTTTTTTTTTTAATGTACACTACTGTTACACCACATATGAGTTGCACTGGTGTGACACTGTGCCCTGGCAGGCCCTGAAACGCACACGTGTGAAGGAAACTGACTGCTATTATATTACAGTCAAAAAAGTTGTTGTTTTTTTAAATGCAAGCTATTGTGACACCAGATATGAGTGGTGGCACTGGGCAAGTGGGCACAGTATACGCTGTGAGCCTGACACACACGCTGGCAGGCAGGCAACTGCAATTAGATTACACAGGAAAAAAAAAAGCAGACTGATGTCCTTACCACAGAGATCAGATGAGTCCTTCAGGACTGTAGTGGACACTGAATACACTAGCCTAGCTATCAATTTCCCTATTAAATCAGCAGCAGCTACACTGTCCCTCCTCTCACTAAGAATGCAGCTTCCGGGGGGCGGGGCCTAGCTGTCATGGAGGAAAGACGCACTTCGTGTGAGCTCCCTCAATATCTCACTTTAAGCAGTTATCAACAAGCGAATTTCACCCCAGAAGGGGATGACCCAGCAATGTTGCTCCTACCTGACCGACCCGACATGCTTAATAGCGGTCAGGTAGATGGTAATCAGTCACACGGGCAAACAAGACAGGAAAGGGTTAAAGATAAATTCAGAGTCAAGAACAAAGCCATGGTCAATACCAAAATAAACAAAATAGATCAAGGAACGCACTAAAGGGAACTGACACAGAAACCACGATAGGACAAAGTGGATAGGGCTAGGGAAGTTTAAATATCCTTTAACATTTGATTGGCCCACGTCATGCCTACGCCCCCAAAACGTTCGTGTGTGGGGGTGCAGGAGTGACGTGGGCCAATGGGAGCCTGAATCAACTTTTGGCTCCCACTGCCCCTTTAAGAGCGAGCTCGTGACTCGAGCCGTGCTCCTAATGGCCAGGCAGGCAACGTGACCGATCACTGCAGTCAGTGCACGCGGCTAAGTCAGAAGAGGAGATCAAGCCGCATGCGGCTCGTGTGGAGGCAGGAGTGATCCAGCCACGCGCGGCTCAAGCTTAGGAGCCAGGTCAGTCCCAGGATAAGGTAAATACAGCCACAACCACTTATCCCAATCACACACCTTTCCTAACGTCCTATCCCATTAAAAGCATATTACCGCGTATTTAATAAAACAGATAGACCCCCTACTTCATCACAGTTACCGATCGATGGTTCGATATTCTGAGCCCTCTCTGATTTACTGTACACGACTATTCGATATTCCCACAAATTTTATATAGCATTTTATGTTTGTTTGAGACCACCTTAAAAATATTGGATATCGCTAAAAATCATGATCACTATATACTTTCTCTACAAACCTCTAAAACTAACCAAACTACTCATCCATCCGCTATACCACTTTTTCCCACCTAGAACTAGTGCCCAGTTAAAATACTTGACTCTTACTTACCCACACTCAGTCATGCCACACACATTTCACCACTACTCTCATTGAATCCCTCTGACTACGGCTAAATTCATCTTCTACATCAGAACACTACTCCTAAGCAGGGCCGGACTGGGGATACAAAGCAGCCCTGGAAAAAAAAAAATCTATGCCAGCCCCATAAGTCATTGCGCCATATATTGTCGCATGTAATATGTAAGGCTATGTCTTGCCACCCCAGATGATTTTGTTTATATATATATATATATATATATATATATATATATATATATATATATTGTTTTTTCTAATATAAAATATTGGTCCTTTCAGAGTAAAACATTTAATTATACAGTAAGCATAAACACACATGCAGACACAGACAATCTCACTGACACACACAAGCTCATTGATACACAGCCTCATAGACAAACAATTTCACTAATATACATACAGGGCCGGTGCAAGGATTTTTGCCGCCCTAGGCAAAAAAATTTTTGCCGCCCCCCCCATATGTCCAGCCCACCATGTGACATCACAATGCCCCGCCCATATGCTCTGCCATATGGGCCAACGCCAGTCTTCACAAAGTGTCTTATCTGAAAAGACAGTGTGTTTACATTAAAAAGCCTACAGGCACAGGCTATAGACACCAGAACCACTACATTATGCTGTAGTGCTTCTGGTGACTATAGTATCCATTTAATGTGAGGTAAATTAGAGATTAGTGCCACTAATAATATATTGGATTGCCTACTTACCACCAGATAAGGACAAGAGGCTGATGATGGGCTCAGTCTGGCTCCACAGGTCTGGTGTAGAAGAGGCTCTCTGGAGACTTTTTTTAACAGTGCTCACAACAATTAACGAACAGGAAGCAGCTCCGTTTTTTTAGGGCCCCTTACACAGCTCAAGGTCTGGGCCCCCAGGGGGCATACGCCTACAATGCCCACCCATAAATCCACCTACATGGCCCATCCATGAGTTGGGGATGTTTTATGTGTGCAATTTGTGTAAGGGATGTAGTGTGTTTATAGGGGATGTAGTGTGTGTTTGCGTGTAAGGAATACATTGTATGTTTCTGTGTGTGTGTGTGTGTGTGTGTGTGTAAGGGGTGCAAGGTTTGTTTCTGTGTATGTAATTGAATGCAGTGTGTGTCTGTAAGGGGTGCATTGATTGTGTAAGAGAACGTAAAGGATGAATTGTGTGTTTCGGGTGTGTCTGTGTGTGAGTAGGAATGCATTGTATGTTTCTGTGTGTGTGTGGGGGGGATGCATTGTGTATGTGTGTAGTGTAAAAGAGAGGGTTTGTGGGGTAGGATAGGGACTGAGATGGGAACAGCTTTCTTTTTTTAAAAAAAAAATCATAGTGCTCTCCCCTCAATTATTGATTTCCCCTTCCCTTCTGTCCCTCCGTGTTCTCCCCTTCTGTCACTTAGTGCTCTCCCTTGGCCCCCTGTCCCTCTGCAGTCCCCCTTGGTGGTCTTCTCACTCCCCCCTCCCCCTTTAGTGGTCCTCCCTCTCCCAAACCCCTTAGTGGTCCTCTCTCTCCCAAACCCCTTAGTAGACCTTCCCCTACTCCCCCCACCCCCTTAGTGGTAATCACCCTCCTCCCCTCTCCTTAGTAGTCCTCCCTCCTTACCCCCCTTAGTGGTCCTTATCCCCCCCAACCTCCCATAGTGGTCCTTATCCCCCCCAACCTCCCATAGTGGTCCTTATCCCCCCCAACCTCCCATAGTGGTCCTTATCCCCCCCAACCTCCCATAGTGGTCCTTATCCCCCCTCCCTCCCCTAGTGGTCCTTATCCCCCCTCCCCTAGTGGTCCTTATCCCCCCTCCCCTAGTGGTCCTTATCCCCCCCTCCCCTAGTGGTCCTTATCCCCCCCTCCCCTAGTGGTCCTTATCCCCCCCTCCCCTAGTGGTCCTTATCCCCCCCCCAACCTCCCCTAGTGGTCCTTATCCCCCCCAACCTCCCATAGTGGTCCTTATACCCCCCCCATCCCTCCCCTAGTGGTCCTTATACCCCCCCATCCCTCCCCTAGTGGTCCTTATACCCCCCCCCATCCCTCCCCTAGTGGTCCTTATACCCCCCCCATCCCTCCCCTAGTGGTCCTTATACCCCCCTCCCCTAGTGGTCCTTATACCCCCCTCCCCTAGTGGTCCTTATACCCCCCCCCCATCCCTGGTGGTCCTTATACCCCCCTTCCCTAGTGGTCCTTATACCCCCCCCCTCCCTTAGTGGTCCTTATACCCCCCCCCTCCCTTAGTGGTCCTTATACCCCCCCTCCCTTAGTGGTCCTTATACCCCCCCCCTCACTTAGTGGTCCTTATACCCCCCTCCCTTAGTGGTCCTTATACCCCCCCTCCCTTAGTGGTCCTTATACCCCCCCCCTCCCTTAGTGGTCCTTATACCCCCCCCCCCTCCCTTAGTGGTCCTTATACCCCCCCTTAGTGGTCCTTATACCCCCCCCCTCCCTTAGTGGTCCTTATACCCCCCCTTAGTGGTCCTTATACCCCCCCCTCCCTTAGTGGTCCTTATACCCCCCCCCCCTCCCTTAGTGGTCCTTATACCCCCCCCCTCCCTTAGTGGTCCTTATACCCCCCCCCCTCCCTTAGTGGTCCTTATACACCCTCCCTCCCTTAGTGGACCTTATACCACCCCCCCCCGTTAGTGGTCCTTATTCCCCCCCCCTTCCCTTAGTGGTCCCGATACCCCCCCCTCCTCCCTTAGTGGTCCTTAATACCCCCCCCTCTCCCTTAGTGGTCCTTAATCCCTCCCTCCCTCCCTTAGTGGTCCTTAACCCCCCCCCCTAGTGGTCCTTAAACCCCCCCCCCTCCCCCTTAGTGGTCCTTACCCTCCCCTCCTGCCCATGTAGCGTGGCCGGGCAGCGGGACGCGGGACAGGAACCTTTGTTTACTGTACCCGGCCGCCGGCGGAATGACAGGAAATGCTCACTGAGTGAGCATTTCCTGTCATTCCGCCGGCGGCGGGTACAGGAAACAAAGGTTCCTGTCTCGCGTTCCGCGCCGCCCGGCCACTCTACATGGAGAGACCGGCAGGAGGGAGCGCTCTGCGCTTCCCTCCTGCCGGTCATAAACCCGGCCGCCCTCCATGCAGCAGTGCTGCGCCGCCTGGGGCTTGCTAAAGCGCTCAGGCGGCGCAGCATGAGGAGGCGCAGCGGGGACAGGGATCCGGCGCCCCCTGCTAAGTTGCGCCCTAGGCGGCTGCCTAGGTCGCCTTACAGGTGGCGCCGGCCCTGTATACATAAGCTCATTGACATAAAAACACAAGCTCACTCACTAGCAGGCACACACACACATGCAAGCAAGCTCACTCACTAGCAGGCGCACACTCACACAGTTTAATGTAGTGGTTCTGGTGTCTATAGCCTGTCCCTGCAGGCTTTTGAATGTAAACACTGACTTTTCAGAGAAAAGGCAGTGTTTACATTGCTTCCTAGTGACACCTCTAGTGACAGACACTCAGACGGTCACTAGAGGCGCTTCCTGTGTCAGTGCGGATTGGCTGAGATCATCAAGCTTGATGATCTCAGTCATAGAGGCAGAGACCAGCACGACGTTGGAAACAAAAAAAGGTGAGTAAAACACTATTTTTAAAAACACACACAGACACCACGACTGACACACACACACACCATGACAGACACACACACACCATGACACAGACCATGACACAGACAGACACACACACACCATGACAGACACACACACACACACCGTGACACAGACAGACACACACACCATGATACAGACACACCGTGACACAGACACACACACACATGTCTTGCACACATTCTCAGAATGGGGAATGTAAGAATTAATATATAAGGAAGATGTAAATATATGGAGCTTTATTCCAGATTTTTTTCTCTTTTTTCTCTTTATTATGAATGTAATAATTTAGATGTATATACTTGCTTTAGTGTATTTTTATTTTATTGTATTTTATTTTGATAATGACTATATATAACATAGTCTATATATATAATTTATATATATATATTTTTACATTTTTTTTATATTTATACATTGAATATATTTTTCTGTAGTTTTTAACATGATGATAATGGATACTTTTATCCACAATTGTGCTATCCAGAGTTCTTTTAACTTCTTTCCCCCTCATATGCCTCTATTTGCCCATATGTCTCCGGGAGAACTGAAGATTCATGACCGTCATCCATTTCCGGGTATTTGGAGCGCACGTCTGGAACGCAAGGGGCGTGCGTGCGTGATGACGACATCGCGTCCAAGCAGGAAGTGCCACCCGAATAGAGAAGAAACACCGTCCGGGAATAATTGATTAATGAACTCCGGGAGGGGATATATAAGAACTGGCGGGGGGGAATGTTTTTTATACATATTTCTGCTGTTATTGATGCACCAAGTCCCTGAGGAAGTCCCATCTTAGGACGAAACGCGTAGGACGCCCAGTGGTGATATGCTCATTGCTTTTAACTTATATGTAAGTTATTAAATTCTTTTTGTACTTTACTCTGGAATTGCACTTCATTTTTTCCATATATTTTCTCTTTTGAGCAAATATTCTGATTGACTGATGGGAGTGTGAAGAATCAGAAGAAAAAAGATTTCATTCAAGGCTGTTTTACATCTGATAATTTGTGAGTGGCCAATTGTAAACTATACAACTTCACTTACTCTCACACAGTTAAACGCTATGTTTCTCTATTTGATCTGTATTTAGCAGATGATCCCCTACTCTATTATGTATTTGTATTGAAGACAAGAGGAAGTCTTTGGGGACCTTTTTCTGGAAACTTTACCCTACACAGGGAAGTTCCGTTTTGTTTATCAACTATCACTGTTTTTCACTGGGGTTGTGCGCACATATTCTGTTTGTTTGTACACACACACGACACAGACACACACGCCATGACACAGACACACATCCTGACACAGACAGACACACACACACACCATGACACAGACAGAGAGACACACACACACCATGACACAGACACACACCATGACACAGACAGACACACACACCATGACACAGACAGACACACACACACAGCATGACAGACAGACACACACACCATGACACAGACAGACACACACACACACACAGCATGACACAGACACACACACAGCATGACACACACACACAGCATGACACAGACACTTGTTGCTACCTGTGTGGGTGGGTGGGCAGACTGATAGGTGTCCTGTGGCCGCATGGAGAGCTTGGATGGCGGCCGCAGGGGAAGCTCTTCTGGCGGCCGCTGGGGGAGCAGGCTGTTCTGTCTCTGCTCCCCCTCCCTCGCGCGCTAGAAATAGACCGGGGCCGGAATATGACGTCATATTCCGGCCCTGGTCTCATTAAGCTGCACGCGAGGGAGGGGGAGCAGAGACAGAACAGCCTGCTCCCCCAGCGGCCTCCAGAAGAACTTCCCCTGCGGCCGCCATCCAAGCTTTCCATGTGGCCGCAGGACACCCACATGTCTCCCCGGCCCCAGGTGCCGACGGCCCACCGGGAAATTTCCCGGTATCCCGGTGGGCCAGTCCGGCCCTGCTCCTAAGATTGGGTTGTATCCATGTCTCGGGTCTTTCATTTAGAATAAGGGCAGCTTCGGTCTCCTTCAACACTGACACTCCAGTGCATATTATTAACCTCCCTGGCGGTATTCCCGAGCGTGACTCGGGGTTAATTTTCGCTGCCAGAAGCGGTAACCCCGAGTCACGCTCGGGGTAGATAAGATTTACTTACCTCCGCCGCGATCCGCTTCGGGAGGACTGCCTCACAGCCCAGGCAGCCCTCCCACGGCAAATCAGGCCCCCGGGGGCCATGTGATCGCTCTCAAAGAGCGATCACATGGCCCTCTATAGCTGGCTGTGGATCTGCCAGCAGGGGGACTGTTTGAAATATCAGACAGTCCCCCTGCTGGTGGGAAGTATAAACAAAATAAAAAAAGACAAGTGTAAAAATAAATTAAATATATTTTTATATATATATATATATATATATATATATATAATATGTATATATATTATATATATAATAGATGTACATATATATATATATATTATATATAAATACGTATAATTAAAATAATAAATAAATAAAATAATAAAATAAATAAATAAAATATTGAAACAAAATTTAATATAAATTATATATGCATATGTAATTTCATTCTAACTGTATTTTTGTATTAATATATATATATCGGTAACAAAATACACTTAGAATGACATTCTATATATATCTATATATATATATAAAATACAAATAAGATAAATACATATAATTACATAAAAGATTACATTAGTATACACGTAGAATTGAAATACCTATAAATGCATATATATTAAAATTCTACATGTATATTTAAATAATCTTTTAATCAAATTATGTGATTTGATTAATTAAAATTTGATTGACATGCCTGACATGGGGGCGGAACTGGGCGGGTAATTCAAATGCAAAAAAATGGTACCGCTTTTGGTACAAAATTCCTGACATAATCATACCGCCAGGGAGGTTAAAAGATTGGGCAGATGGAAATCCTCAGTCTACAACCAATATATTCCTCATCCCGAGAAAGAAATGAGGAAAGATTTTAAAAGTTTGGCTTTGTAAATTTGATGCAATAAGTGTGTTTTTCTTTAATACCTTTTCACCCTCTTTGCATGAACCCGATTTACATATATTACTAATATGTTTCTGAACATATATATTATATTATTCACTCACTCACTCTCTGGGCCGGCCTAAGACATCATGCTGCCTAAGTCCAATGATAAATGACTATGGGGGATAATGTATAATAAACACAGGTTACTGGCTATGGGGGGGGGGGGGTAATGTATAATAAACACAGGTTACTGGCTATGGGAGGGATAATGTATAATAAACACAGGTTACTGGCTTTGGGAGGATAATGTATAATAAGCACAGGTTACTGGCTATGGGGGGATAATGTATAATAAACACAGGTTACTGGCTATGGATGGATAATGTATAATAAACACAGGTTACTGGCTATGGGGGGGATAATGTATAATAAACACAGGTTACTGGCTATGGGAGGGATAATGTATAATAAACACAGGTTACTGGCTATGGGAGGGATAATGTATAATAAACACAGGTTACTGGCTATGGAGGATAATGTATAATAAACACAAACACAAAAAAAATAATACAAAAAAATTAAATAAAAAAGAATGCAGCTTCAGAATTAATCTAAATTGTATGCTGTCTAGGAGGTGGGAGGGTCTGTGAGGGAGGGTCTGCTGCTGATTGGCTGGAATGTGTCTGCTGACTGTGAGGTACAGGGTCAAAGTTTACTCAATGATGACGAATAGGGGGCGGACCGAACATCACATATGTTCGCCATCCGTGGCGAACGCGAACAAGCTATGTTCGCCAGGAACTATTCGCCAGTGAACCGTTCGGGACATCACTAATTATAATGAAATTACTTATCTTGTCAACATCAGCATTAAAGGGGCACTTACGGCACCCAGACCACTTCATCTAAAAAAAAAATGTAACCCAATGTTTTCACTGCAGGATTTAAGTGTCTCTAGTGGTTGTCACTACTAGGGAAATAGCAGAGAGATCATCTGATTTTGCGAAGTAAGGAGATGATCTCAGTCAAGGAGGTGGAGCTTTGCTGCAATTTGTGGAGTGCCTGCGGAGACAGGCACTGCAAGGGAGAGTACGTAAAATCACTTTTTTCTCTCCCTACAGGTTGGGGCTGGTCACCTACACAAGCACCAGGTATTCTACTGTAAGGAAAACAAATTTGTATTCATAATGCTACAGTGTTCATTTAAAAACAATCATATTTCAACACAAAATGCAAAAATATTAGTAGTAACTTTTACTGAATGATCGATTTTTTGTGATAACTTGTTTAAATATTAAACAGAGAGGTCGGTAAGCTTAAATAAGTTTCTATTCTATTCCACCAATAGCCTCCTTGGTGATGGTGTATCATGGCAAGGTTTAACATGTGCTCCCAAAAGAGCGATAGCTTTGTTATGAAAGACTGTCCTGGGCTGGCTCATTGGCTGAGAGTGTTAGTTGAGTGCTCCCAATCAATGAGAATGGCCCTGCATCTCCAGGCTAAGCTCAGTGGTAGAGTGTCCAGTTGCAGAGGAACCCCACAGACTCCAGGTAGGTTGTTAAACAATCTGACTACTTATCACAATAACCACTACAGCAGGTTGTATTGGTAATGGTGCTTGGAGTGTCTGTTTAAATGTGTATAGCGCTGTATACTATGTAGATAGTCTAAAAATGTAAATACATTATACCACTGATGTTACATTACACAGGATTTCTAATTTCTTTTTTTGTATTGCTGGATATTTTTGGGATGTGTACTTGGTAGTAAAGGTGTTAAATCTGTTAATTTGCTGGGTCTATACAACAACAAAACATAGCATATCCACTTCATAAAGTACTATAAAAGGATTCATCTGAAATAATCAGTATGAGAATAGTTAAAAATCACTTACACAAAATTCACACGTGAACTTGAATGCGTGCCGTTAAAAAACAAACACGTTTAAATTTTGTTTGTTGAATAACTAGGATTGTTCCTTTTCTCACCCAATTTTCTGCATAATTATTTTAGTGGCTCTTGCTGGTGACATATGATGGTGCTCGACGCTTCCTTTCCCCTAAACACAAAGCAAGCCTAAACACTTATGGCAACCTGTTGCTGCTTTCCTGTGTGGGTCTTCAAATCAGCCCTCTGCATCCTCTCCACATGTCATAGTAGGAAAAAGCAGCGGAAATTGACTTCCTGACCATGGTCTTCATGTCCACCCTTCTTCTGACAGCACCTCGGGAGTGATGTATAAGGGGCACATCTGGCTGGGAGGGCGACCTAGACGACATTTCCTTACAGGACACAGTTAAGATATGGCAACCTTGCCTCAGCATTACAGAGGTGCTAAGTCCTGATAAGAAACACATCTCCTGTAGTGTCTGGCTTATTACAAATACAATGTCCTTGGGCTCTCTGATACATGTGGTGTTTATATTAGCTGGATGTATCTTGAAGGCTACCAAATGATCCATCATAACACATGTATGTTTTTTAATCTTATTTGGATACTATAATTAGTACAAGGGCAATTATTATTAGTATAGCACCAGCATATTTTGCAGTGATTTACAATTAGAGAAAGGCCCTACGTTAGGCAGATATATATCGTTATGTGTCTTGATCAAGGACATTTGCTGTTGAGGTGGGATTTGGACCTGGGTTTCCCAGTTATGTTACCACTGCTCTAACTAGTACAACAGTCTGCAACAGGGATGTCTGTTAGCTTAAAGGCTGAGCTTTATGGTAACTGAAGTCCATACAGGTGTAGTGGTGACAAGGCTGGTCATCTTTGCCCTGGTAGATAAAAGAATAGTCTTCAACACATGCCTCTGTTTTTAGATCTGTGTTCTTTTTATGTTTTTTTAATTTCCATGCTGTTGTTGTTGGTAAATGGCCTTTCTTTCCCCTGATTCGATTGCTTTGTGCTATAATCATATGCAATGAAGATATGCATGGGCAACATTTAAACAGGCTGCAGATCAATTAGTGGTCTTAGGTTTATCTGATTTTTATCAAAGAAGACAGAAGTGCGGGTCGATTGTCAGAGCCTGTGTCAAGTCGACCTTTTCAGAGACGTCTACATTGCCAGTCCCCTGGGCTACTTGTTGTCCCCGTCAGCTTCTGAATGGCAGAAGACTGTTCTGTTCAAGCACAAAGTATACACAGATGTCTATATTACATTCTCATAGGTGTGACAGGGACTGCATGTTGTATCTATAAACTGTCCTTTAGCTGTGACACTTCCTCAATGATGATAAGCTAATTTATGCAAGTAAATCTCCTTTGTACAGAAATGAAAGCTAATTGAGTCATTACAAAGTAATTCAGGAAGGAATACCTTGTACAAATGGGCTTACTTTAGAAAGCCTTCTCAAGTGTTTTTCATGCATCCTAAATGGTTCTAAGTACTTTCGCTGCCACACGAAGCACCAGCCCAGACAGACAACTTCTCAGAGACAAATGAAATTAAACGTGTACAGGCAAGATAATGAACAGAACACTAGAATTACCCGAGGCATTGCTTGAGGGAGTTGGAGCAGGTTTTGGGGTCTCCTTTTCAACCACAGGATTACTGCTTTCTTCTGAAAAACAAAAGTGATTTAATTTAATGTGATTATCTTTTTTATCGAAAATGAAATCTTACACAGATTAAAAATCATAATAGTTTTCATGACATCTTAAATTGAGTTAGTTCTAGTATAAAAAGTCTACAAGTCTAGTAGAAATAATAATGTTAACGTTAGCCAGTAACTGAAAAAGGATAGCGTTAAGTTGATCATTTATTCCCTCTTGGGACTAAGAATACATTGTTTCCTCTTTGGAACGCTATACAAATGAGGAGACATGGCCTAAACAACAGGTAATGTAAAAATATCTGCAAAGCAAACATTTTCACAGCAGCCTGCCAATATGACTTAGTGTGTTACTCTCGTGTTGTCATATAAGTTGGCTTCTTCTGCCCCATCAATCTTTGGCCTTACTGGTGAAATTGTCAGCAAGAGTGACAACTTTCAAAACTGGAAAACCAATATTGCATTTCACGTGATTTCGACGAGGCAGTCTCTCTGGTCAGCCAGAATCGATTACCTACAGTTAACCATGGCAGTGGTAGCAAGCACAGCAAGATACAGGATGGTTAACTTTATGGATAGAAACTCAATGTGGGCTTTTTTTGTTCTTCAACAAGAAATGTATAAATCAAATCCATCTCTAGAAAGTTTCTACTAAAAGATTTAAATACCGTCTTTCCTGGGTCTTATATTGATTTATTCCAAAAAAACAAAATAGGGCTAGTGGTCATTGTGCTTAATGCGGGCCAGTGCAAAATGTAATCCCGTTCTATATCTGAGTAATAATCAAATTTACCTCTATCTTACTAATGTGTCAATCTGGATGTTATGGTAAATATTTAAATGGATTCCCCTTGCAGCAACACATGCATTTTTAAATATGTAAGTAAAACTATAAATAACAGCGCTATTTAAACCACCCTTCAGAGTTTAACATACTACATTCCTGATATCTGCACAATTAAATTTTTTTTAACTTTATGGACTTTATTAACTTTCCAAACCCAGAGCCTTCTCTCACATGTATGCACAGCAGTTAGATAGCAAACAATAACACCGTAATCCTGATCTATGTGAAGCTAAATAAAAGGTTATAATGAACATTATTGCCCCACCATGCTTTTAATCTGCACAAGGATTGAAGGTAAATATTCTCAGTGCCTGTCTTCTGTCTCCAGTTACCCCATGGAAATGTCGACTTTCTGCCTCGCTTTACATGAACATAGAAGTGGAAACCAGATGTATTTCGGAGTACAGTTTTAAACTAATTAGCCACTTTATATAAACCCTCAGCTATATGCTGGATTTTGTGTCTGGGGGTGTATGAGCCAAGTGGCACCATATACAGTTCTCTATAATATGCTCTGTTACAAGAAAACAAGTGCCGTCATGCAAAGACATGATAACCAAAGCAAATGTATGCAATCTATAATATATGAAAAATAATCAACAAAATCTAGCCAGATTTCAAAATTATCCCAATAAAAGCATAGCAAATCTGCTTAAAACCACAAAAATTGGATATTCCACAAAATCCTTTGTAATAATTTATTTTTTCAACTCCTTCAATGTCACATGGAGATTTGAAAAGGCAAGCACTCAGATTAGTTTGTCAGTGTTAACAATAGCCATACTATTGAAAGTGACATTATTTTGTTCAGCAAGTTTTAATCAGTACCATATTTTTTCAGCTGAACATTTTTGCATTTTGCTTTTAGTTGGTGACTGTATTTGGTGACTGATATAAGATAGTCTATGCCCACTGTTTTGGGCATGTGACACTAACATTACAAAACTTTTTTTGCAGTTTTGTACTTTTTTTAAATTACAAATACTTAATTTTCTATAATTTTTCTGTTAAGACGTTTAGAAGCAGAGTGCACCATTTGGTCTCCCCATTGTGCTTTACATTTCCTGTTGCAAATAAAATGTTCATTTTGTGACAGTTTTATCTCTATTTCTTAAACCTCAAGGGATGACCATGTCTAAAACTCAGTACATGAACAGGTTTGCTGCGTGCTTTCACAACTGATTTCTATATATTTGCATGAACTTTTGCAGGTGTGTCTTTTCTATTGTAAGCAAACCTAATTTGGACAGACTTTCTTCTAAACTAAAATCTTCCATTCCCTTGATTAATTTTGTTTCTTGTCGTCTCTGTACGCTTTCCAACTCCATAATACATTTTTTTTTCTGGAAAAAAAACTGCACTGCATAAAGTAAATATGTTGAGATCTTACTAAAGATTGATATACGGGGAGAACTTTACTTTCTTTTCATGAGCTCTTTGAAGTTTTAAATAGGACCTGAGGTTAGAACCTTCTCAACCTCCATACTTCAAATGTCTTTTCCATCCGTTTAAAAAATGAGTTAGTTACCTTCTTATTTTTCTACATTAGTTTTCATTTATTTACATTAATTCCATTTCCCAAGAATACATTTTGTGCATTTTAGTATTTTTAACATAAATCGAAAGCCAGTCCATTTGTATCTTCCTTGTTCTTATTCAGAGACGTTATTTTATTCTAAACTATAAATATGTCATTATCATGCTTGCATTAGGCTCCCAAAGTTTTAGAATCTTTGAACCAATATACATTAATTTCATGATACCATTTAGAAATGACACCTTATTATTTGTCACTTTTCCTCGTCTCTTTTTTACTCTAATATTTGTTGGAACCTTGACATAAGATGTCTAGGCAAGCATCATCTATTAAGTCTACATTTGAGACATTGCAGTTTTATTGAGAAAACTTAAAAACCTACCTCCCTTAGCATGCTAGGCACCTCCTTACTATATAGCTAGGTGAACACTTCCGCCAGTAGGGTATTGTGTTTTAACATTTCATGGTAGTCTGCATGCCAATTTGTATTTTTGGGGAGGACACGAAATATAACTAAATGTTGTAATAATAAATACATATGTAAACTGGATGTTTAACAATATGAAAGCATAAGTACTCAGTAATTAGCAGTAATTGAGTAACTGGTTTTTCATACTTGATTGTTACAACAATTCATCATCAGTTACCCAAACAATCCTGGATAATCAATGTGCGGTTATAAAAAAAAAAAAATGTTCCAATGGAACAATTACCATTTTTAGTTCTAGCACATTATATAAAGATCCGGAGTGAGGGGCATTTTTACATGCAGTAAATGTAAAAATGTTGGGCAAGCCCTGGTTGACTTGTCCTTTTATCTGAATGTGCTACTAGCTATCTCCTTTGAGAAATAAGCCAAGCCATTAAGAAAAAAATACAAAAAACTGTTCAAACTTCTTCTAGTCTTTGTAGTCTTCCCTAGAACGTCTTAGGTATAAGTGGATGTACCAAGACATCCATACTTCCTATAAAATGGCAGAATCGTTGACATTTCATGAGTCTTTGTAAATGGTAGAGAAACAGTGTCCAAATATTGCTACAATGTATCCATGGCTAGTATTCTGCTTTTAATGCATACATTTAATGACTGAATTGATATTTACAGCTTTTCATTTCCGCTGTGGTGACAAATGATGCTTGTTTTCATGTGCCACATGTTCAAAACCTATGAAATGTAACATTTATTAGATTGTCTTTCCGAGGCATGATGATACTATGAGTGAATACTGGAGATGAAAACATAGCGCTGTTGTATTCTACCACTCCTAGGAATTCTGCATTTATAATTCATGAGAATAGCAATCTTCTCATATTATACATGCATGCAACATCCCTTCTAATCTCCCAAATAAATATGTATAAAGTTCACCAAATCATGCCTAAGCTGTTACATTGAGTATAATTAGTCTTGACGACAGAGGTTTATTGAATTGCGGCAGGAGACAGTCATTTAATAGTTTTACAGAAATAATTAATACACTTTGTGGGTTCATCTATAGATATATATATATATTATATTTTATTAACAGTAAACAAAACCAGTCCTGCCATGCAGTGCAATTCATCAAAGTACACAGATGGTTGTAGGGTTTTCATTATATTGTTTCCATGGAAATCATATTGAAAATCTGGAGGATTCTTGCACATAAGCAGCTTGTATTTACATGCCTCTCAGCTGCATTATGGAACTCCTCAATGTATCATGTCATTATTCCGATCACAAACTATGTATATAGACAACTGCACAGACTTTAGCTAAAGCCCTCCAGCTGTTTTTAAAACAGCTTCATCCCTCAGCACTCTCAGGCAGCCAGAGACCAGAGTTATCGCCCATGCTACCTTGAATGAAAAAAACCCAGAAACAGTCAGTAAGACGGCAACATTAATTAATAGGCCAGCTGTGTCGATAGTTCATTACCCAGTATGGTCAACTTAGCTGTTCATTTTCCCCAGGTCAATAAAATCAAGTCTATTGAGAAAGGTACTGATAATCATTTATACTCCAAGTTGTACTTCAGAATATCTCAATGTGTAAATTCTGGTAAATTGCGGAAGGCTGACGGAGGGCCCTTCATTGCCTGAGTTTTCCACTTCAGTTATTTTTTTTTTTTTTAATTATTAAGCATGCAAATTTAAAGTCTAAGATATAATAGCTCTTTCAATTTGTTGCAACGGTATAGAATCTATTGTTCATATATAAAATATATTGACAACTGTATAAGTTTACAGCTCTAACCAACTGAGCAGTTATTTTATCTTACCAGGGAGTATTAGTGGATAGCTAAAACAAAGACCTTGCGCTTGCTCTTGGAATTTAGACAACAAACTGTGCAGCAATTGACCACAAATGTTATCAAACGAGCGACTGCAATCTGCTTTATGTAGAATTATGCTTTATGTATGAAAATTGCCAAGTTCAAGAAGTCCTGAAAATGTAACACGAGTTTAACTAACTACTGAACGAACACTGATCTGATCAATGTATTAGCTTCAATAAAACAAATGTAAAACAGCTGGATTCCCTATACCTGGAGAACGCTGTGTGATGTATTGTGCTCAGTATAACAGATCCAATAAATGAGGTATCTTTATAAAGACCCCAAATGCGACTGAGTTTCAGACTGTTTGCCCATGTCTGTGTTTACCATACAAATGTACGTAACAGATGGCAGTACAGATTAGCATTTTACCCTAAGCATGCCTTTGTTGTAGTGTGAAACTACACATCATCTATAGAACAAATCTCTCCAGTCAATTCTAAAATGGAAACCTGAACGATGGCTAAAGAGAGAACCATTTTAACGTGTACTTTAAAGCCATCATCTGAAACATAGTAACATGTTATATATACATTGTAAAAGCTACACATTTTATTGGTAACATTCACTTCTACCTACAGTGTGAATATGTGCATGTAGTCCTGCCCCAGCTGGTTATACATGTTCTTGCACCCACTGCTGTGGCAAACTTGGAGGTGGCAGAGATAATATTTAGGCAAGTATTTATTGTAATTAAGTACATTAGCTGTACAATGTATATGTTGCATTTCTTTACTACCTGAAGCCTACTTTGTGTCCCAGATTCAATTTGATGGCAGCCAATTGCTAGTTTCACCAATTTCTACCCTAAAGTGTTGTGTTGCTGAGTTGCTCCAACTTGTTCATCCGGTTGCCCTTTGCTATTCCGTCTCTGTCTCACATAAAATGTATTTTTTTTCAGCGCTGTTTGTATTTCACTTGAGAGAAACCATTATGGAATAAATAATAAACAGGCAAAATAGTGAAAGATTTAGTTAGGTATAGATCCTTACATCAGTAACACCTTTTATCTGCATGACATCATCTTTGATCAATTGAAAATTGTCATCTTAAAGGAATAATATAGTGTTAGGTATACAAACATGATACAGTATTGATGATCTCAGCCAATGCAATGCTTTCCCATTAAGTGGTTCTGGTGACTATAGTGTCCCTCTAAGTTTTGTATTTTAATAGGTAAAAAAAAAAATGTTTTTCATTTTTTCCTCCTAAAAATGAATGAACTTGTTTTTATGGATGTGTTATTTTTAATTGTTGAACATGTTATGTTTGGCAAAAGTATCACGTTGTGAGCTGATATCCTCAACATCTCGTGCAGAGTAAAAATTATTTAAAATTTTTTTAGACCTTGATTAGGAAACCATAACTAAATTTCTCAGCTATAACGTAGTATTTTGACACAGTTAATACCAGTAAAGTTTATCTAATGACATCCCTGGCACACCAACCTTTTCCACAATGCTTTGCCAGCTATTTGGACTATATTGATTATGTTCCTTTATTAAATATAGCATAACTAGTTTATGCTGCGTTCATAATACAGAAAATTTAACAGCTACGGGTTCACAGTGCTATAATTCAGCATTTACGAGCTAAATCTATTTTTTGTTGCCTGGTATGACTTATGAATGCTATCACATTATATGTTTGTAAAAGTCACATGCACAATGAAGGACAACGAGACTCTGTTTGATTTCTGATTCAACGAAAACCATGGGGTGAACCGTTACAAACTGACAACTATCTAAGAGAGACAGTTCCACGAATGATGAATCAATTTAGATCATTCGTAGTGCGTCCCTTTAAACTTCACTTTTGGCAGAAATCATGTGCACTTATTACATTGTCTCACATGTCTATCTTACTACATAAATCTGGAATCCTTCTCAGTGATGCAATGCAAATCATTTGAAGAAGTGTATGAATATAAGCAGTAACATTACAATATATACAGTATAAAGAGCAATTTGGATGCACGGTTTTCAAAGTAGGGCATTCGGGAGAAAGTTTCCACTGATAGTAATCCTTGCCACTCTGCATATAGAAAATTATCACCATGGTTACTCTTAAAGAAAAACTCCAAGCACCATAACAACTACAGTAAGCTATATCTATATTATATGTATTTAAGAATGGTTTGTCCATGGGGAAAAGTTGGAAGCTCCTGCACCCTGTGGCCACTGTACTGCCAGCACTATAGTCTCCAACAGGGGTCTTTGCAAAATATGCAAAGACCCCAGAAGGTGACAGAGCAGCTTTAATATATAGCTCCAAAACCGACATTCAGAAATTAGCGTTGTTTAAAACAGCACATTTCACCTTAAGAACTTTTTTTAGGATATGTTGTTATCGGCAGATGTGTAATTCTTTACCCAGAATGAGAGGCAGGATCATTATTAATATATAAATATATATATATATATTAAAAAACTTGTTATTATGTCCTTTAGCTTAATGACATTCTGAAATAGAACAGAGCTGGCTGCTTCATACTCTAAATATCAAAAATATTTGAAGTATTTACAAGTTGCGCTTCATTTTAACATGGATTCTCTAATGTACACAGAGACAAGAAGATTTACAGTGAGTGGGTTAGGTAACATGCGGTTACTGCAGCCTGATATAAACTTGGCCCTGCTGAAACCAATGCCTGAGAAAGTAATTTATAGAACATGACTAAAGAGGGACTGCCGTCTCACTGTAGTACACTTCAGTAAAAAAAAAGGAAATACAGTTTTTGGCAACTTCAACAGGAAAAGTCTGGCTCCCAGATGCCTCTTTCTATCCTACAACTGCTTAAACATTTTTTTTAAACAGACTTTTTGCACTTACTGCATTGGTGATCTACAGAAAAATGTAGATTAAAAAAAATAGAATAAAAAATTGTAAATAGTGTTTTCTCTAAAACGGAAATTTTTTTCCACCCCTCAAAACTGCCCCCCAGGCTATTTTATTTTATGTCCTTACGCATAAAGGTCAGGTTTTTTCATGTTGACTTTGCTGTAAGGACTGCGTTACAAGTCATTTAAATAAATGTATTGGCTTAAAGTTACTATATAACAAGTGATCTGCTCATCATTGCATCACTGTTCATGAATAATGCGTCAATGCTTAGTGGAACCTCAAAAGAATGAGGTTGAAAAATTTTTTGTACTCATGTTTTATTCAAATGTAGCATTTTTACTGCAAGGGACAATATAGTCACGCAGACCACTTTAGCTCAATGAAGTGGCCTGGGTGCCAGGTCCCCCAGGATTTAACCATTCACATGTAAACATAGCAATTTCAGAGAAACTGCTATGTTTACATTGCAGGGTTAATCCAACCTCTAGCGGCTGTCTTCCTGACAGCCGCTAGAGGCGCTTCCGCGACGCTGGATGCAAAATTTGCATCCAGCGTGCAGAACGTCGATAGGAAAGCATTGCCGCGCATTCCGCTCCACTCGGGAGCTGACGTCGGCAGGGGAGGAGAGGTCACCAGCGCCAGGGTAGCCCGGCGCTGGATAAAGGTAAGTGGCTAAAGGGGTTTTAACCCCTTCAGCAGCAAGGGAGTGGAAACCTGAGGGTGGGGGTCCCCCAAGGATGACCTAATGTCCGGAAAACTAGTTTGTTTTCCTGACACTATAGTAATCCTTTAATAACCAGCATTATGAGGAACAATGTGTTTATCCTGAAGAAAAGCTTTTTTTTTTTACCTCTGCCAGAAAAGTAATAGATATTTAAAGCTAGATATTTAAAGCTAGAGTGTCCAGACAACAATTTGTGTACATTAATGTGTTGTAGACTTTTGAAGAATCAACAACTCTGGAATAATTTAAAGAGTCAGGAAGGCCTGGATTTACTTCCTAGAAGCTATCGGCAAATGATCTTCATGGTTTCGGAATATTTTATCTGAGAAATGTCTGTTTCTCCTGCAAGAGGTGCAAAACATTTAGTTCTCTAACCACCATCTCTTCATCCAAAACTGTCAGAGTGACTTTCAGGAGTTGCCTGCATGACTATTGGTAAGAAGGGGCCACTTTCCAAGGTTGCCTGATTGTCTGGATACTAGTTAGGCAAAAGGCTTTTGCCTAGGATAATAGTGTTTATTATTACTATTGTTATTTTTATTATTTTATTATTTATTTAGTGCCAGCAAATTCCATAGCGCTGTACAATGGGATTTAAAGACAAAAGGCTTTTTGCCTAACTAGCATCCAGGCAATCAGGCAACCTTGGAAAGTTGAGATTTTTTTAAATGTATTTATTTCTGGTATTTATAAAGCGCCAACAGATTCCGTAGCGCTGTACAATTAGTGGAGAGCATACAATATACACAGACAAATACAAGAGGTAGATAGAGCCCTGCCCGTAAGCTGATAACTAGCCATTGAAGCTCTTTTATACAAAGTGCTTAGCTAAATAGCCTGTGAGCTTACAATCTAAAGGATACAGTGGGGAGACTACTTTACAATCTATACATATCAGTTACTTTGATCTACAAAATTATCATCATTAGTAGTAGTTTTTCTCTATTTGTTTATTAAGTATAAATGGCTGTAAAATGTAAGATAAGATTAAATGGCTGTTCCTCTTTAAGACATTTGAAAGAGCAAAGAATGACATTATATTTACATTTATTTGTTATTGTGTAATGTAATTTGTCACGGATCAAGAAATATGTAGCCTGGTTAAGAACCCATTACTTTTACAGACTGTGAGCCCGAGCAGTAATAGTTTGAATAATTTCACTCAAAGAACTATGGTATGAACAGTAGGTCTTATTGAAGAGTTATGACGCAAGAGCATCCCTTTAAAGAATCCAGAATTCTTCTGCTGCCAAAAAATTAAGAACATTCTTTGTCAGCTGACTTGAATATGTTTATCACCTCCAGCAATACGTGCGCAAACTACTACAGTGGAAAAAGTTAATTCATTTTATGCACAAAATTATTTAATTACCAAAAAAACTTCATTGTCTCACTATAAATTTTAATGAGAAAAGTTCCATCAGTATAAATGCTGGAAATGCTATATGTTACAAATATTACCATTTACTAGTAAAATGCTAACGCACTGGGATAGTTATTATTATTATTATGTTTTTATTATTATTTATATAGCGCCATCAAATTCCGTAGCGCTGTACAATAGTTCACACATGATGCACCAGTACTTGCAAATGCCATATACTCTAACATTATAAAGATTCAGAAATAGGTAAGTTATGTTTCCCAACCATCCCCAACTCAAAAGGACTGTACTGAAATGGGACATGGCTTGTTTTACTCATTGCTTTTCCTGGTTTCTTCCTTCTTTGTTCATGAGTGCTTAGGGTTAAAAACAAATCCCACATTTTAATTACTTGTTTCCCTACTATATATGTATGTGTGTGTGTTGCAAACAGAAAACTGGAACAATGTTCTAACAGTGGAGTAATTACCATGGAAACCATTGCAATGTTACTGCTGATTCTATTGGCTACAGTGATAAAAGCCACACGTTTCAAGCTTGGCTGAAATTTACAGCACTTTGCAAATATCCCCTGGGAGTCTCATGGAATGCAAAAGAAATGGAACAAACTTGAGTTGTTGGCCCTAATATTTACTATATGGTAAATACACGGGTGCTTGGGTGAGGTGGTAAATGCAGAGGGAAATACACAAATTCCTCTACCCTTTTATCAGAAGGATTTGTTCTGGTGTTTCAAAGATGCTAATCTGTTTTTTTTTTATCAATGAAAATGTCATTTAGGCTAGGCTGGTATTAAAGGACCACTATAGTGCCAGGAAAACATACTCGTTTTCCTGGCACTATAGTGCCCTGAGGGTGCCCCCACCCTCAGCGACCCCCTCCCGCCGGGCTCTGGGGAGAGGAAAGGGGTTAAAACTTACCTTTCTCCAGCGCCGGGCGGAGAGCTCTCCTCCTCCGATCCTCCTCCTCTCCTCCCATTTGGCTGAATGCGCACGCGCGGCAAGAGCTGCGCACGCATTCAGCCGGTCTCATAGGAAAGCATTTACAATGCTTTCCTATGGATGCTTGCGTGTTCTCACTGTGATTTTCACAGTGAGAATCACGCAAGCGCCTCTAGCGGCTGTCAGTGAGACAGCCACTAGAGGATTTGAGGGCTGGATTAACCCATTTATAAACATAGCAGTTTCTCTGAAACTGCTATGTTTATAAAAAAAATGGGTTAACCCTAGCTGGACCTGGCACCCAGACCACTTCATTAAGCTGAAGTGGTCTGGGTGCCTATAGTGGTCCTTTAATGTATATGTATTAATAAGTGGAGGTAACAAAAGGGGTAACATTAGTAAATATAATTAGATTTTATAGCTTAAAGGAACACTATAGTCACCTAAATTACTTTAGCTAAATAAAGCAGTTTTAGTGTATAGATCATTCCCCTGCAATTTCACTGCTCAATTCACTGTCATTTAGGAGTTAAATCACTTTGTTTCTGTTTATGCAGCCCTAGCCACACCTCCCCAGGCTATGATTGACAGAGCCTGCATGAAAAAAAAACTGGTTTCACTTTCAAACAGATGTAATTTACCTTAAATAATTATATCTCAATCTCTAAATTGAACTTCAATCACATACAGGAGGCTCTTGCAGGGTCTAGCAAGCTATTGACATAGCAGGGGATAAGAAAATCGTAATTAAGCACAACGTGCAATAAAGAAAGCCTAAATAGGGCTCTCTTTACAGGAAGTGTTTATGGAAGGCTGTGCAAGTCACATGCAGGGAGGTGTGACTAGGGTTCATAAACAAAGGGATTTAACTCCTAAATGGCAGAGGATTGAGCAGTGAGGCTGCAGGGGCATGTTCTATACACCAAAACTGCTTCATTAAGCTAAAGTTGTTCAGGTGACTATAGTGTCCCTTTAAATAACTTGGAAATGTAATTTAAAAAATATGCATTCTTCAGATTATTTATTAACTTGGAAGATATGAGTTTTTACTTTTCTGAAAGATATGTGCTTCTGCAGTCAAAAACTTTGTTTCTATGCAAGTTATAATCTTGAACCTGTTTTTTTGTTTTTTCTTAAATGGTCTACTTGTAATTTATACAGTGCAACCCACAGTTCTCAGTGAACGTGTTATTAAATTGTAGATACTATTGTCGTACATTATTTCTTTCTTAGTAATAGATATTACTGGCCGTATAATAACCTTTGGTTCATGAGGGCCCTTTTACCTGATTTGACTCTGTGGTCTTGCTAATGTACATTAGTGATGTATGTAGCAATGAGCATTAGGCTAGGATGCTTGATGTTGTTCTTGGCTAGATTGTAGAATATACTGAGGCCAGTGTTGCCATTTAATGTATGATGCTTCCAGGAAAGCTTTAGCACTGGCAAAAGATGACAAATCTGTCCACTGGCTCATGGAAGTCATTAAATCAAAGTAGGTAAGAGGCACAGAATTCCCAGAAGGCATGTTCCTGTTTGTTGTAATGGCTCTTGCTATTTGTGCCATTATGTAGAATCCGCATTGTTGTATGCTGACAAGTAAACACTTGTATCTAGGAGATTTGCGAAAGAAAGCAGTGACAATTCTTTCTCTCCCATTAGCATTAAGTAAACTAGTATTGCTGAGGAAATACAGAAAGAAAAAAAAAACAGCCTTTTGAAATTTCCATTTTACACAGCCAGGAATCTAGGGGTAGGGTGATATATTTTGTCAATGGCTAACGAGTTAATGCTACTCGAGTGAAGGTAAAGGGTACAGAAATCTAAATAAAGGACTTTCGCTCTCCTAATCATATAATTCACATTAACACGGCAGATGAAAAGGAATGAAGAGGACAGTGTACCCTGCAAAACTAAATCTAAACACTAAATGAGAGACTCCTGTTTAACTTTTATATTTATTGAAGTCTGTTGTGAAATATCATGTCAAGCTTAATACGCACACTAAACATCTGGTAGGTAGGTAAATATATACAGTTTTCATATATATATATGTAACCCAAAACAGTAGTTTTATTCCCTGTGCTCTATTCTCCAGGTGGATGTGAGAGATTGTGACTGTGGTGAGAATGGAGGGTTTGCTTTTTGACCCGTGCGGGGCCTAGAAAAACAAACAAATAAGAAAAGTTCCAAGAGAACTTTGTGGTGTCCGAGTAATACTTGAGGACAAGAACAATATTCAAACTATGCAATAATCTCTCCTTGTCATTTGCAGGTGAATGACAAAAAGGAAGGAACAACACACTGTTGATATTAGTGGAGAGGATCACCTTCAATAAAAAGGAATAATTAGGGGGGCGGAGCCTAGCATCCAAACGGAGCGGTCGTGCTGCACCTCGGCTCCTACTCAAAACAGCACAAATTGGGGAATTAACCCCCCAAGAAACGGCACAAGAGCATGCAGGAGAGGAGCCATTAAGTAGGGAACACCCGGGTGACACTTGGGTGCCAAAATGAAACGTGCAACCCATCGAGACCTTGCATTACCACCCGAGGCCTAGCAGAGATCGGGCAGTGGAGAGACGGCCGCTCACCACGCTGCTGTCCTGAGTATGGACTTCCAGGGGTTCCCAACTTCAACCCCCCCTCCCCCCCCCCTTTGGACTGATGGGGCTCATCTCGGTCCAGCATGGGCAGTCGGAGAGACAGACGAAGCCCGAAACCGCGGCTCACAGGAAAGCAACAAAAGGGCCACAAAGCCAAGATGGCGAACACAGTACCTCTAGAAACCACTGGAGACCCACAGGAATCGCTGCAAAAACGACTGGACAAGCTCTTTCGCGCCTTCTGGCTGATGCTTGAACACAGACCGGCTCGAATTGCAGAGGAGAGTAGAGAGGAAGGAGCACGGAGGCACCAGCCTAATGAAGCTCAGCACTCCACAGCCTGCTCAGCGCGGAGACCATCACTGACACTCTGCCATGGGAAGCCTCTTAGGAGGAAAGCCCGCCAAACCACGGCCCATCCGCGTCCTAAGAAGCACAGCACCCGCTCCTGCATGCCCAAGCTGAGGGCTAAATGGAAGACACCACGGATGATTATCACACGACGCCAACAGGAACAACGTCGCTTTCAAGCCATGCACACTGCCATCTGGGACATCACTCGCAGAGCCAAGCGGGACCAGAGTATTGGAAACTGCAAATGTGCTCTCGCAGAGGCCAGGGGCCAGTGGTGTGACCTGTTCTGGACTGCCGGGACTCGAACTCCGCATGAAACTATGGTGGTCAGCATGGGCATTGGATGAGGGTAGGGAATTTTAGCGGAGCGGTGGGCGCTGTAGACATATAGCCATGTAAGGCACTACATAGGGGGTCCCTGTCATTAGCAAGCTACTGCTTAGCAGATGCAGCCTACTACTGCAAAATGCATGCCCGCCTCTCTTATCGTCCCTGTGCACAACAGATTAGACTAGCCTGGTACCTGTAGCATACAACACCCAAACACCCACCTAGTCTAGTGTTACCTTTAAGTTAGACCATCCTGCTGGCACCTCAAATCTAGATATGTTAGTCTGGTTCTCTCCTGTTAAGCATGTTCCTATATTGTTTTCTCATCTCACTATTTGTTAAGGCATAATATAAGCACTGTATAGCACTTATCTTAATAAGGAATATAAAGGGACTATGTGCCAGCTCTCTAAGCAACCTATAGCAGATACTGTTTTAGCTTGTGAAGATACCATTTTGTGATATGCCGTACTAAGGCCTCTCTGAGCACCTGACACAGGACTTACCCTTATGCGGGGGTCGTTGGACTGTCACGGTAATGGACCTAAAAGTTATGAGCAAGCTATCTCACTGCCGTTATTAGGTTTATGTTATTAGTTTGATTTTGATACTAGCCAGTGACGACTGAACCTGCTTATGTCTAAATGTTCCAGGTTGAATTTACCAAACATGTGCGATTTAATGTTTTATTTTATTTTTTTTAATTCTTTATTTTGGTTGTGCAGGTGGTTACAGTATTTCAATCAGCGCCACAACAGCGTGTGTCAGTTGTCATACAAGTTAAACAGTGGCAGGATAGTTTGCACAGTTTTTTTTTTTTTTTATAACATGCTTAACTAAACAGTTGATTTATCAGAATATAAGTAAATAAAATAAAATAAGGTAAATTAAAGTTACTGGATGCTCAATATTGCAGGGTCGCCTATGCTATGGTAAGGATTGCATGAGCACATGTAATACAGAGCAGAATCTGACTACGAAGTACAGAAAAATAATTAAGCTATGAATATTAAGGTAGTAAAAATACCAGTACATACAATAAAAAATTCAAGGTACCACATATGGAGGCGTAGCTTAGTAGATTGGCAACTATTAGCAGTACCTCATTATTTGTATTAATAAAACAACGTTAAACAGTGGTGGTAATGCACTTAAGAAACACTGTATAAACACAATAAACTACTTGTGAGGCTATATTATCTTGAGCATGCACAGTGAGTGCAAGGTGAGCTACTGCTTAATATTTTCATTGAAATGTCTCACTGTAACAGGTCAAGGCAATTATGTCCAGCATAT
The DNA here is from genome assembly GCF_036172605.1 of Pelobates fuscus. NCBI lineage: Eukaryota > Metazoa > Chordata > Amphibia > Anura > Pelobatidae > Pelobates > Pelobates fuscus. The sequence continues at coordinate 319,243,226 of NC_086320.1, read as the reverse complement.
TGGGCAAGAAAATCAGGTAGTAAAAGGCATGCTAAAGGAATAATATATTGGACTAAGTTAGACAATTAAACAGGGGCAGTACCGGGATACAACCGCCGTCCTGAAGGCCTAGCTAGTCAGATGTCGGTAAAGCTGAGTAAGTATATAAACTGTGCACCATTAAGTTATGAGCAATTTAAAACGTATTTAAAATATAAAAGCTTATGTAAAACTCATTATTGATGCTGCATTTAAAGTTAAGAGAACAGAGTTGGTACTTTATGCTATTAGTTACTACAGGGTAGTACAGGCAAAGTAATGCATTTAAGAGTGTTAAAGGTGAAACATGTGAAGCCAATATTATAACAGATTATAACCATCAATAAGACCGTTAAGCTGCCTGGCAGCCTCTGGGGCCCATGTCAGTCATGACAGGGTAATAAGCTGGCGTCCCGCAATAGCATTGGAGACTCAGATGTTAGAAGCTTAGTCCGATGCAGGGACAGAGTATGTTATGAGTAGAACCATGTCCATGGGTGTTGGTATGTTACATTCGTCCTTCAGGTTAAGTGGGTTCTGCCGGGTCGTCTGCGTAGATATCATCACCGGAGCTGGCCATCAGGCAGACCGGGTCTTACCTCCCTTTCATCCGATGCCCAGTCTGTGTGGAGTTGTGCTGTCACGCTGCCGTTGGACGTGGTTCTTGTCTTCAAAGGCGCCCCTGGGCTGGGACTCCTTTCCAGCAGCATGCGGTGGAATGTGTAGCCGTGCGTCTCCCCGGTTTGCGGTTGTAGTTTGGGGGACAGGGTCAAGCTTCGTCGAGCGCCGGCTCTCAGGCCGTGGAAGTAGCTGGTGTGGGAGGTTGGTTTAGCAGTCTTTGTTGCCTTGATGTGGGGGCCTGCTTGGTCACTCGTGTAACATGGTGTGGCTTCCTGCCCGTGAGGGCAGCGGTGTGTGCGTAGCCTGGCCTTCCCGGATGCCTGTGGTGGGTGCCTGTAATGGCGCCGGCGGGTTACTGGACGAATCCATGTAGCCACTAGTTTTGCCGCCCGGCGGTAAGGCAGTCCTCGTTCACGCAGTATGTTCCAGACGCTCTGGCAAAGCCGGTCAAATTCCCCCAGAGGGTGTGTGTATGGTTGGGTGTGTGCGCTCCGCTTTTGGGGTTCTCGCTGGGCGGCCATCTTAGCTGCGGTCCAGTTGCCTGGTGTTTGCCGGAGCTGTGCCAGCCGTGTGGAACGGTCCCCGCTTTAGTTTAGCCGTTGCAAGTTCAGAGTACCGGGATATCCCTCACCGGTGGGGGGGGGGGGAGGAAGTGTACCTGGGAGACCTCCGAGCGATTAGCTACAGACGACGTGGATGTCGGACGCCTCTCTTGCTTCGTCTGAGTAGGCCTCAGGTCTATCCCCGGTCAGATGCCACCGATTTCGGTCAGGAAAGTTGCCGTTTGGCTTCTGCATGTAAGTGCTCACTTCTCCAGGTCGTCTAATCGTCGATTCGGTAGGTTTTTGCCCACTTTTGGGCCAAATACAAGCGTTTTGGCACGGAGCTTGTCTCATGTGCGACCTCTCTGCATGGCAGCTTGGCTCCGCCCCCGCGATTTAATGTTGATTGCATTCCTCTTTTTTTATTTTATTTATATTGCCTCTGTTGAAACTAGTAACCCTACTTCAGCACCCTCAGGCAACTATACCACCATCTTGGTTACTCACAAAAGCGAGCATTATAATCCTGTCTTATCATAACTAAACACGACTTGCACCCAAACATATTATTACTCACACTCAAGCACGCTGTATTCAACCTATCTTTTTATTTGTTATTATCTACTGTAAAAAAAAAGGAATAATTAGTCATCAGAACTCCTTGTGAAAAAAAAGGGGGGGGCAAACAAGAGACAGCAGCATGTTTCAAAACCTTATTAGCAAAGGAACGTTCCAGAAAGTCACTAAAGAATCAAATTGTGTAGCAGGCTGGCCGGGTCTTGGGTCATAAACAACATAAACTGCATGACCCCATTTTACGTAATCTCTATTATATTTCATAAATGTGGTAATTGTCTGATAGTAATACATTTTTTTTTAAAATTTTGGATGCAACAAAAAGTTAGTATATATTATTATAAATGTATATGTGTGTTACTGTAAATTCTTTATACTTTGAAAAACTGGTTGGGTACTCTCAATTGGTTTTATTTGGAAATAAAAAATAATTTTCATTTTCTTGTTAAACATTTATGTAGTTCAAATTCTCTTAGTATAGTTAGATGTTTTTCATTTAAACTTTTCTAATTTAGAAATGTTAGCAGTCTTTTTTGCCTCTTCTTAGTGGCCTGGAGGCTTTTGCTCGGGACAGCCAACTATATGTTTGCCTTTTTGTTTTTATTCTAGAATTTTTTTTTTTATTTCTACAAATTTGAGAATGAAGACCTACAGGTTCACACTGCTCTGTAGGATATGTAACCTATAGGTTATTTAGCAATTCATTATCCCTGTAGAGCAGTGGTTCCCAATCCAGTCATTTAGTACCCCCAGTACAGTCCAGGATTTAGGGATTACCCTGTTGTGTCTAAAGTATTTTTTTTTTTTTAAGTATTTTTTTTCTTTCTTTCTAAAAACACCTTAGACACAACAGGGTAATCCCTAAATCCTGGACTGTTACGAGGTACTTGAGGACTGGGTTGGGAACCACTGCTCTAGAGTGACTGAATAACACTACAGCTGGTTTCCAAATTTCCTATCTGCTAATTATGTCTTAACCATCATAATGCCTAATACCTCATTCACAAGCATTATTTTAGTTCATCATAGGTTCTTGCACTCAATTTAATTTTTTTTTTACACAATACCATGATTAGAATGAAACCATCTGTCCTGTAAGTATTTCCCTTAAAAGAACACTCCAAGCACTATAACCACTATATTGCACTGTAGTGGTTCATGCGCCAAGAGTGCCCTAGCTCCCTCACCCAAATGTAAGTAAATTAGTAATAAGGTTTGACTTTTTAATTATTTATTTTTGATGTGCACATATTAACAGACAAGCTTGCAGGACCACGGCAGCATTAGCAAGCTTAATAAAACATTGTTAAACATAGGCATGACATTTGAGATAACACATTTTTAAGTTTTAAGATTCAGGAGTAATGCATAAGCCTGCATAACAGTGTAGGAGCATATAGTACTTTCTATCAAGAGCAATTTCAAGTAAGTGAAGACAAGCTGTCCTAAAAAGGTGTCAGCTATAGATTGCATTCCCAAGCTAGTTACAGGTTGTGTTTATATGCCTAAAACACTGTATACAGAAAAGAAGCAGGGCCATCTTTCCCCATGGGCACGCTGGGCATTTGCCCGAGGACCCCACCGTGCTGCCCAGCGCACCCGGCCTTTGATCTCCCCTGCCGGCCCATGGAGAGCCACGTTTAATGGCCGTGGGCCCTCTTGGGCCAGTGAGGATATCAGAGACCTCCCTCACTAGTCCAAGGCCTCTTCGATTGGGGAGAGAGGACGAGAGGACCCGGAGGCAGGGGGAGGGAAGTGGGAAGCAGATCACGCCTCCTGCGAGCATGCTGTGTGAAGCACTGCTGCCTGTTACCATGGCAATGTCCCACATGGGGGGGACAAATTATTATTTTGCCTAGGGGGGCAAAAATCCTTGCACCGGCCCCGAATGTATACTGAATTTTTGGAGAGTGTCACTTTTTTATCTGCCTGACCAGCCATGTTGTATCAGTGTAACCGAGGTAAGAGAGGAGAAAAATATGACACAGATATAGCACCCTTGTGATTTTGTAAAACCTCTAAACATTGTTTTTCTCCTTTTGCAATAAGTGTGTAATTTTCGCACAGTCGTGGACATATCACTCCATATTAGGTAATGCTATTAAAAAGTCTGAAGTTGACTCATTATTTTGAATGCATTATATAGTTACGGCATTATAAAAATGTTGCAAATGCAACTAATTGATTACAAAATAATTTTTGTGTTTGTTGCAAATCAAAAGGCCCTGCATTCAGTCTTTTATTGAAGGAGAATCCAATTAAATCTACAGAGCTAATCAGGACTATGCCCAGCTACAATCATGGGATGAATGCTCTCAGCCAATGAGTGTGGCCGAGGTCAGCCAGGCTTAACTCTGCAGTGACTTTTGGCTTCTCCTACAGGATACTCAAGGGACACCTGTAAGTTGTCAAACCATACTAAGCGTGCTCCTTACCATTCTATTTATCTCATAAGCAGGGCTTTCTGGGCACAACGGGTTTCTGTTGTAGATAATTGTGAAATTATTGCTATAGAAAGCTAACACATGAATCAAACTCCCAGGAATGAAAAACAGGTTGGGATGGAGAGACAGTAAGGGAAAGCATATGGATGAACAATAATTATCTTAAAAAAACAAAAAGAACTAAAGAAGAGGAATAACACAAACATCTTGCATCCTAAATGTACCATAATGTGTGTTCAGAGTGCTCTTTGAATACATTGAGAAAAAAACAGGCTTTCAGCTTTTCCAGAGTCAGTTGTCATTAATGGTTAAATTTTCAGGCTGGACAAAAGTGGTAAGTGGTGTCCCTCAGGGTTCTGTTTTGGAACCGCTTCTATTTAACATATTTATAAATGATCTTGAAATAGGCAATGAAAGCCATGTATCAGTGTTTGCAGATGACACAAAACTTTGTAAAGTAATAAAATGTGAGCAGGATATTGCTTTGCTGCAGAGGGATGTGGATAGATTGGGGGACTGGGCCCTTAAATGGCAGATGGAATTTAATGTGGAGAAATGCAAAGTTATGCACTTTGGGGTTAAGAATGCACAAGCAACTTACACCCTAAATGGTAGTAACCTAGGGATAACCACACACGAGAAGGATTTGGGAATTGTTATAGACAACAAATTAGGCAGCAATATGAAATGTCAATCTGCATTTGCTAAGGCCAGTAAGGTTTTGTCATGTATAAATAGGGGCATAAATTCTCGGAATGAAAATATAATTTTGCCTTTTTATAAATCGCTGGTAAGACCACTCCTTGAATATGCTGTGCAATTTTGGGCACCTGTTCTAAAGAAAGATATAATGGCACTAGAAAAAGTGCAGAGACAAGCTACAAAATTGATAAAAGGAATGGAGCATTTTAGTTACGAAAAAAGGATAAAAAATGTGAATCTCTTTAGTTTGGAAAAACCGCACCTCAGAGGGGATATGATAACATTATACAAATATATTCGGGGTCAGTACAAATCTTTATCTGGAAATCTATTCATAAACAGGGCTATACATAGGACACGAGGTCATACATTTAGGCTGGAAGAAAGGAGATTTCATCTAAGGCAAAGAAAAGTTTTTTTTTACAGTAAGAGCAATAAGGATATGGAATTCTCTGCCTGAAGAGGTGGTTTTGTCAGAGTCCATACAGATGTTTAAACTGCAATTGGATAAATACTTGCTAAAACATAACATACAGGGATATAATTTCTAATTAGTGGGGTAATAGCTGCTTGATCCAAGGAGATATCTGACTGCTATTTTGGGGTCAAGAAGGAATTTTTTCCTAGTTTGTTGCAAAATTGGAAGCACTTTCGACTAGGTTTTTTGCCTTCTTTTGGATCAACAGCAAAAACATACGTGAGGAAGGCTGAACTTGATGGACGCAAGTCTCTTTTCAGCTATGTAACTATGTAACTATGTAATACCATAAGTAGAAAAGGCCATATAGAAAAAGAATGACAAATGTATTTTTTAACATATATGTATTGTTTTTGCAAATATTTAAATTAAAATCCTTATAATGCTCTTAAAATCTGAATAGGTTAACTCAAATCTGCACTGCCCCGTTTCTATTTTCTTTATTCATAGGCAAAGAGTATTTTTCCCAAGTAGAACAGTTTAAAAACACAAAAAAAATAAGTTGCTGTAAATGCATATAGTAAATATTCCTACTAACCTGGGAGCTCTTCGTAAATATCATCATCCTCGACTGGAACTGGAATATGAGATGACCCAGAAGTAGGCAGATTCGATTCTTGGTTCACATCATCATACAGCTCGTCACCTTCACCATCTGGAGAAGAGGAACAGTAAAGAAGCCATTAAACAAAAACAAGAAACTTGGATTTAAAATATTCAATATATCTATTACAGCACAATGCCAGCATAGGGCTGCAGCTTGTAAAAGCATGGTAAAATAAATTTTAATGCTTCATTGTAAATTAAATTTATATGAGAGAGAACATCTAGAGTTCAGATAATAAACGTGAAGGTCATTGGTCACACATGGGGTTTATTGGACTATTTACTGTGGTCAAATACAATAATATATGAATTAGTACATGTATTATGTAATATATTGTGCAGATGTTAACATACCCCGGACCAAAAATGTGTCAAGATAACAAGATAGTTTGATTAATTTAATTAACCCTTATTCTGGATTAGGTAATATTTTAGATAAGGAGGCAAAACAGAAAAAATGGGGTGTCGGAAAATAGCCAACACCTCAAGTTCTGTAAGAGGTTACAAGGGGTATAGGGGGCTTGACCCCAGGGATAGACAATAAAAAGAAGAAGAGAAATGAGCTAGAAGGCCACCATACATATAAGTATGAAGGTGGGAAACTGCTCATTCAATAATCTATACCCCTAAAGTAAGTGTACTTGTCATAAAGAGGGAAAAGATCAAACACAGAGGAGAAAAAGAGAAAAAAGAGGGAAAACGTGGGTATATATACCTTTAATAGAACAAGAGATACACAGATAATAATAAAAAGGTCTAGCTGGCTCTATCTATGGCCAGAAGGGAGAAATCCTTAGCAGGAAGGTACCGGGTAGTGAGGTGTAATCTCACAAATACTAACAAAAGTCAACACAATTGCAAAGTACTAAGGACCAAAGAACTGGTCACTAAAAAATATATTCATTAATTACAAATGTAGTGTTAGACTTAGGAAATGAACCTGCCTGAGATCTGGTCTTAGCCAAAAGAGTACTGCCAGAAATCTGGCAAAAGGGCAGGGGGGTATTTGAGATAGAGATATAAATATAAGGTGAGTCTTGGTAGTGATGGTACCCCTAAAGGGAGTACAGTAGTTACCAGTGCAGGCTAGCAGGTAGACCTATGCAGAGGGTTAATATAAGAGAAATGCCCACCTGAGCATAAAGAGGTATGCATTTAAATGTAACTTATTACCAAAAGAAAAAACCTCCAAACAATGCCCAATCCGCAACCTGCAAAGCCCTGCATATACTAACTGTCTCCCATAGACACAGGGTAAATAGGTACACTACCTGCTGCTTCAAGGCAGCCTCAAGGCTATCCCTACATTTGTAATTAATGAATATATTTTTTAGTGACCAGTTCTTTGGTCCTCAGTACTTTGCAATTGTGTTGACTTTTGTTAGTATTTGTGAGATTACACCTCACTACCCGGTACCTTCCTGCTAAGGATTTCTCCCTTCTGGCCATAGATAGAGCCAGCTAGACCTTTTTATTATTATCTGTGTATCTCTTGTTCTATTAAAGGTATATATACCCACGTTTTCCCTCTTTTTTCTCTTTTTCTCCTCTGTGTTTGATCTTTTCCCTCTTTATGACAAGTACACTTACTTTAGGGGTATAGATTATTGAATGAGCAGTTTCCCACCTTCATACTTATATGTATGGTGGCCTTCTAGCTCATTTCTCTTCTTCTCTTTATTAGGTAATATTTTACCTTGAGATTCTAAATTCACAAAATTATGGAAACACACAAATATAATGTCCTTCACTTGTTAAATGTGAGTCTAATGTTTTAAATTGCACCAGTTGTGCAAAGAAGACGCTATGTAAAAATAATCAAGTTTTATTTAAATATTGTGACCATGGCACTCAAGAGGATGTCAGGTTAAATGTTTACTGGCATATTTGCAAAAACAATACATAAATGCCACATGAACCTATTCATTTATTTAGCCTATTCTTATATACACAAAACAGACGTGAGCAGTAACAGATTTTGTTACGTGACGTTTGAGTTGCTTGAATGATTCCGACTCACAAATAGTGAGTGTACTATTAGGGTTATCCACTAAAGTAAGAACTGCTGAAAATCAAAGTTAATAGAAATTCAACATTTCAGGCTAAAATATCCAAAGTGGAAAAATTATTCAAGTCAACCATGCTTCCGATTTTGCTACTACACCTTAAATTTGAAATTCACTTTGAATTACTACCAATTCTCACTTTAGTAAATAACCCTGCATATTAGTGATGTGTTCAAAAGTATGTAAACCACATGCCTCTCAAAAGTTCAGCTTTTGGCGAGACAGTCCTGATTTTGAAGTTCTGTTCCACCTTAATGCTTTAGATTTCTGGTGCCCCACATTGGGGGACGGCTGACAGGCAGCACAGAGCAAGGGCATCATTAGATTCAAAGTTGGGAGGTATATCACTGTAGCAGATTGTATAATGGCACATGTCATAAGATGGATATGTGCAGCGTTGTAGTCACAGTCCTTCAAATGTAGGGGTTATAGAACTATACCCACTAACCCTGATATAGAGCAGTGCTTCAAATCACTGGCAAAGAGGTGCAAGCACTCCTTAAATCTTTGTACACTAAGAATTTCCTTAATGTGAGCTATTTTACACACTCTCTAAACCTTCATACAGACTAGTGGTGACATTTAAACTGCATTAACAAATTAGTTGAGTTTTACCAGAGGAAAAGCAAGACACATCATTATCGGGGATGAAGTTGTAGCAGAATGTTAGACAGTATTGGTCATTTTAATAAATAGTGAAATTCTACAAAACTGCTAATAACTATGTAAGGGATAAAAATAGTGCAGCTCCATTGTATAAAGTAAACCCTTCTGGCAACTCTTACGGCTAAATGTCAGTAAAAATGAAAGCAAGCAAGGAAACGGCATTAGATTCCAGCAATAAAAAAGGTCACAAGCTTTTTAATAAGTACCTTTCAGATCAGCGGGACACATGGGTTATTCCTTTGAAAGGTGTGCTAATGTTATCTCTATAACACGATGCATGCTCTGACTTGCAAACAAGATTGCATGGGAAAGAACTTTTGTGTTTTGAAAATGCCATATAAATCTGTAGGACAGTGCAAACAACGTGTATTAATGTATGCTTGTCACAGCTGTACATTGATTGCATGCTCATATATTTGTAGTTTAATATCATACAACAAAAATGTGCAAGATAAGGAGGGCTTTAGAACGTGGCTGCATGAACCATAGTTATTTCAAATTAGCCGACTGGTCAAAATGTAGACTGATATGAGCAGATGAAAATGTAGACAAACAATGTGTATCTAATTTCTTTCTGTCTCTTTTGTTGCATTTTATAAAGCAAAGTATTGAAGAGATAGAAGTAGTCTGCATGGTTTCATTAGAAATGTTGGTTATGTTTTGCCACTGACAGTCAAATGAGTCTTCGAGGACTTCCAGCAACTGTATTTACTGTATACAATTTATGTTTTCGACCTCTAATATTATCTTTTTTATTTTTTTTTTTAAGTGTGACTTAACACTTGTGGATCATATGTGCCAAAACATCGCAGAAGGTGTCGCTCATTATTATTTCACCAACAGACACCAAACTCGGATTCTTCCAAAATTATATTTGGACTCTCTGTGACTTCTTTATCAAACCTAATTTCTAAGCACTATGTTTTGAAGGACAGCCTTTTCTTGGCAGTGTGTAGATAGTGTGAAACAGCGTCCACATGCTGAATACTGGCCAAAGTGACATCTGGGATCACTGGAATATGCAAACATCTGTATTTTGTATATTTGCACCATATTACAATCTGTGTATTTGTATAAGTGTAATCACTATAGAATTCTAGAAATAGTGAAGTACATCAAAAATACAGTAAGGCAGGGTAAATAAAATGATATGCACTCACACTTCATAAGAGCTTAGTTGTAGCTCAAACTTAGACACTTGGATGGAATAATCCCCAATTGAAAATATGACCTTGACATTAATGCTTCACAAGGTGCTTATTTTAGAACAACATATTTAATCTTTTCAAAATAGACAAGCGCTTTCTCAGCAAATTTCACTCTTTTTATTTTTTTTACAGTAATTTTCCAAAGTCACCTTCAAATAATTGATTTTGAGTTTGCATGCTATTCCTTATATTATCTTATTTTGCAGCCGTATATTTTTTCTTTTCAGTTTATTATTAATACTTTCAATAGAAAACTAGTAATGTCAAACACTACCAAACATATACAACACACAGTGTTATGAATTAGAAGGTAAAATATACAGTAACATATACTTCACAATAGATATCCACTGTAGGAAAGTAGTAGTACCACTCTTGGAATCTATAACAAATAAATACAACCACACATAGTGTAAAAATAACAAAGTGCAAATGCGTTTCGACTGGATCCAGTCTTCTTCAGTGCAAAGGTAATCTGTGGAAATTCAGTCTTGTCTTTTATATGTTCCATTCATGATTGAAAGCCAATTCATCTGCGGCAATGCCAGTAAGTTTCCTGGTCACGTGATTTTCGGCATTGACTTCCGGTCACGTGTGTGCGTCATTACCACGCACATATGAAGTCCTTACCGGTTGACATAATCTCTATGTATGTCATGCCGGAACCACTGTAACGTCAATATTGGAGGTAAGCAACAATGCACGAAATATAATATCATATCTAAAAACTCAACAAAATTAAAATTAACACACATAAGACTAATTGATGATATACTTAAACCCCTATGTTTCATATATAAATATAGTGATCTATATATGTAAAACTACAACATAATAAAAATACATTAGTAATAGTCAACTGGAAAATACCTATAGTATATTGCCATATTATTATCTTATTAGGGGCACAACAAGGTGGATATAACACATATAGCAAAAAATAAAAAAGGAGAATAAAAGAGAAATAAATACAACCCTTATATAAAAAAGAATATATTTTATAAAAAATGAGCAAACTCAAAATCTAAATTTAAACTGTTACTGTCAGCTAGTTAAATCTATATATCCATTAACGTCAACTTTAAAAAAAAAATTCTTGTATTTAAAACCTGATTATCAACATACATTTTGAAATCTAAAAATTGTATAAACAATAAAACAATACCTTTTTGATTACAGTGTAAAAATTGGATAAAATACTGTAAAGGATCCTTACTACCCTTCAAAATAAAGAAAATATCCTCTATGTATCTGAGATAGAGAACCAAGTTCGCACTCCAGATTCCAAGGAAGGATTCTTCCCAAAAATACATAAATAAGTTAGCATAACTGGGTGCGAACTTGGTTCCCACCGCATTACCCATGAGTTGCAGGAAAAAATGTCCATCAAACCAAAAATAATTATTCTGTAATATAAGTTCTATACTGTCCATAATGAAATCTATTTGGACTGTCGGAAAAAAATGGCCTGTTAAAAAAGCGAGGATCTTTTAAATGGTTTTATCCAATTTTTAAACTCTAATCAAAAAGGTATTGTTTTAACTAGTGAATATAGCCACAAGACTATACATTTTTTAGATTTGGAAATTTATGTTGATAATCGGGTTTTAAATAGAATTTTTTTTTTTTTTTTTAAGTTGACGTTAATGGATATATAGATTTAACTAGCTGCCATTACCCCCCATGGCTTGATAATGTTCCCAAAGGACAATATATTCGAATGTTTAGAAACTGTAGTTAAGTCAAAAATTTGGAGCTCAGGCTAATGTTTTAACACATTTTTTTTTAAAGATAAAAACTATGGACTAAAACCATTGAGAAACAAATGTTGGCTGTACGATCACTAAATAGGGAAGATCTCCTAATGTACAAAAATGACAACCCAAAAAATATAATGAGGCACAAAATTAATTCTAAGGGGGTCCCCATTAGTTTGGATTATAATGGTAACTCAAGGCAAATTAAACACATTATTAAAAAATATAGGTATATCCTTAAAACAGATAAAGAGTTGAAAGAATTATTAGGGGAAGAACCAAACATAGTTTTTCAAGGAGCTAAAAATATTAAAAATAAGTTAGTAAAAGGTTTTAATAAGGATCCACCTATAGAGAATGTTTTTTAATTTACAGAAATGATTTTATCCATGCAAAATGTGTACAGCTTGCAGGAGAACAATTCTTTATAAATCCAAACTGACCGATTTTGAATCAAATATTTCCAAAAAGAAATATAAAATTCAAGATATTTTGACCTGTCACTCTACCAATGTGGTGTACCTCCTCTGGTGTGCCTGTGGCTTACAGTATGTGGGTATGACAACAAGGAAATTAAAAACACGCATACTGGAAAACTTGGGGAATATCCAGAGGGGGTACACCAAACATAGTGTATCAACTCACTTTACTGAAATGCACAATAAAGATTCATCGGTTTTGGGTTTTTATGGCCATTTGTAAAAATAAGCACAGTTGGAGGAGGGAAGATAATTTTAGGGAGCTCAGTAAGGTGGAAAGCAAATGGATTCTTGAATTAGATACACTTAACCCTAACAGTTTAAATTTAGATTTGCTATTTTTTTATAAAATATATTCTTTTTTATATAAGGGTTGTATTCAGGGGCGAACTGACCGGTCGGGCACTTCGGACATGGTCCGAGGGCCCGGACGGGAGGGGGACCCGCCATCAGGGGGCCGGATGGCACACTCTGAGGGGGCCGGCCGCGTTCAGGGCCGGCCCTTTAAATTCTGCAGCTGCCTGAGCGCTCTGTTAAGAGCCTCAGGTGGCTGCAGCTTCTTCTTACCCCCTCCCCTGAGCGTGGCCGAGCTGCTCTCCGGTCCGCGGTGCCCGGCCGGAGTCATAGGAAGGTGCACACTCAGTGTGCACTTCTTGTCAGTCCGGCCAGGTACAGGAAACAGAAACTCCTGTTCCGCGCGGAGTTTCTGTTTCCTGTACCCGGTCGGACTGACAGGAAGTGCACACTGAGTGTGCACCTTCCTATCACTCCGGCCGGGCACCGCGGACCGGAGAGCAGCTCGGCCACGCTACAGGGGTGGGGGTAAGAAGAAGGGGAGGGGGTAAGAAGAAGGGGGGGAGGGGGTAAGAAGAGGGCGGGAGTAAAAAGAGGGGGGAGGGGGTTAAGAAGAGGGGGGTGTAAGAAGAGAGGGAGGGGGGAGTAAGAAGGGGTAAGAAGAGGGGGGAGTAAGGAGGGGGAGGGGAGTAAGAAGAGGGGGGTAAGAAGAGGGGGAGGGGGAGTAAGAAGAGGGGGGGAGAGTAAGAAGAGGGGGAGAGGTGAGTAAGAAGAGGGGGAGGGGGAGTAAGAAGGGGGGTAAGAAGAGAGGGAGGGGGAGTAAGAAGAGGGTGGGAGTAAGAAGAGGGGGGGTAAGAATAGGGGGAGGGGCAAGGGGGAGTAAGAAGAGGGGGAGGGGGGAGTAAGAAGGGGGTAAGAAGAGAGGGAGGGGGGAGTAAGAAGAGGGTGGGAGTAAGAAGGGGGTAAGAAGAGGGGGGTAAGAAGAGGGGGAGGGGCAAGGGGGAGTAAGAAGAGGGGGAGGGGGGAGTAAGGGGGGGGAGAGAGGACCCGGGAGCTCAGCCTGCAGCTCCTCTGGGTCCTTCTTGCGCGAGCACAGAGCGTTGCCGCGGTTACCACGGCAACGTTACGGCTCTTGCAAGAGTAAACTCTAGTCCTGGAGCTACGGGCTAGAGTTCACTCTCAACTCTGTGACCACCAGGGACACACCATACACATTTACACACATTGCCTCACACACACACACACATATACACTGCCCACCTATACACTGCCCACCCATACACACACAGCCCCCATACTAACATTGCCACACACATACACAGCCCCCTCATACACACATTGCCCCACACACCCTACACATTCACACACTACACCCCCTCACACACACTGAACCTTTCACACACACTGCACCCCTCACACATTGCACCACTGCTCCTATACCCTACTACAGCCTCATATCCCAGCAGACCCCAGGTAAGTTGTCAAACTGTTCTTAAACGGTTTGACTACTTACTCTGGGAGGGGGGCCCGGCCCTCCTGGCAACATAACCACTACACAGAGCAGAAGTGGTTATTGTGCATGGATTATTTCTTTAAATAATCTACAAGTGCCCCAGTAGCCAGTAAGCCAGCCAGCCCACAGGCCAGCCAGCCAGCCCACAGGCCGGCCAGCCAGCCAACAGGCCGGCCAGCCAGCCCACAGGCTGGCCAGTGGCCAGCCAGCCCACATGCCACCAGTTAGCCCACAGGCCAGTAGCCAGCCCACAGGCCTACAGCAAGCCACAGGCTTAAAGCCAGCAAGCCCACAGCCTGCCAGCCGCAGCCAGCAAGCCACAGCCTGCCAGCCAGCAAGCCACAGCCTGCCAGCCAGCAAGCCCACAGCCTGCCAGCCGCAGCCAGCAAGCCCACAGCCTGCCTGCCGCAGCCAGCAAGCCCACAGCCTGCCGGCAGTAGCCAGCAAGCCCACAGCCTGCCAGCAAGCTCACAGCCTGCCAGCCACAGCCAGTAAGCCCACAGCCTTCCAGCAAGACCACAGACTGCCAGCCAGCAACAGTAATTAAGGTAAGAGTAGCCAACTTGGCCTAGGTATCAGCGAGCTATGTTGTGTTGCTATATTGTGAATAGGAACCAGAGTGTTGGAGAGACCCCCCTCCAGGCCCCATTAGACTCCATTGTAGTCTCTAATGGGACCTGGAGAAAATTCTTTCTAACACACTCTCTAAAGGACACTGAGATAGCCTCTGCTAGAATGATCCCCCCTCCATGGCCCATTAGCCCTCAATTGTAGTCTCTACTGGGGTGTGGAGGCGACTGTTTCCAGCAGGGACGCTGAGATGGCCTCTGTTAGAAATACCCCCTTCCAAGTCTATTAGACTCCATTGTAGTCTCTAATGGGGACTGGAGGGGATTCTTTCTAACACACTCTCTAAAGGACACTGAGATAGCCTCTGCTAGAAAGACACCCCTCTATGGCCCATTAGCCCTCAATTGTAGTCTCTACTGGGGCCTCGAAGGGATTATTGCACTTTTGTTCCTTGTGTCTAAAGATTGTGTAGGGTGTGGCTGGAGGCGGTGCATGGAGGCGGCACATGGGTGGCGCTTGCTGCGGAGTATGGGTGGGGCCTGTAAGGGGGCCCTTGATTTATTTTGACCGGGGGCCCTGAGGGTTCTCAGTCCGCCCCTGGTTGTATTTATTTTTCTTTTCTTTTAATCGCCTTTTTTCCTACACAAGTGTTATATTCACCTTGCTGTGTCCCTAGTAATATAATAATATGGCAACATACTATAGGTATTTTCCAGTTGACTATAACTAATGTATTTTTATTATGTTATAGTTTTACCTATATACCTCACCATATTTAGGTTTATCATCAATTGGTCTTATGTGTGTTAATTTTAATTTTGTTGAGTTTTTAGATATGATATTATATTTTGGGAATTGTTGCCCACCTCCAATATGGACGTTACAGTGGTTCCAGCATAACATACATAGTGATACTGCCAACTGGAAATGACTTCATATGTGCGCCGTAATGACACACACATGTGACCGGAAGTCAACACCGAAAATCACATGACTAGCAAACAGCACTGCCGCAGATGAATTGGATTTCAATCATGAATGGAACATGTAACAGACAAGGCAGAATTTCCACAGATTACCTTTGTACTGAAGAAGACTGGATCCAGTCGAAACGCGTTTGCACTTTGTTATTTTTTATTTAAGGACTTGCATATTATTGCGGTAGTGTATACATGTATTTTGCGGTAGTGTATATATGTATTTTCTTTTGCACACTGCTTATATATGTCCTTTTTTTGGTATTTTAAAATGTTATTATAAAATTTTGGGGGGGAATATATCCTGAGTCTGCTTGCAGAGATACAATCAAAGCCAACATTGGCACCCTAATGCTTCTTAAATAGAGCCTGGCACGGCTCTACACTTGTGAGTGTATCCTTTATTATTACTCACTTTACTTTATTATTGTACAGATTACACTATGTGTGGTCGTATTTATTTGTTGTAGATTCCAAGAGTGGTACTACTACTTGCCTACAGTGGATATCTGTGAAGTAAATGTTACTGTATATTTTACCTTCTTATTCATAACACTGGGTGCTGTATATGTTTGTGTGTATTTGACATTACTAGTTTTCTATTGTATGTATTAAGGTGATTGGGGAAACACCTAAAACTTTTGATACACACCCAATATCACTAAATTTGAAGCACTTAGACACCTACTGGTTTTTCAGTATATTTTTGCTGTGATTATTAATACTTTGACTTGGGTCTCAATCGTGAAACTTTTTAGTTTGGTGATGGTTTCTTAACTTTGAATGGTACCGCGTTTTTTTTTCCCAAACAAAAAATACCTTAACCATTTTATTTCGGCAATGTATTCAAGGTTAGAAATCTATTGATCACATGATCTTGAGATTGATGCCTTGACATCAAAAGATTTACAGAAAACATAAATGGCAATTCTGGAGGCTTTGTGATTACATCACATTTTATTGACAGTCAATCCAATAACTTGGCATTATGTTCATTTTAGGAGCTGTCAATAGCTCAAACATTTATGATGTATGTAGTGTTTGTTTTGTTCATACGCATAGTCGTTCAAATTTTTTTTAATTGCTAAATTCAACAAGGGAATAATGACTAAACTGATGTAGAGATACATTTTATTCGGGGTATTTGCAACCATTTAACCCCTTAAGGACACATGACGTGTGTGACACGTCATGATTCCCTTTTATTCCAGAAGTTTGGTCCTTAAGGGGTTAAGCTTCACTGCTTAACTTAAGAAATAGGGCCCTCATTTGCCAAACCTAACATGCCAATGGTGTGCTTGAAAAACAGCTTAAAAGTGTGATTTTGACTGATTCAACAATGCTGGCTGTACATTTGCAATTTATTACCATGTAGATAATTATCAAATGATAGATTGTGATTGAGCATTTAGTACTTAAATATATAAATTTTAAGAATCGCCAATAGCCTGATCTTTTCAGACAGAATTTCTCCCAAAATATTTTGCCCCCTTACTGCCTTGTTTTGAAGTAATACATTTGTGCGGCACTTTTGCGTATCATACCCCAATAAAAATATACACAGTATATAATTGTATGTGTTCACAATACCCTGAAACAATTGCTGTATTGCCCAACTATGCTTACTCACCTCTTAAGAATAAGACTGCATTGACCCAGTCCTCTGCTTCTTTAGTGGTGGAAGCGGCAAACTACACAAAATTCAAAGAAAGCAGGATTGAGAAATAGCTTTTTTTTTGTTTTTTAAGATGAAAAAAAAACACACATTTAACACCCTTGTCACTTCTTCACGGAAACATTAGCAATTCTTTACGTGTCTACCGATACTTTTCTTGCAAGGATGCTTCTTATAATGTACAGTTAATTTTGACAAATTTACGTAATTGGAGCAGAGGATGATGGATTTGAAACTCTGATCAGCAGCTGGCCGCTGTGCAGAAAAAAGCTGCTTCTCTTCATCAATGTCAAAGCCAGAACTGATGAACGAAATTTGCTCTTGACAATTAGAAGACACCCGTGAATATCTTTAGACTGCTGGGTATAGTTTTCTTAAAAATGTTCTTGTCAGATTCCAACACATTACCTGACAACTCAATTAACTGATTTTCAAATATAATTTCAGATATTTAAACCGTATTAAAGTTAGGTTGCGTATTGATGGCGAATCTCCGGATTGTTCTATTGATGGTTGTTTCGCTGTGACGGTTTGCCTATATTTCCTTATGCTGCTAAATGCTGCTAAAGGTATTCATGCTAATAATTCTATAATTCTGTATTTGTGAATTCTGTTGTTAAAAATGTAAAACATTTAATAAAATATTATTATTATTGACAGAATGGTGTTGATTACAAACAGATAAAACGAATTGTATACATGTGTATGTGCACACGTGCATGTAAATATTAGTGTATGTCTGCATAAATATATACAGATACAATTTGTATCTTGTAATACCTTTTTTATTGGACTAACAATCTCTACTTTAATATATACATCTATATAAATATACTCAAAAATACATATATTCTTTAATCAGGTGTATAGCAACGTCCTGTAAATTTTACCTTTCTCTGTATATTCCCATATGTATGAACATACTGTACAGATGTTCCACTTAGTAAGCTGTTTCAGTCCAAATGTTCTCATCTCTGGCAATGTAATAGTTCTATCAATTTCATTTATATAGAGATATTAAAACATTCTAACCTGATAGACACGTTTGTCTGGAGCAAAGATTTCAAAACAGCAATCCTTCTTTGCGTCCTTCCGCACAGTATTGTTTATTCTGGCGCTGTATCCCTCCAGTGAAAATTCGCCTTTTTGTTGCTTATCTGCCAAGTGGAAAAAAATGCAAAGTAGAGATTAGTTAATCCACTGGTGACCAGCAATTTCAATGCAGCTGTTTGATTGTAGTCAAGTGCATTAAGTGTTTGTTTTATGGTTGCTTTGTAGGATTGCAGGTTGGTCTCAGACAGATTTTGTACAAAAAACTATTTTTTTTTTTTAACCAATGACACTGTCAGATATGCTATTTTCTAAATATGTTAAGTTTTTTTTATAATTTATATTTTTCTGAAAGAATTATATCTAGAAGAAAATGACAATGATAATAAAAGTTAATGTGACAATGTGGAAAAAACATAATGCTTTGTGCCCACTAACATAACGTCACATTATGCGCATGCACAATAATTTGAATTTAATTTTGCGAAAAACAACATGTGCATGCATGCGCAATGTAGAATCTTGCAACTCATTTAAACCAAATGGGCAACATAATTAATTTTATAAAACACTGTTTTTGGTTAGAGTAACCCTTTCTATACTGGCCTCCTCCATACTTAATCCCCACTCCTCCCCCCCAAAAAAACCTTAATCTAAAACATACCTCTGTACCAGCGCCGAGGCCGAGCTCTCTCCTCAGTCTGATCCTCCTCTGCTGATATCAATCCCCCTCAGTGGATTTTAAGGGACGCGGAAGGAGGATGGACAGCATAGAAGGGATAGCCAGCAATAGACACCTGTTGCCAGCGTGCTGTGTGTGCTGACGTGAGATGCCCAACATGCACAGAACTGACATTAGCCAGTACACAACCCTTGGAATAGCTAACGATTAACTAATGACGCTGCTGGAGATGGAGTTACAACTCCAGCAGAAAAGAGGTTAAACAATGTATGTGCAGCATTTCATAGTGAAATGCTGAACATACAGACTTACGGTACTATGACCACTTCAAATCACTGAAGGGGTCATGGTGCTTGGAGTATAACCCTTTAAAACACCACTTCTTCAAGCAACATTGTGAATGAGACTTCAAGAGGCCTCATTAGTTGATGTTCTGATTTAGATCAAAGCAAACTTTGATTAATTGTCTATCTACTCCTTTCTAAATTGATTGTGCACATGTCTTCTGGAAGTAAATCACACCGGACACATTGCAGGTTTATGAAGAACTCCAGAGTGGCCTTTATTGCAGGGGGTGCAATTCCCTTTTAAAGCAGAAATACGTCATGGACAGAGTCACAGTTAACATACAGTATACATTCATCAATTGGTTAACAGTCTAAGGGGTCTTGTCTAAACCCACCCTACTTGGCGTGATCCCAGCATTATATATTTCTACGAGGAAATCTCTGTCCACGCATTTAAGAGAAATGCCATGATATTACTTCCTACTAAGGTCTCAACATTTCCTGTTTAAAGGGAGAGGGTGGCGGTTGTTTAGACTTTTTTTGATAAGAGTTTTTTTTCCCTGCAAACCTACACCTAGCATTAAGAATGTTAACATGCTTCCCTTTCAGCTCAATGTTTAAATAGTTTTTCTTTTTTTTTACCAATTTAAAAATATGTGCACTAACTGGAGCTGATAAAATACTCAATCCATGTGAAGAGAATTTAACCCCTTAAGGACACATGACGGAAATATTCTGCCATGATTCCCTTTTATTGCAGTCCTTAAGGGGCTAAAGGCATTAGAGCTATTTATATTATGCTAATCAGCATCAAAATATTAACTACGTACACTAGCTATAAAATAATATATAGATGAATACAGAATAAAATACTGTGTTATGATCATGGAAATGAGATGACCTAGTAATTAACAATCTCAGCTTTTGTGTAGATGGGAGAATGGGCATATCAATTTCAGTATTATTTTAGACTGAAAAAATGCAAATAAAGTTATATGTATTACTACGATTTCTTAGTTTAGACTGTTTTACATGTTTGAAGTGACAGATTGCAAATTATCTCTGATATTCTAAGCTGAGGAAGCTATTTACACATTTGCATGGACATGGAATATTGCTAGTGCACCATATAGAACTTACACAAGTATATAGAAAGCAGTTTTAAAGTTCACTTATGTCTCTAAAAAGCTGAAAAGCACATGCTACATTGTATGAATACCTATAAGCGTATTAAAATAAAAAATATTTTCATCTGATGTCATAATTTCATTAGGCATTACATGTTCAGAAGAGCTGACTCCACTTGAAACATTCAGCCTCAGACTGTTTAGTTGTCTATTTTTTTACACTTAGAGATTTCAAGTTTGTGTAGGTCTGTTATTCATACATACTGTGAAATAAGGCACTATTACTTTTTAGATACCATATGCCTCTCTTTAGAGGGTGCATGCATATACACAGAGTCCTTGCAAGTCCTTGCTTGTCAAATAATTATATACTTAAAGGGACAATCTGGATCCCTAAAGCACTTTAGTTTGCTGAAATGCATTTATTTTCGAGGAGTGTGTCCTCTTTTTTACATTTTACAAAAAAATGCAGGTTTTAATAGAAATTGGCACTTTTATAAATTACATTGTTACATTCCCCTAGCTTTCAAACAGACAACTGGTCCGGTTACTTCGTGGTCTGTTCATCTTAGTGGACCTAAACTCAAGAGGCAGATAATTGCCCAGAGACTTCCCATTGAGCTGCAATGAGAAGTCTGTGATTGGACAGCCACAGAAAGTCTGGCCGTGGCTAGAAGGGGAGGGCTTGTAAAGACTTCAGACAGGAGATCTGCATTAATGCTTTTCTACTAAACAGTAATATTTATTTATTTTTGTATTTGGGCAGTCAAGTGTCCCTTTAAAGATAGAATCATATCTAGCTCTTAGATAATTAAACACAGTTTATGCTTAAATCAGGAGCAAATAAATGTTCAATCATCAGCATTTACTACTCTACAACTCCCATCATGGTCTCGTAAACAATTTTTGGTTGTAATATGAAATAAATATCTAAAATATACAAAAATGAATACATCACCCTCTATAGAAGGGAATGCTCAATATTTGTAACATGTCACTAAATTAGTTATTGTGAGTTGACAGTACCCACTTTGTAACCAGCTTTAATTTTTTGTTTTGTAAAATCCACAGACTTAGGGAAAATCAGAAACTCTGGGATTTATTACAAGTGCATTACATGGACCATATTAATCACTACCGCTTATTGTAACAGGTATTGCTCTGAGTGTTTGGATGTCACCCTCCATATTCTTTCAGTTAATGTATTACTGGGCATGTGAATGTCTACCCCTATACTAAGCAGTGCGCAGTATATTTTCACATATGTTTTATAGTAAATACCAAATAGTATTGTAAGCTCACTTGAGTATAGTCCTCATCAACCTGTAACATTTTGTAATTGTCTCATTCATTGTTAAATTCCCGCCTTTATAATATTGTAAAGTGCTGCGGAATAAGTTAGCGCTATATAAATGCCAATAATAATGATGCTATTAATATGTGAACAACATGACTAATTTCAGATGCTATACCTTTGTCACTTCCATAATAGTAGAAGATGGAGTTGCTTATTGCACACCAACGCTTTTGCCATTCAGATGCAAAAAAGCTGTGATCTAAAACAAAAAAGAAGCCATTTAGTAAGTACAGATCTTTAACAACATAGTAATCAATTGATGATCTACATTTGACACACTGGGCCCTTACAGCCATTTTTAGACTGTGTGCATTAGAGGGATGGTTCAGGCTGCAGAGAGATATGATTCCGGCTGCAGAGCGGTTTCTCTTCAGACAAAGAAATTAAAGCTAGATTCACACAACCAATGAATTTGAATTCACACAACCAATGCATAATGAATTTAGTAAATTAATGAAAGCACTCCTAAAATAAGTGTTTTATTGTGATTTAGAGAAGTCCAACACATACATTCAGGAATAATACAAATGAACTAAAAGGTGGCGACATGTTTTTTCAGTAAAAAAAAAAACAACAACAAATAAACAAGACCCACAGAGCAGGGTTTAGCAAGTAATAGATAAGATAAAGATACATGACAGGCGCATAGTCGGCATATGGGCAGGTGGAATTCCCCCCAAAACTTACCCCAAAAACACACTGACACTGATGTATGGGTCAATATGTCCACAGCTTTATTAATATTGATAACAAAATTAAAGTCATTGCCCAGCTCCCATCCCGCCATATAACATCATATGTCGCCAAAACAAAAGGCAATGGCCCGTTATTTCTGTAAATATAAATAACATCAACATCCATAATAACAAACATCATCAACATAATATAAGTGCCAAACTTTGTTAAATAACCACAGTAGGGGCATACCCGGATACCCCTACAACACACCAGGTTCTGAGCCACCACCGAGCTCGAAACCTACCAAGGTTCATAACGAACCATTTAACCAAGCTCTTCACCAGCAGCCTAACTGCCCTATTCTATTTACACTACCCCAGAGCCTGTTTGTCCCCTAACTTTTCTCTCTATAGCCCCTCCGCTGTGACCAAACGGGAGCTAACACCCCTTACACTTACAAATGGGAGGGACAACTTAGGCCAGGTAAGCAGATTAAAAGTGCCCGCTCCCTATGCCCACCTCCTAGCTCTGTCAGGCCCCTATTCTACTAAGCTGCGCTTGTTCCATAGGGTTACACAACTATAGCAAATTCATAAGTGAATTGTGGCATGCTGATATCAAACATGAATAAGGGATGACTATCCCCAGTTAAATAGCCAACCGTAGGTTTGTCATCTTTATAACATTGCACCTCTTTTCTGTTTTTGCAGAGTCTGGTATTTTGTTTTGTTTAGGAAATGTAACTCAACAGTCAGCTTTCTATTAATGGCTGTCCAGCTCCTCACACATCCAGTCACCAGGCCCGGACTGGCCATCGGGCACACCGGGCAAATGCCCGGTGGGCCGCGATGGCCGTGGGGCCGAGGCCGGCAGGGGAGATCACAGGATCTCCCCCTGCCAGCCCCTGCAGGGCCAGCGCTACCCGAGCGCCGGCCCTGCTCTGTGCCTCCATGGGCCGGTGGGGAGATCAAAGATCTCCCTAACCGGCCCAGAGACACTCAGGTGCGGCTGCCGGCAGGAGAGCGAGGGAGGGAGGCAGGACAGAGGACCGGCGGAGCTCTATCCAGCAGCTCCGCCAGGTCCTCTCGCGAGGTCTGAGCGTTGCCGCGGTTACCACGGCAACGCTCAGATCTCGCGAGAGTGAACTCTAGCCTGCAGGTTAGAGTTCACTCTCACCACTGGACCACCAGGGAAGGAAGCATGATCCTCTCCCTCCCCCCTCACGGCAGAACGGCCACCCACCCCAAGGCAGAACAGCTCCCCCCCTCCCAGGCTAAAGGTAAGAAGGGAGGGGGGGATATACTTTTTTTTTTATTATTATTAATACAAAAATATATATTTTCATTTAAATACAAAATACATTCACACACACACACACACACAACCCCCAAACACACACAGCACCCCCAGACACACAAAGCACCCAACACACAGTACACCCAGACACACACAGCACCCCCAGACACACACACACATCACCCTCAGACACACACAGCACGCCCAGGCACACACAGCACGCCCAGGCACACACAGCACCCCCAGACACACACAGCACGCCCAGACACACACAGCACCCCCAGACACACACAGCACCCCCAGACACGCACACAGCTCCCCCAGACGCACACAGCTCCCCCAGACGCACACAGCTCCCCCAGACGCACACAGCGCACCCAGACACACACAGCGCACCCAGACACACACAGCGCACCCTCAAACACAGCACCCTCGCACACACACATATATATATATATATATAACAATGTCCAAAAGCTTGCACTCCAGTATAGTTAGAAATTTATAGCCCGGTGCTTGTCGGCATCAATAATATATGTAGTAGTTTGAAAAGCACTCCAAGGACTTCATATAAGGGGAAAATAAACTTAGCTTTATTCTGCAACAACCAAGGTGATCGACGTTTCAGTCCTACAACAGGACTTTCATCAGGATGTCCTGATGAAAGTCCTGTTGTAGGACTGAAACGTCGATCACCTTGGTTGTTGCAGAATAAAGCTAAGTTTATTTTCACCTTATATGAAGTCCTTGGAGTGCTTTTCAAACTACTACATATATATATATATATATATATATATATATAATAACCCTCAGTGAGTTAAGAAATTTAGAAACCTAGAATGTGACGGGACGGCAGATAAAAACACCCTCACACACAGCACCCCTCTTACATACACACACACTGCGCCCCTCACACATACAATACGTCCAAATATATATATATATATATATATATATATATACACACACTACAGCACCCCTCACACTGCACCACTACACACATTACGCTCCAGATACACGCAAGATCCCTTACCCTATATGCACTCTTAATCCTCTATACACACACACACACACACACACAATCTCCTATACACACGCTGGGTCCTTTACACACTAGAACTCCTACACACACACACTGCATTCCTTGTCAGCAAACACATACAACATTCTCTAAACACACCCTCTCTACAACCCTTACACACACTACGTCACCTATACACACACACACACACACACTACAGCCTGTATACACACATTCGCTACATCCCCTATAACACTATGCCCTCTATACACACACTCTCTACAGCCCCTAGCCACACATATTACACCACAAACACAAATGAAATTGACCTATTTACACAATACCACACCACACTGTACACACACGCAATCCCTCAAGCAGGCTCCAAACACATGCACCATACACTTTCCTGGCCCTTTTGTCCTCTGGTATCCCACTTGTGGATACACCAGAGACAATTTAAAAGCAAACACAGCGCAAGCATGTTATTAAATTTGCTTGCGCTGCGCAGAACAAATTCAGGGCCTTTTTCTAATGCCAGAGCTCTTCAGCGGGGCTCTGCGCATTGAACCAACATGCTCACTTTGAGAGGGGGCGTGCTTGTCATTACTAATGACAAAACACACCCTCTCTGGCCCCGCTACCTTAGGGGGCCGCTCTGATTGAAAAATGCCCGGGCCTAATTTTTTTCCCAGTCCGGCCCTGCCAGTCACTATTGGCTAAAAACTACAACCTCTAATTATCTCGTATTAATATTAAATGGCTCTGTCTGTAGTGCATATAAACAGTTGTTCAACATTTTCTGCACAACACAGTTTTATGAAACTATTATATTTGACATCTGTATATTTATTGTCTCCCTACCTCATCTTGCTGGTGTGAGAGAGTGAAATTGTTGGATGAATTCTTGTTTAGAATTACCCTCTAATGGTGTCTGGGTATCTCAATAGAAATTTCCAATACACAATTGTAGGAATTAAGCCAAGGTAAATTGGCTAATTGTTTACATTGCCTTGGAATTAATGGTCCCACACTCGTGTTAGATGCAGACAAAGATAGTAAGAGTCTGAATGTGCTGAGGAGACCGATTAGGCAAAGCTACTAGGGGCACAATATATATTTAAAGGGACACTATAGTCACCAAAACAACTTTAGCTTAATGAAGCAGTTTTGGAGTATAGATCATGCCCCTGCAGATTATCTACCACTTAGGAGTTAAATCACTTTCTTTATGCAGTCCTGGTCACGCCTCCCTGCATGTGACATACATAGCCTTTCCTAAACACTTCCTGTAAGGAGTCTACATTATACCCTACATGAGGCTCCTGTATGTAATTAAAGCTCAAATTACAGAGCAGGAAATAAAAACATTGTAACAGATCTCCTATACTCTGGCTGAGTGTATCCATTATGAATCTCCCGAGTCCCAAGCGCAATAGTGATTATAGCCCAAGTTCCCCATACATCAGCCTAGACTTGATGAAGGGTAAAACGAATCTGTTTAATCCAGGCTCAATGAACCACTTATATACAATACAGAGACACAGTAAATATGCCCATGACACTCCCATAAACACATCCACAAAATGTCCCTAAAATGCAATGTCACCGTGACTCAGTGTCAGGATCCTATCCTGACAACCAAGACTTTTTTTCCGTGGATACGGATTATGTTTTACCACTAGCCTCTAGTTCTGGAAACTCACATTATCATCCTCACCAGCCTGGACTAATTGAGTTCCTACAAAAGGTAACACCCAACTCACCTCATTGCCTTTGCACTGAAGTTGTTGATCTGCCTGAAACGCTTCATATCCTGGCTCCCGTGAACTTATCTTATTTGCTTCAGAACTACTTACCTCCAACCCTGCCTAATACCAACTGAACTACTTGCTTCCAAACCTGCTCAATACCAGCCTAAACTACGCTGCATTCCTGTTTGACTTCTAACCTGCAGAATACCAACTTGAACTTAACTATCCAGCTTTATCCAAACATCCTGATTTATCTTCCTAAATCCAAACAACCTCTCTGCACTGAACCTTGCCTCAAAATAATTACATGGGGTTATTTTCCTGTTTAAGCAATATTTATTCCTAAAAGGAGCTTACTAACTTAAGTTCTCCTTTTCCTGCAACCTTATTCTGTCTTAATTGTCCTTCTATGTAACCTATACTTTTAACTATATATTTTCTTATATACTTCCATTCCTGATTGTATTCTATTTGGTGCATATTGCCTAATTCCTGTTTTCAGTATACCTTCAACTTACTTGCCTATAATTTCTCTTATAGGTTATTCTTAAATCTCCAACCTATAACTTCATTTATAGGTTTACTTGTTACCCTATCTCAACTTTGACCTTTTTGTCTAAACCCTTTATTTTCATAACCTAGTTATCCTTAAGTGTAATTTCAGTTATTCAGATCTGTTTGCTCTCTCTTTCCTATTATTACAATTATCGGATATACTGTTTATTTTATAATGTCCAAATTAAAGATCCTGATGTTAACCCTGGCAATCGTCTCCTACCTGACCTGCACAGAATCATGGCACTCAGCAATAAATGACAAAATATGAAAAACACTCTCTGAGACAAAGAGGGGTATTTAGTTGCTCCAATGGCCATGTGTACTGTAGTCATTGCTGCCGGCCCAGTAGTAATGGGAGTGAGCGCAGGACTTCTCTTTTTGTATTTGTATTTACTTTGTATCACACAGCCTTGTTACAATGCTGCCACCCATCCCACGTGTTCCCTATTAAGGGTTAATACGTATATAGGGGTGTATATAAAAAAAATACCCCTCTCTGTCTCACTAGAGATATCTTTGCCAGAAGCTCAAGGAAGCAGGCAGAAGGGTCAGTGTTAGGACCCGCTTAGGGGGGGTCTGCCTTGACGTTGGCAGGCGGGCATTCCCTCCAATGGCCATTGGAGCAACTAAATGACCTCCATTTGTCTAAATATACATAGGGATTAAGGAGAGGGGGCTGCAGGTAACTTTTTCTTTTCTTTAATTCTATTTTGGTTAGGTATCAGATTTAATTGCCAGATAAAATGATCAATGATTTACTGATTGAAGTGATGATTAAACTGTCGATAGCGCAAGACGCCTGTTTCCTTTAAAGAGTATGGGGGAGACTAGTTCCTATATATGGGATTTTTAGTGCTTCATGTAAATAACCCTTGTAAATCAATTGGTATGGGGACACAGAAAAATACACTTCCGTGCACCTTATTTTATAGATAGTTTATAGTTCTTTGTAGCAACTGCATAGACCCAGTGTCTTTGACATGGTTGCGAGAAGGAATATGTATTCTCTAACTCATAGAGTTTATGTGTTTGCAAGCTATAGTAATTTGAGTTTGGTTCTTTGTTTTTATTGTTGCAGCTAGTTTATATAAGTTAACAAACTAAATTTGCAGAGAAGTAGAGTTTAGGCAATTAGCCCAAGCCTTTTTTCCACCTGGTTTGCTATGTGCCATGTTTGATTGTTGTTTTTACTAAATGTAAAATATAATTTCAATAATACACAATAAATATTATATACATTTTAAAATTGCACGTTTGATAAGACAGCAGAATAGCAAATATTTTGAATATAATGTAACATGTACATAGGTAAAGAATATTTACCTTTTCTGCGTTTCTCAAGATATCCTCCTTTTGAAACGGTAAGCTCCTGCGCTGCAATTGGTGGATACAGGTTTCCTGAAAAAGAAAAAATGAAATTTCTTTTGAATTTCTAACAGTTTTCAACTTTAATGAAGAACCCTGTAAAAATTCAGAGTTTCAATACTGACATTTGGTTAATAGAAAATACTTCACCAAAAGAGGAAAAGATTAATAACACTTAGATGAGTGCAACAATTATACTATACATTCTAGAACTTATTGCTTCTTGTCAACTGTAGAGATTGTCAATATGCTTTTAACCAAATTATTGATGAATATGTTCCATGAATAGAACTCTCCACCAACTTTGTACACCAGTAGTAACTAACAGTTTTGTATTCCTAACACTTAAGTGTTCCTTTAAATTCTTCCTATATGTCTAAGATTTTCCACCAATTTCTCCATATCTTTGGTGCTCACTACCAAGGAAACCTTCACATTTTCAAACATCGCACTAGCCCAGTCTTTATACATCAATATGACCTGCTTCCTAGCTTCAAGCTTAACGCAATTAAGTGACTAAAGCTCTACACGTTTTTTTTTACCTTTGCGTTTTATATCTCACTAATATTGAGGGACTGTTGGCTTGCCAGGAATGTCTCATTTTGTCTTAAAGGATAAGAAACATAAGTTGTTTCTAATTCCAATTTAGCACATCGCTAGATGTGTTTCATATTGTGTAGCTTACCATTATCATAAAATCTAACCATGATTCAAGCTCATTTGCATCATTCAAATAGTCACCCATTCAACCATTCATACCTGTACATGAGAACCTTTTATCTTCCCTTGCTGCGGAGCTCTTCCTTCATTAAAGTGGTCTATTATGATGTGTCTACTACTACATTGCTCCCAACATTTGAAATGTGCAAAGAGGGACACTTTCATTTTAGGAGAGTGAGTGGGGGTATAGCCAGGTGCAGGCTGTTCTTATACATTTCAAGTGACTTACTAATAACAATTTAAGCAACTAAAATGTAATTTAGAACAAGAACAATGTATCTTGTTAATTACACAGAATGATTTCTAAACACTATTGTAGGTTAAAGGCACATTACTGGGAGTAATATTGCTGTGGAGCCCTGTTTTATAAGCAAACACATCAACAATATGGAGCTCCTAGAAAAGAGGGATATTAGGACAGAAAAGAGAGACAGAGATTTGGGCCAAAGTAAGGACCGTCCCTCGTAAATAGGGCCGGGACACTGGAGAGGTATGGTACTCCTCATCTGCAATATTTCAGCTAAGTACACACTCCAGTGTTATTGATAATATATACAATAAAACATGTTTTTTTTTGATTTCTAGATTTTTTTAAAAATATAATTATTAATGCAATGTAATTACAGTGATAATTGTCAAATATTAACCAAAGATTTTCCTCAAGTTCCAAATAAATGTATTTACATTATTTTACTACTATCATATATGATCCACAAAGTTAAACAGACATGTTTTATCAAATTAATCTATATTATTGATGAGATTGTCTTATAACACTTTTCCATAAATATCTGGTTTCACTGAACATCATGGGTAAACAAAGTCCAGCTGTTGCAGACTACGCTCCTCTCAGCTGAACGTAAGTGGCGGGTGCAACTACTGTAGACAAACACCTTAAAACCATAACATTTATACGTGCAAATATTCTTAATCTGAATGGCAGACCTTTTTTTCTGCAGAATGAAAAGCTTTGCTGTCTACTTAACAAATGGATCTTCACAGTGTGCAATTGGTTTTAAAAAATGTAATCTTAAAATGACAACTAGGAGGAAAAAAATAGACAAAGGGCTCAGAGGGGTCTGCAGGACACATCATCTAAATTAGCCCTATTACGAGAAGCTTTGCCAGTAAGAGAAGAAATACAATGAGAATATTGTGTTTCAAGTGTGATTTTTTTAAATCAGTGAGACAGTGGTGGCAAAATGAGCATCTGAAAGATTCATCTTACTCAATAACCCGTGCCAAGAAAAGGAAAAGCACTTTGCTCTGCAACGTCTATCACATATTTTGACTATCACATTGACTGCGTTTCCTACATTGGGGAGGGGATCTCCCTGACATTTCCTGGTTATAAAAAAAAAAAAAAAAACACTGCTTTATCTTTAATGTTAACAAAGTGCAATATGCTATTATTCTCTAAAGTAACGGTAAAGATATTGAATTGTGGCAGGTGATTGTTTTTCAAGCTAATGTAAATGTAACTATAGCATAACACATCCTTCATTTGAGGGTTCTAACAGTTTTATTCTGAACAAGAATACACATTCTACTCATATTTAACTTTTTATTTTTTTCAATAACATTTTTTTAATCAATTTTATACATTTTACAGTGTATGATAAAATACAGAGTGCATAAAGTAAGAGAATATACAAAACACTTTTAGCACCATTGCATGCCAAGAGCAAATTATTAATTAAGAAATATTAAGCAGCATTTCATACCAACTTCTAATAAAATAAAGGCCATATGAAATAAAAAGCTCTTCTAGACTGAAAGCATTAGATTATTTATTTAGGAGTGACCAAAGTAAAATAGAATTTCAAAATATAATAATAATATAATAAGTCCGGCATACGTTAAACACAAAATAAAAGAGTACAAAATTAGAAGTAGGGTTGTTGAGGTTAATTTGCTATTACCCCCTATTTTCTAGAAGCAATTACACACAAAGGGCTATATTCACTGGAGAATTAACAACAAATTTACATTAATATTCCATTTGACAAAATACGTCCACAGCCTCAATTTGGTTGAATGTCATTTTAAATTAGTATATAAATGGTACTATACCCCTTCTCGATTATCGAAGATGTTCCCACATCTACAAGACACTTGTTGGAGATGTGGCTCATCTGTCGGAACATATATACATATTTGGTGGACGTGTCCGATAGTGAAATTATTGTGGTCATGGGCCTTTGATATTCTCTTTAAACTTTCTAACAATAAACTAGAAAAAAATCCGTCCTCTGCCCTGTTACATCATAATTGGAATTTCAATTCATTAAAAATCAATTGTATAGCATCACATAGTTTTGTGGCTACTAAAATTATAATCGCTAGAAAGTGGAAAACATCTACCCCCTTTCAAAAAAGCCATCTTATTAACCAAATCAAATTCCAATTGTCTATGGAAAATAACCTTATAAACAATACCGTAAATTCATTGCATAAGAAAGGCATATACAAAATGTGGTTAGATAAATTCATATTAATATGTGGCTGAAAATCAGTCGAACTTAAGGGCCTCCTGTTAACTCGCTTATAGAGAACTTCCGGTGATTGCATGGGAGATACAGGTGATAGGATCACACTTAAGTGTCCAAATTTAGGGGGACTATGATACAGCTCATTTAAGTATTTAGTATTTTCATGTATGTATGTTGTTACCCTGGATAATAGTATTTTATAATACATACACAATACATAATCATGTTTTCACCTCGCTGTAATAATGTCTATGTATATATTGGTATATGGCGGATAATGCGACTATTGAAGAAACAACTTACTTATAATAAACAAGAACGATGTTTTAAAATGACTAGATGAAAACATGTTGGCCTTTTGTTTGTGTGTATATATTTATACATGTATCTAGGATTATATATATGTGTCTATATGCGTACACGCAACGTAGGACATTTTGACAAGTATCTAGGATTTGCTAATCTCTCACTCTGAAAGTGTGAATGGTAGTTTGTTTGTTATGTATATGGACTGTAAGGCAGGATATTGGTTGATATATTCTGATACAAAGTAGCAATATTTACTTCGTACATTATGTGAAAACAATCACTGATTATACATATTGATAACTAGAAGTAAGGTTACTAATTTATTAATGTCTTACATGATGTTTGTTTGTAAAAACAAAAAACTTTTTGAATAAATATTATTATAAAAAATAAATTTAAAAAAAATTACATATGGAATCATTATAGACTTAGAGAATTTCTAACTCAGCTCTTTTGGACAATCCTCAGTTGAATTAATAAACCCCAGAGAGTAAAGTGTTAAAAAAATGCAATACACGTTAAATACAATCTCCTATCAGTTCTACTTCTTAATGTTTTATAGAGTTGATCACAAGGTTTTGTTTCTGACATATTTTCACTCTGAAAAAAATGTTTTGCTCTACTATCTTTTAATAAGACTTTTAATAGTTTGTAGAATGATCATATTAACCTAATTGTGTGGACCAACCCTTTCTGGCCAATTCTGCTGCTCTTGAAGGTCCCTGCCTTGGTTTAGGAAAACTCCTCCATCCTTCCTTAGGAAAGGAAGGAGAGCTCATCAGGGATCAGTAACACATCTCCAATTATCCAATTAGGTAAATGTCTAAATTGCTATAGATTTGATATACATTTTGTAAGGACCCAGAAGATAACTATGTTTCCAAAAAAATTTGTGTTTGGACACATGATAATTTAGGAAAAGTGAAGCTAGAAAAATCTAATATTTTTTATCATTCCTAAACAAAAATAAAAATAAAAAACCCATCAAGCCAAGGCTTTCTGAATCAAGGTTGACTGCAGCTAATCTTTTGAGCATGGGGAATATTTTCTTAAGACAAGTGTAGCATATGTTCTCATTTAGCCCTATTTACCAACAGTATATGGTGAAATGGGCTCACGTCATACACTGCATATGATACTTATATGAATCTTAAACTCATAGAAACAGTGTAGATGGATACTGTGTATTAGATAACTGTAAAATGAAAAGATAAATTAAAGTCCTTAACTTCCTTTAACTTTGTTGATGTCCGTTTTCCATGTAAAGTTTTATTATTCAGTCAAGCATTTGGTGTCAAAATTGTCCAAAAGATGCACATTAAATCCAAATGTCAGGTGTCTACACACTGAATGACATTTTCATAAATCGATAATTTCATTCTTGCTAAATATCACATTTATTGGAGTAATTATACTCTGTCTACTACCTAAATATATTCTAAATAAACAAAGCATCTGAAAAGCTGATCTTTTCTATCTAAGTTCTTGTCTGGAAGATTGGAACATATGACACCATGAAATCTGCGTAAGTGGCAAAGAACCATAGCATGACAGACCGTTAACCAGTACAGATGTTTCTCAGTATCTATGCATGAGGTGATGTAGACTCTGTGTGCACATAACAGTCTGTAGGGATCAGTTTATCATAACGAGGGTTAATTTACATAAATAAAAAGTTGAGTACACAAACAGAAACCAAGTATATTTCATTGTATATATTGAATATTTCTAGAAACACTCAGATAGTCGAATATTTCTTATCTGGTTTATCTCTAGAAGGCCATAACGTACAAGCTATAAATGGTAATAACAATACACTAGTTTATTATATTTGTTTTTGCATGCCTCAAGCTTGCTGTCTTGGTTCTCTTGCACTATATTTTAAATCTAACAGGACCGAACCCCTCTAAACCTCTTGAACACAAAATCACAAACAATAAACTGCTTAATTTACAGGAATCTATGCGAGAACCTGAACCGGCACATGTGTCACTAAAGAGAAGACTAGCAGTCAAACAACCAAGTTGAAAGAGGTTTCCTGAATCCTTCAGGTACAAGGCAACCGTGATGCCTAAAGTACATGCCTAAGCCATCAGATCACCAAAATCCATGGTGAACACCTTGGCAGCTATGGTCTGTCCAATGGGCAAGGCAGACAAACTGGTAGTGCAAGTTCTCCCAGTGATGATCGGGATGGACTGAAATATGAAGGTGTGCATGTTATCATAAACTGACCTTCCTTTACTATATTCAATTGAGGAACTCCATCTTGAAAGTGTTCATCACAAGGAACAAGCTGAGGAACTGTTGTCCAGAATGTGCCAAAATGTACTCTCTACAAGATTACAACCAAGTTTTAACAGAACTACAGATGCTTTTTGGGAACCAGAAAGGCAACCCTACACTTGTGGCTACCATCCACTTTGGCTGCACAAAGAAGAATTTTTTTTTCAAAGAGGGCACATGATCAATTGTGGCTAAAGTGGTGTCTACCAGTACACAACCTTCTGATATTCAGTGTTCTAAAAAAGCACTCTGACTTGAAGTGTAGGTATCGAAATCTGTTACCCGTGGATTTACTTTCTAAGCACATTGTTACATTTTGCCATTCACGGCTAAGAATTCATGTGTGGCCTTCTGAAAACAAAAAAAAGGGAAAAATGTATACATGCCTCTAATCGCACAATTTATCATTTAATATATCTGTCAATTTTAATAATACCCATGACAGTAACATTGAAGTGAATGATTAAAAGTTCTACTAGCACCCAGGCCGGCATAGCGCAAGCTTTTTCATCTTCTTTCAGAGTAGCAAATCAGTAATCAATATTTGTAAAAGCAAGCTAATCCTTTGTAAAATCACTGCTGCAATGATTTAAGAGTTTGCTCAATCTGCACAGTTAATCCCTCTTCATCTGCTTGATCCCTTTGTTTATTCTAATCACTTACAATGCAAGCTTTGCCCGATGAATATATCCCTGCTCGCTCTGTGTTTGCTGACAGTTTGCACAGCATATTGATGTCAAGGTAATCTTTGTAAACATGGTCTCCACTTACGTTGAGCTTTATGTCATCCATGTTACATCAAAAGTTTACAAACAAGCATGCTGTGAGCTTTGCATTGTTAAAATAACATGCAAACCTTGAGCTTAATAAAGGAATTGATCCGGTTTCGTGTCTTTTCTGAGATGCAACTAAACTTGGCTTTTTTATTTATTTATTTTCACACTCCTGTGAGGGCAAGCAGTGTTTTTAAATTCTTTATTTTTTCCTGTGCACAAGATAACAAAAGAGCTTACGATGCCACGATAGTACAAGCAAGCAATAATATCAAAGCAGTGCAAATACATGGCATGAGAGAGTGGCACAATTTTGTAAGTATAATGGTAAGCAGGCTAGTCATACTTGTCTAGTTAGGAGGCACACGAGTAGAAGTATAAGCAAGCATAAAACAAGTAAAACGATAGAGACTTCGCTTGATAGGCATTTGTATGGCAGTACTATAAAAAGCAGGGAGATTAATGCATCAGTGGGGGCATGCTCATATTGTGTACCCTGACATAGGATTACCTTTATATGTAAAATAAAATAAACATGCATAACTGAATTAAAACAGAAAACAGGCTTCTACAGGATGGCTATATGTTATGAATGAAGGGAACCACAGCAGTCGTTCTCAAGCAGTGAGATACAAGTGGGAACAAGCTGCCATAAGTAGCTAAATCCATTACATACCCCTCCCCCTCAGACACGGCTACGACTCACCCAACACCCGTACTAGCTAACAGAGTCACGTAAGTGGATAGTGACCCGTGTATCTGAGTTGTTCGCCACGCCGGCCCAAACCGTCTCAGGGGCCCATGTGCAGTTTCCACTGCTCCGGTCTGTCTTGCTGCCGCAAGCAGGGACTCGGGAGGTTGTGTTCACCGCTTGGAAACAAGGTTTCTCCTTCTGAGTGTGTGGGTTGAGCATCAGGGTCTTCCCCCTCTGG
Organism: Pelobates fuscus; assembly: GCF_036172605.1. Taxonomy (NCBI): domain Eukaryota; kingdom Metazoa; phylum Chordata; class Amphibia; order Anura; family Pelobatidae; genus Pelobates; species Pelobates fuscus. The sequence continues at coordinate 319,207,347 of NC_086320.1, read as the reverse complement.
GCTCTCTGCCCAGGAAGGCTGTAGTGAGCTCTGGACAACTTGGGACCCGAGTGGGTATATTTTGGGTGGGTCTTCTGTCTCTTCAGCAACTTTGAGTTGGGAGCCATGGTTAGTTTCCGACGCTTGTCTGCCGGGTGGGAAGGAGGGTCTGGAGGCATGTTCAGCTGCTTGCCATCTCTCCTCTGCTTTCTCTTAGCCTGTACCCCTCTGTCTCACAGTTTCCGCAAGAATTCGCTGAATAGATTATCCAGTCTCTCCTCGAGTGTCTCCGGCGAGCCTCGTACTGCTGTATCAGGTACATCTGCCGCCATCTTGGCTTAAGGGTCATTGCTGGGCACAGGCCACAGGAGTGGGTGGGTTGCTCGGTACCTCGTATTGCTTGGAGGTAGAGGCTTTGTGTAATTGCGGGGATAACCCCCTCCGATTGGGGGGGTGACAACGGGGGTCCCAACCAATGCAGCTTTTCGGACAGCCAGCAGGGAGATCGGATGCCTATCCCATGCTCACCACCACTGATAGGCCCCAAGTCATAATTGGGTTCCAGTTGCCTGGCAGCGTACAAAAACCCTGCCGGTTGTATCTCCGGGTGTCACCAACCTTCTCCAGCCTTAAAATCTCTTTTTTGAGCGCTTGATCGTAAGGTTGTGAGGGTTTTAGTGGGTTCTCGCACGGAGCTCTCGCTTAGTGCAACCAGTCAACCCGGCGGTCGGGCCCTGAGCAGTGTTTTTAATGCAATGAACATTCATTTGTTACTTTATGGGTACAGGAAAACTGTTGATAGACATTCTTGAAGTTTAGAATTCTACCAGGCTTGTCACAAATCACTGCTTAGCTAATAAACCCATAGACATTCTAAGCTGATTTGTAGACTTTGTAGAATATAGATAAAAATAGATAGATAGATAAATTCTATCACACTAGTAATAATGGTTTGGCACAGCCATCATAAATGTTTACTAAGGGTGGCCAATTTTTATTGTTATTTTACACTGATCTCAATGTTCAACTTTCCTAAAATGTGCGACATTACGTCATTTTAAAGAAAGCATCTTCAGAGACAACTAGCATGATCAAATTGTATAACCCACAGTAACCTTTTTAAAATGAAGGTAAACACATATTGCGGGTATATACAAAGTACATGTAACACCACACAACACTTTCAGAACTAGAAACCAGTCGTACATGGTATGCAAGATGCAAGGATTTCAAGCAAACCAGACATCCAAAATATAAAAATAATTAAATTGGGGCAACAATTCAGATGTTCTTATGAATATCTTTTTCATTAAACGGATCCAAAGTATTTTTCTATATTTGCACAGTGAAAATGTCCAATTAGGAAAAAAACGCATAATTTTCTGATGTTGCACGCGGATACTTTCAGGGTTGTTCGCTGAAGAATTCAAAGTGAACTCAAAGTAATTTAAAATTTTACGAAAGAGTAGCTGAGTCGAAAGCGTAACAGACTATGAGATTTTTTTACAGTTTGGCTATTTTGACCTTAAATGTAAAATTCACTTTGAATTCACCTTCAATTCTCATTTTAGTGTTGATGTGGTAACGTTTGCACTAGGTGGGTAATTGATTTATTCTACCGACATACTAGGATTGTAAAAGTAGTAGTAAATTACTTCAACACCCTCATAAGCACACTGTCCTGTCAACCCAAATGCCTATATCATAGTTTTAATGCTCTCATTCGCCCTGTTGCTCCCCCTCCCCCTACCACCCTGTCCGCCTCAAACTTTGCAACTCACTTCACTGAGAAGATCAGGGAAGAGATCTCTAACATCTCTCCTTCCCCTTCCAATACATCTTCCAATACATCACCCAACCCCACTGACTTCATTGTTCTATTCTAATTCGCACATACTACAATGGTAGAGGTTTCTGCTCTGCTTCGTCCCTCCCGCACCACCACCTGTTTCCTTGATCCTATTCCCTCATATCTCATCCGCACTCTATCTCCCTCTCTTGCTCTTACACTCACGAAAATGTTCAATCTTTCCTTCATCCTTCAAGCATGCAACTATAAAGCCGAACCATGACCCCAACTCCCCATCTAACTACCGCCCTATATCGCTACTGCCATTTGCCTCCAAGATCCTTGAGAGAGTTGTGTATGCAACATTGACAGACTTCCTCAAATCCAACTCTCTGCTTGGCCCACTTCAGTCTGGATTCCGCACTCGTCACTCGGTTGAAACAGCTGTGACCAAAGTATTCAACAATTTAATCGCTGCTAAATCTTGCGGCCATTACTCTATCCTAATTCTCCTTGATTTTTCTGCTGCCGTTGACACTGTTGATCATCAACAGCTTCTTCTCATTCTCCGTAATCTCGGTCTACAAGATACTGCTTTCTCCTGGTGCTCCTGCTACCATTCTCAGTGCTTTTTCAGCAATCTATAATGAATGCAGCGGCGAGGCTCATTTTCCTGTCTGCCCGCACCTCACACGCCTCCCCCTCTGTCAGTCCCTACATTGGCTTCTAGTTAGATATAGAACTCAATTTAAGATTCCTACATAATGCTGCTCCAAACTACCTATCCTCCCTAATACACAAGTATGTCCCGTCGAGGCCCCTGCACTCTGCCAAAGACCTACATCTATCCTCTGTCCGTACTCCCACATCTGATGCTCACCTCCAAGACTTCTCCAGGGCTGCACCTTTTCTGTTCCCTTCTCTTCTCCATTAGACTTTCACCCAGTCTCCACTCCTTCAAAAAATCTTTGAAAACACACTTTTTTAGGAAAGCATATCATTTAAACTGTTAGAGGGTTTTCATTCCCCCCATGACTCCTCTCCTGCAACTGTCAAAAATAAACTACTACATTCTCAGTGAATACTTTTCTAGCAACCTATTTCATTACCCCTACTTATACCTTTTGTGCCACTATACCCATTCCCTCTAGCTGCTCTCGCATGTAAGCTGATTGAGCAGGGCCCTGAACCCCTCTGTTCCTGTGCGTCCATTTGTCTGGTAACAATTATGTGTCTGTTAGTCCACCCATTGTAAAGCGCTACGGAATTTGCTGGCACTATATAAATAATAAAATAATAATAATAATATTGCAACCCTATCTGTGGCGTTCTGCTTTTCGTATACAAGGAACAACACGTGGATACTTTACACCTAAACAGGAGTTTCAGGATATATCACTAGGTACCAGCGTGAGTTTATCACATTATTGGGCTTTGTACTGCTGATCTCAGTCCCAGATTGTAGTTTTATTATTGCTGCTGTCTTTTTAATAATTTATCTTGTTCCTACAGTATACAGGGTATCTGTCATTTATCAGGTGCTGTGGTGCATGATTACTGGTATTATTAAATAGCCCTACTAGAATTGTACATAATTTTAAAATATATATATTTTTACATTTTAAGTTTACATCAATATGTTTTAACATTAGTAAAAAGATTGGCACGCCCATTTCAATATTTATTATTTTTTTAAATATAGAAATTGTGTTTGTGCGCGCTCGCATGTTTGTGCACGTATGTATGTACAGAATAGTTACTGACTGCTAGTGCCTGGTTTAAGTTCGGAATGTTTAATACATCAAAGGATATTGCATCATAGGTGATCTTCCTGACCCCACAAGAGTGACTCCTCTTGACACAGTTATCATTACATCCTATTGTTTATGTTATCCAGTGTAAGCTTCAAAAGTGAAGGAAATAAACAATGTTTCAGGATGTAACTTACCACCCCTTCTATGGCCACATACGATAAAAAGTCAACATTAATCATGTAGTTTTGTTTTTCTGCCCTTTGTAGGGTCTGACCAGCTAAAAGTTACATGTTTCTTTTGGTTAGATAAAACGTGAATAAAGATGATGTTGAGAGCAAAGAAGTAGGTGAGGATTATACAGAATTTGTGTGTCTACACCTATACAGTAGAAATGTCTCTAGATTATGATTCTACTGAACTCTTCATGTATATCTAGCTGAAGGCCACGGGTCCTTTGTGCAGTTTGGGAGTTAGATCACTTTAAAACCTCTTTAAATGGGTAGTATTGAGGTATGATACGAGATGAATGAGAGTAGAGGAATCTGATACAAGAGGAATGAGAAAACCCAGCCTTATCATATGCCATGCTCAGTGCTTTTACCCAAACGACTATTCAAATTAATGCCAGTGTAACACGTATCCCCACAACATGATAACAAGTACTGAAAGCTTAAACAATTGTCCCTAGAAGGCAGGTGCACAATACACTGCAGAATATGTAACTCTTTCAATACGAGAAGAATGAGAGACACAAATGCATTGACTTCATTTCATAATTGACATCTACGCTTAAAGAGCATTTGTCATATAAAATGGCATGGCTGCACGTTAAAAAAAGGAACTTTTCAAACACCATATTCACTACTGCATACTGTAGTGGTTATAGTGACAAGAGTGCTCTGGTGTTCGCTGCCACCACCACCACCATTGCAGCTGACGCTCTCAGTCAAAGAGCTGGCCCTGCACAGCGTGGCTTAGCTTAGTAGAGTTAAAGGTACAATCAACTGCCCAAATAAATAAAAAACACTATTTAGTAACACTCCCCCCATGAAAACATATATGCATTTAATTTTGCATTTTTTCATTAAGGAAATGTCCAAAACTGCTGGCAAAAGCTGCACGTCTCTTGTCTGCAGCCCTTTCAAGCCCTCCCCTTCAGACTTTCTGTGGCTGTCCAATCACAGACTTCCCAATGCAGCTCTAGGTGCTATGGGCAATTGGTGCGTCTTGAGTTTTGCTCCACTGAGCTAAACAAACCAGGAAGTAACAGGTCATGGTGTCTGATTGACAGCCAGGGGGGTGTAACAAGGTCAATTTAGAAGGGCCAACATCTATTGAAATCTGCACATTTTGTAAAGTAAAAAAATGGTAGCTGAGAACAGTAGACTGTATTGGTTATACTACTTTATGTGTCCTTCTAAATTCAGAAAAACATATAAATGTCGATATTCACCAAACATATATGTACACAGATTTGATATAAAGATATAAAAGAACAGTTATGATCCAATTTGTGAAACAGCTCCCTGTCTATGCCCTTTTTACTGATACTATGCTGTACTCCTGATTGCTCTGCCATATTTTAACTCAATAAATCAACAATTTCTATTACATTAACTGCATCCTGAAGAGGCATTGAATTGGAACTCCTCCCTTCTTGAGAAATCCAACTGATTTTCTTTCTCTCACATGCTCTCAGATTGCAAATCTGTCATTCCCAGCCCAGGGATATCAAGCATTGATGTAAATAATCCATATTATACATTGCTAAGTGTGATTATTTGGGCACCAAACAGTCTTGTCCTTTTGGCAAATGTCTGCTGTGTGAATGCAATACTTTGTTCTTTAGAGAATTTTCAATCAGGTCACAATATCAAGGCTGCAATTTTTGCAAACTGGGAACACATGGGATGGCAAATAAAACCAGACTTTCATACCCATCACTTACTGTTTGTCTCCCTGGCAAATTGCAATTTTCCAGAGTGTGATATTATAATTTTCTATCACACCACATACCATGAAATAGGACATAGATTGTGATGCAGAGAAAAACTAATTGGTCTATTTGGTCTGCCTACTTTGAGTCCTCAAACTTATTTAATTAGGTATTGATTGGGCATGGAGACATCTACACGCACTGCTACCCACACCTACCATACGATATGAGACACAAATGAAGATTGGAAATAAAGAGTTACTCTGTAAAGAGTAAGAAAAAAAAAAAAGCAAGGTACAGGAAATAAGTATGTGCCTCAGTTTAGGAATGTCAAGTATAATAACGATATACCATATTTTGAAGATTAATTTGCAATGATTATTTAATAAATATTATTGTCACATCTAAAATACCTCTGTTGAACTATATGAATTGCTCCTTGTTTTGCTATCCAAGCACAGACACCTGATTCTAAATGAATATTATTTGCAAACTAATACAGTTCATGCAAATCATTTTGCGATCTCTTTCCTTACACATTGGTTGCAGCACAAACAACAAAACAAAAATAAGCAAATTTTTACTGCAACCACAATGCCTACAAATTGCTTAACCTTCATAGGCACTGGCCTGCTTGACATTTTATCGGGTCGAGAAGCAATGCTACTGCATCTGACTATACTTGCTGATATTTATTTTTACATTGCAATGCAGAATACACTTGACTGCTAGTTAGTTAAGGAACAAATGCCTTGCTGTAATATTTTTGGATAAGCTTTGCAAATTATTCAAATCTGTAAGGGAAACTGTCCAAGTTATTTATCTACAGAAGTCACCATTACATTCTATGGGACTTTTAGTAGATAATAATTTGGAACGTTTTTCTAACAGATTTAAATCATTTGAAAAGCTTATCAAAAATAACTTGAGGTCAATGTTTTTTGTTTTTTTTAATTTTTTTTATTTGAATATTTTGTGGGCTGTTTTCTCTTTAAATAACACGGCCAGTTGTGTTGTGTTCGTTTGTAAGAAACGCAGAGTTTCACTTATAATTTATAGAGGTGATTTTATGAAGATTTCCACTGAAATTCTTGTGTGAAAATAAGTCTCAACACAATGTATCCTAATAAGTACATCTAGATTTATCAAAATCGCATGGACAGCTTCAATGCAAGAACTAGAATTGGTTCTTAAGTGGGAATAATATTATTCTGACTTTCATATTTAAATGCCTCAATTGCTCAATGAACATGATTGTAGGGATGTCCATGGACAAACAATTTGGTTTGGTTCGGCACTTCCGAAATTCAGGACATCGGCAATTCGGGACTTTGGCAATTCGGCACTTACGCACTTCGGTTCGGCACTTCCGAAAATTGGGGACTTCAGCAATTCGGGACTTTGGCAATTTGGCACTTTGTTTCGGTACGGCACTTCCGAAATTCGGGACTTTGGTAATTTGGGACTTTGGCAATTCGGGACTTTGGCAATTCTGGTCTTCGGCACTTCGGCAATTCGGACAAAAGGTTTATTTAAAATTTTTGTTTTGTTGGGGTTTTTTGTTGTTGTTTTTTATGCTTATTCCATTTTGAAGCCAATTTCTTTGTAAACAAATATGCGATTGATTGATTGATTGATGGTTGGTTAGTGGGAAATAGATAAAATTTAGGCATTTCTTCAAGTGGTGTGTTCTACTCCCCTCAGCAGGTAGAGAGAAAGTGCAAGAAGTTGGGGTGCAATGCATTGCTTCAGATGCCTGATGTAAACTGATTTAAAAAAATCTTTGTTATGGTCACCCAAGATTCTGTTGAAGACTCCCCAAAGCCAACATGGTGACAATAGGTCACTATTATTATTATTATTATATTTATATAGCGCCAACAAATTCCGTAGCACTTTACAATGGGCGGACTAACAAACATTTAATTGTAACCAGACAAGTTTGATGCACAGAGGGGTTGAGGGCCCTGCTCAATGAGCTTACATGCTAGAGGGAGTGGGGTAAAGTGACACAAAAGGTAAGGGAAGTATTAGGGAAGTAGATTGGCAGAAGAGTATTCAATGAAGACTTAGTGTGGATTGTTTTTTTGTTTTTTTAAATGACAGTTGCAGGAGATGAGTCACTTATAAGTATAGCACACTCTACAGCATTTGAAGGATACAGTTTGAAACTATATCGAGATCTCCCATACCAAATGCTTCAACGGAAATGCATCAAAATTTGCCTAGTGAGACTATTATGTTATTTAATATATATATATTTTATACTTTTTCTTATGTTGGTATACACACTGAATAAAACCCACCACACACAGCAGTAGAGAGCTTTCCTGCCTTAAGAAAGCTAAATTACAAAGCAAAGACTGAAATACCCTAAGTCGTCTTCTTTTAAAAAATATAAACTTTGTAAGACTAAGTTGCATTTATGCTCAAGAAAAACTGCTCTACAGGTTTGATAACTGTAATGGGGATGGCAAAAAAAAAATCTGTTCCTATAACGTCCATAAAAGACACAAATTCATGTTGTAATTAGATGATGTATATTCTCAGTTATGGGCCTATTCATCAGAGGTTTTCTTTTGCATTCGTATTTTGGGGATAACTGAGAAAAGTGCCCACAAATGAAAACTCACACTCATCATTAAACATGCCCACGCTACACAAAGATTTCCAAGGCAATTCCACCCAGCATTACTCTGTGGGCTGTGGGCAGTCCTGATTGGCTGCCCTAAAAGGTTGCCTGTTCTCTTGGCATGCAAGCTGCGTGACATGGCCACAAGTTGAAAGTGCAATTAAAGATTCTGACAGTTATGGTTGACACTCTGTTGCTTATAATAATATCATGCCGAGTAACAGCTCTTAAATTCGTAAACATGCCAAAATGACATTGCCTACAGCCATGTTTGCCCTGAAAAAAAGAGAACAGATTGCTTGCTTAGTTTTATGTCATATAATTAACTTTCCATTTAATGGCTAATTGATATGTTTATCTACCCTTTTTATTGTACTTTAGTAGAAATCATTTGTCACACAATTAATATTAATTTACGTATTCTGAATTTGAAATATGATAGCATCGCACCTGTCAGAAAAAAAACAAAACGAGGAATTGCCAGGTAGATCTGAATAATAATAGATTTATAGAATTAGATTGATAGATTACAATATTCACAGAATTTTGTGAGTTATGTTACTCTAGGTGCTGGCAAAGCATCATGGGTAATTTAGTTCACAAACGTCTGAAGTACCAAGGTTAACTCTCACGGTTTATTCGTGTATGACACTCTATCAAATCATAAGAGTAACTTGTTTCTTCTTGACCTTTTTTTTTTTTTCCTTCTACTATAATTTATTACCTTCCAACATTAAAGGCATATATTTATGTTTACTTACATTATTAATTTTTACCAACTCAAAAACTCCTATCTATTTTTTTTTTTTTATGCAGCCAAATTACACAAGTTAACCATCTGTCAGCTGGCCAGGATTCTGCTAGCATGTGCCCGGATTGTAATTGTGTTTAATGTAGCTCTAATTATTTCAATTGGGAATAATTTTCTACAGTCAAAGTTGACTCATTTCATAAACTGGAAGCTCCTCGGCTATAAATTGGCAGGTATCATCCTTCATTTCTCCTAAGCGTTGTGCCAAAGGGGAATAAGTATATGGTTGCTCTGTGACCAAATGTCATGTGCTGGGCAGAAACATTGATCCCGGCTATTAATCACCCTGCTAGCCCTCCCAGTAATCAAAGGGCACAGCTGCAGTGATATATATCCCATGTCATAGCAGAAAGTCCTTTACAAGACAGTATGCCTACCAGCTGATTTCCAGTATGTTCTAAACCATGCACACTAGCCACTCTGAGATGCCCAGGCTAATTAATCACCACATCTAACCGTTCACACTATCATTAAACACCTTTATTGGCTGAATTACCAGAGGAGCTGCAGCCTCTAATTACTTAGGTCTGAAAGCCTGCTCACCTGGATACAAAATGCTGGCTATTACCTGCGGTCTAGCAACATGCCCTTTCAATCTCTTCTTAATAAAAAGTGTACTGACCCAACAGTGAACCTGCATCTAAGAAGAAAATTGGATACAGTCGTGACAGATCTTGGAGCTGGCTCGTATCAGCTGATCAAGACAAAAGCACAAAGCAACACTATCAAAGTGCCTAAATCCAAGAAGACTTAAAGGCCTACTACCTAGAGATGAAAGGCACACTACCATTCCCAGCTGTGCTGACATTTACCTATTTGTGACCCCCTCCCAGGAAAATACACACACATCAAGAGAACACTTCTTAACATACACTGTTTAAAAGGCATGTGGGCAAAGAATGTTTATTGTTTATCCTGACTTTTATATAGCTGTGTTTTATACTAATAAAAAAATCATATGAAATGTTGTTGTTTTTTAATATAATTATTTCTATATTATTAGCAGTATTATTACAGGTTTTATTTAATGTATTATTATTATATTTGCTCAAAGCCAATTTGGGAAGAAAATAATATTTGATACACTTTTGCCTAAACATCTCATACGGCTTAAAGCCTTATAATCGAAAAAAAGATTAGTATCACCCTATAAGGATTTTAATCTTTATTGCAGTTAATGGAGTCAATAGACATAATCTGAATTTATTTCTTTATTTTATTTATTTATTTTTATATATTTTTTATAATTCTTTATTTTTGTAGTGCTTTGCAGATTTCACATATAAACATAGACATTGCAAAAGGTGATAACATCCAGTACAGAGCATCGCATGTCTGATTCACAGCACTATTTTTAAAGTAATGCGGTTTCATCAAGGTTTAAACTTCTGTGTCAGTTACAGGTTACGACATATGAGGTACGGGTACAGAGAAACATACTGACATTTTTTGTGGGTTATTGGGTCGCAAGCTTAGCCAAGATAGGTATAAAGGCAAGTTACCACCAGGTAGAATGTAGCATACTGGGCAGACATCAGCAGAAGGCATGAGAAAGTACAAAATAACATTTACTTTAACATTAACTGAGGAGATACACCCTATCAGTAAATGCAGCCTAAGTGACCTCTGATGTGGCTAACAGTGGTACAATACACGTTGTGTGTCTTGATTCTTGAAGGGGAACAGATTGAGAGCCCTGTTGTATTTGTGTATGCATACAATTCAGACTAAGCTTATTAGTTATACAGTAATTAAATTGAATTGCCAGTTTCCAGCGCTAATGGGAGAATGGACGTGGGGATTGGCAAACGGCAGTGGGGCTGTCTGTGCACACATTATGAGATTACGAAAAAAGGTAATACAGGGGTAGTCCCGCTTTTGTCCGATACCTGCTCTGCTGTGTTTGAGTAGTAGGAGGCAAGTGTCCTTCAGAGCAGGCATCAGATCATAGTTTGTCCGCATATATTCCTGCGTAGGTCGCTGGGTGCTTTCTAGCTGTAGCCCTGGTGTGGTGTGCTCGTCTGCAAGCTGGTATCTGCCTTGTGTGTGAGCTGGGTTTCATCCGCTGGGGTCCGCCGCTTTCCGGGTGGTCTTGTTGCAGGCTGAGTGGGTGCATGGTCGGTCCTCTGGCAAAGGTGTCACCCTGGGGTGATTGCGGTGTAGGGTTCTGCCCCTCCGGTGCAGCTGTGGTCTCCCGCCTGTTTGGGTCTCCCATACCTCTGGGTGCTGGCCCGAGTGACTGCGAGAGCTGTGTCTGCCGCTTCCCTGTGTGGCGGGATCGGGAGGTAGGAGCCGTTTTGGTGGGATCGAGAGGAGGCAAGAGGACTTCCGCTTACTGTCTGCCCGCATGGCGACCGCCATTTTGGAGGCAGTGGTCGAGCTTCTCTGCCTTAACTGCGGAGTCACGACCAGGGTGGGGACCGGGATCACCCCCCCGGTCCATAGGGGGGGGAACGGAGCCGGAACCCGCGCTGGTCTGTACCGTTGGTCTGGTTCTGTGGTGCAGGATAGTGAGGCAGCGGCCGTCTGCATCACTCACCGCTGAAGAAGGCCCGGGTTGGGGCAACCGGTTCCTCTTCCCTGGGGGACTGAAGCTCAGTGAGCCAGCCTCTCCCCAGGTCCAACAGTCCCTCGGCTCTGGGTATATTTGCTGTCGGTCCGGTTTGAGGTGGTATTACGTATTTTTTGCAATCATTCTTTCTCGTGTGTTAGGAGCTGGTCCGACTTGCGACCGTCCAGCTTGGCAGTTCGGCCCCGCCCTATTTTATTTATTTTAACAAAAGCACATTAGCCCAATTATTAAGTGCAGGCATGCATGGTTGTCCGTTTATAGGAATACAGCTAGAACCTATGGGATACATGGTTGGCAAAACCCTCATTTTGACTGGCACATGCCTGATGGGGGCAATGCCATTATTTTCTAGATGAATTTGTAATTAACCAAGGCTATGTACCCTTCTGCATTGCCCCTCCTCTTTTTTTTTCTTGCAATAGGATTTGGAACATGTAAAACACTCAGTCAGCCAGCGATCTACTATCCTAGGAATGATCTAAATAGAAATTGTAACGTTTTGTCCAGAGAGAGAAACAAAGACAAGTTTAGTAGTATGTGTCTTCAAACTGCTATTTGAGTTTTATTGGTTCGAGGATAAATTGAGCCTATTGCATCCTTGGTTAATTAACTTATTTAGGATGCTACATAGACAATGCCACTGATGTTCCAAGTAGCCCACAGAATCCCTGATATCCTGCTACTAATATACTGACATCAACTTTAGAAAGTAAAATGTAACTAAAGGCAAAGTGATCTTCCTAATATGTTTCATTGATCAGAATTCCATGCTACAATTATGGTTAGCATACCCTATGCTACTAATCAATAATGAAGCAATTCCGTTGGGACCCTCTCAGTGTAAAATCTAATTCTTTAGGAATAAAGTGTCTCTGTGATATTAGTAAATATGCACATCTTATTGGTATACCTGATCATTAATGCAAGTAGTCAATCAATTAACTGGCTGTTCCTTAATATATAAAGCATGTACACATGTTCAAAACCCTTAATAGTTAGTCAACCAAACATAAGAATGGCTGAAACATGTTATATGTCTATACTTCTAAAGATGGCTGGGAAGCAGCAAACGTTCACTTGGGGTTCCTCTCATGTAAGGAATGCATCAGTATAATTTTGAAGCATTACAAAGTTAAAATTTTGAAGCATTGGTAAGTGCTAGGTGGAGAGCACTCTTAATAATAGATGGAGGATACTTTCAGCCAGTCACTGCTGCTTGAGCAAATGCTTTTCCATTGACTGAGCAGTTCCAGAGAGGAAACCGGACCAGGGGGAATCCACTAAAAAAGGTGTAACACCTGAAAGTAAGTAGTGGCCAGGTGCTTCTTTGGACCATGACCAATTAATTGATGTGAAGTTCTTGTGCCCGGAATGTTTCTTAAAAGACTTATCGCAGTAATTACGGGAAGAACACTGAAGCCAGGTATGTACACCACACCTTGCAGTAAATATGACTGGTAACAGGCTTAAACCCAGTGGCAAAGTCTTGAACCAGATCTGGCAATTTCGAAGGTCTTTGACACAGACTGATCTGTTGTGGGTCCGGAGGCCACAGGATGTAAGGGAGGTGAGCTTTACTCGCCTCCATCTGTCCCTCGCAGCCGCCACCACGCTAACGCTGCAAGTCTCTTTGCCATGCACAAGATTACAACACTCAGTTCTGACATGGTCCCGCAAGCTTCCGTAGACAAAGCTTGAATCCCACACCCATCATTTGTGACAGCTGCTGAGATTAGACAAAAGTTGACAGAGGATTTCTACCTTTAGTCCACTTTTGTCAACCATAGGCTTTACCATAAGTCAAAGTAGTCCCTGCTTTGTCTTATAATATATTTGGCTTGTGTTGGAATTTTAATGAAATTCCAATGCAGTCTTAATCAGTATTTCACCTCTTAAAGCATTAAAAATTGACAAATATCCCACTGGGCACCAACAATATGTGTCCTCTAAAAAGCAGCCACAGATCTACAAGTTTTGTTTGAAAGAGTTAGGCTTTGTCAAGATCAAATAATGCTGTCCAGACACCATGAATAAATAGAAATAATCCCTTCCCAAAAATACCACAATCCTCCAGATAATATACAAAAAGTAAAATTTGAATGGACCAGCCACCTATAACTACACAAATATATGTGGTGTGTGACTTTTACTAAATCTAAGCAAGATTTAGCTGGGCAGATATAAGTCAAAAAAGAATTTAAAAGTGAGCAACGGGTATTTCCAAGTGACATTATCCAGAAAGGGATTTTTGGGGGGGAATAATGTGTTTTTCTACAAGTGTCCAAACATTTATTTTAAAACATTTCTCCCACTACTTGTTTGTAATATAAACCAAAAGATTTCCGTCTGTGTAAATCAAACCATTTAATTAAAGATGGCAGCACTGCACTGTATCTTAAAGGCGGGTCGTTATGGAACGACATCTAAATAAATGATGCCCTATTCAAGATAAACAGAGTAAGCCAAATCCCTTAACGCTGCCAGCATGTCTTGCTTTGGTCAGCTGGGATAGAAGTTTAGATAATATACACACAGTGCTGCCACAACAAATGAGCACTCACATGAGCAGTAGAACCACTGATGAAAAATGTAATGCCCTTAATATTTAATGTAGGTAAATGGGTGCCTGCCTTCAACAGTTCTGCTGAATCATCCACTGTATTCTTTGGTATGTAAAACATGTGGTCATCTATATCTATATACTTTGCCTCTCCAGGTGTATCTACAACTAGAATATGTAACAGAAGTTATGTTGGCTCTGCAAGAAATCTAAGCCCAGACAGGTTTTAATGATAGAGGAACAGCTAGCAGGTGCTATGGCTGGGAGTGATGCAGTATGTATAAACTGACATTAGCTTTTTTAGTTGATTTCCATGATTTGATGTTTAAACTCTCTTAAACCTGCTTTGTGTTATATTGCATAGTGTGCATTTCTTATGATATGCATGGTTGTTCAATCTAAGATAAGACAATTCTCAGAAAAATAAAATCCCAAAATGAAATCCCATGCTAATTGTATTTGTTGATTTTTCCTTTTAATTTTCTGCTGGAAACAATTGACAATGTATTTCTATTTCTCACTGTAAGCTGGATAGATGGATATGGTTTAGGAATTACCCTGTAGTGCTCTGGTAGGCCACTAGGGAGTTTTGAGAATCAACTTTTCAGATTTTGAAAAGTATTGTAATATTTTGATATTTTTTGTACGTTGATATGTTGTGTTTTATATAATATATTTTTGATATTTTTATATTTTAGGGGCAAAATCTTTTTAAAGTTTTACCTTTGCATATGTAATCAAGTTCAGCAAACATTACCGGTACTAACTATCACAGCATGTAAAAGCAGCTAGGAGTAAAATCAGCTTTCTTGAATGGTAAAATAGATAAAGAAGTTTAAATGATGGTGCCGGGAGGATTTGAAACAAATAAAGGTTTAATGTAGGAGCAAAATAAATAAATAAATGGACTCAAACAAGCTCTAAGAGCTTGGAAAGAGAAACAATGTGAAATGCTTATAGAACAAAAATTACCGTAATTCAGAATACATCAGACTCATGTCTATTTACCAGCCAAATAATTGGAAAATGGATATACCTACTCGTTTATGTAAATGGCATGATCTTCTGCAAAGACAGACCACAGGACTGTACAGAGATTTTAGTACACATCTGGACAAAGATGTAGAAGCCACAAAAATGGGAAACGTGGCCTTTTATCTTAGAATTCAAGTAGAAAGAGATAGCAATGGTAGTGATCTTCTAAATCAAAGGCACACAATTCTAGATTAAATAGAGCTTATAGATCTCAAAGAAGCCCCTGCTGTAGCTACAGCCATGTGAACAAACCTCCTCACATAGTCTGATGAAAATGAGATTTTACCCAATAACAATAAGTACAGAACAGCAGTAGATAAGCTTTTGTAACTCTTTTCAGCTATGTAACTATGTAACTATGTAACGAGCTACAACGTGCAGACCTGACATTGCATCTGCAGTGGGAATACTGTGCATAAAAGTGAGCTCTTCCAGTCAAACAGAACGGATGGTGCTCAAAAGAGTAGTAAGATAATTTAAAGAATCTTTTCATCTTAAACTAAAGTTATCAACTGTCAAAGATCATGACTTCTAAAATATACAGATGCAGATTAAGCAGGAGCAGGAGCAATAATCAGTGGTGCAATCTCCTACGCTCAAAGGATATATCTACACAGCAGAAACATGCAACAAAGCACATTGGCCGCTAAGAGACTTGGGAATGCCAGTGCCAAAGCTCATCTACCTGATGGAAGAGACCAGAAAGGATTCATTGAAATGCAGTACTGCCCATCAGCAGAGATGAGAGCTGACATTTTTGAGAAACTATACTTATACTATACTATAAGATACATTTTGATGGTTCAAATTAGACACTATTGGGAAGAGGATTTCTAGTAATGGTCGCTGGTGCCAATCTGTGTGTTTTGGAATGAGAACCGATGATACATTGAACACTCCAATAGCTCTCAATAGGTCAGATTATACTCATATTAACATTGCAAACCGTTTAACATCACAGCTAATAAGGAATTAATGAAATCATTATTTGACCTCACAGTCGTGATAATAGTAATAACTGAAGTTATTAAGATTTCAGACATGTATATATATTTACACATACCAACATGTGATGTTTAGGAGAAAAGCGTAAATTGCAAAGAGAGAGTGGAGTTTAACATAACTCTTCATGAAGCTTAGCACTCTATTTGTACTCCACCTATTAGGGTTATGAGCTGGAACCCAAAAGTGCGGCGGAGACCAAAGGAAAATAGTCATAAGCAGGGAGAATTAAATGAAACAGAATGAGCCAATCCAAGGGTCCGTATACTAGGCAGCAAAAGATTGTTAACATTTAAAAAGTTTGAGTCAAAATCAAAAAAGCAGAAGAAATCAGGAAAACAACGCCAAGTGTTCAAAGAGAACAGAACAACTAAGCAAAAAGTTACAGTCAGTTGGGGTTTAATAAGGGTGCCCTTTACAACCACTCCTATCTGCCTGCCTCTCCTGTCTTTTTATTAATAGTATACCTACTGACCAGTATTGATGGTTGCCTAACAACCAGTAGAAAAGGCTGTGGCACACCCTCTAGGCAGATCCGAGCCTCCCTCTATCTTCTAATAGCATTGTGTCATGTAGGAGGGGGTCAGTGACATTGATGGAACGTGCAACAGATCACCTGGAATGTCAAATTAAGGTCCCTGCAGCCAGAACCTGACTTGCCCCCAAGTTGACATTATGAGAGCGTGAAGGGAGAGCACATGGTAAGTGGAAAGCATTTGGGGGTGGGACACATGACATCACTTAAGGGATGGCAGCACTGACTTTTGGTACCCAATTATAGGGCTGTTATCTTTCTTCCAAAAAGAAAGGTGTCATTTACACCTTCTATTGACCATCACCAACAATAATAAGACAAAAGGAAGGAGAGTTGTTCAAACACAAACGCTAAGCACCAGATCCACTACAGTTATTATTATTATTATTATTATTATTGCCATTTATATAGCACCAACAGTTTCTGTAGCGCTTTACAATATTATGAGAGGAGGGATGTAACTATAAATAGGAAAATTACAAGAAAACTTACAGGAACAATAGGATGAAGAGGGCCCTGCTCAAACGAGCTTAGGAGGTGCAAGGAATCCTTTGGCATAATCCTTCCAGTTTATGCCTACCTATTTTCATGATGTTCGACAAAAAAATAGAACAGGATTCTCGGAGAACCCAAAATCCAGTACCTCTGCTGCTGCTTCATGTCTGCTTTGTCGGTAAATATCTTTCAAAGTGTTGGTGGCACTCCAGTTTATTTAAATAAATATCAGTTTCTAAAATTAGTTGTCATGATTTAAAATTTGGTTTAATTTAGTATAAATATTATATAAAAATAATACATTTTCTAAAATATTGCGTGGTCAGGGTTTTTCTGTTTTGAACTTTAAAAAACTGCTGGCCATTCTATCTGCTAATAAGGTTTTAATTTAATAACAAAAAGTCTCGAAGGGGAAGGCAGCAAGAGTAAAGAGTTGAGAGAGGGAGATGTACCCTTGCTTAGCCATCATTAGGAAATAATTACAAATCTTAATACCAAATAGCTTGCTCCTGATGTTTTAATTGTAGCCATAATACAACCCCCACCTGTAACGTCTGTTCACGCAACATCTCTATTACATTAAATCCGTATTTAAATTGCCATTGGAGAAGTTAAAGTGCATATGCCATAGCCTCAGGTTAGCGTTAAAGAAAAAACCCAGCTGCTGACAAAATGATTGGTATCAAGTGCCTAGAGAACATTTCTAGCACTGATTTTGATAGAGAAAAACTATGTGATACTATAACATATTTACTATTAAAGCTAACATCTTCACCAATAGGCACCTGTAAAAAATAGAATATTGCACTGCACACAGTATAATGCAGCGATTATAGATACTATGTTTTAATAATAAAGTTCCCTAACGGAATGATTTTCTAATTATCCTCGTGACAGTCCTTTTCAATAATTGCTTATTTAGAATACTTTTCTTAGTTAAAACGCGATAAGCAAAAAAAAAAAAGAAGAAAGAAATACCCCGAAGACTGTTAGTATGTCTCTCCTGAATTAGCCAATTTTAACTCTTCGCTGTTAAGTTTGATGAGCCTTTAGTTTGTTTTTTCCAGCATCTCAACAGAAGCTATGTTCGTTCAGGTCCTTTTAACAACGCACTCTTTTGGATCATTGTCTCCTGGATACTATAGAAACAAACTTGCATTAGGCAGTTGTCTTATCCATATGGCCACTGTGTATGTTTGCATTATAACACAACTATAAAGAACCCGGGGAAGCCAAACATTCTGTGTCTGTAGGTACACGTGATATATATATATATATTTATATATATATATAAACCAATCACCGCTAATGATAGATGTCCTTTAAAAGACAGATGTGAAAAAGAGCTATGTTTTACATAATACATGTAGTCTACTGCATCTAGTGTTGACAACTGCGCCTATATTTTAAAAGAGGCTTGAGGAAGCAAAACTGAGCAAGTATCACATGATAGGCTAAAAATGTATAGTTCTCAGTATCACTTGCAGAGTGCATTGTTTGTCTATTGTTCTTTTTCCATTACAGCAATAGATTGAGACATGCATCACTCATCTGGACTAGGTGTGAATTAACAAATCTTTAAACAGCTAATGAAGCTCTTTCCTAAGCCATTGTATGTTTGACACAAAAAATGCAGCACAAGCAATGTGTATTTACAGGGTGGAGGAAGAGCAACATTTTCTGCAGAACATTCTTTTATATTACGCTCCAGATACTTTGCTTTAGCCTATCCCAAAAACAAACATGGTTTGCCACATACGTCAACACCTTCTACTTGAAAAAGAAATCAGTGCATTTCATTGAAGCAAAGTAAGTAAAATACATTTGGACAAAAAAAAAAAAAGTAGCTTTAAAAAATTTAAATCATTAAACCGAAATTCACCTATAAGTTAATGGTTTATATTTATATTCGGCTTTTGTTTACTTTTTCTTTAAAAAAAATGTTTTAAAGTAAAAGGTTTATTCGCCTCTCCCTCTGGCTACCTTGGGGAAGAGATGACTTGGAAAATGTATATTTGGTCTATTAACCAACTAAGCTAACTCACCTGCACGTTTAATTGTACACATACTATTTGTGAGGATTTAGTAAATGTATGTAGGAATTTTAGTAGTAGTACACCCCTTAGGCAGGTAATAAGGAAAAAAGGCCTTATTTGAGTAAAGAAATGTAAATTATTACAACAATGCACAATCCTTTCGAGCAGTGGTCCTTATAAATTAAGTCACAAGGGATCTATATAATTGCAAATTGTTAAGAACTCAGGGCATTACAACTGAATATAATATACTGAGTACTCTATACAAGAGGGTAAAAGAGATTTTTCGTGCAATCTATACTTCATAAGCCCAAACACTGTGTTGATTTTGCCACCCCTCATTTATTTAAGGCTGCCCAGTTTCCCATGTTCTTTTAGTTTAAAGGAACACTCCAAGAAACATACTATTGTAGTATTTATGATTCCAGGAGTGCCCTGCCCCCAAACCCCATTGTAAACAGTCAAAGTAAGATGCCGTATGCCAGGAGCCGCACTCTGCTACAACTACATCTGCTAGAGACCTGGAAACTCTGTCTTAGGGGCTCACATTAGATGTCCTAGGCAATGCCCTGCAGTACAGGGCTAGTTCATTGGCTGAGAGCAGTGCAGTGGATGCAGTTCAGGTGGGAAGCAGCAGCCGTCGGACCTTAGGTAAGAAGTCGAATCATTTAACAGTTTGACTATTTACAAAGTGGAGGGTACCAGGACACTGCTGGATTAATAATCACTATGGCTCCCTACAGTGATTTTGGTGCCTGGAGTGTTCCTTTAACACGAGCAGGGTAATTTTCGTATTAATTACAATAAGGATAATGATTCTTTAAAAGGATGTATGTTCTTTTCTAATACTAGGTTGGGATAACTCAGCTGAGTCCTACTTTAAATAGTGTGTTTTATTCTAAATCACCAGTCTTCACATACAAAGAGGACATGTTACCTAAAATAAGCATTACATCAGTTCAGGAAATATATATATTTATACACTACCTGGCCAAAAAGAAAATCACCACCAAAAAAAAAAGGTCACACACTCTAATATTTCGTTGTCCGCCTTTAGCTGTGATTATGGTGTGCATTCGCTGTGGCATTGTTTCCATAAGCTTCTGGAATGTCACAAGATTTATTTCCGTCCAGTGTTGCATTAATTTTTCGCCAAGATCTTGTATTGATGATGCGAGAGTCGGACCACTGTGCAAAGCCTTCTCCAGCACATCCCAAAGATTCTCAATGGGGTGAAGATCTGGGCTCTGTGGTGGCCAATCCATGTGTGGAAATTATGTCTCATGCTCCCTGAACCACTCTTTCACAATTTGAGCCCTATGAATCCTGGCATTGTCATCTTGGAATATGCCCGTGCCATCAGGGAATAAACAATCCATTAATTAAATAAATTCTTTGGGAACATAACGTTGCTGAACCTAGACCTGACCAAGTGCAGCAACCCCAGATCGTGGCACTGCCCCCACAGGCTTGTACAGTAGGCACTAGGCATGATGGGTGCATCACTTCATCTGCCTCTCTTCTTACCCTCACGAGCCCACTATCCTTCCAGTTTTTAATAATGCGTTGGACAGTTCTTAACCCAATTTTAGTTGTTTCTGCAAGGTCTTTAGATGTTTTCTCTGCTTGATGAATGCCAATGATTTGCCCTTCTCAAACAGAATGGTTGTTTAAGAAACGAGAAGCTACTCATTGCATCAGTTGGGGCTAAATAACGTGTTGCCAGCTGAAAGATAATCACCCAGGCAGTAACTATCCAATAGGAGGCTCTTACCTATTTGCTTAGTTAAATCCAGGTGGTGACTTTTTTTTTTTTGGCCAGGCAGTGTATGTTCCTTTACATATTCCAATAAGTGTAGAACAATTAAGTATTTAATTTCAATCTCCCAGATGCTACTAATTATTCTTGTGGCATTTAAACCAGTTCTCTGAAAAAAAAAAAAAAACCTCTCTCGAGCCTAGAACTGATTATACGAAAGTTCAAAATATTTTTTAAAAATACATAGTAAGCGGGGCGTGGCCGACCACGGAGCTGAACGGTCGCACATCTGTGGAGCTCCGCTACAGCCCCACAGATACAGAGAGCTAAAACAGAGAAATCCGCTCCAAAACTGCACAGCTACCCTGCCACCCGATAGCTGACAACATGGGGCGCAAACATAAAAAGCAAACCTACACGGAGCGACCCGCGGCACCCGACATTAGGCTGGCGTTCCAGAGGCCTACACAGGCGCGGCCCGCCAAGATGGCGCCGGACCCGCAGAGTGAGCTGGAGACGTCTGATGACTCCCAGGAAGAGAGGGATTCCCAAGCCTCACTCCCAGGCACCACTCCCAGGTCTGATTCAGAGGAGGATGACTCCCCAGCTACGAAAGGGGACATCAGGAAGCTGCTGACAGACCTAAGACAGGTCTGGAAGGCCGATCTGAAGGAGACCCAAGCTGAACTAGGGGTCTTGCAGCAGAGAGTCCAGGAGGTGGAGACCAGAGAAAAGTCCAGAGATATCCAACTCCGAGACACCAAGCGGCAAGTGGAAGGCCTTACTGAGCAGGTCCGGCGCTTGCAAGGAACGGTGGTGACACTCGAGACCAGACACCGCCGTCGTAACATACGCCTCAGGGGCATCCCCGAAACAGTTGGCGGAGAGGACCTGCTGCCCTTTGTCCGGAGACTTACCGCCTCCATGGGCCTCAAGTGTAACTCAGACACCCCACTGATACTATCCGCCTTCCGGGTGCGCAAATCACCAGCAGCACCAGCTGGTGCCTCCAGAGACACGATAGCTACCACCAGAGACATAGCGGCGAAAGCCGCCATCATGGCCGGATCCAGATCTTTGGGGTCGGTGAAATTAGAGGGAAGCGAGATAGACATCTACAGTGACCTCCCTTTCGCTGTGCTTGCTGCACGGAGACAACTAGTACCAGTCACAAAGAGGCTGAGAGAGCACTCCGTCCGATACCGATGGAGCACAGACGGCTCACTGGTGGTACAGCAGGGCACTGACGTACTCACATTGACCTCAGGGGAGGACCCAGAGACTTTCCTCACGAAGTTAGGCTTGCTAGTCAACGGACACCACAAGCGAACCGAGAAACGTAACACTTAGCTCTTGCAAAGCTTAGCTATTATAACACTGTAATTCATGTGTTTATATGTGTATATAGTTCATAGGAGTTGTTTTTACGCCTAACCTACTACCCCATACATGAGCCCTAACAACCTGTCTTCATTAGCGCAGAATGCGTCAGTAGAGAACGCAAAACTCAAGCAACCTCACTAAGCAGAGGTCAAAGTATAAAAATATAAAAGTAGAAAATGCATTTTGGCACCTAGCAATTTAGTGTACATGTTTCACTACTACTGTGATTATTACCATGTTTGTAACCCAACGATATGCTACATGATCTTGTTATAACCTATTCAATAACCAATATAATGGAAAAATGTATACTGTGTGTACAAAACCTAATAAAATACAAATTAAAAAAAAAAATACATAGTAAGCTACTAGGAAATGAAAGTGCGGTGAGGTTCACGCGTGTAAATATTGTGGGGTAAGAAGATATATAGAGTAAAGGGAATAAATGGTAAGTGGACATTTTTAGAAATAACTTGAAAACTTTTAAACTCTTTAAAAACAATTCAGAAAAATGTTAACACAGCATTTCAGAGCCTTTCATACTCTAATAATGACTGTGGCGTGTTATTTTTAGGTGACATGTCCTCTTTAAATAAAGCGAGTCAGAAATTGGCCACCTGTGTTCTGCACAAATGACAAAGTTTTGCCAACGTCTTGTTCTTCATTGAGGGAAGAAAGAAAAATGACCTTAATATGAGAAGTGATTTTGCTACTTGAAGATTTACTGAAGTGAAGTACTTTATAACAATTAGCTCAGTTTGGAAGAGGCAATGTCTGAGCAATCTAGGGAAATGGTATCATTAAATAGAATACTGCATTTAACTGAAAGGGTTCTTTTGGAAGGAATAAAGAAGATGATTGTAAAATGGCACAGTAAAACTGCACATATTAACAAATTAAAAGACTAAAATGGATATATCAGATTACGAAGAATACATCAACAAAATTAAAGTGTGTTCTTTCTTCTAAACATACATTTCAGGAAGAATTATGTCCCGGAGACAATTTGAACACTTATGAAGCACTGTTTCCATTCCATTACATCATTTCAGTGCTACTTAAACCAGCATATTTATTTAGTTATACTCTATTATGGTACATTTTTAATGTAAGGCCATCAGTCAATAGTAGTTTTTTTTTTTTTGGTACATACTTCAGCAATTTTACTAAGTCAACAAAAATAAATTAAGAAGGCATATGCCAGCTCTTCTATGTGGAAGGAAAAATTAGTGAGTTCACTTAAAATGTTTTATACATCTACAAGCTACATGATTGTGGTTATTAAAGGAATGTCTAGCGTTAACACACCTTACCTCTCATCTCCGTAGACTGATTTTACATTACTCATAAATGGAAGGCAAGCATTTGTTAACGTGTTTCATTGAAAATTTCCTTAAATAATAAAATAAGTAATATATATGTAAATTCTGGTATCCCCAATATTTTTTAAGGTAGCACTGAACATAAACCTGGTGATCTCTTTATATTCCGTGGAACTACTGAGAATAATCCCTAAGGCTCTACAAAACATAGTTACATAGTTACATAGCTGAAAAGAGACTTGCGTCCATCAAGTTCAGCCTTCCTCACATAGGTTTTTGCTGCTGATATAAAAGAAGGCAAAAAACCCAGTCTGAAGCGCTTACAATTTTGCACAAAAATTAGAAAAAATTCCTTCTTAACCCCAAAATGGCAGTCAGATTTCCCCGCTAATTAGAAGCAGAGGTTTATGGTATATGTCATGTCATGTCAGCATTCAGAAGTAATTCCATTCATGAAATATATGAATGAAACTGCAGTAGAAGGTGACAGCAGCTGAATTAGCCATTGCTTATGATGTCCTTACAAATGGCCCCATCCAAGTGTTGTGCCGCATACAGAGATAGCCCATTAGGCAAAGTGGTGATGTGGAAAGCAGGCCTCCTCATGTGATAGTGCATGTCATACAAGCACTTGTGCAGTCAGGGAAATCCATATATTTTTCCGTTGACGAACTTTGACATTTAAAATGTGAATTTTTTTCAATTTGACAATTTTTATTGTTTTTCAAATATTTACTCGAAAAAAAAAAAACGGGGTACAGAAAAGAAATGTAGGGGTCAAGTTTTCGACATACCATGCCATGTCAAACATAAGTATTGTACATTAACATTGTACAATAATACATTAATACTACAATCATTACATGGGTACAGAAAGGAAAAATGGTTGGGGTTAGAGTGTTGATATACCATGCTCTGACAAGCAGAAGTGTTATACCTTAACTTTATACATTAATACATTAATACAATATCATCGCCATTCCGTGCCCCTTACAGTCTCTCGCTATGTTTTCTGATTAGTGTGGTGACTAGCTGCTATCTAGCTCTGTTCCTGTTGTTATGGTCTGCGCCCTTTTCCTTAAGGGTTCTCGTGGACGTTGGGGTTGTCATCTACGTTAGTATTGCGTTATGTAGTGAGCGTTTCATGCTTCCCTCCACCTTCTTCCCTCTTTAACTATCTGTCCCTCCTGTCTTTTAAGACCCACCTCGGTCCTTTGCCTTGTTATTCCCCCTATACTCTTCCCATCTCTCGCTGGCTGGCCCTACGTGTTTTTTGAATCCGATATGTGTGTTTGCCATTCTTTCGTATTGCCAGTTTAGTGATATTTGCTGCAGGAGAGCTTCCCTAGTTGGAGGTGTTGGTGACCTCCATGATCTGGCTATTAACGTCACCGCTGCTATCAGCAAGTGAAACAGCAGGGCCTCCTCAACTCTGGTCATTGCCTGTGGTAACATGAATAATATGCATTGTTGGATGGAAAGTTTCCAGTGCCTACCCAGTAAGTCCTTAGCTATTTCTTCTACCATTCCCCAGTAGTTCCCAATCTCCTTGCATGACCACCAGATGTGGCTCATTGTACCCTTTTCTGTCCCGCATCTCCAGCATACATTGGGAGTGTTCGGATATATCCTAGCTAATTGTTCGGGTACCCTATACCATCTATATTGCAGTTTTCTGATTGTTTCTAGATGCGATGTGCATCGTGTGTTGCCCTTGTGTATTGCAAACGCCCTTTGCCACTGTTCTTCATCTATGTCTTGCCCCAATTCTGTATGCCATGTCTTTTGGAATGTCATGTCTGGGTCTATCCTGTCGTCTATAAGCGTGTTATAGATCTTGGAGATCGTTTTCTTGGGAGGTTTACTAGAGAGGCACAGGTGTTCTATAGAATGGTTGGTGGCTGACCCTTGGTGATTTATTGGTATCCCTGTGAGTAAGGATTTTAGCTGCAAGTATGAGAACAACGCATTGTTGGATATGCCGTATCTCGCTTGGAGGTCTGGGAAGTGCATTAGCTGGTCCCCTTGGTACATGTGGGCAATTGTAGAGCACCCCCTTTCTGACCATTTTTTTGCATCGAATGTCGGGATCCCTATTGCTAAGCATGAGATTGGGGCGTCCCCAGAGAGTGTCCCCTCTTTCCCTTCCCTCTTCCTGTTTTCGTCCCAGAATTGCAGTGTTAGTTGGGTGGTAGCTAGTGGGAGTATGTGTCGGGGTCGAAGTTTTTGTGGTAGCCATAATAGTTCCTTGAGGGATGCACATTGTGTCCAGTATGATTCTATCTTTGTCCATTGTGGAGCCTCCCCTCCCGCCGTTGCTACTTTGATCGCTGACAGTTGGGCCGCCCTATAATAGTCACGTACACTTGGCATGCCTAATCCCCCTTTTCTGAGTGGTATTTGTAGCGTTCTATTTGCTACTCTGGGTTTTTTGTTTGCCCACACAAATCTGGTTATCAGTCTCTGGAAGGAGGTCAGGTACGCGAGTGGCAGTTTTATGGGGAGGGTTCTCAGAAGATATTGGAGTTTTGGGAGCAGCATCATTTTTAGCGCTGTAATTCTTCCTACCCATGATAGATATTTCCCTTCCCATGATCCCAGTGTGGCTGCTGTTTCCTTCAGAAGCTTGGTGTAATTGAGTTCTAGCAGTTTGTCAGTACTCGGTGGGATGCGTATGCCTAGGTATGTTAAGTGGTCCCCTCGCCAGTCGAATGGAAAGGCGCTTTTGAGTCTAGCTAGTGTTTCCTTTGGCAGCCCCATCCCCATCGCCTGCGTCTTCGTGACATTTAACTTGTAGTAGGAGTGTTTCCCATACTCCGTGATGGTAGCCATGAGGTTGGGAAGTGATATGTGGGGCTGTGTCAGGGTCAGAAGGACATCATCCGCGAATAGACTCGCCTTGTATTCTTTATCCCCTATTGTTACCCCATGTATGGAGGAGTGTTGTCTAATTGCTGCTGCTAGGGGTTCTAAGGCCATGACGTATAGGAGGGGCGACAACGGGCAGCCTTGTCGGGAGCCGTTTGTGATCTTGAGAGGTTCCGAGACAAAACCTGCATTGATGACCCTCGCTGTTGGTGAGTGGTATAGAGCCTTGACCGCTGAGATGAATCCCTCTGGTACCCCGAACTTCCTAAGGACCTGCTCTAGGAACTCCCATCCCAGTCGGTCGAAGGCTTTTTCTGCGTCTAAGGACACTAGCACTCCTCCCACTTTTAGCTTTTTGATACTGTGAACAATGTTTAGTACTTTTCTTGTATTGTCGCCCCCTTGTCTATTCTTTATAAACCCTACTTGGTCTGTATGGATGATCTGTGTGAGCAGCCCACTCAGTCGCCTTGCATAGATCTTTGCATACAGCTTGGCGTCAGTGTTGAGCAGGGATATTGGGCGGAAGTTTTGAGGGCATGTGGGTGGTTTGCCTGGTTTTGGAAGTGTAATGATGTGTGCAAGCAGGGATTCGGCCGGTAGCTGTTGTGTTGCTGTGGCCTCGTTAAACGCTTTCGTTAGGTGAGGCGTTAGGATGGGGGCGAACTGCTTGTAGTAGCAGTTTGCGAACCCATCCGGGCCTGGTGCCTTACCCGATGGTAGTAGGTTAATAGCTTCCTCCACTTCCTTTGTAGTTATGCTAGCCGCGAGTATTTGTTGTTGTTGCGGTGTGAATGTTGGCAAGGGTATGGCTTGTAGGTAGGAACCAATCCCTTGTGGGGTGGGCTGGTGTGTGTTCGCATCCTCTGTTAGGTTATACAGAGAGGCGTAGTAATTTGCAAATGTGTTACTGATATCTTTAGGTGCTATTATTTTGTGTCCCTCTGGCGATGTTAAGTAAGCTATTTTCTGTTGTGCTTGCTTCGATTTGAGGAGGTTAGCTGTTAGTTTGCCTGCTTTATTTCCCTGAGAATATTGGTTGGCTTTTAGTTTTTGCAGGTGTAGCCCTGTCCTTTCTATGGCTTTTGCGTGTATGGCCTGAGTTATCTCCATAATGCGCTTTTTTAGTTCCTGTGTGGGGGCTTGTTGGTTTTGGGTGTTAAGGTCCTGCAGCTCCTTTTGCCACTGCCTCATCTGTGCTTGCGCCAACCTTTTTAAATGCGATGCTCTTTTTATCAAAAGGCCTCTGGCTACTGATTTATGCGCTTGCCACAGTGTGTTTTGGGATATGTCTCCCGTATCGTTTTCTGTAAAGTAGTGACCGAGCTCTGTTTCTAACGTCTTCCTGAATTTGCTATCCGTAAGAAGCGAGGCGTTTAGTCTCCATGGGCTTCTATGTGTGGAGTCATATAAGTCTGTCAATGTCGCCACTACTGGCACATGATCTGACCACGTTAATGGAGCTATAGCGCAGTCCCTGACTTGTTCCAGATGTTGGCCTGCAATCCATATACCATCTATGCGAGAGTAGGTATTGCGTACAGTGGACAAAAATGTGTACCCCCTTTCTCCCACATGTAAAGCTCTCCACACGTCATAGTAGTGGTTGTCTTGGAGCAGTTTTTGTATTGCTCTGCCTTGTCTCTTAAGCGGTTTCAGTCTGGCTAGTGTATGCGGTCCAGTGGTGTCTATCGAAGGGTCTAGTACATGGTTAAAATCGCCACAAACTACCCCTATGCCTTGGCTTATAGACAACAATTTTTTGAACACCTTGTGGAGGAAGTTTCTTTGTTCCTGGTTCGGGGCATATACTCTTGCAATGGAATATACGACCCCATTAAATTTCCCCACCACCATAGCATATCTGCCCTCTGTGTCTACTTCCGAACATATTAATGTGAACGCCACATCCTTACTGATAAGTATTGATGCCCCTTTCGATTTATTTGAGTACGTGGCGTGGAATTGGTGGGGGTAATCTTGTCGAAATAAAGGTGGATGTGCATTGGCTTTGAAGTGGGTTTCTTGTAGGCATACTATGTCGGGTATTAGTTTCTGCAAGTCTTTTCGAAGCAGCCCACGCTTCGCTGGGTGGTTAAGCCCTTTAGTATTATGAGAGTATATTTTCATGGGGGGTTGTACAGTCGAATTACGATTTGTGGTGTGTTAGTGCTATCTGTTTTGGGGAAGGACGTTTACAAAGTCTGTGGTTATTCCCATCTGGAGGTGGAGCTATAGTGGGTGTTAAGGTGTAAGGTGGTACCTGCAATGAACGTGTACATAGAAAAACATGGAAGTCTAACAAATGAACATAAACAAATAAAACTAAACATACTGCCATGGTAATGGCTTGGTGCCTAACTTTGGCACTGTGGGGTAGGAAGTATCTTACTTCCATGCCTGTCCACAACGGTCTTACGGCCTGTGTTGGGTGGATCGTTGGTATACGCACCAGTTATCTTTAGACATTAAAATTACCTTTAACATTAACATTAACCTTCCCATTAGGAGTCTCAGGGTTGATGAGATCAATTGAGTCGCCCCCAGGTCCCCGGTTTTACCTTGTTGGTTAGGAGTGTAACCGCAAGAACATGGTGATTCTACCGACCTTGGACCCCTTGGCGGGCATTTTCCCCTTTTAGAGTCCCAGTCTCAATGTCTCTATGAGGTACCTGCCACAGTCTTAGGTTGCGGGCTACGGCCCTATCTGTTTCTGGTGATCTTCTTCCACGTGGGAGGTAGCGTGGTCCGTCCTGCGGCTTGGGTTGGTGTCTTCGGTGGTGGTAGGCCCCAATCTTTCAAAGCTTGAATACCCGCTTCAGGAGACGTGATGGCTGTCATCTTGCCTTCGTGCATAACCAATAGTTTGACTGGGAATCCCCATCTATATGGCTTCTTATGTTGCCTCAGGCTCTCTGTGATGCATGCAAAAGCTTTCCTTTTTTTCAGCGTCACTGCCGATATGTCAGCATAGATTGTAATCCCTTGGTAAGGTGATGGTAGGTTCGGGCGTTGTCTGTTTGCCCTCATGATATCTTCCTTTACATGGAAGTAGTAGAGTCTCACTAGGGTGTCTCTGGGCTCATCAGATGTAAGGAATCTCGGTTTAGGAACTCTGTGGTACCTGTCTAGTAGGAGCATGTCTTGGTGCATGTCTGGGATAAGGAGTTTAAACAGCCCCTGTAAGTATGCGTGCAGATCTGCTGTGCTGACCGTTTCCGCAATCCCTCTCAGGCGCAGGTTATTTCGTCTGGATCTATCTTCCATGTCTGCCAGCTTGTTCTCATAGGCCACCATTGTGTCTTGCATTTCGTTCATTTCAGCCCGCATGGCATTATAGGCTTCGGCGTGGTCCGCCATCTTGTCTTCCAATGATGACGTGCGTGTGCCCAGATCGTGGATTTCAGACTTGATTTCGTTAAGTGATGTGTGGAGGGTAAGTTGT
This sequence comes from Pelobates fuscus, assembly GCF_036172605.1. Lineage (NCBI taxonomy): Eukaryota > Metazoa > Chordata > Amphibia > Anura > Pelobatidae > Pelobates > Pelobates fuscus. The sequence continues at coordinate 319,177,434 of NC_086320.1, read as the reverse complement.
ATCTTTTGGTGCATATCGTCCAACATTTTTTGGATCATGCTCTGAGTTGCGGGCCCGTCCTCTTTTGAGTGTCCCTGCAGTGCAGAGGATTCATCTTGGGCGCCATCTTGGAACTCCTCCGGTCTCGCCGGCAATTTCCCCTGGGCATTCCGAGCGGCAAAAAAATCACTTTTTTCGCTCCTTTCAGTCTGTCTGCGACCCTTGGTCTGTGACATCGTCGTGGGTGCAGTATTTTCCGCCTTTTAGGTGCTCGTTCCGCTAATTTTAGGCCGTGGTAGCACGGAGCTACACCAACATGCGACCGCTGCGCTTGAGCTCCAGGCCACGCCCCTAAAATGTGAATTTTAAGAATTATTTCACTGTTGTTGCAATAGGATTATACTGTATATATTTGTGCACAGTATGGCCGAATGACACTGTGTAGTGTGCAGAGAAACTCTAGGGCATGCATGTTCCCGTCTCATGCATATCCCAGCCTTATGCATGTCCCAGCCTTATGCATGTCCCAACAGTTAATAATTGCATTAATTCAGTCCTTCTCCATTACTGATATGCCAGAAGAAGGGGTGGGAAAGAAAAGCTTCTCTCTCCCTGCTCCTGTCCCAGCATTTCCCTGAGGGAGAGAGATTAAATTAAGTCCAACAATTACAAATAACATCTGATAAATGGGAGTGTAACTTCTACCAGTCTGACAGACCAGGAAGAAATCCCTCTTTCAGAAAATCGACTAGTAGATACCATACCGATACCCATCAGCAAGGCAGGTCACTTTTATTCTTAGCTATATTTTAATTTTGCTCCAACTGTATGTTATAAAGCTGTTATTTTCCAGTAATTTGTGTAAAGTAAGCAATACAGCATGGGAAATACAGTATTGTCTGCAATACTTTATACTCGCTAATATTTTTGCAAATTCTGCAAACGGATTAAAATAAAATATAGACCATTAATCCATATACAAAATTGCCGTTTTGTTCAAACATCGTCAGCTAGTTATAGGTCCTGTGTTTCAAAAAAAAGTGTAATTTATTTATTAACTTTTAAATAAATCACTGTAATAAAAGGGTTACATCTTAAAAAAATAAATAAAAAATTACAAATGAATATGTTTCCATAGCAGTTTGGTACACACTGGTGAACATAAACTTTTATGAGCATTGTTTCCTTTTGTAAAATGTAAACTGAATGTTATATGTAATAGTGCATTTTGTATTTTTTCTTATCTGAAGAATGGCTCAAACAGGTGTCAAACATTCTAAATGGTTAAACTTTACAGTAAAATGTTATAGATGATATGTGAGATACTTTGATTTAAAAAAAACACATATAGTTCGAATATATGAAATTAAAAAAAAAAAAAACATTGCTTTCCACTTTTTGGATATTTCTAATTTTCATTCACTGTCAGTATTGGAAGAATCTTAGCTTTTTAATCTTATTTAAAGTTATACAACAAGCATCCCATTTCAATCCATTCACTGTTTATTTTTACAATGGGATTTTTGAATAAGCTACAATTAAAAAAGCAAATTATACCTGAACTGTTTTTTCATTATTAAAATCATATGTACATAAAGTATATAACCATTGGAAAGCAAAACCTATAAATAATAAAATGAAATTAGTTTAATGCCTTTTTTTTTTTAGCAGACAAGTGGTTTGTTTGTATATTTTTCTGTTAAGGAAACTGTTTTCAAATGGTGTGGTCTTTAGCATAAATACAGTCTTATTTTTCTTTACACCATCAGTACTAATTATTTCTGTACTTTCTGTCTATTCTTCCCTACTAGACTTGTCTTAAAGCTGTGTGTTTGGTGTCTAATTGCTGTCTTCCAACCCTCCAGTCATTGCTTTACAATAGTTAGATATTACTGATATCACAACCATTTATCCTATGTCCCCATCAATCCCTGAGGTGTTGTTCAGGATATATTCATCTCGATTAGGATTGATCTTACCGACTGACATATGTGAGTGCAATTGGCTAAACACAATTTATCTTTACTGTTTCAGAGTGTGTTTTCTTCTGTGTTCTTACACTTGTGACAGATATAATGCCCTTTAGCACTTATACAATATCATGCACTAAGAATTTTCAACAGAGGGCAGCACTGTGCGTTTTACAAAGAGTGACAAACCTGCAAAGAGTCCTGGTTACCTGCTGAAAAAAGAATGTTTTGATGACATAGTCGTGACAGGGACAGTACAAGAGACTAAGCTTGTCACTGGTAATAAATGGTGACATATTGTGAGGGCAGAATCGTGATCATGGCAGGAAGAGGCAGACCTTTTAAAAAGGAGCACATTAAGCAAGATTGCGCATCCTACAATATATACAGATATGGTGGAACAGGTGTGTGAAGTTTATTTTAGGTGAGCAGTAGAAATATGAAAACATCTACCTAGAAATTACTTTCTGAATTTTGTCTGAATATTTAAGAGCCAAGAATTATTGCAGCTCTTCTGGAATGCCAACGCAGCATCTTGGTGGGTACTGCCATTATTAACGATTGTGGGGAAATGAAAATGAATTTCACATTTTATGCCAAAATAACCAGAATAGAGGCATTGCTGCTTTGGAGATATTTTTTTCTTTCCAATTTAGCTATTTTGACCAAACATGTAAAATTCACTTTGAATTTACAGAAATTCACAGTTTAATGAATTACCATGTAAAATTTTTTAATATATAGTCAGGAAAGAAATAAGACAAATTAAGAAAGTGAGTCTGGTGAAGGTAACACGGATACCGACAAGCCCTGTCTTAAACAGCAGTGAGATTTATAGTACAACCTTAGCAACTACATCCAGTCTGTTTTTAAAGGAATGGTTTAGGGAAAGATATAAGCGATAAATAAATCAAAGTATAATCTTGACTCATATCCATTCATTCCAGGGTGACAAATTGACTCAAAGAAAATTTACAAGATACATGATCCTAGACTGTCAGTCTTAAACACCATCTGTATGACTGTTGTAGGAGGCCATGGGTTATGCATTAGCCCCAGCATACCCACTCCTATTACATATATCTATGTGCACTATCATGCATTTTCATGTGCACAATGCACTATGGTCCATTCACTGAGTCAACGTACAATATCTCAGCAACAAGCTCTGTAACTGCCTTTGCATGTAATATGTTTCTCAGACATCAAAATCTCAGTTTTCCTTCATTGGTCTCTGGTTTTTGTTTGTTTTTTAACTGTCCCTTTAAATACAATTTTTAGATAGCAACCAAGTGTTCATGTTGGGAGGCTAAGTGTGCTGATGGAGTGTAGTTAAACACTAGTTAAATTGCACTATATGGTAGAATTCTGCATTCGGTTTCAAACAAACTGTGAATCACCCGAATCTTGGCCAATCAATCATTTGTCTAAAATCCTGAATTCCAAAACACTATATGGGTGAACCACAAAACAAATTAAATGGACAATGGAGGAACAGTTTTATTTGTTTCGTGATTCAGAGTCCTGTCCATGGCGCCAAAAATATAAAGATGATTGATGGACCAAAACAATTATTGATAGTTATCGGACAGTCACTAAATGTTGATTTTATTCACATAATAAGTGAGAAGTGACTAACAGAGAGAAAAACAGGAGGCATAGTAAAAAAAAATATATTTAATAATATATAAATATAGTTTTCTACGGACCACCTTTTTCTGTGTGTTGGTTACGCCTTCTCACTTGATCTGTGAGCCAAATTGTGTGAAAATGCATCTATCAGTGTACTGCAAAATATATATTATGTGTAGATTTTGTATCACACTGACAGGCGCACTTTTGCACCATTTTAGTTCATCTGAATAGTTTTAGACAAAACGATCGTGTGGACAAAATTAATGTGAACTGAAACACATGTGGACAAAACCTAAGTGACTCAAAACAAAAATATTTTTTGGACAAACTGATTTTTCCCTACTGTGCATAAGTCTACATTTACACATTTTCAGCTTTAAAATGCAACAATCACAAAAAGTGCAATGGTAATACATTACATAGTCTAGTGCAAGGGTAGGTAACCTTGGGAAAGCTAGATGTTGTGGACTACATTTCCTATAATGCACTTACAACCATAATGCTGGCAAAGCATCAGGGGAAGTGTAGTCCACAACAGCCAGCGTGCTGACTGATGCCTGCCTACCCCTGGTCTAGTGACGGTAGACCCTCATTCTGATTAATGGATTATTAGGCTTACTTACTAAAGGATTCCCCAGGACACCTGGGAAAGAAGAAGCATGACTGATGCCCATGGATTGGAGACTGGACTATGGGGATACATTGTAGCAGATAGTGGTGGGTATTTCAGCTGTGGTGAAGGGAGGGGACATACCAGTTGGCAGGAGCAGTTGAGAGATCCTAGCTGATTTTCCCACCCTAGATACAATTTGTTTGTTGTTGGTATGTTGGATTGTTTTTCTTTCTTTCATTTGTCACAGCTTGCGGGATTCCTGGCCAGCGCAGTCGAAGTAAGGAGTTGGAGAGACTGTAGACTGCTTAGGACTCATGGAGATAAGGTTAAGGCACTCTCTGTTGAGCGAGCACCTCAACAGCTGACAGATTGTTAAATGCTGGCATGTTAAAATTATTAATAAAGCTGTAGCCATTGCCCTATCCACAAGAAGTTGTGTCTCTGGTGTGTTATTTGGGGGGCTTCCGCTGGAAAGGTTGAGGTTTATGGGTCAGCAGTTAAGTAGGAATTTAAAGTGAATTCAAAGGGAATTTCACATTTAAGGCCAGAGTAGCCGAACTGAAAATATAGCTGACATTGAATTTTTCCAGTTTGGCTATTTTGACCGTAAATTTGAAATTCACTTTGAATGCTGACCTTAGTGAATAACCTACACATGGATTTTTGTTTTTTGTGCCATTTGCAATCACTGACAGATTTTAGCAGATCAATCAGACATACCTGCAAACAAATAGTGGCAGAATAATGGGATGTAATGCAGAGCTCAGTGAGTTTAAACATGGCATTTTTATAGGATGCCACTTTACAACAAATCAGTTTATCAGATTTCTGCCCTCCAAAGTCTGCCTTGATCTGTAATGACCACTTTTAAGTCGTCATTTGTACTAGCAACAACAGCTAAACCCAAAGTGATAGGCCACACAAGCTTTCTGAATGGGCCGGAAGTGCGTAGCACGTAAAGACGGTCTGTCTTTGGTTGCAGCAATCACTGTCACGTTCCAAACAAGTTCTGGAAACAACGTCATAACGGGAGCTGTTTGAGCACCATGAATTGGATTTCTCGAACTGCTCAGTGAGACGCAAGTTTACATCAAAATACAATTTCATGCACATTGACTAAGTCAAACAAATAAAAATTAAAACTATAATTTCTCTGAGTATCCTCCGACAGTAAACATGTAGTAGAGTCACTGGAATTCAAATTATTATTATTATTATTATATTTTTCATATAGTAATATTTAATTGTGGGAGTTTTTGCCTTTGCTTACAAATTATAAAGCTATATTCTCATATATATATATATATATTCACTGCAGTGATGTTAGATGTAAATATTTGTAATGTGTTTCCATGTGTATTACATCAATGAACATGAAATATTAGCAAAAGCACAACATATTTAAACAAATTATATGTAAACCTATATACATATTCTATATACTCCATTCATTTTGAAAAATTTCAATACAGGTCACCTGTACATTTTCTACATATAGTTCTGAGTCTTAGTTGTGCAACTTGGCGACAATGTTATCAGTTCAAAAAATGGGCAAGAATATTTTTTGTATATAACTCAACATATTCATTCTGCAAAAAATCCTCCCGTGATAAAATGTAAATAAATAAACAAATAAGTTTGTGCAGAAATATATTTGAAATATTTGTGTTATTTGTTCAAAACTACAACTCTGGCATACCATACAGCGGATGTTCTGTTTATAAAAAAAATAAAAAAATAATATGCAATCAATGCTTAAAATTCTCTTTTAAAAAATTCAAAAAGTAGATTGCAGACAGAATGATTTGTCTGCATTGGATTGCTTCTGTTGCACCATCCTGGTAAAATGTTACATTGTTCAGGAGTTTAATAAAGTAAGTCATGAAATATTGTATAGTATTTATTTACATATTTACTACCAAATTGCTGTTTTAGAAAATATCTATGAAGTTTTAAGAACTTTATGTATTAACATTAATCAGACAACTGCTATTTGTAAGATCTTGCCGAACATTTATGAGAAATACGTTGTTATGCAACAGATTAGGATTGCACATTTGCATCAACAACTTCCTGTTAATCTGTATATACGACATATAATACATGCATTATTCAAATTGTGTTAAGCACTATATATCAACAAAATGTGATAAACTTGGACATATTTAACATTCACTATAGCAGTTGTAAATTTGTATAAGGGTGTAATTCAGATTAAAACGGAATCAATTATAATGCTTTAGATTATTTTGGTAGTATGTCTAAACAGAAAATGTAACACACCTGGCTGCTTAATCAAGAGCCACTATTAAAAAAATATATAAATGTAATTAATTAGAGGAGGAAGAAAAGTAAAATTGGTTCTCTAAAGTTAACCAACAAATTTAAGCTAACACAAAGTATAAAAGCAACAGAGTTTTAATAAAAAAATTATATTTAAAAAATAAATAAATAAATTTAAAAAAAGAATATATATATATATATATATATATATATATATGAATATATATATTATTTATGCAATTTGTTCAGTGATATTTGATAATAAGGTTAATCATAAGAGATATATATCTTAATAAAATGACTAAAAACATTTTTTTTACAGCCAGAACTCACTATATATAAAATGGAAGAACAGAACTGGTTTAATAAATGTTATCTAAATAATTAAACCAGGTATTTTTATAAGAAACAAAAAAATTATTCTAGCCTGCACACCACCCCTGCCTGTCTGTCTCAGAACATCCCATCAACACACAGTGCTAATTCAGCATGAAACCATAAAACAATATTAAAAAAACTGCATAGTGCAGCCAGGACTCTGCAACACCATAAAACTGAGACCATCATGGTCTTTCTCCCTTGTTCTTTGCTACAATGGTTGTAAATATCTTCACGTTCAATAAAAGAGACAGGTTTTCCGTCTCCAGACTCATTTCCTGTGGGAAATGCTTTGTTGTAAATCCCAAGGACACATCTTGTTTACATATTCATTTTCATCTGATATTGGCATCCTTACTGTAAAATGATGTATAAAGATATTACATTTATTTTTATATTCCATAACTTCCATACATTACAGGGAATTATATGGGATTTTTTATATATATTTATATATTCCTTTTTTTTTATTATTTTACATTTTTTATTATTTTTTATTTAATTTTTTTTATTTTTTTATTATTATTTATTTATAAAATATTGTACATTTTCAAGTACGTCTTGGAGATTATTATAATGTATCCTTTCTGGTAAAATATTTTATATATAAATAAACAAATAATGTTTATTTTTATGACACATGAAATATGTGTCATATGTGTCATATGTTCCTCCATATTTTCATCCCTATTGTTTGCGCTATCAAACATGAAATTGTCTACTCATTAAGCATATAAAATATGATTGAAAAATAAAAGAGAGAAAATATAGATATTTATATCGTAGTGCTACGCAGCATTGGACTGCATTGCGATGAACCCCTTTTGTCCATCAACAATAAATTATTATTCATCTGCCACAAAAGAAAATCCTTTGGAGGCAGTAGAGATCTATGTGTGTGCAATTGCAGTTGCTAAGAGGTGAATAAGCCTCAGTTCTAATCAAATAGCCAAATTCAGTGATGCTGCTGGCTCGGGGCATGAAGCGAATTCCACCAGCCACAAACTTAGAAACAGCCCTGCATTATTTGTTGCTGACCGCTGTTTGAACTCGGTCCTGATGAGCCCCATCACCATTAGCTACTTCTCAGTATATTCCATCAGCCAATGGCAACGGCCGCATGCTGCAGCTCCAGCTACAAGAAATTGATCAAACAGTGTAATGAGACTATTTCTTCACTGAGGTTATTTTAAATGAATATAAATATTTTCTTTCTACATAATTTGCCACAAAAAGGTCACTGAACTCCCTCTGAGTCAGAAGAAAAATGGAGCAGAATCTCCTTTTAAATCTTCAAGTATAAGAAAAAAAAAAGACAACAATCACGGCCATTTTGCAATAGGCTGGATGCATAAATCGTAATGAGCGCTGATGCTGGGTAATTAAAGGTAGCTGCTGTTTTGTTACATCTTTAAATTACAGCTTGCAAGCTGATGTGATATCTCCCCCCCCCAAACAAAAATCCTATTTGGATCTCAACACGTCAACGATAAATAACGTAAATGACAGCTGGGTAGACTTAGCATTAAATATGCATTGACTGGGAAAAGACAGCAAAACGATGCAGCCTGAATTTTAACTTTTTTTTCCCTTTCATTTGGGAACTAACTGTCCATTTTCCCCCAATGTTCAAAAGCCATAATACCCATTTCGAAAACAGTTTACCAGTGGGGGTGCTCATTTCCACTCATATATATTGGCTTCTCTACGATAATAGACAATAATGCAGAATAATAACACTAATAGCGCAGAATAATAATCACAATAATGTCTGATTTAACATTTGGGGGGGGAAATGGAGCACATTATAGTAGTTGGAGGTACTCATTGTTTACGGAAGATTCACACTCCTAAGTTACCTTAACCACTTTATGCCAGAGAACTTACTTAGCCCTCTGGCATTTAATTGGTTAATCTGATTAATTATTTCCTCTGGAAGCTGCTATGAATCAAGTCCTCTCTTATTCTCTGTGCCCATTTTTATTATATTATTTTTAATATTATTATCTATAAAGCGCCAACAAATTCCACAGCGCTGTACAATGTAAGGACTAACAGACAAGAATGTTTAACAAGACGAGATAGACGCACAGGAACAGAGGGTGTTGAGGGCCCTGCTCAGAAGAGCTTACATACTAGAGAGAGTGGGGTAAAGTGTAGGATTGATTTATTTATAAAATATTTCGCCAGGAAAGATACATTGAGATTTCTCTTGTTTTCAAGTATGTCCTGGGATGTATTTCATGTACGGAAAAAGTAGGTAACTATAATTTTTTACAATGAAGGGTTAGTTATATAGGCAGTTACATGTATTCTGTGTTTTCACTGTGATGCAGTGTACGTTGGTGCAAGATATAAAAAAAAAAAATACATGACAACAATGAGTCATGGCAAATATTTAACAGGTCCACGGTCCGTGCCGAGAGCCATTTAAGCAGTTTTCAATATGTTAAGTACGCAAGACCTCACTGGAAGAGCTGCCTATCTGTAAATGTATTGTTATTATGCCTATATTTTTCTCTTTAATGTGAGATTTAGCAGCTGCAACAGGTTCATATAGTTAAGTGGAAAATAAATTAATCTAAGCACACTTGCTCTACTTTCTATCATTCCCTCCTTTCCTTTAGTTTTCTTAGCTCTCTGTTACTAAACACAGTCAGTGTTTAGTGCAATATTTCTCTATTGCTACAAAAAAAAAAATTCACCTTGTATTGAACAGATGTGTATAGGATGTGCTCTTTCCCACAATCTGCTGTCCCAGGGGACCAGGGGGGGAGAATATATCACTGTCCAACCTCTTTCAGCTCCAGTCTTGATTGCCCTGCAATTTAACCCCTTCAGTGTTGAGTGACCAGCACGCCATAGCTTTTCAATAAACTACAAACCCCTTTTGGCAACGGAGTGATTTACTTCCCATTGTCAAACGGCTTTTCAATGATAGCTTAACAGCAAAGACAAAACGTGATATGAGTAAAAGTTGTATATCCATTTGTCCTCTTAAAGTGAAACTCTATGTTAAAATAAATTTTTATTTTTTTTAAAGCAAGTCAAAAATATGTTTCAAAAATATGCATTAACTAAAATGTGCACAAATATTTCATGAGTCCTGAAAAATCATTAGGTGGAGAACTTGTCTCTGCAGTTAGTGAAGATCCGCCATATTTTTGTCCAGCACTCACTTCGTTGTTGGTGGTGGTATTGTCCAATCAAATGCTTCTCATAAAAAATAATTAGACGCTTCAAAGCATCGCAAAGAGATGACAGGTTTTACTGAGATTTAGGGATTTGTTTAAAAAAAAAAAAAAAAAGTCATACTTTAGGGCTAATTTATTTCAGTGCCATTTTTAAGTATGAATTTGTACGTCTATTACAATGATATTTTGTTATATAAAGCAATTGTTGACTAAAAGTCTTATCAGGCTCAGCCAACCACTGGATAAGGCTGACTGGAGTTATATTTCACATCAGCTGTTTAGCAAGTGGTTGCTAATTGTTAATGACTGATCCCATTGCCTCAGCTGTAAATTTTAACTCCCATTAGCCTCAACAAGAATCTCAGTGAGTATGACTGGTGTTGAAGTTCACAAGGTGTAGGGAAATCCTTCCACTCAATTTAAAGGGAAATAAATTCCTAACAGATTGACTTGAGGTTTTTTTTCTCTGACACTGTGTCTAACACCCCCAGTCATAGGCAATCTGTCCAATGTGTCGGGGGTTAAAATGCTGTTTGTGCTAATACCAGGAAGTTGCATAAAACTGGTCTGTCAGCCAGGAAATGATGATTCCAGCTACTTATCTTAAAGGGTTACCCCAACCACCATGACCACTTCTGTTTTTGGAAGTGACCATGGAGGAAGGAATCTATATGTGCAGGGTTTGGGCTTGAAATGCAGCACATACATAGATATTTGCACTTTTGCCAGGAACAGCCTAAAATTAATATTGCCTAATGCTAATTCTACGCTTGCAGGCAGTGCTTGGAGCATGCTTGGAGAAGAGGATGCCTCTCGCTCTTCTGCCTTGATCATTGCATGCTTGTATTATTATTTATATAGCACCAACAAATACTGCAGTGCTGTACAATGGGTATGATTCCTGCCAGTCCTCTCCACCTCCCTGCATTTCTTTATATTTGTCCGTTTTTGTTATTTATAATCCCTTCCCTCTGTCCACCACACATTCCCTCCCCTCCTCAATTCAAAGCAAGCACATGCGCCCTGAGCCAGTGAGAAGTGTGCAATCAAATGCTTCACTATGAGAAGCATTTGATTGGACCACGGGGTGGATGTGAATGACATGGCTGACGATGGATGAAATGTGGTAGATTCTTGCCTGGTGCTGCATACCAAGTAAGTAATTTCTAGTGTTTTCAAAGTAGTTAAGGGGGTAGGGAACTACAAAGAAAAAAAAAGGTTTGAAGTTACCATTTAAGGAGGAAGTATCCAAAAACAACTTTAGCTTAATGAAGTAGTTTTGGTGTATAGACCATGCCCATGCAGTCTCACTGCTCAATTCTCTGCCATTTAGGAGTTAAATCACTTTGTTTATAAACCCTAGTCACACCTCTCTGCATGTGACTTGCACAACCTTCCTAAACACTTCCTGTAAAGAATCATCTAATGTTTATCCTTCCTTTATTGAAAGTTCTATTTAACTTAGATTTTCTTATCCTGTATGTGATTAAAGTTAAATTTACAGAGCAAGAGATAAAACTGGTTAAGATAAATTACATCTGATTGAAAGTGAAAACAGTTTTTTTGTGTGCAAGCTGTGTCAATCAGAGCCAGGGAAGGTGTGGCGAGTGCTGCATAAACAGAAACAAAGTGATTTAACTCCTAAATGACAGTGAATTGAGCAGTAAAATTGCAGGCGAATGATATATACACTAAAACTGCTTTATTTAGCTAAAGCTGTTTAGGTGACTATAGTGTTATTATTATTATTATTATTGCAATTTATATAGCGCCAACAGATTCCGTAGCGCTTTACAATATTATGAGAGGGGATTTAACTATAAATAGGACAATTACAAATAAACTTACAGGAACAATAGGTTGAAGAGGACCCTGCTCGATCGAGCTTACATTCTATAGGAGGTGGGGTGTAAAACACATTAGGACAGGAATTTGCAATCAAATAAGGTGGACTGCCCTTTAGGAGAGGGCAAGAGACAGGTATGTGAGGTATTGGTTAGTCTTGGAGGCCATAAGCTTTCCTAAAGAGATGGGTTTTAAGGCACTTCTTAAAAGATGTAAGACTAGGGGAGAGTCTGATGGCGGTAGGCAGGCTATTCCATAGGAAGGGAGCCGCCCGCGAGAAGTCCTGCAAGCGCGAGTTGGCCGTACGAGTGCGGACAACGGACAGGAGGTGGTCACGGGCAGAGCGGAGAGACCGAGAAGGGACATACCTATAGATCTGTGAGGAGATATAAGAGGGGCTAGAGTTGTTCAGTGCTTTATAGGTGTGAGTTAGTACCTTGAATTGACTCCTATAGCATACAGGAAGCCAATGTAAGGACTGGCAGAGGGGTGAGGTGTGAGAGAAACGACTAGAGAGGAAAATCAGTCTAGCAGCAGCATTCATTACGGACTGTAGGGGTGCAGTACGGCTTTTGGGAAGACCAATCAGGAGAGGGTTACAGTAATCCATGCGGGAAATTACTAGAGCATGGACAAGCTCCTTGGTAGTATCTGGTGCAAGAAAGGGGCGGATGCGGGCTATGTTTTTAAGATGGAATCTACAGGATTTGGCAACATGCTGGATGTGAGGCTCAAAGGTGAGACCAGAGTCAAGTATGACGCCAAGACAGCGCGCTTGCAAGGATGGACTGATGTTGGTACCACAAACTTGAAGGGAGAGCGAAAGAGGAGGATCAGTATTAGGAGGAGGAAAGACAAGGAGCTCAGTTTTTGAGAGATTGAGTTTCAGAAAGCGGGAGGACATCCAGTCAGAGATGGAAGAAAGGCAAGCAGTGACACGTTGCAGGACGGCAGGGGAGAGGTCCGGGGAGGAGAGATATAGCTGGGTGTCATCAGCGTACAGGTGGTAGTGGAATCCAAAAGAGGTAATAAGTTTGCCAAGAGAGGCAGTATAAAGAGAAAATAGAAGGGGACCAAGGACGGAGCCTTGGGAGACTCCAACCGAGACAGGGCGAGGGGAGGAGGTATCATTAGAAAAGGAGACACTGAATGAGCATTGGGAGAGATAAGAGGAAAACCACGAGAGGACAGAGTCACAGAGACCAAGCGATTGAAGAGTTTGAAGAAGGAGAGCATGATCAACGGTGTCAAAGGCCGCTGAGAGGTCAAGAAGAATTAGTATGGAGTAGTGGCCTTTGGATTTAGCTGCGATTAGGTCGTTAGTGACTTTGATAAGGGCAGTCTCTGTAGAGTGGAGAGGGCGGAAGCCAGATTGAAGGGGGTCAAGGAGAGAGTTGGAATTGAGGAAATGAGACACACGGGTAAAGACAAGTCTTTCCAGAAGCTTTGAGGAAAAAGGGAGCAGGGATATGGGACGGTAGTTAGAGAGGGTGGATGGGTCAAGGGATGTTTTTTTTAGTATAGGTACTACAGTGGCATATTTAAGGTCAGCAGGGACGATGCCAGAAGAGAGCGAGCAGTTGAAGATGTGTGTTAGAGGAGGCACGAGACAAGTGGAGAGAGATCTGATAAGGTGAGATGGGACAGGATCGAGCGGGCAAGTGGTGGGGTGAGAGGAGCACTTCCTTTAAACATGCACCTATACTGGTGATTCATACCATGGCATGTTTAGCTGTGCTCAGAACACTGCCGCAGTCAATAGAACAGGCAGCAAGAACCATAGGATTCACATTCTGTTAACACTCCAAGGGATACAATATATACCCCATGTTTGGCTTCTCATTGCTCACTTATACAATGATATCGCTTCATCCAATCCACAACCAAACTGCAGACAGTGAGAGAACCAGTAATTACACCACTCTATATATCTGGGGTTCTAATTTCAATGCAGGCAGCTTTGCTTATAATATGCTTGTAATACACAATGAAGCTGTAAACAGTCAGAGAAATAAACAGGTGGTGATATCCTTACAATGTTTCAACATAATAATAAAGTGTAGTTCCCCTTTAAGAGCTACCAAAATGATTGGTTCCAGGGATATCCCTCCATGAGCCAAGATGTGTCATGGGTTATTCACAATAATTGAAGTTGACTCACCTGTTAATAAGTACCTCGATCACTACAAATAGTCCATCTGTGCTCAAGCATGGAAAACTTTGAAACAAGGCCTGGCATATAGAAAACCAATCTCCATATGCATACAGAAATTGAATATTTCAGTGATATGAAAAAGCAATCCTCACATGCATAAATGAATAGTATATTTCAGTGATTTATCAAACCATCTCCATTCAAATCATATAAATGCTGCAGGCATATATGAAGCCATCTCCATGTGCATTCTTCAGGTGCATAAAATTGATTTAACCCCAAAAAGTTATAACAGATTTCAACTGTATAACAATAAAAAAGCACAAGCTCAATGTAATAGGAGTTTTATACAGTTTCTGCTTCGCAGATCAAGTGGACACATTATCTCAGACTAAACCACTATGATAGCATAGACTGTGCAGCAATGATGTCACACAATACTGCAGTGACGTCATACACTGTTCAGAGTGATGTCTGATTATGCACATCGTTATGTTGTTGTTATGATAATTAACCAAAGGTAATCTGGACGAGGCGATAAAGTTGTTTCAATTTGTCCTGAAGATAATTGTTAGTGACCATATGTGTTATTATAATAGCAATACGTTTAACAATAGCATGGTGCAGGCTGAAGGTGCACTATCTTTTCAGTATCCTGTAGTGGTGTCAAGAGTCCAGGAAGCTGCGGCAGGCGGAAGTAAGTCAATTAAGTAGTCAAACCATTCTAAAATGGCTTGACTACTTACAATGGAGGAGTGGACTCCAGATTCTATATGCACTAAAGAACACTGTTGTAGTTATAGTGTTCAGAGTGTCCCTTTAAACAACCAAAACAACCACCCATTTGTGCATTGTCCCCTAAATGGAAAACAATGGGGATCATGTTTAAACAAGTGTAGGACCCCAGGAGGTTTACTAGTGACTATATATCAAACACAAAACAGTTGATTATTTACACTAATAAAGCACTTTGTATCTCGGCTACAAATTGCACTGGTAGATCGATTCTTGCTAAGTGAGCACCTAAGCTTTAATTTATTTCCTATTTACCAACTCGTCCATTGCAATGTGCTGAAAGACCTTGAAGAGATCAATTTTTTTAAATAAATAATTATATGCCCACGTGGGGGGAATAATGTGCTTTTGAATCTCAATTTAAGTTTGTCGTTCTCAATGAACCAAATCTTTTATTACTTTGATAAACTTTTTCTCCTTCTAATATATTTCTGTTATTAAAGAAATGCACAGAAACCTGACATTTGTAGGTAATATGTATGTTTTGATCTGTATAAATGTAACAGCTGGGTAATAGTAAGTACATTCCATCAATATCATGGCAGGTATTTTTAAAGCGTATCCACCCTAATTCCGGGAAGTCTGCAATATATTACATTACAGCTTAGCCTGAAGCAGGAGATTTGACATGCAGTGCTATTTGTTTTCTTCTACTTTTTATATATTTTATACAAGGAATACCATTTCTTCTTCAGACTGGGAAAAATGTAGAGGCTGTGGTGGTGAGAGGAATGGTCAAGTCTATGACATACCCTATGATTTACACCTGTAGCCAAGGAGCTTCACCAACATCAGTTAAAACCGATATCTTAAGACAGAAAACCATGTCATATGTTCTTCATGTTCCATTGAGCGATGATTTAGATCGGCGCTAATCCAGTTCCATTATCTGAAGGCACGTTTTCAGCTTCCTAAGCATCAAAGGCGCTATAGTTTTACGAGAGCTGTACATTCAATGACAGTTTACCAATTAGTTCCTGTGCTGCCAGGGAAATTATTCATAAAATTCATACAAAATGTATAGAATATATCAAGTAACCCTAAACTATAACCGTAAAACAGTGATCGCATCACTATAACGGAACCTACAGTCCCTATAGTCTTAAAATAATTATTATTTTAGGGACTATAAGTTCCCTTTCATTTTTATTCTATAAATTATTTTATTCTAATTTATAGAATCATCACGTCTAACACTTTCAAAGTAAAGAAAACTGTAGTTCTTTATAAAAAATATATTTCGAAGATCAAACAACTTAAAATATAATCTTTGTTGTTGTTGCTATTTTGTTTTTTGTTCAAGTTAGTATGTTTCATAAAAAATACACGCCAGGTATTTATTTGGTTTTTTTTCATGATAAACTATGAGCTCTTTGAACTGCATTTTCAACTGCTTTTTCCCATGTGTCTTAATATGTTATCTACACAACTGCGTATATATAATATCTGCCTCTTGCTCACCGCTGTCACAGGTACCGAGTGATAGAATGACACAGTGCATTCCCATTGCTCAACACCCCCTTCTGACGATCACCCAAGGGAGCCATGCCATATGGAATTAGTATTATTTCACAAGATGCACCAGTCACAAGAGCAGAAAGGCTTTATTTGAAGTTATAGAGATATTAATCCACATTACCACACTCTCAGCCATCTTTCTACCTTAATACAATTATATAGAAAGAAACATTATTGAGCAATCAATACTATCCAGATAGTGCTGCTGCATCTGTCAGTCAGATAAGAACACTCAGCAGATCCAACACTTAGGATAACATAAGAGCATCCTATTTATTTGCATGGATAGCACCAATTTAACGGATTCTGCTTTTTCAAAGTTGAATAAAAGGTTTAATTTGATTTTATTTACCTTAGCATAGACGGGTAAGGCTTAAGAACACAAATATTTTATCACAACTTCAAACAACTTAAATTGGATGTTATAGCTAATGTAAAAACAGGTGCAGACTGGGGTGTAGCAAATTGGGGGACGGACGGGGAGCAATTGTCCTTAGGCATGATATAATGATGGCGCTGGCTAACTTGTTTCCATTGACAGTTCCAAATTCCAAAGACTCCTCTAAACCCATGCACATTTCTATCTGCCCAGCTCACACAACTTCTCGCGGCATACCTCCTTGTCTTTACAGCTTTAACACATGACTAGAGAAATGCCTTCCTCTTTGGCCTTGCACAGCAATGAGCAACTTCATTTCCGCACTGACTGTTCCCATAATCCTCATTAACATTCAAAAGTAGCTTCTTCGTTACATCCAATCAGCCACCTTCTTTATACTTTTGTGTAAATGTCTGAAAACATATCTATTAATCAGAGCCATCCTTAAGGACCAATAGAACCCCTTATGACCTCCTTACCAGTTTTTATCAAACCCATCCACCTGACCTCACTACCACCTCCCATCATTGTCCACCACTATTTTATTTTTACTGCATCTGCTGCATTACATGCATGCTATCCGTTCAGCTTCAATATATAGATACAATCATTTGCCCATTATAATAAAATGATACTGTGTTATACATTACAGAAGTCAATGAGATCTCAACATAGAAGAATTGTGACTAACTCAGTAACGATCAAACCCAGTGGATACAATTCAGACCACAGTGAACAGAAACTATACATAACTGATATCAGGGATAATATGCTAAAAAATAAAATTAATCCTTATTGACCATAAGTGATTATAAACTACTTGCCACTTATTGAATTTACACTGAAAACATACAAAATAAATACACACGTAATTCCAAATGGTTTACAGGTAACAGGATCATTGCCAACCATAGTCTCTAAACAACTTAAGTGAACAGAGGATTTTGAAAACTAAAGCTAATTAGCATATAATTTGTATCCCATTTTCCCAATTGTCCATTATTTCTAATGGATTTAACATGATGACGGTCTTCATTGACTTTGTGTTATTTCCTCAAGAGGATATGACATTGTCATTAATGTTACTAACTCATGCTAATGACACAATAAATGCATTGCGAATACTGAATTAGGTCTTAAGTAGTTAAATATCCTTTGCAAAAATCACTTTACCCTATCTGTACGCTTTAATGACGATATTCATACTTTAAGGCTATTACGTTATATAGTCAGATATACAGGATGCCTGTGGTATCTTGTTACCTGGACACATCTTATTTCAGCTTTTTGTACAGTGCATGACCATGTTCACAGTTAAAAACTATTCTGGGTCTTCAAACTGTTAGTTCTGTTGTGTAAACCCGATAGTTAAAATCTCTCTGAAGGCACTTTTTGACCAATTCTGGGCAAAATTGGAGAGACGCAAACAGCTCACAGCATCTATAGCTCAGCCTACCGCAAATGAATGGCGAAATGGAGAGGTGAAGCCGGAGAGGCCCCGAAACCACATCTTACATTACTACTGGCCCACCTGGGAAAAGAGCCACACGGGAGTCGACCCCTACACACCACCCACGTTTGTGGAGGATCGCTCAACACCTGCATAAGCAGTGAAGTGCAGCCCTGCACAGCCCCCCAGCGGGGAAGGACTTGGCCTCAGGAAGGCACCGAGTCCATGGATTAGGGGTACTGGCTCCTGAAGAGTCCTGTGCCTGGAGGGGCACCTCATCCAGACCGCTCTGTGTGGCCCACAAAGGCGGACTTGAACGCTACGCATGCTTCATACCCACGCAGGGAGTTGGGTGACTGTCCATGTGGGCTGACCTATACCTCTATAGCTAATACGCCCTAGCCCCAACAGCAGCTGTTTATTTTATTTCATATTTTATTTAATATGTTACTTCTTATTGTTTATTCTTTGAATGTTTGATTACTGTGTATGGCCCCAGTGGTACAAGCTTGATCCTACTCAGCATGATGAGCCTCATTAATTTCCTTGCCCTGCCTTCTCGCATATCATCCATATGACCACCCAAACGCATTTACAGACATGCTTCACCCAGGGGCGTATTAGCCGCGAGGCAAACAAGGCATTTGCCTTGGGCGGCATTTTCCAGGGGGCGGCAAAAAAAAGCCGCCCCCCAAATGCCCAAGGCAAATGTCTTGTTAGCCTTGCGGCTAACAGACATGCCGGCGGGCTGCTGGGCGATCGGGCGGCACTGCCGGGCGGGCGGGCGGCCGGCGAGGGAGCACTTCCCCTGAGCTGTCTGCTCAGCTCCCTCGCGCGCCGCAGAGTGAGGCTGAGAGGCGGAGCCGGAATATGACGTCATATTCCGGCTCCGCCTCTCAGCCTCACTCTGCGGCGCGCGAGGGAGCTGAGCAGACAGCTCAGGGGAAGTGCTCCCTCGCCGGCCGCCCGCCCGCCCACCAGGCAGCGCCGCCCGATCGCCCAGCAGCCACTGGACCACCAGGGAGGAAGAGACACCCCCCCTCCCCAGCATTCCCAAAGGTAAGGAGGCTGGGGGGGGGGTGTTAAATAAAAAAAAAAAATGTGTTAAAAATAAATTTTAAAAAATGTGTTAAAAAAAAAATGTGTTAAAAATACATTTTCAAAAAATGTGTTACATTTAAAAAAAAAAAAAATGTGTTAATGTGGGTGGGTGAGTGTGTATCTGTGTCTGTTAGTGTGTGTGTCTGTGTCTGTTAGTGTGTGTGTCTGTGTCTGTTAGTGTGTGTGTCTGTTAGTGTGTGTGTGTGTGTGTGTGTGTGTGTGTGTCTCTGTTAGTGTGTGTGTGTGTGTCTCTGTTAGTGTGTGTGTGTCAGTGTGTGTGTCTGTTAGTGTGTGTGTGTGTGTTTGTGTCTGTTAGTGTGTGTGTGTGTGTGTCTGTTAGTGTGTGACTGTGTGTGTCTGTTAGTGTGTGTGTGTCTGTTAGTGTGTGTTTGCCTGTGAGTGTGTGTGTATGTTAGTGAGTGTGTGTGTCTGCTAGTTTGTGTCTGCTAGTGAGTGAGTGTGTGTCTGTTAGTGTGTGTCTGTTAGTGTGTGTGTCTGTGTCTGTTAGTGTGTGTGTGTCAGTGTGTGTGTCTGTTAGTGTGTGTGTGTGTGTGTGTCTGTTAGTGTGTGTGTCTGTTAGTGTGTGTGTGTGTGTGTCTGTTAGTGTGTGTGTCTGTTAGTGTGTGTTTGCCTGTGAGTGTGTGTGTATGTTAGTGAGTGTGTGTGTCTGCTAGTTTGTGTCTGCTAGTGAGTGAGTGTGTGTCTGTTAGTGTGTGTCTGTTAGTGAGTGTGTTTGTCTGTTACTGAGTGTGAGTGTGTCTGTTAGTGTGTGTGTGTTTCTGTTAGCGAGTGTGTGTTTCTGTTAGCTAGTGTATGCGTATCTGTCAGTGAATGTGTGTGTGTGTATTTAGAATGCGGGGCGGGGGAAAGGTTGGGTGGGGGTGGCGCGGGGGGTGGGGGGGCGCCTGAGTTTTGTCCTGCCTAGGGCAGCACAAAACCAGGATACACCACTGGCTTCACCACCAGCCTGATTCCTCCGGCATCGAGATAATCTGAGAATATTACTGCTTGGCATGCTATGCTTCTATATTAACATTTATACCCCTATATAGCCACTATGTCTAGTTCTTTTTATGTGCTCGAATTTTACCTGCACGTTGTACACTCAGACATGTTGGTCAAGCCTTACAACCGCTGTTAGTTGCTATATCTACAAATTAACCATAGCATGTCACGTTAACGTCTATCTCTGACTAGCTAGTAGTTAAATGATTTCTAGACTCAGTGACTTAAACAGGTTTATCAACATAATCATCTGGTTTATAGTATTATAAAAAAAGGCATATTACCTAGCTTGAATATACCTCCTAAAAAAAAAAAAAAAGAATTGTGCCATTTTCTTCAATGCCATGATATTGAATTTTCTTTTTATTAGCTAGTACCTGCTGGTTTGGCAATACCAGCCTGTTTTGTTACGCTATGCACAACAACAATTTTTAAAATGACAACAAAAAAAATTAATCTCTATAAAATCAATTTTAATTCCATTTTGTAACACAATAGAATGCTGAAAATTCCAAGGTGGTAGAGTTAATACTTCAACAAAATATTGTACATCTTTCAAGAAAGTCAGTTTGGCTACAGGAACACACCAGCCATCATACATAGTTCATCTATTTGAAGTGATTATGGTGGCTGGAGTGCCCTGTTAAACTGTTTAATTAGGGTTTAACAGTGGAATAGGGTACTCAGCTGCTTCCATTACATTCCCTAAGGCTTAATATTTAACCATAGCAGCAATGGGGGCAGTGATTGGGTGAGAGTATCACATTAGCGCACTCAGCCTAATAATGAACAGTGATCAGCTGACTATCACAACATCACATAGGCCAGTCCAATAGAGGAAATGGGTATTTTTGTTACACTGAGGTATTAGAGATTCCCACATTCTGGTGGTGAGCCTTCTGCTAATATCCAAAGTTGGTTTTGATCTGAGATATTTTTAACAGTCTCATTGTCTGGATCTCCAACATAGTATCCAGTACGCTTACGGGAGTAAGGCAGACAGGCCTTTACTGGGACCCACAGAGAGACCATATTAAATAAAGGCAAGTGGGGGACTTCATGGTGTGTGTGTGTGTGTCAGCCTGTTGTGTGTCAGCCTGTTTCAGTCAGTGTGTGTGTGTCTGTGTTAGCCTGTATGTCTGTGTTAGCCTGTTTCAGTCAGTGTGTGTGTGTCTGCTTGGGTCAGTGTGTGTGTATGCTTGAGTCAGTGTGTGTGTTTGCTTGGATCAGTGTGTATGTGTGTCTGCTTGGGTCAGTGTGTGTGTCTGCTTGAGTCGGTGTGTGTGTGTGTGTGTATGTGCTTGGGTCAGTGTGTGTGGCTGCTTGGGTCAGTGTGTGTATCTAGATCAGAGTTTGTGTGTGCGTTTGTGCTTGGGTCTTTGTGTGGCTGCTTGGGTCTGTCTGTGTGTGTGTGCTTGGGTTTGTGTGTGTGTCTGCTTGGGTTTGGGTCTGTGTGTGTTTGTGTGTCTGCATGGGTCAGTTTGTGTGTATATCAGTAAGTGTGTGTGTGTGTGTGTGTGTATGCTTAGGCCAGTGTATGTGTGTGTATGTCAGTCTACACGAGTTAGTGTATGTCTGCTTGAGTCAGTGTGTGCGTGTCACTCTGGGTGAGTCAGTTAATTTGTGTGCGCATTTCAGTTAAATTGACTTTCATTAACCCTTCAAGGATGGAGAGAATTGTCTACGTAACAAAAACAAAACCGTGAATTTGAGTTATATAATTTAAGGGTATCTCTTCAATTGCCTATTGCATATTAAACATAATTTTTAAAGGAGAGAAAGGGCTTTCATTTAATATCCTCTATGTATACTATAGCGAGACACTAATACCTAATTATTAACCCTTACTTTACTATAGCCCTACACCAACCCTAACCCTACAGCTACCCCTACCTCAACACTTAGTGTAGCACTACCCTACTCTTACCCCTAATTCTAACCTTAACCCCAAGCCTAACGATAAGGTAACTCACTAATATCAATTAGAAATGGGTTTTACTGTATTTAACACAGTAGATGGTGCTATGTTGCCACCATCTACTGGCTTTTTTTTAATAGAGCCCTAGTCCCAACTGTTTATATAGAGATCAGTTCTGGGCAGCTGGCAACGCTAAGCACCAGTCCTAATCAGCTGGGGACAAGCTGGGAGACATTGTCAAAGTCTATTCAGACCCTGGAGGGACTCCCCAAAGCTGCCTACACTCCAGAAAAACAGTGGCTGAGTGCGATCAGCTGCTGGTTCTGTGCAGCACTAACTTCCAGCCCCTCTTGTGTATCTCTTTCTCCCCTTTCTAAACCCTTCTATGTATTGTTCTCCCTTAGACCGTCTGTATGTCTTCTTATCCCCCCCAGCCCCTTGTGTGTGTCTCTTTCTCCCCTTCCCAGCACATCGGTGTGTCTCTTCCCCTCAGCACATTGTCCCTTTCTACTGTTGTGTTGTAATGTTTGCATATGTGTTTGTATATATCTGTACTTGTGGGTAGCTGTGTACTGGTGTGTGTCAATGCATATGCATAAGCATTTGCTATTTGGATTGTTCTTGTAGCAAGTTATGTGTATTTGAGTGACTAGCCATGTATGCTTTTGTATGGATAAGACAGTGGGATCCTAAAAAGTGTCTTGCCTAGAACCATGAAAATTCTAATAATTTTAATACAAGACAGGAGGCCTCCTACTTGCTTTGCCTCCTATCATGGTATAGTCATTACAATTTAGACTATACCATCTGCTAGGCTAATCTCCAATTCATCTAACGCGAAGGATGATGAGAGTAGTCATCCACGATAGCTGAGGCATGTAAACTATATAAATGTCACTAAAGAAAAAAACAACAATGTGTTTATATGTATATAAAAGATTAAACTTTCCATCAGATCACAACCCCATTTACAAGAGAATTGTGTCAGTTTTTTCACAGATTTTGTGACATAAACAAGTAATTCTTGCAGTTTAGCATTACCGTTAACAGAACAAATGTCCCTGGTCTAATTGAAATGCAGCAATAATAGGCTTTCCTCAGTCAAACATGCATGTTGCCTAGAGCTACTGTGTAAGAATTATTGCCTCTACTTTACCACATTTAGAACAGGGGTTAATAACAGTTCATTTCCCAAGCATGCCATACAGCCAAACCTCTATTTCAGACTGATATTATAATTTAAGGTGCTGGGTGGTGGTAATCCATTTAAGTAGGGGCTCCATGGTCGAATGTCTGATTATGCCATAAGTGGTAGGTTTATAAATATAAAAGTAATATTTTTATTTTATCATTTGATGCACCTGACACATAATTTTTACTGACATTAAGGAAAAAAGTAAAACAAATGTTTACACTTAACTCTACGGGTACCAAAGAGGAAAAGATGCTTTGCAATATTCAATATTTTAAGACACTCATTTCTTTGTTTAGTTAATAAACTTTTTGTTAATTTCTACTAT
This sequence comes from Pelobates fuscus, assembly GCF_036172605.1. Taxonomy (NCBI): domain Eukaryota; kingdom Metazoa; phylum Chordata; class Amphibia; order Anura; family Pelobatidae; genus Pelobates; species Pelobates fuscus. Next base: position 319,153,696 of record NC_086320.1, on the reverse strand, counting down.
GCCCCTACAGTAACTGGAAGGTATTAGATAGCAGCAATATTTCTTTTTTTTATATACATGAATAAATTCTCAGGGATTATTCATAAAAGTGTGAGTTATGGGATTGTCAAAGTGTATTTCAAATTTTTATTTCAAAAAAGCCAAAATGGAAAAAAAAAATGTTTTGACCTAAGATTTTAAATGTACTTCTAGGTCTTACTTTAGTAAGTAACCCAGCGAGTGATCATTTATTAATCAGTTTCAAGGTGCTTTAAGATTACCTGTTGTTCATAAGTTTAATGATATACATTAATGGACTAAGTAATATATATATTAAAAAAAAAATCTTCACATACGCTTACAAATTAGCCCATAGGCTTAATACACTTTAAAGAAGATGAAGCTTTTAAAAAACAAATAGTAGCTGGTGAGATTAATTAACATTTTTTTTAACATAATTTTTCCATTTTTTTTTCCTACTTTGTTTAGCCAGTGCCAGTTATTAATGGAAGGATGTGCACATCAATATAAATATACTGATACAGAAATAGCTACTTTTGCTATTGCAAACTGTCATTTAGATGTCAACTCAGCTGCACATCAATAAGTGAAGAAAAAGAACGAGCCCTACTCAAAAATCAATTATATTACTTCTTTTGTATGGACGGGCAGAACACCTTTCATGCAACTGGTATTAATGAAAAGACATGACTATAGAATCCCCATCAGTTTTTCTGACAAATTGGTGACCACTCTAGTCCCTCATTGAAATTCTATTAATCTCCTGCACTAAGGTCCAATGTGAAAATAAAACCGTTCCAAAGTTCCAAACCTTTATCAGTTTCTCAATAACCTGCATATGAACTGTACTTGATAGTGCGCATGAACTTATGATCTTTGTATCAATCTGCAAGCATTTAAAATAAAATTTAAAAACTAGCATAAACAAAATAAACGCATAGCGTTTTAATAGCGTGTTTTTATTTTTGCAACTGATTCCTTTTTTTTTTTTCTTAAGTCTTGTTCCATGCAGATCCATTCATTTCACTCCTGAGCTGTGACTTAATTGCCACCAGCAATCAAGTCGAAGGCATCAGTGAACTAAAGTGTGCTTGGATTTCATTAGAAGATATAACTTATTCTACTTTCCTATCGTACCTAATAAACCATAAAGAAACCAAAACACATATGGCTTGAGGGAATAACTGGGAAATTAGGTGGCCATTGGGGAACGGAATGAACTTTTGAACCAGGAGAACAGTAAGAACGAAATATTAAACAGAAAAAGAGGCTCTGAGTGTATACAGAGATATGGGGATGTGACCTTTCCAGTTCCTTGAAAATTACATTAGCATTATTATGAAAAAATACACATCATATTTAACATTTATAATCCATTATTTTGTAAAGTTTGCTGCTAAGAAAAAAATATCATCCAAATAAAATCTAACAATAAGATTTAATACCAGGCCTTCCAATGACTCACTGTCTAACCTCTATCTATCACAGTTAATTCAAAGATATTGATATAGTTGATACAAGAATATTGACTTCAGAACGTATCCGATATGTAGAAAACAATCAATTTTTTTATTCATAATTTATAAACATGAAACCATAAAGTGGCCAATAATTTCACATATTGAACTTGTGTGTGTATATATATATATATATATAGAGAGAGAGAGAGAGAGAGATACTTGTGTGTGTGTATATAAAAAAAATATATATATATATATATTTAATTTGCATTTATTTATTTTCATTAAGTAGATACACAAACAAATCTGTGAATTTTCATACCTGAAACAAGACGCACATGCATAGAAGTGTTTAGGGTCTATTTACTAAAAAGTGAGCTATTGGACTAGACTCTAGTTCAGGCATAGGCAACCTTCGGCACTCCAGATGTTTTGGACTACACCTCCCATGATGCTTTGCCAGCAGTGTGGGTGTCAGAGCATTATGGGGGATGTAGTCCACAACATCTGGAGTGCAGAAGGTTGCCCCTACTCTAGTTACTTAAAATAAAATAATCAATAGGGAAAAGTCTATACAGGCAAGTTCCAGATATTTTTTAAAATATGACATTAGTTCTTGATTTTGCTGTTTAGTGAACAGACCACTTCTGTTGCCTTTCAATATTGAATGATTAAGGCATTCTTCTTCACCATGAATAGGTATCTCTCATGACAAAAGTCATTAGAAACTAGAATTTACAAGACATGTTACATTCTCTGCACCTGTGCTTTCTTGGAACCGAGAGCTTGGGTTAGGATAATATTTTCATTAGAAATTAAATTAATAATTTGTGCACCATATAATATACAGAATTTTGGTTTATGGGTGCCAAGGTCTATTTTCGTGTGAATTGTTATAAATAAGCTCAATAAATAAACATTCATTTCATTTTCTTTCTTATCTAAAGACAATCAGCAAGTGCTTAGAGAATGATCGGGCTAGCTGCCTTTTAATGCTAACATTGACTGCAATAATGAAATATTCTAAAAGTGTTTCATTTGTGGCAACACGTATCACATTAGAAAATAACAAGAAGAAATAAACTAACTGTTCCTAAATATCAGGGTAAAAATTCTGGGGAAGACAAAATAGGTTTCTCTGAATCATTGCTTAGAATATTTATTACACATTCATGCATTTCACTTATCCCTGTTCTGCAATAGACTTAATTTTATACCCCATAAAGGCAATTTATGGATCCAATGGGAATGATCTGGATAACATAAAATCTTGTGCGCCGTGTTGCAGGAAACATATTTTAGTTTGGCAACTGTACTTAGAGACGAACTAGAGCTGCTTGATCATCATACCATGTCAGCAACCATTAGTCACTCATAACTTTACAAACTTCAAATGCCTTCTCTTATTCTACGTAATTGAATCACAGACACTAACATACAATACCCATCAAATGTATTTCAAAATGTAATTGGCAAAATTTTCCTAATGCTTTAAATACGTCACAAAAATAAATATATATGCCCATTGCGCAAGGCCAGTCTGTTAAGAAATAACTCTTTAGAGGAGTAGACTGCACCATTTAATGTACATAAGAATGAACTTTTTTATAGCAATTATTCAGTAAAATTATTTTTTAAATAATAAAAATAAAAGAATGCACTTTGTGCTTAGTCGTATTTTCTACATGAATATAAGGCCTTTCTAGGAAATTAAGAATGAAGTCAATGCAAGAGTCAGACATTTTATTAAAATAAAATTACTATTACATTTCTGAATTCCACATGATCTCAGAGTAATGAACCATGCATTCTATTTTGCGATCCACGTCTGAAAAATACTGTACTTTAAACTGTAGCACAGGAATGAGCTGCATGTTTTATCAGACAATTTAAGGTTTGAGTATGGGTAGGATGTACACGCTAGGCACCTATTTATATTTTATTTTTCAGAAATATTTTCTGTTCAATACATGACATGTGGAATATATTTTAAAAGGAAAAAAAGAATAGCGAATGTTAAATAACTGTAAAATAAGACTCAGAATGAAGTAGAAAAAATGTAGTGAAAAAAACTACTTCCTGTTAAAACCTAATTTGCAATATGTTAACACTAAATAAATAAAAGAAAATAGTTGACCATAAATTATCCTTCAATCAGAGCATTATTTAAAAAAAAAAAAAAAAAAAAAACACTTTGTAACATATTCTTAGTTGCTGTAATAAATATTAAGTTAAACTGGCTAAAATAATTCAGGCAAAACGTAAATGTAATGACACTGAGCACAAAAGGCCTGTCCTTATGTTGGTTTAAAAATGTAAGAGATAAAAAGAAAAAACAAACTAGAATTGTATGGGCGAGAAAAATATTGGAGCATAAAACCAAACACTATGACATGAGACCAAGATGATTATAAGCATTCTTATTTTTATTTTTTTAGCTTGAACAAGAAGAAATGTCTCCCTGTAATCTGTAAGAACCACTAGAGAGTGCTCTTCTGTTCCTAAAACATCCTCTCTGAAGTAACAGTGTGACTTCGATGTCAGATGTTGCCCTATATTTTTGTCCTCTCCCACATCACCATCATTCTATTTCTAGCAATCCCATTGCACTCATTTGTGGAATAGAGCAATATATTGAAAGATAAGCAGAAAACGTACCTTCAGAGGGCAACTCATCATCTTTATCACGATCGGAAGCAAGCGACAACGTATCATGAGAATGAGAAAATGTTTCACTCTCATCCAGATCATCGAACTCTCCTGCACACAAAAAAAAAAAAAAAAAAAGCAAAACAGCATTATGACAAGGACAACTATTATTACTATAACAAAACCAATATTGGGAAGACATGTAAATTTGACCTTTTTAATTACACAAAATAAAGAATATGAACTGTATTCCATACTTCTCTTATTCATAAAATGTCTATGAACTTAACATATTAGTGGCAATGTGAACTACATTTCCCATGATGCAAAGCGAGTCAAATTAAGACATAGATTACAATTAATGGCACTTGCAGTACTGCTGGTGCAATCCCACTAATCCGTGACATTCAAGCATTTTTGGCGTTGCGCAATCTGTCATGGAAGCGCATAAAAACAAGCATTGCCCTTAGTGGAGGATCACATATGTATGTGGAAGGCAAAATGCCTGAATTTGTGGGAGGGGTTTATTTTCCTATTTAAATCCCAGCAAATCCCAGCTCACCTATCGTCGCCGTTTTGAAGTTCTGGCCTGCTCGCCTCCCTCTCGTCAGCACTACTTCCGGTCCTCTACAGCACGCTTCCGGTCCCGTCATTCCTTGCGGCTTTCCCGCCAGCCTCCGTTTCGCTCAGACGCTCGCAACTCAAACCGACGAACACGAACCGCCAAACATGCGAACACCAGGTAACCGGCGAGAATGGCCGCGATTGGGCTATTCTCGCCGTTCGAAACCTTCTCAATTCAAATCCTACATATTTCATACAGACAAAACAATACAACTGCCATACCATTTGTTCAAATTTTCGTACATTTAGTCATCCGGCTACCTAGAATCTTACATTCATTCAACCATACGAACGGCATTTCGTTGCAAGCCACGTTCACACAGAACTAACACCACAAGGTCTGCTAGCTTACAACAGCTGAGGTGATCATACAGGTGAATTGCGTTTTCTGGCTGATCTGCCAGCTGTGTTTCCACAGTCAGTTGTAAATCAGTACTACGGGTCAGTGCGAGCTCGTCATGACATGTTTGTTTACACAGTATGGATATGTATCGAGCACCACATACACAATGTGCTGGGTGTATTGTATTTATTTAATCTACAGAAGGTTAATCTGTAAACCTTGAACATTTACCCAGGTTCCTAAACAATTAATTCTTAAATGTCAATCCTACTGTTTCTCCCTGTCTCTCCCTCTCTCGTTTGCGGTGTCATGTTTGCTAATCGCTAGCCGCATCATGCGTCTCAAATCTAAACCCTGAAGCTTGTTGGGCAAAGTGGAACGCATATGCGTTCCAATGTGCTGAGCTATGGAAGCCAGTCCGTAACTAACGCGTGCTACTTCCGCATAGCAACCAACAACTTCCGCGTGGCAACGGCTACACTTCCGGGCACTTTTAACTGACACTGTGGGCAACCTCCTGGTTGCAGGTAAAACAGACTGGGCAACCTGGGTATTCATTGTATATCCAGTAAAACAATATTTACTTTCTTAAAATCAATATATATACGCTGTTACGGTGGTTTAATGCTGCTTACTTAGTTGTCTGATTGCTACAATATATATTACTGTGCCTTAACTTAGAGGCATACACTTTTCTGTTATCCATAATGCCTACACACTGCATTTCCTAGCGTGTTTACCATCAATAAATATTTTACCTTGCTAAACACAGTCAGTGGGAGGATTATTACATTTTGTCTAATCTAATGCAAAGTAAACATGTGGTATAGGAAGACTATTAGTGCTTCTGTGCTAGCCTGGCGACAGCACGATATATTACACCTCAGTATAACGCAGACTGTTATGCACATCTTACAGTCATCAGCAGACGCTTTGAATAAACACAGCTATACATACTTGACAATTACGCCTGCACATTTCATTACTAAACCCATATAAAGATTCGGACTTCGCATTTAAGACCGATCATAGCCTGATTACCTTGACCTGTACACCTCTGCACAGACAAGCACATATGTTTCTAAACAAAGTGCATTAAGCTCACACTCACGTTATCTGCAGTTCTGATGAACAAGCCTCGGCGAAGGCGAGTACACGTTGCAACAGTACTATGTACAAGATCCGCTTCTATACAAAAAAAAAAAAAAAAAAATTAAAAATCTGGCGCCCCGAGGGCCGTACATACATGCATTCTAGTTCATACATACCGACCATCCTGGACCCCGACGTGCTCAAGGGCACTCCAGTTCGGTCGGCCTTGCGATCCTAACTCATTTACCACCCACGTTTCGTTCCATGGTATGTCCTCTTTCTCACTAACTAACCTTCCCTCTTAGTTAGCAGTGGCTGGCTGTCAGGTTCCTAGGTGTCCACTAGTTATTATTCCCCCAGGCTTCTTCGCCTCAGGTTAGTGGTCCCGCGAGGCCAACACCCATCCTCATACTCGGAGGTACTACGCCCCTCGGGCCAAATCATAGTTAGTCGCCTCGCATTGTGGCATAGAAAGGGCCTCACCTGTCACTCCCATTCTATCTTATGTTTAACGGTCACCGAGAGGCCGACACCCCGCCACAACGCTCAGTGGCCACGTTATCCCCTCGCGCCAACTCATAGATAGAGCCTCTCAAGCCGCTTGGCAAATAGCAGGGCCTCACCTGTCACCAATCAAGAGTAATCGTTTCGCCGCATTTTGGCACTAGCTAGTCAGCCAGCACTCAAACACACACACACAGTTGGGGGACGGCATCCTACAGTACTCTGTCACACATAACCACTAGGTTTCAGGTCCGGTGATCAGATCAGGTCTCCTAGCGGTTTATTCTCCGCCTCGTTATAGCTTAGTTTCATTTGGGAGCTCATTTACCCTTACAGTATTACAAACAGTATGCCAGAACTGTCATACAAGGCTAATTCATGCTTTCAATACCTCAATCACTTACGGACTAAGGGTCTACTAGATAATTAGATATAGCAGTACAAGGATACCCAAGTTATATATATTTCCCTAATGTGTCACTCACTTGTGATCCCATTATACCACATACACTAGGTGCATATCAATCTAGTAGAAACCAAGATCTGCGGTTTCCTCCAACAATTTGTTTCAGGCATTTTTATTACATATATTCTCAGTTAAACACGTATATTGGGCCTCACACTGCCTTTACGTTACACATCGTACAGGTTTAGGACTTGCATTGGACCATCGTCAGGTCCTCAAGACACTTGCGTACATATAATGACTGCTTACAGTTTATGCATTACAGATATACTATTGTTACTTTGCAACCCATTAGGGGCTTTACAGTATATTGAGTTCTAAATTACTTCGTTGACTCATACTATCGCTTAATTATAACCTCCACGTCAATTTTACCAGCTATGCAGGTTAAACATTAGCTATCTAATAAAAACAGGGTAAACAGAATTTCCACTCGTTCATATCGAATATCGAGACGTCATTCGTCAGTCGTTACGAACGAACAAATAACATTCAAATCCTTAACAACTAATAGAGACTTGTCTCTGCTCGCTTGACATTTGCAGGGTTCTCCAGGCGCATTCAATTCATTCATCATGTTATTTAATATTGCATACATTTCACTATGTTATTTAAGTTCAAGAGGTCCATCAGATTTAACTTCAGTCATGCTATCTGTTACTGTTACACCATAGGCATTGTATAATACAGACATTTACATTCCCAAGCCTATCAAGTATGATTATAGGGTATTTATTATACAATCACGTATCATCTTTAAGCTTAAACCACAATCAAAGCTCCTTTTCAGCTTCCTATCTTAAGTGCACACTTTCTCCCTACTATGTATCACGGCATTTCATTCTATTTTTCGGTTCACATCACAACAGCTTGTTCGTCGGGTGCCTTTTTACAGTCCTTTTCACAGTGCTTCTATCCAGTTACTCACAGGTTAGGTTAACGCTCGTCCACAAGAAACAAGCCTGCCAAGGGTTAGAAGTTCTGAACTTAGTCAAATAATTTTGCATGAGGTCATCTACTCACCTCAACACGGAGGTTCCTACCGGCGATCCAACTCTGAGTTAGTACCTCGCAAGGTCTTGGATAGGCCTCACATATCACGACCACAAGTATAGTCTCTCTTTTACCGCCACCAACAGTTTAACAACTCGCCATGCGTAGTAGATTCAAGTCCACGTAAGCCAAATCAAGGGTAGGGCCTCTCCCAGACACAGGGCGAATGGTAGGGCCTCGCCTATCACGGCATAGTCCTTATCTTCACCTATCAGTACTCGTTCGCAAGAAGCTCTACTATACGGGATATTCAATAGGCATCGAAGTTTGCATAGTTAAAACATATATATGTTTCTTCCCTCCTCACAGCATGCTACTAGAAATATCTCTAGGTAATGTACTATCTTCTCAAGTCCCCCGCCCTAGCCACTCCTATAGTCCTGAAGTCCGACCTTGCTTAAACGTTGTAGGTCGAGCTTAAAGACCGTACAGTCCAGAGATGCTCTGCAGGTCTATAAGATCTAATCATGCCTTAGATTAGAGTTTGTACGCAGGTGAGTTTTGTCTACGAATACTAATTCTAACATACTCTTCGGCTTACGATGGGTAAGTATGGTATATGATTAAGATAATAAATGTGTTACAGTTATAATGGTTGCTTGCACAATTTTTGCCACATCTCTTTGAAACCAGCCTACAATACTATTGAAACTATACCTACAGGAATTTAACATTACTTGTAGTCAAATTCCCAACAGCTCCCATTTTCTTTCTTAGTCAGTAAAAGCGCTGACAGGTGTCAGAGATCAATACTCCAAACAAATCATCCAAGTCACGTCCTATCAACAGTACAATCTATGGTGGAATTTTCAAATTAACATTAAGCCTCCCGTTTATAAACTACTAATTTAAGTCAGCAGCTTACTTGGCTCTCTACGATTTCTTGAGTCCAAAAGAAGTATTTTACTGTCGGGAACATTTGACCTTTACCCGTGCACCAAGAATTCAGGAAATCAACAATTGTTACATATCTACTCTTCATACCTGAACTCATCAGTCAGGCAATTTAAATTGTGCCCGGTTCAAAATTTATACTAGATCAGGTTAGCCAGGTCCCGACCTATCCCTTACTATCTTTAATAACTGTGATATTTGTTACTTTAAATACTCCACCAGGCCTTAATCCTCCTACTCGGGCCACGCATCCCATGTCTATACAACAGCAGCCTCTAATAGGCGTGTTACGACACACATAAGTAAAATATGGGAAGTTGGCATACAATAGGAACATTCCTAACCCAGGAAACATTATCGACGGTCTTTCGATAATATGACTAAATGATTACTAATTGTGAACTTAATCTTGTCTTATATTTTTGCCCTCTTTTGCAGGCCTGACCTCTCGTCGGTTTCGGCACACCTCAACCGACTTTGGTCCTTATCGAACCATATACCTTTAATTGTACGTCCTTGAATTACCCCGTACACAAGTGGAAGGCAAAATGCCTGAATTTGTGGGAGGGGTTTATTTTCCTATTTAAATCCCAGCAAATCCCAGCTCACCTATCGTCGCCGTTTTGAAGTTCCCCTCCCACCTCACCCTTTATTATTTACATCAAAATACCAGGTGGGCCCTCTTTTGCAGGCCTGACCTCTCGTCGGTTTCGGCACACCTCAACCGACTTTGGTCCTTATCGAACCATATACCTTTAATTGTACGTCCTTGAATTACCCCGTACACAAATATATATATATATATATACATTGTAGTAGCTTGCACTCCAAGAAGACTTTTGTAGTGCCCGGTGCTGGTTGTGGCAAAGGTAGATATGGGTGTAGAAACAATCGCACTCCTGGGACTTGGTTGAAGTAGTAAAATTTTGCTTTTATTTATTCCATATAAAATATCAACGTTTCAGCTCCAACATGGAGCTTTCATCAGGACAGGTAACATCGTTGAAACGTTGATATTTTATATGGAATAAATAAAAGCAAAATTTTACTACTTCAACCAAGTCCCAGGAGTGCGATTGTTTCTACACCCATATATATATATATAGATATCTATATCTATATATGTAGTGCCAAAAAGATTGTGGCGAAGCCAAACACAATACAAATATATATATTGATAAATTATTCATATGTTTCATATTACATTTGCTCGAAGGTGATCTTGTCATCCATGCATTTGTTTTAAAGGAAAGGTCAAGTTTTAAGAAATATCACAATTAAATTTTTATTAAAGTTCCATTATTTCCAGTGAAACTTTTGGCAATTCTTGGAGAACTGCTACATAATTTAGCATTGTGAGAAACAACAATATGCTTCATTGCAGAGCACATTATAATGCTAGGCCAATTTTCTTAAGAAAAAGCCTATTTCATTTCTATTTAAAATCACATTTAAAAAAATCGAAGATTAGGTACCTTCCAGTGGTTATCGAACTGCAGCTCCTATGATGCTAAGGCCTGCCACACTGCTACTCCTGTATGTAAGCTGTATAAAACTGTATGACAAGACCCTAGCTTAGAAACCAGATAATGATCAAAGGAAAACTTTGTAGCTGGAATATTAAGCTTACAATCATATCTGGCACTCAGTGGATTAAAGAATAGAAGGTTCATCTTGAATTATGATATGACTAGGACTTAGCAGATATTTTAATTTCATATCCTACCCATTCTCCTAAATCCCAAACAAGTGTATAACATTCCAAACTGGGCCACAAGTTAAATAATAACAAAAATAAATATGCTAATAGCGAAAAATATAAATATGTTATCCTATCTAACCGTTGGCTTTATTGGCCAAAATTGATTGTGGCTCCAGATTTACAACTGGGTACAAAAGATTTTGAAGTGTTCTCTAAAAGGTTTAACCACACAGCCTCTCAATATGTTTTCTTACTATACCAAAGATCCACTAACGCATTAAATACCATGTATTACCTTTATCCTTCTGCTGCACATAAAAAGAAACATCATATTTCTTTGCTAGTTCGTCTGCTTTCTGAGCGTTTTAAGGACTCTTTCTCAAGTCCTTTTAAAGCTGGATTTCCTGCTTCTGGGTCATACTGAACGCTGTGTTATCGGCACCATATAAGAGGAATGAATTTTACAATACAATTGCTTTGGTTATGTAGTCAAATCACTTTCAATGTGCTTCACTGAACACTTGATTTAGCCATAAAGACAGTGATTTGCATCTCTATATTTTATGGTGAAAGCATCTGCCAACATCTCTGAATGCAGCAAAGCTTCAGATGATGGGAGGTAGCCACTAAAACATGCAGTAAATGTCAAGTAGCAGCACTGCAGAGTTTATAAGGTGCTACACATTTAATATATGTTTGTTTAATCCTGTAGTCTGGAATAATTCTTGATATATGTAAGTATGCTTCTCTAAACGGGGCCTGTGCAGGAACTTCATTGTGTGATTTGTTTTCCTACATAGTGCACTGAGATGAACTGAAAACAAAACTTGAAAATTTAGAACAAACTCTATAGTCTAATTATACTGTTTTGTGTTCATTTTTACACATCTGCTTATATAGTGCTTACAAAACACTTTTAAAAAGGCATTGGATCCCAAGGACAATCTATGTATGTTGTGCCCATAGACCTCTGCAGCTTAGGGAAAACTAAGTCAAATCCTCCCCTTCCCCCACCTTCCCTCCTCCGAAATTTTTTATTTAAATGACAGTTGCTGTAAGCATTATAGCTTACCCCCTGGAAAATTTCTAGAGACACCGCATACAATTAAACACTGTATACACGTTATAATCATCTAAATTACCTACAAACCTATATCCTACACCTCTAAATATTTGGAGGCACGAAACGAGATTAGGAGGAACTTGATTAGCAAAGGGGGTACACCAGCTCAGCCCGCATGCCACCCACTGATTATGTAGCCATCATTCCTAGCACATAAGAAAAAGACAGCTGTGGGCACGCGTATACCTATTTTATGATTTTTAATTTGACATGCTGTGGTTGCGCTTGCTACAGCGATACTGTCGTTTCTTTCTGTTGCACTTGTTCACTGAGCCACTAGTTTGCTTTTCTTCTGTTTTGAAAGCTGATAGTAGGTTTCATGTGCCTTACACCATGTACTAGACCTTCTCCAAGAGCCATGTTTTAGAGCTTTGGCTTTCATAGATGTTCTCTGGTGACTCCTCAACTTGCATCCAGCCCATTCCATGATCCAGATGATCTAAAAAAGCCATTCCATGGACCCAGGCCACCATGACGATCTATATATATTATTATTTTTACTGCTCCTCCTTTTTCCCCTCTATTGGTTACTTCTTCTCACTTGATCTATTATATATTGCAGTAAACCTTTGGTTGGTCTGAAACGATTTATCCGAAATTTTCATATGTCTGAAAATCGTCTGAACCGAAACACTACATGGAAAAAGCCTAAATTGCCTAAAACTATTTTATTTCAGTCGAATCAATTCATCATAACAAAACGTTTCCACCATACACAAGTAAAGCATGTATGTGGCAAGTTGTGTATGTATGTGGAGGACTCACGGAATACCTTTCTCAAATGGGTTGGAACTGTAAGCCATCCCTCCTGAAACCACCCCAACCCATTCAATAATGCTACTGTCATATAAAATCAACAAGAGTGGAAAATGCCTTATTTAAAGGGCAATATTTTAAATGAATATTTAACTATCATGGCTCATTGAAAGTTTTGCAGGGCCTGTGTGGGGAGGAGTGTGCAACATACCTCCCAGGAATCCCAGAACTCAAGACTCAGTCCTGATTTGGGATGCATGTTTGCCCCCTAATTTTCTCAGGGATAAGATAATGCTTAACCCCTTAAGGACACATGACGTGTGTGACATGTCATGATTCCCTTTTATTCCAGAAGTTTGGTCCTTAAGGGGTTAAAGGGAACCGATAGTCCCCAAAATAACAATCGTTATTTTGGGATTATAGGTTCACTTATAGTGATGTGATCACTATCCACCCCCTTTGCTCAGTAAAATTTAAGTTAAACAAGGATAACTCACTTCGTTACCCATGCTAGGACTGCTCCACTGAAGCCTCCAGCACCACCAAAATCAATGTCATCGTCCCAGTTCATGTCATTCACGATATTGTCCAATACTCATAGAGAAACATTGGATTGGAAAACAAATACTCAGCAAAATGCCACGAATCCTGCTATCAGAAAGCATTTGGCTCCAGGACAAAGTTTTACTCAGTTCTGGTGGAGGAAGCACTTCTAGTGGCTGTCAGTATCTATAACACTGCATTGTTTTGTTTTTCAGGGTTAAAATAACAGGACAACTGCACCCAGACCATTTCATTGAGAAGCAGTGGTCTTTAAAAGTGCAGACTTCAATATGCTCATGAATGAGCAGGAATATATCCAGCATAAAGCATTGAGCGTTTATCAGGCACAAACTCAGTTGGTTGGCTGACTTGCAAGGCCTTTGTCACCTGTGAGGTCCCCTTTTCCAGATACTATCCCTACCATCCAATGTCACTGAAGTGCAAGCAAGGTTATTGTCACCAGGTTTGAACTTGGAACCTTGGAAACCCATTGTACGAAATCTCTGAACAGTATGCCAACAGAAGGTGGCATACTTAACATTAGTAGCGTGATAGTCCCCTGCTAAGTTTGCACTTTAAATTCTAAACTGCGCAATGGCAAAGAGCCTAAACTGGTAGGTAGAGAAAAATAAATCAAAGAATCTCATTTTATTTACCAATCTGGGACTCAGTTTTATGGAGGCTGTAAAACGTTCTAACATGACATTCTTGCATTTTCTTTTTGTCAAGTAATTAATTTCCTTTATCTGTGGGCTGTTTCCCATTCAAGAGCAGACCCTAAACATGAAAAATGTTGACAGGCAATACCTTAAAAAGCAAAATAATCATTAAAATCCTAATTAGCTACTGTGAGTTCCACTTGTAACATAAGAAAACTCATGCTAGGAACTAGATATGATGTTTGTAAAGCTCCATCTCCCAGCTACCTTCTAGCTTACGTTACAAAATGTTCAATTCAAACCGTTTAAATACCAATGGCTTGTCAGATATTCCGTGAGTGATATGCCTTCTTACTCGAAAGATTAACTATGGAAACTTATAACCTAAAACTGCTTTTACCGAAACAATATGACCTTGATATTTTGTGTTGGAGTTCAATAAAAATATTCTTACCATTTTGTAATGGTAATTCTCCCAAAGAGGACTATATTTGAAGTTAACAGTCCCCAATGCATTTAGTAATGTGTTTTTTTCTGTCTATCCCACAATGTGTTGCATCCTCTACTTAATATATCCAGAATTCTAGGAATATTTTGGTGGTATATAAATAAAGTACCCGGAGTTCATGTTTCTTGAACAGATTGAAAACCAGTTCCCCTTATCTTCACCTCTCTTTAAAAATGTCAGCCCTTTGCCATCCTTTTACGTCACTCCCTTCTCTCTATATCGGATCTGCCTATTCTTTTTGCTATTCAGCTCTACCAGTCATGTTCCTCTAGGACAGGCTTCCCCAAACTCCGGCCCTCCAGATGTTGCTGAACTACAACTCCCGTGATTCTCAGCCTATCTATTTCATTCAAAGAATCATGGGAGTTGTAGTTAAGCAACATCTGGAGGGCTGGTGTTTGAGGAAGCCTGCTCTAGGACATCTCTTTCTATGACATTTGAATTCCATCTACATTAGCCATTCACCACTACCTCTCTTACTATCATATCTGTCCATCTATATCTTTCTAAACTAACTTTAAACAAATTGAAAACACATGTTTAGTTTACTGACAATTTGAGATATCCTCCCTTCTAACCTTGTCTTCCCTTATATCTTCTACAGTGCTACGGGGTCTGATGGCGCTATATAAATAATAAAATAATAATAATAAAGATGAAGTAGGAGCAAGCAATACAGTTGGTTGCAGAGAGCATATAGGTAAGAGAAGAAATAATTGAATGAGAGCACTGTAATGATAAGTTATAGTAGTATAATAGTAAATGAAGGGGAATACTGTCATGATTTAAGGTACAGTTAACAATTGGGGAACACTATACTGAGAACAATAACAGAAGTAATCAGCGATGAAGTGGAATAACATTATGACTGAGGAGGGAATATGAAGGATGAAGCTAGAACAGGTCGTAGGGCAATTTATTAAGGAATATGTATGAAAATCCAAACATGGTTTGAGATAAAAAAAAATAGGGGGGGTCAAGAATTGAAAGAATATGGTTGGAATTTGCCCTACATTTGGAAAATATGGCTGGAGTGATCAATTTGAGGAATATGGTATTATGGAAATGGTCTTTTGATTTGCATAGTGGGATGTGGCAATAGGCAGATACACAGGGGTAAGAGTACAGGGAATGTGGACGTTTAACTATCCTGGTCATGTAAACTATTGGAATTGTGTATTTGTCCATATTCTGTAACAGCATATGAATGAATCACAAAGTAAACAAAAATTACAATGGGTGAACAATTTATTTTGCCTTAGGATTCTGAGTTTGTCCATGGTGCCAGAAAAAAAGATGTTTGATGGGGAAAAAAATGATTGATGGTTTAGGGACAGCAACTAAATTATATTCACAGATCAAGTGAGCAGTGACTAACAGAGCAGTACAAAAAAATTACAGGCACTCCCCCTGCTGGCATTGACATGGACGGCTATGCCGTCCATGTGATCGCTGGGTCCTCGCAAGGACCTCGCGATCACATGGCCCTGGGGGGCCGAAGAGGACAGAGAGGGACTCCCTGGGCTCCCAGGTAAGTCCCCCATACCGCGATCGCCGGCGTGGGAACGCCGGCGTCTGGGTAAGTACATAAGATCGCGGGACGTTCTATGCCGTCCTGCGGATTTTAGAGCCATCTAAATAAGGACGGCATAGAACATCCTGAGGTCTTAAGGGATTAATAAATATGTAGTATATAAATATCTTTTGTTTTTACCTCTTCTCCTATTTTTTAGTCTATTGGTTACTTCATCTCGCTTGATCTATGAACCAAATAGTGTGAAAATGCACCTATCAGTAAACTGCAAAATATATTGTTACTATTTTTATTTTTTTTCAATTCACTGACTGGCCCATATTTGTGCCCTTTTGGTTCTTCTGAATCATTTTCATGAATTGTTTGTATGGTGAAAATTTGACTGAAACAAAACAACACATGAATGAATTTCGAACCATCTGAACAAAATCGTTGTTTTGGGGGGGGGGGGAAATTGGGCATCAATTTTTTTTGCTGTGACCAAGTCTGGATACTATAATCTATATATGTGGGGAAGTGGAAAGGATAACATTCAGCTGTGGGGATGGAGAGGATATAAATTTGAGCAATCAATCATTCTTACCACAAAACTCTATTTAGAACATATAAAAAGAGATATACAAAACAAATTCTCATCAATAGCAAGTCATTCCCCTTCTCTGTTCTGTGCTTAAATAATAGAAATGTAATTCAACGGGCTAAGTGCAACCTTTTTTCACAACCAGTAATGTGGAGCTGATTTCACATCCATCTTTGTCTCCAAGCACCTAATATCTTTTACTTGTATTTTGCCAAGCAATGCTGTGATTGAAGTTTATGAGCATTATAATTAAGAACATTACACACTAATCGGACATTGAAATGAAATGTATGTTCAAAAGAATGTTTATTGCCCCATTAGTTCACAGTCATTCTATTACAATCAAAAATACTGTCAGTCGTGCCGTGAGCCTGTGCCAATGACAACAGCATAAATTCTGCATCTCATTTCAGTGATCATAAAATTAATGATCAGTTTAAAAATACTTCTTTTGTAAAAATTATGGCACAAAAAAAAGGCTAGAATCTCTGCTATGGGCATAGACGTATAATTAAACTTCACTGCTAATTAAAATGTCTTCTGCCCTTACCAAAAAGCACAGGATGTATCTGGGGCAGCATTAAAGAAACTCTGACTAATTACAGAAAATAGACAGGTTGGAAAAAAAATGCCTTTTGCCGTTTTCTCTCCTGGGCAGATAGAAGATGTTGTCAGGTCATGCATCTTGTGTAGGTGTGTGAAGACTCGGATATTTCTTACTAAGAAATAACCTGATTTTCAATTTTTAGTGCAGTGCTCTATAGCAAGGCATTGAATGGCTCTTATATTCTAAGGTTTATTGCCAGCAAAAGGCACATAGTAATCCAACAAGGTCATAAACAGATTGGGAATACTTGCTTTATTGATATTTATACAACAAAAGTACACGCCAGAGTACTTACTACATTGGCACGTAGCAACATAACTGCTCTTAATCTTTAAAGACGTACTTTTTTTCAAAAGCTTTGTGCTTGGTATTTAACTACAACTGTTTATCTCTTGTTTATTTGACATGGCTCTTAAAATAATACAGTCATTATATTTTATTATTATTTAAAATAAAACATTGCATGTCATTCTATGTTTGCATGATTTTGCAATGTATGCTGAACAAGTAAATCTTACTTTTCAGTGCATCTCCTCCTTTACTCATGTTCCATTATCCAACCAATGATCATGCAGGTAGCTAAAAGCTAGAATGCATGTGCAAAATCCGTTTTTGTGTTGCCTTCAGTCTTATGCTTATGACCAAAGATGACTTAAATATGGCTACCCCATTACTTATATGAATGCATTACAATATAATACACATGGGCTCTAATACATGTTAGCTTTCATTTATAAATAGAAAAAAGTCATGTCTTCCTTCAAAACAGCACTGTCACTTTTGTGGTTTTGTAAAGATAGAATCTTTAAAAAGAACTAATACAGACTGAGTTGGTATTTAACTAAAATCCCAACACAATCAGAAGAAACACATGGGACAAAGTTTGAAAATGCTGGCTATTTGGAAAAATGTGACAAAATGAGGAAATGTAATATGTTCCATTTGTCTTCATCCTACAGTGATCCATTTTATGTTCTCTAATGCATGAGTACACAAATACAAAGATTCTGACAGGAGCTGAAGATGGTAAATCAGAGAATGATGGACTTATGAAGGAGAACATCAGGTAAGAATATCTCCCTTCCCTTTCTCGCTGTCAATGCTTCTGGGTAGGCAGATATGCCACCTTGAAAGAAAAAACAAACACCATATTATAGGAAATGGTACATGCTAATCCTCTTGTTTTATTTTTGTTTAGTTTTTTTGGTCTTTGTTTTTTTTTTTCTTCTTCTTGCACAACCTTTCATCCATGACAAGTCCCATGATTCGTATGCACATTAGACTGACAGGCAGCCTTTACAGCCATAAACCCACAGCTGAACATGCACAAAACACTGCAGGAGCTCATACTTCTGAAATTCTCTGCAGTGGACTAGCACCACTGAGGGAAGGGTTTTTGTGTGATATTTTTTTAGTGTGGACAAGAGCAGGATGCAGGAGAATAAATCTAAAAAGCTGGGACATGGGTCCCAAAACAGGATTTTCCTACTGGATCTCGATTTGTTCGGGAGGTTAAATCCCAAGTGATGGGTGGGCAAAATACATTACATGTGATAAGTGTTTTTGTTTTAAGAAATACCAAGTGGAAATATATAAATATGATATGTAAGGCATTTAAAAAGATTATTATTCTGGGAAATTATTCAATAATGTTATATTGGCCCAATACATACATAACCTAATAATCAGTATCAAATACATATAGGAAACAGATAATAAAAAGAAAAATAAGACATTGCAACGGCCATAATATGTAGTTCCCATCAAATGATTGCCATGAACAGATATTTTATTCCACTGTTCTATTCACTAGAGCCACTTTTTGAGTAGCCTCCTTCTACTGTTTGTCATAAAAGGAAAGTTGCGGTCAGGGACAATAAGCCAGGTTATAATAGTGGTGGTGGTGTAAGTCGGTTGTGATGTGCCGAAACCAACGTTCGGGTAAGTCTGTAAAATGAGGGCCTGCCAAAATTGAATAGTTTAACAAAGGGAGTGGAAGGTTTACTGAACCAGGCAGTATCGGCCCAGAGGAAGGGGAGGCCTGTGTATTTATAGGACGGGTAACCCTTCCAACAACTACAGGCTCAGCCTTCCTATTTGTCATAATTTTTACTACTATTTAAAATAAAAGATTACAAGGAGCATAAGCCATGTGTATTTTTTGTAATGCATGTACAAAAGTAAATACTCTTGTTCTGTAGGGCAGCCATCTTTAATCCTACATTAGTTGGAGTGTTCCATATCCAATCATTTACCATGCATAACAGCTGATATCAGCTCATTGAGAAGTATGGATTCTTCTCATATCAGGATTTGTAAATACAAAATAGCTGTTTCCTACCTCCTTGGTCTTTGATCAGAAGCACTAATTATCCAACTAAAAAGGTATCAAAGATGGCTGCTCAAACTGAGCAAGTGTAAGCCAGGAGATTTACTGAATATATATATATGACAAGTGATTCTGCTGTCCCACGCTAACATCTCAGGTTGTTGTATGTCTCTTCTGGTTTAATATCAATAAGGATATCAGCACTTACTAATAAAAAAAAAAAAATTAAAAAGCGAATCCTGATTATTGCTCAAACTGCCAGAAAGTTTTTTTAATTCAATTATGTTATTGAGTACACTGATCACTTGGCTCAACATGCACCTGCAAGTAGTGGATGTGGTTGCTCAGTGTGAGTGAAAAACCCAGTGCGATGTGAATTCTGAAGATTCTGAATGTGATGTGGGTATTAAATATTTTTTGTGTGCAATGTCAGGTTTTGAATAGAGTGTGACATAGGTACCATGTATATGCTGTCAGTTTCACAAAACCTGGGGTGTCTGTCTGCACCCCATCTGGCACTAGAGTCTAATTTTTACAACAACTTTTTATTATACTAAGTGTCTGGTTGAGCCTGGTGAGAGTTGTCGTCCACAACATCTCAAGTAGTAAAAAGAGACATCTTGTCTTCGCTGTGGAATTGAACTCTGACCAAGCCAATGAGAAACTTGGTATAATGAAAGCCAGACAATGGTTGAGTAGAATGAAAGTTGTAGTATACCGGAAGCTGCTAGGTAGTGAACATTTTGCATAGTTGTCATCATATTCATTCACCCATTAAACTGCTGATGGAACTTGGCCCTGAAAAGGTTCAAGCGAACTCCAAGAGACAAAGAATTTTGAAATTTAAAATTAGAGACTGTTCTCACGTCTTTGCCACTGACAGTGATTTCTCTAGGTACTGTTGCATTATAATATTGTGATCCAATTGGAAATAGTCTCATCATCTTGTAGTCTATACTAACATTAAAGATTGGTGCTGTCGACCTTTCTCCTGAGGCTGAACCAATAATTGGTAACACAGAAGAGGCAGGTCTTTCCAAGAATTCCAGATCCTTCCCTACTGGGAGAGAGCAACAGCTACCCTTTCGAAAACAAACTTAAAGCTAATACACGCGTGTGTCTCTGTTGGGGAATGGTGTAGGAACCTGGTAAAAAACATGCAGAAAGGTGCCTGTAAAAATGTTTTATCTCTGTAAGGGGCCACTGCACTTAATAGTTATAGCTCCTTCTACTTGTTAACCCCTTAAGGACACATGACATATGTGACATGTCATGATTCCCTTTTATTCCAGAAGTTTGGTCCTTAAGGGGTTAATTGTATACAAGCCAATGTGCCCGCTCAATTTCAGGATCACTAGAGTTAGAACACTACACCAACCCTACTGTGTGACATAGGAGTGTGGTTAGCTTACAAATCACCTTCCAACGTAAACTGTACTCAAATGGGGCAAGCTTTTCCTACCAGCATCCCTTCCGCACTCCCTGTTACTTAAAAAGTGTTTTTCAGCCCTGTTAGCTTGAAAGCTTTTATTGGCACAGTCACATTGTTTTTGCATTTGAGACCATCTGTGCCACTGCAGTTTATTCACATATTTTGAGATATTTTAGTGAGATGAATACTGTACTCTGAAAATAAAGTATTACAGCAAACACCAAGTTGGTAAAGAGAGATGCTTTTTTTTTTTAGGTATTACTTGAGGTGTGGAGAGAGAGCTTAGCTTTTCTGCAACATGTTACCTACTGCTTGTGAAAGTGAAAAGGGAATTTATCATATTTTGTATCATTTAAATACACATTTTTTTAATTATGAGCAGATCTCATCAGAAGTAAAATTCTTCATAGAAATCCTCAATAACTGTTTTTTTTTTTTTTTTAGAAAATTTTGATATTGGGGATGCAGTGCAGATTCAGAGAGCAATCTGCTCATACCTATATAAAAATACACTAACAAAGATCAGATTATTATTTTTTTCATGTTCACTTACAGTAGTAAAGAGATGAACACGTTTCCTTTAGGCGTGAGCAAGCATTGTACTGGCTCGCATGTGTCCATGATAAAGCATTTCCATATGACCCCATTGCACCCTGCTGTTCCAAGCATGGGATTTTTCCTGTCTGATCTTTGCCAAATAGTGGCTTTGCCAAAAATATATAAACACATGTTTGTGCGAATGTGCATATGATAATCCTACAGAGATAGGAGAGATACTTTTATACTACCTACATACACTGTGAGATAGATAGATAGATAGATAGATAGATAGATAGATAGATATCATTTGATAATATAATATGTTTACAGCTATGTTTATTGTACCATTATCTACTAATCTGTACATATGTAAATGCAGTCCGTGAACTGGCCATTGGTAACAAATTCTTTAATTATAACAAATTCTGTACGTGCCTGAACACCTCCTGGCACCTTCAGTAATTTGTCCAAGAAGTTAGCTCTTAAAAACAATAAAAGGCACCACTCACCTATAAACAACTTCTGCAGGTTGTGTGTATCATGGGAAATGTAGTTTATACACATCTTCCATTTCCATTATTATTATTGGTATTAATACAGCTCCAACTTACTCCACAGAGCTTTACAAACGTTACAGAAGGGGAAATGTAAAAGCAAATTGGATAAACTATTACAAATTTTGCCAGTACGTTAGGTTGGAGAGGATACTGCTCCAAAGAGCTTACAATATAGAGGAGGATGGGTATGAAAACACAATAGAAAGGGAACGTAACCAAGTGACCTGGTGGGAAAGTAGCAGAGGTAAAAGGTGAGATTGGACCCATTAATTAGGTTAAGAGAGTATGGCAAGGATAGGCAACCTTCAGGGCTACATCTCCCATGCTGGCAAAGCATTAGTGGAGATGTAGTTCGTAATATCTTGAATGCTGACGGTTGCCTATCCCTAGAATTAGGTTATAGGTTACATAACCAATGATGTTACAGTTATGGTGCCATCAGTCAAGTGAACACCATACCTTGCTTCTTGGTCAAACCCCGCTCAATTCTGTGTAATACAGAAGATCCACTTCTGCATTAGCATGACCAATTTCATCCATATCTTAAAGTTAATTATTGGAATAATAAGGATGTTAACTTGTATTAATTAAATAAACGAAGTCTAAAGATGAAAATAGTCCCCACACCCCCTCAAGTTGCTTAAATATTGCAAACTTCATAGATATTATTATTTATATCTGATATCAGCAAAAGCACTTTCCCAGGTTGACATTATATTGCAGGTAGGGACTTATTGTATTGGTAGGGTCTACAATTGAGGCCTGAATTACCTTTTGGGCACAGCTAAGCTGACACCTTAGACGGTTGCAAAGCTAAGGCTGGCCTTCCATCACAGTAAACATGATTCCCTAACATTCCAAACATTCTTCAATAACCTAGATATGTTTCATATGTAGCATAAATAAAAAAATTGGGATGCAGATTGCTTTGCCACAATAAGCAATACATTTAAATCAATCCATGCATTGATCAAGCACGTAAACAAGATGCAACATTTAGGCCATAGTAGCTGGTAGAGAGCAAATAAAATGCCAACTCAGCTATTTTTTAATTTTCATTTTAGCGTCTTTCCCTAAAATGATGCAATTTAGTTACCAAATAACCAAAACTTACCATTTAGTGATTAAGCTGCTGTAAATGTAAATGAATCCAACTTTATCCATGATTAGAATACATATGCTGTAAACATACACATTTAGCATTCCATAGGCCACATTTGTTGCTTTATTATATCTGCCTTTTTAGACACCATCATCACCTCACAGCGCAGTCTCGCAGTGTGGACCTGGAGCAAACCATTTCATCATAAGAGGGGGGTATGCACAATGTATCTGCCAGCTTGTTTGCATTTCACACCACATGCTCAATAGCCGCTCTTTGACGTTAGACTTTGCCTTTGATTGTAGCAGCTGCTACCTCCTTAACAAGTACTGACACATTTGACTAGAAATTTGCTACACAGTACTGTATGTGCAGTCTGAAGGGCTACAAGAATCAAAGCAGAACTGAAACAACATGTTTTCTCTCATACAGGAATTGTGATTTGAGTTGTTTGCTGGAAATGTGGTATTTAAACAGTAACTTTAGTTTGAAAGACAAGCCTTATCATGCATAGGTGCGAATGTATGCACACACACCACACAAATATTATATTTGAATATGTACTAAGATATACTAAGATATAAACATGGGAAAAAATAATCATAGTATCTTGTACTATCTTTTTTTACTTGACTAACAGAATTTTGGACCTACAAGTTTTTGGGAGATTCTCACTTCATCAAATCTAAAGCATTTCTCATGTCAACTTCCTGCAAAAATATCAAGTGTAATGCAAAAAGCCAATAAGCCAAGCTGGTGAACTGGCTGAGATGGATATTTTTGTCATTTTTGGCTTCAGTGTACCAAAATTAGCATTTTCCTTGTCAATTCTCCACAGTTCCTTGATTAGCGGAAGCACTGTGTTATGCACGGTCAGTAATTTACAGAAATATAAAGCTTAACAGACATGGCCTTTGATGTGATTATACTTTACTATTTATCACTACTGATGATGGCAGCAAAGTAAAGATGAATTTATTTTATTGATGGCTATTTTACACTCATGCAAGCAAATAACTCTCCTTTCAGCAGTGTTTGGTATTGCAAATATTTCTGGGCCGGGCCCCCTAGAGTGAGGAACCTGATCGCAGCTGCGACCCCTGCGACCGTGGTAGGTACGCCACTGGAACCAGGCCTGGGTGCAGAGAACATGTTACGTAAATACTCATGCATGATATAGCAGATTTATGTTAACCCTGTAGTTGACGGTTTGAAACCATTCCAAATCTTTAGTTACGTGGCAGGGTTCAAACTAACTCCTATTGCTATGGTGTAGACGAAACTTATTATAAATAATAAGAGAAGATGAAAATGAATTAGGCACCCTCTCAACTTATAGGTAGTTGGATCAGGAGACTGGGTTTAAGGTAGGTGGATATACGCATAGATATATTAGGGTGTCTTGCCAAGGGACCCCTACTGGTGAGTTGATCTGTTTGGGATTTGAACTTGAGTTTCCCGATTCAAAGGGAAAAACCACTGGAAACAAGAAACCCCAGTTTAAATTGATTTCTAAAGTTTTGATGTTATCACTAATCTAACTAGCTGATATAGATCTACAGCTGTTTTTTTTTTTTTTTTTTTTCTGTCTGCCTCTAAAAATATTCATATATTTATATTTTTATAATGTAAAACAGAGCAGAAAGGGAAGATGTTCTGTGGTGGGTTAAAAGATAACATACTGTTTATATGGAGTTGACTGAGCTGTCAGTACCCTCTCGTGTTATCAGGTGCTGTAGGAATGCTTAACATAAAAGTATCTGAGATGCTTAGCTGTGAAGGGGCTGAGTATCACTGCTTGTAGCTGGCTCTTTGATCACACATGGCTCATGCCAGAAACCACTGTCTTTAATTGTATCCTTATATCTGGTAGGAGATACAGATTTGACACATGTGTAAGAGCCTCATTTTAGTGCCAGTAGCTGTCAATGTAATAACTTTAAAAATGCACAATATATTAGATAAATGCTACGATCCACACAAAAAAAAGCTGTAAAATACTTTTACCCTGCTGGAATTATTCAGTTCCTTACCACGTTTTGGACATTTTATTTTATATTTAGTGAACAGGACAAGCGATGGAATCATTAGACAATGCTCGCTTATTATAAGCATTAGCTTATGTTAAAGGCATTTTTTCAAAGGAAAATGGTCTTCATTTTATTTTTAAGTAACACAGAAGGTTTTGTTTTTTTCTAAATAGTTGCATCTCATTTTTATTGGTTAGTTTTTTGTTTGTTTTACTTTATCTTTGCACCTATTTCCATCTGCAAACTATAAGGATTCAATGGCCTCTGGGTCTATGTGTTGTATAAAAAAATTGTAATAATAATATTTTTACTACAGTTTTATTTTTAAGTTTTAAAACTTTTTTGGAAGATTATCATATTAAGGGGAACTATATTCTCCACTTTCTTATTAGGGGTTGTCTGTATTTTCTTTAGTAGAGGATCACTACTAATTTCATCCCCCTCCCCACCCCCACCCCCTCAACTTCCTACTTATTTTGCTGATTCAGTTTACCTCCATCAAATAGTTTAAATGTATTTCTTCACATGTGTGTTTTATTTAACTGCAGTAGCCAAAAGTGGCTCTTTACGGCCTTCAACCTCAGCACTAAAAGTGTTAAGGTAGAGAAAGCTTGAAGATCACACAAATGAACAGGAAATTAGAACCTAGTAAAACTCCTGACAAGTTATTTTTTTCTCCTCTTTGAGAGCGTCTCTGAGTATTTGAGAGATGAGGGGGTGTTAGCACACATTCATGAGATTTAGCTAGTGTTTCTGAAAATGTAAACCCCATTCATTTCATCACTTGCTGTATTTATTTATTTATTTATTTAAACAGGCAGCTATATACCTTTTAAACTAATGGGTTTATTTAGTAATTTCAGAATTTTTGTAAATTGAACTCTCAACGGCAAAATGTATAGAACAAATTTTGTAATTATTTACTAAACAGGGTAATGCTAAGAACTGACAAGGGAATAACTCCACAAAACCTGTTACTTCCTGGTTTGGTTAGCACAGTGGAGCTAAACTCCATAGGCAGCTATTGCCAAGAGCACCTGCCTTGCAAAGATGTTTCATTGAGCTGCATTGGGAAGTCTGCGATTGGACAGCCAATCAGAAAAGAGAAATGCGGGCTTTGCAAGAGGTTTTTAGGAATAACCCCAATGAAAAAATTAAAAGCATGCATGTTGTCTTTTGGGGTATATCTACTAAACAGTGCTTTTGATTTATTTTGTATTTGGACAGTGGAGTGTCTCTTTAACACTTTACATGTAAGTGTCCATGGGACTGCCTTATTTCCAAGTGCATCTTCCCCAGGTAAACGATGTACAGACACCCAACCATCCACCTGATTTAAAAGAAAATGTAGCTCATCAGACCAGACAACCTTCTTCCATTGCTCCATGGTCCAGTTCTGACGCTCACATCTCCATTAAAGGTGCGTTGGGTGGTGGACATGGGCAATCATGGGCACTCTGACCGGTCTGCGGCTATGCAGCCCCATGTGCATTAAACTGCGATTCACTGTGTGTTTTGACATTTTTCTATCATGGTCATCATATCGGTTTATCAGCGATCTGAGCTACAGTAGCTGTTCTGTGTGATTGCTAGCCTTCACTCCCCACGTCCATCAATGAATCTTGAGTGCTGGTTTACTGGTTGTCCTTCCTTGCATCACTTTCGGTAGATACTAACCGTTGCATATCAGGAACACCCAACAAGAATTGCCATTTTTTAGATGCTCTGACCCAGTCGTTTAGCCATCACTATTTGGACCTGTCAAAGTCAATCAGAGCTTTTCGCTTGCCCATTTTTCCTGCTTCCAACTGGTGTCATTTTAACTATATAATCAATGTTATTTACTTCATCTGTCAGTGTTTTTAATGTTGTGGCTAATCTGTGTAAAGTGTGTATACTAAAAAAAAAACTGCAAATGTGAATATATGTATACTGTCAAAACTTACATATTCTTTTGTCCTTTCTATTCTACATTGTTGAACTTTTTTTTATTAACATCTCATAACTAAAATGTTTTAAATCAAAAATAACAATACTTCTTCATTTCTTAAACACGTCAACATTATAAGAACTGGGATAGTGGATTCAAAAGGCTTTGCCTTAAGTTCTTTGTGTTTCTATTATCATTTAATCATTAGCCTCATTCACTATGAAATTTGCTAGGATTTCCACATTGCAAAATCTTAAACTATTTACTTACTGAACATTGTTTCTAAAAAAGATGTTGATGCAAAGGAACTGATGTATACAGGAGGAAATGTTACATAGATTGGAGACTGGGAACTCCTCAGTGGGGGAAATCCTGTTTATTATACACCTATTCCTAATCCAGTGATCCCTTGTTGGTTTATGTCTTGTGTAAAACCTCCCATTATGGCACAGCAGCTTTAACAAAAGTGTTGCAATTTGTTAACATGCAAAAATGACTGAACCTAACACTTTGCTAAGAAAATTGGACATTCTCTCTTATCTCTTATTGGACGCACTGCGTTCCAAGATGGAACACAACCATAAAGTTACAGATGTTATAGATTACTTTGAAACACATGTGCATCAGGGAAAAGATGCAGGGATTTATTCACTAAACACTTAATTGCAGTGAATTGTAGATCAAATTATAAACATTATGCCAACTGAGGTGATATAGAAAAATTCCCCAACTCATTTATAGTCACAATGTTTATACAGCCATAGTTTAATATTCAATGTGTAATTTACAGCAGTTTAGTGAGTAAACTTAAAAGGACACTGTAGACACCCAGACCACTTCAGCTCATTGAAGTGGTCTGGGTGCAATGTCCCATGTCCCTTAACCCTGCAATAGTAATTATTGCAGTTATTGAGAAACTTCAATAATTACTATCCAGGATTTACTCCACCTCTAGTGGCTGTCTACCAGACAGCCACTAGAGGGACTTCCTGGTTTGAAACTGACTTTTGGTCCGGTATCTGGTGCTGGAGGTCCTCGCACTCTGCATGAGGACTTCAAGAGTCAGATTTTTCCCCATAGGAAAGCATTGAATAACGGCTTTGTTTTCCTGGCACTATAGAATCCCTTGGTCTGATGTCTACAGCATGCCATAATTGAGGAAAACCCTGATGTATTTTATTTGCCCGATCCACTATGTGTAGTATGCATCTTACTGCAATATGTTAGCTAAAGTAACTGATTTGAAATAATTTTCCAACTTGGCCATAGACATATAGCTTAGCTATTTTTGTATAATTTTTCACTACAATTCAGTGTTTAGTAAATAAACACTAAAGGTTCGGAGAAAGCATGACAAGTTTACCTGCCACAATGCACCATAAATGAACTGGGTACATGAAGTAAATTCTCAAGATACACATTATTTATTTTTCAACAAAATTATAAAAAATTGGCCTACTGAGTCCAATGTAGTCCTAAAAGTAATTGATACCTCTATAGAATAACACACTCTTGTGCATTGTGTTCTATTATTTGGTGTCATGACTTGAGCAATACAAGCACTCTCTACAACTATAATATAGGGTTAATTATTTTAACCAGCCTACAATACTACACAGTGCAATAAAGTGACTACCGGTAATTACTCTGTATTCCAGCAGGGGGAGCTACAATCTTCATTTCTGTTTGTTTCGCTCTGAAGCTAACATATTCAATTACCATTAAACAGGCTTCAATAATTCTACACTACTTAATATTAGTTATTCACTAGGCTGCAGAAAACATACCTTTGTCTTGAAAGTCCTGAGGGTAGCTGAAATGAAAAAAAATCCAAAAAAAATCATGAAAACCATGGTATTATTTCATAAGAAGATATTTCATGTAATCTTTATTAATGGCCATTTAGAATGAAATCCCCTACTGTTAGAATCCACAAACTCTGCGCTATATTTCAAAGCAATGATGGCTCTTGGGATCTATTGACATGATGTTTACAGGGCAATCAGTAGTCATTGCTATTAAGAAATTATCCTTAGCAGTCTGTAACAGTCATTCAAGCATGTCTTTTAGCAATAGAATGAAAACGATTAACCTCTTAATTGCCACGGGGTTGACACTCGATGTGATTAATCTTAAAAATAACTGAAAAGGATGAAAAATTATCACATTTGTGTACGTAATGCAGGCAATCGAACGGTATATTTAGTTATTGTCTCTGCAATTGCAATTATTGAATTGATATGAATTGCATTTACTGAATTGATATGAAAATTGTAGCAATTAGGCTATTTATCAGACAAATTGCAACTAAATTGCCGCAGATGTGCTAAGGAACACTGTCAGGCTCCCTGGTGTCCCCTCCCTTAGTGCTGCCATTTCAGTGGTCCTCAGGAGCAGGCACTTACATTGCGATCTTCAGTTGGGTAAACAAGTGTTCCCCCAACCAAGGATCACTTAAATCAGGGATGGGGAACCTCCGGCCCTCCAGATGTTGTGGACTACATCTCTCTTGATGCTTTGCTAGCATTATGGATGTAAGAGCATTATGGGAGACGTAGGCAGAAACATCTGGAGGGCCAAAGGTTCCCCACCCCCGACTTAAATGGCAGCGTGTAGGGAGAGAACACCGGGACACCTGGCGGAGTTTCTTTAATTTAGGAATCTAATTAAGGAATCGTTTTACTACCATGTTTTACAGTACTGCACTGTGCACTCTGTGAGAGGACTTACATGCCCAGTGTTTTTAGGGGGAATATAGGGACGGTGAGGGCAATTGAGAATTCTGTGCCTACAGGCACATGAGATATAAATCTGGCATGTGCATACTTGAAAAAGAGAGTAGTATCAGTTTAAAATATTTGTAAACTATTTTATAAATATATGTACAGGTAAAAAAAGGAGCTGGTTACCTTGCCTTACAAGGTAATCTTACAGATTGTCAGTTTTATAAATCCTCATCAATATTGGAGAGTGGAAGGGTCCTGTTACGATACAAGGCAGGGAAATAAAGGTAGAGGAGTATTTAAGGTGATTCATAGGAGAGCTGGATTTTGTAATCTGTGCAAGAACATATGTTTAGAACAAGAGGTAAACACTATGAAGAAGGCTAGGTAATGTCAACAAATGTGGAATCGTTATTTTAGCATCATGCACATGGTAACTCCATACATTTTTTAAATCAGAAATGCCATATAAAACTCAAATATATAAATCACATTTTCACAAATTCCTTAAAGGGGAACTGTCATGTTTCTGGAAATTACATCACAGAATAAAACATTGAAAATCACCTGTAACTCGTGCTAACCCATGTGATAACCCTTTTTCTTTTAAAGTGATACTAAAGATTTAAGACTTCACAAATCAGCTAATTTATTTATTCTTTTAATCCTGGCAAATTGTTAACTACAAAGTTAAGTACAAAATTTATAACAATGACTTACAGGGCACTACGATGAAGGGCTGTTCCAGAACAGTGTGGATTCCAACATTTCATTTTACTTTATGAACATTGCAAACACATATTTGTCAGAAATAGCGGCTAAGTAAACATCATTCTATGCGGCACTCATATATATATATGATTACAATTCGTTTAGTTCCAAATGTACATTCAGGCAAATTTCGTGCAATTCGGATATTTGGATGCTTACAAATGTCCAAAGTTCGAATTGCGAGGGGCGGGGCCGGGCCGCCAAGCCGCATGGCAGCAGATTAACAGGGCTCCCTGCCCAAACAAACTAATGTGGCTCTGAAACGACCACAGAAGGCACGAAGACCAGATTGCCTGCTGAAATAATGAGGAGGATGACATCAGCTTTACAAAGATACCGATCAGACCCGAAAAGCAGGCTGTGAGCATCGTAAAGGACTTTCAAGGCCTACCCAGGACCGCAAAACCAGACCCGGGTGACCATGAGCCGGCCAGAATACATGCCGATCCAAAAAGAGAAAAGCAACTTACTCTGGCAACGGAAGCTGCTGGCTCGGGCCACGGCCCCGCTCCCCCCACCCCCCGGCCGGTGGGGTTATCCGGCCTCATGGAGGTGTCACACGCCGAGACGGGAGCTCCCCGTGCTGGGCCCAGACTGCCCTCCTGAACTGGCAAAGGCTGCCGAAAAGGAGCCCGCCAGTAAAAGAGCTGTGAGGACCATTTTAAACACAGGCTCATTACGACGAAAGAACGTCATGAATGGGACTATTAGCGGCTCCGGAAGGGCTGGCAAGAGCGGCACATGTGGCCACGGATGACCACGGCAACTAAATGTTATCCCCGACTACCTGCCCACCGAAGGAGTGACGACCTGGACTTACCGAGTCTGTGGGGGTCCTCGGGGAGTCCAGTCCCTGGTGCTGTGAGTCCTGTGGATCAGGGGGATGCGGGCCTTCCGGCGGACCGGTGGCCGTGAGGGACACACATCGCCCCCAAGTGTGTGGCCGGTGCCGGGAGAGACGGGGGCCTACACTCCAAAGAAGCCTGAGAGGTGCTGGGGAGGTGCAGGGGACAGGGGGCGCTCAGACCCTAGGTGTGGGGTGTGGGGGTTCTCTAGCACATGTATTGTATACAGTGTATATAATGAAATCCCATAGAGTACCATCTATAGACCACTATATGTAACGCAGACATATTAACTCCAGATATTTTCTAGAGCACTTTATCTCACAGTACTCACACCCTTTTGGTAATTTCTTTACCAATTTTAAATCAATTTATAATTTAATTTTCTGTCCCAATAAAGGTTGATAGCCCCCCCTTTTTTTCATGTGACGTTGACCTTAAGAGGTATATATTTTGAGAATGAGTATGGATCCCACTTATTATGTGTAAGTGGTCTTCCATTCCATTCCATTCTCTTCCTTTCTTTGTGTAAATTGACTCTGGGGTTAAGCCCCTTATACCTCTTGTAACCTCTATAGAGACTGTGAAGTTGGCTAGCCTAACACCCAGTATCCTCTATCTTTTTATGAATCTAGAACTAAAAATACGAGTTTTGTGTGGAGAGGCTGAATAGGCAAATACAGTCTCCCCACATACAATATACCTCTCCAAACAGTCAGCCTGTTATATCACTCCCTCCCTCATACACACAGTCACCCTGTCACAGTCACTCCACACAATCAGTCTGTCACATCACCCTCTCCCAACACACACTCACCCTGTCACATCACCCCTTCCTCCACACAAACACCCTGTCACATAACCCCCACAAACTCTCAGTCACCATATCACAGTCACCCCACACACTAACTCCTCACACACAGTCACTATGACACAGTTATTCCCTACACCAGGGGTTCCAAACCTAGTCCTCAAGTACCACCTGACAGTCCACAATTTAGGGATTACTATGTTGTGTCTAAAGTTTTTTTTTTTTACTTTCTAAAAACACCTTAGACACAACTAGGTAATCCATAAATCCTGGACTGTTAGGGAGTACTTGAGAATTGGGTTGGGAACCACTGCCCCACACTAACTCCTCACACACAGTCACCACATCACATTCACTTCCCACTCTTATCCCTCACACACCGTGACATTGCCAAAGCCACCCTGTCACAATCACCCTCATAAGCACACAGCCATCCTGCCACAGTCACCCTCATAAGCACACAGGCACCCTAAGGTACAGGCACCACCCCACAGACAGTAATCCTCATACTCACACAATTACCCCTCACACACAACAAAAGGATACTCACTGCCAGACAAACACATACACAATATCAGATATGCACACACAGGTACCAATACACACGGACAGACACACATTGTAATTGCGTGACTGTATCTTTCAATGTATGTGTGTGCATTTGTGTGTCATTGTGTGTTTCTATTCATCAGTGTGTTTTTGTGTTTATGTGCATGAATCAGAGTGTGTATGTGTTCATGGAGTGTATATATGTGCATTTATTAAAGTGTATATATGCATGCGTGTATCAGTTTGTGAATGTGCGTGCGTGTCTTTGTGTATGTTTGGCCAAACTGGCAACATGACTGCAATGTGAGAGTGATATGGTATTGGTAATGTCATGGTAATGTGGCAATGTATACAATATACACAGGGATATAGATATATATACATAAATATATATGGGGGTGTATTTTCCCGAAAACTGCTTGGTAGTAACCGCTTTAAGGCAGGTGTGTCATAAAAGTAGGCCCAAGATATTGTTTAACTACAAATCCCATAATTTGCCCACCTGAGGATGTATTATGTGAGCTGTAATCCACTATTTTACAGGGTGCAGTTTAACAGCACTGCTTTAAGGATTCCTACCTGTCTAATCAGGGCCTTGATTAATATTTTAATATTTTTTAAATATCATTTTAAATGTTTATGCAATGTATTAAACGAGGGCCAAGATGAGATAAAGTTAGATAATAGTTTTATAAATGTATTTATTATTTGTGTTATCTGAATCAGAAGAAGCAAAAACACATGTGCAACATAATATAAGAGAATACAATATTAAAGTATACATACTTCTGTTTAACTTCTTTTATCTTCTTCAGCAAAGCGTCTCTTTTGTCCTTTGACTTCTTTGACAGGCTCTCCCCCTTTAGAAACTCTGATACAAATGTTTCCAAGTCTATTAATGAAAAACAGAACAGGTACATAAATTAAACCCAAAGACTGTAGCTAATAATGTTATTTGTTAAGGGCATTTTTGCTGTAATGATCATGCAGTTTTATCAATTATTAATTATTTCCTAGTCAGGTGGTTGTGTTTACTAATATCAGAAGACAAAAATCAACCATATAGAGCAGGGATAGGCAACCTTCTGCACTCCAGATGTTTTGGACTACATCCCCCATAATGCTCTGACGCCCACAGTGCTGGCAAAGCATCATGGGAGGTGTAGTCCAAAACATCTGGAGTGCCGAAGGTTGCCTATGCCTATGATTTTTCTCATGAAACTACACACTGTTATAGTTTAAAACCATATTGCAAAGTGTAGGCTAAGACAACAAAGCTGTGACTATAACCAAGTAGGAGATTTTTATTTTCTTTACACTAAATTTAGCAATTATGTTTTTAATAAAGTGCAATTCGATGTTTAGTGAATAAATATCCAAGATATGAATAATTAACTTTTTATACATATACTTATATTTCTTAGGTCAAAGTAGTCAAATTGTCTGAGTTGCTAACTTACTGAAAATGACTGGTTTGTGAATAAATGATGAAAGACTAATAACATGTCAAACATTTAATTACAATAGATGATGTACTTAAATTCTGGTTCATAAGGGGTTAATTCACCAGCAAAGCGAGGGCAGGATTATCATAGTAGCCATGACCACAATAGCAGATAATGGTGATCACTAAACCGGGAACCAGGGAGAACTGACTAGGGAATTGCAAATTAAATTTTAGACCAAAACAGCAAAAACTGGAAAACAGCTGAGTTGGAGTTTTCCAAATGGCTGTTTTGGGATAAAATTTGCAATTCTCTTGTCAATTCTCTACAGTTCTTGGATTAGTCAATAACCCCAAGAGAGTTTCAGATGTAGCCTACCCTTGCTATCAACAGTCCTAAAAATAGCTCAAATTCCCTTATTTTTTTAACACGTACTGTACCAAACATGCAGAAGATAAAAGCTCAGGCAGAAAGCAGCTTATTCCCAGATGTTAGATTATTAGTTTTATCCTCGGGGTGTAATTTTACCTTTAGAGCGATACTATTCTTGGAACTCAAATGGCTACATTCTTTCTGTTAAAAGCTGAAGATCTTCTCCTTGTTTTACCTCCCAGTCCACCTGTCCCTTGGTCATGGTATAGTTGTACACATACACATGGAATAAGCAACTCAGTTACTGAATATTAGTCATACCAGGTGACATGTCGAATTGCATGTTTATATTGTTTGGTATTGCTAGCAGGTATAAAATTACCAACCTGTTAAGTACTGGCGGTTAGGCAACACCTTTGTGTTTTGATTTACTTTGTATTTCATTGGTCATTAACCCCTTCAATACAAATCAATTTGGGGGGGAAAAATGACCCATACAATTCTTTCTTGTTGCTCAACTGAGGCAGTTTAACTTTGTCAGTTTTCCAACCTGCACTCACAGCCTATCATTGGCATCCAAGGTGGGACGATTTGCTACAATTACCACTGTAGTTAAATCTTACTCGCAGAGTTGTTTCTGTAAATCATGTTTGTTGCAGAGATGCTTCGACTGCTCCTCCATGAGCTTCTCAGGCACAGTTAGTAAGCACTTATTTTGCAGCTAAATTTGTTTGCAATACACAGCGTTGATTTGCAAGGCTGCCAATCATGTATACAGCGTTGCAGTATGGAGACATATATTTTTACACTCATGTATACATAACATGGATGTATATATATGTTGTTGGTATTGATGGGTAAATTAGGTAAATTTACTAGGAAAAAAATGGCATGATAGTCATAATTATATAGAACTGATCAAACGAGAGTCGGGTGTAAGCATCCAGTAAGCAACATGTTTAATAATAATAATAATAATAACAACAAAGTGAACCAAGAAAGATACATTGAGATATTCTCTGGTTTCCAAGTACGTCCTGGGGATGTTACCTTTGCCCAACATCCAGGGGATGTTACCAATACCCAATTTAATGTTACTCATTAGCTACTTCGGAATGATGAAGGGTCAACCCTGCCGGGAATTGAACCTGCGTTTATCACATTCATTTTGAATAATTTATATTTGCAATGATTTTACAACAGAATATTGAAGTAGTCTTTAGCTTATTTAGCATTAACACTATTTAATTTGTCTTGCAAGTTTGAATTAGTGTAGGATCCAGCGATATTCGGGTACTGTGAAGTGGGGGTGGGCTTAACACAATATGGCCGTATGGTGGAACTGAATCCCCAAATTTGTTTGCTGGGCTAGTTGGTTTTAAGTAGCCTTAACTGTATTTTTATGTGTGCACTGTTCCTTAATCTGTATTATGTGGTAATTGAAACTGCGACCCCCAAGGGTTGAACAGATTCTGATGATGCATTAGTTTGAGAGTATACCTTCTGCAACATTTTGTAGACAAAATTGCATCACACATTTATGTGTCACATACTTTACAAATAGTTGTAACTGCTCTTTAGCACATAGATAAGCATCTTGCAACTACAGCTTGGGGCGCTGTTGGTTGGAGCACTGGACACTTTATACACAGGACTAATTTGATGAACGAGAATTTTTTTTTTAATACAGTATATAAAAATTGAACAATTTCTTACTCATTTAGTGCAACCAGCACTTACTTATAGGCATGTAAAGCGAAAGAAACTGAAGAAGTGAGTGTCTTTAAAGATGAAAGATAACAAGATAGTAACTGCACACTGATATGATAAATATTTAACAGAGGAAAGTGCAAGTGCGGCAAATTGGGCGGAAAAACTGTGACAATGAATACTCAAAATTACAAAACTGACAAAAAAGGACAGTACAAACATAAGTAAAAGAAAACAACCAATGAAATAGTGCAATGCTACAAAATCAAAATTCTGGAGATTCTGGGGTGTTTTTACTAAGGTGGAAGAGGTGGGGAACTTGAGAAGAAAATTGAAAATCACAAATAGGCAAAGTGCAAAAACACGGCTGGTTTTCCATTCCAGCTATTATGTTGTGTAATATATTTGTCTTTCAATCTTCCTTTGCCCGATCTCCAGAATTCCTTGATTTAGTTATAATTCTCAATATGTGCAGCAAAGTGAGCTGTTACTCATACTCACAATGCACGATCAACATTATTGGGTGACTGCACATCTCCCTTCTGCAAAATGCATTTATTTGTACAGGATTATGTGAGATATAGATACTATTATAGTAGTATGTGAATGTATTAAACTATCCATTAATGCTCTTACTGCCATAATGCTGGCAAAGCATCATTCGAGATGTATTCCACAACATCTGGATTGCAAAATGTTGCCTATCCCTATATAGTTATTGAAATTAGTCTATTTTGTTAAGAAACTACTAGTGGCCATTTGTGGAATTGCTTGTTAGAATAAAATTCACATTCTCCCCTGCCACTTTTGCCAGTCCACCAGAGCAGGATTAAAGGGATACTATAGGCACCAAGACACTATAGGCACTCCAGCTAATTTAAATGGTCTGGGTGCAGTGTCCCAGGTCCCTTAACCATGCAATAGTAATTATTCCAGTGTTAAATAAACTGCAAAAATTACCTTTAAGGGTTAACTCCACCCATAGTGGCTGTCTACCAGACAGCCACTAGAGGGACTTCCGGTTCGTTCGTAACTGATGCTGGACGTCCTCACGATATGCATGAGGACATCCAGCATAATGTAAAACCCCATAGGAAAGCATTACACTTCCTTTCCTATGGGGGAAGTACAGACATGCGCATTAGGTCTCTGTGCTGGTTGACATCAGCAGGGGAGGAGTGGAGGCAGAGCCTGAACCAGTGCCTCGGGATATCGCTATGGGCTCCATACAGCAAAGTTGTCAGTATTTCACAAATATTCAAGGAAAATTACAGCTTTTATTTTATATTCAACTACACATATAATGTCCTTAATATATGCCCTAACGAGATAATATCGCAATCTTGTACCTACAGGGTTATTCACTAGAGTGAGAATCAGAGCAAATTTAAAGAGAATTTTAAATTTAAGGCCAGAGAAGCTAAACTGTTAGCGTAGAAAACTTAGAGAACTTTTCCAGTTTGGCTTTTTTGACCTTAAATATGAAATCCACTTTGAATTCACCTTTAACCCCTTAGTGACCAGACCACTATTTAATTTTCTTACCGTTTGGGACCAGGGCTGTTTTTACATTTCTGTGGTGTTTGTGTTTAGCTGTAATTTTCCTTCTACTCATCTACTGTATCCACACATATTATATACAGTTTTTCTCGCCATTAAATGGTCTTTCTAAAGATACTATTATTTACATCATATCATGCACTAATTCTACAACCATTCTTTGTCAAACTTTTGGGTAGTCGTTTTTATGTACTTTAGGCATGGATTCTCAGTTCCTGTTATGTGTTGCTGACACCCCAATATGTGTTCAGCAACATCTCCCGAGTAGACAGTTCCCCCAATGTACAGGTTTTATGGGTTTTTGCAAACTTACAGGGGTCAAATGAAGGGCTTTCCCCTTTTCCATGTTTGCGCATTGAAATTTGCCAGATTGGTTTGCTGGGCCTATGTTGCCTTTGAGACTGTATAGCAGCCCAGGAATGGAAATTAACCCCATCATGGCCCACCAATTGTAAAAGTAGGCACTCCATGGTATTCAAAATGGGGTATGTTCAGTCTTTTTTAGTAGCCACTTAGCCACAAACTGCCCTTTTACTGGTGATTTCATCGTCGTGATAAGTTTTACTGTTTTAAACACTTATATTTGTGTTCAGCGAAGTCTTCCGAGTATAACAATACCCCCCATATAAAGGTTTTATGGTGTTTTGGAAAGTTACAGGGTCAATATATGCTTGCCCAATTCAGTTTGCCAGATTGGTTTGCTGGGTCTGTGTTACATTTTGAGACCATATGGTAGCCCAGGAATGTGAAATAACCCCATCATGGCATACCAATTTAATAATGGAAGCGAATTAGGGATAACAACACACGAAAAGGACTTGGGAATTGTTATAGACAACAAACTATGCAACAATGTGCAATGTCAATCAGCAGTGGCCTACTTTTGATATGGTATTAAAGGGACTCTTCAATGCGAGGGGGAAAAAAAAACAGTTTTCCTGGCACTAGAGAATCCTACAGTGCCCCCCTCCATCCTGCCCCCCCATCCTATGTTGCTGAAGGGGTTAAAACCCCTTCAGATACTTACCTGAATCCAGCGCAGATGTCCCTCTGTGCTGGGTCTAGCTCCTCCCCCGCTGACATCCGCCAACGGGGGAGACCTAATGTGCATGCGCAGCAATGGCCTCACGCGCGCATTAGACCTCCCCACAGGAAAGCATTATTCAAAGCTTTCCTATGGGGATTCCGGCGATGCTGGAGGTCCTCATGCATAGAGTGAGGACTTCCAGCGTCGTTTAAGCGACCATAAAGTCGTTAAAGAACCCGAAAGTCCCTCTAGTGGCTGTCTGATTATAAAAACTGTAATAATTACACTTGCAGGGTTTAGGGTGATGGGAGGTGGCACCCAGACCACTCCAATGGGCAGAAGTGGTCTGGGTGCCTGGAGTGTCCCTTTAAGTGCAGGCTTATGTACAGCTCCATGTAAATACTACCCCACATTATTCTAGTCCAGACTGTCAGAATTTTACAACCAGCACTTGGTATTACTAAAGTCTAATAAATGTATTATTAGGAAAACATCTTATAATATCACATCTCTCACATTTTATGCTTCTGAGTAATGTTAAAAACAGATTTGACTGTATACGGTATATAGATTTTACGAAAATGTTCCGGTAGAGTAATACATGGAATATATAATGTAACATAAATGCAATTATTTGGCTTTTATTCAATAACTCTAAAGGCGTTTCTAGGTGTGCCTACAAAGTATCCATGAAAGCAATAAACTATGAGATTAAACATGTTGCTAATTGCTGTATGAGATTTGTTTTCTATGTTTGATTCCCCCCCTGGCAATATATGTTAATATGACAAGATAAAAAGAACTTGATATGATATAGCATGCTATCACGTGTGTGATTACATATTGTCAAAATACTTAGGGGTCATGTTAAAGAGGTAGTATATCACTTTCATCCAAAAGTTTATAAAGTTAAAGCTTTGTGCGTCTTTTCTCAGTGTAAGAGCACTAACCTCACAGGCCCTCGAAATGTATTTTGCTCTGTGACAAAATGAGGTCAGTGAGGAGGAGAGTTCAAGGGGTTATGCCCTAAACTCAGGATTTTAGCAGAGTTGCAAAACTAAGGATAAAATAGGCAAGCTATGGTTATAGCTGTTTCAAGTTTATCTATTTTAGTCTCAGTGTTGCCATGTCAATTAAGGCCTCGATTTTATATTTTTGGATACGCTTTTGAAATAATTTAATATTTTTGGATAAACTTTTAAAATATCTTTTAAAAAATGTAATATCAAAAATATCTAACTTAGAAAAACATATATTAACATATATAACAATACTAAAATGTTACAATATTTTTCAAAACATTAAATCATTTTAAAAGCTCACCCAAATATATTAAACCATTTGAAAAGCTCGTCCAAAAATATTAAATGCAGACATAAATTTGCTAAAATTCAGAGCTTTGTAAATAAGCCTGAGTATATAAGCGAATGGGTGCATCTTTCTAACTGCATTCTCTATGGTGGCTGGGTTCTGCATTTAATCTAGAATTCACCGAATTACAATCCAACTGGAAGTGAACAGATCAACATTAAAACATTCTTCAAGATAGAATCGGTTAATATTTTCTTTTGTATGTTTTGTAACATTTGTCAGAGATTTTTTATTGTTATTATTACAAAGTATGTTGTGTCCACACACATAGAAATTAATATATGTCTGCGTGTATGTGTTTCTATAAAACGTCAGTAAAATGTAGGAAAACATAAATCTGGCTCTATCTCCCGTAGCATGGTGATACAATAAATAATGATACGTTTAAAGCAATTTGCCAGGTCAATTAATTTGAGTCCACTCCCACTGCCTTAGCCATTCTTTCCCTGGTACAAAGGGCCAGAATGAGTTTCAGCAACATTTACACAGGAATCAGGTTAACCAGGAAAGTCTAGCTCAGATAAGCACAAAAACTATCAAAAATGTTAACACAACATTCCTTCCGAAAATAGATAGCAATATTTGTTTAGCTACTGTTTACATTACCAATCTCAACTGCCTTCAACTTCCCTCCAGAGAGAAAATGTACTCATATACTTAAAGGAATAGTTAATACAAGCAGTCAGGGATCTGTGCACTGATAAGTGATAACACACCATTTACAAATTACTTAGTGTCAATTACACAGAGAAATGATTTGTGAAAACAGAGATAGAATACACCACAAGCACTTGGGTAAAGTATAGCAGGGGAAAAATGTTTTAAAATGAAATTGGATGATCATCTTCAGTATTCTAGACTGTTGAGATAAACGACTTGCGCTTAATGTATGTCCATATGAAACGTGCGTGTTTATATATTGATGGATAATGGCAGGCAGAGATTTTACACATTTGACTCCCCTCCTTGACACGGCACACTTGTGTATGAAAAATGGATAATAATTTTAATATCTAAACAAACCAAAACTGAAGTGTCCGTTTTAAACTATTGGGTAATATCATTCATCATAAACAGCAATTTCATTTTTTTTTAAGAACAGTAAAGATACAGTTAAATGATTAATGCCTTAATGACTAATGACATATAATGACATATTATGATTATTAACATTTAATACTATAGTGGTTAAGTGACATAAATATAATTTAAAGGGTCACTCTTAGTGCCATAACCACTTCATCATATGTAAGTGGCTAAGGGGCAAATACTCTGTCCCTGCAGCTTGTTTAAAAAAAATTAACTCCATGCATAAGTAAAAAAATATTTGTGTGTAGGCAGCCTTCCTGGACTGTCAATCAACTAGTGGGAAGACCTTCTTCGTGGCTGGTATTATCAGTATTGTGCAACTTTTGCAAGACATTAAGGGATAAATCGAGAAGCTTTGAACAGAAGATTTATCCTCAATGCTTCTTTGTGAGAAGCTTTATATTAGATATTGCTCAACAATAACAAGAAGGTAAGTGCTGGGCAAAAAGGGATGGCTCTTCATTAGCTGCAGAGGCCAGTTTTTTGGGCTTTGTGAATATTTGTGAAAATTTTAGACACGTGCAATTTGTTTCGGTCCAAATGAAAATTTGCCTGAATTTCGGGCAATTCGGAAATTCGGGTGCTTCCGAATGTCCGAATAGCTGAATTGCCGAAGTGCCGAATTATCGAAGTCCCGAAGTGCCGAAATTACCGTATTTCCAAAGTGTAGTAGTGCCGAAGTGCCGAATTGCTGAAGTGCCGAAGTTCTGAAGTTGCCGAAGTTCCGAGGTGTCAAAGTGCCAAAGTTTCAAAGCACAGTATTGCCTAAGTACTAATATACTTACCCAGTGAAAGAAGAAGAATGTTACATTGTATACAATTTAAATTAAAAGTATACAAACATAGCCAGGATTCAGCTGTAAGCATTTGCAACACTTACAACAATCAAGTAACACACATTCATATAAAATGTAAGTTACTTGGCCAGTCAATGTAATGACAGGAATGAATTAGTAGATAACTCCCTAATTCCCACGGTATTAGGGAGCTAGCTACTAAAAGGCTGAAAGACCTGAATTGGTCTTTCAGCCAAATTTACTAATACTAAGTAAAGATTACTTAGTATTAGTAAATTATACCCCTACTCGCTATATCATGAGTAGGGGCATGTCTAAACCCCTAGTCACCCCCTCCCCCAAAAAATGAACCCCTACCTACCCCCCTCACCCTAAAAATAATGAGGGGGGGACCTTTAACTAAATACCTGTAAAAATAAAAAATAAACTTACCATTTGATGTTTTCTTTCTTCTAAAATCTTCTTTTTTCAGCCCCAAAAAAGGGCAAATAAAAATCCATAATAACCGACGCAATTAGAAAAACAAAACAAAAAAAACAGAGCGCAAAAAAATAAAATAATCCATCTTCAGCCGGCGAGGGCTCAGAGCAGACTGAGGCTTATAAATTAGGCTCAGATCCATCCAATCAGAGTGCTCTGACAGGTAAATGAAGAGACTGACAGGTAAGTCTCTACATTTACCTGTCACAGCACTCTGATTGGTTGGTTTGAAATCCACCAATCAGAGTGCTCTGTGTCATTTTACACAGCGTGGGAAAGTTCTTTGGAATCTTTCCACGCTGTGTAATTTGACTCATAACACTCTGATTGGTGGATTAAGTAAGAGAGTTAAAGGTTCCCCCCTCATTATTTTTAGGGTGAGGGGGGTAGGTAGGGCTTCATTTTGGGGGGGGAGAGGGGTGACTAGGGGTTTGGGGACCCCTAGTCACCTGGGGGGTTGTTAAATTTGTATTTAGGGCCCCCACCCTCCACTCAGGGGTGGGGGCCAGGGGGAGGACATTAGGTCGTCCCCCCAATTTGTATTTAGGGCCCCCATCCCTGAGCAGTGGGTGGGGGCCCTAAATACAAATTTAACACCCCCCAGGTGACTAGGGGTCCCCAAACCCCGAATATTTTCCCTATGCACATGTCTAGCAAATTTTAGTAAACACATTTTTTTCTGCAATAAATTATAATTTGCTATATACATTTTTGGACACAGAATGTTAGTCGAAGCTAGACTCCAGATAGCTTTGGAATCACTAGGCTACTCAGATATTGAAATCACCTCCACCAGACTCCTAATAAACTGCTTCATGGATGGTCTCCTCCCTCCCATAAGGACTGGTCTCCAGAATGCTACACCGGAATGGAGGGCCCTTGATCACGGCTCCCTAGTTAAAGTTGCTATGGGTGTCAAATTTTACTTTGCGTACTCCATGGTAGGAATCCCAGGCTTAGCACTGTATAATACCTGAGTAATTAATGCCCTAGCCTGTTCCCTCGCCAAAGGTTTAAATGCAACCTCCCAGGCCCTGGAGGAACTTCTAATGGATACCCAGGTTAATAAGGTGATCATTGAGAATAGAGCAGCCATTGATTATTTACTGTTGAAATATGACTTAGGATATGAAGTTGTTAAGGTTATGTGTTGTTTTAACCTCTCTGATCATGGGACCATAATACACGAACACATACAGAACTTACACAACTTGGTGAAAGAAATTAAGCAAGACACCGGGTTATTTGAGGTACTGGAAACATGGTTGAGCTTATTGATTAAGAAAATATTGTACTTGTTGTTACTATCCGTTTATCATAATGGTGATTTTTCTCACTTTTTTTTTTTTTCAATTCTTTATTTTTGACGTGCAAATACATAGTACAAGCAGGCGAGAGGTGCCCCAACAGCAGTCCTCAGGCTTTTCCACGTGGAACATGTGGGGTACATGAATATCAAGCACATTTTTTATATTGTTATCAGGCGTAAACAATTAAATTTAAACATAGAGTGAAGGTATATGAACGTTAGATCTTTGCGAAGGCCATGTTAGAAGCCACCTAGTTAGTGCATTGGAGTGTCATTAGTTTTACAAAAAGCCTCTCATTTTAACAACATATCGGACTAATCACACTGCTGTAACATACATTTTCGGTGGCATTAGATATTACTGCACATTCCAAACACATATACAGAAGGTGTCACTGGTAGGCTTCAACACAAACATAGATTTTATCGTTTTATCATTAGAGTGATCAGTTTATCATTAGAGTAAACATTCAGGCAATGCGTGTAAACTGTAGATATGAGTATGTTAGGCTAGGTATACCAGCTATCATATTGCGCTTAAACGATATGCTCATAATTGGGTGCTTGGTAGAAGTGCGTAGGTCGCATTGCTTAGCGGCAGGCTTAGGGAGCCATGGCCCCCACCCTGCGGTGTACACTAGTGAGAGATGTGGGTCTGGTCTGGTGTCCC
Source organism: Pelobates fuscus (assembly GCF_036172605.1). NCBI lineage: Eukaryota > Metazoa > Chordata > Amphibia > Anura > Pelobatidae > Pelobates > Pelobates fuscus. Next base: position 319,109,150 of record NC_086320.1, on the reverse strand, counting down.
CATATAGGCTTGCCGTGTGTGCGGTAAGTGTGTGCAGATGTTTGTGGTCTGCTGGTTAGGTAGGTGGCTTTGCTCCTATCCTTTGTATGCGTGTACTGGTACGAAACCTGTCGGTTATTGGTGAGTCGCTCAGCTAATTTACATGCATACCCAACATTCTGGATCAATTGCATTAACGTGTGTCCGGGGCAGTTCTACTGTTTCAGGGTACAAGTATCACAGTTCGCTATGAGGGTGGCCCTGTGCATGGCCGGAGCGAAAACAAGATTTTCATTAGTGGATATTTAGTCCTATTTACTGTGGCTGTCTGCGCCATTGTACAGCAAAGACTCTGTCCCTCTTGTGCTCTGTGTCGGATTCCAGCTCAGGGGGTGATGTGAGGGCTGGGGGCAGCGTCGAAGCAGTTTCCCCCCCAGAGCCCGGGCTGTTTGGCAGGCCTGCACCTCTTGGCCTTGTAGCTGGGTCCTCGGGCAGGAGGTTGCAGTTTTCTTCCTCGGTCCCTGCGTTTTGTCGCCGCCAGCGGTGTTGAGTCTGCAACATTAGTGGCCGGTGCTCCTGGGTAGCGTCCCCGGTGGCCTTCAGCTCGGAAGGGCCTTGTAAGTAGGAATGAGGAGTTGGTGTGAGAGGGGCGCCTGGGGGGTCCCGGTTGTTCTCTGTCCCCTGTTCAATCTGGAATAGTATAAGTAGTGCTGGTGATGTCAGGAGCCTGTTCCAGTGGCTGTTATCTGCCCCAGCTCTGCTGTGTCGCCTCTGATCCCCACCACCTAGAGCACGAGGAGTCAGTCGGCCGCCATCTCAGGGTGCCGTGTCCAGGCCGCAATTTTCCGCAGGATGGGTAAGTGTGGTAAAGTGTAGCAGTGGTTTGCCATGGGAACCGGGATGACCCCCGCCGGTCCGGGGGGGGGACGGGGCAGCGGAGCGCCGACCGGAGAACTGGGAGAGCGGCCGTCTCACCCCAGCTCAAGCCTTCCTAGGCCGCAGACCTCAATCAGGTTACTTTGAATCCGGATCGGAACTTGAGGGGTATCCCCGTGTTCAGCGGCAGCTAGTGAGTCCTGTGGATCCAAAATTAGGGCTGTAGCTGTGATCGGATCGCCGTTAGCACCGATATTCCGGTTCTGGTGCAGGAGCTCAGACGACATGCGTCTGATCCGGTCGGCGGTCAGGCCCCGCCCCCGATTTTTCTCACTTTTAAGCTCATTTCTTGTCTACTAATATCTATGTGTAAAACCAAATCTACTGTTGGTCGAACCTTAACCTATACGCCTGTTTCTCCTACTTCTGGAGTCTACAGCGCTTAACTGATGAAGAAAAATCTCCTCAGCTGGTTCTTGGGTTGCCCAGTCTAAGGGAACCGTGGTGAAAATGTAGTGAAAGTCCCACATGTGACTAGCACACCTTGAAATACCTTGGACAATTGGGTGACCCTTGGATCAAAAGCTACAGATGCCATTTGGTCCAGTCTGTATTAAAATTGGCTAACTTGGATCATGATATTCTTAATGTGTAAATTAACTTTGTCCTACATTAAGTTCTTTTTCTTGTAAAAACTAGCCCCCATCGGAGTACTTCTGTAAACTGCTTATCTTTTGACATTTAGAAATATGTCTCTTCTTACATTCCTTTCATTTAACGCAAGCACGTATCCTCTACTGTTTAAAGCTGATCTCCCCCAATTAAAGCAAGAAGCAATTCTTCTGGATTCACAACTATCACGTGTCGTGTGCCTTATTGGTTCTCCAAGCACTTGAATGGATTTGGGTTACCCTGAACATAATTAAAGGATGGTTTATCCTTGACAAACCTTCCACAGGTCTGGACAAGTTAGATTCCCATTCACTTGTCCTGAGATGGACGTGTCTTGGCTGTGCCCGGTCCATGTCATCAAGGCAAAGATTTTCCTGATATTTTATATTTATTCAGCACTCTACCAATACCTGTCCCTACCTCTGTTCTGAAGAAATTTCATGGCTGATATATGGAAAATAAAGCCTACGCGAGTTCCATACCAGTCTATTTGACTTACAAAATAGATACAATTATGTGGCTTAGGCCTATCCGAAGTAAAAACACATTATAGAGCCTAGCTTTTAGTGCATAATAGTTAAATACTTACCCATCCATCCTTACCTATTAGGAAAGCTTTGGAAAATGTATGCTTATCTTCCTATATTCTCTCTCATTTGTTGTGGGTTCCTTCACGAGCATGCCACCTCCCTCCCTCCATGCTTCGATGTACGAGATTACCCTTCAGCTGTGGCATCAATGGGCACCCAAACTGATTTACCCTGAAATATTACTAGCGCTGGCACCATTTGACGTATTACATTCTCTCACCCCTGACCTCTCCCTCAGGTAATGGTTTAAATCTGGGGTCACATATATAGTTAGTTAACTACGTTGTGTATGAAGAAATGGCCCTTAAACTTGCAGATATTTTGTCTACATTTTCTAAAGTATGGTCAACTTAGGGTCTAGTGACATGTTTTTCCTCATACTGAGTCTTTCCTTACTGCTCTGTTACCTTTGGTTACATGCTTTAAGGTCCAACTTTAACATTTAGCTAAGATGTAAGACTAAGATGTAAGGTTTTTGAGGTTAAATTTTCATGTCACTTTAAGAAATTGTTTGCTACTGTATCTAATTGTTTTGTTTGTATATTTGTGCTTTATTTCTATTTGATGTAATACATTATATTGTACAATTGCATTTTTGTTGTTGTTGATATATTGTACTATCTGCAATTAGTGTTTTGTATGCTTTTTCTATGTAATACTCAAAACTGAATAAAAGCCTATACAGGGACACTGGAGGCACTATAACCATGTATACTAATTTTATTGATTAAAGTGCCTTGAGTCCCCTAGCACTGTTCTTCCATTCAGTGTTCAACAATTTTCAAGAACATGCACAATGAAACTCACATACACAGACAAATACTCACACATTCTGACACAGATACACATACGGTGACACACACAGATACACACTGTCATACACACAGATACACATGCATTCTGACACAGATACACATGCAAAAATATAGAAATATATAATTGAAGAGGGGTATTCTCCAATGGTAATAACCTTTTACACCACCTAAGTGTGTCAGAACACTTACAGGAAATAGACATAACAGTACTCTGTAGAGCCTTGACCTGCAGTTTCAAAGCACAATTTCACAGTGCAGGTACATACAAACTTGCAGCAGGAGCTTGGCGTCGTTGAGATTTTCTTATAATAGATCAGAGAAGCTGAGTATAAAATTGTAACAATTTTAATCACTGTGTAGAACCATGAAAACACACTCACATTTTTCAAAGCACCATAAAAACAGTGACAATCAAGCATGTTAAGCAGGTACAGTCTGCCAGAGCCTTTCACCCAACACGTTTTGACTACAGAACACTTCTTCAGGTATTTGTATTATTAGTTACAGGGCTGCCATCAGAAATTTTACACAGCTCAAGGTCTGGGCTTCCAGGTCCCGCCCAAGTCCACCCATAGGGCCCACCCCCAAGCGCGGGACCCTTCTTCACTATACAGGCAGCCAGGGGCCCGCAGGTGCACATATATATAGTGATAATCGGGAAATGGGAATGTGGGTCCCGAAATGTGTTGTTACGTCTTTATGGTGGTCCTGATTAGTTAGTCAGATTGGGTTTGTCTATATTTGTGACTTGGACAAATATCAGGTCACATTTAATTTGTAATCAATGCAGCTATCCTGGTGATTCCAACGGGTTCATAAAGTTTTTCTTGCAACTGTTCATACCTAATATTAATGTAACGGGAAATTGGATAGATCGTTAAACCACTTAAGAACAGTGGTGCAGTAAAAAATTAATATTATTATTGACATACCTGACATTTCTGACATTTCACTGGTTCTTAAGGAGTTAAAAATGAGCTACTCGCAGAACCGAAGAGACCCTCACACACACGTTGCCCAACCAACACTACCACCTATATAATGACATAGCAACCTACATGCTTGAAATGGAGTACAGTAACTAGTGTTATTTCTCTATTCTTGTAATTTCTGTTCTCCCCTGTACCTAGACAGACGTATTGTTACCACCACTGGTAGTCCAACCAGCATTGGTATCTCATGTAAAAAAAAAAAAAAAAAAAAAGAGGCTGATATACGCTAGAGTGCACATACCTTGCATACCTTATCTAATATCTGTGTAATTGCTCTCACTTGTTTAACAACCTGTATTGTTTTATCACATGCCTCAATAACACAAAGATAGGATTGTTTAAGTATCAAAAACAAAAAAATGTGCATATACTCCTGCCACTGTTTACCATGTATACAATGTGTGCGCTGTTGTGGCCCTTGACCTAGCACTGTATCTACCTGCACAACAAAAATAAAGAATATTAAAAAAAAAATTCAAAAATGAGCTACTAACATCAGCTTTTTGACTGGAAATATGTTGACAAATGATACATGTTGCAATTCATGCCTACTTTGCATTTGTTCTACAGGATATTGTGAAATGTGAACTGTGGAAAAATAAAACTTTCTAACTTACGACAGAGGCAACACTTCCACTTCAATACCTTACTTAAATTATATTCTAGATTCACCAGGATTCACCAGGATATTCCTCTAGGTTTCAAGTGTATTTCAGACATAACGCTAAAGCTATATTGGACAACAGCAGACTACAACGTTTTACTTACGATATTGGGCCTTTGGATGTATATGGATCGTATTTCACATCACACCATGTTATTCACAGGATGACACCATCCCCATGTATTATTTCCCATAAATGCAGAGTTTAAAGTCCCCTCAGTTCAGTACAGAGAAGGAGGAGACGGGATACGCTTCTTGCACTCTCCCCTTCTCTACACTTATACCTTGTTGTGGTACAAATACAACACTCAGTAATTGGCCTCCTCTCCATCTAGCAGCAAATTCGCATAAATGTGCATAAAAGTGTGAATGAGTGTAACTGCTTGTCATAATAAAACATCTTTCATGCACTAGTTACCCAAAGGCATTTTGAGAATGATAATAAAATCTTGTAGATACAAATATAGAACCATATATTAGATTCTAGATTTGGTTTGATTCTTGAGCTGCACCGTTTCGTATGTTTAATTAATACAGTATTAGTTAGAGCTGTAGTGGTCTGTGGCGCACCCATTCCCTTTATGATTAGCCTAGAGACAGCATTTTGCATTCTTGAAATTAAGAAAAATGAGAGTAAGAAAAAGATAATAGAGGGAGTGAAAGGAGGGAAATACAGAAGGCCATAAAAGGAAGACAAAGAGCATGGGCTACTACAAATGTCCAGCAGAGGGAGAGATTAGAGATTGGGAAATTAAATGGACTCTGACCTCCTACAAATACCATTCTCAAATAGCACTCATATTGCATCATCATTATTCATATATTTATACGTAATTTGTTCTATTTTATATTCCTTTTATTGTCCCAGAACGTAACAGAAGCTAAGCTAAGTTTGTCTCGAATAACTGACTTTACTGTATACCCTTAAATACAAAATACATTAATGATCTCTAATGGCAATTTGTTTTCTGATACAAAATAGGCAGTTTTGGCTTGGCACCAGGTACATTTCAAAGACATGAAAAATTGCATTTTCACAAAAAAAAGTGCTGACGTCCATCTGTAAATGTACAAAATTGAAAATTCTATTTAAAAAAAAATTTCAGATTGGCTCCAAACTACATTTATTGGAAATCAGCAGAAGTGAGTGGGGATAGTGCTTACAGGAAGCTGAATGTATCGTGAGAAGTTGAACATTGATAAAATTGATATAAATTGCTACTCTGTAGCCTCAACAATAAATTGGACACAGGTATTTTACGCTAACAAACTCATTCGGAGAGAGAGTTTGTAAACTTAAATGGAAGTTGTGTACCCAAAATAAAAAGCATTAATTTTGAAAATTAAATGTCACCTTTTTGTTTATGAGAGTTCTATTTTTCATTTAATCAATAGAATATCATCAAAATGAAATTATGCAACTCAGATCAAACAATACATTTGCCTTTTCTGCACTGTGGGGAGATATAAACTACCATCATCACATAATGCCCCCATGAAGAAGTTTATAAAGTTCATGCCAGATTTTGTACATATTGATCAACGTTTACCTAAGGCTAACCTAATCAGAAGCACACATTCAGTGTCTAAAGGGGCTTGCTCAGTGAAGTCATGTATGATAAGTAATTTAGTGCCACATTGAGGGTATTAGAGAGGACTGTAGCACTAGTAGTTTTTACATTTAGAATTAAGATCAGTGGAGGCTTCTCCACAGAGCCATGTTGGGTAGCGCACCCATTTTACGGGGGGGGGAGGGAGTTTGTTTTGTTTTTTTACAAAATATAAAAATTCCAATCTGTTAATGTGGTAAGGATTAATGATAGCTGCGTGTTATTAAAAAATAAAACATGTTGGGTGTTCTGGAGAGTAATGGGTATTTCAATCATATTTATTAAACTGATTTAAAAGGTGACATCTTTCTTTATATTAAATTCTGTCAGTCATCACAGAAATTTCCATTTCAGCAGACTGACAAATTTCAAATGGCGAGAAAAATAAAAGTGAAACTGACCAGTTTTCAGTCTGAAAAAGTGGTGTAAAATGTACACCACAAAAACATTGGAAATATTTATAAATTGCACAAAAAAAATTCACACAATTCTACAATTAGAAAAGTTTGATAAATATCTCCTGTTGTGTCTATCATAATTATATCTGCAATTCGCTCTCCTTTACTGGTTACTGGAGAAGCTGCAGTAATGCTGAGCAATTAACCATACTAAGATTGTACATGTATACATGTATCCACTGCAAAGGCTTTTCGTGGAGCCATCAGATTTTGGACACTCTAAAAGACTGTCCTGCATATTGTCCTGTCTTCTAGAACTGTCACTGGGTAACAGCATCAGGGGTAGAATTAAACAGATTTTAAGTGGTTGTTGTTTCCCAAATTTGTGTATGTGAATGTTTATTATGTTATTGGATCAAGGGCTGTGTACCTGGGGTGAGGCAGCCAAAACCCAACAAGTCATGAGGCAGGGCTCCACCATATTTAAACTTAACTAGCCACTACAAGTTAAGTTTTAATATAGTGGGATGCTGCTTCATAACATAACAAAATGGTTTGCCTAAATCTTATTTTTACACTAATTCTAAATTAAATTCCAAGTTTATAAGTAATTCCATCACTACATCTACCCTTAACTTTCGGGAATCTGACATTTCAGACCAAAGTAGCCAGACTTGAAGTATAGCTTACTTAGAGATGTATTTAAAATGTGGCTCTGTTGGCAATAAATGAGCAATTTGCTTTGAATTCTCACTTTTGTAAATAACCCTGTAAATACCATTACTATTATTGATGTAGCACTCTCCCTAAGCCAGACTGTCTTGAATGACCTTACCGTGTAGCACTCTTCTGACATTGTTATTATTATTATATTAGTATTGTTATTATTGGCATTTATGCAACGCCAATTCATTTCGCAGAGCTTTACAATATTATAAAGGTGGGAATATTGCAACCAAGGGGTGTTTAACACAGAATCCACCCTGGGTGCCAAATACTCTAGGTATGCCCCTGTGTGGAGCCACTAATTATGCTGAGAGAGTACGAGATAGGTTTGAAGAATGTCGCTTACCCTCAAAGGCCATAGGCTATTCTTACAGATGGATTCTTGAGACACCAGGTAACAAGTCTCTATAGGTAACCTGATTCAGCATGGCATGGGAACACCAGACTTTTTATAAGACAAGGTGACAGTACCAGGTTTTGTTCTTTGGTTTGATCAAGTATTTTCAGTGACATGGGCATCTATGTCTTGGTGCAGTCCAACATCTGGACTTTCATCTTAGCTCTATCATACTGAAAAATGATGCAGATGGGGTGATATTACTTTCAGGGCAGGTACAAGGATTTTTGGCTACACAGGCGAAGATGAATTTTGCAGCCCTCCTCCCCCACCTGCCCCCCCAAATAAAATACATCTTCAGCGGTGTCTTGTATCCACCATTTTGAAATTCTTATCCCCATTTAGTGTATTGTATCACCCTTTAGTATGTCTTACAACCCTTGTATGTCTCTTACAACTAGGGGCAGTGTGGTGGGGGCAGGGGCTATAGAGGGAAATAGAGGGGCAGTAGAGGGGGACAGGGGCTATAGAGGGAAAGAGGGGCTGTAGAGAGGGGCTGCTAAAAAAATGAATTAAGAAAAATGTTTTGATTAAAAAAAAAAAAAACACATACTAAAAGGTCTTCCCCCCTCCCAGAGGCTTACCTTGGGACAGAGAGGGGAGAACCTTATCCATGGTGGTCGGGTGGGATGCACTGCACTGGAGGCAGGAGCTGCAGAGAGAGTCAGGACCGCTGGGGAATCTGGGAGCAGTTGAAGTCCCGCCCCTTCTGACATCATCAGAGGAGGACAGCTGACTTCACTGCCCTGCTCCTGCTTTGTGCTGGCTGCAGGGAGACAGGTAAGTAGAAAAATCAGAGTCCTCAGCCAGAGACAGGGGATTCGGATTGTTGCGCCCCCCTGCTGCGCCTATGCCGCCTTATGGACATGCCGGCCCTGATTACTTTTCCAAAACTCCAACATATTTTTCGAGACTAATTAATCACAATCACTTTTCAGGTGAGAACTTGAAGCACAAGATTAATTAATAATTTATACAATCAATACTGTTACAAGTTGTTTACAGTTTGATTTGAAAGTTCACCATGTGCATTTTCTATTCCACTTTGGCAATACTATTAGAAATATATTTTATTTATGTATTTTACATTTCTTACCTAGAGCAGCACTTTTCTCCAGGGTGTTATACAAGTCAAAAGTTCAATTAACATAAAAAAGTCAAATCAAAATATACATTTTTTGTTACAGTTAGAATTTAAAAGTAAAAATGTAGCTTGCAGCAGAATTAAATTTTTTCCAAACTTTTGGTGACAGAAAATATAGATTTTATTAAAGACAGGAGACAAATATCATGCCTTGAATTCCTTCTTTACTACTCGAGCAGCAAAATAGTTAATAACGAAAAAGACAATCAAACTTGATATGCAAATGTGGAACAGTCTATAAAGGAGACAACCCCCCGTCACCCCTCTTCCCCCCCCCTTATCTTCCTCTTTCATGCTGCAAAATTTAAGTCAATATAAGAATAACCAATCCACGATGAACAAAACAATAAAGAAATTGAAGAAAGATACAATTAATGCTGAAAGGACAAAATCAAATGAAGAGGTGAGTTATTTGGGTGGAATAATATTTGCCTCCTGTCCTTAATAAAATCTATATTTTCTGTCACTGAATGTTAAAAACGTAGATTTGTGAGCAAGGAGATGGTCCATTGCATGTGTGTGTAAATAGAATGGACATCTTGAATCATTATAAGAATGTTGTGTAGGTAAATAATTAATCTGACCCCTCTTCTGCACCAAGTAGCAGAAGAAAGACCAAATGCCCAACAAGTAAATTGCCATTTCCTGTTCCTCCATATATATTGGAGATAATGTTGGTGTGATTGATGTATTGGGACCGAAAGATACACCTGTCAGATCTATTTTTTTTTTTTTTTTATTCTTTATTTTTGAAGTGCACATAGATAAAGCAGTTACAAAAGCGTTCGTCATGCCCCAAGAGCATATATTCACGCTTTAACAATGAACAACGAATTATCAAGACATGGCATGACAGCATAATGCACATTTTTTTTTAGAATGCTATAGAGACCAATTTTGAATACACGTGGTTGTAAATAATGAGATGAACATGCAAGAAACTTCGTAGTATGCCAGTTAGTTAGGTAGCATTAGTGAAAATATGGTAGTACTGCACAATTTTTGGAACGATAATCAGACAATAAGGTTTCATATACAGTGTGTATGTATTATAGTAAAGGATTAGTTTGCAGGCTATAGGTACCGGTCTAGATTATGCAGGTCGTACATAGTTACTCACGGGTGTGCCCTCTAGACAGAGGATAATGACAAAATAAAAAGAAAACTAAGGTAAAATACAGCGTGGTTGAGTGCGAGTAATACAACGCTTAGGCGTAAGGCGCGTGTAGATTTAGTAACACAAGATTCTACTGTTCGTCGTTGTGAATAACCAAGATAATATTATTATTGTGTTTATTAGGGTGTTTCAAGTAAGATTGCTGTTTCTACATAGGCAATATATAAATGGATATTAAAGCAAATAATAACAAACAGAAAAGGGAACGTTAAATCATGGATGCATAGGATGCCACGTTAGATTATTTTAGCTAGCGCTTATATTATGTAGAGTTTGCACTGAAGCCCGTGATCCCATATACTGCATAACATGGGGCTCACGGTACCCACTGCCGAGTCCGGGTTATTCACCCTATGCCAGATGCGTGGAAGGTGTTGCTGGTGTGCTGGTCTTTATGTAGATCGCCGGTGATATCGTGTGCGTGGGGGCCTTCACTTATGCCTGAGTGGCGTGGGTTTCCAGGCCCCGATCCAGCTCCGGCCCAGTTCTGTGGGAACAGTGTCTGGGTATCGACGTGGCTTGCCGTTGTGGCCCTGGAGTGGCGCTTGGGGTCTTGCTGGTGTGAGGATTTGTGCTGGATCTTAGGGCTGCCTGCCTGGTTGTCTTGTACCGGTGTGGGCGGAGGAGGGTGTGATCGCCCAGGTCGTGTGGCCTCTTGGCCTGCCATGCCGGCATTCAATGTCTGCGCGGCCGCCTGAAAGGCCAGAGATGGGTGCTCGTAGTGGCGTCGGCGGGTGGTTGGCCTAATCCACGAGGCCACTATTTGTGCTGCTCGCTGGTAGGTCAGTGTTGTGCAGAAGGTCAGGCACAGCAGGTCTAGGGCTTCCAGAGGATGGGATGGGGTATGACTGACCTCTTTCTTTTCCCTTAGTCCTTGCTGGACGGCCATTTTGGCTAGGCTTCAGGTGCGTGGGATTGCGCGATGTGTAGTCGGTACAGCTCGCTCACAGTTTTAGTGTGCTTGGCAGGTAGGTATTGATTGTATCAGTCGATTGGTTATGCCGGGATATCCCTCTCCGGCCAGGGGGGGTGAACGGGGTCTTGGGAATTGCAGCGTTTTCCCGCTGAGCCGCTGGTGGGGAGGTCGGCCGCCTCTCCCGCGCCTGCCCTCATTGGTAGGCCGCAACCCTACCTCCGCTTCAGAACGCCTCACCGAGTCCGGCGATCCGGCTAACTGAGCCTCGGGGGTCACACCGCTTCTCTGCTGTGTCTTTTTGGTAGTTTTGGTGTGATAATTTTAGGTATGCATAGTTTGTTTGCCGGTTCTCGCACGGAGCTCTGGTTTGGTGCGACCAGTCTGCTCGGCGGTCAGGCCCCGCCCCCCAATCTATTTTTATCACACAATGCTTGCAAAAATTAATTCAATATTAAAATGATATTATTTTACGTAGTTTTTTTAAACAATGTAGATCGGTGATGGGTCTTTGACCTGAATCCCTTTTCTTTACGAGTAATAGATTATTTATAACAATGACAAGATAGGCACTTGAATTCTAGAGATTAAACCCTCCTGTTGACCCAGAAGTTAGTCCTGAATCAGAAAGGAGATCCAAATTTGCACTGGAGGGGTATGAAATTCTAAAACAGGATGCACGAGAATACTGAGAATGGACAACAGCTCAAGTAGCTTGCCCTTCTGAGGGTCTCCATTCATATCTTGAGCTGGTTGTAGCTCATCTTGTTCCATTACAAAGATAACCTATGCTATTTGCATATTAGATCCCAACCTAGAGAGGCATTCAAGAACCAAATATGCATGCCGGCTCTCTCTGTACGAGAGATACAGCAACCCCAGATGATCATTTTGGCCTTTTCAGGACTCGTCAGTGAGATATAGCCGACACCCTTCTAGGCACCATGAGCAAGGGTACTACATCTGGATTAAACTTGGGGAGAGCAAAAAAACTTGTGGAGAGCAAAAAAACTGGATGCAATAAAATTATATGTTGTAGTCTCTGACAGGGTCTAATACCCAGGTATCATTTGTGATAAGAGTCCATGTATGGAAAAATACGTAATAATCTTCCCCCCAGTCCCCCTTGGAAAGAAGGGTGTATGAGAGTACATACTTGATGAAGATCATGGTCCAGGAGCCCTTATTTGACATTATGGAAAGAGTGGGGAGGCATGAGTTGCTTCCGAATATGGTTGAAAATCAGGAGTCTACCATATTGGAGTCTGTATAGTATTGATTGAACAGCTGGAAAAGCAGTCCTTTATTTCCCAGCCCTCCCAAAAACCTGAGGGTTAAAAAGTTTTTTTAAGTTAAGACTTAATTAATTTTCACTTGAGGTATGAAAGGAATCAGGTTTCCTTTTTAATGTGGCCTTCGCAGCTCGTTCGGCACCTCACATGCAGAGGGTATAAGAAGTAATGTGGTTACACACATGTTGTGCGAGAGGTCCATATTATTCTTATTGTGTTTAAATCTTTGCCGGAAGAGCGGCTTTTAGTACATTTAGGGAAGTCAGTAATATTTTCCAAGCAATGCTACTTCTTCTGGGTGGCCTTCCCAGACCTCCTCATACCCTTAGCTAAGTTTTGCTCAGACCTTTCTGCTGACCGAAACTGGTCAGAAGGAGTCCTAGGGTGACTACCATGAGAATCTTCGTCCCTTGATTGAGAAATTGTCATAGCTACAGTTTTTTATAAGAGTCTCTTGCGTAGAGCTCATAGTTGTTAAAATAACATTAAAAACTGTCTTATTTACAGTATTTTCTTAAATAGTTTGGAAATGTTCCTCTGAAATAGAGTCATTGTCCGCATAACTTGCAGGGTTAGACATGTGAATTACAGGTTTATTTTGGTTCTTTTAAACTCATAACCACAGCAAAACAGTATGTAAATAAAGAAATGTAAACAATCCCCGAATTCAAATAAGCTCTCTGACAGTTTATGTGAAATAGACTGAGGTAAACTATTTTGCAAAATTAAAATAGACACTATAGTGTACTTTCCTGAGACAAACTGAGGAGAAAAATGGTGGTAATAACTAGCTGAAAATCAACTAGTGCCGAGACGCGTTACATGATATTACTCGGTTTTCTTTTGTCTGAATCAAAAGAGAAAATGGCCGCCACACACGATGGCAAATTAAATTCACACACACTCAATTCAAATGGTAAAAAAGCAGAGCAAGCAAATCGTAGCCTCCACATTGTTTCAACTGATCCAGTATCAGCACGATATTTAGCATACCGCAATACAAAAATAAAGTGGCTCGATACTCATTTTCCTACAGAGCACCGCAATTATGGAATAACCTCAGGGACACAGTCAAATCTTCATTCAATCTAAAATCTTTTAAGAGATCTATGGCAGCATGTCTCAATACAGAATCCACCTGTCATGGTTGAATATATTAATTATATGTTATGTATTAAATGTAGATATGTGTGTATGTGTTTATATATATAAATATATATATATATATATATATATATATATATATATATATATATATATAGTTTGTATATTGTATTTTTGTAATATTGTATCCTATTGTAACAATGCAATGTTTTGTGGACCCAGGACATACTTGAAAACGAGAAAAATCTCAATGTATCCATCCTGGTAAAATATTTTATAAATAAATGTACTGCAATAAAGTCTAACATTCGGGCAATAAGTGCGCGTGAATGCTCACGAATGCACACAATAAAATAATGGAGAAAATCTCCACACTAAAAAACTGTTAAAATATGCATTAGATCAAAATCACAAAAAATATACTCATCGGGTCCTGAATGAACAGCAAAGAAACAGGAAGATGTCGGTTTTAAACTCCATTTACTGTGCTTTATGTTGCTTGGTTGGTTGGTTGGTTGTTTACTGAATATTCTATACTTGCATTTCAAGTTTGATTAGCTTTTAGTTTTTTGCTACACCAAACTTTGTTATTAACTATTGTACTGCTGGAGTAGTAAAGAAGGGATTTATTGCATAATGTGAGCCTTGTCTGAGATAAAATCTATACTGTTTATATAAAAAAAAAAAAAAAAATTGCTCAATACTTTCCGGTTTGAAAAGGAATGAATCAATGTTCCTTATACATAATGAGTTCTTAAAAGATCCTTGAGCATTCCTTTTGGGAAATCATAAAAAAATAAATAAAACACTAGTATTTAGTGCGTATAAGCTTGTTTTTTTCAATACAATCATAGATACGTAACAAGTGTGTTAAAATGTGCTTTTACATTTTTACCATTTACCTTTTTATGTAAAAGAAAGTCATTTGTGGTGTCATTAATGATGCATATGTATTTTGTTTCTAAACTTTAAGACAAATTATACATCAAAAGTAACCGAGATGTAAATCTATGTTTAAATTCACTTAGTTGTGGTTCATTATCTTGTGAATAGTGGTTAACTAACAAATTAAATGGAATATAATGACCACTAGATTGCTGGGTTTGAAATTTCCTTCAAAGAAATATGCAGCCCTACTGCAAATTTCTACATTAAGATGCAGGATATTGTCAAGGTATTTTAACCCCTTAAGGACACATGACATGTGTGACGTCATGATTCCTTTTTATTCCAGAAGTTTGGTCCTTAAGGGGTTAATGTACCAATACACACAATATAGACAGGAAAGAAACACAGATAATGCCATAGGAAGTTTAAATGCAGAGCATTAAGCACATGTTCTGTTCCAAAACACAAGAATTGTAAAAAGTATGTGCCAATATAAGTGCATTTCCTGCACTGTTGAATATTTATTCATTTAGTTTAAAAGAACACTATAGAGTGAGAAACACAAACATGTATTTCTGACCCTATATTGTTTAATCCACCATTTAGGTGGCTTGCCCTCCTTTAGCCCCGTTAGAAAGGGGTAAGCTTTCCTCATTTCCAGCGTAGCCGCTGGTCCCGCCCCCCCAACCGCCTCTTTGGTGACATCATCAGAATTTTTAGCCAATTCAATGCTTTCCCACAGGGAAAGGAGGCGGGATGGGGGCTGGGCCAAACACTGTTTTGTCCAATCAGCACCTCCTCATAGAGATGCATTGAATAAATGCATCTCTATGAGGAAAGTTCAGCATCCCCATGCAGAGCGTGGTGATGCTGAACGGCAGTGCTGACGACTGTGCAGCACTGCCCCAGGAAACATCTCCAGTGGCCATCTAAGGAGTGGCCACTTGGAGGTGTCCCTAGGGGACAATGTAAACACTGCCTTTTCCCAAAAAAGGCAGTGTTTACATGAAAATACCTGAAGGCCATGATTCTACTCACTAGAACAACTACATTAAGCTGTAGTTGTTCTGGTGACTATAGTGTCCCTCTAATAAAAGTAATAGTTTGTTGGTTTAAAATATCAATGCTATTAAATTATGGTGCGTGTTTAATTTATTATGTAAAAACTATATACAATAATGCAATGACACGTTAGATTCAGGTGTCTAAACACAGACATTCAAATCTAATACCAAACCATACCCAATGTAGATCGGACTGAGGTTTGGGTAGGATGAGATCTATCCAGGAGTAAAAAGTCTCCAAAAATCTCTTCAAAAGGGTGCAATGTGTAAAATAATCTCGGAAGTCACAAAATGACCATACCAACACACAGGGGTTTAGAGACATTGACAACTATTGTTAATAATCATTATTTTGCCATCAGGAGAATGAGGGCAAACATAGTATTCATTGCTGCAACTACTTCTCACTAAAAACATTAATGCTTTACGTACATGGTATGCTTTGCAGAGTATCGTCATTGGGGATGTTGTTAATGGTACAACCTGAATGTCAAATATAATTTGACATTTTCGAGGTCCTGATATAATCAGGGATGTCAGCAAGTATTATGTGTTGGTTAACATTTGTAAGGGAATTTGCGGGTACAAAATGCGGATGTCAATGCTCAAATTAGGTAAGATATGTCCTGGTAATGGACTGCTTGTTGCTTGCCATGAAACAAACATTGGTGTTCAAAAGCATTGTACATGAGCTCTCATTTGAAGTTATGGCAGAGAGAGCACCTTATGAGTCCTTATGAACCCTTGGTCTTGGCATTCAGTGGCCATTAGTGCAATAAAGGTCCACATGTGAAAATGTTTCCTCAGATTGTAACTTTAACCCCTTAAGGACTGGACTTTTTTTGCGATGTTGTACATTTGCGACCAGGCATCTTTTTACACTTTTGTGGTGTTTGTGTTTAGCTGTAATTTTCCGCTCTCTCATTTACTGTTCCTATACAAATTATATATTGTTTTTTTCAGGACAAAAGGGGCTTTCTTTACATACCATTATTTATATAATCTCATGTAATTTAATTTTTAAAAAAATGAAAAAATATGATGAAAAATTGAAAAAAATACATGTTTTTTGACTTTTATGTGAAAAATCTTTTATTCATCTACAAAAGCGAATGAAAAAAACTGCTAAATAGATTCAAAATTTTGTCCTGAGTTTCAAAATACCCAGTGTTTACATGCTTTTTGCTATTTTTTTGCATGTTATAGGGCTATAAGTACAAGTAGGATATTGCCGTTTCAAAACATACATTTTTAAAATGTATCAATAGTGACATTGTAACACTATTATCTGTCATAAATCGCTGAATAACACCCCACATGTACATATTTTTTTTAAAGTAGACAACCCAGGGTATTCAATATGGGGTATGTCCAGACTTTTTTAGTAGCCACTTAGTCGCAAACACTGGCCAAAGTTAGCGTTCATATTTGTTTGTGTGTGAAAAAAGTAAAAAACTAAATTGAACGCTAATTTTGGCCAGTGTTTGTGACCACGTGGTTACTAAAAAAGACTGGACATACCCCATTTGCAATACCTTGGGTTGTCTTCTTTCGCAAATGGTATGCCATCATGGGGGTAATTCTCATTCCTGGGCTACCATACGCTCTCAAAGGCAACGTAACCAACCTGGCCATTTTCAATGTAAAAATATTTGACCCATATATTTGACCCTGTAACTTTAAAAACGCTATAAAACCTGTACATGGGGGGTACTGTTATACTCAAGAGACTTTGCTGAACACAAATATTAGTGTTTCAAAACTGGAAAATGTATCACAACAATTATATCATCAGTAAACGTGCTGTTTATGTGTGAAAAATGCAAAAAAAGTCACTTTCACTGACAATATCATCGCTGTGATATGTTTTACTGTTTTGAATCACTAATATTTGTGTTCAGCAAAGTCTCCCGAGTAAAACAGTACCCCCCATGTACAGGTTTTAGGGTGTCGTAGAACGTTACAGGGTAAAATACAGTGCTAGCAAATTAAATTCTCTGGACTTTCGGCCTGGGTTGGCAGGCAGGTCCCTTAAATTGCAATCAATAAAATAACTTAATTATGTAAAAATATTACATAAATACGCACGTAGAATTTAAATATATGTGCATATTTATATATTTGAAGTCTACGTGTATATTTATATAATTATTTATGTAATTTTGTATATGGACATATGAATAGTTCGTATTCTTTTTATTTATTTATATATACATAGCTATATATGCAATTTCATTCTAAGTGTATTTTGATATAAATATATATATTAATATCAAAATACAGTTAGAATAACGTTTCGTATAGATATATATATTTTTTAATTTTTATTATTATTTTTAATTTTTTAAATTAAATTTAAATTATTTATTATTCGTATTTTATAATAATATATATATACAATATATATATATAGTTATTATATATATTATATATATACACGTGTGTAAATTAATTATAAGTGTATTTTTATATTAATATATGTACATATTAATATAAAAAATACACTTAGCATGACATTATATATATGATATATAGACATATATTATATAGGTATAATATATGTCTATATATCATATATATACACATATATAATAATATTTTTTTTTATTAACTTTCACTTTAAATTTTTTTTTGATTTTACAGTTGCAGGGAGACTGCCTGTCAGCACAGACAGTCCCCCTGCAGGCAGAGACTAGGACACCTATTGTGACCATGTGGTCGCCCTGTTGGGCGATCACATGGCCCCAGGGGTCCTAAACCGCCATGGGGAGACTGTGTGGGCTGCAGGCAGTCTCCCCACACCGGGAGCAACGCCGATCGCCGCCGGGGGAACGACGGCGATCGGGTAAGTACATTTTAAATTTAGGACGGTTCAGGACCGTCGTCGGTCGGCAAGGGAAAAATGCCGATGACGGTCCTGAACCGTCTTGCGTCCTGAAGGGGTTAAAGGATCACTATAGTGTCAGGAAAACAAACTCGTTTTCCTGACACTATACAACCCTTAGGTCCCCCCCACCCTCAGGGCCACACTCCCTTGGCACTGAAGGTGTTAAAACCCCTTCAGTTACTTAATTTATTCCAGCGCCGGGCTCCCTCGGCACTGGAGACCTCTCCTCCCACTCCGATGTCGGCTCCATTTCTCAATGCTTTTCTATGGACGTTCTGCACGCTGGATGTGATTTTCGCATCCAACGGCGCAGAAGCGCCTCTAGCAGCTGTCAGGAAGACAGCCACTAGAGACTGGACTAACCCTGCAATGTAACTGGATTAACCCTGCATGTTTACATCTGAAGGGTTAAAACCTGGGGGACCTGGCACCCAGATCACTTCAGTGAGCTGAAGTGGTCTGGGTGACTATAGTGTCCCTTTAATATTTTTACTCTGGCCTTTGATATTTTCAAAGTAAAAATCCCAGCTGGTGGAGGTTTACGTAATCTAATGGAGCTTGCATTATGAAAAATATGTAGGAGCTTCCCAATATGTGATCCTTTGAAGTATTCTTGCCTAAATGTGCACTTAACTTCTTCCTCTAAGGAACTTAAGTCTTGTTTTGTGGGAGAACTAAAATGTAAATATGCACCCACAATAGATCCACTATATTATATAAGGGTGCAAAAGTGGCTTGGTTCCAATATACTGCATATATCACTGTTTGGGATACTTATTTGTATGAGATTTAGTAGAGACTTTTAGAGATTGTGTTAGTCTAGTTTGGCAGCATGAGCTTGTAAAGAGTTAATTTACATTGTTATGATTAATCATGGATGAAATAACAGATACATCAAGAAAAATCACGGAACTGTACTACCAGTTGTTAAAAATAATCAACAAAATCTTCAGTAGCCCTCACATCAAAATTTGTATAAATGTAAAAGCCTGAAACAGATTATATTGTTGATACTGTAGCTATCCTTTAGAAAAACACTAATTGTATATAAAAAATCCCACCCTTAACGGATACCCTATACTGAAATTTATGTATTCTCTTTTGAGACAGCATAAAATTCCATCTATGCATTTTGTTAGCAAATGTATAGATTGGCAGAAAAACCTATTTAAAAATAGGGTTTTCTCTCATATGTCAGTCAATGCCTCAGCAGACACTAAATGCTGAGGCATTGACTGACAAGGGGGAGCAGAAAAGCTCATTCTGCTCTCCCAAGTATAGCAATCGCGCATGTGCTGCTGTTGCTTTGGAAACTTGTAGTGCTTCTAACGCTGGCTAGGGTCTATAGGAACGTATTGACATCACTTTGTTTTTATGGCAGCACTGAGGAGGTTTGCCCTGTTTGGGAATGCATCCCAAGCAGGGAAAATCAAAGAAGTCAGCAGGTGAAGCAAAGGATGGTTTGGAGGTGGATGTTACACAAAAAGTAACACCCACGAAGCAACGTTGGAACGGAGTAAAGGTTAATAAATCAATATATTTTACATACACTATGTGGGGGCGGGGTCGGGCCGCCGAGCTGAGCGGTCGCAGGGCAGCTTGGCTCCTGCACAAAAGGCACATAAAGCTGATAAATCGTGATTTTGACGGAAATGCCGCGCATGCGCATTACGTCTCCCCATAGGAAAGCATTGAAAAAGCATTTCAATGCTTTCCTATGGGGTTTTGAGCGACGCTGGAGGTCCTCACACAGCGTGAGGACGTCCAGCGACGCTCTAGCACAGGAAACCTGTGCTAGAAACTAGGAAGTGACCTGTTTAGTAGACAGCCACTAGAGGTGGAGTTAACCCTGCAATGTAATTATTGCAGTTTATGAAAAACTGCAATAATTACACTTGCAGGGTTAAGGGTAGTGGGAGTTGGCACCCAGACCACTCCAATGAGCAGAAGTGGTCTGGGTGCCTGGAGTGTCCCTTTAAGATAACGGTGGCCACGTGCACAGGACCTGCAACACAAAGCCTGAGTCGGACTGCAGCTATCACCTGGCCCGGCGCACAGGGCACTAAGCGGTATATCACCACAACCGGCAGCTGCCCTAACTCCCCACCACACTGCCACACGCTAGAAGAGACCATCGGATCCTCTGCCCGCAACACGCGCCTCCCAGGGTACGCTGAACCCACCTAAGATGGCGGCTTGCCAAGTCCTCGAGCAGCAGGCAGCACGGCGGCGATCTCGCCAGAGATGCTGAGGCATCCTACGCTGTGGGGACGCTCGGATTGTCCTGGGAATCTACTATCCGGTTCAGCTACAGCTCTGATGGACTTGGCTGCATCACTTGGCGGCGCCCAGCCTGGAAATCGGGAGATAACCTTACAGGGGAAACGTATAGTTCGCCAGACGTCAAGCACATGACCATGCAGCACATGACCGGGCAGCCAAGCCTCACACATCACTTAATAAGCCAATT
This sequence comes from Pelobates fuscus, assembly GCF_036172605.1. Lineage (NCBI taxonomy): Eukaryota > Metazoa > Chordata > Amphibia > Anura > Pelobatidae > Pelobates > Pelobates fuscus. The sequence goes on along the minus strand of NC_086320.1, from coordinate 319,088,492 downwards.
TTTATGCTTTAAAATTGTTATGCTTTGTTTTAGGTCTGTCGCCCAATTACCTTAGCATGATCTAAATGCCTCTTGTTTGAGGTCTCTAGGTGTCCACCAAGTGGCGGGCTCATCCCCAGAGGTCTTTACAATACCTCCTGTATGCCTAGCATGTAATCAAACACTCACTACTTAAATAGTGCCAACCGTGAAATGCCTACCATGTAACCGAGCAGTTATTGCTTAAGCAGTTTTCAGAGTGTATTGCTGGGCATTTAACTTGATATGTGACAGTCCATAGGCTAAGATAAACATGTTAAGCAGCTCTTGACGCAGCATAATCACACTCACAGCAATTTTACTGAGGATATATTCAGGTATAACTGTTATGATAAGCTACCTTTTTATTTTTATTTTAATGACTTCACTGTTTAGCCAAGCTGATGTTTATTATAATTATACAAAAATGTGCAATTCCTCTTGCCACTGTTCAACCTAAGTACATTCTTAGACACGCTGTTGTGGCGTATGACATTGCTATGTATAACATGCACACCAAAAATAAAGAATTGAAAAAAAAAATACACTATATATAGTGTATTCGATGTATATTAGAGCATTTAAGGTAAGTTTTTTTTTTTTTACTACCGGTTCACTTTAAAGGATCACTATACTGTCAGGAAAACAAACTCGTTTTCTTGACACTATATACTCCTTAGGATCCTCCACCCCCACACACCCTCAGGGCCACCCTGCCTTGGCACTGAAGGGGTTAAAACCCTTTCAGCCACTTACCTTAATCCAGCGGCGGGCTCTCTCGGTGCTGGTGACCTCTCCTCCCCCGCCGACGTCAGCTCACGAGTGGAGCGGAATGCGCATGCACGGCAAAAGCCGTGCGCGCATTCAAACAGTCCATAGGAAAGCATTTCACCAACAGCAGATGTGCCTCTAGTGGCTGTCAGTGTGAGAGCTACTAGAGGCATTTTTAACCCTTAACGATAAGGCAATGTTTTATCTTGTCGGGTTAAACCTACATGACCACTGTGGAGTGAATGGGGCAGCAATTTTTTTTTTTTGCCTAGGGCGGCAAAAATCCTTGCACCGATCCTGTGTGTAGGTGGTGAGAGCTGTATAGTTAGGGGGCTGAGGGTGCCTGTGTGTGTGTGTGTGTGTGTGTGTTGCTGTTATCCCTGGTAGACCAGCAGACAAGGTGGCAAAGTGGTTGCACAAACATCAAGTACTAGTCACTTTAAGAGCTCCCTCTCAGATCTGGTATTGAATAAATGACTGATTGCTGTGGTCTGAGTCATCATAGGAACTGTGAGGGAGCTCTTAAAGTGGTTTGCACCTAATAGAGGTGCCAACCACAAAGCTCATTCGATGAAGTGAATAAAGGAATTCTATTGATTTTCCTGTCAGCTCAGAAAACGTTCCCTCAAATGCAGAGTTGGAGCACCAGGCCCCTGTCTGAGCCCAAGCGCTAGGCAGCTGCCTGTGCCACCTAATAGGTGAACAGCTATCTATCTCTATTAGTCTAACTTGTCTGTGTATTTATATAGTGCATAAATAGAGCATATTATTTTAGACATAAAAACCATACAGAAAAACAAGATTTTTTTTTATTCCAGTTGCTACTGCAACAAAGGCATTCAACCAATCAGTGCCATCTGCTTGTGTCACATGGCCACAGACTACATTGACTCAATCTCCAACACAAATATAAAGAGGAGAAAATGTAACAGAACCAAGTAATTGTTTTTTATGCACAATTTGTGCATTCACCAGTAATTGGAAGGTTATAACTATCGTATTCACATAACATCATATTGTAGTGAATTGCAAACTGAATTTAAAAGTTTAGGTCAAAACATCAAGTTTAATAAAAAAAAATATTTTCAACTCGACTACAGGCCAAGTTTGGCTATTTTAGGCCTGCATTTAAAACCAGGTTTTCATTTAACTACAGTTCAGTGTGCATTCATTCATTGTTATATTTACCAGAAGATTTTTACTTCCTTTCTAAACATGGCTGTTGCAGTCAGTGTGTCTGCCCTCGATTTCATTGCAAAGTTCAACATCCCACAATGTCTAAGGGATGCCCACACGTTATATATTATGTTATAGACATGTAAGATAAAATTTAAGGCTAAGAAATGTGTTTTCTGCACTTATGACCAAATTGTTTAACATAATGTTCAGATAATAAGTCATCTACACACCAAATTATATTATATTTATATAGCAGGTGTACTATAACATTGTATTTGATTTAGCAAAAGCAACCTCTTTTCTATTTATGTGTTATCAGTGTTCTTTGTACATTATACAGACAATTCACAGACAACGCAAAACGTGTTATAGGATAGGAAACAGCTAAAATGTGTCTCTTTTTTGCTTCTCTTTTTTTTCTGATTCTCAGAAAAACAAGTTATTACAGTGTCACAAAACCACAGATAGAGGAAATAAATATATGTTTAAACAAACATAATATCACAGTTTAGGCAGCAACAAAGATCAAAATTATATTTGTATGTTAAATGGAGAAGACCAGTAGAGAAGTAACCGAACACCTGCTTTTTAGTTCTCCAGCAATAAAAAAGCAATAAAAAATAAATAAATTATAGAATTGTCTAGGTCCACAGGGATAAGCCACCTTCGGCACTCCAGATGTTGTGGACTACATCCCACATAATGCTCTTACACTCATAATGCTGACAAAGCATCGTGGGAGGTGTAGTCCAAAACATCTGGAGTGCTGAAGGTTGCCTGTGCCTGGAATGGTCATTATCTTGCCCCCAGCAGTCGAGAAGTGATTACATACGACTGACAAATATAACAATAAAATACATGAACAATGTGCAAACAGCTAGCACGTCAATGGTTAAGTAAACATTATGCTGTAATGCCCCTCCCATCATTTACCTGCTAACAGGTTCTTAATATCTTCGGGTACAACTGGATTCATTGTGATCTACAAGACGGTGTCTATTAGTAATGTCAGAGAGGTTATAAGCTAGCAACGAAATAGAGCTCTGTACTGGTTTTAGTTAGAATGTAAAAACAAGGAAGTTAATAGCTGAGGGGAAGAAAAAGAATGCCTTAGTGTTTGCTGTGTTTAAGGAAGTAACTGGACAAATGTACCAGTTTATCCAGCCCCCCCTTCCTCCCCCTCAAGCTAAAATACACAATTGAGCAATGAGTTAATAGTTTCTTCTGCTTTTTTTTTTACAACAAAACTTTATTAATCTAAAAAAAAATACAGAATTTGTATAGTTTATTTTTAAAGGAAAACTGTAAAATATAATTTAGAAGAATTGTTGCGTAAATGCTGTCCCTTCCTGTCCACAGATCCTTTCTGCAAGTCTGCTTACATTAGGGCTGTAAACTCCTTGTAATACCAGTCTATCAGATAAGTAAAACTGTAATTAGTTGGCATTAACTGACTGAGACTGATAGGACAAAGCATAAAAGACAGCTGTCACGTATATGCAAAAGCAGTAAGTAGTTTCATTCAGATGATGCTTCATTATTCAAATCTTATAGCCCAGGGAAGGAGCATCAAGTGGTGGTGCTTAATTTGCATATAAGGTAAGAAAAGACAAAATAGTTAGCATCTGCTTCTTGTTTGCTTTGGGACCCCTACATGTATTTGGTTTGGATGATAAGGTCGGTGAAAGTCACTATGAATAAACTCAATTGTCCAAGACCTACTCTTAAAGTCATTCAGGATCCTGAGGAGGCAGGCAAAAGCTAGCTGGATAAGGGGCATGTGTTGGTGTGGGTGCGTGTAGGTGTAATATGGGGGGAGTTGTAAGCAGGGCCGGCGCGTCCATAAGGCGGCACAGGCGGCCGCCTTAGGGCGCACGGGCTCTGGGGGCGCAAGATTTCAGTGACCGGCAGGAGGGAAGCTCTCCCTCCTGCCGGGCCACCATCTCGGCCCCCGGTGCTGCGTGTGGCTGTGCTGTAATCAGACGCGGCGAGGGAGCTCTAACCTCTCTGCTCTGCTCCCTCGCGCGCTGTCTGCTGATACCGCGGGAGCCGGAATATGACGTCATATTCCGGCTCCCGCGGTATCAGCAGACAGGCAGCGCGCGAGGGAGCAGAGCAGAGAGGTTAGAGCTCCCTCGCCGCGTCTGATTACAGCACAGCCGCACGCCGCCCAGCAGCCCCACTGGACCCCAGGGAAGGATTCATCATCCACACCAGCTCTCCAGGTAGGGAGGCTGGGTGGAAAATATTTATTTATAAAATAATTAGTGAGTGTATGTGTGTGAGTGTGTGTGTGAGTGTATGTGTGTTAGTGTATGTGTCTGTGTGTGTGTGTGTGAGTGTGTGTATGTGTCTGTATGTGTGTGAGTGTATGTGTCTGTGTGAGTGTATGTGTGTGAGTGTATGTGTCTGTGTGTGTGTGAGTGTATGTGTCTGTGTGTGTGTGTGTGAGTGTATGTGTCTGTATGTGAGTGTATGTGTCTGTATGTGTGTGAGTGTATGTGTCTGTGTGAGTGTATGTGTCTGTGTGAGTGTATGTGTCTGTGTGTGTGTGTATGTGTGTGTGTGAGTGTATGTGTCTGTGAGTGACAGAGTGTGTGTCTGTGAGTGACAGTGTGTGTGTCTGTGAGTGACAGTGTGTGTGTCTGTGAGTGACAGAGTGTGTGCGTCTGTGAGTGACAGAGTGTGTGAGTCTGTGAGTGACAGAGTGTGTGCGTCTGTGAGTGACAGTGTGTGCGTCTGTGAGTGACAGTGTGTGTGCGTCTGTGAGTGACAGAGTGTGTGTCTGTGAGTGACAGTATGTGTCTGTGAGTGACAGAGTGTGTGCGTCTGTGAGTGACAGCGTGTGTGTGTGAGTGCGTCTGTGTGTGTGCATGTGAGTGTATGAGTGTGTCTGTCAGTGTATGATGAGTGTGTTTGTCAGTGTATGAGTGTGTGTCTGTCAAATCAGTGAGAGTATGTTTGTCATTGAGTCTGTGTGTGACTATCAGTGTGTCTGTCAATGAGTGTCAATCAGTGTGGGTCTGTCAGTGTCAATGAATGAGTGTGTGTCAGATCAATGAGTCTGTGTCTGTCAGTGACGTCTGTGTGTTTGTCATTGAGTGTGTGACTGTCAGTGTGTACAGAGTGTAGCGGAGCGCGGTACAGGAGCTTCTGTTTCCTGTACCTGGCCAGACTGACAGGAGGTGCTCACAGAGAGAGCACTCCCTGTCAGTTCGGCCGGGTACAGAAAACTGAAGCTCCTGTACCGCGCTCCGCTCCGCTACACTCTGTACACACTGACACACCAGGAAGGGGAGTGTGACCACTAAAGGGGTGTGGGGTGCACCAAGGGACAGGGAGGGAATGGGAGAGAAACACCAAGAGACAGGGAAAAGAGGGGGTAGGGGAGAAGAACACTAAGGGACAGGGAAGGGACCATTAATGGTCAGGGAGGGGAGAGGGGCTGGTTAAGAGGCACATAGGTGAAGATGTTTTTTTTGGGGGGGAGGGAGGGGGCGTAAAAATGCATCTTCGCCTATGTACCTAAAAATCCAAGCACCGGCCCTGGTTGTAAGATAGGGGAGGGGGGCTGGAATATATATAGGCGGGCATTTTGTCTTCTTACTGTCTTCACAGGTCGCTTCTAAACTGCCTGTCTTCCACTGCTGTGCCTGGTGCTGTCAATCCTGTCGTTCCTATTGCTGTGGCTACAGCCCAGCCTGTCGGTCCTGGTTTGGCTTCTTCTCTGCTGCGCACTACTCCTGCAATCACCGGTAAGTATTCAGCTGCAGGGGGACCTTTGGGGGAAGGTAACGGGGGCGCAGGCATTGTGCAGGTGTTTCTGGGGTGCAGGAAAGGGGTAACTTGGTTCAGAGCATGAGGGGGTTCTTGGACTCCTGGCTGAGTAGTAATAGGGTTGCGCTGCCCACTTCCATAGATAGCCAGGTGCGGGCAGGCTGGGTGGGTGTTAGCCCCGGACTCCATCTACATCGGCTGGGGAGGTTCCTGTTTCGACCCGGCTCCCGTGGTGCCGATTGTTCCACCTGTAGTCACGCAAGTGGCAACCGAGCAGTCGAGTGGCGACCGAGCAGCCATGGGGCGACCTACATGTGTTGGTCAGGTCCACTGGGCCTGCACTTTAAGTAGGAGATGAAGGACAAAATTTGGAAGGGGGAGGTTGTGAAAAATATTTCACTTCTCCCCCTTGAGGACTTTCCCTCGACAGATAAGGATTCCAAAGAGTCGGGAAAGGAGAAGGAGCGTTCCCTTTACAGGAAAATCCTGAACACCTTGGGAATTGGATTCGGGATTTCTCAATCTTGTCTAGTGTCATTGGGAAATAGTGCTCGACCCTCTTTTGCTACCAAGATCTTATTTGAAATGCTGTCGGCTGGTGGAGCTACGACGAGCAGTTTCACCAGCGGTTGGCAATTCACCCGTCCACAGGGTAGTACCAGATAGATATTGGCTGACGATAATGACTTGACCTGCTTCACAAAAAGGGGGCCTCTTGTCCTTTCTCGGCCGAGCCGGCTGGTCAGCGCAGATTGGGCTGTTGCTGGCAATACAATGATAGCCAGTGCAAGTGTGGCACAGGCTGTAAATTAAAATACAGAGTGCTCGGGATGCGGAGATCCCATTATGCGTCCCGCTGCTTCAAGTCTAGGAACAAGAGAATGCTGTGGGTGCTAAGAGCGAGGACGCCAGTGGACATCGACGTGATGTGCCCTGGCTAATCCTTTGATGGCGTAAAACCGTTTGTGGCGAAAGTGACCTCGCCACTGGTTTTTGGAGGGGCCTGTTTGCTTGCCTCCTACCCTGTGACTATGGGCCCTGCAATATACCTTGCCCAATACACTTTAAAAGGCTCCATTCATGTAATGTAAGTTCTTTAGTACACCATAAAGAGAGACTAACCGCTGGCCCTAATTCCCTGGAACTGTTCTGGGCATGAAGCCCTGCTCTGATCTGGGTGATTTTTGGATATGTTGTTCACCCAGATCAGGGCTATTTTGGGGGTATGTTATGTTTTGGGGTACTTTCTGAACTTTGTGAAAAATTGTTTTTTCTGCCTGGAGATAATAGAGATACATACAGGACTTTACTCAATTATTTCCCATGCAGAGGGGAGGGATTGTGTGCTGTACATGGGCGTGTCACAGACTGTATGTTTGTTCTGATTGGTTTGTGTCCTTTGTGTTCCTGTTCCCTATCAGGTCCAGGGGGTGTTCCTCTGGCATGGAGAATTGTATAAAAGCCAACCTGAACCATTAAAGCTCAGATCATCTTGCACCTTCATGAAGGCTTGACTCATGTTTGGGGGATTGGAGAACTACACTCTGGGGATTGCTATAATCACTATACTCCCCTGAGTATAATCACTAAGCGCTTGTAAGAGCTGTTCCTGCTACGCTCTCGGCACTAAGAGAGGCCTACCCACTGGAAGCTGGATCCTGGTCTTGGGTCCAGGGTGGGTGGAGGACGGCAAGACCCCAACCAAGCTGCGGCGGTTCGTGGGGTTTGCGGTGGTTATGGTGTTCCAGTGCAGTAATTATGGTACTTGCCAGTACTAGGAAGCAGCGATTGACGGAGGTACCCGGTCGGGGTGCCAAGCGGTCCGTCACACTTAAGGTCCTTACGGTGCACCCAGAGTGTCATCACCTTCTCGGTTGTACTTTTGAGGGACAATACTATGTGGACCCTGTGCCTCCCAATGGGGTGCTCCATTACGTGCTTCTATTTTGAGCGTTTCAGATCATTTTTGGAGTGGCTTCAGGCTCCCCGACGTCTACACCTAGCGGTCACGTGACTGTGACGCGACCACCAGAGGTCCCAGGAAACCTCCACAACTCCCACGGTACCTTACCCCTTCCCCTACCCCACCTTAACCTCTGACGCCCTGACCTCACATTGACTACGACAAACGGGACATACCGAGTATACGCATACCGCAGAGACTTTGGATAAAGACACCCACACAGTACCTACCAATAGCGAACTGACCAGACGACATGATGCTGACCCCCGCCCCTCTGCATATAATCACGATCAACGCAAAAGGTCTGAACAAACCAGAGAAGAGATCAGGAGCACTAAGGGACTTCTATAAACAAAAGGCCTCCATAGTCATGTTACAGGAAACACACTTTAAGAAGGGGGCCAGACCCAAATTAACTAACCAACACTACACGCAAGGATACTACATTGACTACCAAGGGGGAAAGGCTAGGGGGACAGCAATACTTTTCCATAAGAGGGTGCCGTTCCAGGAGGGGGGATGCTTATCGGACGACGAGGGCAGATATCTATTCCTCAAGGGGAAAATAGCGGATCGTCAGTACACGTTCGCAACCATATACGCCCCTAACACACGACACTATCGCTTCCTCAAACAGACACTTCGCAAACTCCAGGAGTTCAAAGAAGGGACTCTCATACTGGGGGGGGGGACTTTAATGTCGCATGAGACCCATCATGGGACACTTCAACAGGTGCCTCCCATATCCCAAACCAACAACTCCAGAGCATTAAATCCTTACTCCGTGACCAACGCCTGGTCGATTGCTGGAGAGCCCATCACCCAGACGTAAGAGATTTCACCTTCTTTTCTCACCCGCACAATTCATACTCCCGAATAGACCAAATATACACCACACACTACGACCTCCCACTGGTGACCGACGTAATGATCGGAATAGCCACGTGGTCAGATCACGCCCCTTTATCTCTTAAACTTAAATCACCGCTCTTCTGCCCCACACCCCTCGAAATGGAGACTCAACGAATACCTACTCTCCCATCCGGGGGTCAAATTAGTGAATACGTGACCACCAACACGGCGGAGCAGACATCACCGACAATTCATTGGGAAGCACACCAAAGTGTGATAAGGGGTCATTATATCCAACAGGGGGCGATACTAAAGAAACAAACCGAAGCCTGACTAGCAGGCCTACTGGACGACATACACAAAACGGACGAACAAAACAAGCGAGACCCAGACCACATACACCAAACCCGACTCTTGCAACTGAGGAGGGATCTAGCGACCCTACTACATTCCAAACACCACAGGGAGGCACTCAGACATAAGGCCTTCTTTACCCTACATGGGGACAAGAGTGGAAAGATCCTTGCTACGATGCTGAGGAAACAGAGACAACACACATACATTGACAGGATTAGAGATAAGCAGTGGACCCTACACCGTCTCCCGACTGATATTATGAGAACGATCTGCGCATACTACACAGAGCTATACACACTCCCACAACCAAAAACCGAACTGGCAAAGGCACGCCTTCGTCGTTCGGTTCGAGACTACCTGACAAAGCACCCGATACCGACCCTGGACGCAGATGTCGCAGAACTAATTGACGAACCCATCACAATTGAGGAACTAGCGCTGGCAGTCAAACTCACTAAACCAGGCAAAAGCCCAGGGCCGGACGGCTTACCGGCAAAATACTATAAAACCTACGCCGAGGAGCTATACCCACCCATGGTGGAAGCATTCAACACGATACGAGACGGGAACCACATCCCCACACAAGCCCTAACAGCCCACATCACCATTATACCCAAAGACGGCAAAGACAGGGAACACTGCGGGAGCTACAGGCCAATCTCACTTATTAACTGCGACATTAAGCTATCTTGGCGATGCGTCTTACAAAACATATCTCATCTCTGGTCCACCCTGACCAGGTGGGATTTGTGACGGGACGCGAGGCACGTGACAACACCATCAGGGCGCTCACCCTCATGCACGGAGGTAGGAAAACAGACGGAGGCCTTCTCTTGCTGTCCACGGACGCAGAGAAGGCCTTTGATAGAGTGTGCTGGGTATACCTCTTCGAAACGCTAGCCCACATGGGGCTGGGACCACACACACGACACTGGATAGGCGCGGTATACCGAGAACAGACGGCCCAGGTGCTGGTCAATGGGGCGTTAACTGAAGCCTTTACCATACATAACGGTACAAGACAGGGGTGCCCCTATCCCTGCTCCTGTTCGTTCTCGCCCTGGAACCGTTTCTCACCAACCCCGAAATCACCCTCCCGAACATCCAGAAAGACCTGCGGATATTTGGCGATATATCTAACCTGAAATTTTTATTTATTTATTTTTTTTCATTCTTTATTTTGTAAAATTTTGTTGTAGGGGGGAGGGGTACAAAAGAGAAGGGGGGGGTCAAAGTTTGTCATCCAACTTTCATCACATATACATGAGCTAGTGATTCATCTCGTAATAGGCATTAAACATCGGCCTAAAGGTGTACATAGCAGGTCGCATGGCAGCATTGGGCAATTCAATAAAGTATACATTTTGCTGTAATCTACGGGTGCGTACAGTGTGCATTATAGGTCGTGCGAAATGCATTTCTTGCTGTGTGTAGCATTCCCGTAGTACAGGTAGCCTACTGGGTGGGGTAGGTGTTAGGAAGCCGCCTCTTGTCGCGGTTTCAGCGGTTTCTATATTTGTTTGCACTGTATTGGTCAAGTGAAGTCTTGGCAAGCCGAACACTGTGTTCGGAAGTAGGTGGGGGGGATTTGCGGGCAGCAGGGAGGCACGGTCTTGGGGTCCCTGTTAGATAGGTCTGTTCGAGGTCTATGGGGTGGGGGGGGAGTGGGGGGCCGTTTTCAAGTAGTAGGTGCATTTAGTGGTCGAGGGGTATGTCAGGTAGTTTTGTCCTGTGTGTGCGTTCCCCCGGGGTCGTGTCCTTGATAGTCGCTTCCTTGGGATGTCTCTGGGTTTTGGCCGAGTGTTACCTATTTGTTTGGAGTCTGTCCAATCCAGTTTGGTGCTCTGGCTAGTATCGGGGGCGTCTCAGTCGGGCTGGCACTGTTCCGGGTTGTGAGGGTTGGGTGGTGTCTGAAATTGTAGGATAGTGGTCCTGGGTATTGGGCGTTTGGGTAGTCTGGTTGAGGCGGTCCGTCTCACAATCAACATTTGTAGGCCCTGGGGGGTCTTTCGTGAGTGTTGTGTCGTGTAGTTGGTCTCTCCAGTGAGCGGGGGGGGGTTTCTATCTGAGTGGGTCAGCATGGTGGCGGTGGGTCCTTCGTTGTGGGGTGTGCTGTGGAGGAGGTGGGGTTGCAGGTTAGTGGGGTAAGGGTATTGCAGGTGTGGAGGAGGGTAGGTGTAGGCATAGAGGGGGGGAGGGTGCAGAGGATCCGCAGGGGGGAGCGGTGTCCGGTCCCGGGCCCCCAGTCCAGCCCCCCCCCGCCCCCGGGACGCGGGGCAGCTCCGGCTCTTCGTGATCGTCTTGGTTTGGTTGGGCGGACGGCCCGGCTCCCGCACCGTCGCCAGCTGGGTCCGCCAGGGCGTCAGCATCTTCCTCTATTGTCAGGTGTTGTGCTGCCCCCGCGTTTGTTGCAGTGGAGGCGAGCCATTGGAGCCAGTGGTACCACGCTTCGTGGTAGCGTTGTATGCGTCCCGTTGCGGAGTGGATTAGCTCTTCTATGCGCCTGATGTCCTCCACTCTGGTCATCCACTCTCTGATTGTCGGCGCCGTGCGTTGTTTCCAGTGTCCCGGGATGAGACTACGGGCTGCGTTCAGTAAGTGTGGGATCGCCGTCTTTTTAAAGCTGTTGATGGGGATCGTCGTTAGTTGGAGTAGGTATGTTTCGAGCGTAGGTTGCAGGTTTGCATCTGTTATGGTTGTGAGTATTTTGTGGACCTCCGTCCAGAAGGGCTGGATGAGGGGGCAGGACCACCATATATGGAAGAGGGATCCTAGTTCTCTCCCGCATCTCCAGCATTCCGGTTCGTTTGTGGCTTTCATCGTGGTTAGCTTTTCAGGCGTCCTGTACCAGTGCGAGAGCTTCTTATATCCTGTTTCTTGGAATTTGGTGGAGATGGAGGCTTTGTGTGTGAGTGTGAACACCGTTGACCATTGTTCCGCTGAGAGCGTGTGTCCTAGATCCCTTTCCCAGTACTTGGTGAAGTGGGGGTGTTGGTTTGCATGTGGTATAGGATCGAGATTACGTGTGGGGGGAGGGAGGATTTGCACAGATGGTCTCAAACACGGAGGGCGTTCGTGATGCCGAATCTAGAGTCGGTATGCTTCTCAGGAACCTCGTGAGTTGGTGGTATCTGAAGCGTAATAGCGTGGTGTGTGGAGTATTCGGGACCAGGGTGTCCAGGGGCGTTATCGTGCCTTGGTGGTATACATCTTTCAGTCTGCAGGGGGTCGGTAGGCCCAGGGCAGGCATGTAGAGGGGGTCCAATGCTGGGGTAAATTTCGGGTTGTGTGATATGGGGCACAGTGGTGACAGTTCCGGGGCTAAGTCCGTCCGGTGCGCCAGTCTCCTCCAGACTGCCATTGTGGCTTTTATTGTTGGGTGTTTTCTTGGTAGCTCTCCAGCCATGGTTTTCGGCAGCCAAGGGAGCAGTGTTAGGGGTATTTGTGAGAAGCTGGCCTCTATGGATATCCATAGTTTGTCTTTCGGGCCATGTGTCCATTCGATCAATCGTTGGAGGTGTACAGCATGTCTGTATTTCGTCATGTCGGGTAATCCCAGTCCACCTTGTAGTTTGGGTTTGGTGAGGGTGGCGAAGTTTAGTCTCGCTTTTTTGCGGGCCCAGACGTATTCCGTCAGGGTTTTACGGGTTTGTGACAGGAAGGTTTTGGGGATCTGGATTGGTAGGGTTTGTAGGAGGTACAGGAGTCGCGGGAGTATATTCATTTTGAGGACACTGATCCTCCCTAGCCACGTAATGTGCGGGAGCTGCCAGGAGTCAAGGTCCTTCTGTATCCGCTCGAGGAGGGGCGGGAAGTTGATACGGTAGATGTTCGATAGGTCTGCCGACAGCCATATCCCTAGGTATTTGATCATTTCTTTGCACCAGTGGAAGGGGAACTCTGTTTGCAGCACGGTTGCCAGTGCTGGGGGGCAGTTAACGTTGAGAATTTCAGATTTTGTGTAATTTATTTTTAGGTTGGATAGGGTGCCATATATGTCAAATTGGTGCGTGAGCTCCCTGAGGGAGGTTGTCGGGTTGGCGATTGTGAACAGGAGGTTGTCCGCGTAGGCGGAGACTTTGCTGGCTCCCCAGCTGCCCCCAATTCCTGTTATGTGGGGTTGGGCTCGTATTGCATTGAGGAACGGTTCCAGGGTTATGACAAAAAGTAGGGGCGATAGGGGGCACCCCTGTCTGGTGCCGTTCCTGATCTCAAATGGGTCAGAGAGAATCCCGTTGACTTGGACTCGGGCCGTCGGATAGGCGTACAGGGCCAGGATTCGTGCCATCATATGGGGTCCCATTCCCAGGCGTTCTAGCGTGTATCTTAGGAAGGACCAATCGACCCTGTCGAACGCCTTCTCCGCGTCGGTCGAGACCAGCAGGGCGGGGGAGGTTCCTCTCCGGGCCGCATGGAGAAGGTTGAGTGCCTTGGTTGTGTTGTCCCTGGCCTCCCGGCCCTCCACAAAGCCCACCTGATCAGGGTGGATGAGATTCGGCAGTAGGGGCTGCAGGCGCAGGGACAGTATTTTGGCAAACAGTTTGAGATCGGCGTTCAACAGGGAGATCGGTCTGTAGTTGGCGCATGAGGAGGGGTCTTTTCCTTCTTTTGGGAGTACCACGACGTGTGCTAGGAGCATGTTGGGGTCCAGCGAGCCTCCGCATTGTGTTGCGTTAAAGAGTGCAAGTAGGTGCGGGGCGAGTCTATCTGCAAACATTTTGTAGTACTTCGCCGTGTATCCGTCTGGTCCGGGGCTCTTTCCCTGTTTGGCCAGTTTAATGGCCCTATGTATCTCCGCTTCCGTTATATCTTCTTCGAGTGCAGATATGTCCTGGGGTGTCAGTGTGGTAGTGATATTCTGTTCAATGTATGACTTTTGCCGTGTTCTGAATGCCTCCTCTCCTTCTTGTGCACGTACAGTGTTCGAGGGTAGACAGTATAACGAGGCGTAATATTGCCGGAAGCCCTCTGCTATGGCCTTCGGGGTCTGTAGCGTGGTTCCTGCCATGGATATCTTTGGGACGTAGCTCTTCTGCCTCCGGGCCCTCAATGCCCTAGCAAGCAATTTGCCGCTTTTGTTTCCATATTCATAGAATGTATTTTTCGTGAGTTGGAATTGGAATTGTATTTTTGACGTTAGACAGGAGTTGAGTTTCGCTCTGATCTCTAGGAGTTGTTTATAAGTTTCGTCTCGGAGGTCATGTTTGTGGAGCGTTTCGAGTTGCGCCAGTTGGGTGGAGAGGTGCGCAATTTCTTTTGTGCGCTGTTTTTTCAGGCGGGTGCCGTGTTTAATGAGTATCCCCCGAATAACGCATTTATGCGCTTCCCAGATGGCCGTTGGTGTGCTGTCTGTTGTCTTGTTGGTGAGGAAGAAGTGGTCCAGGGTGTTTTTAATTTCCGTTTGTATCAGCGGGTCTTCTAAGAGTGATTCGTTGAGTTTCCATGTCCATTGTGGTCGGAAGGGTCTTGGGTTTTCTATGGTGAGTATCACAGGCGCGTGATCCGACCAGGTCATGGGGGCGATACGGGCTGAACGCAGTATGTCTAAGGCTCTGTGCTGGGTTAGGAAGTAATCTATCCTCGAGTAGGATTTGTGTGGTGGTGAGTAGTAAGTGTAATCCTTCTCTGCGTGGTGTAGGATGCGCCAGCAGTCTACGAGTTGGTGGTTCGTAAGGAGGGTCTTCAGTCCTCTGGTGACGTGTTCCGGGATTGTGGAGCTTCCTTTAGATGTGTCCATTCTGGGGTCCAAGGGGGCGTTGAGGTCTCCTCCTATTATAACTGTTCCCGCGCTGAACGCGTCCAGGTTTCGCAGAGCCGAGGCTAGAAATGTTTTTTGGACTTTGTTTGGGAGGTAGAGGTTCGCGAGTGTGACTTTGGTGTCCCCTATATACCCTCTGAGAAAGAGGTATCTTCCTTCCCGGTCCCTCTCCTCCGCTTCCAAGCGGAACTGGGTGTCCGCCGAGAACAGTATGGCCACTCCTTTGGATTTGGTGGAGGGGTTATGCGCGTAGTAGCCAGTTGGGAAGTATTTATCTGAGAATTTGGGGGCCTGTGTTGCTAGGAAGTGTGTTTCCTGAAAGAAAGCTATTGATATCTTGAGTGCTCTGATTTCTCTCAGTGCTCTTGCTCGTTTTTGTGGAGAGTTCAATCCCTTCGCGTTGATTGTGTAGAGCTTAATGCCCTCTCCCGCATGCCCGGAGGCGCAGGGGGCGGGGGGCGGGGGGCCCATCACACGGAGACAGCTCCGGTACGGAATTAGTGGGTGAGGGGGTGGGGTGTTGGAGGCGAGAGGAGGGAGGGTGGTGGTACCCAGAAAAAGAAGAGGTGGGGGTTGGGGGGAGGTTAGGTAGGTTTGGAAAGGTAGTCGGTGTAGCGTAGTGTATGTCGGTGTTGTTGAGTCGCGTAGGCGACTGGTATTAGGGGTAATGTGCCACTGGTAGGTGGGTGTCCGAGGACAGTGTCCGTCGTAGCCACCTCATAGTCTGTTGGCAGTGAACCCGTGGGGCAGGTGGCGTCGATAGTTTGGTGGGTCACCTACTGTAAGTTGTTGTCCGGTGATGTATCACTATCCGCGTCCATCTCCTGCTGCCCAGTAGCTGTGGTATTTGGCACCCAGAGGGGTCAGGGCCGTTCTAGCGGTCCAGTGTGCGGTGAGGTGAGTGGCCATATTGGTAGCCATTTGGTGCGTGCCTTGCAGCGTTCAGTATGTAAGTGCGTTAAGAGCGTGCGTATAAATAGCATTTGTGAGAACATCATGAGAACAATATGGGGAGAACATGAGAGCAACGTAAAAACAACATATTTAACATGGTTACATAGGTTATGTCCCCATTGTCAGGGAGAATAGCAGTACCATTTATGAACATTTAGAAACAGTAACATTCTGACCATGCCCGCGCCTCACGGGGGGCCCACCCCGAGATTGCTCGAGGTGTGCGCCCCGCGGTGCGCTTTTACCTTACACATATTTAACATGGTTACATAGGTTATGTCCCCATTGTCAGGGAGAGTAGCAGTACCATTTATGAACATTTAGAAACAGTAACATTCTGACCATGCCCGCGCCTCACGGGGGGCCCACCCCGAGATTGCTCGAGGTGTGCGCCCGCGGTGCGCTTTTACCTTACACGTTGTTGTATTGAGCAGGGTAGGGGGAGTACAGAGAACTAAGAGAGGGAGGGGGGAAGGCAGGAGGAAAAGTGGGAGGAGGGGGTAGTTCAATTTGGAGGAGAGATGTAGGAGAGGGGTAGCGAAGTCAGCAAAGAGACATTTATCAGTAAGCAATACATTTGTTAGAGCCAGCAAGTGGAGGTGCTACCAGCTCCCTCTGCGGGCCATTCAAACACCTCCCGAGAGTGAGACAAAGCGTGAAGTTTAGGTCCCTCACCCTCTGTTTCGAGTAGATAAAAAATAGCGTTTGATCTGTGGTATATAGTAGTAGGTGAGTGGTAATTCCCCACCCTCTAGTGTGTGCGTGGTGTCTGTGGTGAATTCGTGTGTGTGGGCCTCAGGGGGGTGTATATTGCGGGTATGTTCTGGGTGTGTGTGTCCAGATTGGTTAGGTGGTGTGGGTGTCTATGGTTATTTGGGTCCGTGTATGAGTTCTCTTTCTAGTGCATTGAGTGTAAGTGTGTGTGTGTAGGGTGGTGTACAGGTGTATGAGTGGTGTGAACCTCAACGTAATACTTGCTCTTTCGAGTCAGTCTTCGGCATACAAGTCCTTTACAAGCAGTCCAGTGTAATACCGAGGTGCCAGTTCAAGGTATCGTGTTAGCGGGTGTTCCATGTGCAGGGATTGGGGTGTGACAGGTGAGACTCTATGTCTCGTGCTGTATGATAGCAGGGGCTTGCGTGGCTTCAGTCCGGTAGTAGGCGTGCTGGTGGGTTCTGCTGGGTTGTCCCCGTTGAGGTAGCGTTGGTCCTGAGCGGTTTGTGGGCTCCGGGGTTGTGAGGGTCGACTCCTTGAGTTGGTGGGGCCAGGTAGTTTCTGGGTGGTGATAGGTCTATGGGCCGGTGAGGTGTGGGCGTAGTTCCAAAGTGAGGGCAGCTGTAGTGCCCTGGGGATGTCCGCTTCTGACGATTTGCCTTTAGGATGGTTGTCAGTTTATCTTATCTCTGGTTGTTAGGGAGGTAAGAGGGGGGGGTCAATAAAGAGGCAAGATAATCGGGCATTTGTCTTCGGGGTCATCCCACCCTTCCCCGTGTGGATATGGGTAGTAGAGCTCTTTGGATTCAGGCTGGCATCGCTGGGTAGGTGGCGGTGGCGGGGGGGGGGGGGCAAATTCTCCATCTCCTTATTCTTCGGGGTCGATTAGTCGGTGATGAGTGTGTAGGGCATCTCTGTCGGGTCCCTGGTGGGTGCGGCGTGTTGGCCGCCCTGTGAGGCGTTCATTAAGCGGGCATGTAGTCCAGTCCGGGATAGGAGTGTGGGGGAGGCCTAGGGCTTCCTGGAAGGCCAAGACATCCTGCGGCGTTCTTATTACGGCTTCCATGGTGCCCTGTCTAGCTGAAAGGGCAAAAGGGAACTGCCACCTGTATCTTATCTGGGCATCTTGCATAGCAGCGGTGAGGGGCCGCAGGGCTCTCCGGGCCTGCAGGGTGAGGTGGGAGAGGTCATTGTAGATCTCTATTGCCTGCCCCTCAATCCTCCATGTTCTCTCTGTGCGGGCTTTTCGTATAATTTCTTCCTTTAATTGGAAGTCCTGTATGTGGCAAATTAGATCCCTGGGGGGTGCGCCTGGGGGGGGTTTGGGTCTCAGTGCCCTATGTGCTCTATCCATGTGGATGCGGGCGTCCCTTGGCCTGCCCAATATGCGGTTGAAAATCGGGGTCAGTGTGGCCCTAGCGTCTTCTGGTGCATCAGATTCTCTGCAGCCCCTTACCCTGATATTATGCCTGCGGCTGCGGTTGTCAAGATCCTCTATGTGGAGGCGCAGGTCTTGTATGTGTCTGGTGTGGGCCTCTGTGGCTTGTATTGCAGGGCAGTGTGGGTTGGGGCCTTGTGTTTCTAGGGCTTGTACCCTTGTCTCTAGTGCTGTGAGTGAGGTGCCCAGGGCCGAGATCTCTGTGCGCAGGGTGGTCTTTACCTCTTCTAGCAGTGCCTGGAAATCCTCTTTTTTTGGCAGGGAGGCAAATAGTGCGTACCAGTCTGGAGTCTGTGGGGCCGGTCGGCCATTTTCCGTGCTCGGGAGTTCCCCTGACAGCGTGGAGCTCGGAGAGGAGGGCGCCATGTTGGAAGCTTCCTCCTGGGAAAGAAAGTCTCCCGGCGTGTTCAGGTAGCTGCGGATGGATGGGTGCGAGCTGTTCCCCTGTGTTCTTGGCGTGGAGGGGGTCATTTGGGCTCTTTTAGTGCGTCCCATGGGTGCCGGATTGTGCTTATTTGCCGTGCGTGGTTGCAGCTTGGAGCGGAGCTCGGGGATTAGGCGGCCATTCCTGTTCGGCGCCAAGCCACGCCCCTCTAACCTGAAAATTAACTACAGTAAATCATACATCCTTAATGTTAGCGTCCCCACCACACGCGCGGACCCCCTACAACGTAGTTTCCCCTTTCAATGGGCCGAACATAAAATTAGATACTTAGGAATTTGGCTGACCAAGCAGAGTAGAGACAGAGTAGGGACAATTTCGCCGACATACTACAAACGTTCCAAAGAGATCTGAGGGAATGGTCATATCTGCACATCTCGTGGCTTGGGAGAGTACAGGTCATAAAAATTAACTTTCTCCCACGCCTATTATACCTCCTCCAGGCCATTCCCATCGTAATACCAGGCCCGTCCTTTAACTCACTCAGAAAAGAAATGACAAGATACGTAAAGAACGGGGGGAGACCTAGAGTGAAATTCGCCACACTGACACAACCTAAAGACAAAGGGGGACTAGCCCTCCCAGACTTTCACCAGTACTACATGGCCACACACCTACAGAGAATAATGGAATGGTCTAAGGACGGAGTGCACAAACTATGGAAGACGGTGGAAGAGACAGAGGCAGGCAGACCGGTCTCAGGACTTCCCTGGGGCCGAGACGCGGCCGAATGGGGCAAAATTTCCATATACACGAGACACACCCTGAGAGTGTGGAAGAGGGCCGCGAGGAGGGGGAACATGTCACCATACCTCTCCCCCCTCCTGCCACTGACGCACAACGAGAACTTTCCCCCGGGACTAGACCCAAGAGCCCTCAAACACATCCTCCCAGACAAATCCCCACGCCTACACCACATCCTCCAAGGAGGGAAATGTAAAACGCTAACAGATATGTTAGGAGAGACGCCCCTGACCTTTATGCACCACTTTCGGTACGCCCAACTAACCAACTTTGTCCACTCCCTGCCACAGGGATCGGCACTCACCAGAGACCGGACCACAATAGAGGTGGTCAGCTCACACCCAGACCCACTCCCGCATGGAGTGTCCTTCCTATACTCCATGCTACAATCAGAAACCCCATCCAAGACACCCCTTTTTATGGGAAAATGGGAGGCCGCCCTCGGCAACACGCTTACAGAAGCAGAATGGGAATCCATCTGCTACCTCACACACCACTGTTCCACACACAGTAAAACACAGGAAACAGCCTATAAGCTGCTAACACACTGGTATAGGACACCACATCTCCTTCACCATGTAAACCCAGACCACTCCAGGTTATGCTGGAGATGCGAACGAGAGGTAGGCACCACGAAACACATTTGGTGGGATTGCGTGCTGATCCAGCCATACTGGAAGAGGATACACAAAATGCTAGAGAAATTCACGGATGTGCCCCCCCCCCCTTGGAACCAGCAGCGATGCTCCTGCACCACACATCAGTTCCCCACTCTAGATACAAAATGTCCATGACTATTAGAATACTTAATGTGGCCAAACGAGTGCTCCCCCAATTCTGGAAACAAACAGTGACACCCCCGCTCTCGACCTGGTTTAGCCAAATGGAGGAACTCAGGACAATAGAGGAGCTGACCATGACGGTCAATACTACCCCTACGACCTACATGAGCATATGGACGCACTGGATCCTAGAGACAGCAAAGGAGGGATTCCAACTAGAACTCAGAACTGACACTGACGAACACCACAACACAGACAGATAAGACCCAGAACACATACTCCAGATGACAGAAGACGACTGACAGACGATCAGAACAGAACCCCCCCTTTCCTCCCACCCTGACGCACCCCCCATTCTCCCTAACAACCCGAGTTATACCACTGCCTGAACCCACTCTACCGCACCCACCGCAACAAGGGATAACCTCACCCTGAAAGAAAACACACACAGAACGACATGAACCCCCCAGACCTGTCGGGGATAACACCCTAACGACATACCAGACAAACGAACGTAATAACCCCAGACGGGCCCGGAAACGACACGGCTAAAGCCGCAACCACCCACTCAGCAAGGGGGAACCTCTTGCCCACAATACCATCCCATCCCTAATTAAACACAGGATATACTAACAGTAACAGTGGGGAAAACACAAACTCAACAAGGGCAATACCACACGACTTGAGACAAAGGGCCCTATGAGAGGCCCGACAACAGAGGCCAGAAGAGAGGCCTATGAATCCAGGCTCACACACAGAATGAACCTCTAATACAATGTATGCACCGAAAAGATAGCGTGGGAACACCGACACACAGACGGAACTCGAAAAAAGATAGCTGGGACATAACGAATGCACCAAGGTTCTTACATATACAAATGACACAGATAACGGTGCTCACTTCACAAACACCGACACCTTGTAAAATGCTACCTAACCTGGAGTAATGACGGTTACTATGCATATGGTTCATCCCATTTATAACATGTACAAAAACTTGTATTAAGTGAAGCACATAACACCAGAGAATGGGGACCTGCGAGTCCGTCCACGCTGTGGGCCTGCGAGCCCGACCTGACATTATTTGCCATAACACGTTGTGGAGACCTGCGAGTCTCACTGATCCTTTACACCTGCATGACGAATAAATAAAAATTATATTTACAAAAAAAAAAAATAAAAAATTCTTCTTTGGATGTATTCTGAGTACATACTCAGCAGAACCAAAGAGAGATCAGTGTGAGATGAGAAGCTGACATAATTATTTCCCCTAATAGCCAATCACTATCCTCTTCTTATTTGTACCCTTTCCCCTTAGAACGGGTTTGAAATGTTAAACCGATGATGGGGCAGAGTGATTGACTGTGAATGCAGAGTAAAGTTAGTTGAGTTGAGTATGTACTCTCATCTAATAATGAAGTTGCTGTGTGTAAAGGGGGAACATGGCCAAAGGTACAGGGTTATTCTATTATGCAAAACATTTTATTTTTTATATAAAGCTAAAGATATTTGATCAGGGAGAATATACAGCATTAATATATGAGGCCAAAACCTATCCAATGTACACATTTTGATGCCCAGTGTTCCTTTAAGATTCTTATTTTACGTTAGTATTTCACTAAAACCACCTACAATCCGCACTAACTACTAATTTATCTTTTACTTTAACCTAAATCTAAGGGTAAAACCTCTATGATCTTCATGTAGCAAAAATCTGTTTATTGCTTGTTGATGATATGGAAGTTCTAAAGAAGATAAGCGAGTGCTTTCACCATCATTGTGCAAATTCAACACACTTCCCTCAACATAGATACTATAAAGGCAGCTGTGTTTATGTTCCTATCTGTACAATCTGATGAAAACTTCCCAACATTTTCCAAATAAATCCTCTACTTGCTACCGATCACTAATATCAAAACCAGATGGCATGTTTATTTGATATAGCTTACATTGTATTGATGATATTATCGGTATTGTGGTTATTATAACACGGGATCCCACTATAAATCAAGTTGGTCTAGAGCAATTATAGGGTTAATGTTTTGAAACAAATTTATGTAATATAAAGAGATTATATAAACAGAGAGAAACATACAAGTCTGATGTATTGATGTCAGTGTATTGTGTACATTATAACACAAGCTTCAGAACTCGCCATCACTACCTAGGGCTGTCCTAAACACAATTCACACACCATTGCAGAGGCATAATGTGCAGACAAGTATGTGTTTTAGATTTAGGGCAATTCAGGGTAGCTTTGTTGGTCCATCCCAGTTTACTCAGAGATGGAGGTCATCTGCCATATACACTGTTCAGCCACTTAACTAATATCGTATAGGTCCCCCTTGGAAAAACAGCTCTGATGCGTTGAGGCATGGACTCCACAAGACCTATGAACATGCCCAGTGGTATCTGGCACCAATACATTAGCAGTTTAAGAGTAGGAAAATGGGTCGCAAGAGAATACTGAGAACGGGCAGCAGCTGAATTAGCCTGCCCTTCGGTCGGTCCCCGCTCAGTTCTCAAGCTGTTTTTTTTTTTTGGCGCAACTTGTGCCATTACGGAGAGAACATCTCTGAAACATATCAGACTGGTCCCACCCATACGGGCAGTCCAGATCCGAAATGCCAGCAAGTTCTCTCTGCACGAGAGACACAGCAACCCCAGACGATCGTTTCAGCCTTGTTAGGCATCATCAGTGAGGCATAGCTGACATCTCCCTAGGCACCGTGAGCAAGGGGTCCACGTCTGGATTATCCCTTTAAACTTGTGGAGAGTAAGAAAATGGGTCAAAAGAGAATACTGAGAACAGGCAGCAGCTGAAAAAGCCTGCCCTTCGGTCGGTCCCCGCTCAGTTCTCAAGCTGTTTTTTTTTGCTCATCTTGTGCCATTACAGAGAGAACATCTCTGAAACATATCAGACTGGTCCCACCCATACGGGCAGTCCAGATCCGAAATGCCAGCAAGTTCTCTCTGCACGAGAGACACAGCAACCCCAGACGATTGTTTCAGCCTTGTTAGGCATCATCAGTGAGGCATAGCTGATATCTCCCTAGGCACCGTGAGCAAGGGGTCCACGTCTGGATTATCCCTTTAAACTTGTGGAGAGTAAGAAAATGGGTCGCAAGAGTATACTGAGAATGGGCAGCAGCTGATATAGCCTGCCCTTCGGTCGGTCCCCGCTCAGTTCTCAAGCTGCTTTTTTTGCTCATCTTGTGCCATTAGAGAGAGAACATCTCTGAAACATATCAGACTGGTCCCACCCATACGGGCAGTCCAGATCCAAAATGCCAGCAAGTTCTCTCTGCACGAGAGACACAGCAACCCCAGACGATCGTTTCAGCCTTGTTAGGCATCATCAGTGAGGCATAGCTGATATCTCCCTAGGCACCGTGAGCAAGAGGTCCACGTCTGGATTACCCCTTTAAGCTTGTGGAGAGTTAGAAAATGGGTCGCAAGAGAATACTGAGAATGGGCAGCAGCTGAAATAGCCTGCCCTTCGGTCGGTCCCCGTTCAGTTCTCAAGCTGGTTTTTTTGCTCATCTTGTGCCATTACAGAGAGAACATCTCTGAAACATATCAGACTGGTCCCACCCATACGGGCAGTCCAGATCCAAAATGCCAGCAAGTTCTCTCTGCACGAGAGACACAGCAACCCCAGACGATCGTTTCAGCCTTGTTAGGCATCATCAGTGAGGCATAGCTGATATCTCCCTTGGCACGGTGAGCAAGGGGTCCACGTCTGGATTATCCCTTTAAACTTGTGGAGAGTAATAAAATGGGTCACAATCCGGGAATTATAATATTATATATTATATATAAATCCGTGATTTATATGTATTGACTCCTATAAGATACTGGAAGCCAATGTAAGGACTGACAGAGGGGTGAGGTGTGAGGACTGACCTAGAGAGGAAAATTATTCTGGCTGCGGCATTCATTACAGACTATGGAGGGGCAATACAGCTTTTGGGAAGACCAATCAGGAGAGGGTTACAATAATCCATGCGGGAAATTACTAGAGCAGTGATGGCGAACGTTTTTGAGCCCGAGTGCCCAAACCGCAATACATGCCAATTTTTTTTCCTTAAAGTGCCAACACGGCAATTAAACCTGAATATTGAGGTTTAAGTTTAGAAAAAACAACTCGGACTGTTGTCCGAACTAATTAACAACACAACAACAGAGAGTTCAATGATACAAATTTTAAATAATGATATAAATAGATAAAATTAAGCTTATATTTATTAGTATCTCCAACAAATGCAATACATACACACACAGACTGCTGAATACATACACACAAGACTGCTGAATACACATACACACAAGACTGCTGAATATAGAGACTGATGAATACACAGACAGACAGTCTGCTGAGTACACAGACAGACAGTCTGCTGAGTACACAGACAGACAGTCTGCTGAGTACACAGACAGACAGTCTGCTGAGTACACAGACAGACAGTCTGCTGAGTACACAGACAGACAGTCTGCTGAGTACACAGACAGACAGTCTGCTGAATACACAGACAGACAGTCTGCTGAGTACACAGACAGACAGTCTGCTGAGTACACAGACAGTCTGCTGAGTACACAGACAGTCTGCTGAGTACACAGACAGTATGCTGAGTACACAGTCTGCTGAGTACACAGTCTGCTGAGTACACAGTCTGCTAAGTAGACAGTCTGCTAAGTAGACAGTCTGCTGAGTACACAGACAGTCTGCTGAGTACACAGACAGTCTGCTGAGTACACAGACAGTCTGCTGAGTACACGCACACACACTGCATTGAGGGGTGTGTCTGTGTGTGAGGGTTGCTGTGTGTGAGAGGGTTGCTGTGTGTGAGAGGGTTGCTGTGTGTGAGAGGGGTGCTGTGTGTGAGAGGGGTGCTGTGTGTGGGGGGGTAGGGGTACTGCTGGGGGGTAGGGGTGCTGTGTGTGTGGGGGGGGTAGGAGTACTGCTGGGGGGTAGGGGTGCTGTGTGTGGGTGGTAGGGGTACTGCTGGGGGGTAGGGGTGCTGTGTGTGTGGGGGGTAGGAGTACTGCTGGGGGGTAGGGGTACTGCTGGGGGGGTAGGGATGCTGTGTGTGGGGGGGTAGGGGTGCTGTGTGTGTGGGGGGTAGGGGTGCTGTGTGTGTGGGGGGGTAGGGGTGCTGTGTGTGTGGGGGGTAGGGGTACTGCTGGGGGGGTAGGGATGCTGTGTGTGGGGGGGGTAGGGGTGCTGTGTGTGTGGGGGGGTAGGGGTACTGCTGGGGGGTAGGGGTGCTGTGTGTGTGGCGGGGGTAGGGGTGCTGTGTGTGTGGGGGGTGGTAGGGGTACTGCTGGGGGGTAGGGGTGCTGTGTTTGTGGCGGGGGTAGGAGTACTGCTGGGGGGTAGGGGTGCTGTGTGTGGGGGGGGTAGGAGTACTGCTGGGGGGCAGGGGTGCTGTGTGTGTGGGGGTAGGGGTGCTGTGTGTGTGGGGGGTAGGGGTACTGCAGGGGGGTAGGGGTGCTGTGTGTGGGGGTAGGGGTTCTGCTGGGGGGTAGGGGTGCTGTGTGTGTGGGGGGGTAGGGGTGCTGTGTGTGTGGGGGGGGGGGTAGGGGTGCTGTGTGTGTGTGGGGTAGGGGTACTGCTGGGGGTAGGGGTGCTGTGTGTGGGGGGGTAGGGGTACTGCTGGGGGGTAGGGGTGCTGTGTGTGTGGGGGTAGGGGTACTGCTGGGGGGTAGGGGTGCTGTGTGTGGGGGGGGTAGGGGTACTGCTGGGGGGTAGGGGTGCTGTGTGAGTGGGGGGTAGGGGTACTGCTGGGGGGTAGGGGTGCTGTGTGGGGAGTAGGGGTACTGCTGGGGGGTAGGGGTGCTGTGTGGGGAGTAGGGGTACTGCTGGGGGGTAGGGGTACTTCTGCTGTGTGTGTGGGGGGTAGGGGTACTGCTGGGGGCTAGGGGTGCTGTGTGTGTGGGGGGTGGGGGTACTGCTGGGGGCTAGGGGTGCGGTGTGTGGGGGTGGGGTAGGGGTACTGCTGGGGGCTAGGGGTGCGGTGTGTGGGGGTGGGGTACATTAAATTATCTTCTCCCCCCCTTCTTACCTTTAATGAAGGGGGGGCACAGTCATCCCTGGTGGTCCGGTGGTGGCAAGTACTGCTTCCGGTTCGGGAGGCAGGGGAGGGATCTTTGCAGCAGCTCCCCTGTCCTCCCGCGCGATGCTGTGTGGAGCGTTGCCATGGTAACGCGCGGCAACGCTCCACAGAGCTTGCTCGCGGGAGGACAGGGGAGCTGCTGCAAAGATCCCTCCCCTGCCTCCCCCTGCCTCCCCCTGCCTCCCGAAATAGGGGCATACCTATGGATCTGTGAAGAGATGTGAGGGGCTAGAATTGTTCAGTGATTTATATGTATTGACTCCTATAAGATACTGGAAGCCAATGTAAGGACTGACAGAGGGGTGAGGTGTGAGGACTGACCTAGAGAGGAAAATTATTCTGGCTGCGGCATTCATTACAGACTATGGAGGGGCAATACAGCTTTTGGGAAGACCAATCAGGAGAGGGTTACAATAATCCATGCGGGAAATTACTAGAGCAGTGATGGCGAACGTTTTTGAGCCCGAGTGCCCAAACCGCAATACATGCCAATTTTTTTTCCTTAAAGTGCCAACACGGCAATTAAACCTGAATATTGAGGTTTAAGTTTAGAAAAAACAACTCGGACTGTTGTCCGAACTAATTAACAACACAACAACAGAGAGTTCAATGATACAAATTTTAAATAATGATATAAATAGATAAAATTAAGCTTATATTTATTAGTATCTCCAACAAATGCAATACATACACACACAGACTGCTGAATACATACACACAAGACTGCTGAATACACATACACACAAGACTGCTGAATATAGAGACTGATGAATACACAGACAGACAGTCTGCTGAGTACACAGACAGACAGTCTGCTGAGTACACAGACAGACAGTCTGCTGAGTACACAGACAGACAGTCTGCTGAGTACACAGACAGACAGTCTGCTGAGTACACAGACAGACAGTCTGCTGAGTACACAGACAGACAGTCTGCTGAGTACACAGACAGACAGTCTGCTGAATACACAGACAGACAGTCTGCTGAGTACACAGACAGACAGTCTGCTGAGTACACAGACAGTCTGCTGAGTACACAGACAGTCTGCTGAGTACACAGACAGTATGCTGAGTACACAGTCTGCTGAGTACACAGTCTGCTGAGTACACAGTCTGCTAAGTAGACAGTCTGCTAAGTAGACAGTCTGCTGAGTACACAGACAGTCTGCTGAGTACACAGACAGTCTGCTGAGTACACAGACAGTCTGCTGAGTACACGCACACACACTGCATTGAGGGGTGTGTCTGTGTGTGAGGGTTGCTGTGTGTGAGAGGGTTGCTGTGTGTGAGAGGGTTGCTGTGTGTGAGAGGGGTGCTGTGTGTGAGAGGGGTGCTGTGTGTGGGGGGGTAGGGGTACTGCTGGGGGGTAGGGGTGCTGTGTGTGTGGGGGGGGTAGGAGTACTGCTGGGGGGTAGGGGTGCTGTGTGTGGGTGGTAGGGGTACTGCTGGGGGGTAGGGGTGCTGTGTGTGTGGGGGGTAGGAGTACTGCTGGGGGGTAGGGGTACTGCTGGGGGGGTAGGGATGCTGTGTGTGGGGGGGTAGGGGTGCTGTGTGTGTGGGGGGTAGGGGTGCTGTGTGTGTGGGGGGGTAGGGGTGCTGTGTGTGTGGGGGGTAGGGGTACTGCTGGGGGGGTAGGGATGCTGTGTGTGGGGGGGGTAGGGGTGCTGTGTGTGTGGGGGGGTAGGGGTACTGCTGGGGGGTAGGGGTGCTGTGTGTGTGGCGGGGGTAGGGGTGCTGTGTGTGTGGGGGGTGGTAGGGGTACTGCTGGGGGGTAGGGGTGCTGTGTTTGTGGCGGGGGTAGGAGTACTGCTGGGGGGTAGGGGTGCTGTGTGTGGGGGGGGTAGGAGTACTGCTGGGGGCAGGGGTGCTGTGTGTGTGGGGGTAGGGGTGCTGTGTGTGTGGGGGGTAGGGGTACTGCAGGGGGGTAGGGGTGCTGTGTGTGGGGGTAGGGGTTCTGCTGGGGGGTAGGGGTGCTGTGTGTGTGGGGGGGGTAGGGGTGCTGTGTGTGTGGGGGGGGGTAGGGGTGCTGTGTGTGTGTGGGGTAGGGGTACTGCTGGGGGTAGGGGTGCTGTGTGTGGGGGGGTAGGGGTACTGCTGGGGGGTAGGGGTGCTGTGTGTGTGGGGGTAGGGGTACTGCTGGGGGGTAGGGGTGCTGTGTGTGGGGGGGGTAGGGGTACTGCTGGGGGGTAGGGGTGCTGTGTGAGTGGGGGGTAGGGGTACTGCTGGGGGGTAGGGGTGCTGTGTGGGGAGTAGGGGTACTGCTGGGGGGTAGGGGTGCTGTGTGGGGAGTAGGGGTACTGCTGGGGGGTAGGGGTACTTCTGCTGTGTGTGTGGGGGGTAGGGGTACTGCTGGGGGCTAGGGGTGCTGTGTGTGTGGGGGGTGGGGGTACTGCTGGGGGCTAGGGGTGCGGTGTGTGGGGGTGGGGTAGGGGTACTGCTGGGGGCTAGGGGTGCGGTATGTGGGGGTGGGGTACATTAAATTATCTTCTCCCCCCCTTCTTACCTTTAATGAAGGGGGGGCACAGTCATCCCTGGTGGTCCGGTGGTGGCAAGTACTGCTTCCGGTTCGGGAGGCATGGGAGGGATCTTTGCAGCAGCTCCCCTGTCCTCCCGCGCGATGCTGTGTGGAGCGTTGCCATGGTAACGCGCGGCAACGCTCCACAGAGCTTGCTCGCGGGAGGACAGGGGAGCTGCTGCAAAGATCCCTCCCCTGCCTCCCCCTGCCTCCCCCTGCCTCCCGAAATGGAACCAGAGTAGGCGCCTGCCATTTCGGGCAGGCAGGTGCCTACTCTGCAGCGATGGCAAACCTATGGCCGCGTGCCCACAGAAAGGGCCCGGCGTGCCACCTGTGGCACGCGTGCCATAGGTTTGCCATTACTGTACTAGAGCATGGACAAGCTCCTTGGTAGCATATTTCGTAAGAAAGGGGCTGATGCGGGCTATGTTTTTAAGTTGGAATGTACAGGATTTGGCAACATGCTGGATGTGAGGCTCAAAGGTGAGGCCAGAGTCAAGTATAACGCCAAGACAGCGCGCTTGCAAGGATGGACTTATGTGGATACCACTAACTTGAAGGGAGAGCGAGAGAGGAGGATCAGTATTAGGAGGAGGAAAGACAAGGAGCTCAGTTTTTGAGAGATCGAGTTTCAGAAAGCGGGAGGACATCCAGTCAGAGATGGAAGAAAGGCAAGCAGTGACACGTTGCAGGATGGCAAAGGAGAGGTCCGGGAAGGAGAGATATATCTGTGTGTCATCAGCGTACAAGTGGTAGTGGAATCCAAACGAGGCAATAAGTTTATCAAGAGAGGCTGTATAAAGAGAAAATAGAAGGAGACAAAGGACAGAGCCTTGGGGGACTCCAACCAAGACAGGACGAGGGTAGGAGGCATCCTTTGAAAAGGAGACATTGAATGAGCTTTGGGAGAGATAAGAGGAAAACTACGAGAGGACAGAGTCACAGAGACTGAGTGAAGAGTTTGAAGAAGGAGAGCATGATCAACGGTGTCAAAGGCAGCAGAGAGGTCAAGAAGAATTAGTATGGAGTAGTAGCCTTTCGATTTAGCTGCGATCAGGTTGTTAGTAACTTTGATAAGAGCAGTTTCAGTAGAGTGGAGAGGGCGGAAGCCAGACTGAAGAGGGTCAAGTAGAGAGTTGGAATTGAGGAAGCGAGATACACGGGTAAAGACAAGTCTTTCCAGAAGCTTTGAGGAAAAAGGGAGCAGGGTTATGGGACGATAGCTAGAGGGGAAGGACGGGTCAAGAGATGTTTTTTCTTCAGGATAGGTACTACAGTGGCATGTTTAAGGTAAGCAGGGACAATGCCAAAAGAGAGATAGCAGTTGAAGATGTGTGGTAAGGAAGGCACAAGACAAGGGGAGAGAGATCTGATGAGGTGAGACGGGACAGGATCGAGCAGGCAAGTGGTGGGGCAAGATGAAAGGATAAGCGAAGCCATCTCTTGTTCAGTAGCCGGGGAGAATGTCTAAAGGGTAGACAAGGCATGATCTACGTGTGGTTGAGAAAGAGAACGTCAAGGTGGGGAGAATTCTTTCCTTAGCTGTTCAATCTTGTCGGTAAAGTAGCATGCAAAGCTATCGGCTGTAAGGTTAGTTTGGGGGGTGGTCACAGCAAGAAGAAGAAGAGAGTTAAAGGTGTCAAAGAGATGCCTGGGAATGCGGGAGCATGAACTAATGAGAGAGGAAAAGTATGACTGTTTGGCGAGGACAAGGGCTGCGCTGTATCACTTTACACATGATTTAATCTCTGACAGTCATTTATAAAACATATTTTTGAAACCAGCTGTCTAGTTAACTCGCCTACATTGTTGTCTGAAACAGCCCACTACTGCAGCTGTCACTCAGAATAACAAAATAGTACCAGTCTATGTTTTTTGGGGGGTGAAAGCATTGTGAGACTAGTGCGCATGCGCAGCAAACCGTCATGCTGTACCAATCCATTGAGAACCAAGTTCTCACAGGAGAAGCGCCTCTAGTGGCTGTCAGGAAGACTACCACAATAGGCATTTATAACCCTGCAATTTCAACAAAACTGCACTGTTTTACATTGCAGGGTTAAAACTAAAGGACCACTGCACCCAGATAATTTACTAGAGATGAAATGCATTTAGTTGTCCACTAAAATAAGACTTCCCTTATTTATACAAGGGAAGTGTTATGAGAATCTTTAAGTAATCCATCTTTCTATGTGATGATACTGTTTACAGACAACTGTGAAGTACCTACACAAAATTAAGAAAACTTGTACTGGCACAGTAGTTCCCAAACAACTTGAAGATGAAGACAGTGATGATTAAAGGGACACTGTAGGCACCCTAACCACTTCAGCTAATTCAAGTAGTTTGGGTGCTGTGTCCCTTTTGCACTTAGTGTTGCAATGTTTACATTGCAGCTCTAAGTCTGCCCTTTGTTGCTGTCTACCTGACAGCCACTGGGGGCGCTTCAGTAACGGACTTTTGGTCTGTTATATGACGCTGGACGTCCTCATGGTCCTCCAGCGCGTCAGGAGGTCTAATGCTTGCGCGCCCATTGCCACACATGCGGAGCCTAAGCCAGCTCCGAGGAACATCAGCACTAGATTCAGGTAAGTAGCTGAAGGGGTTTTAACCCCATCAGCGACATGGGATGGGGGGCGTGAGGGAGGGGGGGCTCTCTAGTGTCAGGGAAACTGGTTTGTTTTCCTGGCACTGGAAAATCCCTTTAAGAATTTGAGCACTGTGCAAATAACAGTCCAGTGTTAGACTGTCATGGTAACTGTGGCTTGTGTCCATCACAGACCTGCTTGAATTGATGATGTGTATCACTCTTCCATCCATTAATCTATGTTCCATCCATTAATCTATGTATAAATGCCAGTTCTGATAATAACCAATGCCATCTCCCTATTACCTGTATAAAACCTACTTTCCGATGTCCACAACTTGGCTTATATAGTTGTTTCTAAAATCCTCAGTTTACGTTGACCATGGTTTAATGCTGGCTACTCTTTCCTATTTGAAGGTTTATTTTTTTCACCATACCATGGGCACTACGTCAAAGAACACAATAGTGTTAAGAATACAAAACTGTATTCTTAACGCTATAGAGTCCCTCTGTCTTCGCAGCTCCCCATGCGGTGATTACAGCATTAGAAACACTTTTTTCACTTACCTCTTTCCAGTCCTGAGATCCCTCTGTCATGTCCATGGAGGAAATCAATGCTTTCCTATGTGGGATTTTGAGGACAATGGACATCCTCATGTAAAGCATGAGGATGTCCAACGTTGTTTCATGGAGTAGAACTCTTTGAATAGCCAGGAAGTGCCTCTAGTAGGGATCTGGAAGACAGCCACCAGAGGTTCTCTTAACCCTGCAATGTAAACAGTGAGGTGTTTTTGAAATTACATTTTACATTGCAAGGTTAAGAAGATAGGGGCACTACACCCAGATCACCTTTAATGAGATGAAGTGGTCTGGGTACCAATAGTGTCCCTTTAAGCCCGGCCACTTCTGTGGACTGTTAATATATGGATATAAAAGCTATAGGACACCAGACCAGAGAGTAAAGATTCATCTCACCCTTATATAGACAAGGCAAAGATAAATATTCCAGAACTGGCTGTGTTGTTCTCAGGAAACATCAGGAGTAATGCATCAGAATTAACTTCTTTAAAATTACTAAATATCTCTGAAAACCAAACTTAATAGACAGTTGCTAAAGTGGATAATGAAGCACTGCAGTGCTCCATAGATTGTTGTAACCGATAGATTGTTAGAGATATGTCACCTCCCTGATCACTTAACTGAAAAGTGATGAATATGATGAAACTAGCACTGGCCAGTATCCAGTAACGACACATTTGTAAAACAAAACTGCTGAATTCAAATTCACATCAGTCCCCATTAATGGCATAACTTAGTGTCTCTTGTAAGATGTTACATTGCTATTATCTTCAAGTTTGCCCCCTCCTGTCTGAAGAAAAAAAAATCCCAAAGATTACAGGTCTGCAGTTAGTAAAAAGAAAATTAGAGACTGCTGTATTTAATTTGGCTTCTTATGCATTATTTAGAGGTGTCACTGACTGTTTCAGTGATGTGGTCACCTTAATGAACTTCATCTAAAAATGCAATCAATCTGGAACTGACTAACTACCAGTATTAAAAAAGAGAGAAAATGCACAAAGTCCTATAGTGCTCCCATCAAAAATTTAATTTACTAAAACATTTGCAAATGTAGAGGGACAAACAGTCCTTCAAACAGGAACAAACTGAAACAAGACAAGTCCTTAAGGCCACAAAAGCTACCATTGACTTTTGAGCTTTTATACCCCACTCAGTGGTGTGCAAAGAGGGGGAGGGCAGTCTGCCACACACAGGGCCGGTGCAAGGATTTTTGGGTACATAGGCGAAGATGCATTTTTCCGCCCCCCTCCCCCCCCCAACCAAAAACATCTTCACATATGTGCCTCTTAACTAGCCCCTCTCCCCCTCCCTGACCATTAGTGGGCCCCTCCCTTCCCTGTCCCTTAGTATTCTTCTCCCCTCCCCCCTCTTTTCCCTGTCTCTTGGTGTTTCTCTCCCATTCCCTCCCTGTCCCTTGGTGCACCCCACACCCCTTTAGTGGTCACACTCCCCTTCCTGGTGTGACTCCTACCTCTATTGTTGCATTGCCAAGCGGAGCAGATCCCCTAAAGGAGCTTCAGTTTTCTGTATCCGGTCGGACTGACAGGGAGTGCTCTCTCTGTGAGCACCTCCTGTAAGTCTGGCCAGGTACAGGAAACAGAAGCTCCTGTACCGCGCTCTGCTCCACTACACTCTGTACACACTGACAGTCACACACTCAATGACAAACACACAGATGCCACTGACAGACACAGACTCATTGATCTGACACACAGTCATTCATTGA
The DNA here is from genome assembly GCF_036172605.1 of Pelobates fuscus. Classification (NCBI taxonomy): domain Eukaryota; kingdom Metazoa; phylum Chordata; class Amphibia; order Anura; family Pelobatidae; genus Pelobates; species Pelobates fuscus. Next base: position 319,055,224 of record NC_086320.1, on the reverse strand, counting down.
CACACACACGGACAGACCCACACTGATTGACACTCATTGACAGACACACTGACAGTCACACACAGACTCAATGACAAACATACTCTCACTGATTTGACAGACACACACTCATACACTGACAAACACACTCATCATACACTGACAGACACACTCACATGCACACACACTCATACAATCACTCACAGACACACACACAGACAAACTCACTCACACACACTCACTCACAGACACACACACTCAGTCACTCACAGACACGCACGCTGTCACTCACAGACACACACACAGACGCACACACTCACTCACACAGGGTCACTCACAGACACACATGCTGTCACTTACAGACACACACACAGACGCACACACTGTCACTCACACACACACACACACTCTGTCACTCACACACAGTCACTCACAGACACTGTCACTCACAGACACACACACTCTGTCACTCACACACACTCTCATTTACAGACACTGTCACTCACAGACACACGCTCAGTCACTCACAGACACACACGCTCAGTCACTCACAGACACACGCTCAGTTGCTCACAGACACACACACTCTGTCACTCACAGATACAAACACACTGTCACTCACAGATACACAGACACTCTGTCACTCACAGACACACACATTGTCACTCACAGACACACACATTGTCACTCACAGACACACACACACTGTCACTCACAGACACACGCTCAGTCACAAAGACACACACACTATCACTCACAGGCACACACACTGTCACTCACACACGCTCAGTCACTCACAGACACACACACTCTGTCACTCACAGACACACACACTCACTCACAGACACACACTCTGTCACTCACACACGCTCAGTCACTCACAGACACACACACTCTGTCACTCACAGGCACACACACTGTCACTCACAGACACACACTCTGTCACTCACAGACACACACTCTGTCACTCACAGACACACACACTGTCACTCACAGACACACACACTCACTTACAGACACACACACTCACTTACAGACACACACTCTGTCACTCACAGACACACATCACATACATTCACTAATTATTATTTTATAAATACGCATTTTCCACCCAGCCTCCCTACCTGTAGAGCTTGTGTGGACGATGGATCTGTCCCTGGGGCTGCTGGGCGGCGTGTGGCAGTGGTGTGATCAGGCGCGGCGAGGGAGCTCTAACCTCTCTGCTCTGCTCCTTCGCGGGCTGCCTACTGATGCCGCGGGAGCCGGAATATGATGTCATATTCCGGCTCCCGTGGCATCAGCAAAAGGCGCGCGAGGAAGCAGAGCAGAGAGGTTAGAGCTCCCTCGACGCGCGTGATCACACCACTGCCGCGCCGGGGGTCGAGATGGTGGCCTGGCAGGAGGGAGCACGCCTTATGGACACGACGGCCCTGGCCATACATTAGGGGGATGCCATCAGGGCCGGATTGGCCAACTATACCTTTGGGCCAGTCAGTGGCAGACTATGGCGCACCAGCCTTCGGGGCACACTGCGCAATTGCAGGTCGACTGGTAAGAGGAGAAGCGCTCCCCTCCTGCCGATCACAGAATGTAGCATTCCTGTTCCACTAACCAGTCTGACAGGAAGTGTTCTCAGAGAGTACAGAACTGCTTCCTGTCAGACCTGGGAGAGGCTTGGGAGAGGGGAAATAGGACACATGAAGAGGCTGGAGGAGAAGGAAACTGGACACATGGAGAGGCAGGTTTATTTACTTACCTGATCCAAGTGCTGATGTCCCTCGGTGCATATATTTATATATAATTTTTCTTATTTACATATATATATATTAATCCTACCCACTTTCTTTATAACCTACCAGAGTTTTAGGCTTTTTTCTGCTACACCTCCTATCTATCTCTAATACACCTGTAGGATCCCAATTGGGGGTTCTGCACATTCATACTTTATGAGGGTTATCTATAGATTTGGTTTTTAGGATTTTGTTACTATCTGTATGTGTATCTATCTTTTATCTGCCAGCATATTTACCCTTGTGTACTATTAAACAGATGTTTCAGCCATTTTTAGACCAATACAATTTTAACATTTGAGTTAGACGATCTTCCCCTTTTTTGGGAACTAACAATGAAATGTCTATGGTGATAATTTGGACGAAATAGATGGCTAATGCACTTATCAAATATTTATAAGTTCTTTCTCTGATGAAATATCTATATACACAAGCTAGTCTAATTTTAGATCATTATAAAGGTATTTTTTGCACTGAATATTAAATTTTTTTTTTAAATAGCTTTTTACATAAATATGTGATCATTTGACCTATATAAACTATAAACAAATATTTTATTTATTTTATGGACTATTAATTTCATGGACAATATTTGTTAATACATGATGCCAGAAGCCGATTAGATCACGGCTTTAGGACTTACAAATAAAATACGATCTCCAGTGGGTGGAGATACTGCTCGTTTGAGAAAGCTCCAAGAGGCGGAGCGAAACGCGTCACGTGACCTTGTGATCGGGATACACGGAAGTGAACTCGGATTACACACCAGCCAGCAAGACCACTTCCAGAAGGAGGAAGATTGCAATTTTCGACTACAGAGCATCTAACTCCCTATGGTGTGGTGAGCTTATGGTGGACTTTGGATTTTATCTTGTGGCTATAAGCCATTTTTTATTATCAATAAATATCTTCTTACCTGACACTAGGGTCACAGGAGCATTTATCTGATCCCACGCACCCAAGGGGCTGATCCTCCCTGGGCAAGATAGCTTAGAGTGGGGCTTATACCACTTTCCATTTGTGAGTTGTATTCTTACAGAGAACTTGTATTATACTTTTAAATTTGAATAATTGTATTGCACTAGGAGTGCTTTCTCTGTCCTCCTCCCTTATTTTTGTCTCCCTTACTACATATATCAATTGTGCATTGTAACAGGCTAGAAGTATACACATATTTGTACTTGATATCTAAATCTTCTATAAGGGATAACACTAATTTTCACTACATGTATGGTTTAGAAGCACTTCTCAACGCTTGAGGGTGTTTTATATATATTTGTGCGCACCAAGACTTTTCTGTTCTCTGACTGTTTTTGTACCTCATTACCTGGGTATATTGTGGGTGCTGCATACCAATTTTTAATTTGTATTTACTATTTTGCACAAACTTATCTACTCTACACCAATAAAGGTAGGTTTATTTACTTACCTGATCCAAGTGCTGATGTCCCTCGGTGCTGGGTTGCGGCTCCACCTCCTTTCGACGTTACTGACGAGAGGGCGCTAATGAATCAATGCTTTCCTATGGGGAAAAAGTTGACGCTGGGTGTCCTCAAGGGACTTTAAGGGACTCCAAAATCTTATTTTGGCACAGTTGTACTAAAAGGTTGCCTCCTCCTGATATAGCAGATACATGGACTGGGTTAGTTACTAAACACCAACGTTTAGGAAATTAAAGCCAAATGGCAATATTTAGACTAAAAAAGCTAATCTGGAAAATTCTTCACATCAACTGTAGTAGTCACAAAGTGGTTATTAAATTCAGTGTTTAACAAATAATCCTGTGTAAAAATTGATGCTTTTTGCATGTGAACTACATTTTTCCCGTCTCCATTTTTTTTCCTGTTTCCTGTCTCCATTCATATTGTTACTCAGTGAAAGGCTCCCAGAATGCAGCTGTGCCAGTCAAAATGACTTACCAATACAATGATCTATGACTGACTTACTAGAGCTGAAATAGTTAATATCATAGAGCATAATTTGCATTCCTTATTACTGCATCGCCTACACCTGTGGTATTTAAAGGGTTAAACACTGGAATGTTAGCAACTACCTTGGGGACAAGTATGGGAACATGTGTTGACTTTTCACATGCAATCTTTGTGGTATGGCACTCCATGAGTTAATAGTTTCAAGCTCCTCGGGGTCAACCTGTTTATAAAGTTCCCAGCTATTTATCTCTCACCTGTACAACTTTCAGGATTAAACACGCTAGTAGCTTTAAGGCGTCACCTCTACAGGAATGCAGTGATAAGGCCAACCACCACGTTATCCTTGGAAAAGGAGCACCATACCAAACACATGTTGCAATAAGATGAAAAAATAAAAAATACAAATATGCAAATAATGTTAACTGTAAAAATATATCTGCTTTTAGATGTACTGTAATAGTATATCTGCTTTACTGAGTTCAAGTTAGTTAAAAACTGGAGTTGCAAGTTTTCAAGTCCCTTTCCCCTATATCATAACGCACTTTGCACTTACAACATGATCCCTATTGAAATATAGAGAGAAAATGCATGCATTTATTTTGCTGCGCTTTACTTTGCACTTTGACCTTAGCACTAACAAAAATTCCCATACCCTTGGAGGTGATCTAAACCAACCTGTCAAGTATGCATGTGCTATATGCTGATCCTTTGTAGGTCCCCAGGAGAGTGCTTTCCAAACAGCTGCCCTACCCCATAAACTGAAAGACTATTTAAAAATGACTTACACAAGTCAAAAACTCAGAGGGTATACAGAACCCATGGCTAACCATATGCAAAACTAGCCATACCTCCCAAAATTATAATTTTTTTCACTACAGTGCACAGCACCGTACAATCACTGGATGACTGTAAGTGTTACAATGTTTTTTTTTGTTTGTTTGGTTTTTATAATTATAAGTCTTCTGAAGGCTATAGAAACTCTTTCCACAGGGGTGTTGCTAGAGGAGGTCTCACTCAGGTAAGATCCTGATTTTATCGTTAGCCCCGAGTCCCCTGTAATTTAAGTTATATAATTTGTGACAGTGCAATAAACCACAAACCCCTCGTTCTTGTTTTGCACAATTTACCGTATTTATCGGCGTATAACAAGCACTTTTTCTCCCTGAAAATAGGGGACAAATGATGTGTGCGTGTTATACGCCGATATACATATTTTTCGCTCCATAAGACGCACTTTTTTTTCCCCTCAAAAGTGAGGGGAAATGTCTGTGCGTCTTATGAAGCCCATGGAGCAGCGCAGCTAAGGGGAATGGGCCTTGACATTGCCAGGAGGCAGGCAGCTAGTTGTCAGTAGTTGGGGGCTGGTCTAAGGACATGGAGTAGGGAGGAGTTACTAGGGGGGTATAAGTAGCGGCCATCTTAGGTCTAACGGCACTTTTAATCCAAAGTTACACTTACCTGTTCGTTGTAGCAGGATTTGTGTGGCTTTGTTTTCTTTTGTCTTCTCTGCAGGTTGTCAGGAAGATGGAAGATTGGCTGGAAGGAGTCAGGGCTGCTGTGCAGGAGAGGGGTCTCGAGTGGCTGAGGGACCGTCTTGGTGATGCTCTGCCGTCCGGATCTGGTAGCTCCCAGGGTCAGAGGCCGGTGAGGAGGACGAGGCCCCCGCAGAGGCTGAGCCCCAGCGTGGTTCCAGCTTCCCGGCGTCCGAGGAGCCCCTCCAGAGGTCGTCGGGGCGGCAGTGAGGCTGTTGGCGGGCAGGCCGCAGGTGGAACCGGCCGCGGGCATCGTCGCGGTGTGGGCACACGAAACGGCCGTCAGGCGAGGCCGGAGTCGCAGGCCGCGGGTTCAGGAACCGAGTCGGAAACTGTCGAACGTTCGGGGAGCGAACGTGGAGGTAGGCGGATCGCTGTTCGGACGGAAACTGCCGAACGTTCGGGAGATGAACGTGGAGGTAGGAGATCTGGCGAATGGGCCGAAACTGCCAAACATTCGGGAAACGAAGGTGGAGGTGCTACTACTGCCGAACATTCGTTTCCCGAACGGGGAGGCAAGACCACTGCCGAACGTTCGGGGGTTGAGCGTGGAGGTAGCTCTACTGCCGGCCGTTCGGCTGCCGAACGTGGAAGCAGCAAAACTGCCGAACGTTCGGTTTTTGTGTCCTCTTTTACAGGAAGGGACGGAGAAGTTTCTGATGTTGCCAGGAGTTCGAGGAAGCGGCCATTGCAGGTGCAGGCCAGCGGACGGAAGAGGAGCGGTACGGCAGGCTTGGCAGTAGGTTCTGGGAGTGCTGGAAGTGCTGTTGGAGGAACAGGAGCCACGGTTGCGAATCGCCCGGGTGAGTCGCCCTCCAACGCTACTGCCCCCTCAGTTGCTAGCCCACGGGCTACCCCGGGGGTGGGTCCCGGTACTAGCATGGTTGGTGACGGTAGGGTGGCAGGTGGTAAGCAGGGGACTGCTAGGGCTCGGAGGGAACAGGACAGATTCAGCACTGCGAGACGCCATGGGGGGTCCCCAGTCAGCGGGCAGGAGCGCAGCGCTTCGCCAGGGTCTCCCGTGCGACTAGGCCGGGGGCGTAGTCAGGCTGGTCGGGAAGTCGGAGACTTGACGGACGATAGCGCCAGCGAGGGACAGCGCTGGAGATCGGCGCCCGCTAAGGGGCAGGCCCGCAGGGCTGGAGCGCAAGCAGTTAGGAGACACAGGTCGCGGAGCGATCACCGGAGGGGAACGGAGTCGGACGGCAGGGGCCCCTGCGGGGAGGTCCACACCCGGGGGCGGCGTAGGTTGCCCCCCGCCAGACGTAGGGGACGGACGCTGCGGGACGATAGTTCCAGGAGTGGGAGTTCCTCGGAGGGAGTGCGGACTGCGGCGCAGGCTCTTACCCCTCGAAGGCGGACGAATAGAAGGGAGTTGGGTGACTGGTCCCAGGAGGAGGGAGGACGGGGCAGGGTTCCTACGACCAGCCTACCCAAGATGTCTTCTTCTCCTTGCAGGTCTCGCAGACGGTCACCCGCCAAGGGGGCGCGACCCTACGCAGCGAGGACTTCCAGACGGTCGCCGGCGGGCGAGGCGGACCGGGCAGCAGGACAGGAGTCGTCAAGGTCGCCCGTGGACCGGGTGAGACCCAGCGCCACAGGCCCACGGCCCGGAGCAGCTGAACGCTTGGGGCAGGTCGCACAGAGCCGGATGACAACTCCACGGCCTTCAGCGGCAAGGGGTTCGGAAGGTGAGGCACTGTCATTTCAGCAGTCGGGGGAGCTGTTAGCGGGCAGTTGATTGATTCCTGGGGTGAGGGGACGAGGAAGGAAGGGGATTGTAGTCAGGTTTGGGCTCCACAAGGGAAGGTCCTCGGGTCTAGTCCAGTGGGGGTTTCCGGGGCCGGGGGCGGTGTAGACGGAGGCGGGGGCGCGACCCCCGCGGCGGAGGCTTCCAGTGTAGGGACCGAGGGTGAGAATTTGCTTGGGGGGGTCCCGGAGGCGGCGAGACAGAACGTCCACGTGTCATTTGCAGGACCTTTAGGCTGTCACCTCAAGCCCGAGGTGAAGGAGAGGATCTGGAAAGGTGAATTTGTGGAGCTCTTTTCGCTTCTCCCCCTTGAGGAATACATTGACCTCAAGGAGGAGGATAAAAAAGACGCAAAAAAGGAGGAGGAGGAAAAGAAACGGAGGTACAGGAAGATTCCCAAAACTTTGGGAACTGGCTCAGAGCTTTTTGCATCTTGGCCAGCGTGATGGGCGAGAAGGCGGCGGAGCGCTGTTCGCAGCTCTTCTGTTACCTGGACGGGGTTTGGGAAGCATATAGGACGTACGGGGGCCTAGCATGGTGGCGGTACGACGAGCAATTTCGGCAGCGTCTGGGCGCTAATCCGGGGATGCGGTGGGACCAGATGGACCTACCGCTCTGGATAAAATTGATGATGGCGCAAAAAGCGTCCCCCTTTCAGTCCGGGGCCGGCACGGGCGCTTCTACCGCCGTGTCGGCCAACCAGAAACGGGGCTACTGTTGGTCATTCAACGAGGGGCAGTGCAAGTGGGGGGCCACCTGTCGCTTTAAGCACGAGTGCTCAGGGTGCGGAGGAACTCACGGCCTCCACAGATGCTTTAAGAAGGGGAAGTCAGCCCCTGCAGCGGGCGGAGGTTCGGCCGCATCCCCTGCCGCTGGGAGCAACGCCAGTGAAAGTCGGCGCGATGCTGCCCTGGCTAAAGCAGTACGCTAACAGGGCGGATGCTGGGTTGTTGGAAGAGGGGTTTTCCAAGGGGTTTGTAATACCGTTTCGGGACCGGGACGGGGTGCCGCGGCTTCGCAATCTGAAGTCGGCCGGGGAATTTCCGGGGGTGGTTAGGGAAAAGTTGCTTAAGGAGGTGGAGTTGGGCAGGGTAGCGGGGCCGTTCAGCGAGCCCCCCTTACCTAACCTGAGGGTTTCACCGTTGGGGGTGGTTCCTAAGAAGGAGCCCGGCAAGTACCGCCTGATACATCACCTGTCCTACCCCAAGGGGTCGTCGGTTAATGACGACATCGACAAGGCCCTCTGTTCGGTTTCGTACGCTTCGTTCGATCAGGCGGTGAGTCTGGTGCAGCGAGCGGGACGGGGGGCGTTGTTGGCTAAGGCGGACATTGAGGTGGCTTTTTGCCTTTTACCAATCCATCCGCAGTGCCATCACCTGCTGGGTTGTCATTTTGAGGGGGCATACTATGTGGACTTGTGTTTACCCATGGGGTGCTCGATATCGTGTGCATACTTTGAGAAGTTTAGCACGTTCCTGGAATGGGTGGTGAAGTTGGAAGCGGGCACTAGGATGGTAGTCCATTACCTGGATGACTTCCTGTGCGTCGGGCCTCCCGGTTCGGAGGAGTGCAGGAGGGGATTGAGGACTCTGGAATGGGTGGCGCATGTTATTGGAGTCCCTCTGGCGGGTGACAAAACGGTGGGTCCTACGACATGCTTGAGCTTCTTGGGCTTGGAGATCGACTCGATCAAAGGGGAGTGTAGGCTGCCGCAGGATAAGTTGGTGGCGCTGCGGCAGGCAGTGGCGGAGGTACGAGGAGCGAAGAAGGTCACGCTCCGGGCGCTTCAGTCGCTGCTAGGCCGGCTTAACTTCGCCTGTCGGGTGATCCCAGTCGGCAGGGTATTTAACAGGTTCCTGGCCCGGGCGACAGCGGGGGTGGCGTTCCCGCACCACCTTATCCGGGTCTCGGCGGCCATGAAGGCCGACCTGGGGGTCTGGGGTGAATTCTTGCGGGAGTTTAATGGGAAGGTATTTTTTCGGGAGCCGGTGGCTTCGTCTCAGGAACTGGAGCTTTTCACGGACGCTTCAGGTAGCGTTGGGTTTGGGGCCTACTTCTCCGGGCAATGGTGCGCGGGGACTTGGCCTACGGAGTGGAGGGTCAGCCCGCTGATCCGCAACTTGGCGTTCCTCGAGTTATTCCCGCTAGTCGTAGCACTGTCACTGTGGGGTCCGCAGTTGAGGGACAAGAAGGTCGTTTTCTTTTCGGACAATATGGCAGTGGTGGACGCAGTGAATGGGCTGTCAGCATCCTCTATCCCGGTGGTTCGGCTTCTCCGCCGTTTTGTATTGTTGTGTATGCGTTTTAATATTGTTTTTAGGGCCCGGCATGTGCCCGGTCTGTTGAATGTGATTGCCGATGCGTTATCTCGTTCGCAGTGGGAGAGGTTTCGGCAGGCGGCGCCGGGCGCTCAGGAGGAGGGGATGTCTTGCCCGGAAGAGATGTGGCGGCTCGGGACATCATGCTTGGTGGACTGATACGGGACTCCCTGGCCCCCGCTACATGGACGGCTTACAGTAAGGTGTGGGGGGAATGGGAGGAATTGGTGCAACAGTCGGGGGGCCAGCCCTCGCAGGAGGGCCGGTTGGACACGCTGTTGTGGCTTGTGTGTAGATCGGTTACCAAAGGGTCTTCAGCAGCGGTGATAGGGCGAAAGCTGGCGGCGCTAGCTTTCCTGTTTAAATTCAATGGTTGGGAGGACGCCACGAAACACTTTCTGGTGAGGCAGGCGCTGAAAGGGCTAAGGAGGGGGAAAGTGTCGGTGGACTCCAGGAGGCCGGTGTCGTTTGAGTTGCTGCAACGGATTGTGGGGGCCTTGCCCGGTGTGTGTTTTTCGAGTTACGAAGTTCAGTTGTTCTCTGTGGTTTTTAGTTGCGCCTTTTTCGGGGCGTTTCGGATCAGCGAGCTGGTCCGCAGCAACCGCCAAGGGGCGGGGGGGCTTCAGGCAGTGGATGTGGAGGTGTGGAGTGACAAGGTGGTGATTAATTTGAGGCGGTCCAAAACGGACATGATGGGGAAGGGGACCTTGGTTACGCTGCGGGAGCTCCCAGGTGGGGGCACGTGCCCGGTCAAGTGCGCCACGGCCTTCCACGGAGTCCGGGCGGCGGCCGGAGGTTCATATTTTCGACACGAGGATGGTTCTTCACTGTCGAAGTTCCAGTTCCTCAAGGTGATGCGGAAGGTTTTGGACAAGTTGGGAGTGGACCCAAGGCAGTTTGGGACCCATTCCTTCAGGATTGGTGCGGCTACGGAAGCGGCGAGGCTGGGGTTGGGTGATGATAGGGTGAAAAGGATCGGCAGGTGGGAGTCCCTGCGGTTCAGGTCGTATGCTAGGCCAGACAAGTTGGTGTGAGGCCTATGGGTGGTTCAGAGGGGTTTGTTATGTTAATGTTGTGTCATGGTTGGAATTGTGTTTTATGTTTTACAGGTTGGACGGCATGGGTGGTTGGCCACTCATATATTTACTGGGCACATCGTAGAGCTGCAGTTCGACATCGGGGTCTACAGCTGGGCTTTCCAAGCTCCGTGGTGCAGCTCCGGTGGTTTGCATACCGGGGTTGGGGTTGGAATGCTATTTGTGGGGAGGTATTTCGTAAAATGTTGTTGGGCCAGGTCCCGGACATTGTGGTACTGCATGCAGGAGGCAATGATGTGGGGTCATTGCCGCAGAAGGTTTTGATCGAAAGTATGAAGAGGGATGTGGACAAGTTGCAAGAGTTAGTGCCAGGGGTTATAGTGGTGTGGTCGGAAATGGTTCTGAGGTTTTATTGGCGGCACGCGCGGAACCCCTCCGCGGTGGCGAAAATTAAGGGTAAGGTCAACAAAATCATGGCGGCATATGTGAGGCGAGTGGGGGGGTTGTAATTAGGCACAGAGAGTTGGAGGATATGCTGCCAGGCTATTTCAGGCGGGATGGGGTTCACCTCTCAGACGTGGGCTTAGATTTTCTCCTGCTAGGTTTCCAGGAGGGCCTCCAGCGGGCAATCTTTTCCCTGAGGGGGGGGGTGTCGCTCAGGAACTCGAGGAGTCGAGCTCTGAGCTGTGGCGGGGGATGGAGAGTAAAGTTGGGGGGAGAAAAGAGTGAGAGGGGGACAGTTTGGAGTTCAGGGCTAATAGGTAGGCCTTTGGACTGGTTTGGTAGGTTCGAGCTCGTAGGTAGCTCCGAACCAGGGTGTGTAGGGGTGTCTCGGTATGCCCCTACACTGGTGGTGCCCTTTGGTGGCAATGGATGGTGCCCTTGGTGGCAATGGTTGATGCCCTTCGGTGGCAATGGTCATGTTTCAGATTAAGCTAATATGTTACAATGTTGGTGTATTATGTTATGATGTTACGTTGGGGTGGGTCATTGTCAAGGGGTTAAATTGTAAATAATGTGGTAAACTGTGCAGGCCAACGTGGGCCTGTTGTGTGACAATGACCTTTATAATTCTATGTTAATAATAAATAAAAGCTGTGATATACTTTTGCCAAAACCCAGGTGTCAGTGTCATTATTATAATTAAGTATGTGGTGGGGGGTTTTGTGCATATGCCGACAAGGACGACTTTGAACATGTCATGAAGCCCATGGAGCAGCGCAGCTAAGGGGAATGGGCCTTGACATTGCCAGGAGGCAGGCAGCTAGTTGTCAGTAGTTGGGGGCTGGTCTAAGGACATGGAGTAGGGAGGAGTTACTAGGGGGGTATAAGTAGCGGCCATCTTAGGTCTAACGGCACTTTTAATCCAAAGTTACACTTACCTGTTCGTTGTCCCACCCACCCTCCCTTTGCTTTCAGGTGTTTCCCGTTTGGTCACGGCGGCGGGGGATGGAGAGTAAAGTTGGGGGGAGAAAAGAGTGAGAGGGGGGACAGTTTGGAGTTCAGGGCTAATAGGTAGGCCTTTGGACTGGTTTGGTAGGTTCGAGCTCGTAGGTAGCTCCGAACCAGGGTGTGTAGGGGTGTCTCGGTATGCCCCATCACTGGTGGTGCCCTTTGGTGGCAATGGATGGTGCCCTTGGTGCCAATGGTTGATGCCCTTCGGTGGCAATGGTCATGTTTCAGATTAAGCTAATATGTTACAATGTTGGTGTATTATGTTATGATGTTACGTTGGGGTGGGTCATTGTCAAGGGGTTAAATTGTAAATAATGTGGTAAACTGTGCAGGCCAACGTGGGCCTGTTGTGTGACAATGACCTTTATAATTCTATGTTAATAATAAATAAAAGCTGTGATATACTTTTGCCAAAACCCAGGTGTCAGTGTCATTATTATAATTAAGTATGTGGTGGGGGTTTTTGTGCATATGCCGACAAGGACGACTGTGCACATGTCATGGAGCGAATGTGAAGGTTTACTTACCTGTCTTGAAGCGTGGGCTGGTGTTCAGCGCGCACCGCGGTACTGGAACTTAAATTTCAGGTTCCGGTTTCCGGCGGGACTGAAAGGAAGTGCGCACTCAGTGTGCACACTTCCTTTCAGTCCTGCCGGAAACCAGAACCTGAAATTTAAGTTCCTGTACCGCGGTGCGCGCTGTGAAGCCGGCCCACGCTTCAAGACAGGTAAGTAATTATGGGACAAGGGGAGGGAAAGTGCACTATGGGACAAGGGGAGGGGGGGACACTATGGGAGGTGGGGAGAACACTATGGGATAGGGGTGGAACACTATGGGAGGGCGTGGAAAATACTATTGGAGGGGGGGAGAATACTATGGAAAGGGGGGGAACACTATGGGATGAGGGTGGGGGAACACTATGGGAGGGGGGAGAATACTATGGGAGGGGGGGGAATTTCCTTCTTAAAATGAGGTGCGTGTTATACGCCGGGGCGTGTTATACGCCGATAAATACGGTAAGTCTTTTCACTCAGCAGCTCTACGCCGCTTTTCAGAAGTTAATAGAAATATTTTTACATGGAACTGCAAAACATACGGGTTGGCAATTCATTTGAATTGTTGCCTTGGGACTTACGGCACTAGGATAACCTCTGCTTTGATGTTCAACCGAGTAAGAACCTGCTTTGAACAATAAGCAAGTGTTTCAGCAACTTATTTCCGTAAACAGACTCTGTCATCTAAACAGTGTGAATTCAGAACAAAACAGAAACGATCCATGAATCAAAAGTGCATTTTACTGATTTGGTACCTGTTCAGATTGTGGCACCAGCAATGTACAAGTTTATTTGCACATGTTGCTACAATATTTAGAGGTACAATGTTTAACGTGAAACAGGTAAAGAGAAACTATTCTCAAAAAAAAATCACCTCGTACTTTAATACATTCTATAGCTAATCCATTTAAAAAATATTTTTTACTGTATACTCCAGTCCTATTCATCACACAGGACGAGTGGAACTACATAATAAAATAATAGCAGCCATAATGCAACTGATATCACTGTATATACCCTGTTCACAATTATATGACCTTTTATTAGTCTCTAGTTGTTTCAGTGACAATGTCTGTAAATAACAGTAGGTTGTAGTTATAGTAAGTGCAGGGCCCTGACAGAAGCTCATTATGTGACTCACAACTATGCGGGGTATATAACAGTATATTATTTGATATTTATCAATATGTTAACGGTTGCCAGTGAGCTGTTAATGATGTTGAAGCAGTCGTAATCATACTGTTCCCGAAACTTTTGAACACTTTTCCCATTCATTTATAAAAAAAAAGAGGCCTATACCTAGGGTTAAACGGTACAGCGTAATGTAGTTGTTCTAGTGAGTATAGTCAGTCCCTGCAGACTTTTTGTTGTCTTTTGACGTGGAAGGTGGGCTAACATCTAATGGCCATTGGAGTTACTAAATAACCTCCATTTATTTAAATATGCATAGGGATTTAGGCTAGTGCGCAGGTAACTCTTTTTTTCTTCGTTTTTTACTGTATGTATTGGAGCTTATGTGTGCTATGGTCATTGCTGCTGCCCAGGAGCAGTGGGAGTTTGAGTGCAGGACTTATTTTTGTGTCTTGTATTGTTTACATTCAAGCCTAGGAACACCTCCAATGGCCACTCTCGGATGGCTACTAGAGGTGCTTCCTGGAGCAGTACTGAACAGTGCATGGAGACATTGAACTTTCCAGTGAGTGTATCTGAACTTTTCTCATAGAGACTCATTGATTCAATGCATCTCTATGTGGAGATGCTGATTGGCCAGGGAAGTGTTTCGACCCCCTGACCTGCCTCCTTGGCTGAGATTATCAGAATTGGAAAGCATTGTGATTGGCTGAGATCATCCTTTATTATGATGTCAGCCAAGGAGGCAGATTAGAGGCATAGCCAGCACCAGCAGACTGGAATAAGGGTAAGATATTAATATATTTAGGAGGGCACGGGAACTCTGCACTATCCTTGGAGTTTGAGACTATGTCTCTTGAATATAGATTTAATATCTTATTGTCAAAATTTACAGACTTTCAGCTGTTTGCAATAAACAAATCAAACAAAATAAATTGAGACAGCTCAAAGCAATAAATGCTTCAAGTGGTTTCCCCTAATTCAACTGAAAATGCAACTAATCATGATTTCTCCAGTCTCAAAATTATTCAACCCCTTGAATAGAATCCCTCTCAAGAGCACAAATATGCAAAACAGGTGTTGTCTCAAGCTTACCTGATGCAACTAATCAAGGACTTCATGCGTTGCACCAGGTGTGCTTGGGCTAGAAAACTTGAAATACCAGAACTGGCGAGGGGTTTGTTGAGTGTCACGTTTAACTGCATGTTAGCAATAAGTCAAAAGAATGGTGTGGCAAACCTAGCCACTTCTGGACTGTAATATAGCAAGGGTGTCTGTACTATGTGCTGTGTGTATTCTGCTATGTAGCCTGTGTGGTAGATGTAAATGTACTGTGTATCTATGCTATGGTAATTCGCATGCTGGCAGCCGTAAGCTACCAGCATGCAAGTACTTCGTCCGCCGAACAGCGGCTATCCGGGCTGTTCGTGGAACGAATGCGGGCTCCCCTGATAGACCACACACTTAGGAGCGTGTGGCACTCGTTAACCGATTGCAACAATGTTGCAATCGGTAATTAGAAGCTCTCCTAGGTGGCCGTCGTTCGGCTACCGCCCATGCGGCGGTCGGCCATCTTGGATTCGCTATTCTTCAGCGGTGTTTGGTCGTCGAGCGCCTGGAACTGAAAACGGCTACTCGACGACACGAACACCGCTGGACTTCCAGACCGTTCGGGAGCCCGGTATTCGGTAGAATCGTTCCCCCCAGTATAATCGACAGTTTGAGGGGAACTTCGATGTAAACTGTATTTGTTGCGGCGTTCGGTCAATTCAGCTGGGATCTGAGCGGTATTCACACAAAAGATGCGCTCGGACCCCAGCTATCTACCAAACGTTCGGTTAGTTAAATGTACCGTATAAAACTTATAAAACGGATTTTAAGGTGAACTGTCAGTTTTGCTACACGAGGGGATAATCCACTTAATCGTCCATTTTAGTGGGAGTATCCCTCTCGTGTAGCAATGTACCTTGGGAGAATTACACTGTATTATGGGAGAAATCCCCTGAAACCTCTGTCAGGAAACCCCTTGCATGGGGAACTGTATAAATATACAAGCCTGTGAATAAAGCCAGTTAGTTGACTCCCAAACTGTGTTTCGTCCGGTTATTGGGAGGATTGGGATATTGCCTTACTTTTCAGCGCTGACTGTGGATTTACCTATGATACCAGCGGAGATCGTGGACTCTAATACTACCCTCCGCTACAATTGGTGGCCAGCGACGGGATCCAACCTTACAGCCGAAAAGCGCAATTCGGGCAATTATAACTGCCGAAGAAGAAAAGGGAATGGCAAGCAGAATACGGCGAAAGAACTGACTACCGAAGTGAATGGAGACAGATTATTCTAAGCTGAAGAGACAAACGTTAAAGGAACTATTGGAAGCCAGGGGCAAGATAGCCAGCAGCAAGCCCAAGGCTACACTAATTGCCGAGCTGATGGAGGGAGACCGAGCCCGCAGCGCTACACCCCCAGCAGTCATGGAAGAAACTCTCTACCAGAGGGAAATGAGGACCAGGCTGGAATTTTTGCCTCAGCCTATATCGGAGGCCATGATGAACCTGGTGATGGCGAATGTACAGGAGTACGTAATGGCACACAGCCCACAACATACCTTGTCTCGCGCAGAGTCCGCAACCGGGTCCCTCTACAACCAGGTAAAACCCCAAATTCCTTACCATGCCTTCAAAGTATTTTGTGAGGAAAAGGATGAAATTGATGGGTACTTGCAGGACTTTGAGAGACTGTGATTTACATGACCTAGAGCGGACTGTATGGGTGCCACTGCTGGCAGGCAAGCTAGCAGGTCGGGCAGCCGAAGCAAGCCATATTAGGTGAAGCAAGCCATATTAGCAAGGTATGCCATTACCCCAGAGGCATACCGGCGCAAGTTCCGAAACCTGCGCAAACCAGAGAGAGATTCTCACGTCGAATGGGCCCACAAGCTAGACCAGGCCTCCCAAGGGTGGATACAGGCCAGCCAAGCCACCACCATGGAAGGATTACGTCAGTTGATGTTGCTAGAGCAGTTTTTTAATGGATTGTCCCCAGAAACACAAGAATGGGTGCGGGACAGGAAACCTTCCCAAGGGAATCTACCCCCACCCTCCAGGTACAACGGGCGTGCCAACATCCAATGCCACTCCTGCAAACAGTGGGGGCATATGGCCCGCGAATGTACCCAAAACCGTGGCAAGCCCGCCTGGAATCAAGGGCGCCCAAACCCAGCACCCAGAGCGGCAGCCCATCACTATCAAAGGGAACCGGCCGCCTAAGAATTGTGGAGTGTTCACGCAGAGGAACCCCTGGGCATTTTACATGAAGTGATGTCCGTCCGGGCCACCGACAACCGGCAGCATCACCGACAGCTGGTAACCCTGGAGGGGAAGGAGGTTCAGGGGCTGCGAGATTCGGGAGCTACCTTAACCCTGGTAGCACCCCATTTGGTATCTGATGTAGCCCACACTGGCGGATCTGTGGCAGTACGAGTGGCAGGGGGGGCAGTATACCGACTACCCACTGCTAAACTACACTTGAATTGGGGTGTGGGAGAGGGGACAGTAGAAGTGGGATTGATGCAGAATTTACCCGCAGATGTCGTACTGGGGAACGATTTGGGCCAGATGACTTCTGCTTTTGTTCCACAGGCTCCCTACCAGGAAGCCCATCCCGTCACCACACGGCAACAAGCTCGCACCACGGCTCCACCAACACACTCTGAGGCTCAGGTAAGAGACCAAGACCCCCACCCGACACGCATGTCCTGGGATACCCCAGCTCAGTTTGAAGCCGAGGTGAAGTCAGATCCCACACTACAGGTGTACAGAGACAGGGTACGCACTGACCAGGGGGGGCTAGAGGGGGAGCGGTACACTTGGGAAAAAGGACTACTTTACCGCATTGCTGAAAGGGAAGTAGGAGGGTCAGTTACAGTGACCACCAAACAGTTAGTGGTACCCCAGAAATACCGTCCAGAGCTACTTAGGATTGCTCACGATATCCCCTTGTCTGGACAGCTAGGGATGACCCGTACCCGATATAGGTTAACCCATGCATTTTTCTGGCCAGGGATTTCTAAAGATGTGAGGCAATACTGCACATCCTGTGATATATGTCAGCGAGTAGGCAAGAGGGGTGACCGTCATAAAGCTAAATTGTGTCCCCTCCCTATTATTTCCGAACCCTTCAGTAGGGTGGCCGTTGACATAGTGGGACCCTTACCCAAACCCAGTCCCTCGGACAAACGGTTCATCCTAACGGTAGTAGACTATGCCACCCGATACCCTGAGGCCGTAGCCCTCACTAATATCCATGCAGAGACAGTGGCCGAGGCCTTAATGAAGATATTTTCCCGGGTAGGGTTTCCCCAGGAAATAATCTCCGATAGGGGCACCCAATTTACCGCCGAGGTCACCCAGCAGTTATGGAAAATATGTGGCATCAAGCCCATAATTAATTCAGCCTATCACCCCCAGTCCAATGGGCTATGCGAAAGGTTTAACGGTACGCTGAAGCAAATGCTCCGTACGTTTGGGGAAGCCCACAAGGACTGGGAGCGGTTTTTACCCCACCTGCTCTCTTCGCATATAGGGAGGTACCTCAAGAATCGACAGGGTTTTCCCCTTTCGAATTACTGTTCGGTAGAAGGGTACGGGGCCCGTTAGACCTCATTAGGGAACATTGGGAGGGGGAAGATAGCCCAGGGGGAACCCCTATCGTATCTTACGTATTGGAGTTCCGGGACCGTCTGGAGGCGCTGACTCAGACTGTACGAACGAACCTCCAGGCGGCCTAGCAGCGCCAGCGCCGCTGGTACGATAGGGGAGCCAGGGACCGCAGCTTTCAAGTGGGGCAAAAGGTTTTGATTTTAAAACCCGTTCGCACAGACAAGCTGCAGGCCATCTGGCAAGGCCCATACCAGGTGGTGGAACAGAGATGTGACACCACCTATGTGATTGGCCCCTGCTCAGGGGTAGGGAAGAGACGCATGCTCCATGTAAACATGCTCAAACCCTACCATGAGAGGATAGAGGACGTGGCGGCAATATGCGCCTCGGCCTCGGAGGATCAGGAGAACCTTCCCCTCCCTGACCTATTAGAACCCAAGGAACAGATAGAGCCATCCCGGGGGGTTCAGCTGGGGGAGCGGCTAAGCCCTCAGGAGCATGCCCAGGTACAGGAGCTGATCGTAGCTAAAGGGGCTACCTTCTCCAATTTGCCTGGGTACACTCCACTAGCCACCCACCGAGTCGAAACCCCGGGGCAGCTACCTATGCGACAGGCTCCATATCGTGTCCCTGAATCAGTCAGGACACATATGAAGACTGAGCTGGACGAAATGTTGCAGCTAGGGGTTATCGAACCTTCCGATAGCCCCTGGGCATCACCGGTAGTGCTGGTGCCTAAGAAGGACGGCACGACGCGCTTCTGCGTTGACTACCGGAGGCTCAATGACAAGACAGTGTCGGATGCCTACCCGATGCCTCGGATCGACGAGCTGCTGGATAAGATGGCCCGTGGCCAGTACCTCACTACCATAGATTTGTGTAAGGGGTACTGGCAAATCCCACTAGCCGATGATGCCATCCCCAAGTCGGCCTTTGTCCCCCCGTTTGGCCTGTACCAATTTCGGGTCATGCCATTTGGGATGAAAAACGCTCCGGCAACCTTTCAGCGGATGGTAGATCGGCTACTGGACGGTTTCCAAGATTATGCATGTGCGTACTTAGACGACATTGCCATATTTAGCCAGACCTGGGAGGAACACTTACAACATATAGGGGCCATCCTAGATCGTATTGGAGAGGCAGGGCTAACCCTGAAACCCAGCAAGTGTCATATAGGGATGGCAGAGGTGCAGTACTTGGGCCACCGGGTGGGATGTGGGCAGCAGAAACCCGAGCCAGCTAAAATTGAAGCCGTAGTCAAATGGCCCACCCCAGGACAAAAACCCAAGTGTTGGCATTCCTAGGTACCGCAGGGTACTATAGAAAATTTGTGCCCAATTACAGTGCCCTGGCCAAACCCCTGACTGACTTGACCCGCAAGAACCTTCCTCGACAGGTTGTCTGGGCCCCAGAGTGTGAGCAGGCATTCCAACAACTCAAAACTGCTCTAACTAATGCTCCTGTACTTGCCGCTCCTGATCCAACTAAAAGATTTCTTGTCCACACAGACGCTTCAATGTTTGGATTGGGAGCAGTGCTGAGCCAAGTGGGAGCCGATGGCGGAGAACATCCCGTAGCTTACTTGAGCCGAAAGTTACTACCCCGAGAAGTAAGCTACGCCGCCATTGAAAAAGAATGCCTGGCCGTGGTGTGGGCTCTCAAAAAGTTACAGCCGTATCTGTATGGACAACCTTTTTCCCTACTCACAGATCACAACCCGTTGGTGTGGCTGAACCGTGTGGCTGGGGACAATGCCAGGCTGTTGCGCTGGAGTTCGGCGCTGCAGCCCTTTGACTTTACGATCCATTATCGCCCAGGGAAGCAAAACGGTAACGCCGACGGGTTATCTAGACAGACTGAACTTGAAAAGTGATCTGTGAGTACTCTCCCGGACATCCCCAAGCCGATCCGTTGGGATTAGACTGTGTATGCCGGCTTGGTTCTGGGGGAGCATTGTGGCAAACCTAGCCACTTCTGGACTGTAATATAGCAAGGGTGTCTGTACTATGTGCTGTGTGTATTCTGCTATGTAGCCTGTGTGGTAGATGTAAATGTACTGTGTATCTATGCTATGGTAATTCGCATGCTGGCAGCCGTAAGCTACCAGCATGCAAGTACTTCGTCCGCCGAACAGCGGCTATCCGGGCTGTTCGTGGAACGCATGCGGGCTCCCCTGATAGACCACACACTTAGGAGCGTGTGGTACTCGTTAACCGATTGCAACAATGTTGCAATCGGTAATTAGAAGCTCTCCTAGGTGGCCGTCTATTCTTCAGCGGTGTTTGGTCGTCGAGCGCCTGGAACTTCCAGACCGTTCGGGAGCCCGGTATTCGGTAGAATCGTTCCCCCCAGTATAATCGACAGTTTGAGGGGAACTTCGATGTAAACTGTATTTGTTGCAGCGTTCGGTCAATTCAGCTGGGATCTGAGCGGTATTCACACAAAAGATGCGCTCGGACCCCAGCTATTTACCGAACGTTCGGTTAGTTAAATGTTATAAAACGGATTTTAAGGTGAATTGTCAGTTTTGCTACACGAGGGGATAATCCACTTAATCGTCCATTTTAGTGGGAGTATCCCTCTCGTGTAGCAATGTACCTTGGGAGAATTACACTGTTTTATGGGAGAAATCCCCTGAAACCTCTGTCAGGAAACCCCTTGCATGGGGAACTGTATAAATATACAAGCCTGTGAATAAAGCCAGTTAGTTGACTCCCAAACTGTGTTTCGTCCGGTTGTTGGGAGGATTGGGATATTGCCTTACTTTTCAGCGCTGACAGTGGATTTACCGATGATACCAGCGGAGATCGTGGAATCTAATACTACCCTCCGCTACAAATGGTCTACAAAGTTAGGAGAAGAGATCATCACCCTTCACAAACAAAGGCAAAGGCATTGAATGGTGCTAAAGACTCTGTTGGAGGCATAGTTCGCAAGTTCAAAGTTGAAGGAACAGTGTTTACATTACCTTGATGGGGCAGAAAAAGGAAGCTATTAACGGCTGCAACCAGATTTCTGAGGAGGAAGGTTGTGAAACACTCTCGAGTGATTGCAAAAGACCTGCAGCAAGACTTGGTGGCAACAGGCACTGAGGATGCAGTGAGCACAGTAAGGCACATAGTAAATGCAGAAGGTTTGCCTGTCAGAACTCCAAGACGTACACCACTGCTGACCCAAAATCACAAGAAATATTGACTCCAATATGCTTAAAATCATATAAATAGGGTGCCTGACTGCCGAGCAGGCCGGTCGCACCAAGACAGAGCTCCGTGCGAGAACCGGCTAACAAGCGACTTACCCACTAAACTATCGCATCGAACTCGCTAATTGGACTCACCAGAGTAGTGGGATATACCGAGGCTCAACTGGCCAGCTCGCCAGACTCGGGGAAGCGACCTGAAGCGGTTCCAGGGCTGCGGCCTACCACCTGGTGCAGGCGCGGGAGAGGCGGCCGACCTCCCCGCCAGCAACTCTGTGAGAAAACACAGCGACACTCGAGACCCCGTTCACCCCCCCTGCCGGTGAGGGATATCCCGGCATAACTAACCAAGCGACTGATTAATCGGGAAGTACCTGGTCCATACAAGCTGCACAGCAGCTCAGTCATGGCCAAAATGGCGCCTGCCGTCCCAACAACGCATGGCTGGACTATGTCCCAACAACTATGAAGAGCGGCTGGACGCATTATTCCGAGATTTCTGGCGGAAACTGTGGCACAGAAGGGCACCAGTTGAGGGGACAACTCATAAAAAGCGGCACTCACCCTTCAAGAGCACAAAACCCGTTCAGCTCCCAAACCACAGAAGCCAGGACGGAAGAGCCACAGACTACTCGAAGTCACCCACTGCTCAATACGGCCCTCTGAGGACGAGAGAGTAAACCAGGAGGCTCGCAACCAAAGGGAACGGCTAAAACAGTCAAGCGACCGCGAATCAAGCCCCCACACGCAACCTACAGCCAAGCTACAGGGGCCTCTAAGCACCTCATCTCCTGCACCGCAAGAGGAGCCCACGCCATCGCCAGGCCCACGCACACTTCTTCCGAGCTGGGGGTTCACCTGGAGGTAACCCTTCCTCGCCACCCATACACCCGAGGGGAAAGCCACACCCCGGCGGACCCTTGGGCCCTCGACCCTGTTGATGGGGTCAATGGACATGTGGCAAGGGCCCCTACTAAGGCCTCGGGCCGAAGAACCATGGCGCCTGGACGACGGACACCCAAGAAACACAGGGGGAGTGAGGCATCCCGGGGAGCAGAGACACACCAGCCAATGCAACACGCACAGAGGAAGAAGGAGAGGGACACCGAGCCTGCTATGAGGCGCCCTCACTGTAAGACTCTCGTGGTGACATGGGACTCTCCGGTACGTGCCCGGCCAGTGCCGACTATGGGAGTCGGCTGACTCTTATTGACTCTCGCTGCGGCCTGGATGGCTACAACGGTCACGCAGTCATGTAGGACTATGCCCTGTGGCAGTTTAAAACCTTGCAATCCTGAGAAAGCTGCCACTTAATGCATGCATGCTACCGCTACAGGCATACCTAGCCAGACAAGATGTATACGTAGCCACATCACTAATCAGTTTACCATGTACTTATTATATAATATAATCTTGCTAAAGTACTCGTTATACCAGTCAGGTTTTTCCCATCTCATTTCTCTTTTGGATCTTTCTTCCCCAACATGACCATACGCTATATACGCATGAATATTCTGATGTTACTTGTAATCATAACATAAGCTATTCACTCACTCGTACCAACTTGTTAACAGACCTACTTAGCATGTATAGCTAGTGATCAGCTGCCTATCTTAACCTATCTTAACAAATGGTCTCATACTATGTATACTTGCGTGTCGTAGCCTCAACATACCATAACCCTGAAACGTAAAGGCATTTTAATGAAACTACTATGGTTAATCTCTAATTGCTAAGCGCTACTTATTACCTGTTGTTTTAAACATGTCTTCGCTGACAGTAAACTTGCCTTACTCAGCTGGTTAATATCCTAAAGACGTGCAAATACTCATGCTAATATCTAATATGTGTTAACCGTGCAACATGCTTAGATTGTTTGTTTATAATATGCTTCTGTGCAAAAGTCCTATAAAATAAAAAAGAGGCAAGTATAATCCGGAAATGTAAATTTCACTGTTACCGCTGTATTACCCTTATCTCTTGTGGAATACCCCTGCATTTCCCGCTCTTTATTCTGTACCCTTCATATATGCCTCAATAAAATACAGATTGACAAAATCATATAAATAAGCTACAGAACTTTTGGGATTCTGTTCTTTGGAGCCATGAAACAAAGCTGGAACATTTCGTCCCAATGGATCAGTGGTATGTCTGGAGGAAGAAGAATGAAGCATACACTGAAAGAGCACTATGTCTACAGTTAAGCATGGTGGTTGCTCGGTGATGCTCTGGGGCTGCATGTATCCTATGGCACTGGAAACCTGCAGCGTATGGAAGGCAAGATGGATTCATTGAAGTATACGAAAATCGTAGGAGAAAACGTCATGCCGTCTGATGAAGCTGAAGCTGGGGCGTCATTAGACCTTCCAACAAGACAATAATCCCAAGTATACCTCAAATTCCACCAAGACTTGGTTGCAGAAGTAGTCCTGAAAAATTCTACAGTGGCCATCACAGTCACCTGACTGAAGAAGGTGCACGCAAACCCAAGAATATTACTCAACTGTAGGCTATTGCTCATGAGCAATAGGCTAAGATTCCTCAGTAACGCTTGCAGAAGCTTGTGTCTGGCTATGCATCTCATTTGCAGCTGGTCATAACAGCAAAAGGGAGCTCTGGTGAGCACTAAAGATGCTTGCCATAAATGGGTTTAATAATTTTGAGACTGGAGAAGTTGTTATAAGTTGCATTTTCAGTTGAATTCGGTGAAGCCACTTGAAGCATTTGTTGTGTTGAGCTATTTCAATTGCTTTTGTTTGATTTGTTCATCGTCTGTAAATGTTGACAATAAGCCTGATTTTTAATGGGTTGAATATTTTTGATTACAAATGTAAACTAAGGTAATTCCCATCCCTGCTATAGCCTATACTCATACACAGTGGTGTATCCTGGTTTTGTGCTGCCCTAGGCAGGACAAAACTCAGGCGCCCCTCTCCCCCCTCCAACCAGCGACACCCCCACCCAACCCTTCCCACCCGTCCCGCCTTCTAAATACACACACACACACACACACAAATTCACTGACAGATACGCATACACTAGCTAACAGACACACACACACAGTCAGACACACACTCACTAACAGACACACACACTCACTAACAGACACACACACTCTCTGTCAGACACACACACTCTCTGTCAGACACACACACTCTCTGTCAGACACACACACTCACTGTCAGACACACACACTCACTGTCAGACACACACACTCTCTGATATCTAATATATTATAATATAATATATAATATAATGTAATATAATATATAATATAAAATATATAATAATATATAATATAATATATATAATATAATAATATAATATATATAATATAATATATATAATATAATAATATAATATATATAATATATATATATAATATAAATTATATTATATATTATATATATTATATATTATATTTAATATATATAATAATATATATAAAATATATATAATAAATATAATATAATATATATAATATAATATAATAATATATAATTAATTTAAACTTTAATTTAATGCTGGGGGGGGGGGGGGTTTCTCTATCTCCCTGGGGTCTAGTGGGGCTGCGGGTCTGGCTGCTGGGCTGGTTGCTGGGCGGGCGGCTGGCGAGGGAGCTCTTCCTCTGAGCTCTCTGCTCAGCTCCCTCGCGCGCCGCAGAGTGAGGCTGGGAGCCGGAAGATGACGTCATATTCCGGCTCCCAGCCTCACTCTGCGGCGCGCGAGGGAGCTGAGCAGATCGCTCAGAGGAAGAGCTCCCTCGCCAGCCGCCAGCCCAGCCCATCAGCCCGACCGGCAGCCTTGTTAGCCGCAAGGCTAACAAGGCACTTGCCCTGGGCATTTGGGGGCGGCGTTTTTTGCCGCCCCCTGGAAAATGCCGCCCAAGGCAAATGCCTTGTTTGCCTTGCGGCTAAAACGCCCCTGCTCATACATTATTTCCCCTGCCAAGATTGGTAGCTTATAAGTGCTAGACTGCAATTACTTCTGCCACTTAATTCATGTATTCCTCTGCAAACAATGAGACACGCTCACCAGAAAAATATCACAGACTATACAATGCATGAGTTGTAGCTGCAGTGATGGAGAGCAGGAGGGTGTTCCTGTTCTCCCTTGTCACTCAGGTCTAGGCAAACATAACTATGCCTACTTTATGCTGAAAATTGATTGACCTGCGTGTGGGGGAAACATAACTTTTTAAGAAAATCTATTGTTTTGTTAGCAGTTGTGCTTGGATGACGTATAGATGACTATTATGGTTTTATTACAACATAATTAAGTATACCTGTGGAAGATACACTTTAATTGCCCAGGGCCCACAAATATCCACAGGAAGGATAAAAGCAATTTTGATAATTTTTAACAAAATGTATATTCTCCATTGAATTTTTTTAGTTACAAAAAAATTCTCTAATGAAAACCCCATACATTAAAGCATTTATTTTAATTCTGGGAAGGATCCTGAGTGCTTTCTTGCACTGGGTTCTTGATTTGTAGTGCTGCTGGTCATTCAGTATGAAATATATGTTTATTGGTATGAATATATGTCTTTAAACACACCAGGCACTAACACCTTGTTGCCTATCAAAACGTAACCTGCAACCTAATGTAACCAGATAAGCACGCATTCATACAGAGCCAGATTACCCATGAGCAAACAAGGTGGCCTCCTATGGCCCAGGTTCAGACAGTGTCCCAGTGGGTCCCTGTCTTGGCCTGGGGCTTTGGCTCTAGGTGTGGGGGAGCCCTGCTTAAGCCAGAAGGGGGTTAAAAGATCTCCCTTCTTGGACCTCTGCCCCCTCAGTTACCTGAGGGAGCGTTGTGGTCTGTCAATATCAGATACAGACTACTTTTAGAGAGGTGCTGCAGTACCAGTGCTGCAGTACCACCACCAGGGAAGGTAAGCAGGAGGGTGGGGCAAAGCATTCACACACAAAACTGAGAGTCGCCTACAGACACACACACAAAATGTAACCAACACACATACAACACTCAACCAGCACACAAAGACACACTCAGCTTCCCTCATACAGCTCTCACACTTGTAATGCTCAGCCACTACACACACTCTCACACTCACAAACCTCAGTCAGCACACATACACCACTCACTAAAACATAGCCAGGGGTCCTTAATCTGAAAGCCTGCCTAAGGCCCTGGGCAACCTTAATCCAGCTCTGTATTTATACAGTTTATGCACAAACAATGTAGCCTAGAACCATCCAGATTTGCCTTTCTCTGAGAGACTCCTGATCACCAGACCTTATCCCATAAGCCCATACTTTCAATCTCTTATAGGAATGACTGGAAATGAACTCATGCATGTATATGGCAGCCATTAACCTCGCTTTCAAATGGAAAGTGTCTGCAAATTGAAGATGGCAGCTGCTGAGATGACACTTGCAGCTCAATTTCACATGTGTAAACAGCATTCCAATGTTCCCTGTGAGAAGTGAATGAGAATGCACTTATGTGACATCATGCATGCCTATATGCTCTCTAATTACATTATCTAAAGCAATGAGGGTCATGGATTGGCTGAGAACACTGAACGCAATGTCAGTCAGAGAAGGAGGAATAGATTCTCTAAAATAAAAAACAGGCACGTCAATGTTATTTTTACTTCAGAATTTTAGTGGATTATTTCTCTAATGTACTAAAAATGAGTGGTAAATCTACCCTGGAGGGTCCATTTAATTCAATATCTACACAATTAATATATGTAGCGTGTGATTAATAGGCACCTGAATATGGACTGAAATACCACTAAAATTCAATTACCTTTACTTTATCTTCTCTACAAATATTTTACTGGTAACATCTGTTTGACCCTTTTCATGTGAATGTTGAAGAAGTCATAATAAATGGTTTCACATGGAAGACTGTCCTGAAACAATATCAATGTATACACTTTCATTAATCATAACTTTGCATTGTTCTCATATTTCTCTGTTCTGTTGGGAAGGGAATATGGAATCTCGAATCATAAGCAGGAGAGAGCAATATTTAGTGTTCTAGACAGATTCCTAGAGCTACAAGATTCTCACTGAAAATATGTGACTGATGATTACATGCAGATATATTATTAAAGGAAAATTATAGTGCTAGGATTACAAAGTTATATTCCTAGCACTAGAGTGCCCCCCCTCCCTCACACTACATCCAGTAGTGATGAAAGGGTTAAAAATATTTTTGTCACTTACCTGATTCCAGCGCCGATGTGACTCGGCACTGGATCAGACTCCCCTAACGCCAGCCGGCGGGGCAACCTAATGCACGGCAAGCACTGCATTCGCACTAGGACTTCCCCATATAGAGTTTTAGCTGACGCTGGATGTCCTCATGCAAAGATTGAGGACCTCCAGCATCATTTAGTGGACCAAAAGTCCACTAAGCACCTCTAGTGACTTTCAGGTGCTGTTTCTCAATAATTACAATTTCAGGGTTAAGGGGACTGGGACACTGCACCCAGACTAGTTCAATGAGCTGAAGTGGTCTAGATGTCTATTGTGTCCCTCACTGTAATCCTAATTTATGCACACATCCTTGTCCTCATACATGCATGCATACAGGCACTGGGCTCATGCATTTAAGTATATGTGACAAACACTCCTTACCCTGGACATTTGCCTCGAGCTCCTAGAGGAGCCTGCTACCTAGCATCCTGCCCCAGGACTGTGGGCCATATTCCAAGACCCTGTTTGGGATTTAAATCTCCCCAACCGCCATTAGTAGCTTGCAATGGGTGTCCCTGGTTGGGTAGTTTTCCTTCATGCAAATGGAACTGAACGCTAGCTCTCTTGTGGCCGTTCGCAGGAACCAAACCCACGAAAAGTCCCAGAGGTACTTACCCGTGACCGATATGGAACTAATTTTGGCATGAGGACTTTGTGGGTTCCCTGTCACCTCAGCGGGACGTAGCTGCAAATTTTATGGAGCTGTTTTCAGCAGGAGGTGGCAGTTCAGTTTCCGGACAACTTGGTTCGCAGTTTTAACCCCTTAAGGACCAAACGTCTGGAATAAAAGGGAATCATGACATGTCACACATGTCATGTGTCCTTAAGGGGTTAAACCACTTTGAAATCCGCCAGGAGAGCGCATTTTGGAGGAAAGGTGCCTGAGACTAAGGTGAGCTACCTAGCAGCCAGCAGGAGCACCCCGTATTGCGGCTGCAAGAGGTCCCGAAAGTTGACCGCCAAAAGCACTGAAACTGTTCTGGTTATAGAACCATATGTGCGGCTGGTCAGAACTTCCACACTGTGGCGTTTCCCCTACACTGCATGGATCTGAGTGTTATTTGGAGAACTTGGGAGGTCTGATCAGGGCTATTAAACGATATATAATTTGTGGGGGTTCCTATTTGTTTTGTATGCATTTTCTATCTATTTTGATAGTTTATGTTTTTATGCCGAGTAACCCTGACACAGGAATTTGTGGACATTTTGTGGGAGTAACAAAGTGTATAACGGAACCAGCGCTTATGGATTAGAATAACAATATACCACTTGGTAAATAAATTAATTTAGCTGCTTAACATTCAAGTGATTCCTTGCAATATCACAAATACAGAATAAAAAACAAAATAAGAATGTAGCGCTTATATAACAGGAATTAATCACCTTTTAAAGCTGTTTTGGAGGAGGATTCTCCCTGACAAGCCCAACAGATAGATGTCTACAAAAAATAATCAAGCATAGTGTAGATCAGGGGTAGGCAACCTTTTAGCAGCACTGTGCCGATATAGGATTGTGATGTCCTGTAGCGTGCCCGTCCTATTTTTTTTTATAAATCGAGGTGTGTGTGCTGCCGTATTCTGCTTGTGTTTGTACTGTAATTGCTTTGTATCATTGTATTTGTGCGTATATATGCAGGGCTGTCTTTAATAATGACTGGACCCTGGGCAAAGCATTTGCTTAGGGCCCCCTGGACCTTGTCCCCCCCCCCCTTCCCAGGCATGCAATCACGTCCTACACCTCAACACAGTGGTGGACCTAAAGTAGAGAGGTGCAAGAATTATTGGCGGTCTCCCTGTTGCACGGGTGATTGACAGTTGGGGCTCTACCATTTACTCATGTTTGCAGGTCTGTATTTAGCACTAAGCAGTTTTTGTGTGTTTTTGTGGAATATGTTTGTATGTGGTGTTGGCGTGATTGCAAGCACACACACACACACACACAGAGACATACTGACATACACACAGACATGCTGTCATACAAACATACTGACACACACACACAGATATACTGACACAGATATACTGACACATAAATAGACATGCTGACATACAAACATATTGACACACACACAGATATACTGACACACACACAGACATACTGACACACACACAGACATACTGACACATACACATGCTGACACACAAACATACTGACACACACAGATATGACACACACACACACTGACAGACATACTGACACAGACATACAATTTAAAACTCACCCTCCAGTTTCCTACCTTTCCTGTTGGTGGCTGAAGGCGTTGGGAGTTGGGGTCTAGAGCTCTTGGCCAGCCCCCCTCCAATCTGCCTACTCTTCTTTCCTGCGCGCTCCTCTCTTTGTGGGAGGAAGTGATGCGTGGCCGTCACTTCCTCCCAGCCTGCTGCCGAAAAGCAAGGGGCCCGCTCGCACTGTTAAAGCACCTCAGCGTGTGCCGGGTCCCTGCTGACCTTTGTGCATGGGCCACCCGGTGGGCCTCCTTAGTGTGCAGATTACCAGCCAGAGGGTTAGAAATAGTTGAGGCCAGCAGGGCTCACGGTGCAGCTGCCCAGTTTGCCCCGCGTTAAAGAAGGCCCTGCGTATATGAGCTATTATATTGTTTATGTTCATGAGTAGTTTATGGTATTGTGTATGATACATATGAATGTAAGCTGTGTATGGGTGCTGCTTGTGGTATTGTGTGTGTGTGTGGATGGATATGTGAAAGTGTGCATTTGGTAGTGTGTGGGGGCTGTTTGGGGTATTGCATGTGGGGTTGTGTGCATGTATGTGGATTGTTAGTGGTGTTTCGTTTGTGCGGATTGTGTGTATGTTTGTGTGTGGGCTGTCCGTATTATTTGTATGAGGGGAGGGTTATTCTGCATTTCTGTGTATATCTAGCAGTGTGGGTGGCTTCCCTGGGTTCCAGTAGGGACTAGTCCGGCCAGGTACATGTCAAGGACAGGAGCTGCAACAGCAACTGCGAGCTGCTCTACTGCAGTGTGGCTTCCTATTCACAAGTGCTGGGAGGAAGTAATCTGAGATCACTACCTCTACGTGCTGCAATGCATAAATTGAGGATTGTCCTTCACCACCTTTTCGGATTAGCAGATATCTGAAGTTTTACTGGGACTCCTGATAGGCCAGAGCCTGTTTGACTCTAGCAGCCTTGAGTGCCGTGCAAAGACACCTCGAGTGCCGTGCATGGCACTAGTGCCGTAGGTTGCCTACCCCTGGTGTAGATCATACATTATAAAACAATATATATCAATTTTATAGTGTACACACTCACAAACAGAGAGCTATAGACCCAGCTCTGGTTTTAATTGTTTCTGGGTCCGTACAGGCGACCCACCCCTATTCTAAATGTGGTTTTAGGTCTGTAAAAAAAAAAATAGAGGCACAACCGATTGCGCAGTATTGTTGGAGAATATTCAGAAAGTATAATAAAGAAATCCAGAATGGGTACTCACATGTATGGAGTCATACTGTAATTACTAAATTTTCAAGCGTTGTGCAGATTAGGGACTGCACTCCCTGTTGTATGTAACGGTACTAGGAACCAGGATCGGTGAAAGAAATAAAAAGTTTTATTCATACAATATAAATTATAAATAAAAAAAGCATCAATGTGCTTAAAAACCGGGACGCGTTTCGCCACTACAAGCGTGGTTTCTTCAACCGGATTTTGTGGGAGTGTTCTGGGCATATTTTACTGCATCCTTGTTTTGTACATAAGTGGGTCATTGGCCATGATTAACCCCTTCAGGACGGGTGACGGACGAGGTCCGTCATCCAGGGAATACCCTTAACGACGGGTGACGGACCTCGTCCGTCACGCGGTAAAATTAACCCCAGATCGCCGCAATCGCGGCGATCGTGGGGTTAATGGTGCTCCCGGTCTGCCTCTGTATTAGAGGCAGACCGGGAGCACCGAATCCGGCTGCCCCAGCACATGTACCCGCTCTGACAGCATGTCAGAGCGAGCACATGTGCTGTGTATACTTACCTTCCTCCTCCCTGCACTTCCGGGTTCACTGTGACGTGCAGGGAGACGGATCAGTGCTGATCCTGCCCCCTAGTGTACCCATTTTAATAAAAAATTAACCCCTTCCCTGCCAATTGATCACTGACTACAGTGATCAATTGGCAGGGATTACATTTTAATATGATCTGATTTTTTTTTTAACCCCTGAGGGTTAATTCTTTTTTTTTTAACCCTCAGGGGTTAAATTTATTTTATTAATTAATTGAAATATTTTAAAATTATTAATTTAGCTAGCTGGGGAGGGTGGAAGTTAGTGGGGAATTGGGGGATTTAGTGTTAGGCTAACTAGGGGTTAACGTTAAAAAAAGTTTTAAAATAAGCTTTAAAAAGTTAAAAAATTAAGTTAAAAAAAGTTTTAATAACGTTTAAGTAAAAAATTTAAAAAAATAAACCCTTTACCCAGTCCAAATAAAAATTAACCCCTTCCCTGCCAGTCGATCACTGCCTACAGTGATCAAAATACAGATCACAGTATTATACTGTGATCTAATTTTTTTTAACCCCTGACAATTAACTTTTATTTATTTTTTAACCCTCAGGGGTTAAATTTATTTAATTAACTAATTTAAATATTGTATAATTAAATATTTTGCTAGCTGGGGTGGGTGGGAGTTATGGGAAAATGGGGAATTTACTGTTAGTGCTGCTTACTGCTAGTTAGGGGTTAACGGTAAAAAAAAAAGCTTAGAAAAATGTTAAATCTGTAAAAAAAAGTTTTACGAAAGTTTAAGAAACTTTAAAAAAATTAATAAGCATAACAAAAGTTAAAAAAATAGTTTTAAAAAGTAAAAAAAGTTTTAAAAAGTTAAAAAATACATTTAATAACGCTCATTACCACTACACCTGGTACAAGCTAGCGGAAAAATTATCCCACGCTAAGGTTCAAAATATGCCTTTTGAAATACCCTGGGATGTCTTTAAGAAATGGTATGGCTTTATGGGGTATTTGGATTATATAGCCTGGTATAATACTCTAAAATGGGACATGGGCACAGCGTAAAAATGTAAAGTTTGAAAAAAATTGAATGGCTGTGTCCCAAATGTGCCCCTCCGATGTCCACATTTACCTGGCAAAGGTAAATACGGGGGTATTTTTGTACTCAGCCGACATAGCTGAGCAACATATAAAGTATTATAAAGTGGTGGTACACATAAGGTTTGCAAAATATACTGTGCAAACTCACTTTGTGTGTCAAAAAGGCAGAAAAAACGCTTATTACCACTACACCTGGTACAAGCTAGCGGAAAAATGATCCCACGCCAAGGTTCAAAATATGCCTTTTGAAATACCCTGGGATGTCTTCTTTAAGAAATGTATGCCTTTGTGGGGTAGTTTGAATTTAAAACCTGCGAAGATGCTTGGAAATTGCACATAGGCCCAGCGTCAAAATCCAAAGTTCTGTAAAAACTGATATGGCTTGGTCTCCAATATGGCACTGTAGCTTCACAAAATAGTGCCAAAGACATTCATTGGGGATGTCTTTTTACTCAGAAGACTTGGCTGAGCATAATTTGGAGGTTTTGAACTTAATGGCACATATGAAATATACAAAATGCCCAGCAAAAATGCAATCCGTATGTAAAAAAATGCCCCAAATTATTATTTACCACATACTTTGGCATATATTGGTGAAAAAATGGGGGCATGCTAAGGCACAATATGCACCTTATGATATACCCTGGAGTGTCTACTTTTACAAATGGTAGGCCTTTGTGAGTTTTTTTTGAACAGTCAAACTGTTATAATACCCCAAATGGAAGCATAGGCTCATTAAATCCGTCTCTCAAAATTCTACTGTGAATACTGAAAAGGACAGGTCTCCTGTATGGCACTGTAGCTTCACGAAATAGTGCCATAGACATACAATGGGGGTGTCCTTTTACTCAGAAGACTTAGCTGAGCATAATTTGGGGGGTTTGAACTGAGTGGCACATATGAAATATACAAAATGCCCAGCAAAAATGCAATCCGTATGTAAAAAATGCACAAAATTATTTTTTACCACATACTTTGGCATGTAATGGTAACAAAATGGGGGCATGTTAAGGCACAATATGCACCTTATGAGATACCCTGGAGTGTCTACTTTTACAAATGGTAGGCCTTTGTGGTTTTTTTTGAACAGTCAAACTGTTATAATACCCCAAATGGAAGCATAGGCTCATTAAATCCGTCTCTCAAAATTCTACTGTGAATACTGACATGGACAGGTCTCCTATATGGCACTGTAGCTTCACAAAATAGTGCCAAAGACATACAATGGGGGTACCGTTGTACTCAGCAGAAGTAAATGAACACATAATAAAACTTTGTACAGGAATAGCACACACCAACTTTACAAAATACACATGAGAAGTTCTTTGTTATAAGTTTGTGTGCGAAAACTCCCAAAAAACACAATTTTACTCCAATATTTAGCAGAGGTTGGTGGTAAAATGGCTACGTAGAAAGTGTCAAAACAACCTTAGGTAAATAGCCTGTGGTGTCTACTTTATATAAATATATACTTTTGTGTGGCAATTTTGTTTTCTTTTATGGCTATTAGGCTTACAAGACAAACATACCAAATTCTAAAATCGCTCCACATTAAAAGTTTATTTTACTCCTTGTTCTTTGTGACCTGTAACTACCAAAAAAAACTTAAAATCCCAGACACATTATATATTCTGTAAATCAGAACAACTAAATGAATTTATTTTTAATTACTTTCCTTAACCTGCACTAATTGTGCACACATTATTATTGCAAAAACTGTTAAAAAAAAATCAAGATTTTAAATTTTTTTTGCATTTTTCTGTATTTTTTAATAATAAATAAGCATTTATGTAAATATATGTTACATCAAATTAAAGCCCTTTCTGTCCTTTAAAAAACGGTATATAATATGCGTCGGTGCAATAAATTAGTCAAATGCAAATTGCAGTTGAACGCAAACAGCAAAAAAATGCAAAAAATGCTTGTGTCATTAAGTGAAAGACAAGCTTCTGAAGCTCTGTCCTTAAGGGGTTAAACACATTCATTTATACCCTTCATCAAGTCTAGGTTGATGTTTGGGGAATTGGGAGCTATAATCACTGCTTCGCTGGGGGATTTGAGAGTACTACAGCGGATATACTCAGCCGGAGTATAGGAGATCCGTTACAGTATACATACAATCATTCACTTTACATGCAAATGTGTGGATTAATGTACACTCATACTCAAACATTCAGATATGTACACACACTGTCGCGTACAGAACCATAGAGGTGAAACATTTCCTTTTAACTTTTTAACTAGAACTCATGTTTTATGTAATAGTATGCACATTTTATTAAGTCATGCACAAGAAATATTTAAATCAAGCACACAAAATCCTAATACACTGGTACTCAGTGTACATGTGTTAGGGGGCACATGATTAGTGAGGGGGCACATACTCTAAAAATTCATAAGCTGTGAAATTAAGTTTTTATACATACAGGCATTATTATTCTTACCATTCATACAGCGCAAACAAATTCTGCAGAACATTTCAATAATATAAAGGGGGAATATAACAACAACTGAGACAAATTATTAAAAATTTTGGCAGAAGCGATAGGTTGAGGAGAACTCTGCTCCAACAAGCTTGCAATCTAGAGGCATAATGCCTGATGGAAGAGCTTCAATTTTCTTAAGTCAGTCATAAAAACTTGTACCAAGAAAATCCATTATAAACAAATGTTACTCATTTAAAACAAAAAACAAAAAAGCTGAAAAGAAATCCCAAAGAATCCAATAATCATCCAATTCCAAATTGTAAGGTTAAGTTTGGCACTTCCCACAACAAGTGGACATTGTTGTTAGATAGGTAAATGTTAGAGGGGTAAATGTTTAAAAATAATATCAGGAAGTATTACTCTACTACATGGGCTGAATTACTCTACGAAATAGGCTGAATGGTTCTTATTTGCCGTTACACTCTATGTTTCTATGTCACATGGCAATTTTAAGCCCCACAATCACTTTTGAAATGATTTATCTACCGGTATATAAGTTAGTATTAAAATCTACAGACTTTTTTGTAGATCAATAATACAAAATGTTTTCTTTTTTTTTTTTTAAATTCTTTATTTTTGCACACGATGGGTAAGGCAAGATTCATACAGCTTGGAGGCTTGCGCAGAAGCCAAAATATACACAAACAGTTTCGTAAATGCGACAATGCAACAACAGCATGTAGCACAAGCCACCTTGATAATTCTATTCAACCTGCCCCCCATCGGGGGTTTTTAATAGTGTATATAGCATAAGTATCAAAATTCCTCACTTTTGCCCGAGGGTGTCATAATAAGAACGGTGCTATTGTGTGTCCTGCTTATAAGCCTCAGTGGAAGAGATCGGTCTGTGGAAAACAGTCTTAACGACAGCTGTCCCCCAGACACGCTTATCCCTAGTTTCCGTGGCGCCGGATCCCCATCGGGGATTTGGATTTATGCTGTACTTTTTGGCTGTTGTCTTCCATCATCTATTCGAATAAAGGGCCAGGAATGTAAGGTAACGTGTCCGGTTAGCGTGAAACCACATTAGTGATACAAGAGGTCACCTAATAGCCATAGCCAAACCATCCCGAGCTTCCCCGTACAGGTCGTCACAGTCAGCTGCCTCTAGTTGGAGGAAGTGTATATGACTCGGGGAATTACCCATTATCCCACAAGGTGTCTGGCAGGAAAAAGGCATCCAGAGAATATGGTATCTCCGCATTCCCCTATCGCACCGATCGTATCTGAGGAGATGTTGGGTATACAGGCAAATTGAGGAACCAAGAAGGATGAGACCTTCAATAAAAAGAGAAAGCCTACCCCCGAAACCCGATGATGAGAAATCCGGGGTGGTTATAGGAGAGAGAGAAGTAAAAGATCAGAAGAAGAGAAGAGAAAAAGAGGTGAGGTGCTGGAACCGGGACGCAGCGAGTGCGGGGCAACCAACCAGGGGCGCCACGCGACCGGCAGTGGGAGAGCCCGAGAACCCCCCTGCCCCATCCTCCTGGTGATCATAATCCGTTTACGCAGATCCTGCTACGCTATTATCCCAGGGCTCCCAGAGTTTTATGAACTTCTCTGTCGTACCCTTCACCCGTGCCGTCAGGTCGTCCATCAGTCGGCAGTCTCGGATCCGTGAGATCACGCCTGAGATCTCTGGACCTTCCGGGGAGAGCCATGCTGTCGCGATAGTACGTCTAGCCCCGAGGGTTAGTTTATGTACCAATGTCTGCTCCCGTTTGGTCCACCCGTCAATGGGTCTATTCAGTAAGTACACCCATGGATCCAGTAGTAGGGGTTTGTGGAAGGTCTGAGTCAGTAAGTCCTCTACTGCCTTCCAGAAGCTACGTAGTTTTGGACAATCCCACCACATGTGGAGGTATGTACCTTGGTTACCACATCCCCTCCAGCAATCATCGGTATCCAGTTTGTGCATCTTATATAGTTTGACAGGGGTGGTATACCAACGGAACATAGTCTTCCATGATTGTTCTTGGAGAGTGACGCAGACGGAGGAGTTCTTATTAGCCTCCCATATATCCTGCCATTCCACCCCCTCCAGAACCTCTCCCAGATCTGCCTCCCACTGGTCGGCGTAGGTC
Source organism: Pelobates fuscus (assembly GCF_036172605.1). Taxonomy (NCBI): domain Eukaryota; kingdom Metazoa; phylum Chordata; class Amphibia; order Anura; family Pelobatidae; genus Pelobates; species Pelobates fuscus. The sequence goes on along the minus strand of NC_086320.1, from coordinate 319,018,017 downwards.
AGACGTCCCCATTCTTTGTTCTCCGAGCTAAGGTGGGCGTACAAGAGTGTGATCATACCCTTAGGGACGGATCCTTCTCGGCACAGCTTTTCATAGAATGTCATCCCTGTTTGCGCAGCTCCCTTTATATGGGGTTTTTTGGCGAAGTCTCGAATCTGAAGGTAGCGAAAGAAGTCTGATGGTGTTAAGTGGGAGTCCCGTCTAAGGTCGTCAAACAGGATTATCTGTCCGTGGCGGTAAAGTTGGTGAATCCGCCTTAACCCTAGTCCCTCCAGATTCCTAAAATCTCCAGGAGCCATTCCCGGTGGAAATTCCCTGTTACGGAGGATCGGGGTCAAGGGGGAGGGGGAAGAGGACAGACCGTATTTGCAATTAGTCTCGTCCCAAATGCGGAGCGAGTTCTGGATGGACGGGCAGAATGCCCGTGTCAGAGGCCTGTATTCCTTCGGGACCCACATAGTAAAGTGGGGGACGTCGCTCCCCATCATCCTGGACTCCATCTCCACCCATCTCCTCTCCCCTGTCGGCGAGTGCCACATCGCAACCTGAGTCAACTGGGCTGCCAGGTAGTAGAAGTAGACGTTTGGTAGGCCCAGGCCCCCTCTATCCCTACGTCTGTAGAGGACTTGGCAGGATATCCTATGTCTCCTATTCTGCCATATAAATGCGCTGATTGATCTTTGTAATGGTATCAGTTGGGTTTTCGTAACTCGGATCGGCAAGGCTTGGAATAAGAACAGGATGCGCGGGAGGACGTTCATTTTAACCGAGTTAATCCGTCCGATCCAGGAGATGGGCTTGTCCGTCCACTTCTCCAGGTCTCCGGTCAGAGTGCGTATCACGGGGTCGTAATTAGCAGAGTATAGGCGCAGAGGGTCGGCCGTAAGTTGTATACCCAAGTATTTCAGGGCATCTCTTTCTATTTTGAGGCCATAGGTCTCTTGAACGCGGTGAACGGTGGCATCGGACAAATGGATCGGCATTGCGCTGGTCTTGCTCATGTTGGCCTTATAACCCGACATCGCGCCATACTCTCTTATAACTCCTTGTAGAGCGGCCATGGAGTCCAGGGGGTTAGTAACGGTAAGGAGGATATCATCGGCGTATGCCGATACGGTGAACTCACTATCCCCCACCCGTGCTCCACGTATGTGTAACGGATCGCCTGGCACCCCGACTTGGTACCTCCGTTGAAAGATGCTCCTAGCGCTTCCAGAGGACTCCAAGCACTCCACCAGACACCATAAGCACCGCAGGCTGCAGCTATCTCCCTTCAGAACGAAGCAGGAACAAGCTCTTACAAGAGCTCAGTGATTATAGCAAGGGAATATGCCTAGCATAGCAATCCCTTGTAGCAGATTCCCCCAATAAGACACAGGACTCAAGTTGAGGGTAAAACAGGAACTCTAGACTGGGACACCCAGTCTGGCTTTTATTTCCAACTCACACATACAGGCCACACCCAGGGGGAGGCATAAAATAACCAATGACATAGATGTTACCTCCCACACATCCCCTCCCCTTAGTGTGACACATAATCCCATTATGCATACAGTTTAAAATATACTTTTACACAACTTCCATAACTTTAAAACCATACATCACATTCGCATAAAAATACATATCCACAATCAATCCATTCAGGGGAACAACATATTAAAAAATGGCATGAATCCGACCAGGGGTTTAAAAGTTACTAAAAGTATCTTTTGGGCCTGGGCTTGCAGCATGGCACAATCTGGCTCAAACAGAAGTAAAACATCCCCCACAATGCATCCCGGCTTCCTCCCTTCTGCCCTGGAGATAATTGGAGAAGTAATTCAATTATCTAGGACTAGAGTCAGACTCCATTAACCACATGGTTGCAAAAAGACAGTAAAAGACATAAAATTACCTACTGATACATTTAACACATAAAACACACATTTCTACATATCCCCAGTTTAACTGAACACATAAATACCTACATAATATTTAAGACAGTATTACTGTGATATGTTACAAAGTCTTAAAGGGACATTAGTCCCAAAAGTCCCAATATGTCCATCACTGCTTTTAAAGGGCCAGCAGCAGCAATACAAATTATTACCTGCCCAAATATAGTTTCTAAAGTGCAACACGTCCAGGGGCCATAGTCAGCGGGCAGGAGGCTAGCAACCAGGCTTCTCCAGTTCACAGTGGCGAAGTTGGTTTCGCCACAATTCTCCCCTTTTCCAATTAGACTAACAGGGTATCTGACCTCCTGCCGGTCAGTGCCCTGGTTAGTCCAGCAACCCACCCACAATAAACCGTTACTACACCTGGGTGAGGGAGAATCTTGTCCAGGTTCAGGTGCCTCACCACGGCTGTGTGGGGGACTGGTAGGCTGCCTTGGTAGGTTGCTGAGGGGGCAGAGACCAGCGGTACTCTGTCCTGTTGCCAGCACTACCACGGGAGTAGTCTGGTTGGAGCCTGGTTGCTGGAGACCGACTGTCTCCCCTTGAGTTACACAGCTCTGCTGCTGGAGACCGACTGTCTCCCCTTTAGTTACACAGCTCTGCTGCTGGAGACCGACTGTCTCCCCTTGAGTTACACAACTCTGCTGCTGGAGACCGACTGTCTCCCCTTTAGTTACACAGCTCTGCTGCTGGAGACAGACTGTCTCCCCTTTGGCTAAACAGCCCTGTTGTGGGGGGGCAGGACCGACCGTCCCTACCCCCTGTGCTGGAAGTGCAGAGACCACGGTCCCATCTGCACAGGTGTGGGGCTTACAGTCTCCCCCTGGTACATTAAGCTGCCGCTGGGGAGAGGTGGTAACCAGCTCCTCTCCCATTAGAACACTCTGCCGCTGGGGAATGGAGACTGGGCTCTCTATTACCTGTACATTAATGATCCGCCGCTGGGGAGAGGTGGTAACAATCTCCTCTCCCATACATACTTTCCGCCTTTGTGGAGGGAGACTGACTGTCTCTCCTCCCAATACAGTGCCCTGCTGCTGGGGAAAGGAGACTGGGCTCCCTATTCCCTGCACATCAATGATCCGCTGCTGGGGAGAGGTGGTAGCAAGCTCCTCTCCCATACATACTTTCCGCCTTTGTGGAGGGAGACTGACTGTCTCTCCTCCCAATACATTGTCCTGCTGCTGGGGGGGGAGGTCGATGCTCTCCACTTTCTGTAACTCCAGCTCTAGTTGGGGATCTGGGCCGGTTGCCCAGCATCCCTGTAGGGCCGGTGGAGAGATCTCGGTCCCATCTCCACCTGCCTGCAGGGGGTCCTCCCAGGACCAGTCTATGAGGTCCTCTACCTCGGGTACCTCTGGTTGCTGTTGGGGAGGGAGACCGGTTGTCTCTTCCTCCAATAACCCATTCTGCCGCTGAGGAGTGAGACCGACTGTCTCCCCTCCCTGTAAAACATACTGCCGCTGGGGATCTGGGCCGGGTGCCCAGCATCCCTGTAGGGCCGGTAGAGAGACCTCGGTCCCATCTCCACCGGCCACTTCGGTTTCTTCCTCGTCCCACTCTACCTGTGGCTGGAGTTTCTCCCAACGTGCCCACTGGCCTTCCCTCAACGCCCTGTGTTGTAGGTTCCGGGTCACCATGTCCCACACGAACCGCACGTATTTCTCCTCTGGATTGGGTCCGTAAAACTTCAGGCGCAACCCTACCATCGTGCCAAACTCTAGTACGGAGTAGCTATACGCCATGCTTGCTGTAGCCACTGCTGGTTCCATTATGTTGCTGCAGATAGGGACGCTGCACAACTCCACACGTTACCGGTGTCTCTGAGCTGCTTCTCCTCGCACTAGGACGCCATCCCACCGCTGCCACCAATGTAACGGATCGCCTGGCACCCCGACTTGGTACCTCCGTTGAAAGATGCTCCTAGCGCTTCCAGAGGACTCCAAGCACTCCACCAGACACCATAAGCACCGCAGGCTGCAGCTATCTCCCTTCAGAACGAAGCAGGAACAAGCTCTTACAAGAGCTCAGTGATTATAGCAAGGGAATATGCCTAGCATAGCAATCCCTTGTAGCAGATTCCCCCAATAAGACACAGGACTCAAGTTGAGGGTAAAACAGGAACTCTAGACTGGGACACCCAGTCTGGCTTTTATTTCCAACTCACACATACAGGCCACACCCAGGGGGAGGCATAAAATAACCAATGACATAGATGTTACCTCCCACACATCCCCTCCCCTTAGTGTGACACATAATCCCATTATGCATACAGTTTAAAATATACTTTTACACAACTTCCATAACTTTAAAACCATACATCACATTCGCATAAAAATACATATCCACAATCAATCCATTCAGGGGAACAACATATTAAAAAATGGCATGAATCCGACCAGGGGTTTAAAAGTTACTAAAAGTATCTTTTGGGCCTGGGCTTGCAGCATGGCACAATCTGGCTCAAACAGAAGTAAAACATCCCCCACAATGCATCCCGGCTTCCTCCCTTCTGCCCTGGAGATAATTGGAGAAGTAATTCAATTATCTAGGACTAGAGTCAGACTCCATTAACCACATGGTTGCAAAAAGACAGTAAAAGACATAAAATTACCTACTGATACATTTAACACATAAAACACACATTTCTACATATCCCCAGTTTAACTGAACACATAAATACCTACATAATATTTAAGACAGTATTACTGTGATATGTTACAAAGTCTTAAAGGGACATTAGTCCCAAAAGTCCCAATATGTCCATCACTGCTTTTAAAGGGCCAGCAGCAGCAATACAAATTATTACCTGCCCAAATATAGTTTCTAAAGTGCAACACGTCCAGGGGCCATAGTCAGCGGGCAGGAGGCTAGCAACCAGGCTTCTCCAGTTCACAGTGGCGAAGTTGGTTTCGCCACAGTATGTTTGGGTGATGCCTTATGGCTTGGAGCAAAGGTTCCAGGGCCAGTACAAATAAGAGGGGGGAGAGTGGGCAGCCCTGTCTAGTACCGTTAAATAGCCGAAACGGCGTCATAGGGGCTCCCGTGATCCGCACTTGTGCCTGAACGTTGTGGTACATGGCCTTTGTGGTTGTTATGAATTCATCCGGGAACCCCAGGTGTTTCAGTACCGTAAATAGAAATTGCCACCGCACCCTGTCGAAAGCCTTTTCTGCGTCGATAGCTACCACCAGCGTCGGTACTTTCGATGTCACTTGTTGCCAGATCAAGCCTATATTCCTCCGAGTGTTCTCAAACAGCTGTCTATCCTGAATAAAGCCAACCTGATCGGCATGCACCAGAGAGGTCAGTAACGGGTTTAGTCTATCTGCTTGTATTTTCGCCAAGATCTTAAGATCATGGTTGATCAGCGAGATAGGCCGGTAGTTTTCAGGTGCGAGCGGGTCCTTATCGGGTTTGGGTATCAGTACCATTGTAGCTAGGGCCATTGTTGGATCCAGCCGACCCCCCTGCCGGAGGTCGGTAAAGAGCCTGGTCAGTGGAGGCACTAATTCTTCCCTAAATATTTTATAATAAGAGCCCTCGAAACCATCAGGTCCCGGTGCCTTATTGCTTTTTAAGTTAGAAATGGCTTTACTTACCTCCTCCTCGGAGATATCCGCCGCGAGGGCAACCGCGGCTTCCCCCTTAAGTTTGGTCATCCCAAGTTTATTAAGGTATTCAAGTATGATCTCTTCCTCACCTACCTCACTCGTCTGCTGGTCCGGCGTATGGTTGTATAATTGTTTATAGAAGTTTTCAAACACCTTAGCGATCTCATCGGGTCTCGTTTTGGTCGATCCGTCTGGGTGTCTTATGGCTGTTATATGAGAATGTTCCTGTCTGGGTCGCAGAGTCCTGGCAAGGAGCGAGTCCATTTTGTTGGATTTCTCGTAAAAGGACCGCCGCGACCATACCATGGAGCGCGCTGCATCGTCTAGCAACAAGGTCCGGATGTCCCTCCTGACGCCCTCCAATCGTTCGAGTGTCACCGTATCTGGGGCCGTTTGGTGTTTCAGTTCAAGGGTCCTCAGTCGTTCCAGTAGAGTTTCCAATTGAAGATGTTTCAGTTTCTTACGTCTAGTAGCCAGCTTTATGAGGGAGCCCCTGATGACAGCTTTGTGGGCTGCCCAGATCGTGCTCGCGGAGACGTCTGGGGTATCGTTCATGTCAAAGTATTCATGGATGTCTCGACGGATCTGTTCCCTCAAAACGGGATCCTGTAGCAAGGAAGTGTTCAACCTCCAATTCCATGGAGAGGCCACGCAAAGGCTGCCCAAAGTAATGGTCACATCGGCATGGTCGGACCACGAGATGTTACCGATTCTCGAGTCGACTATCCTGGGCATCCCTGTTGCATTGGCGAAAAAGAGATCGATCCGTGAATACGTACCATGCGGTGCCAAATAGTACGTGTACTCCTTATCCCCCGGATGGTGGGCGCGCCAGACATCCACCAGGCCAGAGTCCGTCAGAAACCGGTTAAGCAACCGATCCTGGCCCCCTCGGCCCTGGGACCTCGGGGTCCCGTCCTTAGTGCTCCTGTCTACTGCCGGGTTCGGTGCGGCATTGAAGTCCCCGCCGACATAAACCATACCATGGGGCAATGTCGCAATTCTCTCCCGGAGGTTCCGCCAGTAGGCGGGGTCTGGTTGATTAGGGGCATACACGTTGATGAGGTGGATCGTATGTGAGTGCAGTATGCCCGAGACTATAATGTACCGCCCCTCTGGGTCCGACTCTTGGGCCGTTTTCCTGAAGGGGCAACTGGATTTGACCAGGATGGCCACTCCATTGCGTTTACGGAGAGACCTGGCTTCATAAGAACCCTTGAAGGCATGGTCCCTCAGGCCAAACTTGGCCTGCTTAGGAAGGTGTGTTTCCTGTATAAATGCTATATCAGTATGCAGCCTCTTGAGTTCCCTAAACAATAGGCGACGCTTCCTGGGGGCGTTGAGACCCTTGACATTCAAAGTAGAGATTTTAAGTGTCATCTTGTTTCATGGTCCCCCCGCTTCTGTAGACCGGGACATACGGGTCCCTACTCCCCCCCCCCGGGTCCCACGACCCCACCGAGGCCCCCCCACACCCCCCACCCCCCAGCTCCGCACCTCTTGAAGAGAGAAGAAAGAAAGAGAAAAAGGAAAGAGAGAAAGGGAAAGAAGAACCAAGGCATCCAAACCCAATTGGATGTAGAGAAGCACTGATCTCACCAGTAGCCAGTGATTTGTGGGTAGCGTGTTCCCTCATCCCTCACCACGATCAACGCGATAAGGGAGCAAGGGTCCCTGTGCTCCCACTCGAATCGCGCCCGCTAAGACCTATATGGACCTAAATGGGCAGACGTAGAGCCTCCTCCGGGTAATGAACCATTTGAGACCTGAAAAATTGCCACTGTGGTACCCTGATCAGTCATCTGTCTATGTCTCATCTGTTGAGCCTACGGGGCGGTAGCCCCCGTCTGGGGTCTGAGCTAAGTCAGGGCGGGTCAGACCGTATGAGCGGGCCTGGGTCCGGGGTCTGAATGTATCTCCCGAGGGGAGATCCCCTACGTTCCCCCATCCGTCCACCTTCTCGCAGCGTCCACGGCGGAGCCACATGTATAGGGGGCCCACCGCTGGTGATATGTAGAGTCGCAAATGTGAACCCCAATAAAAATGAGTATGAGACAGTGCTAAACCTATGTGTCAAAAACGTGTGTACAGAGCATATAGTGTAGGTACGATTAATAATGCAATAAGGCACTGGGCCCAGCAGCCGGGGGGAAAGCCGGCCGTGTCTTAACCGATACAATGTGGCTATATTCAGGCCGGTACCAATGAAACTGTCAGGCCGTAAGTTGTAAGTCAGGGGGTCCAGGTGACATCCCTCAATCCCTGTAAGGAGGCGAAGCCCTAACCTAGGTATAATGCTAAACTATATGAAAAGCCATGTACAAAAATCATAAACATCGGACATCTTAATGCCCTCATAGAAATACCCGCATACTAATCATATCTGTCCCCTTCAAGTATTTACATATCTTTTTTTTTTTTTTTTTTTTTTTTTTTTTTAAGTTAACCAAAAGATTGTTTTACCCGTAACATAGGGGCGGAGGGGTACACAGTGGCGGTGTGACACGTATGGACTTAAGGTCTCGGCAATTTGTCCCAATTGAGCCAATAGTCCCCCCTCCCCCCCCCCCTGTTTTTTTTTTTTTTTTTTTTTTTTTTTTTTTTGTCTTTAAGCTTATTTGCTGAGTTAAACATCATATATACAGTATCATATATACTGTGCTTGGCGTTTTCAACAGATTGTAATTATTTTCATCATTTTTTTTTTTTTTTTTTTTTATATAAATAATCATGTCACAACTTTGTCAAAAACTAAAGTCCAACTACCTGTACACTCTATTTTTTTTTTTTTTTTTTTAAATGGGGGGAGGGGAGGGGAGGGGAGGGGGGGAGGGGAGGGGAGGGGAGGGGAGGGGGGGAGGGGAGGGGTGGGGAGGGGAGGGGGGGAGGGGGAGGGGGAGGGGGGGAGGGGGAGGGGAGGGGGGGAGGGGGAGGGGGGGAGGGGAGGGGGGGAGGGGGGGAGGGGGAGGGGGAGGGGAGGGGGAGGGGGAGGGGGGGACGGGAGGGAGGGGGGGGAGACGGGATGGAGGGGGGAGGGGAGGGGAGGGGGGGAGGAGAGGGGGGGAGGGGAGGGGAGAGGGGAGGGGGGAGGGGGGGAGGAGAGGGGGGGAGGGGAGGGGAGAGGGGAGGGGGGAGGGGAGGGGGGAGGGGAGGGGGGAGGGGAGGGGGGAGGGGGGAGGGGAGGGGGGGGAGGGGAGGGGGGAGGGGAGGGGGGAGGGGAGGGGAGGGGGGAGGGGGGAGGGGAGGGGGAGGGGAGGGGGAGGGGAGGGGGAGGGGAGGGGGAGGGGGGGGAGGGGATGAGGGGATGAGGGAGGGGGTACATCGATCCAAACAATACAAGAGGCATAGCATTACAAGTACAGGCTGATTGCAAAAAACGTGATAATTACAGTTCCGTCCTGGTGTAAGTTCACTTAGGGACAGGTAAGGCAGGAACCAGATGCCCAGGAGGCCGATGACTTCGGGTCGGAGTCCCAAGCCCACGGAAAAAGCCCCCACATACTGACACCCAGCCTCGAGCCCCCCTAAACCAAGCGGGGGGCATCCGGGCTCCCCCAGAAATAAAGCTTCCTTCCGTGGCAGAAGTGGCATACAGTAATTAAGGGGAAACTGGCAAACCGGGGGTAGCAAGAGGTTCTGCAGAGGAGTCCCGCAGGGAAAGCAATAAAACTGAGGCATCAGGGGGGGGGCGAGACAGGCACCGCTGATCTGGACCCGGCCAGGGCTTTAAAAACGCCCAGCATGGGCCCTAGCTCCATGACCCGTACCCCCACCCAAAAGGGAAGACGACAGCCTCCCCGACCCGTGTGGACACCCTCCCCCGGCAACCCCCTCCCCAAGGGGGAAGGCAAAAAAAAGGTACCCCTCCGGGGACAGGGCAGAAGGGCAGGGGTCCCCCGGGTATGGTGTGGGGAAGGCACATACACTACCCTGTGACCTTCAGCGATGGCTCCTGGCTCCGGCGGCACTCCAGTCGTTTGGCAGCTGAGGGAGGTCATCAATGTACAGGGAGACGTCTGGGATCTCCGAGGGCGGCTGAACTCCAAGGCTCCGCAGGAAACGCTGGGGATCGCCGCCAGGTGATAGAACGTGCGCCCGGTCACCCTTGAACACCTGCAGCTTGAAAGGGAAGCCCCAGGCATACTTCAGGCCTGCTCCTCGCAAGGCCTCAGTGATCGGCCGCCACTCCCTCCTGCGCTGCAGTGTCGTGGGCGCCAGATCATGGTATAGGGAGACAGCTACCCCCTCGTGCCGGATGGGCCCATCTCGGCTCCTTCTCATGAGGGCCTCTTTGGTGCCGAAGTAAAGGAAGCGGACAATGACGTCCCGCGGGGTGTTGTTATCCGCCCTCTGGGCTCGCAGGGCTCTGTGCACCCGCTCAATGTGCCACTGTTCTTCAGGGAGGTCAGGGAGGAGAGGCCGCAGGAGAGTAAGCAGTGTCTCCCGCAGATTTTCGTCCCGCACCTCAGGGAGCCCCCTAAGGCGGAGGTTGTTCCTCCGGGACCTATTCGCCATGTCCTCCAGTGCCAGGTCAGTATCCACCATGCGGGCCGCCATCTGATTCACCCGTTCAACAACATCGTTGTGGGCTCGAGCGGTGGTATCCATGCGGTCCTCCAGGGCTGCAGTGCGTTCCCCCAAGGCTCCGATATCTGCCTGGAGCACAGCCGTGGACCTGGCTATTTCCCCTGCCAGGAAGGCCCTGACTTCAGCCAGTTTGGCCAGGACAGTTTCCTGATCAGCGGTCGGTGCCTCAGTATCGGCCTGGGTCGGGGTGTGCGGAGATCCTCCGTCGCCATCTTGGCTCCCTGTTCGACCAGGCCGTTGCATGGCGAAGTGGTCGAGGACGGAGGCTCCGGATTCTGCTGTTTTTTTCCCCAGCTTGTTTGTACGCCTCCTCTCCATGTCTGGGGACCCGTTTTGGGGTAATTTGCGAATATTTAGGTCGCTTTAGTGGGCTTTAGGGCGCGATGAGTGCGGAGCACTAATGAAACACGTCCGTGTTCATCGACGGTTCGGCCACGCCCCTCCAATACAAAATGTTTTCTTAACAGATTTCGATAATTTGAGATGCTGTTCTAAATTAATTAAATCAAGGCCTGAGTTATATTATTTATCATTAAAACAAGCTTTGATCAATTCTGATTGACTTTTAAGACAATTTAGGAAAAACACAGATCATTAGGAGGTTTGGTTTTGCTCAATACACCAAATTTTATCTAAATTGTTCTTAATAATAAAGTCTGTATTTATTTGCTAAATAGATTTTTATTTTTCAGATAATAACCCTTACTGTCTTATCCTGTTTATAAACGCAAACTTTGGGATAAAACCTAATCCATAGGTGACATTGCATTCATTTGAAATTAGGATATCTTTACCATACAGCAAAATGAAGTCCACTTTAGATAAAAACTGTTCAAGTTCTACAAATTTAATGATAGCAGAGCTAATGACCAAGAAGGACCATTTGTCCCACCTAACTGCTCATACATAAAATATTATAGAGATATTCTCATTTCTGCTGTCAAATATGAATTAGGCACTGTTAAAAAGGTTAAGAAATCTAATTACTATGCAAATTCATCTTCACTTTTACTTAATTTTTACATTTGATTACTTGTAAGATGCCTGAGCATCATGGGAAATGTAGTACACAAACAGCTCGGGTTACAAGTTTAACCCTTATTGGCCATTACCGGCCTACAGCAGGACTTTGCCCTGACAAGATAACACTTTATGCGGATGTTCTCGTCCATCTGGTTTCTGTTTGCTGTAGTCATTAAGAAATGCATAGAAGTCTAGTCTGATATATAAGGTAACAGCCATCAGTCGAAGAGCCTTTAGGGACAAGACTGTTCCTGAGAAGATACCTTGAAAAATTACATATTTAATATCCAGACAGAGGTAGAGTTGGCTTGGTTTGCATATTACTAGGCCCAGGGCCAAAGGCAATGCATTACTCGCTGTCATATCATTTCAAGGATATTCTTACCTGATTTGCCTGATGTCTTGTCTAGCAAATTACTACACATCCTTTTTAGCCCTCATCGATATATCATTTACTTTACACAAAAGAGAAAAAAGAAGCCTTATCATTTGCCGTTTTCCAGGGCTATCTCTTGAATCTTTTAGTTTTAACTTTTTTGTTGTTGACTTAAGTGATTTGGGCACTGCCAATACTGTATCCCAAATGCCAATTTTTATACAAATGTTTTTGTATAAATATTAGCACGGGGGGGCAATGGATATTACCCACTATATGACAGGCAGGGTCCTCTTTTCCTTTTGTACTGGTATATCAATAGTGCCTTTTCTGTATTTCACAAGTTTAACTTGCTGTGAAATATGATAGTGCTTTATAAATACTAAATAACATAATGTCCACACACATTTTCACCTTTGCACCCCACGAACAACAATCAATTTGCCTTGGGTACACAAGACCTTGGTTGTCACTGGTCGTCCTTTCTTGCATCACTTTTGGTAGATGCTAACCACTGAAGACCGTGACAAGGCTGTTTTGGACCCAGTCGTCTAGCCATCACTATTTTGAGGACAAAATTAGCTAGTGAAATTTGCTTTAATATCCATTATGGGTTCAACCTCATCTAGTTACAGAGAATGTCAAATGTGGAAAAGTTGGGATGTTCTCATTTGCGAAATCAGTGCTCCCTGATATAAATATGATTTAAAGGGATTTTATAGTGTAAGGAATACAAAGCTGTATTCCTAACACTATGCTGCCCTCTGGTCCCTCCCTCCCGTGCACCACGCTCCTCCATGGGACATAAAGCGTTAAAAACCCTTTATGTACTAGCCTGATTCCAGCACTTATCTACCTTGGTGCTGGGTTGGCGTTCCACCTCCTCCGATGTCATCAGATGGGGGGTAGCTAATGCTCATGCGCAGCAAGCGAATTGGGCCTTCCCCTAGGAAAACATTGCCTCAATGCTTTCCAGACCACAATTCAATGAGCTAAAGTGGTCTGGGTGCGTTTAGTGCCCCTTTAACTCAGTTTACATCTCAGCTTGAATCAATTTCTCAATATTATGAAACTGGTAACTATCAATTTATCATATGGCAATTAGGTACATTATGGGTTAAAAAAGTCTCCTATTTTTTAATGCAGGGGTGGTAGTTTGTACCCTTATGTGGGGTGCTAAGTGCCCTTTGTGCCAACTTTGTTAAACAACAACTTTACTAACTAGTACATGTTTTGCTGTCATTATCTGGAGAAGCGAAAAAGTGGAATTTACCTGATATTAATCAATTCAGATGATTTAACACTTTTCATATGAATGGTTAATTATGTTACCATTCTGTTAACTTTGGGGGATTTATGAAGGTTTAGATGATTGAAAAATAAATTCCCATAAACATTAGCACAAGCCTCATTGTTTTATTTGTGTTATTGGGCAGATCACGAGGTTTATTTCCCAAGGGTGATATTTTCATTGTATTATGTTAAAAAGGTAGGTGGAAAAAGTACCTGTCCCCAGACCTGAAGCTATATGAATAAAACAATCACTTTTCACATATGAACTTGCTGCATTTTACAGGATTGGTGTTCATGTTGACACTGAATAAAAAAAAAATAAAAAAAAAGAACTATCCTCTATCCTGTATAAACAGTATATCCTTAAGAAGTAGAAAAATGTGTTCAAAACGTTCAGAAAAAAGTTTTTCACAGACATTTTTACAAATATGTTTCTATCTACTAACTGTGCTTCCTGTGTTTTTTTTGTTTTTGTTTTTGTTTTTTTTGTACAACTTATTATACAGTAATTTTTCACATGGGGGGCACTTTAAATCATGTTATTTAAACATTCTGGGGAAACAAAAAGGTATAAATGTACATACAAAAAGGTATAAAAACACTTTCTCACTGAACTTCGTCTTAACAGTCCTAACAGTCCCAGTTATGGGTTTTTATTCCTCAAAGAACAGATCATCTTACCTTTTTAGACTCCTATCCTAAATCAGGATACATCTAGCTGCAAATGGCTTCTCCTTCCTATTTCAGCTGTTTTGATAGTGACAAGAGTCTTTATGATGTAACTCACTGTCTGTGATGTCATCATGTGCACTAGTATTAGTGTTTATAGAAACAGGAGGAAAGAGGATGGTGTTGAAGAAGAAGGCTGTGTTGTGAAGGAAGTCCATCATGGAGAAGATTGTCTAAGGATTTATCCTGGTGAAGGGGTTAGTAGCTTTGAAGAACGTTTGAGACAAGGGGGTAAGTGCCAAGCTATTCTGAATAGATGGGTGTTCAAGAACATTTAAAGCTGTAAATGGTGGGGAGGAACTTGTTGAGAAAAAAAAAATATTTCCAGAAGAAAGAGTAATATTGTGATAAAGTGAGACAAACTCTTAAATAGGATAGTGAGGACCTTTCTACCTGAAAGCCTACAATCTACAATGTGCAAAAACCATGATGTACTCTAGGGGGTCTATTTACTGAACAGTTAATTGTGGTGATCTGAAAACAACTTGAACAAAACCTAAGCCACAATAGCCATGTTTAGTAAACTCTCCATTTCTTTTGTCTCATTGATATTGGCCTAACGTTTGCATGTCAATTTATAAATACACCTGGAATAAAACTCTAAAAAAAAAAAAAAAAAAATGAGGGCTTTCCCGACAAATGGTATTCAAATGTAACTTTTATTATAAATACAAAGTTTTTTTTTTTTTTTTAAGTTAAGCTTTAATACAGTTTGATGGAAGCTACTTTTTATTATTTTATATTTTTGATGTAACTATATTTTATATTTTCTATATGTGTGTATTGGTTATATATCTACCAGAACTCGACACTCTTTACCTCTTGGCAAGGTTATTTAGCTAATCTAGCTTCCCTTTCTCAGGTGTCAACTTGCCTCATTTCAACAACAGGTGTAGACTATGATTGTGTTATCTCTACATAAAGTGTCATGGCACAGTGACAGATTATTCTAGCTTTGGTAAAGAGATAATCTTAGTTTTAATAATGACAAGAGATGAATGTTTTCGTAACTTCCTTTACTTGATCTCTATAGCAGCCAACCAGATAAACATTAACCAATCAGAAAACAGGGTATAAAATTCCTCCAAGAGGAAGGACCTTCTCTTTCTTTCATGAACATAACAATAGCAATGTAAAAAGAGAAATACACTTGGAAATAGTGCCTCCAGAACATATTCAACTGAAAAAGAAGAGCAGAGGCAAAACGCATGAGACATAAACCATATATAGGATGGAAGAACAAGAGCAGGGGAGGGAAGGGAGGGAGGGAAATGTCACTTCTTGTGGTTATTAAAATTAAGGTTATCTCACTAAAGCTAGGATAATCTGCAATTTTACAACATGACAAGGGGCTTAATATTTGCTACTTTAATGCTAAAGCAACAGCAACAAAGCCGCATGAAAAGAATGACAGAAATAGAAGATACAAAATGTTGATTCACATGACCAATCTGCCTCGGACAGAGTGTGCTTCAAGGATGATTCTACCCCCGCCAGAGACAGGATATATTGGGCCCAGAATGGTTTAATGTAGGAGATCAGAAGTTGCATGGACTCTGAATCACGTAATACTGAGATAGTCAAAGCATAACAACGAAACAATGCACAGATTAGCATTATCTCAGAAAAACGGATAAAAAAAACTTTAAGGAGGGCGGTTCCTGACTGATGAAATGGACAGTCGCATCTCCTGGTGGCTACACAGCTATATCGCTAACGCAGCTTTTATTGTTTATAGTCACCAAGTATTCGGACCTCCACCTGCAGCGGTCACATTGATCAAGCCTCTGGTGCCTCCCAGTGAGAGGATTTGACCAAGTTTGTGGTCAGTTGTGAAGCCTTTGCAGCCGTGTGATTTCAAGCTGGTGGACCATGTGGACTGTAGAAATGCCCAATCTCCCAGAGCATGATTTTCATGCAGGACAATGCTCCATCACACGCGTCCAAGTACTCCACAGCGTGGCTGGCAAGAAAGGGTATAAAAGAAGAAAATCTAATGACATGGCCTCCTTGTTCACCTGATCTGAACCCCATTGAGAACCTGTGGTCCATCATCAAATGTGAGATTTACAAGGAGGGAAAACAGTACACCTCTCTGAACAGTGTCTGGAAGGCTGTGGTTGCTGCTGCACGCAATGTTGATGGTGAACAGATCAAAACACTGACAGAATCCATGGATGGCAGGCTTTTGAGTGTCCTTGCAAAGAAAGGTGGCTATATTGGTCACTGATTTGTTTTTGTTTTGTTTTTGAATGTCAGAAATGTATATTTGTGAATGTTGAGATGTTATATTGGTTTCACTGGTAAAAATAAATAATTGAAATGGGTATATATTTGTTTTTTGTTAAGTTGCCTAATAATTATGCACAGTAATAGTCACCTGCACACACAGATATCCCCCTAAAATAGCTAAAACTAAAAACAAACTAAAAACTACTTCCAAAAATATTCAGCTTTGATATTAATGAGTTTTTTGGGTTCATTGAGAACATGGTTGTTGTTCAATAATAAAATTAATCCTCAAAAATACAACTTGCCTAATAATTCTGCACTCCCTGTAGTCCCCAACTCACCTCAACAGAGATTTCTGATTGGGTAATGTTTATATGGTTTGCTGAAATCGAAATGCAGTACAGAAAGTAAAGCAAATATGAAACCTTCTGTCGTTGTAAAATTATTGTGGAGTCACAATAGGTTAGATAGTAATTACATGCTTTTTTAAAGGCTGTTATTTTAAAATGTTCCATTAAATATTCAAAAGAGTCAAAACTTGTGCTCTCCATTCATTGGAATTCAGATTCCTTAGAGCACTATTAATAATTCTGTTATGTTTAATGGGTTATTTGGAGTATGGGAATATGCTGAGCTGTGATGTGCTGCAACACCAGTTTCCGAATTTTGGTCTATTCATTTTGGAGAGTGACTACACTTAGACTCAATAGTCTATTTTACCTGTGCTGGGCAAAATATTGGTTGGGATTTATAGGAGTTAGTCATAATTTAAGCAGTGTCTATTAAGAAACATTTTACCAACATGCTGGCCATGTCATTTTGTGAGGTGGTGCTGCAGATTGGATAGAGGTTGTATGATTATTTTGATATACAGGGGGTTTCTTTTTAATTTTAACATTGTTATACATTAGTGGTGCCCCTGCCTCCCCTAATGCAATAATCTTTCCTGGGTCCTTGCACCTCATTCCCCTGTAAAACAGGTACTATGCAGACAACACATTAACCACTAGCAGTCTGACATCCGGTTAAAGGGACACTGTAGGCACCCAGACAACTTCAGCTCATTGAAGTAGTCTGGGTGCTGTGACCCTTTTGCACTTAGTGCTGCAATGTAAAACATTGTAGCTCTAAGTCTGCCGCTGTCTACCACTGGGGGCGCTTCCGGAATCTAAACTGACTTTTGGTCCGTTATCTGATGCTGGACATCCTCACCGATCTCCAGCGTCAGATTTTTTTCTATAGGAAAGCGTTGAATAATGCTATCCTATGGGGAGGTCTAATGCGCATGCGGCCGCGTGTGAGTGTGGGCAGAGCCTGACCCAGCGCCGAGGGACACTGGCGCTGGATTAGGTAAGTGGCTGAAGGGGGTTTTAACCCCTTTAGCCCCGCGTTTGGGTATGCATGAGGGAGGGGGGGGACCTATTAACCCTATAGTGCTAGGAAAACAGCTTTGTTTTCTTGGCACAATAGGATGCCTTTAAGGCTTAGGATGTTGATATTAAGCTCATACATCCCACCTACCTTTCAAAAAGAGAATTTTAAAAACCATGAGTATCTTTTTTTTTACATTTCTACACAATGTCAATTTATATTTACCAAACCATAGTTCCGTTCAGATGTAAGCTTTTTAATAAAATAAAAACTGTACAAGATAACAATCTGATAGAAAAATATCCCCGAGACTAGAGGAGCTTGCTAGCATTCATTTGCAAATCAACACTAATCATGAGTTGTTCTTTTTTAAAAAAAAAATTGAATTGTTGTGAATAAAATGCAATAAAAAATATGAAAGTTTAGATCAACAAATCTGATTTGGAAAAAGTCTCCACTATGCAACTTTAGTCACAGGTGCACAGTAAATAGCCTCATTTTTAAAACTTGTTTTTCAACTCACTACAAGTCACTGTTTAGTGAATAAACCCTTATGTAGTGGTATGAGCCTTTAAGCCTTTAAACATGATAAAGGGTTTTAAGTCGAGTAGATTGTCATATTGCTTTGCAATGCTTACCAAATAGTTTCCGTTGCATATTTCTTAAAGTCACGTAGACAAAACATGGGAAAATGGGATAATGGAATGTCATAAAACGGACTAAGCCTTTGAAGCAAATAAACTGGAAAAAAATTGCTCCCCTTTTTTTTTTTTTACATATTGTGCTCCCCTTTTTTTTTTTTTACATATTGCTTTCGATATTTCCATGAGATATAGGATTTTTCCTAAAATAATTTATATAAATTGTATTAAAATCCTGAACTATCTTTGTCATTAAAGAGCAACAGGGTGTTTCCCATAATAATCATATATTCACCATGCTTAAATTACATACGGGTAAAGGAGCATGAATACTCTGCCTCAGTAGCACTCAGCCATGCTACAATCACTGTAGGAGATATTAACAAGGCACATGGTTACGGAGGTTGAGATAGGGACACAATGGGAGGGTTGGGAGGTGGACAGACTGTAAAACGAAGGGAGTTGACTAATAATGGGGTTGGAAAAATGGGAGGAGGACACACTGAGCATGTGCGGGTAGACAGAGAAAGGGAGGGTGGGCCTAACATACTATTACACAGTGATAACAAAATCACAAATTATATGCCACTGGGCTGATGTGAAATACTTACCAATGTCCAGCTTCTATTTGTAAAAAGAAGGAGGGATAGGTTGCACATGCTGTTGCTGGAGGGTGGAGTATAAATAAGAAATGCCATGTGGTAATGGGTTGGGATCAAGGCACAAACGGTGCGAGATTGCTAAGCAGGTTTGGTTGTTGGGCAATTTCTGTTAAGTAAGCATATAATTTTTTAAAGCAGAAATGTGCCATGAAAGTGGGTGAGTGCTGGCATGTCAACTTGCACAGAGGAAGGAACTTACCATCAATATCAAGATGGCATAACTGGAGGATCGTTTGTGGAAAGAGACTAGACAGGGCCCCTGAATCAGTATAAGGAAATAATTTGGGTTACTAACCAAAGGAGTTAAGGGGGAGAGAAATTAATAGCGTGCCAACTTGGGAGCTTGAGATGCCATATCATCATGGTAGCCTTAATGAAAGGGGTGGGGAGAACAGTGATCTGATGGTTTGGAGATCCAGCTATATTATGGTGGAAAGTGGTCTACTCAATTTGTGTGATTCAACAGACTTTCAGAGTATCTTCATGTCCCACGTAACCCAATCGACAATGTGGAGAATGTGACAGACATGATAATACAGTTTAAAATCTGGGATGGCAAGACCTCCCCTGGACTAGGACAGTGTCAGCTTCAAGAACATCTAGGTTTAGAGCCCTTCCAGCTATATTTAATTAATAATGTACACAAATAGTTCTCCTTATTTTATCGAGGGTGTTTAGAAAAGGCCAAGAATAAGATTCTTGTCAATAAGGTCACTTTGGTTACTGCCACATGACCCAGCCTGGAGATGTGTGGTAACTTTTAATCAGCAACATTCCGTATAGAAGGAACCTCACATAGGTACAATGTTAGTTTGGTAGGAATAGGATACATTTTAAGGAAGCCAAATGTGCATGTATATAATGGCTATTTGGAATCAGTAAACTCGGATTAGGATGGTGTGTGCCTTTGGCAAGTTTAAGAATATATTAGTTGTCTTGAAGCATCCGAAAAATGTGATTCCTGCAGTTTATGAAAATGTTTGGGAATAACTCGAGGAAGCAAGAAAATAGGAATTTTAGGCAGGGAAAGAAAGAAACAAACTCTAGTAGCCCATCAGTTAAACGCTTTCCAATGCTGAAACAAACTGCTTAGTTAAGAAACTTAGCCAAGTTAAAAGTCTAACAGTACACATGTAAGCATATGTTACAAGTAGCAATAAAAATAAACCCTTAATAGATAGTAAATTTCACATTTACACCTGGAACATAGTTAGAATGTTTGAAATGTTTAAAAACAAATGTTAAACTAATAGTAAGCTCTTAAATCAGCCCTTTCTGACTCTGCAACAATACATGGTTTCAGGACATCCTTCTCAGATGTGTACAGGAACAACTTAAAGGTGCAGTCTAAACATCATAAACACAAACATTCACTATTGTGGTTTTAGGCTACATATCTTGGGGAGCCATCCTCCAGTTTTGCATCAAACCACTTTGGAGCAGCTACAGCCACCAAGCTAATGTAAAACTACCATTCTGCATTGACAAGTGCAAATCTGTTCAATTTGGACAAGCTCATCACATTCCACAGACTCATAGCACCATAACCACTTCAATTAACTGTAGCAATGTGAGTGATTAGAGCACCCCTTCCATTACATTCCAAAAATCACTTAATCATAGTGAGACCGAACATTGCCTATTTTTACTTTAAGCAAAGTTGTCTCGTATTATATTTATTTTTATCTTAATAAATGTAAAAAGTTCAATAATGCAGGCTATATGGTATATCTTTACCTTATGCACTCTGGAGTCCTTTTGACAGCACCAGTGATTCCACCAGATGCATCCATCCACAAGCTACACCCCAAAAGGAATGACGTGTACGGTGCAGAAATAACTAGAGATACATCAGATGCTATTGTTAATTTTTCCTTTTTATTCCACCCACCACAATGTACAGACATGCAGCAACTAAACGTTAAAGTGACACTATAGTCACTAAACCAGCTTTAGCTTAATGAAGCAGTTTTGGTGTATAGATCACCCCACTGCTCATAATTTACCCTTCTGGCACCTAATCATTGGGGTGTAAAATGTGCATATTTTTACGAAAAGTTAATTTATTTTTTTTGGATCATTTTTATCTCATTAAGCCACTGGAAACTTACCATTCTTTGCACAATCATTTGCAAAGAGTTTTTTATAGTTATTTTTAATGACCATTTTACTTCTGCAAATCCCTTTATATCGGCTTGTGTCATTTAATCTCTAAATGCTGTATTATTATTTATTAAGTTCAGAAGTACCCTTCTAAAGCAGCCATGACACATCAGATTCTACCAATAGGGCAAATATAACCAAGAGGAACAAGTAATAATGAAAATCAGGCCCCAATGGATGCCCACAGTCACAATACAGTAAGCTTTTGGGAAGACGAAATGTCACTTATTGGATACTGACTCATATATCGTTTTGCTTAACTGACACATACGTTTACTTAAGTGGTTATAATATATACTGCTAATAAGAGGTGTAAATGTGGTTTTATTGGTGCTTGCATATTGAGGACTGATACGGATCTTTCTGTGGCATTTACAATCAATTTCCCGATAATATGATGACAGAGAAATTACAAAATGTCCTTTTAAATATAAATTCTAACTCTTTTTCCATCACATGTGTTTTCACTTACACATTTTTTTTTTTTTTTACTTGCCTTTTATATTTAGCCGGAAATTCTAAAACAAAATATGGTTACAGGGATTCCCAAGAGATGTTATTAGTCAAATGCCCCATGCCTTTCTAAATTACCCTTTTCTGGTGATGTTATTTGTGATGTGGTTGTTGAAATGAAATAAAGTCTAAAACTATTTATTATATTTTAAAAAATTTAAAAAATATATTTTTTTGCATAATGGTTGGTATTACAGAAAGTAATTTCAAGTAATAATTTTGTGTATTTGTGCATCAAATGATGTTTTAGTACTTATTGTTACTGTTTATTTGTTCACCTAGTAACCTCAAATGTCATCACAAGTACAATTAAAGAGAACCTTAAAGTAACACTTGAGTGTTAGGAATACAAAGAGGTATTCCTAACACTATATTGTCCCTCTGCCCCTGCGATATGCCCTCCCCTAGCAGTCCTGATTCCAGCACCAATGTCCCTCGGCATTGTGTAGCGGTCTACCTCCGCCGACATAAGCCAATGCAGGGGAAAATAATTCAAACTGTCATATACATCATATGTAAAAAGTATGTCCCTTTTTGAAGTCATTTTTATAACAGAGGAGCTACTGATTGGCTTAAGGCAACAGCTGACTGCTCTAAATAGCGAATCTAGACAAGATGGACAGGGTTGGGAGAGGATTTTGTTTATGCTGTTTCTGGTGCTGCATATGTGATCATTGATTCAGGATTGATCTTATGTTTCATGTCTGGTTGTTTCCCCTACCTGGGTATCCTGAGCCCAGAGGCCTGTCTGCTGCCTTGTATCCTGATTTCTCTACGATTTATATGTTATGCATTTGAATTAATTAATATTTTTCTGTAACAGCTAATGTATTTGTTTTTCCTTTTGCCTCATTGAGCTTTATCATCATTTCCCTGCATGTAGGTACCAATTTAGTTTTTGTTGCTGATACACTGTGTCAACACCCCTTCCTAACCAAAGCCTGACACACAAGTTAAAGATTATTTTCAATGTTGTATTGAGTGGTGTAAATTTCTGAGGCCTGACTGTTCGTTCCCCTTTAAGGAGACCTTGTCCATTAAGGTCCATTAACCTCAGCCTTACAATGGCATAAAAGGGCTCTCCCTTATTTTATAATTGAGAGAGGGAAGCATTTAGTAGTATTTTTATTTTTCTTGGTATTGGAAAAGTTGCTTGGTATTTAGTTGTGCACCTATTTATGTAATTTCACAGTAGGTGGATCATAAAATTGTAAATGTGCAAGTCTAAATGTGCAAGTATATAATATTTAGACATGCAGGACGTATAGTTTGCCAAGAGTCTGCCAGGGCAAACAGAAATATGCCAACCACACCTAGTACCTTGTAATCGCTTGTTTACCTCTCTTATAGCTTCATAATTTAAATGCATTAAACAAAAATATATATATTTTC
This sequence comes from Pelobates fuscus, assembly GCF_036172605.1. Classification (NCBI taxonomy): domain Eukaryota; kingdom Metazoa; phylum Chordata; class Amphibia; order Anura; family Pelobatidae; genus Pelobates; species Pelobates fuscus. The sequence continues at coordinate 318,995,484 of NC_086320.1, read as the reverse complement.
TCTCATTGACTATTTCTGTGTAAATTTGCATGTTTAGTTGTGTGTGATTGGTTTTAATAGTTAATTTATGTCCAAAACTGACAATCTGTAGTAAACGTCAAGGTTAAAGTTCAAGTAATGATTGCATTGTGCGGTTTCCAAGCAGAGATGAATAAATGTGTATAGATTTAATTAAAGGTCCCAGCAACCTTACTGCAACCAGCCTGGCCTCATTAATCAATTACCTCAATTACCCTCCATCACCAATTCACATACGTGCCACCTTGTAATTACTCTGTCATAATACTGACCATCATCTCATTTAACAATCAACGGATATCACAAGGCACAAAATAAGTCATAATCACCTTTATAATATGTGTCAATCATTTTGCTTCCTAGTGTATACTGTAGAAATATTTAATTTAACGTCAAACTCAGTACTGCACAGTGGGTGACATCACCAATGCAATATTTCTGTAATGTGCAGTGTGACTGCCACAGTGTAGTGTAGGTTCCTAATCTTAGGGCAGCACAGGGAAATACATGCAAATCCAGACAGCAGCTGTCATCCAGGAATATCATTCCCATTTATCCCAGGCAGACAAACACATGTATGTCCCAGCATTGGCGAACCTTGGGTATGGCAGTTATGGCGCATTCCCTGAACACCACTTGAATGGGTCATCGCTGAGCAGTCCCGCCATTCGACCATCAGGGATCATAGACCCTTTCTTAAATTAAGCAAAGTAGGACAGGGGCTACACAAAGCACGACTAAACACATTACATACAGCCAGCACACACACATCACATAGAGAGCACATACACCACATCACATACAGCCAGCACAACACACACACATTACATACAGCCAGCACACACACACATCACCTCACACACATTGCATACAGCACCCGGATACCTGTATTTTGGTAAGTGCAGATTTGTAATATTTTAAAGCATGCAAATAGTGGATTTGCATGCTCCATGCCATACAATCTTGTGTAAGTTTAAAAATATATATAAATCATAATCAAGTTGCTTGCTTGCAGTGGTGCACTCTGTGCTTCCAGATGTTATATGGAATTTATTATTTATTGGTCTTTGATACTCTTGAATTGTTAATCCCACCTAAACATTTCTGACCTCACCTAGCATACTGGATTGCCCTTGTCTTCTTGATGTACTGTTCCGAAAACTATTGTAATTGTAACTCTAAACCTCACCATCTCCCATATAGCAGCATTAGGAGTGTGCACAGTGTAGTACGTCACAGTGTAGGTGGTGTGACAGAGGATTTGGGGATGCTGCTGTCATGGTGTGATGGTCAATCCACACCTTGCTCATAGATAATCCTTGCAGCTACTGTCAGGCAGACAGTGCATTATACCAGTGAGGGTGACCTCTTCCAGGAATTGTATGTGTGTATGTATGTATGTATCTGACACACAGATTCACTGGCACATAGATACACACACTGACACAAATATACACACACCTTGACACACAGTGTGTGTATGTATCTGTGTTTGTATGTGCCAGTGTGTGTATCTGAAACACAGATATACACACCTTGACACACAGATACACACACACACACACACACACACACAGTGACATATACACACACTTGCACCCACAGATACACACACTGGCACATATACACACTCAGATACACACATTGAAACATATACACAGTGTCATATACACACATCGACACTCAGATACACTGGCACACACACACACTCAGATACACACAGTGACACTGTCACGGTAATATACCCCAACACGCAGGAATAGTCCAGATAGTCAAGAGACAAGAAAACAGGATTCGTCTTACCGGACCTTAGAATGGCCGGACTTAGACAAGTACAAGAAAAGACAGAGTCCAGAACAAGCCGAGGTCAAGGGGACGGAGAGACAGCGTAAAGTAGAACAAGCCGGGGACTGGTACACAGGAGGACAAACCGGCGGATAGACAAGCAAGGATAAAGAGAGAGCGGAGTCAGGAACAAAGCCAAGGTCAAGCACCAAAAAACCAACTGAACGATACAAGCACTAAAGGGAACTGAACAGAAACCACGATAGGGCAAGGTGCAAAGGAAACAGGTGAGTATAAATACCCTAGTGTTAACTTTGATTGGCCCCTGTCATATCCACGCCCCCAAAACGTGAGTGTATGGGCAACGTGGCATGACAGGGGCCAATGGGAGACTGATTCTAATTTTGTCTCCCACTGTCCCTTTAAGAGCGCGCCCGAGACGCGCGGTGCGCTCTTAGTGTCAGGCGGGACATGTGACCGCTTCTTGCGGTCACTGCCCGCCTTCCTGATCTTGTCGTTGGATAAGCCGCGCGCGGCTCGTGCAGGAGCAGGACCGCGCGCGGCGAGAAGAGAGGACCCCGGCCGGCCCCTGGAGAGGGTAAGTACTGCTACAGACACATACACAGACCTTGACACACACACACACACTCAGACACACATACTCTTTGACAGACACACATATACTCTCACTGACGAACACACATACTCTTTTACAGACACACATACACACACATATACACTCTCACTGACAATCACACATACATTCTCACTGACAAACACACATATACTCTTTGACAGACACATACAAACTCCCTAACAGACACACATACAATTTATTTATTTTTTAAAATTTTACTCCACCCAGCCTCCCTACCTTTGGGAGTGCTGGCATGGGGTCGTTATGTCCCTGTGGGGCTGCTGGGCTGAGCGTGCGGTCCCTGGGGTCCAGTGGGGCTGCTGAGCGGCTGGCGTGCGGCGAGGGAGCAGTGATCTCCCTGCTCAGCTCCCTCGAGCGCCTCTTAGTGATGCTGGAGCCCGAGTGACGTCATATTCCTGCTCCGGCGTCACTGCTGTGCGCGCGAGGAAGCTGAGCAGGGAGATCACTGCCCACTGCTCCCTCACTGCCTGCAGCCAATTTTTTTTTTAGCAATTTTGGCCGAACCCGATTTGTGTTCTCGCGTAACCCTAGGGTTGGGAAACACTGCATTAGACACACAAGTTTAAAGAGAAGTTAATGTTACTTTAACGGATCAATCAGACACATCAAACTCAACGCTTAGAAAGACTTGGAAAGTCACTGAAAACACTTTGTCAAACAATTTAGAAATACCATACGTATCTAAATACCTGCACATCTGCATAATGAACATCACAAATACCTCCCCTGACTTGATGACATGGGCAAGCAAGTTTAAATAATGATTTCTAATTAATCCATTGCACCAATTAGAGGGCAAATACAAACTGCGATTACTACTGTAACTAGAACAGTACAGTCAACAACATAATAATTACATATGTGAACAATACCTGAAATGCCTGTTTAGAGGTTCCTTAAATGGTTACTTTACCCCTTGGGGTGGGGACTTTTTGATGTAATGGGCCCTACTGGGCACTATGGATAAAGTCCCACTCCCTCTGTTTGCAGTAAAAACTGTAAAAAAAATATTTGCAGGTGCAGATTTTCCGTGCCCCCGCCCGATGTCACATGGGCCACATGCAACTTTGTGACAAGCCTTTGATTAGACCTATTGCCAGCTCAGAGTCAATGTGCATGCTCTGGGTCGGCAAAGGGAGTGGGGAAGAAGAGGGATGGTTTTTATTTTTAGAGAGAAAACCTGCATTCAATGGAGGGAGATGTATCACCAACAGGAAGGAGGGAAGGGAGATCTAGCTTGCTCGTGCAGGCGCTCTGCCTACAAGGGGAAGATTTTTACAGCTGTTGCCAGTGTGCTGTGCCCGCTGACAACAGATTCAAAATATGCACAGAATTGACACTGGCAACCCAGAAAAGGGTTCTAGGCTGACAATGTCAACTAGCCCCCAGCACACATGTGCAAATAACTCAGTATGTGCCGTGTTTCAACCTGAAATACTGCACATACATGACCACTTACTGACAATGACATGGTAGTTGGAGTAACTCTTTAAAGAAACACATTCACACTGCAATCTTCAAATAAAACATAATAGGTTAATGACATATTTTTCAATTGTTACTAAAATTATGGCACTTAATGGCCCATAACCTGTGATGTTGTTGACCCTAAAAGCTCAATGTTATTGACCTATCACATTCACCAGGTTAGCAATGTAGAATCATGATAACGTCTTCTGACTTTGGTATTGCAATTGGCAGTAATATATGCTGTAAAAATGGTATTGTGATTGCTTTGAAAACAGTCTCAAGATTCTAGATTAAAGTTGTTGCTGATGCTGGATTGTTATTTGCTCTATAATCAGTAAAGATACATGTTATCACTAATGGGCTACATCTTAGATTGTGCCTTTGGGCAAATGCACTCTCATTTATTAACTCCAAAAGGCAACTATTGTGTTAGCTATAGTTTTTCTAAACATCCTTCATTTTAATTTTTAACCTAGAAGAAAGGATTTGCATGTCTGCTAATCTCTTATGTCAACTGTGATACAATGAAAGTAAACATAGCTATCATCAGGGACAGGAACCTGATGATGTACAATGTGCTTAGTATGTACTTGTAGAAATAGTCTTTAATAAGTCAACCTCTGGGCAGAAAGGAAAACATGTTAATCCCTAATTAAAATGATCAATAGGATAGGATTGATATAAACAATAGATCCAATACCTTCTGTTTTCTGAATAAACCTGTTATATAATTGTTGTTGTTTTTTTAATCAATATCCAGAAGCTAGCAAGATATCATTTTACAATAGCCTATTTTATTAATATTTATTTTAAATTAATTAAATTTTTTGCGTAAACTTTTCCAAATAATATTTTTAAAATATAGGCTGGTGAGATAGTTGGGCTAAGGTAACATCCCCAGGACGTACTTGAAAAGAAAGAGTAATCTGAATGTACCATTTCAATTTAAATACTTTGTTATTATTATTTTAATATATATATTTTTTTTATTCTTTATTTTTGCAGTGCATTGTGGTACAAACATGTTTGCAATGCCACAATAGCTATTACAAACATTCAGAAAACATAGTAGAACAGTTGTAGGGCATTTATAAAATATTGCATTTTTATATTGTTATTTCACCAAGCTAGGCACAAATATCTATACAATGTGTTAGACATTGTTAGTTAGTTGTGTTAGTTCATTTTTACACTGGGAAGGGCATCTTGACATGGGAAGTGGTATCTATAGAATAGGGGGTGAACGCAAACATGCTAGGCCATGTGAGCAGAAAGAGTGAATATAGGTATGCTTAAGGTTAGACTACACAGAGTAGGCCACCCTGTACTACTTTCCGGATGGTTTGGGGTCAGGCTCAGTCTCAGTCAGTCCACCGGGTTTGTGAAGATATCAAGCTTAATGCTGCAGGTGGTTGGTCGTGCAGAGGTCAGGGGTGTCTCCCCCATACTTCATCTTGCTGAGTTAATCCTGTGTTCACTGTGTAATGGTGTGGACGCCACGCTGGTTGATGTGTCTGCTTCCCAGAGTCCTGTATGTTCGGCCTCCGCCACCTCATACGGATTGGTTGTGCTGTGCCAGGTGTTGGTCAGCAGTGAGCGCTTTGTGGAGGTCTTGAGGAACAGTGGACGATCTGCGAGACAAGCTCGATCTGCCTGTCTCTCAGCTACCTCCAGAAGTTGTCGAATATTTCGCCAAGGCGACGTGTGGTGCTGGATATCTCCCCTAGGTAGGCTGGGGCACATGTGGCCTCCGCCATGTTAGATGTACCTCCGTCTGTGCAGGCGATGGTTGCGGCACTAGCACAGGGCCCCGATGAGTCAGGGTTGCCTTCAGGTTGGGGACTGGGACCACTCCCACACCCCCACCGGTCCAAGGGAGGGAAGTGATTGCAGGGTCCAAGTGTCAATATGGTGGGGACCGGCCTGGGCCGGCCTGGAAGATCGACCGCTTCTTCTTCCACAGCGCCTGTCAGCTGTCACAAATGGCGGTAGAAGTCTTCGGCCAAACAGCAGTAGGGAAGCGTTCCCAGGTTGGTCAGCCGATTGGTAGGTACAAGAGTATGATGTTGGCCCTAGTTTGAGGGCTAAAAGATCTTATAAGTGCGGTTTGTGCAAAGTTTCAGTGGGAGCTCTTGTGAAACACAACTTTTCGCCATGACAGTCAAAATGCATGCAGGGTTAAAGATAAAGTTAGAAGTGATTATGGTAAAGGGGGGTTAAGCTTAGAGATGGGTTAATGTCACAGATTACATTGGGTGTTATTGTTAAGAAGATTAACAGCTTGAGATGGGTTAAGGATGTAGTATAAAGGCTGTTTAGAATTATTGAGTTTAGAGTTAGAGTGGGGGTTAATTTAGTACTGGGGTACATGAGGTGTTACATGTTTAAGAGAAGTTAAACATAGGATTAAGTTTAAGGGTTTATTTTCAGGTTTAGGCTTTGAGAGTTGCAGTTTGAAGGGTTATTTTCACAGTACTCACCCTCCTATGTCTTCTGTAGACCAGTCAGATTGATTATATTACAATGGCAGGAGTGGTTATACAGTGTGCATCACTCAGTCCTTCCCCTGCTCATCATTCAAGGCAGGTCCTGTGTTAAAGGCTGCTAGTAGGCAGATGAGCAATGATCCCTTCATTTTCCTATCAAGGCTCACACACAGACACTGGAGGAGTTGCTCTGCTTTTAAGACTGACTGGCAGTCCAGTCAGCTGAGAAAATAGTGCAGCTCCTATGAGGGAACTACCTCATCAGGGGCCCACTGGCCCACTCAGGTGCTGCAGCCCTTTGGCAGACCGGGCCCCTTTAATGTTGCAGGGAGTGTTGGAAGGAAGTGACTGTTACTTCCTCCCAGCTTACAGGCCGTGCAGGCTGGGAGGAAACAGAGGAAAACACTGAGAAAGAAGGAGGAGGGAGAGCTTGGCAGCTTAAGACTCCCATCAGGATCAGCCAGCCCCAGGAAGTCACCTCCCTGCAACCAAAAAGTATGGAAGCAGGGGGCTGGTTAACAATATGAAAACGGAAATTTGTGTGTGTGCCAGTGTGTATGGTTAGGTGTGTGTGTGTGTGTCTGTGTTTGTCAGTGTGTATCTGTGAGTATGTCAGTGTATCAGTATGTATTTGTGAGTATGTGTGTGTATCTGTGTGTGTCAGTGTGTATCTGTGTGTGTGTGTGTGTATGTGTAGGTGTGTGTGTGTAGGTATCTGTGAGTGTAAGTGTGTATCTGTGTGTGTATGTGTAGGTACCTACCATATTGTGAGAATGTCTGTGTGTCAGTGTGTGTATGTTGCATTTTTTAATGGGCACCTGGTTTGGCTTATGTTTAACGGACAAACTAACTGGGGTATATATTGAATGAGAAAACTGACAGTGTCGTGTTCTGTGAGGCAAAGTGACGCTGTTCTGTGTATGCACTTTATTACTCCTATTTTTTTATATATATATTTTTGCTTGTGGTGTGCTGTGGAAATTTTGGAAGAACTTTGGTGTGTCTTTGGTGAGAAAAGGTTGAGGAGCACTAAAGAAAAGCATGACAAAACATTTTTAGATTTGGGGGCGGGGCCGGACCGCCATGCTGACCGGTCGCATGCAGGAGAGGCTCCAGAGAAATCTGGCCTCTTAGGCTATTCCTGCAGCTCTGACACCCGCAAGGAGCCCAAGAGATTTGCTCGTGGTGGTGGACTGGGTGGCAGACCCCGAGATCGGGAGCTTTGGGACGCTGAAGGGATGAATGAAGCTTTGGGGACTGCGGCCTACTCGAGTTGGGAGCGGGGTGGACGGCCACTGCCCTGTCTCCCTACTTGGCTGCCGAACGCCGAGCCTCTGAGACGCCTGCCGGACCCCTTCCCCCCCTGTGGGCCGGGGGGGTTATCCCGGTCCCCACTGCGGAGAGCTCGGGAGAGGTGGAGAATGAGAGGCACGGCACTCCAAAGACCTACCTCCCAAGATGGTGGCAGCGTGGATGCCTCATGAAGCCCTAGAGGAGAGGAGCCGTACAGCACACTAACCGGCACAATCATAAAGCAAGCCCAGCGATGCGGGCTTAAACTAAGAGAGCGGCAAAGAGCATCGGTGTTTAAGCTACAGGCAGAATGACACAGTAGCAACGTGTTGGAGAGGAGAAAATCCCCTCAGGGCAAATCTCACCCGCAAAGGCCTACCTATCCTGTAACCCGTCCTCCTGGGAAAAGAGCCTCACGGGCCTTAGCCTTAAAGCACTGACCACACAGGCCGAAGAAGAACCGCCGACAGGGAAATTCACCATCTGGAAACCCCAGACCAGAGTGTCTCCAAGCATGTGGACCAAGGATGATTCAGGCTGGAGGGGAACAGTACTCTGGCACTGCACTATGGACGCTAACAGGAACTCTCAAAAATGTTCCCCATCCTTGTCACTTACGGGGATACGCTGAAGCAGAGACCAGATCCATCATATGAGCAATGTCACATATCATTTGTTCTGCAACATTAGCAATATGGCTGTTTTATTTCTTGCTCTCTTCTGGTTCCATCTTCTTTATCATTTTCATTACTTCCTTTACTTTTATCTTGGAATGTGCAGTAATCTACTCATGTAAATCAACTCAGCAGAAACCATATAGGCTAGTTAAGCTTATGTAATTCTTTGTACATGTTTTCTCAATGCCTTCTCTTACTCCACATGCTCCATGTCTGCAGAGGCTCTTTTATTCGTATCTTACATGTTTCCTTTGTTTAGATCACCTCAAATCTATAACCATCAGTAGTATTTTCACACATGCTTGTTATATGCTTCCTGTAGGCTTATTTCTGGTTTAAGTCTAGCACAATATGCAACCACTTATTCCCAGCCTAGCCAGACAAGAGATAGGATAGAATTAACCTAACGTATACTACATTGTAAAGCCGTGTTCATACAATGATTGCACATGTCATACTTCGTATCTATGTCACTCATCTGTTTACCCTTTCCTGACATGTGCACCTCGCTAACCCACTTAAACGAGAACCTAAACTATTGAAATACTAATCTCTCTAAAATAAAAATGTGCCTGTTTAGCGAATGTCACAACTTGTATTGCGAATGTTCACCAATTCACCCTGATGTCGCACCAAGGTTATTTGTTAATATTGTGCACAACAAAAATAAAGAATTAAAAAAAAAAAATTCGATTTATACTTTTATATGAAATAATTTAACCTACCATAGAGATTTAAAAAATATTCATTTATCCAATAGGCAATTAGGCATTAAAGACCCGAGGGTCAGTCCTTATTAAGGACCCACACTTTCTGTCCATTTCTATCTTTATATAGAAGCTCTGAAATGTTGTGTGAATATTAGTGTGTCATCAGGGCCGGACTGGGGATACAAAGCAGCCCTGGAAAAAAAAATCTATGCCAGCTCCACAAGTCATTGTGCCATATATTGTCGCATGTAATATGTAAGGCTATGTCTTGTCACCCCAGATGATTGAGTAATATATATATATATATTGCTTTTTCTAATATAATATATTGGTCATTTCAGAGTAAAACATTTAATTATACAGTAAGCATACTCACATGCAGACACAGACAATCTCACTGACACACACAAGCTCATTGATACACAGCCTCTTGGACAAACAATCTCACTAATATACATAAGCTCATTGGCATAAAAACACAAGCTCACTCACTAGCAGGCACACACACACATGCAAGCAAGCTCACTCACTAGCAGGCGCACACACACACACAGCTTAATGTAGTGGTTCTGGTGTCTATAGCCTGTCCCTGCAGGCTTTTGAATGTAAACACTGACTTTTCAGAGAAAAGGCAGTGTTTACATTGCTTCCTAGTGACACCTCTACTGACAGACACTCAGACGGTCACTAGAGGCGCTTCCTGTGTCAGTGCGGATTTACTGAGATCATCAAGCTTGATGATCTCAGTCATAGAGGCATGGCCAGTTGAGGGGAGACCAGCACAACGTTGAAAAAAAAAAAGGTGAGTAAAACACTATTTTTAAAAACACACACAGACACCACGACTGACACACACACACACACACACCATGACAGACATACACACACCATGACAGACACACCATGACACAGACCATGACACAGACAGACACACACCATGACACACACCATGACACACACACACACACCATGACAGACATACACACACCCCATGACACAGACAGACACACACACACCATGACAGACACACACACACCATGACACAGACAGACACACACACACAATGATACAGACACACCATGACACAGACACACACACTCCCACTGACATACATACTTGTTGCTACCTGTGTGGGTGGGCAGACTGATAGGTGTACTGGCGGCCACAGGGAGAACTTGAATGGCGGCCGCAGGGGAAGCTCTTCTGGCGGCCGCTGGGGGAGCAGGCTGTTCTGTCTCTGCTCCCCCTCCCTCGCGTGCTAGAAAGAGACCGGGGCCGGAATATGACGTCATATTCCAGCCCCGGTCTCTTTCTAGCACGCGAGGGAGGGGGAGCAGAGACAGAACAGCCTGCTCCCCCAGCGGCCGCCAGAAGAGCTTCCCCTGCGGCCGCCATTCAAGTTTTCCTTGCGGCCGCAGGTCACCGAAATGTCTCCCCGGCCCCAGGTGCCGACGGCCCACAGGGAAATTTCCCGGTATCCCGGTGGGCCAGTCCGGCCCTGTGTGTCATACACAACAATACTTACTAACCAGTATGCATGAAGTGTTAAATTTGTATAAATAATATTCTTGATCTTGGTTTTACTTCTCAATACTTTTTCTAAATTAGGTAGATTGCTGTTTTCTTAAAGTTGTACTCACTTGTTAAAATTATTTGTCTAAATATGCAAAGTTCTAAAAAGCATAGTTTATAACCTCTAACTACCATTACCATAAGATGCATGCATTTCATTTAGCTATGTGAAGCCAAATTAATTCTGATAGCTTAACCCCTTAGTGACCAGACCGGTTTTCAATTTTCTGACCGTTAACGGTAATGTTTTTACATTTCTGCGGTGTTTGTGTTTAGCTTTAATTTTCCTCTTACTCATTCCTCTTACTAATTTACTGTACCCACACATTTTATATACCGTTTTTCTCGCCATTAAATTGTCTTTCTAAAGATACCATTATTTTCATCATATCATATAATTTACTATAAAAAAATTATAAAATATGATGAAAAATGTTTTAAAACACACTTTTTCTAACTTTTACCCCCAAAATCTGTTATGCATCTACAACCGCCAAAAAACTCCAGTGCTAAGTAGTTTCAAAATTTTGTCCTGAGTTTAGAAATACCCAATGTTAACATGTTCTTAGCTTTTTTTGCAAGTTATATGGCAATAAGTACAAGTAGCACTTTGCTATTTCCAAACCAACATTTTTTTCAAAATTAACGCAAGTTACATTGTAACACTGATATCTGTCAGGAATCCCTGAAAAAAACCTTCACATGTATATATTTTTTAAAAGAAGACAACCTAAGGTATTAAACTTGGGGGAATTTTGACTCTTTTCATGCAACCATTTTACCACCAATCTATGCCAAATTAAAAAACAAATTTCATTGGGGATTTTTTTGACACACATGGCAATTTAAGAATACATGTACTGAGAACTTTAAGGGTTACTGCCACAGAACACCCCAATATTTGTTCAGCAACATCTCCTGAGTACAGTGATATCAACCATGTAGAGATGTGTCGGGTTCTCTTGCGGCTAAAAGACCTTATTTGGAGGGTGTGCATTCTAGTTTTCCAACATGGAATTGTACTTTAGGCATCGATTCTTTCTTAGTTCCTGTTATGTGTTACTGACAAAGAACACCCCAATGTGTTCAGCAACATCTCCTGAGTACAGTGATACCAAATATGCATAGGTTTGTTTGGTTGTTTGGGGGGGTGCAATGCTAAACTTCTGACGTGTTTTTCAAATTTGACATATCTTCTTTGCCTATATTCTTTTTGGGGGCCTTTTTACATATCCCAATTTATTTTCTTGCCATGATGTGCATATATTTGAAAAGTTGACACCACCAGCTATTGTATATGAAGTGTTTTGATCCCTTTGATGCAACCGTTTTAGCAAAAAAAAAATGGAGAAAATGTGTGGTGGTAATTTTTCAATTTTCATTTTTACACACACATTTGTGTGTGATTTAGGGGAGCCTGTTGTTTGTTATTGCAAGAAAACACTCCACGTTGTGTTCTGCTAGGCCTCCTGAGTACACTCATGCCCCCATGCATAGGTTGAACATGATCATAAAAATAGTCTAGCGCAGTAAAAGTAAAAAAAACCCCTCAAGAACAGTAAATGTAACCAAACCCCTCGTGAAGCAGACTCTGCATCTTTTTTGAGGATTTTGCTTTGCTGCAGTAGGGGGGGTTTAAAAATAAAGTGGGTAACCTCAACTCTGCTCTCTCTCATCACCGCCCGGGGATCAGGTACACCTTGGTACAAAATCCATAAAATGATCTGGAGCTGAAACTATAAAAAAGTAAGTTTCATTCCGAGGTTTGCTTTTTTGAACCACAAAAAAGCATTGTGGCTTTCAATCTGCATTAAGTAAATTGCAACCTTTTTGTACCAGGCCCTTGTCTTGCGTATAATTAGGTAGGGCTGCAGCAGCTGATCTGCCAGATCACCCCCACCCATATGTCAGTTATTGGTCTTGATGCACGCTGGCTTCCTTGTGCTCTCAGCTCTACAGAGACCTTCACAGTCCTCTCAGTGTGGATGGTGGTAAGAAGGTACACATCCTTCTTGTCTCTGTACTTAACTGCCAACAGCTCCTCTTGGCGCAGAGCTGAGGTCTCCCCCCTTCGTAGCCGGGTGCGTGCGAGTTGTCCTGGGAAACCTGCGCAGTTCTTTTTTATTATACCGCAAGCTACTGCATCAAAACAATACTTGTCTATATACAAGTGGTACAGTTTGTTTATCAGTAGAAATATCAGGTCCCAGACAATCTTGCCACTGGTCCTATATGTTCTGGGCAACCTGGAGAGTCAAGGTGGCTATCCTTTCCCTCGTACACCCGGAAGGCCTGAGTATACCCAGAGCTTATACACCTTTATACCACACCTAGAGCGCTTGGAAGGAATATACTGCTTGAATCCCAGCCTTTCTTTATACATCATCAGGGATTCATCCACGCATATATTCCTTCCAGGTGTATAAGCCTCTGCAAGCCTGGAAGCGAAGTGGGTAATCAGGGGGCGGATTTTATACAGTCTGTCAAACTGGGAATGCTCCACAGGGGGGCACAGGCTTTTGTCGCTGAAGTGCATGAAATGTAGAATCATTTCATACCTCTTTACCTCTTTCCTTGAAATACACTGGGAGTAAATGGGGGTAGAGCAGATGGGGCTACTGCTCCAGTAGGAGCGGATGGAGGGCTTTTTTATGATACCTATCAGTATAGTCAATGCCTAGAATTTTATTTTTTATTTTTGTGGTGCAAATAGTTAACACAAGCTCTTGCCATGCCCCAACAGCAGGTACAAGATTGGTAAAATACATACATGAACAGGGCATAGAAGGTCACTGCACACATTTTCGTTTTAGTTAAGTAGCTAGGTCACAGGGTAGTCAAACATGTCTAGAGTATATAGCAAAATATAAGATGTGGTCGATGTGAGTTACATAGACATGTGAGTGAGTATAAAACAAGCTGATGAGACATGAGTGTTAACAGAGTAAAATAATAAACAAATAAATTATTAGACAAACACATGTGTCAGTGTAAGATTAGTTGGTAACAGGCTATGTGTAACGAGTATATACCCCTACACGCAGGATCCAGCCTAACAGAAGACAGTACAGAGGAGAGATACGTCTACCGGACCTTAGAGTGGCCGGACTCGACGTAATAGGATAAGACAGAGTCAGGAACGATCCGAGGTCAAGGGCACAAAGAGACAGCGTAAACGAAAACTAGCCGGGGACTGGTACACAGGAATCAGCAAGCCGGCAAACAGAACAGAATAGGATAAAGCGAAAACGAAGTCAGAATACAAAGCCAAGGTCAAATACGGAGAAACACAACTGAACACAACAAGCACTAAAGGGAACTGTAGCAGAAACCACGATAGGGCAAGGAACTAAGGGAAAAGGGTAAGTATAAGTAGCCTTCAAACTAATGTGATTGGCTCCTGTCACTTCCACTCCCCCAACAGGTAAGTGTATGGGGTGATTGGCATGACAGGAGCCAATGGGAGCCTTTTTGCAATTTAGGCTCCCACTGTCTCTTTAAGAGCGCGCCCGAGATTCGCGGCGCGCTCTTAGCTGCAGGCGGGACACGTGACCGCTTCCCGCGGTCACTGCCCGCCTTCCTGTCTGAACAGTCGGACGAGCCGCGCGCGGCTCGTGCAGCCGCAGGACCGCGCGCGGCTTGAAGAGAGGACCGCGTCCGGCCCCCGGATAAGGTAAGTACCGCTACAGTACCCCCCCCTGAGGACACGCCCTCCGGGCGGGCAGGACCAGGCCTGGCAGGAAAACGCGAATGGAAAGAACGTACAAGGCGGGGAGCATGAACAGCATCCGCAGAAATCCAACTGCGCTCCTCAGGCCCATAACCCTTCCAATGTACCAAGTACTGAAGCCGACCCCTAAGAAAACGAGAGTCAATAACAGCAGATACTACGAACTCCTCATGACCCTCCACAGAGACAGGAGGGGGAGGGGGAGTATGCCGGGTATAGCGGTTGCGTACGTAAGGCTTCAACAAAGAGGTGTGAAATACATTGGGTATACGCAGATTCTTAGGCAGACCCAAGGCATAAGAAACGGGATTAACCTTATGTATAATGCGATAAGGACCAATGAAGCGGGGAGCCAATTTCATAGAAGGCACCCGGAGGCGAATATTCCGTGTGGAAAGCAAAACCCTGTCCCCCACAACATAGGAAGGAGCCGCTCTGCGATGCTTGTCAGCCTGAGCCTTCTGGCGGGCAGCAGAGTCCACCAAAGAACGCTGAACCTGCTCCCAAGTACTACGCAAACCAGCCAAATGCTCATCCAGAACTGGCATGCCCTGAGAGGAGAATGCAGCTGGAAGAACAACGGGATGCTGGCCATAGACAACGTAAAAAGGGCTTTTGCCGGAAGAATCATGAGTGGCATTATTCCGAGCAAATTCAGCCCAAGGAAGCAGGTCAGACCAATTGTCCTGATGGTGAGACACAAAACAACGGAGGTACTGCTCAAGAGACTGGTTGGCACGTTCAGCAGCTCCATTAGACTGGGGATGGTAAGCGTAAGAAAATGAGAGGGAAATACCCATCTCCGAACAAAAGGCTTTCCAGAACCTGGAAATAAATTGGCTACCCCTATCGGATACAATAGATAAGGGAATACCATGTAATCGAAACACTTCTCTAGCGAAGATAAGAGCCAATTCCTTGGAAGTGGGCAACTTGCGAAGAGACACAAAGTGAGCCATTTTGGAAAACCGATCTACTATCATTAGGATGACCGTGTTACCATTCGAAGGGGGTAATTCAACAATAAAATCCATTGATAGATTAGACCAAGGTCTCTCGGGAACGGGCAACGGATGCAACAGCCCACAAGGAACTCTACGAGAGGTTTTCATACATGCACAAGTAGTACAAGCACTTATATAGTCAGTAACATCCTTACGTAAGGTATCCCACCAGAAATACCGAGAAACGGCTGACACTGTTTTGGAAATACCAGGATGTCCAGCAGTCTTAGTATCGTGATAAAGTGACAGAATATCCCGTCTCTCGGGAATGTCAACGAACAATTTATCATTAGGCCTCTCGCTGGGTGCCATGCCTTGTTTCGCTTGTATGGCCTGCAAGAGGGACGAGGAAATAGACAATATAGTAGTTGCTATTATCCTGTCTGGGGGAATGACAGGAGTGACATCAATCTCCTGTTTGTCAATAGTCTCGAATTGTCTGGACAAAGCGTCCGCTTTGGTGTTCCGGTCACCTGGCCTATAGGTGATTATATAATTAAAATGAGACAAGAACAGTGACCACCTAGCCTGCCTTGAAGACAATCTTTTAGCTTCGCTAAGGTAGGATAGGTTCTTGTGATCTGTAAATATGAGAATAGGATCCTTAGTTCCTTCTAGCAAATGTCTCCATTCTTTGAGTGCTAAAATGATAGCAAGGAGTTCGCGATTACCCACATCATAATTCCTCTCTGCCTTGGACATTTGTTTAGAAAAGAAGCCACAAGGATGCAATGGCTTGTCAGGAGACTCTCTTTGGGATAAGACAGCACCTACCCCTATATCGGAAGCATCAACCTCAAGTATATATGGCAATGAGGGGACAGGATGCTGTAAAATAGGGGCAGAGGCGAACGTAGTTTTAAGAAAGTCAAAAGCCTGAAGTGCCTCAGTAGACCAGACACGTGTATTGCCATCCTTTTTAGTCATACGAGTAATAGGCGCTACTATAGACGAAAAACCTTTGATAAAACGTCTATAATAATTAGAGAAACCCAGAAAACGCTGGATGGCTTTCAGACCTTGCGGCAGAGGCCATTCTATGACTGCAGCGAGCTTCTGGGGATCCATCCGAAAACCCTCGGCGGAAATCAAATACCCTAAAAACTGGACCTCGGACTGGTCGAATAGACATTTTTCTAATTTGCAATAAAGACCATTAGCAAGAAGGGTCTTCAGAACTGTTGTAACATGTCTGTGATGAGCGTGAATGTCAGTAGAATATATTAAAATGTCATCCAAGTACACAATAACAAATGAGTGAATAAAGTCCCTTAAGACATCATTAATAAATTCTTGGAACACTGCTGGGGCATTGCAAAGCCCAAATGGCATGACGGTATACTCATAATGACCTGACCGAGTGTTAAAGGCTGTCTTCCATTCGTGGTCCTTTTTAATACGTATCAAATTGTATGCTCCTCTAAGATCTAATTTGGTGAATACCGTAGCATGTTTGAGCCTGTCAAACAATTCTGTTATTAGAGGTATAGGGTAAGCATTTTTGATGGTGATCTTGTTAAGACCTCTATAATCAATGCAAGGTCTTAAATCACCTTCTTTCTTTGATACAAAGAAGAACCCCGCTCCAGCCGGAGAGGAGGATCTTCTAATAAATCCCTTGTCTAATGACTCTTTAATGTACTCCTCCATGACACGGTTTTCTTGAACCGATAGGGGGTACACCCTGCCCTTAGGAGGTGTAGTACCAGGCAACAAATCAATAGCACAATCGTAGGGTCTGTGAGGCGGTAATTTGTCAGCCTCTCTTTTATCAAAGACAGTCTTTAAAGTTAAATACTGAGAGGGTATTGTCGTAGATAAAGGAGGAACAGTAGGAACGTTAATAGAATTCACAGGCGTGACTTCAATAGTACATGACTCATGGCAGGCTTCACTCCATGATTTTATCTGCCCTGTCTCCCAGTCAAAAATGGGATTGTGGGCACGTAACCATGGATACCCTAACACCAACTGTGAAGAGGGAGAGGTGATGACCTGGAAACGAATGGTTTCATAGTGTAGAACCCCTGTGTACATGTGTAGCGGTGCAGTCTCGTGAGTAACAACAGGAGATATCAATGGTCTACCATCTATGGCCTCAACGGCCAAGGGTATCTCCTTCTCTCTGATGGGAATATTGTTTCTCTTTACAAAACCAGAGTCTATAAAGTTCTCGGCTGCCCCAGAATCAACCAGGGCGTCTATGTTTTCAACTATACAACTCTCTCCCATATGTAAAGAAACAGGGAGAAGCAGTCGGTTAGGAGGCAATGTAGGAGACTTAGAAATCACACCCAAGGCCAGTCCCCTATAAGGTCTTAGGTGCGAGAGTTTTCCGGGAGCAGAGGACACTCCTTTACCATATGGTCTCTCTTACCACAATATAGGCAGAGTCCCTCCCTTCTCCTATGTAATTTCTCAGTATCTGAGAGTTTGGCAACCCCTAATTGCATAGGTTCCTCTTCAGATACTTTAACACTCTCCGGTATATTAACTCTGGGTTGTATAGGTGTAACAAAACGTCTATTCCTGTTCTTAGTATAGAGCCTGTCACGAATCCTATTATCTATATCGATGAGGTAGTCAATAAGGTCCTCTAAGGCAATAGGAAGCTCCTTAGCTGCTACCTCATCCAATATAGAGTCTGATAAACCTTCCATGAAGGCCGTAGTTAACCCATTATTGGTCCAATCGACCTGTGAGGCAAGGGTACGAAACTGTATAGCGTAATCAGCCACAGACCTAGAACCCTGTTTAACCCTCATTAATGCTCTAGCGGCATTCTTAGACCTTTTCATAGTATCAAAAGTTCTGCGAAAAGCTGTTAGGAAACTGTGAAAGTTATGCACCATAGGTCCATTAGCCTCCCAAATAGGGTTTGCCCATTCAAGTGCTTTGTCGGTAAGTTGGTGCATAAAGAACCCAACTTTAGACCTCTCTGTGGGAAATGAACGTGGATACATTTCAAAATGAAACTCTATTTGGTTAATGAACCCTCTGCATGTCTTAGAATCCCCTCCATACCTAGGAGGAGGCGTTAAATGTGCTGTAGCGTTAGGCATAGTCGATACTTCAGGAAGCAGGGGTGCAGGAGGGTTAGGTGCGGTTGCTGGAATGGTTCTAGCTAAGAGCGTCTGGAGAGCCTGAGCTATTTGATCCATACGGTGATCCTGCTCTACAAATCTAGCCTCATGGGTCGCCATCTGTTGAGCTAAATCTGCGGGGTCCATGGCCCTATCGTAATGTAACGAGTATATACCCCTACACGCAGGATCCAGCCTAACAGAAGACAGTACAGAGGAGAGATACGTCTACCGGACCTTAGAGTGGCCGGACTCGACGTAATAGGATAAGACAGAGTCAGGAACGATCCGAGGTCAAGGGCACAAAGAGACAGCGTAAACGAAAACTAGCCGGGGACTGGTACACAGGAATCAGCAAGCCGGCAAACAGTACAGAATAGGATAAAGCGAAAACGAAGTCAGAATACAAAGCCAAGGTCAAATACGGAGAAACACAACTGAACACAACAAGCACTAAAGGGAACTGTAGCAGAAACCACGATAGGGCAAGGAACTAAGGGAAAAGGGTAAGTATAAGTAGCCTTCAAACTAATGTGATTGGCTCCTGTCACTTCCACTCCCCCAACAGGTAAGTGTATGGGGTGATTGGCATGACAGGAGCCAATGGGAGCCTTTTTGCAATTTAGGCTCCCACTGTCTCTTTAAGAGCGCGCCCGAGATTCGCGGCGCGCTCTTAGCTGCAGGCGGGACACGTGACCGCTTCCCGCGGTCACTGCCCGCCTTCCTGTCTGAACAGTCGGACGAGCCGCGCGCGGCTCGTGCAGCCGCAGGACCGCGCGCGGCTTGAAGAGAGGACCGCGTCCGGCCCCCGGATAAGGTAAGTACCGCTACACTATGTGAACGCATGCCTAATGAATGTTATATAAAATTATAAAAACATAAAATTACAAAATAAAATAATAAACATGCTGGATCTAGGTAAGGAGTGTAACGGACAAGCAGGAACTGGTTTACTGGGGCTAACTGCCCGGCTTTTATGCAGGTCTCCCACCTGGTGGACACTCCCCTAGGGGACCAGATGGAAGACTGGGACATATATTGGACAGTGATCAATCACAGACACACAGGGTTAAAACACTCCCACAATGCATTACGATCCCTCCTCTCTGTCCTGGAGATAATTGGGAAGTAATCAAATTATCTCCCAGGACAGAGGGAAAACTCCATTACACACACTTTCAGTAAAAATACATAAAATTACATATGGCCACATTTATTAAAAAAACATACACATGCTACATATCCCCAGATAGCTTAGGTCTGAGCGCACATTATTACCGAATGCCGCTCAGATCACATACCTACAGTTCAATTGCCATGGAGCCAAAGTCTTTCCCATAGTCTTTCGTTACACGAATAGGCTCCATGGCATTACTATCTGGGGTGATGCTGTTCATACGGTAAAACTACCGAATGAACAGTCATTCGGTTCCACTACCGAATGCAGAGGGTAGGAGGCTGGCGGCTCAGCAGTGTTCGCGCAATAAAGTGTCCGTTTTCAGTTCCATAGTTTGGGCGCTGAACACCGCTGGCCGTTTGGGAGTTAAAATGCCCGCTGTCACATGTTCGGCAAACGAACAAAGGCCACCCAGCGTTCGTCAATTAAGCTTCGGTTACCGCAGCTTCTGGGCGGTCAATTGATGGCACACTCCAGTTCCCAGGTGGTCTATCATTCGGTAGATTGTTCGGTAGATTGAATCTACCGAACACCCCGGCAGAAAGGAATAAGCCTTTCAGCAGGGAAACAAAAGGTTTAAACTGCCGCGCCATAGTCTAAAGGGAGCAGGCGAGCAACCAGGCACAGTGGCGAGGTTGGTTCCGCCACATTTCTCCCCTTTACCATCCAGACTAACAGGGTATCTGACCTCCTGTCGGTCAGTGCCCTGGTTAGTCCAGCAACCCACCCACAGAACACAATCAGCAGTACAGCCCACCCACAATAAAGAGTTACTACACCTAGGGTAGTGGGAAGCTTGTCCATGTCCAGGAGCTCTGGGGGTTACTGGCGCTTCGGATCGGATGGGTGGGTTGCTGAGTGGGCAGAGACCAGCGGTACTCTGCCCTGCTGCCAGTGCTACCATGAGAGTAAAAAATAGTAAAAAGGCTGCGCTTACGATAAAAACAGACACAGTGTAAAGTCCAAAGGGAGGAAAAGTCCAACTGGTGTGTCCTTACAGGAGGTCTTTGCTGGTGGTGTCCTCTACCAATGTAGTAGTTCCTCTCATATGAAAGACAGAAGGGAAGAGACGGACAACCAATAGTGTAGTATGCACAATACTGATGTGGATAGAAATAATAATAATAGTTGAGAACTCACATTTACCAGAGCTACTGTCCTAGCTCTGGAATAAGGCGCATACAGCGGTATAATCCCCGCTTATGGGATTTAAATGGGTTCCTCTCTGTGTTCTTGGTGTCCAATTCTCAAAAAGATAAAAGAAACATCCGATAGTGCTCACTGTATAGCAAAGTGGATAAAATAATAAAAGAGTGTACTTACAAACCAAGAGCAGACCGACTGCTCTGTGTAGACAGCTTTGGTGGATTGATCCCCACCTAGGATTTCTTTAAAATGCAGGAAACTTCGGGGCGGGGCCTGACCGTGGAGCAGAGAGGACGCGTGCCTCCAGAGCTCCGGCACAGGGGACCACATTAAACGAAATAAAAAGGAAAATAAGCAACTAAACTAAAAACTAAAGGTTACCCGGTGTAGGGGCACGACGAGAGGAACACACAGATACCTGTCAAGCGACATCCCATGAGACGTACACCCGATAGCACGAAACGTCCTCCAAGCATGGCAAGCGCGGGAGAGGCGGCCGCTCTCCTGCCACCAAAAGCGACTGGAAACATGGCCAGGAGCCCTCGTTCCCCCCCCCATGGCCCGGCGGGGGATATCCCGG
Source organism: Pelobates fuscus (assembly GCF_036172605.1). Taxonomy (NCBI): domain Eukaryota; kingdom Metazoa; phylum Chordata; class Amphibia; order Anura; family Pelobatidae; genus Pelobates; species Pelobates fuscus. The sequence goes on along the minus strand of NC_086320.1, from coordinate 318,974,095 downwards.
GTCACCCTCACAAGAGCCCGCGGACAAGCCGACCACACACAGAACGACCACAAGGTCTGGGCGGCACACCTAAGGCCCAAAATATGGCGGACGCTTCGCTTACCACCATTTCCTGCACCGCCGCCAGCGAAACCGAGCTCAGACTCAACAAGATTTTTGAAGCATTCTGGGCCAAGCTGGAGGCACTTCAGAGACCCCCGGAACCGGCAACAACACCCGACGGCACACCAAGGGGTCGGGCACAGAAGGCCAGGGAAAGGGGCATGGAAGTTCTCCCGAACTCCCTTACCAAGGCGCCCAGGCAACGGAGAGAGGCTGAATTACAGGCTGCTGCACGGAGACACACTAGGGATAAACGTGGTACGGGAGCAAGAACCCGAAAGAAGGCAACGCAAGCTTGCAAACAGCAAAGGCCACACTGCCTACAAACAATGGCGATACCACAACCCCGGAGAATCTTAGCACAATATGGCCGACCGGTAAAGCCAGAAAAAGCAGCGACCCCAGAGCACTTGCAGCAGACCCACAGCGGCTCACAACTACAGCCAAAAGTACGACCTATGACCGGGACTATGACTTACCCAACGTACGACCCACACCACCTCACGGAAGACACAGCTGTTCCTGCCTGCTCTCTCGGATCACCGAAAGCGAGACACAGAGCACCATACCGGGACGTCATTGTTGCCCCGCAAGGCATCGGCTGACGGCAGCACTACTTAGGACCCTGGGGACTCTCTTTGTTTACTTTCTTACCGCCCATTTTAGTTTTACTTTCTACGTTTATGCCAGCCTTGCGGTCACCTGCGAACTGGATTGCCTATTGGACCATCATAGTCAGTAATTTACATCCCTGAAGCAAATCACCTGAGAATTTACTGTACTGTATAACCTAAAGCTATGTTTGAACCATAACGTTGATAATCTGATACTATGACACCCCTTCCACTCTGTGTCTATCCCTTGGCCCCCCTTTCCTGCCAGGCTCCTCTGGATCCTTAATTAAAGCGAGCACCCAAGCAGTTGTAAATAATGCATAAGAATACCTGTTTGACCCCCTCAGGAATGCAAAGTCATGTAGTTAACATAATTGTAAACGTGACCTAACTCCTCATAAACTTGTCTAGCTTAGCATGTCTAAACCAACTCGTCGATGTTATGTAGTTAGTTACTCTCATGTTTTCCTAAAAGTAAAATGTGCTGTTTAACCTGCCACACTTTAAAATACTAAAATGTTATGAAAAAGCCTGTAGCAGCTGTTGTGGCTCTACAAGCCTGTTGTTACCTCATGCACAATAAAAATAAAGAATTTAAAAAAAAATGCAGGAAACTTCCAGGGGTTTTTATCAAGGTGTAATAAAACCAATAAGGATTAAAAAGCCAGGGTAAAATAAATAAGTTTCTATAAAAAAAAGATATTTTGGCACAAACAAATGTCCAAAAAATACTTTAATATATTATAAAAACACAAATATAAATATCCATAACGCATTTCGTCAGAGACTTTTTCAAATGGATCCATTTGAAAAAGTCTCTGGTATTTTTGCTACCATGAGAGTAGCCTGGTTGGAGCCCAGTTGAGGGAATGTCATAGTAGGCTCCTCACTCTGGACCCGGTACTGCTGCTGGTGGGCACGACAGGCTGTCTCCCCTTTGGATGAACATCCCTGCTGCCGGGGGACAGGACCGACCGTCCCTAGCCCCTGTGAGGCATGTGCAGAAACCACGGTCCCATCTGCACGGGTGTGGGGCTTATCATCTCCCCTTGGTGGGCTAGGCTGCCGCTGGGGAGAGGGGGTAACGAGTTCATCTCCCTTACCCACTTTCTGCCGCTGGGGAGAGGGGAGGACAGGCTCCTCTCCCTGACACTCTCTCTGACGGTTGAGGGGGGACCAACTGTCTCCCCTTTCAATATTTTGTACTGCGGCTTGGGTGCGAGACCAATGGTCTCCCCTCCTTGCAGGACACTTTTCCTTCTGGGGCGGAAGGCCTGCACCTTCAGCTCCATGCTGGACACTCTACCGCTTGGGAGGAAGGACGGCACCTTCAGCTCCCTGCAGGGCACTCTGCCGCTGGGGAGGAAGGACGACACCTTCAGCTCCCTGTAATACACACTGACGCTGGGGAGGAAGGACGGTACCTTCAGCTCCCTGGGATACACACTGCCGCTGGGGAGGAAGGACGACACCTTCAGCTCCCTGGGATACATACTGCCGCTGGGGAGGAAGGACGGCACCTTCAGCTCCCTGTAACACACACTGCCTCTGGGGAGGAAGGACGACACCTTTGGCTCCCCGTAATGCACTCTGCCGCTGGGGAGGGTGGACGACACCTTTGGCTCGATCTGTTATGACCTGCAGGTACTCTGCCGCTAATTTCCTCACGAACTGCATGGTTTTCTCAGAGGGGTTGGGTCCAAAGTAAGCCAGCCATATGGCAACCTCTCTGTCAAACTCCTCCTTAGTGTAGTCACAGCCATGCTTGCTCTGCTGATGTTGGTTCCTTTGTAGATAGGGGCGCTGTACGGGTACTAGCGTTGCCCTCAATTTGTAATCCAGGAATTGGTGTTGTCTTGTAGCTGTCCTTCTGGGCTGTGGGAATGATCCCACCACCGCCACCAATTGTAACAGACTGTTTCGCTCACCAGAGGTTAAAAACCGTTTAGGGGATATTCCCCTTTCCAATGCACCAGCAGCTACTGCAATCACCAATCTCCCGAACTGCAAACACACAAATTCACCAACTCCCGAATAGGAAACACGAACACAGGATGCAGCCGAACAGGAAAAACCATACGAAAGGTTTACACTCCTGGCAGTCAGCATACAATCCAATTCCCCCAATAACGAGACGACACTTCGTTTTGAGGGTCAAGCAGGAACTGGTTTACTGGGGCTAACTGCCTGGCTTTTATGCAGGTCTCCCACCTGGTGGACACTCCCCTAGGAGACCAGATGGAAGACTGGGTCATATATTGGACAGTGACCAATCACAGACACACAGGGTTAAAACACTCCCACAATGCATTACAATCCCTTCTCTCTGTCCTGGAGATAATTGGGAAGTAATCCAATTATCTCCCAGGACAGATGCAAAACTCCATTACACACACTTTCAGTAAAAAGACATAAAATTACATATGGCCACATTTGTTACATAAAACATACACATTCTACATATCCCCAGATAGCTTAGATCTGAGAGCACATTATTACCGAATGGCGCTCAGATCACATACCTACAGTTCAATTGCCATGGAGCCAAAGTCTTTCCCATAGTCTTTCGTTACACGAATAGGCTCCATGGCATGGCTATCTGGGGTGATGCTGTTCATACGGTAAAACTACCGAATGCAGAGGGTAGGAGGCTGGCGGCTCAGCGGTGTTCGCGCAATAAAGTTTCCGTTTTCAGTTCCATAGTTTGGGTGCTGAACACCGCTGGCCGTACGGGAGTTAGAATGGCCGCTGCCACGTGTTCGGCAAACGAACAAAGGCCACTCAGTGTTCGTCAATTAATCTGCGGTTTACCGCAGCTTCTGGGCGGTCAATTGACAGCACACTCCAGTTCCCAGGTGGTCTATCGTTCGGTAGATTCTTCAGTAGATTGACTCCCCGGCAGAAAGGCACTAATAAACCTTTCAGCAGGGAAACAAAAGGTTTAAACTGCCGGCCATAGTCTAAAGGGAGCAGGCGAGCAACCAGGCTTCTCCAGTGCACAGTGGCGAGGTTGGTTCCGCCACAAGGAACTTTAGAGAAGATATCACCCTAGTTGATCGAAGTTACTTGAGCTGATTCAAAAGACAGGAGCCGGCGCCATGGCGGGCCTGAGACCTCTTATGATTAGCCGATCTCTGCTCTGCCGTGTCGGTGTAGCAGGAAGTGAGTGTCCGTCGAGGCAGGAGTCTGGGCACAGTCCATCAATGCATTTCGCTGAATGCCTCGCTGGGTCGCAGTTGTGGTAGGTTGGGCCAGCCATATTTGATCATCAGGGGACCAGTGTCTGCCAAGGCAGGGAGCTAGATGTTGTCCAATAAAACGTGCCGCTGACTTCCGCGCTGGATTTTTCGGGGCCGTCGCAATACGGGATGGGTGTAAGGTGATAATGGGGTCAGCCCTGTTGCAGGAGTACCTCGCTTAGCGGCAGGGTTAATTGTCCCTGGTGGGAATGGTCGTTGTGCAGTTTGCTGCAGCTGTCATCAGCTTGGTTGGATCGCCTGCACAGCTTGTCGCTGGCTTGGATTGTTGCGGGGACGGGTGAGAGTTCTTCCGTCTGTTTGCATTGCAGGTTAGGAAAGCCGCAAGCCCATCAAGCTTGTGCCCGGGAGCCGCGCTGATTACTGTGAGCGCGGGAAGAGAGCAGTTCTTCCCTCCGCCTTCGGTGCACATGGCGCCCGCCATTTTAGATGCAGCGCTCGGGCCGCAGATCAAGGTGGTGTTGTCGCTGCGCCTTGGTTGCATTTCCGCGGTCGGGGCCACAGGGTGAGGACTGGGATCACACCCACCATTCCAGGGCCCCGCGGGTTTGGGCCTCTGGCTGGATTCTGTTAGGCAGGACAGCCATCCGCCCCACTCACCACCGGATAAGGCCCTAACTGGGACATCGAAGATTTCTCCTCCAGGGGACTGAAACTCGAGGAGCCAGCCTCTCCCTGCATCCAGTGTTCCATTTGCGCTGAGGACCATCTCTGTAGGTCTGCTTTTAGTTCAAAAGTTATGTTTTAAAAGCTTAAACGTTGATACGTTGCAGGAGCTGATCTTGCTTGCGACTGTCCAGCTCGGCGGTCCGGCCCCGCCCCCCTATTTCAGTCATTTTTACATTTATTATTTATGTAATTTTTATTTCAATTTTATTGTAATTTTTTTATTTTTTAATAAATTCTTTATTTTGTTGTGCAATGCATAACATACAGGGAGTGCAGAATTATTAGGCAAGTTGTATTTTTGAGGATTAATTTTATTATTGAACAACAACCATGTTCTCAATGAACCCAAAAAACTCATTAATATCAAAGCTGAATATTTTTGGAAGTAGTTTTTAGTTTGTTTTTAGTTTTAGCTATTTTAGGGGGATATTTGTGTGTGCAGGTGACTATTACTGTGCATAATTATTAGGCAACTTAACAAAAAACAAATATATACCCATTTCAATTATTTATTTTTACCAGTGAAACCAATATAACATCTCAACATTCACAAATATACATTTCTGACATTCAAAAACATAACAAAAACAAATCAGTGACCAATATAGCCTTTCTTTGCAAGGACACTCAAAAGCCTGCCATCCATGGATTCTGTCAGTTTTTTGATCTGTTCACCATCAACATTGCGTGCAGAAGCAACCACAGCCTCCCAGACACTGTTCAGAGAGGTGTACTGTTTTCCCTCCTTGTAAATCTCACATTTGATGATGGACCACAGGTTCTCAATGGGGTTCAGATCAGGTGAACAAGGAGGCCATGTCATTAGATTTTCTTCTTTTATACCCTTTCTTGCCAGCCACGCTGTGGAGTACTTGGACGCGTGTGATGGAGCATTGTCCTGCATGAAAATCATGTTTTTCTTGAAGGATGCAGACTTCTTCCTGTACCACTGCTTGAAGAAGGTGTCTTCCAGAAACTGGCAGTAGGACTGGGAGTTGAGCTTGACTCCATCCTCAACCCGAAAAGGCCCCACAAGCTCATCTTTAATGATACCAGCCCAAACCAGTACTCCACCTCCACCTTGCTGGCGTCTGAGTCGGATTGGAGCTCTCTGCCCTTTACCAATCCATCCATCTGGCCCATCAAGACTCACTCTCATTTCATCAGTCCATAAAACCTTAGAAAAATCAGTCTTGAGATATTTCTTGGCCCAGTCTTGACGTTTCAGCTTGTGTGTCTTGTTCAGTGGTGGTCGTCTTTCAGCCTTTCTTACCTTGGCCATGTCTCTGAGTATTGCACACCTTGTGCTTTTGGGCACTCCAGTGATGTTGCAGCTCTGAAATATGGCCAAACTGGTGGCAAGTGGCATCTTGGCAGCTGCACGCTTGACTTTTCTCAGTTGATGGGCAGTTATTTTGCGCCTTGGTTTTTCCACACGCTTCTTGCGACCCTGTTGACTATTTTGAATGAAATGCTTGATTGTTCGATGATCACGCTTCAGAAGCTTTGCAATTTTAAGAGTGCTGCATCCCTCTGCAAGATATCTCACTATTTTTGACTTTTCTGAGCCTGTCAAGTCCTTCTTTTTTTTTTTTTTAATTCTTTATTTTTGGAAGCGCAATGTTAAGTACAAATACAAGATAAGACAAATGGATTTCACAAGAAGTGTAGTCACAGGTATATGCGGAAAAGGTCAAGAAGTTGTGCGCTTTTTTTTTTGTATGATACGTAAGTAAGATTATACATGCAGAGAAAACAAAACAAAATAAAAAAACAAATGTCGTTTAGTAGTCGATTGGTACAGGATAAAATATTTCTATCTAAGCGTTGCGCTATGTGTATGCCTAGCGTGTGTAGTATGAAGACGTAATGTTATGCTATATGGTGTATAATTAAACAAACATGCCAAGCACATTGCAAAGTTCACACACATTAGGTAATAGCATTAGTGTTTGCACGTTGTTAGAATATTAACCAGCTGAGTTAGACGATTATACTGTCAGCGGAGACATGGTTAAAACAACTGAGAACAAGCAACGCTTAACAAATACAGATTAACCACAGGAATAACATTAAGATGCCCTCATGTTTCAGGATTGTGGTATGGTGAGGCTCTGACACGCCAAGATACTTAACATGAGTACATATGTTAAAATAGGCCGCTGATCACTAGCTATACATGCTAAGTAAGTCTGTTAAACAGGCATTTAAACTAGATAGGTTATAACAAATGAGTAGTTGCTGGACGATAGTAAATATTGAGTAATACGAAAAATGGGGTATTAAGTACACATCATAATCGAAGCAGCAACATTTTGAGAGGAACTATAAAATAACCCATAGAAGGAAAGGTAGCACGCAAATTACATATATTCAGCCAGTTTGGAGTAATGTCCCGTCTGCTCAAGGGTGTTCAGGAGGGTGGCTGGCCTTCGGTGCCTTTCGTTTCAGTCAGCCAATGCCGGCTCTGTATGTTGGACTTGTGGGCCGGGGTTCTGTCCCGCAGAGAGCCAGCATCTTAGATATGGCTATGTGCCAAGTGTAAGTAAGGTGGCCGCCGGGGTGTAGTGCTGTGTGCTTGCGCCCCGCTTTCAACAGTCCAAGAGTGCAGGTGAGATAAGTCCCTGTGCGAGGCCTTGACTGACTGCGTGGATATTGGTTAGACCGGGTAACAGGTCTCCTTGTTTGGTGTGGTCGCAGGCCGCAGGTTTTCCTGTGTGGTCGGTCTGCTATGTCCGCCTTGCTGTGTCTGACTCGAAAGGTTGTGTCTCTCTGGGGCCTGTGCAGGAGTGTGGTAAGAAGGCTGTGTAGCTTTTGGTGTTTGCTCGCTGGTCGCCCCCTGTTGGTCTTTTTCGGTTCTTGTCTGCTCTCTGTGGGGTTCCATGTTCCTGCCTTTGGAGCGGCCCGGTTTGGATGCCTGCTCGTCTTGGGAGTGGAGTCCGGGAGGACAATTATGTCCGGTTCCTCGGCTTCTCCTTTTGGGCCCTGTGATGTGTAGTCAGGCGGCGTTACCTGTGCTGATGGCCACAGGAGTGCCTCCAGCTTCTCCCAGAAAGCGCTAAATATGCCATTGAGACTGAGTTCCATTTCCACTTTGGCGCTGTGCATGGCTGCGACGTGCGGGCCAGCCGCCATTTTGTAAGCTTCCTTGGTGTTTTCTCGCTTCAAGGATTTCGTCGCTTGGGTATCCCCTTTTTGGGAGATTGTAAAAGGGTGGTCCGTGATAACCCCCGCCGGACCATAGGGGGGGGAACGAGGGCTCTGGGTCGAGGATCTCACCGTCGTTGGCGGCAGGAGAGCGGCCGTCTCTCCTGTGCTTGCCATGCTGGTACACCTCTCTGGGGTGTCAGGTGCGTATTTATGAAAACGTCGCTTGATAGGCATCTACTTGTGCACCCCGCTGTCCCCTTGCATTTGGTGGTCTTTGTGTAGCTGTAAGTTGCCGTTTTGGTGGCACAAATCGCCGTTTAGTCGTTTTGAAGCAGGAGCTCATGTAACCTGCGACCATCCAGCATGGCCTCCAAGCCCCGCCCCCCTGTCAAGTCCTTCTTTTGACCCATTTTGCCAAAGGAAAGGAAGTTGCCTAATAATTATGCACACGTGATATAGGGTGTTGATGTCATTAGACCACACCCCTTCTCATTACAGAGATGCACATCACCTAATATGCTTAATTGGTAGTAGGCTTTCGAGCCTATACAGCTTGGAGTAAGACAACATGCATAAAGAGGATGATGTGGTCAAAATACTAATTTGCCTAATAATTCTGCACTCCCTGTATAACAGTATATCTCGCCGTGCCACAACAGCTTTAGCAAGGTTATTAATTATACAGGATGACATAGTTGTTGCAAAGTCAGAACAGTGTGTTATACAAGTGGACATTTTGAGTATGCTTAGGTTCACTGTTATGTCTTAAACAAGCTTAGTATGTATAAACATTGAGCATGCACCGTGGCATTCAGGAATAACTGGCACATTTTATAATATGAAAAGCAATAAAAGTCATAGGGTGTCTTCGACTGCACAATAAAATAAAGATTAAAAAAAAAATATGAACAAAAAATAAAATCTCCTCTTGTGTAAAATAAGTCTTGTGCTTAGTTTTTTGTTTGCTTTTTTTTAATTGAATTTTTTACTGAAAATCACTCTTTAGCGAAGGGGTTCATTTTAAATCTTTGTAACGTACTTTGCAATATGCAAAATCCATTTTATTTTGGTGCCAAAGCTGAATCCTAACTCTTTTAGTATGGTTTCTCTGACAAACTAGTTTATTTGACAGGCGTCAGGGACCTGAAGCAACATTCAAGCAAAAAAGTGGTAATCACTCATGCTTCATTGGATTTCTATGACAGAGCGATCAAATTACGTGGAACCTGGCATAAGCACATCATTATCCAGACCTGCCTTAGCATTTCTTAACTGATCACGGATACAACAATCCTCGGTGGCTCCTGTTTTCTGGCAGTGTTTGTAGTTATTTGACCTTTCTTTAGTGGATAATCCACACAAAAAACCCTAATTACTTCCTTAGCTTTAAACGTCAGTGTGAATAATCAATAATACTGATTTAAGTATTGCTCAATCAGATACGTCTTCTATTCAGAAGAACACTTTTTCATTGACCTGAGCCTCCAGTAGGATAATATCAAACATTAAAGTTTGTGTTACAGTCTTGATCTGATCAAGTGACCTTGTGTGTCATGACAGTAGTTATCGCTACAGGATTTCGTGTGGATAATGCCAGCTTTTTGGAAAATAAATTATCAAAACTATAAACAAATTAGAATTTTTTTTATGTTTTCGTTATTTTTACTGTATGTTGACAGGAAGTGTTGATATTTTATTCTAGATTTGCATAATGTAGATCTATGAAAATACTTGGTAATAATTCCTGAAAATAATCTAACTTTGTGAACATTTGTTTTTCATAAACATTTGTATTCAAATATGTTAAGTAAAGAAGTTCACAATAATGTTGTTTATATTATAAAATGGTCCCTCACCCCCACTGTTGTCAGTTGTCTGCCAAAAACCACATCCCGTGATACCATTAGTAAAATAACAATCGCCAAGTCCCTCATATCATGTCAAGTATAACAATATTTTCAAATGTAAATTTTAGAATGAAATAAAATTATGCATTTTAAAATGTAAGATGAAGTATGTCTGTAACAGTTGAGAAAATGCTGTCAAAAAATATTTCTAAATGTGATTAAACGCTCTTATTTAACCACTTTATTGCCACATTCATAGCTAAATATAACAATCAGGGTAAAATAAAATGTAAAAGTAATGTTTGTATTACATGTTCTGTCTGTTATGTCAGCAGGTAGGTGTCATGGCTTTGAACACTGTACTACATGGATCACCTGTGTGTATTATTCTTAGATAACTGCAGTCTGGAGGTGTTGTTTTGTAGGAGGAAATAATATAATTAGAAACGCACTCTAATATGATGCAAAATATGCTAATCTAATTAAACAAATCCAGAAACTTTTAAGGAGGTGTCATGTGGAAAAAAAATTTATCACAAAATAATACTGTGGTTGGCGGGGTGGGGGTGGGGTGTTTAAACCCATATTCCATTAAAAACCTAGTCCAACCAAATAACAGTGTTTTATGAAAACACTTCTTTTGGTTAGAGTAACCCTCTCCTTTCTATAATGGTCCCTTCAGTCACAAAAAAGAAGCATTTAAAGATCTCTCCTCAGTCCAATCCTACATCCCTGACGTCCCTCACCCTAGCTGCTGGGGGAGGGATGTAGCGAGAAGACAGACTGAGGGGTAAACATGGTCGTCAACTGAAAATTAACCTCTGCAAAGCCAAACATTATTTTAATCATTGCAAACAAATACTTATTTTTTCTAAGGTGAAATGTAAGGTTTTCTCCTCCGAAATGCATCGGGGTATTTTTTTAGTCAACAAAAAGTGCAATATAACAAATAAAATAATACAAATAATAAACAAAAATTCCTTTAAAGGGCTTTATGACGGCAAATATGAGTCACATTTTGTTTCACTTCTGATTTAAAGGATCGCTATAGGGTCAGCAACACAAACATGTATTCCTGACCCTATAGTGTTAAAACCACCATCTAGCCCCGATGGGCCCCTCATGCCTCCATAAATATAGCACAATCTTACTGTATTCAAGCCTGAAGCTGTAACTCTGCATGCTGTTTGCCTCAGAAAAACAAGCAGTCTGCTGACATCATCATAAGTGGTGGCCTGATCCAATCACAATGCTTCCCCATAGGATTGGCTGAGACTGGCAAGGAGGCAGATCAGGGGCAGAGCCAGCATGATTCAAACACAGCTCTGGCCAATCAGCATCTCCTCATAGAGATGAATTGAATCAATGAATCTCTATGTGGAAAGTTCAGTGTCTGCATGCAGTGGGAGGAGATACTGAATATCTGGATGCATTTAAGGCAGCCATGACCCAGGAAGGATCTCTAACAGCTATCTGAGGAGTGGCCAGTGAAGTTATCACTAGGCTGTAATGTAAACACTGCATTTTCTCTGAAAAGACAGTGTTTACAGTAAAAAGCCTGAAGGTAATGATTCTACTCACCAGAACAAATTCAATAAGCTGTAGTTGTTCTGGTGACTATAGTGTCCCTTTAACTACGCATTGCTGGCATAGCAGGTGTATACATAAAAAGCTATGTTTAAAATGGTGCCTGGAACTCATTAACAGAGCCAACACTATACAATTGGATGCTGGACATTCGTGGGGTAACATTACTTGGGGGGGGGGGACATTATAATCAAAATCATGTGTGACATTTACAACTAGAAAAGCTACAATTTCTGGAGAAATTGTGTAAAGTGTTCTTGCCTCCACCAGTAGTCTACAACTGGAGTGGGCGGAGTAACTGTTATCATTTATATAGCACATTTAATTGCAACGTTGTTGCACAGTTACATTAAAACATACATTTATAAAAACATTAGCAGGTGTGAAAAAGGCTTTGTCTATGACATCACTTGCTGCTGCAGCCTGGGACAGGTCAGAGTGTTTTGGCAGTTGCCATCTTCAAACGGTCGTATTTTAAAAACTATAAATCCTACAGCGAAGAGCTTTATATTGTGAGAATCACAAGACCCAGACCTACATTTTGATGTATAGTATGTCTCTGAGATATTAACAATGAAGGCACAGTCGCAGTTTAGAAATTGCCCTTCAAATGTGAGCTTTGCAGAGTGGAGTTTCAATGAATGTCAATGGACTGCGTGAGTTGCAAACAAATCTTCATATTGTGAAAACTATAAGGACTATGGCTTAGCTGTGGACATTTTTAGTGGCAGCAGGGATAGCTGAACGTTTTGATATAAGATTTGTGTAGGTGGGCCTGAAAATGAGGGAGTGGTGGCAGTTTAGAAATCATGTCCTGATTTTTCAGCTTTTGCCAGCTCCCACTCTAGCTTTGCCATTCATTCCTATGGGACAAATTTCGCCACAAGAACAACGATATTCCGTGAACCATTCGGCGAAACGTTCCACAAAGTAATAGCAATCCGATCGGGAACAATCTGCACGTTTTGGTATATTTTTGTCTATGTAGTGTAAAAACTGTGGGAGGAGTTAGGGTGGCAAATTTGGCTATAATAAGAATAAGAATAAGAACTAGAAAAGCTACAATTTCTGGGGAAATTGTGTGAAGTGTTCTTGCCTCCACCAGTAGTCTACAACTGGAGTGGGCGGAGTAACTGTTATAATTTATATAGCACATTTAATTGCATCTTTGTTGCACAGTTACATTAAACCATACATTTATAAAAACTGTAGCAGGTGTACAAAAGGCTTTGTCTATGACATCACTTGCTGCTGCAGCCTTGCACAGGTCAGAGTATTTTGGCGGTTGCCATCTTCAAACGGTCGTATTTTAAAAACTATAAATCCTACAGTGAAGAGCTTTATATTGTGAGAATCACAAGACCCAGACCTACATTTTGATGCATAGTATGTCTCTGAGATTTTAACAATGAAGGCACAGTCGCAGTTTAGAAATTGCCCTTCAAATGTGAGCTTTGCAGAGTGGAGTTTCAATGAATGTCAATGGAAGGCGTGAGTTGCAAACAAATGGTCATATTGTGAAAACTATCAGGACTATGGCTTAGCCGTGGACATTTCTAGTGGCAGCAGGGATAGCTGAACGTTTTGATATAAGATTTGTGTAGGTGGGCCTGAAAATGAGGGAGTGGTGGCAGTTTAGAAATCATGTCCTGATTTTTCAGCTTTTGACAGCTCCCACTCTAGCTTTGCCATTCATTCCTATGGGACAAATTTCGCCAGAAGAACGACGATATTCCGTGAACCATTCGGCGAAACGTTCCACAAAGTAATAGCAATCCGATCGGGAACAATCTGCACGTTTTGGTATATTTTTGTCTATGTAGTGTAAAAACTGTGGGAGGAGTTAGGGTGGCAAATTTGGCTATAATAAGAATAATAACTAGAAAAGCTACAATTTCTGGGGAAATTGTGTGAAGTGTTCTTGCCTCCACCAGTAGTCTACAACTGGAGTGGGCGGAGTAACTGTTATTTATTTATATAGCACATTTAATTGCAACTTTGTTGCACAGTTACATTAAAACATACATTTATAAAAACTCTAGCAGGTGTACAAAAGGCTTTGTCTATGACATCACTTGCTGCTGCAGCCTTGCACAGGTCAGAGTTTTTTGGCGGTTGCCATCTTCAAACGGTCGTATTTTAAAAACTATAAATCCTACAGTGAAGAGCTTTATATTGTGAGAATCACAAGACCCATACCTTCATTTTGATGTATAGTATGTCTCTGAGATATTAACAATGAAGGCACAGTCGCAGTTTAGAAATTGCCCTTCAAATGTGAGCTTTGCAGAGTGGAGTTTCAATGAACGTCAATGGACTGCGTGAGTTGCAAACAAATCTTCATATTGTGAAAACTATAAGGACTATGGCTTAGCTGTGGACATTTTTAGTGGCAGCAGGGATAGCTGAACGTTTTGATATAAGATTTGTGTAGGTGGGCCTGAAAATGAGGGAGTGGTGGCAGTTTAGAAATCATGTCCTGATTTTTCAGCTTTTGCCAGCTCCCACTCTAGCTTTGCCATTCATTCCTATGGGACAAATTTCGCCACAAGAACAACGATATTCCGTGAACCATTCGGCGAAACGTTCCACAAAGTAATAGCAATCCGATCGGGAACAATCTGCACGTTTTGGTATATTTTTGTCTATGTAGTGTAAAAACTGTGGGAGGAGTTAGGGTGGCAAATTTGGCTATAATAAGAATAAGAATAAGAACTAGAAAAGCTACAATTTCTGGGGAAATTGTGTGAAGTGTTCTTGCCTCCACCAGTAGTCTACAACTGGAGTGGGCGGAGTAACTGTTATAATTTATATAGCACATTTAATTGCATCTTTGTTGCACAGTTACATTAAACCATACATTTATAAAAACTGTAGCAGGTGTACAAAAGGCTTTGTCTATGACATCACTTGCTGCTGCAGCCTTGCACAGGTCAGAGTATTTTGGCGGTTGCCATCTTCAAACGGTCGTATTTTAAAAACTATAAATCCTACAGTGAAGAGCTTTATATTGTGAGAATCACAAGACCCAGACCTTCATTTTGATGTATAGTATGTCTCTGAGATATTAACAATGAAGGCACAGTCGCAGTTTAGAAATTGCCCTTTAAATGTGAGCTTTGCAGAGTGGAGTTTCAATGAATGTCAATGGACTGCGTGAGTTGCAAACAAATGGTCATATTGCGAAAACCATAAGGACTATGGCTTAGCTGTTGGCATTTTTAGTGGCAGCAGGGATAGCTGAACGTTTTGATATAAGATTTGTGTAGGTGGGCTTGAAAATGAGGGAGTAGTGGCAGTTTAGAAATCATGTCCTGATTTTTCAGCTTTTGCCAGCTCCCACTCTAGCTTTGCCATTCATTCCTATGGGACAAATTTCGCCACAAGAACGACGATATTCCGAGAACCATTCAGCGAAATGTTCCACAAAGTAATAGCAACGCGATCGGGAACAATCTGCACGTTTTGGTAAATTTTTGTCTATGTAGTGTAAAAACTGTGGGAGGAGTTAGGGTGGCAAATTTGGCTATAATAAGAATAATAACTAGAAAAGCTACAATTTCTGGGGAAATTGTGTGAAGTGTTCTTGCCTCCACCAGTAGTCTACAACTGGAGTGGGCGGAGTAACTGTTATCATTTATATAGCACATTTAATTGCAACTTTGTTGCACAGTTACATTAAAACATACATTTATAAAAACTCTAGCAGGTGTACAAAAGGCTTTGTCTATGACATCACTTGCTGCTGCAGCCTTGCACAGGTCAGAGTTTTTTGGCGGTTGCCATCTTCAAACGGTCGTATTTTAAAAACTATAAATCCTACAGTGAAGAGCTTTATATTGTGAGAATCACAAGACCCATACCTTCATTTTGATGTATAGTATGTCTCTGAGATATTAACAATGAAGGCACAGTCGCAGTTTAGAAATTGCCCTTTAAATGTGAGCTTTGCAGAGTGGAGTTTCAATGAATGTCAATGGACTGCGTGAGTTGCAAACAAATGGTCATATTGCGAAAACCATAAGGACTATGGCTTAGCTGTTGGCATTTTTAGTGGCAGCAGGGATAGCTGAACATTTTGATATAAGATTTGTGTAGGTGGGCCTGAAAATGAGGGAGTGGTGGCAGTTTAGAAATCATGTCCTGATTTTTCAGCTTTTGCCATCTCCCACTCTAGCTTTGCCGTTCATTCCTATGGGACAAATTTCGCCACAAGAACGACGATATTCCGTGAACCATTCGGCGAAACGTTCCACAAAGTAATAGCAATCCGATCGGGAACAATCTGCACGTTTTGGTATATTTTTGTCTATGTCGTGTAAAAACTGTGGGAGGAGTTAGGGTGGTAAATTTGGCTATAATAAGAATAATAATAATAACTAGAAAAGCTACAATTTCTGGGGAAATTGTGAAGTGTTCTTGCCTCCACCAGTAGTATACAACTGGAGTGGGCGGAGTGTTATTTATTTATATAGCACATTTAATTGCAACGTTGTTGCACAGTTACATTAAAACATACAGTTATAAAAACATTAGCAGGTGCAAATGGCCCTGTCTATGACATCACTTGCTGCTGCAGCCTTGCACAGGTCAGAGTATTTTTGCGGTTGCCATCTTCAAACGGTCGTATTTTAAAAACTATAAATCCTACAGTGAAGAGCTTTATATTGTGAGAATCACAAGACCCAGACCTACATTTTGATGTATAGTATGTCTCTGAGATATTAACAAGGAAGGCACAGTCGCAGTTTAGAAATTGCCCTTCAAATGTGAGCTTTGCAGAGTGGCGTTTCAATGAATGTCAATGGACTGCGTGAGTTGCAAACAAATGGTCATATCGCGAAAACCATAAGGACTATGGCTTAGCTGTTGGCATTTTTAGTGGCAGCAGGGATAGCTGAACATTTTGATATAAGATTTGTGTAGGTGGGCCTGAAAATGAGGGAGTGGTGGCAGTTTAGAAATCATGTCCTGATTTTTCAGCTTTTGCCATCTCCCACTCTAGCTTTGCCGTTCATTCCTATGGGACAAATTTCGCCACAAGAACGACGATATTCCGTGAACCATTCGGCGAAACGTTCCACAAAGTAATAGCAATCCGATCGGGAACAATCTGCACGTTTTGGTATATTTTTGTCTATGTCGTGTAAAAACTGTGGGAGGAGTTAGGGTGGTAAATTTGGCTATAATAAGAATAATAATAATAACTAGAAAAGCTACAATTTCTGGGGAAATTGTGAAGTGTTCTTGCCTCCACCAGTAGTATACAACTGGAGTGGGCGGAGTGTTATTTATTTATATAGCACATTTAATTGCAACGTTGTTGCACAGTTACATTAAAACATACAGTTATAAAAACATTAGCAGGTGCAAATGGCCCTGTCTATGACATCACTTGCTGCTGCAGCCTTGCACAGGTCAGAGTATTTTTGCGGTTGCCATCTTCAAACGGTCGTATTTTAAAAACTATAAATCCTACAGTGAAGAGCTTTATATTGTGAGAATCACAAGACCCAGACCTACATTTTGATGTATAGTATGTCTCTGAGATATTAACAAGGAAGGCACAGTCGCAGTTTAGAAATTGCCCTTCAAATGTGAGCTTTGCAGAGTGGCGTTTCAATGAATGTCAATGGACTGCGTGAGTTGCAAACAAATGGTCATATTGCGAAAACAATCAGGACTATGGCTTAGCCGTGGACATTTTTAGTGGCAGCAGGGATAGCTGAACGTTTTGATATAAGATTTGTGTAGGTGGGCTTGAAAATGAGGGAGTAGTGGCAGTTTAGAAATCATGTCCGGATTTTTCAGCTTTTGCCAGCTCCCACTCTAGCTTTGCCATTCATTCCTATGGGACAAATTTCGCCACAAGAACGACGATATTCCGAGAACCATTCAGCGAAATGTTCCACAAAGTAATAGCAACGCGATCGGGAACGATCTGCACGTTTTGGTAAATTTTTGTCTATGTAGTGTAAAAACTGTGGGAGGAGTTAGGGTGGCAAATTTGGCTATAATAAGAATAATAATAACTAGAAAAGCTACAATTTCTGGGGAAATTGTGTGAAGTGTTCTTGCCTCCATCAGTAGTCTACAACTAGAGTGGGCGGAGTAACTGTTAGTATTTATTTATATAGCACATTTAATTGCAATGTTGTTGCCCAAAGTGCTTCACAGTTACATTAAAACATACAGTTATAAAAAATTAGCAGGTGTAAAAGGATTTGTCTATGACATCACTTGCTGCTGCAGCCTTGCACAGGTCAGAGTATTTTGGCGGTTGCCATCTTCAAACGGTCGTATTTTAAAAACTATAAATCCTACAGTGAAGAGCTTTATATTGTGAGAATCACAAGACCCAGACCTACATTTTGATGCATAGTATGTCTCTGAGATATTAACAATGAAGGCACAGTCGCAGTTTCGAAATTGCCCTTCAAATGTGAGCTTTGCAGAGTGGAGTTTCAATGAATGTCAATGGACTGTGTGAGTTGCAAACAAATGGTCATATTGTGAAAACTATCAGGACTATGGCTTAGCCGTGGACATTTCTAGTGGCAGCAGGGATAGCTGAACGTTTTGATATAAGATTTGTGTAGGTGGGCCTGAAAATGAGGGAGTGGTGGCAGTTTAGAAATCATGTCCTGATTTTTCAGCTTTTGCCAGCTCCCACTCTAGCTTTGCCATTCATTCCTATGGGACAAATTTCGCCACAAGAACGACGATATTCCGTGAACCATTCGGCGAAACGTTCCACAAAGTAATAGCAATCCGATCGGGAACAATCTGCATGTTTTGGTATATTTTTGTCTATGTAGTGTAAAAACTGTGGGAGGAGTTAGGGTGGCAAATTTGGCTATAATAAGAATAATAAGAATAATAATAATAATATATATGTGAGATAACATTAAGTGGTCTTGCTATGCAAGAACACTTAATAATATATATGTGAGATAACATTAAGTGGTCTTGCTATGCAAGAACACTTAATAATAATAATATATATGTGAGATAACATTAAGTGGTCTTGCTATGCAAGAACACTTAATAATATATATGTGAGATAACAGTAAGTGGTCTTGCTATGCAAGAACACTTAATAATATATATGTGAGATAACATTAAGTGGTCTTGCTATGCAAGAACACTTAATAAAAGGCTCATCTCTTGATGGTTGCCTTAGAGGAGGCACATACAGGCTTCATGAAAGTTTATCTTTTAATCTATACATTTAATCTATTTGCATTATATATATTCTGTCCTCACTCAGTGTTGCCCTACAGAGCTGGACAGAGAGCTGAACTCTTTTCACCGGCCACACAGATGAGAAGGACGATGTCGATCCAGGGTTTATTTGCAACCCAGTGTAATTTATCAGAAAGAATAGAAATGAAATACACAAATACAAAATAATATACCAGTAACTCAAGTTACTAAGACAATGGAACAAATGACATGTAAATTAATGAGGCAGTATAATTACAGGCTGCATACTGAATTGTTAATTATCATATTGAGGTGGCATAAAGGAGAGATGTAGTCTGACTGGTAAACCACAAAATTGAGGCTATAGTAACTGAGTAAAGACTGGGGTAGAATAGAACGTAAACTAGTAAATAAAAAAATGCTAAACTAACTATATTACAAACACAGAGATATAAGAGAACAGTAGTGCTGAGAATATAAATTGGCAGGGATACTTACAGGCAATGCTATCTAGGAGCAAATACATATTAAGACAGGTAACAGTGCACAGCTTCAGTTATAACAGGATGTGGAACAAAATGGTTTCTGCTAGGGTCAGAGGTAACGGTTGCTATGGAGGATAGAACCATGAGCAAAATAGTACAAACTCAGGAAAGCACCACAAGGAGCCAGAACGATATATTTTGTGTATACTTACATAAAGCTCACTTTTTCATCCTTGCTTTGTGAAAGGTATACTCTGTTTAACTTTTTGGTGTACGCAGCAAAGCACAAACTCAGAACCATCTCTCTTGCAAGTGATGTGTATTACCACTTGAGGCAGACTATGCCTTGAAGACTTTTAGCTGTGTCGGTGAGCGATGTGTGTGGATATATTTTAGATGCTGTGGACATTGAGGGACAGAAGGCCGCTGCATGGCTGAACAGGATAGCAGGTTTCATATATTTGTTCTGCTTACATATATATGACATGTCACATTATTAATAAAAGCCTACTGCAGTGGTGGAATTTTTTTAAATGATGCTACACATTATTTGCATTTGAGTGCAAGGTTGTGTTTGTATGTAGTGTTAGCTTTTAAATGTAGGTGTATGTTTGTGTGTAGCATTGGTGTTTGAATGAAGGGATGTGTTTATATACAGTTTTTGAATTCAGGGGTGTTTTTGTATGTAATGTTTATGTTTGATTGCAAAGGTGTGGTTGCATGTAGTGTTGGCGTTTGATTGCTGGGATAAAGGCACAAATGCACATACATACATATTTAAACAGATACACATACACATTGAGACATACATATAAACACACTGACACACACACACACATACACACATACATTTTTAGCCACCATCCTGTTAACACACCTTTTATGTGCAAGAAGGTAGCTTCCCTGGAGTCCTGCTGGTGGCTGAGTCTGATGGGGCTGGCTGTAGCTGGGTTTAAGCCGCCTCCTCTCAGCGCAGGCTCCCTATATTAAGCTGGTAGGGAGTGACCTGCGCTCACTTCCTCCCAGCACTGCCTATACTACAAAAACCCAGTCACACTGTTAATGGGCCACTGCACCTGACCGTGCACTTGTTTGGAAATACCCAACGGGTGGCCCTAAGCGCATAGGCCACCCAATGAGCCCCCACTGGGTTACTGTATGTTTGGTCAATGATGTTGGGATATTTCATAAGTGACATGTCTTTTGTAAATGCTGAGTGTTTGTCCTGCATATTTGTGTATGTCCTGGTTTTGATATGTGAAAGCAGGAGTGCTTTGTTTAATAGCTGCATGGATGGTGAGTGTTGTGTAATATTTTTGTATGTTCTGGTTTTGGTATTTTATATATATATATAACATTGGTGAAACTGAGAGAGATGATACACCTGATCATAGAAAAACAAGTTACCTGCGCTCTCTCCTTAATCCCTATGTATTTTTAAACAAATGGAGTTTTTTTAGTTACCTCCAATGGCCATGAGAGGATGAGCCCACCTGCCAACGTCAAGGCAGACCACCCCAGGTGGGTCCCAACTCTAACCATTCACCTTGCTTCCTTGAGCCTCTGGCTAAAATCTCTAATGAGAAAGAAATGGGTATTTTTTATATACACCCCTATATATTATTAACCCTTAATAGGGAACACATGGGATGGGCGGCTGCATTGTAACAAGGCTGAGTGATACAAAAAATGGATACAAATGCAGAAAGATAAGTCCTGCGCTCAAGGAAGCAAGGTGAATTGGTTTTTACTATATATTGGGGCTGATGTGTACTGTAGTCATTGCTGCCGCCCAGTGATGGGAGTGAGCGCAGGGCTTATCTTTCTGCATTTATACACCTGATCATGCCTAGTGTACCACAAATTCTCAAATATGTCATATCTTTTTTCTGCATGTGGGTGTGCTGTTAAACAATATGGTTAAAATACTTTGTAAACGTAACCTTGGCAATCACTGTGGGATTGTGTGGATTTGCAGTTAAAGAAAATACTGTATATGGGATAAATTTGTCAGGTCACAGCAGTCAATGAGGGCATCTGCACCTAACCCGTGCAGTTTCACACATGAATGTCTGATCGGATGTTGGTCATGTGGGATACCTCAATTTACAGCACCTGAATTAAACCTATAAGTAATATTGAAGCCAAGTATTTTCTATATGAAACCACGTGAGGTTACACCCTTAGTACACATTATACACTAGGTTTCAAACATAGCAGCAATGTACAAAAAGAAAAATATATAATAATAATTTACTTTTTATTGACAGTACCTGGCTTTCAAATGTCTTTACAATATTAAGCTTCATGCACAGTAAACTAATCAGCATTACCATGTAAAAATACAGACTTAATCCACAAAAAGTATATAAATTCTACTATAGTCATAAAAGTGTAGGTATATAGAAAAAAAAAATGGTTTCTGAAATAAATGGACATTATGTGTCTCTTCTGTAAAAAAAAAAAAAAAAAAGTAGAAGTCTTGTAAAGAACACTTTAGCCCTGAATTTGTAATACAAATATGGCAAGTCAAACTATTAAAGTACCTTAAAAAGAATAAATAATTAAGAAACATTACCCCTTTGTGAGATAAATATAGAAGTTTATTTTATACCAGCGTTTCATGCAGTGGGAACTTTGCTAAGGAACAGAATGATACTCATTTGGAACAAAGCCAGAACATTTCACTCTAAATCAATCGTTGATCCCAGCCCCTTCAACATAGTTCTTGTTCAGAACAAGGTGTGCTATCACCTGTCACAATCCCACATCTAGAGCATTACATCAGTTCACTGCTAATAAAAAATAATAATCTCAGGATATTCTTTCACGCACTACTTTCTGTTTAACAGTATATTGCTGTTTTCTTTGAAATTTTGCACTGATTTTTCACAATGTTCTTTGCAGTTTAGTTGCCGCTAGACTACTGTGCCAAGAATTTCTATTTAAAAAAGTAAAATGAATTAAAGGGACACTCTGAGCATTAGAACCACTGCAGCTTAATGTATTGGTTCTGGGGCAAAAAGACTGCCCCTGCAATCTCAGCAGTGTAAACACTAACTTTTCTGAGAAAAGGTAGTGTTTACATTGCTAACGCCACCTGTAGTTGCTGTCTCTCTGACAGCCACTAGAGGGGCTTCCTGGACAGGATTCTGCAATTTTGCACCTCCAAGCTGAATGTTCCCCTAAGAGATGCATTGAGTCAATACGTCACTATGAGAAGAAGATTGTGGCTGTGAGTGCAGTGCAAGTGCACTATCTACAAGCATTGTACTAGCTAAAACCAACAGCACAAAATTATTAGGGGTGCAAAATATTTTTTTTTTAAAAAAAGTAGTAATAATAAATTGAAAAATTAGCGTGCCCTCCCCCTCACACAGAAAATTGTCAAAGGTTTGAACATTCTACACAGTTTTTCAACATGACAAGCAAATAAACTTTGCCACGTAACATTTTACAGTATTTTTCTTGCTTTTACCAGCCACACTGGTCTCATGTAATCCTTGTCAGGATCCCGCGGGCGGCTGCGAGGGGAGGCTGCAGTCCGCTCGCGGCACTCACCCTCCAGCCGTCCACGGTCCCCTTCTCCTCGTGCGCTCGGCGAGCGGCATCCTCCCAGTCTTGGATGCCGCCCGCGTCTTCCTCTTCGTCCCCCAGCGGCAGCATGCATGACGCTGCACGTTGGGAGACTGGCCAGTTTTGTAAACGCCGGGTTCAGCCACCTGACCCGGCGTTAAAGGCACAGTGCCTCAATCACAGTGGGAGGTATAGATATCTCCCACGTGTGATTGTTAACTCTGATTGGAAATTATCCAATCAGAGTTAAGCAATGGGTTTAAATACTTTCCTTTCCTGTCTCTCTCTGCCCTGTTGTGGTCTTTGCTTTCTAGTATTGCAGTTCTACTTGTGTTTCTCTCTGGTTTACGTACTCTCTGGCTTGTTTATCCGACCTTGTGACTTTCTCCTACCCTTTGACCTCGGCTTGTCTCTCGTTATTCTGTCTTCTGGTTCCCCTTACTCGGCTTAGCGTGTGTTAGCGTGTTAGCGTGTTTTGGTTCCCAGAATCGTGACATTCCTTATTGGTGAATTATATAATGATTTGAAGATCCCGCCGGTATCTTCAAACGGGAAATCACACTATCAATAGGCATTATGTAAATGCCTATTAAATAGTATCATACAAGTACGTACCGGGCGTCTCATCCCTATCCGTCTCATCTCCATGATGTGTGTGACACTGATAGTCTATACACATTACTTGAGGTGAATAAAAAAGTGCAACGGTGTGGAGGCGCTACCAAATCACAAACACACAGGTGTAGTGTAAGTGTATTATGACGCGGCATTATGACATTTGTATGCCACACCAGAAAGAGGAAGAGGAAGTGGGACTGCTGGGCCAAGTTGGAGAATAATTGAGACGGTATTTATTCGGATCAAAGAGAGAGCACTACAGCACTGAGGAAGACTCCAGTAGGAGTTGAAACGAGTTTGCTTGCTATCTTTTATCTATTGGGACTTTTTTTTTTTTTTTTTGTGGTGCTTATTTTTTTGTTTTGCAGTGCTATTTTATCCAAACTCTCCTTCAAGGATATCGTCTTAGCCTGTTCAGGCACCCTGGGGCTGTTTATATAGAGCCTGAGACGGCTCTATATCCTGTGAGTTTTATCCTACATATGGGTTTATATTTTTGTTATATACAGTCTGCACTATGTATTGGATTTTTATTTTATAGATTGTTCTGTCACAGAACATCTACCGTATTTCTGTTGTCTAGTGTAGTATCTCTATTTTATTGTACATTACTTGAGGTGGATTGTAAAAATAACACAACACAACAATCAGTGTCACATTCATCATGAAGACAAGGAAAAGTGAGGCTATCTAGGCATCTGTTAAAGGACTCTGGGAGTGCTAAAGGTCCACAGGTCAGTGGGCACAATACTTGCCCTTCCCCGGGTGCTGGTAACCCATCTTATGCCACAGCATCACTCACATCAGCTGACACTGCATTTTAATTTACCAAACCAAAAATGTATTCAATATTATGTCATCATTGCCTTTTATATTGTATATGGTGAATGAAGAGAAAAGCTGGCGGTATGGCAGAGTGACAGACTTAACAAGTCTGGAGATTTTAAGTGATATTTATCTAATTAACAAATGTGACACAAGTTATACTGGAATCTCAAGGCAGTGGGGGGCCTGCTCAAAACTACTTACAGTAAGCAGATTAGTTTCTATCTTTAAGGCACGTCTGCAATTTACCAATGCATCCCCCCTTTAAAAGAGGACATTTGGTCACACTGTTAAAAACAAATTTTTCAAAGCATGAACAGCTTGGTGTAGTGTCCCATTAACACGGAATCCTATAAATGTGTAAGTGGCTGTTCTGCCCACTAGACACTGGGGGATTTATGTTGTCAATGTCCCAGTTACATGTTATAAAAAGCCATTTCCTGGGGTTGCTGCAGGGGTATGAAAGTGGGACAATAGTCTGCAATTTCCTATGCAGATTGCAATAAATGTTTGCATATTTAATGTGTGGTTGAACTACTTTTTACAACACTTCCTTGTAGAAACATAACTCTATACCCACTGCAAGATGTTGAAATTAGATGAGGGTTTATTTGTTCTCGACTCTATAATTTAAATGGTGTGTTCTCTGAAAATACATTTATTTCTTCTTTGGTCTCAAAATAGAACAATAATATTGCTATTAACTTAGTCTGCACAAATGTATTAAACAATTACAGGTGAAAGAGTTACTATAAAAATATTTGAGCAGTGATTCCTTTGCCTCCTACTCCCATTTGCCTAAATTTGTCATTTTTTTTATCTATCATTCTAAGGAGGTCTTTGTTTTTCCCTCTATCTCTACCTCTGTGTATAGAGTGTCTAACATATATCCATATACATAATTACATAAATAATTTCATAAATATACACATCGACTTCAAATATATAAATCTGTATATATCTTAAAATTCTACGTGCATATTTATGTAATATATTTACATAATTAAAGCGGCACTGTCATGGCCGAATCCCGTTTTTTTAAACCCCCCCTCCCGCCTCCACTACATCTAAATGACCCCCTAGTCACCCCCAAATGCCCCTAAGCCTCCATATTACCTCTTTTTTAATCTTTATTTTCTGTCCCAATCTATATTCAGAGCGCCGCCATCTTTGTGTGGGTAGAGGAAGTCCCTGTTGGACACGTCATCTTCCCACACTAGATAGCCTGTGAGATTCCCGCACATGCTCAGTGAAACACTTGGACATGCGAACGGGGATTTCATCCATTCATTCATTCATCAGACAGACGAATGAATAGAAAAATTAAACGAACAAACTAACACTGTGTATCAGTGTTCGTTTGTTCGTTCAGTTTATTACAAGGAGGGAGCTACCGGCGTGGAGTTTGGACCTGCCCAGGGGGCGCAATGTCGCTGTGCTGCCTCATTTCTCCCAGTCCCCAGCATAGTGCCTCCCACAATACACTGTCTGCTGTTGGTGGTATGATGGCTGTCAAGATGCAGGAGATGTGCCTGCTCACACTACTCTCCCCCAGTAGTTTACTGAGCAGTAAAGACTGCAGTGGGCGGGGCGTTTTACATCACTTCCTGTCAGGCCCTGCTAGAGGATTGCCAGGGAGGAGTAAGAACATCTCTTTACAGCTACTTACACCACCAACGGTAAGTAGCCATGTTTTATTTATTTTTTCATTAAATAATGTACCTAGCACAGAGCTCCACAGAGCTAAATCTTATAGTTCATGTGGAGCTCTGTGTTTTATTGGTCCAACAGTGCCACCTCACTTCTATTCCTCTTATGCTTCCTCTCACCCTAATCACTAGCAGCCATCCAATCTCCCCATCACTAGCAGCCATCCATCCCTCACCCTTATCACTAGCAGCCATCCCCTTCTCCCCATCACTAGCAGCCATCCTCCACTCCCCATTACTAGCAGCCATCCATCTCTCACCCCTATCACTAGCAGCCATCCCCTTTCCCCAATCACTAGCAGCCATCTTCCTCTTCCCTATCATTAGCAGCCATCCTCCTCTCCCACATCACTAGCAGCCATCCCTCACTCACCCCTATCACTAGCAGCCATCCCTTTCTCCCCATCACTAGCAGCCATCCCTCACTCACCCCTATCACTAGCAGCCATACCTTTCTCCCCATCAGTAGCAGCCATCCCCTTCTCCTCCCATCACTAGCAGCCACCCCTCTCTCACCCCTATCACTAGGAGCCATCTCCTTCTCTACATCACTAGCAGCCATCCCCTTTACCCCATCACTAGCAGCCATCCTCCTCTCCCCTATCATTAGCAGCCACCCCTTCTCCCCACCAGCAGCCATCCTCCTCTTCCCATCACTAGCAGCCATCCCTCACTCACCCCTATCACTAGCAGCCATCACCTTCCCCCCATCACTAGCAGCTATCCCCTTATTCCCAATCACTAGCATCCACCCCTTACCCCATCACTAGCAGCCATCCTCCTCTCCCCTATCATTAGCAGCCATCCACCTCTCCCCATCACTAGCAGCCATCCCTCACTCACCCCTATCACTAGCAGCCATCCCCTTATCCCCCATCACTAGCAGCCACATATTCTCCCCATCACTACCCGCCATTACTCTCACCCCTATCACTAACAGCAATCCTCCTCTCTCTGTTACTAGTAGCTATAATTCTCTCTCTCTCCCATCACTTGCAGCCATCCCCCTCTCTCCCTCCCATCACTAGCAGCCATCCCTTATCTCCCTCCCATCACTAGCAGCCATCCCTCTCCTCCTCTGATCACTAGCAGTATATGTCTGTTTATGTATGTCTCTGTATGCCTTTCGTCTGTTGGTCTCTTTATGACTGTGTGTAAATCTATGTATGACTGCGTCCGTATGTCTCTGTATGACTGTGTCTTTATGCCTTGTTCTGGATGTCACTGTATGACTGTATCTTTATGTCACTGTATGACTGTGTCTTCATGTCTCTGTATGACTGTGTCTTCATGTCTCTGTATGACTGTCTGCGTGTCTCTGTATGACCGTCTGTGTATGACCGGTTGCCTGTATGTCTGTGTATGACTGTCTGTGTGTCTGTGCATGACTGGTTGCTTGTATGACCGTGTTTGTTTGTGCTCCTTTTATGACTGTGCCTGTATGGTTGTGCCTTTGTGCATCTATGTATTTGTACCTGTATATCTATGTCTGTATGGTTTGGGAGGAAAAAGCCAGGCAAAGGGGCTCATGGTGAGAGAAACAGACACAGAAAGGGGCTAAGGGGAGAAAGAGACACAAAAAGTGGCTGGGGGAAAGAAAGAGACACACAAAGGGGCTGGGGGGAAGAAAGAGACACAAAAGGGCTGTGAGGAGAAAAGAGACACACAAAAGGGGCTGATGAGGAAGTAAGAGAAACACAAAGGTTGTGGTAGGAAGAAAGAGATATACAAAGGGTCTGGAGAGGGAACACAGAGTGTGCTGGGCCCCCGTGTGCAGCGGCTGGCTCTCTCCACCATACCACCGGACCACCAGGCGATCTCCCCCCTCCCTGGCAAGGTAAGAATATAAACACATAAATTAAAAAAAATGCTTCCCCCCCCCTATCATCCAGCACACACACACATCATCCAGCACACACACACTTCATCCAGCACACACACACATCATCCAGCACACATCATCCAGCACACATCATCCAGCACACACACACATCATCCAGCACACACACACAACATCCAACACACACACATCATCCAGCGCGCACACACACACACAACATCCAGCACACACACACACACATCATCCAGCACACACATCATTCAGCACACACGCATCTTCCAGCACACACACACTGCATTCATTACACACAATCTGCACTTACTACAATCACACTGCATTCATTATACACACTCTGCACTCATTACAAACACACTACATTCAATATACACACTCTGCATTCATTATACACACTCTGCACTCACTACAAACACACTACATTCACTATACACACTCTGCACTCAATATATTCACTATACACACTCTGCATTCATAATGCACACTCTGCACTCACTACAAACACACTACATTCACTACAAACACTGCATTCATTGTACACACTCTGCACTCACTACACACTCTGCACTCACTACAAACACACTACATTTATTATACACACTGCACTCACTACAAACACACTACATTCATTATACACACTCTGCACTCACTACACATTACATGCATTATACACACTGCACTCACTACAAACACACTACATTCATTATACACACTCTGCACTCACTACAAACACACTACATTCATTATACACCCTCTGCATTCACTACAAACACGCTACATTTATTATGCACACTCTGCACTCACTACAAACACACTACATTCATTGTACACACTCTGCATTCACTACAAAAACACTGCATTCATTAAACACACTCTGCACTCACTACAAACACACTACATTTATTATTCATACTCTGCATTCACTACAAAACACTACATTCATTATACACGCACTGCACTATATGCATAGGAGTGTACATTATTATTATTTTTGCGAGGGGCGGGAATCTTGGGTGAGTTCCCACACTTTTTTCCCAGGACTTGACCCCTGGTCAAATATAAGACTTGACGTTTTTTCACATTGAAGTTTACCAGATTGGTTATGTTGCCTTTGAAAGCGTATAGTAGCCCAGGAATGAGAATTACCTCCATGATGGCATACCATTTGCAAAAGAAGACAACCCAAGGTATTGCAAATGGTGTATGTTCAGTTTTTTTTAGTAGCCACTTAGTCACAAACACTGGCCAAAGTTAGTGTTCATAATTGTTTTTTGCATTTTTAACACACAAACAAATATAAATGCTAACTTTGGCCAGTTTTTGTGGCTACTAACAAAGACTGGATATACCCCATTTGCAATACTTTGGATTGTCTACTATTGCAAATGGTATGCCATCATGGAGGTAATTATCCTTCCTGGGCTACCATACGGTCTCAAAGGCAACATAAACAATCTGGGGAATTTCAATGTTAAAAAACGAAAACATGTAACATGCTATATTTGACCCTGTAACTTCCCAAAACACCATAAAACCTGTACACAGGGGGTACTGTTTTACACGTGAGACATTGATGAATACAAATGTCTATTTTATTGCAGTAAAAGCAAACAGTATTATGACATTTACAGTTAAAATGTCACTTCGAACTAAAAAAAATAACATTTTAAAATTTCTCAATTTTTTTTTTATATTTTATTCATATTAAATTATGTTTCATACCTAAAAATGTTATGTTAAATGGAAGCCCTATTTCTCCTGAATAAAATGATATATAATTAAGTGTGGGTGTACTTAATATGAAAGAATTACGCCTGAACAGACATATAGCGCAAATGCCAGGTTTTATCTTGATCAAAACGTGTACATTTGGCTCAGTCCTTAACCCCTTAAGGACCGGACTTTTTTTGCGATGTTGTACATTTGCGACCAGGCATCTTTTTGACACTTTTGTGGTGTTTGTGTTTAGCTGTAATTTTCCGCTCTCTCATTTACTGTTCCCATACAAATTATATATTGTTTTTTTCAGGACAAAAGGGGCTTTCTTTACATACCATTATTTATATAATCTCATGTAATTTAATTTAAAAAAAATGAAAAAATATGATGAAAAATTGAAAAAAATACAAGTTTTTTGACTTTTATGTGAAAAATATTTTACTCATCTACAAAAGCGAATGAAAAAAACTGCTAAATAGATTCAAAATGTTGTCCTGAGTTCAAAAATACCCAGTGTTTACATGCTTTTTGCTATTTTTTTGCATGTTATAGGGCTATAAGTACAAGTAGGATATTGCGGTTTCAAAACATACATTTTTAAAATGTATCAATAGTGACATTGTAACACTATTATCTGTCATAAATTGCTAAATAACACCCCACATGTACATATTTTTTTAAAAGTAGACAACCCAGGGTATTCAATATGGGGTATGTCCAGACTTTTTTAGTAGCCACTTAGTCGCAAACACTGGCCAAAGTTAGCGTTCATATTTGTTTGTGTGTGAAAAAAGTAAAAAACTAAATTGAACGCTAATTTTGGCCAGTGTTTGTGACTAAGTGGTTACTAAAAAAGACTGGACATACCCCATTTGCAATACCTTGGGTTGTCTTCTTTTGCAAATGGTATGCCATCATGGGGGTAATTCTCATTCCTGGGCTACCATACGCTTTCAAAGGCAACGTAACCAACCTGGCCATTTTCAATGTAAAAATATTTGACCCATATATTTGACCCTGTAACTTTCAAAAACGCTATAAAACCTGTACATGGGGGGTCCTGTTCTACTCAGGAGACTTTGCTGAACACAAATATTAGTGTTTCAAAACTGGAAAATGTATCACAACAATTATATCATCAGTAAAAGTGCTGTTTGTGTGTGAAAAATGCAAAAAAAGTCACTTTCACTGACAATATCATCGCTGTGATATGTTTTACTGTTTTGAATCACTAATATTTGTGTTCAGCGAAGTCTCCCGAGTAAAACAGTACCCCCCATGTACAGGTTTTAGGGTGTCGTAGAACGTTACAGGGTAAAATACAGTGATAGCAAATTAAATTCTCTGGACTTTCGGCCGGGGTTGGCAGGCAGGTCCCTTAAATTGCAATCAATAAAATAACTTAATTATGTAAAAATATTACATAAATACGCACGTAGAATTTAAATATATATGCATATTTATATATTTGAAGTCTACGTGTATATTTATATAATTATTTATGTAATTTTGTATATGGACATATGAATAGTTCGCATTCTTTTTATTTATTTATTTATACATAGATATATATACAATTTCATTCTAAGTGTATTTTGATATAAATATATATATATATTAATATCAAAATACAGTTAGAATAAAATTTCGTATAGATATATAATTTTTTTTAATTTTTATTATTATTTTTAATTTTTTAATTTAATTGAAATTATTTATTATTCGTATTTTATAATAATATATATATACAATATATATAGTTATTATATATATTATATATATATATATACGTGTGTAAATTAATTACAAGTGTATTTTTATATTAATATATGTACATATTAATATAAAAATACACTTAGCATGACATTATATATCATATATATACACATATATAATAATATTTTTTTTTTATTAACTTTCACTTTAAATTTTTTTTTGATTTTACACATGCAGGGAGACTGCCTGTCAGCACAGACAGTCCCCCTGCAGGCAGAGACTAGGACACCTATTGTGACCATGTGGTCGCCCTGTTGGGCGATCACATGGCCACAGGGGTCCTAAACCGCCATGGGGAGACTGTCTGGGCTGCAGGCAGTCTCCCCACACCGGGAGCACCGCCGATTGCCGCCGGGGGAACGACGGCGATCGGGTAAGTACATTGGACGGTTAGGACGGTTCAGGACCGTCACCGGTCGGCAACGCAAAAATGCCGATGACGGTCCTGAACCGTCCTCCGTCCTTAAGGGGTTAAGGGGTTAAACTTTTACCAGCTGGAGTGTTTTTGTTTTGTTTTGTTTTGTTTGCTTTGGATCTTGTTGCAACAAAAATGCACATATTAATATAAACTCTATTAGAAACATAGGATCATAGAATGTGAAGGCAAATAAGAACCGTTTGGCCTATCTAGTCTGCCCAATTTTTAAAATACTTTCATTAGTCCCTGGCCTTATCTTAAGTCTAGATAAGTCTGACCCCTTAAGGGTCAGTGTTAGGACCCGCTTGGGGGGGTCTGCCTTGACGTTGGAGTAACTAAATTACCTCCATTTGTTTAAATATACATAGGGATTAAGGAGAGAGCACAGGTAACTTGTTTTTCTTTGGTTTTTACTATATATTGGGGCTGATGTGTATTGTAGTCATTGCTGCTGTCCAGGAATGATGGGAGTGAGCGCAGGACTTATGTTTCTGTATTTGTATTCACTTTTTGTATCACACAGCTTTGTTACAATGCTGCCGCCCATCCCATGTGTTCCCTATTAAGGGTTAATAAATATATAAGGGTGTATATAAAAAATACCCCTCAGTCTCATCTGAGACAATTTTGCCAGAAGCTCAAGGAAGCAAGCTCAGTGTTAGGACCCGCTTAGGGGCGTCTGCCTTAACGTTGGCAGGCAGGCATTCCCTGCAACGGCCATTGGAGTAACTAAATTACCTCCATTTGTTTAAATATACATAGGGATTAAGGAGAGAGCACAGGTAACTTGTTTTTCTTTGGTTTTTAGGATAGCGTTATGCCTATCCCACGCATGCTTAAACTCCTTCACTGTGTTAACCTCTACCACTTCAGCTAGAAGGCTGTTCCATGCGTCCACTACTCTCTCTGTAAAGTAAAACGTCCTGAAGTCTATATTGAAACACCGATCCCACTAAAAGTATATCTATGTACCTACTACGCGTGCAAGACGCTTGCAGTCTAAATAAGAACTTTGTGTTCCTGTATTATGCTTTCTTTTTTATGCAAAGTAGCAAAGAATCTTAAACTTGAATTTCCCGTTACAATTAATTCAAATAATGCAATGCCTGCACTTTATTAGATTAATGGCATATTTATAAGATTTGATCCTGGGCTACAGCTAGATTTATAGAGATCTTAAAAAGACAGTTCATCTCCATCTAATCCGTATGTGCTTGCTTACTTCATTAAATGTTATACTCACAGGGATATATTTCTTATGACACAGTGAAACAAACAAATCATGACAAGTAAAAGCAAAAAAGACATACTAGGTCATAATATTTTATAACAGAAACAAGCAATATATATACGTTTTAAAAATTAGAAATATGTTCAGATTTACTAAATGCTATAGCCTACAATTTTTCCATGGCTCAAACACCAATATTGTCACCAGCTCTAGTAGCGCATTTTGTGTGGATTCTATTAAAAGGGTTATACGCCCTCATTAAAGATGTTTACTTGGTATTTGTATGGAGAGGGTATCTCAGATGTTTGTATTTCTACACTGTATTAAGGCAGTTCTTGAAATCTCAGATGGCTGATTATCTACAAAGCACTGGAGTCATTCTACAATACTTCCTGGACACTGCTCCCCGCCACCCCTACTGCTAACAGAGAGCCAGAAGAACAGATATGAACAACAACAATAATAGGAATAACATCTATATAAGCAGAACAGCAAACGTAGAGGTGATTGCAATGTGAGAGACAAAGCACTTACTTACCTGGTTAGTTACATCAGGCATAGTCATCTGAATCCAGACATTGTTCATACTGTGTAACAATGTCAGGTTTTGCTTTGCAGGCTCCAGATGAGCCTGAATTTGGTCCATATTTCAGGCGGACTGAACGCTGTTGCACAGCTGAAATGTGGACCTGAATTTTAAAAATCTGCACTTTTTGCCCCCTTGCAACACCAGCAGCCAGCAAATAGTTTAAACAATACTTGGCAATGCGAGGCTTTAACTATGTAGAGGCTGGCCAGCGCTTTCCTAGCCAGCTGCCATATTAAATTGTTTAAAAAAACCTATGGTGTGGCAAAATAACTTACTATAAGGGAGGATTTTCACCATTCCTGTCAAGTAACTGTAATATAACAGGGGGGCTCCCATGCCCCTTTCCTTGGATATCAGGTGCGGCACTTTATTATTATTATTATTATTGCGATTTATATAGCGCCAACAGATTCCGTAGCGCTTTACAATATTATTAGGGAGGGGATTTGACTATAAATAGGACAATTACAAGAAAGCTTACTGAAACGAAGGGTTGAAGAGGGCCCTGCTCAAACAAGCTTACAGTCTATAGGAGGTGGGGTATAAAACACATTAGGACAGGGAAAGGAAGTCAAATTAGGTGGGAGTGGAGCAGAGCTGGAGGAGAGTTTAGAGTGCTGCCCTTTAGGAGAGAGCAAGAGGCAGGTATCAGAGTTAGAGGTTAGTCTGGGAGGCCATAGGCTTTCCTAAAGAAATGAGTTTTAAGGCACGTCTTAAATGATTGAAGACTAGGGGAGAGTCTGATGGCGGTAGGCAGGCTATTCCATAGGACGGGAGCCGCCCGCGAAAAAAATTCCTGCAAGTGCTAGTTGGCCGTATGGGTACGAGGGGCGGACAGAAGGTGGTCACGGGCAGAGCGGAGGGACCGAGAAGGGGCATACCTATGGATCTGTGAGGAGATATAAGAGGGGCTAAGATTATTCAGTGCTTTATAGGTATGGGTTAGCACTTTCAATTGACTCCTATAGGATACAGGAAGCCAATGTAAGGACTGACAGAGGGGTGAGGTGTGAGAGGACCGACTAGAGAGGAAAATCAGTCTTGCGGTAGCATTCATTACAGACTGTAGCGGGGCAATACGGCTACTGGGAAGACCAATTAGGAGAGAATAGTCCATGCGAGAGATTACCAGAGCATGGACGAGCTCTTTAGTAGCATCTTGTGTAAGAAAGGGGCGGATGCGGGCGATGTTTTTGAGGTGGAATTGGCATGATTTGACAACAGACCGGATGTGAGGCTCAAAGGTGAGGCCAGAATCAAAAATAACACCAAGACAACGTGCTTGTAAGGATGGGCTGATATGGGTACCACCAATCGGAAGGGAGAGCGAGATAGGAGGATTAATATTAGGAGGAGGAAAGACAAGAAGTTCTGTTTTGGAAAGATTCAGTTTCAGAAAGCGGGAGGACATCCAATCAGAGACAGAAGAAAGGAAAGAGGTGACACATTGCAGGACATCAGGGGAGAGGTCTGGGGAGAAGAGATCTATCTGGGTGTCATCAGCATACAGGTGGTATTTGAATCCAAAAAAGGTAATACGCTTGCCAAGAGAGGCAGTGTAAATTAAACCTTGTTGGGTGGACAGATCACTGTCCTCCCCCGACACCCAGCAGAGGCCAGTGAGTAGGTGGTGTTAAGGTAAACAAATGTGGAGACATCTTTATGTCCCCCCCCCCCTACTCAGAGGGTGAAGCATCTTATTAAACGGGTGAGTCCCCAACCATATGCGGTGGGTAAGAGCTATTATAAATGGTGAGGGGCCTAATGTCTCCACCCAAGGCCCAACCTATAGTAGGCATGTGAGGGTTCTAATTATAATATAGAAGAGATGGACATGCCATTGTCCATCACCCCAAATTTGTGCCATTGCCTATCTAGATGGCTAAGGGTTCCCAAGTCTGAGCCCTCCAAAATAAGGGCAAATTAAAGTCCATCATAATGCAATACAACTATTGGAAAAATTGTGACAACACAAAATGCATAAAAAATACATCCATCTTTGCCGTGCAAGGGATCTGTGCAGAATGAGCTTCAAGGCTCTCTGACAAGCAAGTCTTACTTCTCTCAAGACTTGCCATGGGAATATTATTCATATTTTCATCATGTTAGGTCCTGTGATAGCCTTAACAATGGCAATAATTCTAGAAGCTGTCATGATATCCTGAAAGGGTTAATTCTGGTAAAAATAAAAAAAAGTATCCGTGAAAGAGGAGACTTATTTACCTAAATCTCTTTCTTGTAGGAGCTACCATAAACTGCTGATGTGGCAATCCTGTCTTAACTGTAAAACAAGGCTATATAATTCTAAAATGAAGGGATTTGCAGAGTTGAAAGGATTCCATACTGAAAAATGAGTATGTCATAAAGATAGAATCTTTATTAAATACTTATATCGACTGTCAACCCAGTCAAGAGATATACTGAGATAAAGTACGAACTATTACGCCTGACACTTCTAGACACTGGGCACAGCTATTGGTGTCTAGAATTGTCAAACTCCCAGCCAATCAGAGAATTGGCTTCATCTATGAAGGATCCCGCTGTGTCAGCAGTGACATCAGCTCAGCTGAAGAAAACCCACCAGTTGAAGATGGCGGTACCCGCAGGGGCCGGTTCAGATAAGTAAATCTCATCTTTGCCCAGGGCCGGCGGGTCCATAAGGCGGCACAGGCGGCCACCTTAGGGCGCAGTGGCCCAGGGGCACAAATGTGGGGATCTATCTTTTAGCCACCCTGTGTACATACACCGAAATACATACACAGACAGACAGACATAGTCTGTAAAACTGTCTGTGTATGAATGTCTCTGTATGACTGTCTGCGTATGTATGTCTCCGTATCACTGTGTATGTATGTCTCTATATGCCTATCTCTGTCTCTTTATGTCTGTGTCTGTATTTCTCTGTGTGTCTGTGTCTGTATGAATGTATTTCTGGGTTTGTATAACAGTGTACCTGTATGTGTAGATTGTATGACCGTGTTTGTTTGATTGTGTGCTTGTATGGTTGTGTGTCTGCATGTTTGTGTATTTGTGCATATGTGTATTTTTGCCTGTATCTACGTCTATATGGTAGAAAGAGAGATAGATAGATAGATAGATAGGGGGGGAGAAAGAGAGATAGGGGCTAGGGGGAAGTAAGAGACACAAAGGGTCTGAGGGGAAGTAGGAAATACATAAGAGGGGTTGTAAGAGACACACTAAAGGGGGGTGTAAGGCACAAAGGGGTAAGACATTCAAGAGAGGGGATATGAAACACTAATGGGGTAAGAAATTCAAAAGGGGGGCTAGGTGGCTACGAGACACACAGGTAAAGATGCATTTTTTTTAGGGGGTGGGGGAGGGTGGCAAAATGCATCTTTGCCTGTGTAGTACAAAAATCCTTGCACCGGCCCTGCCTTTGCCTGCTACCAACCGGCCACTGGACCCCCAGCATTGATATCACCTTCAGGGGTCTTTGCAAATTCTGCAAAATCTCCAGACAGTAACAGTGCCGCTTTAATAAAATACGTTTTAAAAAAAAGAAGCTTCAATGGTGACATTTGACAATTGTGTAATAAAAATGGTTTCATAAACACACACAATGCTCTTAAGAAAACAAGATATATATATAATGTGTGGGCACATCACAGAAAGAAAAAAAAAAAAAGATTGCTGAGAAAAGTGAAAATATGCTGCACAGGTGAGAAAGAACGATTATGTCAAAAATGGGTTTCTAGAAATAGACTTTGTTGCTTTTGGAACCAAGAATGCCAAAATAATATTTTAAGTCCAGCTGCATTTCAGAACATCATTGCACAAAGCTGCACAATAGTTTTTTTCTTTTTTTAGTAAAACTGGAAAGAAGAAAAATACAGCATAAGGAACGAATTCAAATAAATTGTGTTGATGTCCAAGTGTGCCTCGAGTGTCGTTTTAAACGACCACTGAAGACACCCACACCACTTCATCTCAATGAAGTGGTCTGGGTGTAGTGACCCTTTAGTTTTCACCCTGCACTGTAAACACTGCACTTTTATAGAAATCTAATGTTTCCATTGCACAGTTAAGCACATCTCTAGTTGTTGTTTACCTGACAGCTACTAGAGGAGCTTCCCCTGTGAAAACCGAGTCAAACATGGTTCTCAATCAAATGCTGCTCATAGAGAGCACTTGCAGTGCGGTGTTTTGCAGCACATGCACACTAGCCTCCCAATGCTTTCCTGTGAAGCTAAATGATCTCAGCCAGGGAGGTAGAGGGGCCTTGGTTAGACCAGTTTGGCAAGGGAGTAAAGTTAATTAAAATTTACCTATAAACCCTCAAGTGGGGAAGGCACCAAAATAGTTAGATTAAAGCTATAGCATAAGGAATGTAAGTTTGAATGCCTAACATTATAATGTTCCTTTAACCCCTTAAGGACACATGACGTGTGACATGTCATGATTCCCTTTTATTCCAGACGTTTGGTCCTTAAGGGGTTAAGCAGCCATCAGAACACTTCTCGAAGATCAGTTTTCATTGATAGCCAGGGCCGGCGCCACCTGTAAGGCGAACTAGGCAGGCGCCTAGGGCGCAACTTACCAGGGGGCGCCGGATCCCTGTGCCCGGTGTGACTCCTCATGCTGCGCCGCCTGAGCGCTTTAACAAGCCTCAGGCGGCACAGCACTGCTGTGTGAGGGCGGCCGGGTTTGAGTGACCGGCAGGAGGGAAGCGCAGAGCGCTCCCTCCTGCCGGTCTCTCCATGTAGCGTGGCCGGCGGCGCGGAACGCGGGACAGGAACCTCTGTTTCCTGTACCCGGCCGCCGGCGGAATGACAGGAAACAGAGGTTCCTGTTCCGCGCCGCCCGGCCACGCTACATGGGCAGAGGGGAGGGTAAGGACCACTTTGGGAGGGAGGCGGGGGGGGGGGTAAGGACCACTTTGGGGGGGGGGATTGTAAGGACTACTTTGGGAGGGAGGGGGGGATTGTAAGGACCACTTTGGGAGGGAGGGGGGATTGTAAGGACCACTTTGGGAGGGAGGGGGGGTAAGGACCACTTTGGGAGGGAGGGGGGGTAAGGACCACTTTGGGAGGGGGGGTAAGGACCACCATGGGAGGGGGGGTAAGGACCACCATGGGAGGGGGGGGTAAGGACCACTATGGGAGGGAAGGAGGGGGTAAGGACCACCATGGGAGGGAGGGGGGGTAAGGACCACTTTGGGAGGGGGGGTAAGGACCACTTTGGGAGGGAGGGGGGGTAAGGACCACTTTGGGAGGGAGGGGGGGTAAGGACCACTTTGGGAGGGGGGGGTAAGGACCACCATGGGAGGGGGGGTAAGGACCACTATGGGAGGGAAGGAGGGGGTAAGGACCACCATGGGAGGGAGGGGGGGTAAGGACCACTATGGGAGGGAGGGGGGGTAAGGACCACTATGGGAGGGAGGGGGGGTAAGGACCACCATGGGAGGGAGGGGGGTAAGGACCACTAGGGGAGGGAGGGGGGTAAGGACCACTATGGGAGGGAGGGGGGGGGTAAGGACCACTAGGGGAGGGAGGGGGGAGATAAGGACCACTAGGGGAGGGAGGGGGGATAAGGACCACTAGGGGAGGGAAGGGGTGGATAAGGACCACTAGGGGAGGGAGGGGGGATAAGGACCACTAGGGGAGGGAGGGGGGGATAAGGACCACTAGGGGAGGGAGGGGGGATAAGGACCACTAGGGGAGGGAGGGGGGATAAGGACCACTAGGGGAGGGAGGGGGGGTAAGGACCACTTTGGGAGGGAGGGGGGGGGTAAGGACCACCATGGGAGGGAGGGGGGTAAGGACCACTTTGGGGGGGGGGATAAGGACCACTAGGGGAGGGAGGGAGAGGGGGGGATAAGGACCACTAGGGGAGGGAGGGGGGGATAAGGACCACTAGGAGGGAAAGGGGGGGTTAAGGACCAGGGGGGTAAGGACCACTGGGGGAGGGGAGGCTAAGGACCACTAGGAGAGGGGGGAGCAAGGACCACTAGGGGAGGGGAGGGTAAGGACCACTAGGGGAGGGGAGGGGGAAGTAAGGACCACTAGGGGAGGGGAGGGTAAGGACCACTTGGGGAGGCCTGAGTCAGGACCACTGGGGGAGGGGGGTGAAGGAACACAGGGGGAACAGGGGTGGGGAGGTAAGGACCACTGAGGGAGGAGGAGGGGAGGTCCACTAGGGGTTTGGGAGAGGGAGGACCACTAAGGGGGGGAAGGACCATCAAAGGGGTGTAAGGAGGGAGGACTACTAAGGAGAGGGGAGGAGGGTAAGGACCACTAAGGGGGGGGAGATTACCACTAAGGGGGTGGGGGGAGTAGGGGAAGGTCTGCTAAGGGGTTTGGGAGAGGGAGGACCACTAAGGGGGGAGTGAGAAGACCACCAAGGGGGGACTGCAGGGGGACAGGGGGCCAAGGGAGAGCACTAAGTGACAGAAGGGGAGAACACGGAGGGACAGAAGGGAGGGGGAAACCAATAATTGACCGGAGGGGAGAGCACTATGAATTTTTTTTTTTTTTAAATAAAGAGCTGTTCCCCTCTCAGTCCCTATCCTACCCCACAAACCCTCTCTTTTACACTACACACATACACAATGCACCCCCCCCCCACACACACACACAGAAACATACAATGCATTCCTACTCACACACAGACACACCCGAAAACACACAATGCATCCCTTACGTTCTCTTACATAATTAATGCCCCCCTTACAGACACACACTGCATTCAATTACATACACAGAAACAAACCTCACACACACACACACACACACACACACACACACACAGAAACATACAATGCATTCCTTACACGCAAACACACACTACATCCCCTATAAACACACTACATCCCTTACACAAATTGCACACATAAAACATCCCCAACTCATGGATGGGCCATGTAGGTGGATTTATGGGTGAGCATTGTAGGCGTATGCCCCCTGGGGGCCCAGACCTTGAGCTGTGTAAGGGGGCCTAAAAAAATGGAGCTGCTTCCTGTTTGTTAATTGTTGTGAGCACTGTTAAAAACAGTCTCCAGAGAGCCTCTTCTACACCAGACCTGTGGAGCCAGACTGAGCCCATCATCAGCCCCTTGTCCTCATCTGGTGGTAAGTAGGCAATCCAATATATTATTAGTGGCACTAATCTCTAATTTACTTCACATTAAATGGATACTATAGTCACCAGAAGCACTACGGCATAATGTAGTGGTTCTGGTGTCTATAGCCTGTGCCTGTAGGCTTTTTAATGTAAACACACTGTCTTTTCAGATAAAAAACCCTTTGTGAAGACTGGCGTTGGCCCATATGGCAGAGTATATGGGCGGGGCATTGTGATGTGACATGGTGGGCAGGACATATGGGGGGGGGGGGGGGGCGGCAAAATTTTTTTTGCCTAGGGCGGCAAAAATCCTTGCACCGGCCCTGTTGATAGCCCATTGCTATCTGGCACAAAGAAGGAAAAGTGTAGTCAAAGGAATCTTCATTCTTCTTTCTGCCACCAGAATATAACTGACGAGATCCAATTAAACTTTCCATAGGCATACCATTCCCCTAAATTATAAGTTGCTGTGATGGGATCTCTAAGGTGCGAGTACTCAATAAAATGTTTAAAACCATTTATATGTCGACACAACAGAATGTGATACATTATTGATACATAATATTATATAACTGTTACTGTTATATTACACATAAATTTGGCAGACAGGGCTTAAAATGTCAAATCCAATGCTATTAGACCCGCTTAAGTTTCTTGACACAGCAAGCAGGAAGGTCCATGGCACACTCACCAGGGGTAAATTTATAATCACCAAGCCTGAATTTTCACCCTGCAGTCGCTAGTAAGTGAGTGAAAATTTTGAGCCCTGTTGTAATCATATCTTGGAACCTTGGAACATGCATTTCTTAGATTGTAAGTTGAGCAGGATCTTTAGCACCATCTGTTCTGCGTCTAACATGTCTTGTTGCAATTATGTGTTGGTAAGTCCACTTATTGTACAGCGCAGCAGAATTTATTGGCACTTTATTAAAAAAATTGTATTTAAGGTCGGGTGGCGGGGCCTGACTGTGATGGCGACTGGATGTGTTCTGTTAAAGCTCCTAGATATTTTGATGATTTAGTCCAGTTGCCTGTATCTTGGGCTTCTTAGTTCGAGCAGACAGCGTCAACTTGTTCTACTGTACAGACTGACCGGCTCGGGGTTGCTTCCAGCGGCCGTCTGCGGTGAGTCCTGCTGTTCGTGAACGAGGCCTAGCGGGCGTTGTGGAAGAGAGAGGCAGCCGATCTCCCGGGCCGACACCAGATGACTCCTGGAACCAAAGCCCCGCTACTCCCCCCCCCCCTCTGGACCGGCAGGGGTGATCCTGGTCCCCACCCTCAGGGCTCCTTACCTTTGCGGGGGCTTGGGGTACTGCCGAGACTCCAGCTACTTCCTTGTCTGGCGCTCCAAATATGGCAAAGACCGCATGCTTCAGGTTATACATGGGGGAGAAGTCCAATCTACTGATCAAACTGGACCGCCTCTTTGACACAGTTTGGCAAAAGCTGCAGCTCTGGAGCCTCCTGCTTGCTACACAGGATCAGCCAACATACCTACCTGTACAGCCATCTCAGAGACCCGGTAACCGACAAAAGGCTCAGGGAGGAGAGGAGTTTCGCCGTCCAATCATAACAAAGGGCCGGAAATTCGGTTGCACTAATCGGCGCTCAGGGAGGAGAGGGCCGATCAGGAGAAAGGGCGCGAAACCCTGTTTCAAAGGGCACTACTTCTCCAAATGGTTGCCTGCGCCCCGCAGCAACCAATCAACGCTCACTTTACTGACCCATCAGGAGAATTCAAACCCAGTTTGAATGAGCGCTCCTTCTCCCAATGGTCGTCACGGACTTTCAGGCGGCCAGCAGGACCTCTGTGTCAGTGTAGCTGACTCACAGTTCGAGGGATTCCGCAGGGGCTCACGCCTCTCTCCGGGGCTACCTCCACTTAGGTAGCACCGGATAGGGCGCTCCTTGGGGAGCTCAGAGCCTAGCCTCACAGCTCCTGGGTAGGGGAGTAGTGGTTACAGCTCCGTTAGGAGGAGATAGGGTGATCCGAACCGCCAGTACCCCAACAGTGTCCCCACCAACCTCAGGGACCCATTCGTAGAGTCCCTGTGTGAAGACCCTGCAAGGGAAGCTATCCTTTTGGGATATGAATGCTCCCCCTGGGTGGTGTTCGCCTATACAAAATGGCAGCCAGGGAAGCACTCATTAATTACTTCCCTTGCGGTTTCACACTTATGTTGCAGGTGCGAACGTTCTGATGGATTGGTGTGAACATTCTAATGGGGTTCCCTGGGTGGTTCGCATTCGGGAGACGAAGGGTTCCGTTTGCATGAGCACTCCCGAACGGTCAACAAGGCAAAATACACGAAATACAATGGGAAACGTACAATACACAGGGGAAAATACACGAATGAGCAGTGGGCATGGTACTCAGTGACGGCGGCCCGCCACACATACTTTGCTTGTTTTTCTTAAAATCATTTACACATGCATTGTTTTTCTGTTTCATTATTAATATTAAAAGTGCAGTTCTAATCTTGATATCTCACATGACAACGTTGTTATTTCTCTTGTCACATATCGTGTGAAATATCTCTGTGAAAATGCTTGTTAAACTGTGCACAGCAAAAATAAAGATTGCAAAAAGAAATAGTATTTAAGGTCATTTTGATTGCATTGGTAAATAAAATAATTCTGCAACTTAGACTATACCCTTTTTATACATAATAAACGTGGATAAATGTAACTGTCTCTGACATTATTAGGGCACCCGAAAAAAAATCTTTACATACTTTATTGTTATTTTAGAAGTCCTTTTTTTTTTTTTTTTTTAAACCATTAGCATTAGATCACGTCAGCAATGACTGCAGGCAGGGACCGAGTTTACTTATTCCTAGTACTACAATTTCCCCTCTTAGAGATCCCAAAGGGAAAAGTCACAAATAAGTAATAGATGCAAATAGAGCACCATATGATTTACAGCGGGTGTAACTATTCAAAGCAGTACCTGTTAAAAATCGTGACCCTTAGATTTGCTGATGCAAGCAAATATCAGTGAAATCTATTGCACAGAGCGCAGAAAGCAATATGTCAGATGGAAAGAAACATTTGAGTGTGTATTTCCAGGCATCCAAAAGAATTTCTTCACGTTAAAATAATTATTTATGCTCATAGAATATATAAACCAACAAAGCTCCATTAGCTCATTCCTTAATCCTGCTCTGCCAACAGTTAATTGTTTTTTTTTAAAAAAAGTTAAAGAAGAAAAAGTGTTGAACGAGACACTAATTGACAGAAATGAGTCAGGATAGAGCATTGAGAAAGATTGCAGAGG
The DNA here is from genome assembly GCF_036172605.1 of Pelobates fuscus. Taxonomy (NCBI): domain Eukaryota; kingdom Metazoa; phylum Chordata; class Amphibia; order Anura; family Pelobatidae; genus Pelobates; species Pelobates fuscus. Next base: position 318,930,505 of record NC_086320.1, on the reverse strand, counting down.
GACATTTGTTATTTATAAACCCTAAAACAGTTTTTTTAAAATCCTGTGTATTAGTTAAAAAAAAAAGACTATAATTAATATATGTTAGATTTCTGATAAATGTAAAGAACAATTATTAATGACAGGAAATAAACTGGTCACAAATGAGACTATAAATAACAGATGCTTTCAGATGTTGGATCAACAGGTCCAGCACACATACCACCATCACTACAATGTCTATATCTGTTCATTGACTACATCCTTTAACCCCTTCAGGACGGAGTCAATAGTACATGTTCTGATCAAAACAAAATGTAAACAAAAAATGGAATTTGCGCTATATGTCTGTAATGTCTGACCGTAATTCACCTCTTTCATATTAAGTGTACCCACACTTATTATATATAATTGTATTCAGGAGAAACAGGGCTTTCATTTCTCATGAACTAATCATATATGAAATGTGAGAAAACCCACCGAGAGTTCGGGGTTTTCTCTGAGCATTCGTCTGTTTGGTTTATTCGTTTAGTTTATGCCACATTGGTTCGGTAGATTGAAGTCAATGAGCCAGGAGGGTGGTCGGTGTTCGGTAGTTTCAGAGGAGCCCGTCAATTAAGCGCTCTCTCAGGGTGGCCGCCATTCGTACATACGAATGCCACGTGGCGGAGAAAACGACGGCCATCTTGTTTGTTCGGGACAAAGGCAGCGGGACTTTGTCGTCGAGTGTCTGGAACTAAAATCGGACACTCGACTTCCGGATCACCGGTCTCAAACATACGAACGATGGAACTGTATTTCCCGAACAGCTAGTAGAGCGCTTTTCGGTACTTTGATGTATTCATATGAGGGCAACAATCGCTCCTATGAGCCAGGAGGCTCCGTTCGTGATTATGGAGTTATTTTACATTTTCAGAATTGACCGACCGCACACGCTGAATTCGTGAAACTATTTTGGGCAAGAGCTTCGTGTGCTGTCGGTAACTTAAGACTTCCACACTTTTTAAAAAAACCTGAACCGATCTGGGTGAAATTTGAATATGTTCTTCCCGCAGATGCGCCTGTTCTGAGTTTTGGAGAAAATGTGTCCAATTCGCCTGGAGATAATTGGGTTATTCCTTAACTTATCTCATTATCTCACAGGCGGAGACAGGGAGTGTTGAAGTGTACCTGTACCTTATGATTGGCTATTTGGTTTGTGTACTGTGGGAGGTCCTCCTGCAAGGGGACCTCCATAAAAGCCTGTGTGGTCTCAATAAACATCAGTCTTGTTACACCCTTCATCATGTTTCGGCTGGTGTTTTGGTACTTGATTACTACTTGGGGAAAGCTGTACTAGAGGATTTTGTTTCTTTGGACTTTAACTACCGACCAGAAGAACCGAGCTATAATCACTCTGGCTCTCGGCCGTTCGGCTCAAATCATACGAACCCATAGCTACCAGGGTTCGTTACATGAAAAATAATTTATTACGAATAAAATTTTAAAAAAGTAAGAAATTAAGATTTAAAAAAAAAAATGTACTTCCGCCTAACATTTTAGCTGTTAATGTCATAGTACTGTTAGCTATTACTGCAATAAAATGCACATATTTGTTTTCAGCAAAGTCTCACGAGTACAACAGTACCCCCCTTTAACGGGTTTTACAGTGTTTTGGAAAGTTACACGGTCAAATATAGCACATTCCATTTTTCCATTTGCCAGATTAGTAATGTTACCTTTAAAACCGTGTGGTAGCTCAGGAATGAGAATTACCCCCATGATGGCACACTGTTTGCAAAAGTAGACAACCCAAGGTATTGCAAGCGGGGTATGTCCAGTCTTTTTTAGTAGCCATTTAGTCACAAACACTGGACAAAGTTAGCGTTCATATTTGGTTTTGTGAAAAAAGAAAAAAACTAATATTTGGCCAGTGTTTGTGACTAAGTGGCTACTAAAAAAGACTGGACATACCCCACTTGCAATTCCTTGGGTTCCCTACTTTTGCAAATGGTATGACATCATCGGGATAATTCTCATTCCTGGGCTACCATACGGTCTCAAAGGCAACATTACCAAACTGGCAAATTTCAATGTAAAAAATAAAATGAAAGCCTTATATTTAACTCTCTAACTTTCCAAAACACCATAAAACCTGTACATGGGGGTACTGTTATACTTGGGAGACATCACTGAACACAAACATTAGTGTTTCAAAATAGTAAAACGTATTACAACAATAATATCGTCAGTAAAAGTGCCGTTTATGTGTGAAAAATGCAAAGAGCGTCACTTTTACTAAAAATATCATCGTTGGAATACAATTTACCATTTTGAAACACTAATATTTGTGTTCAACGAAGTCTCCCGAGTAAAACAGTACCCCCCATGTACAGGTTCTATGGTGTCTTGGAAAGATACAGGGTTAAACATAGTGCTTGTGAATTAAATTCTCTGCACTTTCTGCCCGAGTTGTCAGGCATGTCAATTAAATTTTAATTAATAAAATCGCATAATTATGCTAAAAGATTACTTAAATATACACCTAGAATTTTAATATATATTTCTTATATACAGTTGCAAGAAAAAGTATGTGAACCTTTTGGAATGATATGGATTTCTGCACAAATTGGTCATAAAATGTGATCTGATCATCTAAGTCCCAACAATAGACAATCACAGTCTGCTTAAACTAATAACACACAAAGAATGAAATGTTGCCATGTTTTTATTGAACACACCATGTAAATATTCACAGTGCAGGTGGAAAAAGTATGTGAACCCTTGGATTTAATAACTGGTTGAACCTCCTTTGGCAGCAATAACTTCAACCAAACGTTTCCTGTAGTTGCAGATCAGACGTGCACAACAGTCAGGAGTAATTCTTGACCATTCCTCTTTACAGAACTGTTTCAGTTCAGCAATATTCTTGGGATGTCTGGTGTGAATCGCTTTCTTGAAGTTATGCCACAGCATCTCAATCGGGTTGAGGTCAGGACTCTGACTGGACCACTTCAGAAGGCGTATTTTCTTCTGTTTAAGCCATTCTGTTGTTGATTTACTTCTATGCTTTGGGTCATTGTCCTGTTGCAACACCCATCTTCTGTTGAGCTTCAGCTGGTAGACAGATGGCCTTAAGTTCTCCTGCAAAATGTCTTGATAAACTTGGGAATTAATTTTTCCTTCGATGATAGCAATCCATCCAGGCCCTGACGCAGCAAAGCAGCCCCAAACCATGATGCCCCCACCACCATACTTCACAGTTGGGATGAGGTTTTGATGTTGGTGTGCTGTGCCTCTTTTTCGCCACACATAGTGTTGTGTGTTTCTTCCAAACAACTCAACTTTGGTTTCATCTGTCCAAAGAATATTTTGCCAGTACTGCTGTGGAACATCCAGGTGCTCATGTGCAAACTGTAAACGTGCAGCAATGTTTTGTTTGGACAGCAGTGGCTTCCTCTGTGGTATCCTCCCATGAAATCCATTCTTGTTTAGTGTTTTACATATTGTAGATTCGCTAACAGGGATGTTAGCATTTGCCAGTGACTTTTGTAAGTCTTTAGCTGACACTCTAGGATTCTTCTTCACCTCATTGAGCAGTCTGCGCTGTGCTATGCAGTCATCTTTACAGGACGGCCACTCCTAGGGAGAGTAGCAGCAGTGCTGAACTTTCTCCATTTATAGACAATTTGTCTTACCGTGGACTGATGAACAGCAAGGCTTTTGGGGATACTTTTATAACCCTTTCCAGCTTTATGCAAGTCAACAATTCTTAATCTTGGTCTTCTGAGAGCTCTTTTGTGCGAGGCATCATTCACATCAGGCAATGCTTCTTGTGAAAAGCAAACCCAGAACTGGTGTGTGTTTTTTATAGGGCAGGGCAGCTGTAACCAACACCTCCAATCTCATCTCATTGATTGGACTCCAGTTGGCTGACATCTCACTCAAATTAGCTCTTGGAGATGTCATTAGTCTAGGGGTTCACATACTTGTTCCACCTGCACTGTGAATGTTTACATGGTGTGTTCAATAAAAACATGGCAACATTTCATTCTTTGTGTGTTATTAGTTTAAGCAGACTGTGATTGCCTATTGTTGTGACTTAGATGATGATCAGACCACATTTTATGACCAATTTGTGCAGAAATCCATATCATTCCAAAGGATTCACATACTTTTTCTTGCAACTGTATGTATTTAAATTCTATGTGTATACTTATGTAATCATTAATGTAATTATATATTTATATATATGTATATATTTGCGGTCATTTGTATTTTATATATAGATATATATATATATATATAGAATGTCATTCTAAGTGTATTTTGTTGCCAATATATATATATTAATAACAAACTACAGTTAGAATGAAATTACATATGTATATATAATTTATTTTAATTTTTTTAAATATTTTATTTATTTATATTATGTATTTATTATTGTTGTTATACCTATGTATATCTAAATCTAAAATATATATATATGTATATATATATATATATTATATTTATATATGTAACTTTATTCTAAGTGTATTTTAATACTAATGTATGTACTTATATTAATATTAAAATACACTATGTATGATGTTACATATATATATGATGTATATAAATGATATATATATATATATATTTTATATATATATATATATATATATATATATATATGTGTGTGTGTGTGTGTGTGTGTGTGTGTGTGTACATTTAAACTTATTTTAAACATGTTTAATTTTTTTTTATATACTTCCCACCAGCAGGGGGACTGTCTGACAGTCCAGACAGTCCCCCTGCTGGCAGATCCACAGCCAGCTAGGCCATGTGATCGCTCTTTGAGAACGATCACATGGCCCCTGGGGGCCTGATTTGCCGGGGGAGGGCTGCCAAAGAGAAGAATCCCAAAACTTCTGTGATTTATTTATATGGTTTTGAGCATATTGAAGCAGCCTTTTCTTGTGGTATTGTGTCAGTAGTGGTGTACATCTTCTGGCATGGTAACCTTCTCCTTTTAGTACGCACCTCAGGGCCTGTTGCCTCCAAGTCTTGCTGCAAGTCTTTTGTTTTGGTTTTTCACAACCTGCCTTCTCAGAAATCTGGTTGCAGCCATTGATAGCTACCTTTTTCTGTTCGGTCCAGGTAGTGTAACCACTGTTCCTTCAACTTTGAACTTGCGAAATATGTTTACATTGGTGTCTGTAGGAACATTCAGTGCTTTTGGTATCTTGTTGTATCCTGTTTCTTGTTTGTGAAGGGTGATGATCACTTTTCTTAACTTTGTGGACCATTCTTTTGACCTAGCCATATTTCTAACATACTGTCAAACGTGATACTCAACAACCCCTACCAGTTCAGATATTTCAAGTGTTCCACTCAAGTACTCCTGTTGCAACTAAACAAGCTCTTAATTAGTTGCAGCAGGTGTGCTTGGCAACAGTTGTGAGGGATTCTATTCAGGGGATTGAATAGTTTTGAGATTGGAGAAGTCATTTAAAATCTGCCCCAAGCCTAAAGTCCTTTAAGAGATCCCTGTCTACGTACCTCAAAACAGAATGCACGTGTTATGGTTGATTATATATTTCCTACCTGTTTTATGTAAAATTGTGTATATATTGTGTATTGATATTGTTTTTGTATTTTATTGTACCCTAATGTATCAATGCAATGTTTTGTGGACCTAGGACATACTTGAAAACAAGAGAAATCTCAATGTATCTTTCCCGGTAAAATATTTTATAAATAAATAATTATAGGTTGCATTTTAAGTTAAATATGGGGAAATCACTTGAAGCATCTGTTGTGTTGAGCTATTTCAATTCTTTTAGTTTGATTTGTTCATTGCAAACAGCTGAAATTATGTAAATGTTGAAAAGAAACATGATTTTCAATGGTGGTTAAATAATTCCGACCACGGGGAGGAGTATCAGCAGGAGAGGACTAGGGCTTATCATCATTGCCAGTACTAAGAAGATTGTGGCACATAGGAAAAAAATGCGTCACTGGGATGAAACAAAAAAATAAATAAATGTGAAAAGTGGGGGCAAGATGGATATTAAACTGATTGGAGGCATAATAAGGACTAGGATAGTCAGGTGAGTGGGATAAGAGGGTGATAGGTGAGTAGGGTGTAGAAGGACTACTATAACATTGCTGTATGGAGAGATCATATACTCAGTAACTAGATGCCAATACTCAACAGCACTCCCTCAAATGCCCAGTAAATTCAAATATAATACAAAAAGAGATTGCACACTAGGCTACTCCTAAATGACACACACCAATGCTTTATTAAACCAAAAATAGGTCATAACACACACACAAAGCAAAAAATCAAATGGAGCATCAAATCAAATTTGAAGTGACAATAACAAGGCAATTTTTTTTAATTTTTTTTTTAAACAGTGGTACTAACCACAACTTACTCAAGCCTATCCTGGCAGAAACACGAGCCCCTAATACTCCCAACGTTTCGGCACCTCCTGGCTGCCTTTCTCGAGGGCGTTTAAAAGGCAGCCGGGAGGTTTCTGCCAGGATAGGCTTGAGTAAGTTGTGTTTAGTACCACTGTTTTAAAAAAAAAAAAAAATTGCCTTGTTATTGTCACTTCAAATTTGATTTGATGCTCCATTTGATTATTTGCTTTGTGTGTGTTATGACCTATTATTGGTTTAATAAAGCATTGATGTGTGTCATTTAGGAGTAGCCTAGTGTGCAGTCTCTTTTTGCATTATAATAGGGTGCAGAAGGACACACTGTGGTAGAAAAACACTTAAAAATGGGGGACTGGGCAGGCAATTTGTCCCTGTATGCCAAATATCTTCGGTATTAACTGCATGCAGATAGTGTTTTCTAGAAATCTTTAGCACAGAGAAGAAAATAACTTAATCCATCTGGCCCCGTCTAGATTGCACAACATGAACAATATGTATTCTGACCGGTGTTGGAGGGATTGTGGGGGTGTGGGCAATATGGCCCATATATGGTGGTTCTGTCCTAAATTAACTAAATATTGGAAATTGATTCACGACCTAATTATTAAAGTGGACAGAACCATTAGCATTTTAACCTCGGAAATAGCCTTATTTAAAAAACTCCCGGAGTCCATTAATAAAACAGACAAAATAATCATAGGTCACATTTTAATCGCTGCTACATCCTGTTTACCTAGACATTGGAAGTCCCAAGATGTGCCATCTCTCAGGGAAGTTTTTAATTTGATTCTAGAAAACAAGGCACACGAATTATCACATAGAGCTAATATGCGTGGTTTCCCAATATTAAAATACAATTGGGATAAGTGGGAAGAAAAAATCAAAACTGCATATGGTCTTTGACATATTTATTATTAAAGTGCATTGATGTAAAAACATGTTATTTTTATTTTTGCCATATACACTGTCATGCCTATTGTAATACTGGATGGTTACTCTTTTCCATTTCCAAGTTTCCCTTCCCTTCCTACCCCCAATACAATGTTTATATTCTTGTTGTTATACAAATATGTAAAACTTTAATAAAAATTATTTGAAAATAACTTAATCCATGGCTTCTTTCTCTAAAAGTTGTAATGTTGTTTCAAACAAGTGTGCATTGCCATGGCAACAGTCTAGTTCCATTTTCACAAGGTGCTATGGAAATGTTGCAGTATATCTCATTTTTAGAAGGCAACAGACTTCTGGCACGAATGACCCATAAATATGTGTATTCTGGCCCATACAATAAACATTAAAAATGTCTTATTTTGTTGTGTGCTTTATTTAACTTTTTATCTGTTGTATATCGGCAAGTAAAAAGTGAATTGTCAGAAATGTAAAAGGGCATGATATAATATTGTGTATGACAAGGAAGGAAGCATAAAATATAAAATCGGATTCACAAATGCTGCAGGCTATATCTATGGCAGCTGGACTAATATTTAGGAGAACTGTAAACCACCCTTCTGAACCACTCCCACACTAAGAATGCCCTGCATAAAATATTTTACATCATATGTGATATGTGATTAGTCTTGGAATGGTATAACAAAAGCCTAATTTTAACACAAAAGTCTAATTTTTCTCCTCCATGAACCTACAAATAAGAAAATTTACAACATGCTTTTAAAAGAATACTCTGGAATGACCCATCCGCTTCTACAAATACTGGCATCTAGCATTTTTCTATATAGTGCCAACAGTACACGAAGCACTTGACAGCAGTACTTAGTTATAACGAACGCTAAACTATAGGTTAACTTAAGTTTGCAACAGCACTGCGGTTTACACCCTCTAAAAACCTTCCTGCAGCTTTGGTGTTAAGGACACTGGCCAAGGCTCCTGGTACTGTACTTATCTCTCCCCACAAGCTCAAAAAAGGCACATTATAAGTGCTGAAAACAGGTGCCCCTAGTGACCACGCACTTGTAGGCAGGAGCCTGTGATGGGAAATTTGTCCTTGCTAAAGTCAGCAGAGCCTTAGACTGGGCAGCAATGGGCAGCTGTAATTGTCTGACAGTGTCAGCTGAAAGCTATCAGCCTATCAAAGTGGCCTTTGCTGGTATAGTTCAGTACAGCTTTAAGGAAGCGTTTAATCTCTGCCTTAACTATACCTCCAGTAGGGGCACCGCTGTGTGTGGCCAGGTACACGTATTTAGTGTTAAACTGCTCAATTATCGAGTAATAGCGCCAAAGCTACTATAACTAATCATTGAGATGACATGTTTATAGTGCCTCCAGTTTCCCTTTAAAAATAGCCAAGATTGGCCAATAAATGAGCCACTTTTGGGATGTATATGAATGTTGTGTTACGGGTCTCTGAAAATCTGCTATTCTCTTTACCCATATAATAGATTTTGACACAAATTCAGGAGAAAAAAAAAAGTCTGATTCTTCCATTCTTTCTGTTCGCAGATCTGAAGCACCCGAAGGGCCAGATGAGATGACATTTACGGCTTTCATGTATTTCAATACATTAGGATAGAGCGTGCCTGGATCAAGGGAAAAGGTGATTACAAGACAAACCACTGAGCCTAGTCACTTTACAATTCAATAGACGTTTTCAATTGGAGACTTAAAAAAAAAAATCCTTGAAACATCTTTAAACTGCATGTTGGTTTTGTTTTTAATGTACACAGTATTTACATGTTTCCCTTTTGTCTTTATATGGATTAGTGACTATTACAGTCAGTTATTTGCTAGTGAATGTAATTGTTAACCTTGTAAAGGAAACTTCAGCAAATCCTTAAGATCAAAGGACTTTTGTTTGCATTTACATGTAAAACCCCATACTTCTCACTGTCAAATGGCCCTGAGAACATTCTTAAAATCCCTGTTGTCTGATGATAAAAATCCCCCACAGCTACACATAGGGCTTTAACTGGATACACAAAAATGTATATCTCAACCAAGATCTGCAGAGTTAATTTTCTTAAAGGGATATTTTCGTTTATAAGAAATAATCCTGTTTCTATTTTAATATATATATTGTGTGATAACACAGTATATTGTGTCTCTGTATTGATATCTCTGTATATTGTGAATGGCACATGCTTTCAATCTATGCATTAGCTGCTGTATATGTAAAATTAGATTGTACATGGATAATTAAACATGGAAATATAGAGATTTTGCATAGAAATATTAAGAAAAATATTAAGTAAAAATAGCCATATTGATAAAAAAATTAAAAAACTTAGATTATTGTCCTTAGAGTGCAGAGTATTTTGAGATCGTATTTTATTCGTCTATGCTTGTTCACATAATTATTTGCTGATGATACTCAAAAAGTATACAAAAAGACAGCTTGGGTATAATTACCTTTAATAGCCTCTAACTATGTGTAGTCACTCCTGTTCCCATCCTTGTTGTAAATGTATGATATTTGCAGGTCAAGATTTAAATGTCCAGCACCCTAAGGCAATACATGAAAAAATTCACAATTAAGTAGGCTTCAATTATATTTCAACAATTTCAGTAAAACTATTTAAAAATATTTGGAGAAAGAATCTAAGAATTGCAGAGGAAGGATAATACTGACCGATAATAAAACCATAAATATTGTAGAATTATAAAACCAGCAGTCCCCATCAACTCGAGGTGCTCTAGGTCCATATATCACCCAAAGAAAGTACACACATGGATTGGAAAAGTAAATATGCATACTCTCATTTAGTGACCGTGTTCCTATAACGCGCATGTAATGAAAAATATGGTTTTGCTAATAGGGGACAAAATGTTTTTTAGATACATAAATGAGAAAAGGAAAGTAAAACAAGGATTAGTTAAATTGAAAACAAAAGAAGGTATGTAGAAGAGGATAAAGGTCTAGCTGACTGCCACAATGAATATTTTTGTTCAGTATTTACAGATTAAAATGAAGGAAAGGGACCTCAGTTAGGAAAAAGGACGAATGAGCCACTTGTTACATGTGAGTTTACAGAGGAAGAGGTTCTATTTCAATTGTCAAAAGTAAAGACAAATAAGTCAATGGGACCTGATGGAATACACCCAAAGTTATTAAAAGAGCTTAGTGGTGTACTAGCGAAACCATTAACAGATTTATTTAACAAATCATTGTTAACAGGAGTAGTCCCAGAAGATTGGAAGTTAGCGAATGTTGTGCCCATTCACAAGAAAGGGAGAAGTCAGGCAACTATAGATTTTACTGTAAATTACTTTAACACCCTCATAAGTACACTGTCCCATCAACCAAAACACCTATTTCACACTTTTGATGCTCTTCTTCGCCCTTTTACTCCCCCTCCTTCTACCACCTTGTCCGCCACAAACTTTGCATCTCACTTTACTGAGAAGATCTCTACAATCAGAGAAGAGATCGCTAATTTCTCTCCTTCCCCTACCAATACATCACCCAACCCCACTCCCTCCACCATTCTACACTCATTCGCACCTGCTACAGCAGAAGAGGTTTCTTCTCTTTCCCCTACCATTACATCACCCAACCCCACTCCCTCCACCACTCTACACTCATTCGCACCTGCTACAGCAGAAGAGGTTTCTTCTCTGCTCCGGTCCTCCCGCCCCACGACCTGTTCCCTCGACCCTATTCCTTCATATCTCATCTGCACTATGTCTCCCTCTCTAGCTCTTCCCCTCACTAAAATTTTCAATCTCTCCCTTTCCTCTGGCACATTTCCCTCACCCTTCAAACATGCAACCATATCCTCAAGTCTGAAAAAGCCCAGTCTCGACCCCAACTCCCCATCCAACTACCGCCCTATCTCGCTACTGCCATTTGCCTCCAAGATCCTCGAGAGAGTTGTGTACACCAGACTAACTGACTTTCTCGAAACCGATCCTCGAGAGAGTTGTGTACACCAGACTAACTGACTTTCTCAAAACCAACTCTCTGCTTGAGCCCCTTCAATCTGGATTCCGTGCTGGTCATTCTGTCGAAACAGCTGTGACCAAAGTATCCAATGATCTAATTGCTGCTACATCTCGCGCCCATTACTCTATCCTTATTCTCCTTGATCTCTCTGCTGCCTTTAAAACTGTTGATCATCAACAGCTTCTTCGCATTCTCTGTAATTTTGGTCTACGGGATACTGCTCTCTCCTGGTGCTCCTCCTACCTCTCCCAGCACTCTTTCAGTGTTTCTTTCTCTGACTCTGCCTCCTCCCCCCAACCACTCTCTGTCGGCGTCCCCCAAGGTTCTGTCCTTGGTCCCCTACTGTTTCCATTATCATTTCTAAGCTGATGACATGCAAATTTACCTGTCCTCTCCTGATCTCTCTCTGCCCATCTTGACTCGTGTCTCTGACTGCCTCTCTTCAATTTCCAAATGGATGACTGCTCACTTCCTTAAACTCAACCTGTCCAAAACAGAACTTCTTGTCTTTCCTCCCTCAAGTGTTACTACTCCCGTGTCTCCCTCCCTCCAAGTCAACGGTGCTACCATCACCTCTACCTCGCAGGCTTGCTGCCTGGGTGTTCTTTTTGACTCCAACCTCTCCTTCACCCCTCACATCCAATCAATCGTCAAATCCTGTCGCTTCCATCTCAAAAACATAGCGCGCATCCGCCCCTATCTAACCACGGATGCGGCTAAGGTCCTGGTCGATGCTCTTGTTCTCTCTCGCCTGGACTACTGCAATACTCTTCTCAGTGGTCTTACGTGTTCCCAGATTGCACTGTTGCAATCTATAATGAATGCAGCGGCAAGACTAATTTTCCTGTCCGCTCGCACCTCCCACGGCTCCCCGCTCAGTCAGTCCCTGCATTGGCTCCCAGTTAGGTATAGGGCTCAATTTAAAATTCTGGTGCTTGCTTACAAGTCCCTACATAATGCTACTCCAACCTACCTATCCTCCCTAATACACAAGTATGTCCCATCGAGGCCCCTACGCTCTGCCAAAGACCTACGTACCTCTAACGCTCGCCTCCAAGACTTTTCCAGGGCTGCACCTCTTCTGTGGAACTCCCTTCCCTCCTCCATAAGAATTTCACCCAGTCTCCACTCATTCAAAAAGTCATTGAAAACTTTCTTCAAGAAAACATATCAATTAAACTGTTAGCAGGTTTTTTATCCTCCACCCTCCATGACTCCTCTCCTGCAACTGTCAAAAAGTACCTACTAAGACCTCAGCTTATATTTTCTAACAACTTACTTCATACCCCTACTTTTACCCTTTGTGTCACTATACCCCACTCCCTCTAGCATGTAAGCTCATTGAGCAGGGCCCTCCACCTCTCTGTTCCTGTATGTCGAGTTGTCTGGTTACAATTAAATGTCTGTTAGTCCACCCGTTGTACAGCGCTACGGAATCTGATGGCGCTATATAAATAATAAAATAATATAGGCCAGTAAGCCTTACTTCAATAGTGGGGAAAGTAATGGAAACCATGTTAAAGGATAGGATTGTTGAATATCTAAAATCACATGGATTTTAGGATCAGAGACAACATGGGTTTACTTCAGGGAGATCACGCCAAACTAATCTTATTGATTTTTTTGATTGGGTAACTAAAATAATAGATCAGGGTGGTGCAGTAGACATTGCTTACCTAGTTTTCAGTAAGGCTTTTGACACTGTTGCACATAGAAGGCTTATCAATAAACTGCAATCAAAGTTTGAATTCCAATATTGTAGAATGGGTAAGGCAGTGGCTGAGTGACCGGCAACAGATGGTTGTAGTCAATGGAGTATATTCGAAGCATGGTCTTGTCACCAGTGGGGTACCTCAGGGATCTGTACCTGGACCCATTCTTTTTAATATTTGTATTGGTGATATTGCAGAAGGTTTTAATGGTAAGGTAATTATTTTTGCTGATGATACTAAGATATGTAACAGGGTGAGACCTCACTTGGAGTATTGTACGCAGTACTGGAGACTATATCTCCAGAAGGATATTGATACTTTAGAGAGAGTTTAGAGAAGGGCTACTAAACTGGTTCATGGATTGCAGGATAAAACTTACAACATGTATTACAATATGTTACAATATGTATTCCGAAAGCTATAGTGCCTTAGTCACCATTCAGGTAACAGGGCCAGCGCTGACAGGGTTAAAAAAGGTAGTTAACATACCTTTTCTTCCTTGCCATGCTGGTCTAACTGCTGAAGCTCCACCTCTTTGACTGAGATCATCAATGTTGACGATCTCAGCCAGTCCAATGCTTTCTCAGAATAATGCATTGGGAGGCTAGTGCACTTGTGCTGCAAAATACACACTTTGGAAAAGCTTTGAACCAGGAATCAGCCAACAAGACTGGAATACATTTTAATGAAATACTATTAATTAAATTAAAACTATTAATAAGTACAGCCAGGCATTTCATTGGCTTCTTGACAGGACCATACATCAATGCAATAAAAAAATAATAAACATTTCCCTTGCTGAATAGGATCAATACCGCCACAGATTTCAGAAGGTAATCCAGGTACAAAGAAAATATAGTTCTGCAGTTGTTTGAGCTGCAGCTTCCATGTTTCTCTGCCAAATTTTTGCTTTCAAAGTAGTGGACAATATTTATTGTGTTTACACAACTGACTCCTGGACAATCCTAAAGAACATTATCTTACAGCTCACTGTGCCTGGTATCCTTTGTTGCCTGTATTTGCCATACTTACTTACTTATGCCCTCCACCCCTCCCAGGGTATGAGCTGCCAAAGGTAGATCTCCAGAGACTTTTGTCATGGGCCATTTTTTCTAGTTGACTCCAGGTGTGGCCCATCCTTGTGATGTGTGCCTCGAGGTCGCGTCGCCATGTTTTCTTGGACAGCCTCTCTTGCTCTTTCCTTGGGACCTGGGTGTTGATGTTGGTTGGAGGTTTGCGTTGTCCTCCAGGTTTCAGCCCCATACAGCAGTACTTTACATTGTAAGCTGTTGGTAAGCTGTACTCCGTGGATCACTCTGCATGTCATTCCCTCGTATGAGGTCTTGATCAGGTTGACCATCTTGGCTGGGATGCCGTAATGCCAGAGGAGCTTCCATAGGACCTCTAGATCCACACTATAAGACGCCTTCTCATAGTCAATTAAGTTAATGTACAGCGATGAGTTCTACTCCACTCCGACTATGATGCCCAGCGTTGCATTCTTGTCCATGCATGATCGATTCTGCCAGAAGCCTGCTTGTTCATCTCGTAGTTGTGAATCAACATCGTCCTTCATCCTCTCTAGGAGGATCCGGTTGAAGACCTTGCCTGGCACTGACAGGAGTGTGATACCTCTGTAGTTGTTACAGTTGCTGAGGTCACCTTTCTTCGGGAGCTTGATTAGATAACCCTCCTTCCAGTCAGTCGGTATCTCTTCTTCCTCCCAGATCTTCTTGAAGAGTGGGTACAGCATCTTCACTGATGAGTTCAAGTCTGTTTTCAGGGCCTCTGTTGGTATGTCATCAGGTCCAGCTGCCTTCCTGTTCTTCATCAGGGTGATGGCCTTCCCGTTTTCTTCTCTATTCGGCTTGCAGCAGTTGATGGGGAGATCTTCGTTGGCTGGGTTGATGTCTGGTGAATTTGGTGGTGCTGGTCTGTTCAGGAGCTCCTCAAAGTGTCAGACAATCTATTCATCTGCTGCGCTAGTCCTGTGATGACCTTTTCCTCCTTGTCCTTGACGGGTCGTACTGGCTTGCTGTACTTCCCAGACAGTTTCTTTCATGCATCTCCGAATTGTCAGAGGTCCTCCATCTTCCAGGAAATTAGTCTCTGTTTCTCTTTTTGGCGTTTCTGTAGCGGTTGAGGTTTTTCCGGGGTGAGGTTGCTAGCCCCATGCCCAACCCTCCTCCTTTTTCATCCGGGCTTGGGACCGGCAATGCCATATTTTTAAATTATTTCCCTTTCCAGTGATCAGTACACTGACTCTGCTTTAATGTAAAGCAATGCACATTTTTTGTGAAATTTATGTCTATAACTGATTATGGACTTTCCTGACAGTGTATTTAAAAAAAGAATCACCAACAGCAATAGCTGTTTTATTCCGTTTACCTGCAGTTCCATAAATGACCACTAAGGGGGTCAGAAGTTATATTGTATCTAGATTTACAAGTAATGGAACTCAGAAATTATTTAAAGGGACACTCAGGACCCCTAAAGCAGTTTAGCTTGCAGAAATCCTTTATGTGTAAAGAGTGTGTTCTCTTTTTTTTCCATATCACAAAAAGTAGAAACTAAATAGAAATGTTATAACCTTGTCACACCTCCCTGGCTGCCAATCAGACAACCGGTCCTGTTACTTCCTGATTGTTAGTAGAACTAAACGCAAGATGCAGACCAAGTGACCAAAACACCTGCCTTGCAAACACTTCACACTGAGCTGCATTGTAAAGTCTATGATTGGACAGCCACAGAAAGACTGGACTGGGAAGGAAGGGGAGGATTTGCAAGTGCTTCAGAAAAGAGAACTGTAGCTTTTGCAAGCTGGTTTTAGATATACCTTAGGGAAACAAAATGTATGTATGTTTTCATTGGGTGTATATTTACTGAACAGTGATCTATGTATTTTTTTAATTTGGGGGGGAGGGGGACAGTGAAGTGTTCATTTAATTCAGATGGATGTCCTTTGACATAATTTGTAATAATGATACAGTAATGTATTGTCAAGTCTTTAATAACATTAAAGTTAAAGGGGAACTATAATTACTATAGTTAATTAAGCTAAAGTTGTTTAAATGCACATAATTTGTAATCAGTTTTATAAATGTCCACTATATACATTTAATTTCTATAACTTTCTTTTACCAGTTTCTAAAGAAATAATTTTGAATCTAATATCTATATCATAATCCTGACTGCAGAAATTAGATTGACATTTTCTTTTTTTTTTTTTTTTTTTTTTTCCTTTTCAAATATTTTTATTAAAGTTTTACATATTTGTATAACAACAAGAATATAAACATTGTATTGGGGGTAGGAAGGGAAGGGAAACTTGGAAATGGAAAAGAGTAACCATCCAGTATTACAATAGGCATGACAGTGTATATGGCAAAAAATAAAAAAAACATGTTTTTACATCAATGCACTTTAATAATAAATATGTCAAAGACCATATGCAGTTTTGATTTTTTCTTCCCACTTATCCCAATTGTATTTTAATATTGGGAAACCACGCATATTAGCTCTATGTGATAATTCGTGTGCCTTGTTTTCTAGAATCAAATTAAAAACTTCCCTGAGAGATGGCACATCTTGGGACTTCCAATGTCTAGGTAAACAGGATGTAGCAGCGATCAAAATGTGACCTATGATTATTTTGTCTGTTCTAGTAATGGACTCCGGGAGTTTTTTAAATAAGGCTAGTTCCGAGGTTAAAATGCTAATGGTTCTGTCCACTTTAATAATTAGGTCGTGAATCAATTTCCAATATTTAGTTAATTTAGGACAGAACCACCAAATATGGGCCATATTGCCCACACCCCCACAATCCCTCCAACACCGGTCAGAATACATATTGTTCATGTTGTGCAATCTAGACGGGGCCAGGTACCAACGATATAAAATTTTATAATGATTTTCAAAGTGGTCGGTGCAATACGAAATGCCTTTTAAAGCTTTAAAAAAACCGAACCATTCTTCTAGATCGTACTGGGCACCCAACTCCGTCTCCCATGACAACATGACATTTTCTTTTCTAATTGCATATTGTCTTTCACCTCAGTTTATTGTTATATTTTTTTTTGTTTTATATTTTTTCAAACAATATAATCTGATTCACACAACTTCGAGATAAAAAGACTGCTGTACTAATCTCAGTTGTAATCTCTTGAGAGCACACCAGCCATTGCTTGGAATAATTGCTTTTTGCATGCTTGCATACAAATGGGGGATTACAATACATGTCCCAGTTTTCACCCTACCTGTCAAGGCCTTATTTGCATATTGTTTGACAAATGTAGGTTTTTGTTACATGAAATAAAAGTAACACTACCAAGCAGACTTTTCTTGTGGTGTTTTAAGAAACTCTTTAAATAGGCAAACACCGATTAAACTATAAATTTTAAAAATCGTCAATATTACATCTTAATAATAATATTTTAAAATGTATATTCACCACTAATTCAATTAGAATTTTCCACAATGGTCATTGTAGTAGGTAAAAGCAATAGCTTGAAGCAGTATTGGCTGGTTTGCGGCATTTGCAAGTTGATTAATGTAATAAAGGAGAACTGTTTACTTATCACTGAATTTAAAGGAACATAAAAGTATTCCTGACCCTATAGTGCTAAAATCACTATTTAGCCCCCCTGGCTCTCCTTGCCCCCCTATATATATATTACATCTTACCTTTATTCCAGTCTGATGGTGCTGGATCTGCCCCTTATTTGCCTCCTTGGCTGACATAATTTCCCATAGGAAAGCATTGGACTGGCTGAGATTGTCAATTCCAATGATCTCAGTCAAAGAGTTGAGTCAGGGAGGAGCCAAACGCCACCCTGGCCAAACAGCATTTCCTCATAGAGATGCAATAAATAAATGCATCTCTATGAGAAAAGATCAGTGTCTCCATTTTTTAAGGGTACACTGTCTCTTCTCTAGAAATGTATACCATTGAATAAAACAATGAAAATATCCTATAACTTATATTAAAGGACACTCCAGACCCATAATGCACATTAGCACTGCCCCAGAAAACACCTCTAGTAGCCATCTGAGGAGTGGCTCGTGAAGTTATCACTAGGCTGTAATGTAAACACTGCATTTTCTCTGAAAAGACAGTGTTTACTGCAAAACGTCTGCAGGGAATGATCATACTCACCAGAACAAATACAACAAGCTGTAGTTGTTCTGATGACTATAGTATCCCTTTAACTATCATGTGTGTGAGTAATATGAAAAGTAAAATGAAATCCTTTGTCCTGGAACTGAGTGCCTCCATATTTCCTGTCAAATTATATTCCCTGTCATTGGTATAAACGCATGAAAGTCCGTAGAGAGAAAGCATACACTGAAGAGGAGAAATGGAACTAAATGTATCTTTACTTGCGATGTGTGCCTGGGATTTGACTTGTCTGAACTGGATTATAATGCCATTTGTTCAATCCTTAATATAAATGTAAAATTAAAATGAAGTATCTCATGGAAAAAGGTTAAAGGAACACTTCACTGCCCATATCCCCAAAATATAACTCATTCACTCCCCTCATACACCAGACACTGGGAGCATGAGTTAAATATATCCCTCACCACACATCAATGGCAAAAAAAATATTCCAGGTTATGTACTCCCTGGCAACCAGCTCAAGATACCTGGAGATCGGTCTAAATTGCTTACAAGATGGTACCGCACCTCAACTAAACTAAATGTTTAAAACCCGTCTATCTCTTTAACATGATGGCAATGTAGCACACTCCTCCACATATGATGGCAATGCCTCCCAATCCAACAATATTGGGGTGATGTGCTTCCACTTATTTGAACAATCAGCAGTTACAGCATCTCGCAAAACCCGGCTGAAGTAATGCTCCATCATACCAACATCCCCTTAGCCAAGTTAAGGGACTCTTGCCTACTTCCCTTGCTGTTAGCAGTTAACTTATTGATCCCATTACACTGGAGATCTCTCCTTGTCCCCACAGTGATGGAAAGGAGACTTCAAGTGGATAAGATCAGACGAATGGAGTGTGCATTTTAGTAGATATAACCTAAATTAAAACATGCATGCATTTATTAATGCATTTATTCCATTGGTGGCATATCTACAACACCTTGTGAAAACTGATGACTCTTGTTTGAAGCCTTTGCAATCCCTTCACTTCTTCCCTAGTCCATACTTTCTGTGGCCATCCATTCCCAGACTTCCCAATGCAGGTGCTGTGTGCAATTGCTGCCTCTTGAGTTTAGCTTCACTGAACTAAAAATAAAGCAAACAGTTAATCTAACTGAAGGACAGCCAGGGGGTGAATTTATAAACGTGCCAATTTTTATTGAAATCTTTTTGTAAATGAGAAAAAGAGGACACACTCTACACACATAAAGCACTTCAGCAACTGAATTGCATTATGGGTCTGGATGGTCATTTAATATAAGTTATAGGATATTTTCATTGTTTTATTCAATGGTATAAATTTCCAGATAAGTGACAGTGTATACCTTTAAAAAATAGTGAATTAAAACATTTGCAAGAGAAAAAAAATAGACACGTCTGGAAGTCCATATTTTGCTGCTTATCTTTGAGCTCATAGATCATGCCCCCGCACTCTCACTGTTTATTTCTCTGCCATTTAGAAGTTAAATGATTTTGTTTATACAGCCCTAGTTACACCTTCCTGTGTGTGACTTACATAGCCGTACAAAATACTTCCTGAAAGTGAACCTTGATATTCTAGGTTCTTTGTTGCATATTCTGTTTAATCTAGAATTTCTAATCTACTGCTCTGTTAATGGCCATCTAAACCCTGCATGGGTCTCCTGTGTGTGTTCAATTTACAGAGCAGGAGATAAAAAAAACTTCTACCGCAAGTTAACATCTGATTGAGAAGGAAATCAGTTTTAAGTTTGTGAGTCACAGCCAGCGAGGTGTGGCTAGGGTTACATAAACAGAAACAAAAGTGCTTTAACTCCGAAATGGCAGAGAGTTGAGCAGTGAGACCGCATGAGCATGATCTAATTACCAAATCTGCTACATTAAGCTGTTTTGATGCCTATATTTTCCCTTTAACATGAATACAACAAGGTTCTACAGCTGTTTGTGACCTCTTGCTCACTGGAAAAAGTGAATGAGGGACACTCATGCAAGTGATTGAGAATCCATTCATAGTTCTATCTTGCATGTTTCTAAGTCACTTGAATGAGACAATGTTATAAAGGAATTTATCAGGGATATTTGTTTTCTCACTACCTCCTTTTTGTGTTCTCACTACCCCTAAGTAGGGGACAAGGGGTATGTTTCTGGTGTAAGACTTCTGAAATCAAATAAAATGGTATGCACCTGTACCTTTAACAAGTTAAATATCTGAAATCATTATATACTGTGACAACACTACCACAAATATCTGTTTACCTGCCCCACCTATTTCTTTCTGTGCCCCTGGCAGAATCAAAAATATTTAAAACATTTACATTAACAAAAAGAAATCTGTAGTTTTTTTTTTTCCATGACCCTCTTTCAGATGCTGTTTTGCACTTCTATTTTGGCGTCTGCACTGAGGCATACTGTGCACTGTGTTTGCGTTGCACTGAGGTCCTGATTGAGCTGAAACAGCTTGTGAATATTGATCTGCACTGCAGCTGTGGGAACAGCGGCTAGAGTGTCGTATTATTTATTTTACTGAGCGTCGCTGGCGCATGCTAATTGTAAAATGTTATGTTTATTATTTCCTGGGTGTGATGAATGATTGCAAGTCGCTAAAGTGGACCATGCCTGTATTGTGTCTATTACTGGTTTGTCTTTCTGCAAATCCTCAATGTTGTTGAAATCCCTTGAGGATTATTTGGTTTGGGCTGAGTAAGCCAACTGGGAAGTCAGCTGAAGGAGAAAGAGAACAAATCTAGACATTACAGGAAGTGTCACATACGAGGCGTTACACTCCACAGGGTAATCATGGCAGATACATTTTATCTTCTACTATACAGTATGCATCATCACTGCCATCCTCGTCTAAACAACCCCTGGGTTGGAAGAGCCCTTTCGGTTATGGTCAAGGCAGGGTTCAAGCTATACTAACCAGACCTTCATTTTAGAACTTAATAAAGGGAAACAACAGGGGCAATATTATTAACATTTTCTGATTACTAGTAATATTTATTCAAGAAAAGATCACTTGCTTATCTACAGTTAGATGGAAAATCTTGGGGCGACTCAGATGGCCTGCTCTCTGCTTGTGAACTTGGCAGGACTCCGCTAATGTGAACTCGGCAGCATAGGATCTTGCTAACAGTCATTTTAAGTTCAGCTAACAAATGTCCTTGAATTGAAAAGATATCCAACATAGTAAATGCCAAAGAGAATGAGCTGTTGAATAGTTGTCTGAGAATCACATCAGGGGTTATGCTGTGATCAACCTGGTCTTTAGTTAATCCCCAGAAAGGACTATTTGGTAGCTGAGTGGGTTTCTATAAGCTACAGCTGTTCTGCAGTTTGGTGATTTCTCGGATATATATATTGTTTTTGCAATGGTTGATACAGTTTTCAAAGAACCATTTAAAGGGACACTCCAGACCCCTAAAGCACTTTCGCTTGCTGAAAGGCTTTATGTGTGAAGAGTGTGTCCTATTTTCTAATATTGCAATCAGTGCAGATTTTAATAAAAATTTACACTTTTTTTTTTTTTTATTAACCTGGTTATACCCCCTGGCTGTAATCAGAAAACCTATGCTGTTACTTACTGGTTTAGTTAGCTCTGTGGCGCTAAACTCAAGAGGCAGCAGATGCACAGAACATATATTTACTAAACAGTGATTAGTGTTTATTTTGTATGTAAGCAGTGGAGTGTTTTTATTTAATTAGAAAGGGTCAGAGTTTTTGCAGGTTTTCAAGAAATTAAAACCGTAAGGAGTTTCTTTCCCAAGTGATTAATTTAAGACAAACTTGTATCCACACAAGCTTCTGATAAAGATGGACACGCAGACATGCACTCATATATATCTGTTTGAGTGTGTGAGAATGTCAGAGCTGGCTGATGATGTCATAAACTGTTCTTGTGATATCATAAGATGCAGTGGTAATATCCGAGTAACTGTAAACATTACGAATTCTGCAGTACCTGCAAACTCAGAGAAACAAGGAACATAAAAGGTGTAACGTCTTTCCTATATGTTAAAGTGTTAAAGTGTTACTCCAAGTACCATGACACTTCAGTGATTTAAACTGGTCATGGTGCTTGTAGTCTGTATGTGTGGCATTTGATTTTCAGACGCAGCAAATACAGAGTTTAACACCTCTGGCACCGTCATTGGGGTGTCATTAGCAAGCCTTTCAGTGTCAATTATGTGCATATGAAAATGAGGCCAGGGCACTTCTGACATCATAACCACTACCGTGGGATGCATTGGTTATGATGCTTGGAGTAACCCTTTAAACCTGAACTTTCTGTTTGCAGAATTTTAGATAAATGAGAATGAAAAAGAGAACAATTCAAGTTGGTTGACTTCTCAAAAGGAATAAATATGTATCCAATTAGTACTGCAGTGTTCCAAATATGCTGAATGTTTTATTATAACTGACAGAAGAATGCATTTCTCCTTTAAACATGTACAATACACAATACTACAGCAATAACATGCCAAGTTATTCTGAAATAAGGATGAGTTTCACCCAAAGTGTTTGTTGAGGCTGTGTTTAGTAAATTATCAGTTGAAAAGGCATTCCAGGATTGTAGATGCCCCAATGATACCCTTTTTTCTCCCTGAGTTCAACTCTTTTCAAGAAATACATTGTGCCTTCAACACTGTCTTTAACTTGTATTTCCTGTTGACCTCTGTCTGTGAGGTTAAAGTTGAGTATCAGACCTCTGGTGTCTGCTGATTTGAAGTGAAGTGGTGAGAGGTATATATTTGCTGTTTGCTAGTGCAAGAAAAAGGGGATTGTTATGGCAATATCTTGCGGCACAGATTTGACCCTTTTTACGACCTCATTTTCCTTTTCCAGAATTTGAAATAGTCAGTATGCTTTTTTTTTCTCTCCAAATTGTCCTTGGATTGAAACCATAAGACAAGAAATCCTGATTATTTTGACGGTTTGTTGTAAATTTGCCTTTGGCTCAGTTTGGTATAATATATATAAATATTTCTGTTTTCCACTTATTTGTCATTGTCATTACTTTAAAGCCAGCATGTCAGTTTCTCATATTCTATGCCATCTCTCCTTATATTCCTCTACATCTTTGCCAATCTTCCATATGCCCCACAATTACGCTCCCTCTGTGCCAATCTGCCCTATCCATTTATCTCTATATACTAGTCTGCCCACTATCTGAGATAGATGGTATCTCCTATTCGTCCCTCTACCTATGACATTCCCCCCAATAACATTCATATATATAATTTCTCCCTTTATTCTACTGTCGCTAAGCCTCTTTTCTGTTTGAGTCAGACCTCCACACCTAATATATTTCATTACACCCATATAAATCGTGCCAATCAAGCAGACCAACCCATTGAGGGAGGATCAGGGTCCTAAGTGGAGAGCGACACCAGGGAACAAAGTCGGGACCCTAAGACCCTAAAATCGAGATTGTCCCACTGAAGTCGGGAATGTTGTGAGGCAAGAAAGTATCACAATGAACATTCTATAACCCCTTAAGGACACATGATATGTGTGACATGACATGATTCCCTTTTATTCCAGAAGTTTGGTCCTTAAGGGGTTAAGGTACTTCCACTGGCAGTTCAGACAGTACTAGGATCTGTATGAACATAGTCGTTACATGTACAATGCGAGCATTTCTGAAGTAGGAGAGTTCATAAATTTTCCATATTTTGCAGGCACCTTTCTTTGTGTGTATGACTGACAGTGTAGTATCACCACTATGGTTTATTTTTATGAGAATGTGGTCTTGTTTATGTCTGGGTTTTTGTATGTGTATTATTTTGGTAATTAACTATATATTTATGTCATACTATTTTTTCAGACAATTTTCCCTTTAGTGAATAACCCTGACAGTTTGAAAGCTTGTGTTGGTTGTTCAGCTCTCATGCAATTTTTTAAATTTTTATAATTCTGGATTTTTATTTTCAAGAATTACAAGTGATAGGATAAGTGTATAGTAAATAAATTGACATGCATGTGTGAAAAGGATAACGGAAAAACATAAGCATCGGACTATGATGTATTTGTTTAACAAAGTCAGGTAAACGGTTAAATAAAGAATTTTGACAATAAGTCTGAATCTTGAGTATTTTTTGCATGTGAACGAGATAGCTGTGTAAAAAAAACCAAAGACTACAAAAAAAAACATTTGAAAAAGAGAGAAAGGGGAATGGGTTCATTATGGCATGCCTCTGATTTTGATGGCAAGCATTATTCCAATCATCCCTGGTGTTTTTGCAGAAAATGCAGAGGTGACATGGGGAAATAGGGTGAGGGGGTAATGGGATGGAGAAAAAAGGAAAATGTATATTATAAATATAACATGCACTGGGTCCAGATAGTGGCGTTTTGAGATTTATACAGAGTATGAATAAAGTTTGAAAAGAGTTTGATATAGAGCGCCCATATACTTGGTGTTCTATCTAAATCAAAGTTTATGCCTTGAGAATGGAGTCAATGATGTCTTAGTTACTAGGAATGTCTCTTTTCAGCCAAGGATCCCAAATGGATGTAATTGCGATATAATTTTATAGATTTCCATTACTTCCCGGGGAGGGCTTCACTATTGTAGTCATTGTAGGAATTTTAATTGGGGACCAAACCTCACCTATTGTTCTGCAAGCAGATAGGACTATTTTCGCTGCCGATTTGTTTACAGCACATGTAAAGTTGTCTATGGATTTTGAAAATAATAGGGCTTGAGGGTTTATTTAGTATAGTTTACCTAGGTTCTGCAATAGTAAAGAGGTGACTGCAGTCCAAAGTGGCTTAAGCTTTAGACATGACCACCAGCAACGTAGAAAGGTGCCAACCTCTCCACATTGTTTCCAACAAACGTTGGAAGGTTAGGCATGCATTAATGTTAAGCGTTGTGGAGTTAAGTACCATCTGAATAACATTTGACATGCCTGCTCTTGATGTGGTATCCACGTTGTAAGTGAATTATTTGCCTCTGATTTATGGTCTGCCCATAATGTAATTGGCAGTGAGACTGATGATGTGTTGGAAGCAAAGTATTCAGCGATGTCTTTGGCTACAGTTTCAACTATGCTTTTATTGTGTTGTAAGAGTGGGTTGTGCTTCCATGTTCATGGTCAAGATAGCCTTGGAATGGATAATGTAAGTAAAATATCCACGTGATCAGACCAAGTAATGGATCCAATTGTGGAATTAATAACCCATTGAGCTATGTTAAGGAAAATTATTAAAATGATCTATCCTGGAGTATTAATTGTGAGGATGGAAGAAGAAAGTACAATCCAACGTGGCTGGATGTTTTGCTCTACAGATATCAATCAGATTGTGGGAGTCGAGAAACTGAGAGAATAGAATATCGTTCCTAGATAGTAAGGATCTCATGTACTCATGTGCCCTCCTGTCCACAATTGGAGAGGTCACTGCATTACAGTCATCCCCAATGATGAGGTCTGTGAGTGAAAGAGTAGATAGATGGGTTGCAAAGGACTGCCAGAAGAACAGACTGTGTGTATGTGAGCAAAAAAGGAGCAAAAGCTAAAGGTAATAGATCCAATTTTCCCAATCAGTGTTAAAAACCGCTCCTGAGCATCTTTGTCCTTCAATATATCGGTGAGGGAATATGAGGACCAGAGTAGAATGGCTACTCCTTTCGTTTTGGTGTCTGGTGATTCACTAGAAAGCATTGTTTGTAGTACTACATTAAAATATTAAAATGTCTACTTGTTGTTTATGAGCCTAATGAAGGATTTTGTGTCCTTTGAGAGTTATATTGAGGCCCTTGGCATTAATAAATATTTAGCTTAAAGGACATTGATGGAGAAAATCATATGGCTCCAATACAGGTACTTCATGTATAGGACAGATAGGGAAAAAAAACTATTTTAGAAGGAGAATGTGAGCCCAGGTACTCCGAACATAGAAAAGGGGGTAAGTAGTGAAAATGTGGAAAAGTCACTGGTTTTACATCGGACGCCCATGTTGGGGGAGAAGGCCACCAGACATATCCATTATCAAGAGACAAGGAAGTTCTGGTAGAAAATGGAGGGGAGGGGACAAGGACAGAGAAACAAGCAGGTTGAATGCTAAGGAAATACAATCCCTAATAATTGTATCTGAATGAGAGGAAAAATGGCCACTAAGCATGGAGTCACGGCAGGGCCATATAAAAATGATTGCTCGGTTGATCGGGGGAAGGTGCATTGGTAAACTCAATCGTATCCTACCAGAGGAGGACGGCATCCCAATTCTAGAATGGAGTGCTAGTCCTGACCAGGGCCAGTTCTGGGAGTACAACTGCTTTATTCTGCTCAAACACAGCCTTTTATGCACAGACCACCAACATGGGATCTCCATACAAAATATACACAAGGTCCTCCCAGGCGACCCATTGTATGAGACATAATTGAGTCAAAACTCAATTATCTCTCAGTTGCAGGAAAATACAGAAACCATACAAAAACACCCCAAAAACATATTCATATTTTACAGGAACCCCACAAGTTGTATATCCCGGAATAGCTTGGATCTGAGTGCACAACATATCCAAATAGAGCTCGGATCGGTTTGGTAGAACGGAATCGCCATTCCGGTGAAGTTCTGTCCAGCCATGAGGTGATGGCCCAAAACAGTTCCAGAGTATTGAAGACAATGGCTGGTCTCCTTTTGGAGGCTTCTGTGCGAAAGCCAACAAATGTTTCCCCTCGCTTTTAGGGAGCAAATGCTCCCCCAAGTCGGTAGTTCCTATCTCCCGAACGTCATTCGTCTAGTTAGTCTGGAAGTTGAACGGGCAGCGGTACCATATTTGCCCGGGTTCATAAGACTGCGTGGTTAAAAATAGTTCCAGGCTTCAACAACCATGTACCGCTGCCTGTGTTCGAGAGACAAAATGGACGCACTGGACCACATGCGTTTGGTTATACAAATGGCGCCCACCCAGGGAAAGCACTTGAGTTAATGTGTTAATTGCGGTTAACAGCCAGGGGAGGTCGGTGTTCAGAGAGGTATAGAAGAGGGACCACACACAATACATTCGGGAGACAAACAAGGGGGTACAGACGACAGAACACAAGGGAATGAAGTCTGCTACAAATGGTATTTGGACAATTTCCCAAATGTGAAGGTCTCGAGAGATAGCTATAATTACTTGGAGTGTAATGTCAAGATTTTATAGAAGGAAAATTGGTGCTTGAGAAAACCAATTTCTTCATGATGACATTTGCAGCATAATCCTATTAATAGATAAGGTGACAAGAAATAATCCACCATATCGAAGGAGTAGGTGAGGAACTGTAGTCTACAGACAATATGTAAAGAGTATAAATGAGCCTGCTGTATGCGAGCAGAGGGGTGAAAGAAGGTAATTATTGTGTGAGCTATTGGTAGTTCAATATTGGCTTATCATTTTCATAGAGTATAATGTGGGGTAGAAGGCAATCCTAAATTTGGGAAGTACGTGATCCCCCTAGAATCCCATAGGCATTGATGTACTATATAGAGAAAATCTGAATTAACCACTGTAATATGTAAGGTATAATTCTAAATTATTACATTATGCACCACATGGTTTAAATGATAATTGAGTGCATCCATGAATATATATTTCCCTCCAAAATTTTTAATATAGACTATTGCCGTATAGACTATTGCCATTAAAAAATGTAAACGTCCGACAGCATGGGTCTTCGGAGCAAAAGGGTCACTGGACCCATGGAAAGGCTGGCTCCCCGAGCTACAGTCCCCTGGGGGAGAGGACTTCGTATCCCAAGATGGGGCCTTCTCAGGCGGTGAGTGGAGCGGACGGCCGCCGCCCCGCTATCCTGCCCAGCAGCACCCAACCGGAGGCCCGGATCGGCGCGGACCTGACCCTGTTCCCCCCCCCCCTGGGCCGGCGGGGGTCATCCCGGTCCCGACCCAGTGGCCACGACAACAACAGGCCAACCAGGACCCGGCAGCTTCACCATCGCGAGCCGAGGAATAAATACCCCAACTAAGATAGCGGGCGCTACACGCAAAAAAAAACGCAGCTCGTAACACTAAACACTCACAAGCACAAGCCTGCCGGTTACCCACTGCACCCAGAGGCAGACCCACACGAAGGCAACACAACTAATACTTTATGGGATGCACTTCGAGGCTCTGCCCCAGCTCCATGGCGGGCCCGAAACAAGCAGAAGGTACAAGGGCACAGCAAACTAGTACCCGCACCGCACGGAACCACGAGGATGCACTTTGCACCACGACGGGAGACGTCGCAAAGCATACAGACTGCAGGGCAGCCACCCCACTACACTGTCAACACCCCATCAGCGATATACACAGACCCCAAGGACTTCCCCTATCTCGGGAAAGTGTGGCATGGTGGGACAGAGATAACTGAGCTCCAGGATGCTGGGCTCCACGGGACAATACTACTCCCTTAACACAGCAACCGAGGCAACATACAGGACTCAAAGCTAACGTAAACTAACTTAACATACTAAAGTAGCCTGACAAATGAACGTATGTGAGCATAATATCATTGCCTAGTCCAGTTAACAGGGTTCCAAGCAATATGGGGGGAGGCTCTCTCTTACTACCTAGGTATATACTACTACCACCCCTAACTTGAGGTCTAACTCGCCACTGAGACACACGCCACCTAGTTAAATCTGTGCGCTTAGATCCTGGGTTGGCTACCTTATAAGGCACAATACCAGCATCCTGTAATCCACTGGGTATGTCTTAAGATACTATGCATCATCTTGAATTCATCAAAATTGTGATGTAATGCCAGAACACCATCGTTAATCTTCCCATTTAAACATGTGCACATAAACCCACTATACCTGATAACATTTATGTCAATACATAGAAGTGCACACAGTCTATTGTTGAACCAAGCTTGTTATAAATATAAAAAATGTGCAAATTTCAATGCCACTACCTAACTCTTGTGAACCTTACGACACGCTGTTGTGGCATATGTGATAACATGTAACCACCTGCACAGTAAAAATAAAGAATAAAAAAAAAATTTAAACGTATTGCATTGTTGGCACTCAATAGGTTGTGCTAACGAATAGGGACCGGCTATGTAAACCTTGTGAAGCAATTAATATAACAAACAAGCAGAAGTGCCCGGGCCCCTGGGACATGCTGCCTCCTATACCCCATCAGTCCTGTAAACAGTGTTATCATGAAGCAGGTTGTCACAAATAGTATTCAATAAGCAATTGTACAAATCTAAACTAAAACAAAGGAAAATAAAATGGAAATGCTGTACGGTGTGAGTAAAACATACCAATCACGTAGGAACACGAGTCAACTGGTACCTGCTCTCATGACAACAAAGCAAAAATGTAAACAAGAATTACAAGTAGCTAAAGAAGTAAGTGAATGTTAAATAGGGACCTCAGGATAGGAGATCTCTATCAGACCCATAGCAGGGAAGAGCATCAAAACATTGGTTGCTATAGCTAATCTACAATTTAAGTAGGATATAAACATAGAATATGCATTTTGTAAAGGCTATCGGATGCTGAACCTTCATGTCAGATTTGGCAGGTGTTTGACTGCAGGTCCCATATCATTCCGACCAGCTTTTTAAAAATCAATAGAAGATCTGTTGGCACAATGAGTAGGTGATCTTAGGGATAGGCAATGCAGTGTCACTCTTCCGTCGGTTGTAGGCCGTGCAAGTGCCTGATGAGGTCGTGTCATAGTGGTAGACCACAAATGTGAAACAGGATCTGCTCAGAAGGTTATTGTGGAAGTTCTAAAGCAATAGGTGGAAATCCCAACTGTTACGCTATATAGACTTATTGTCCTTGGTAACCATGAATTTGAATGGGTGACCCCCGGTGTATCTCAATCTTTGTTTATTAAGTGCTTGGGTTAGCGGCCAGAGGTCTCTCTTTTTATGCAGAGTGCTACGTGCTAGGTCTTGGAAAAATTGTACAGGGTGGCCATCTGAAGGGGGAATCCCTTGCTGCTCACATGAGGGCCCCTTTAACATGGATATAGTGCAAATGCACTGTTATATAACTGGGCAGATAGCTAAATCAGTAACCTGCTATTGCAGGGCTCTAGCCAGTTTCCTCCATTCATTACTGGAAATCAGGTGCCGCCCCGAGCTCTCAGGCAATTTAACTTTCTAACTCCTTGATAAAAGAAAAAGATAAATTGGTACTGATTCTTGACCTCTACCTTTCCTGCAGAGGTCAAAGAAGGCTACTTTGTTAGGAATTCATGTCCAATCAAATTGAGTGCAATAAGTTGCCTGTCTGTGCTGGACTACAATGCCTATTAGGCTTGAAGAGATTCTGGATTAAGCTGGTGGGAGTTAAAATATACATCTGACATAATGATACCGGAGAAACTGACGGAAGCCAAGCACAGAGAGATGGACACAGGTTTCTTCAGGAAGGAAGAGATTCTTTATTGGATCACCGATCGGGACTCAGAGGGACTAGCGTCACCAAAATACCACAAGTTCTGAGCCCCGGACAATAGTGCAGGCTCCTTATATAGGCACATAACTCCTCCCATATTAAGCTCCACCCGCACATTCTCTTAACCAATCAACACAAATAAGAATTAACTTCCTGTTTGACCGCATGGCTTGTCCAGCACAATGGAGGAGGGGGAATACTACATCCTGTATTCTTGCACATGCTCCGTACACTACTGATCGTATCTTGCCTCGTGCAACCAACTGATCGATACGTCAGCATATGCACGTACACATGCCACGTGGTAATCTCGGCCTACTAAATTTATTTTTACCGAGATTCCACCACATTCCCCCCTTTGATGCCTCTTGATATTTTACAATTACTTGAGGCATCACTTTAACCTTGGTTTGCATACACCGCAAGTTACCTTGAACCAGACCAGACTTATCTTATGATGTGAATCTTTTAACACTCATCTTCCTGCATTGGTTCTCCCTGATCTAAAGCCTTATACTTATAAATCGCCATTATCTGTGCAGCAGCCTTCCTCTCTGCTATATTTCCTATCAGGCTTTGCACAGACCTAACTACTAAGGGTATAAGACACGGCAGGAGTAGACACAACATTAAAATCAGTAGGACTCCACCTACCACTGCCTTAAGCCCTCCAAACCATTCATACCAGCTACCAAACCAACTACTTGGATTATACCCTTTCCATACCTGAGTAGGCACATGCGCTAGTTTAACCATATGGCTAGTAAGCTCAGCTATTGCCTGCCCTTCGTCATCTATTTGAAGACAGCAATTGCTCAGGTTAAACTTCCCACATACACCTCCCTCTACTGCCAAAAGGTAATCCAAGGCTAATCTATTTTGGTAGACTGCTGTCCTCATCCTGGTGTTATGCTTCGCTAGAAGATTGAGCGCTTGTGATGTTTCGTTAGTGATAATCTCAACCACCGCCTGTAATCTTATAATTCGGTTGAGCATATAAATAGGGGTTCTGTAACCAAAGGTACCATCCTCAGCCCACGTGGCTGGCCCATAATAATCTATGATACGCTGGGGAGGCCATTCATCATCTTCCCAGGCGCCTATCTCTATGGGTCCCCTTTTCTTCCTATGATTCACATCATACACTTTAACACCTAAAGTCTCACCTGTTTCAATTGGTAACAAGAAGAAGGATGGTTTGAGCATACCCAACACACATGCCCCTTCCCAGTCCTGTGGCAACTCCGAATAGGCTTTCTTACCACAGATCCAGTACAAATTTGCTGGGGCTCTCCAGGTAGATGTGATGGATAAATCAAACCACACATCCTTTAAATTGGCGTATCTAGCAAACGGGTTAGATGGTTCTGAGACATTTGAAGCCGACCACCAAGTTGTATTCTTTGTATCATCATCATAAGCTTTTTGCCCTAGACAAGTTAATTCTCCTACAGAAGTGTTATACATTATTCCTTTCCTTGCTATGCAAACATAACCTATGATGGAGGTCTTTAATCTCCACTCAGATTTACCTCTAACACTCATATGATAATCGGCTTGTGTAGATATTAATTGGTCAACTGCCTCAGAACCGGACATTACCTCCTTTGCTTCCCAAGGCCATTGGTCTCCCATGTTAGTACCTCCACACACATAGCAGTTGGTAACATTAAGACTACCGGCAATACTTTCGGCTAAATCAATAAACAGGTTTTTAGCATTATGGGGGATCTTATTATCTATACTCATCTCTTCATAAAAGGAATGGTATACTTGATGAGTTTGGGAGGATACCGTATCAGTCTCTATCCCTATAAACAATAATGTCCCAGGATCTAAACCCGTCCCGTATATCTGAAACCCAAATAAATTGCCATATTTGTCTAAGAACTTATCGGGGTTATTTATAAGTATATGGATGGGATTACATTCCATAGACTTACAATATGGGCTAGTCGGCAACTTAGTCACTATCATGTCTTTATCTACTGTCTGTCCCCAAGTCGCCCACCCCACACAAGACCAATATGGGCAAAAGTTATAGTCTTTATTTGGGCATCTAGGACTCACATATTTATTTTTACTACTGGGACAAATATATTTATCATTAGACCCATACGTCCTCTCCCATCTAAGATCCCCACATACATTCCACGGCTTTCTACCACTCGATATCGCTTTACACGCATCAAATAGCAGAACACCCGAAGAATGTACGGATTCTAACACCGTCTTATTAATTAGGGTCCCCTGAGGATCTCCATTCCTGAGAGTCAACCAAATTGTACGAGGTTGATACTCCGGACTGAAGCACCTAGGTTCTCCTACTCCTAAATGGCACACACTATAGTCTATATTTAAGTATCTACATCTCGATACATCTCCTTTACACTCGTATTGTGAATGCCAGATTAGGGTTTGGGAAATATGGTTACCTGTTCTCGTAGTCTTAATGCATACCTCACAGCTAGGAGTGTCGGTACCTCTACCTTCCTGAATATAAAAACACATATAAATAAACACTATCAAAAGCACATCTTTCGCCGTCATCCTCAGTCTTCGTCCGTGCGAAGGCGCCTCAGCTTCCAGGATGTGAGGGCTGCAGGGAATGGAGTTCTGCTCGTCTTCACAGGTGTCCCTTCGAGACTTTCCTGGCTTATATACTATGTGTTGGTAAGCGGACAGGCTTTATTATGGCCTTCTCACTCACGCACCAAATCCCTGTAACAATAAAATTTGTAATCCACACGATTCCTCGTTACTCCGACTGAGTAGTGCGTTTTAACCGGATCTTGCAGGGATTCTCTGGATCTGCTGTAACTTGCCAAGAATCGACTGCTGCTGGTTTAACCCTGGAGTGATGTATCCACGGAGTCACTTCGGCTACTTTTATCGCTGTAGGGGTAGACAAAAGAACAACATAAGGACCTCTCCACTTAGGCCCTAACGGTACATTATTCCACTCTTTAATCCACACTTGATCTCCTGGATGATAACTATGAACAGGGGGATAAATATTCACAGGTAATCTATCTTGTACCCATTTCTGTACCTCCTCCATAGTCTTACCCAACTCTACAACCTGCTGCCGGGTAATTCCTTCTCCCAACTGACTCAAATCCCCCCTTAAGTTACCAAGTACGGGAGGTGGTCGCCCATACATGATTTCAAAAGGAGAGAGGCCCATCCTTCTGGTAGGGGTACTGCGGATTCGCAATAGAGCTATGGGTAAGAGAACGTTCCACTTAAGTTGGGTTTCCTGACACATTTTAGCCAACTGGTTCTTAATAGTTCTATTCATTCTCTCTACCTTATCAGAACTCTGGGGTCTATATGCAGTATGAAGCCTCCACTTTATACCAAGCATATGAGTCAGTTGTTGTAGGCACTGATGAACAAAAGCTGGACCATTGTCCGATCCTATAGAACAGGGTAGTCCATATCGGGGTATTATTTCTCGTAGCAGGAATCTCACAACTTCTCCTGCTTTCTCTGTACGAGTAGGACATGCTTCTACCCAGCCTGAATAGGTGCACACAATTACCAGCAGGTAACGATGTCCACCCGATTTAGGCATCACTGTAAAGTCTATTTGTAGATCGGACATGGGGAGTCCCCCCATAAACTGGACTCCTGGTGGCTTTACTGGTCCTTGTCTTGCATTATTTTTAGCACACGTTACACATCTTCGTACAATGGCCTGAGTCAAGTTGGACAATCTTGGTATGTAGAAATGCTTTCTGAGAGATTCTTCAGTACTGTCTCTCCCAGAATGTGTCCCGTTATGATAATTTTGGACAATTTCTACCGCTAGTGATGCTGGTATGACTATTCTTCCATCTTCTAGCTGATACCACTTGTTCTCCAAATACTTTCCTGGTTCAGTCTTTAACCACTCCTCTTCTTGAGCTGCATAAACTGGAGTCCATTGGGACAGTGGAGTTGGTATAAGAGCAGCTATATGCCCCACAGACTCCTGTCTTCCTGATTCAGCAGCACGCTTAGCTGCACTATCTGCCATCCGATTTCCCTTGGTTACATCACCATCTCCTCTCAGATGCGCTCGACAATGTATGATACCGACTTCTTTCGGCTCCCACACTGCTTCCAATAGTTGTAGGATTTCAGCTGCGTATTTGATTTCTTTGCCTTCTGAATTCAGTAGTCCTCTTTCTTTATACAAAGCTCCGTGGGCATGAGTGGTTAAAAACGCATATTTGGAGTCCGTATAGATGTTCACTCTTAAACCTTCAGCCAATTGTAACGCTCGTGTTAGTGCTATTAATTCTGCCTTTTGTGCTGATGTTCCTTTCGCCAGTGGCCGAGCTTCTATCACCTTGTCTATTGTTGTTACTGCATATCCTGCATAGCGGATCCCTTCTTTCACATAACTACTGCCGTCGGTATAATATTGAACATCGGGGTTCTGGATGGGAAAATCACGAAGATCTGGTCTACTTGAGAATACTTCATCCATTACTTCCAAACAATCATGTTGACTTTCAGTAGGTTGTGGCAAAAGGGTAGCTGGATTTAAGGTGTTTACAGTCTCTAAATGCACTCTTGGGTTTTCACACAACATTGCTTGATACTTGGTCATACGGCTGTTACTAAACCAATGATTTCCTTTGTAATCCAACAACGTCTGTACTGCATGTGGGACTCGTACATAAAGTTCTTGACCCAGAGTGAGTTTATCGGCTTCAGCTACTAGCAGGGCGGCTGCAGCTACGGCTCTTAGACAAGGTGGAAGTCCGCTGGCCACTGCATCCAATTGCTTAGACATGTAGGCAACAGGTCTTTGCCATGATCCCAAGTACTGTGTCAATACTCCCACAGCCATTCTTCTTTGCTCATGTACATATAAGTAGAATGGTCGTGTGTGATCAGGTAGACCTAATGCTGGGGCACTCATCAAAGCCTTCTTCACATCTTCAAATGCCGTTTGCTGTTCTTGGGTCCATAAGAAGGGGTCGTGCTCTGTACCTTTGATAGCTGCGTACAGAGGTTTTGCCAGTATCGCATAGCTGGGGATCCATATCCTACAGAAGCCTGCTGCCCCCAAGAATTCTCGCACTTGTCTTCTATTCTTGGGTATTGGTATTTGGCAGACAGCTTCTTTTCTCTCTGGCCCCATAATTCTTTGACCTTCAGAGATATGGAATCCCAGATATTTGACAGTTGGCAAACACAACTGAGCCTTCTTTCTAGACACCTTGTATCCTGCCTTCCAGAGAATGTGTAGTAGATCGTGCGTTGCTTGCTGACAGATCTCTTTTGTAACTGCTGCTATCAACAAGTCATCTACATATTGTAACAATACACACTCTCCTGGGATGGACTCGAAATCCAGTAGATCTTGACTTAGGGCTGAACCAAATAGGGTAGGTGAATTTTTAAACCCTTGGGGCAGTCTTGTCCAAGTCATTTGGCGTTTTGAGCCCGTTACAGCGTTCTCCCATTGGAAAGCGAAAATACATTGACTTTCTGCGGCAATTCGGAGGCAAAAGAAGGCATCTTTGAGGTCTAAGACTGTAAAGTAAGTAGCCCCGCCCGGAATTAAAGCAAGCAGGTTATATGGATTGGGTACAACTGGATGTATACTAACAACCGCATCATTGACTGCTCTCAAGTCCTGCACAGGTCGATACTCATCTGTACCGGGCTTTTGAACAGGCAGCAATGGGGTGTTCCAGGGGGAAGTACAGAATTTTAGGATACCATACCGTATGAACTTATCCAGATAGGATTGGATGTTCTTCTTAGCCTTCTGCGGGATGTGGTATTGTCTTAGGCTCACTGGATAAACCCCAAGTTTTAGTTAAATTTTTATAGGTGGAATATTGCGGGCCAGTCCTGGTGGGTTGTTCTCTGCCCAAACTCCTGGTATGTTAAATAATGTCTCATCACTCCTAGGGTTTTGGCTAGTCAACACTGTATAAAGTCGCCACTCTTCTTCCTTTGGTACGGATAATGTCATGATACCTGAAGGTCCATTAAACTTTAAGGATGTTGTTCCATTTGGTAGGAACGTAATCTGCGCTTGTAATTTTGATAGCATATCACGTCCCAGCAATTGGACTGGACATTCAGGCATATAAAGGAATTGATGTTTTACTACGTGGCCTCCCAATGTACAGAGTCGACTTTTAAGAACCGGTTTTTCAGCACTTCTTCCAGTTGCTCCTATCACAGTAATAGTCCTTCCAGATGGAGGAGCAACTAGATTAGTCACCACTGAATGTTCAGCACCAGTGTCGATCATGAACGCACTCCTTTTTCCCCCTATTGATACATCGACCATAGGCTCCGCTCGACCAAGGGGGATGGAGCCCGGTCGGTATCAATAGTCCTCCATGACCGTGTCAGCCAATCCTACGAAGTCCCTGCCTTCTCTATCGCGGGACCTTTGCGCTGCTGGAATATACCTGTCTTCCCTAACACTTCCTCTGTTCCCATTACTCCCTCTATAACCATTACTCCCTCCGGGGCCTCCTCTACCTCTCGCTCTGCCTCTAAAGTTTCCATAACCTATCCTAGGTCTGTCTTTCTCACACTGTTCTCTTCGAGGACACTCATTTCTCCAATGCCCTTCTTCCCTACAGTATGCGCACT
The DNA here is from genome assembly GCF_036172605.1 of Pelobates fuscus. Taxonomy (NCBI): domain Eukaryota; kingdom Metazoa; phylum Chordata; class Amphibia; order Anura; family Pelobatidae; genus Pelobates; species Pelobates fuscus. Next base: position 318,893,337 of record NC_086320.1, on the reverse strand, counting down.
GATTTCTACTTAGAGGTTCCTCATTCCATCTACTATCGCCTCTATCTGGGCCCCGTCTATCTACGCCTGCGATCGCTACCGCTAGCATATCAGCCTTTTTACGCATCTTGCGCTCTTCCTCTTTCTTACTTTCTGTTTCCCTATTCATATAAACTTTATTCGCTACCTCCATTAGTTGGGTGATTGACATACCTGCAAACCCTTCTAACTTTTGTAGCTTGCGCTTAATATCTCCGTAAGCTTGGCTGACAAAGGCGGAGTTCACCATTCGGGAATTATCTGCGTCTTCCGGATTAAAGGGGGTATACAAGCGGTATGCCTCCAATAATCGGTCATAAAAGACACTGGGCGCTTCATCGCTTTTCTGAATCACCTCAACTGTCTTCGACATGTTAATAGCTTTCTTTCCTCCGGCTTTCATGCCAGCAATTATAGCGTCTCTATAGGCTCTGAGTTGGACCATATCAGCACCATTTACGTTCCAATCGGGATCGGTGTTGGGATAATGTGTTGCGGCCCATGCTGCTGGATTAGCTTGGTTCAAAGCACGGGCTCTATCCTCTAGTGCTTTAATGGCTGCTTGGTTAATTCTTGTCCTTTCCTCATTGTTAAACAAAGTCATTAATAACTGCTGGCAATCAGCCCATGTCGGGTTATGTGTCTGTACTATTGAGGTGAACAGATCAGTCATAGCTTGTGGTTTCTCAGTATACGAGGAATTGTGGGTCTTCCAGTTTAAAAGATCGGTTGTCGTGAATGGGACATATACAAAGACTGGGTCAGCATGTGCCATTTGGCCTGCGGCATCGATATAAGCTGACCCAGGATTCAGACGAAGAGGCATCTGATAGTGTCTTAATTGTTGGGCACCGGTCAACTGTCGGGTCTGTATGGGGCTACGTGGAGGGGCGTCAGTCATAGGTTCCAGTCGGGGAGAAATAGGGTATGGGGATATGGGAGCTTGGTTTTGGGAAAAGGTTGTAAATAAAACACTTCGAGCCGAGCTAGATGAAGCTTGACCGGAAGTCTGAAGTGGCGCCAAATCAGGATATTCGTTTTTAATGGGGGTTGGTTCTGATTCCGGAAGGGGAGATTTAGTACGAGGGGGGGTGGATCCTGTACTGGAGGAGGAAGCGGAAGTGGATGAGGGTAATGAGGGGAGGGTTGCAGGACTTCCTGCATTTGCGTCACTTCCTCTTAACGGAAAGTAAGGGGGCGGCAAAGGGATCTCGGACTCAGGGGGCGTGTCCAAAATGGGCCTAACACCAGTCCTAGTGGACGAACAAGTCCTAGCTACCATGAGGCGACATTGCTCCTCGTGGCATGTCCGGAGCCATTTTGGCGAGTCATTCACGGCCTGTCTCCAACAATCAATATAAGGAAACTGGCCGTAAAGTTCAGGCCTACCTGATACAGCCACGTGTAAGCGCTGTACCAGAGTTGGATCCAAACTGCCACGTGGCGGCCATGCCGCAACCAAAGTAGGCCACTCCCTAGTACACAAAGTGACCAAACGTACAGGAGACATTTTAACCCCAAAATCACAAGTTTTGAATCCCTTTTTAAAATTCTTCACCATACAACCTAAGGGATCCGGAATCGTTGACTGCGACGCACCCATACTTAACAATGGAACGTCGTCGACAACGAATACTATACACGCGTACTATTCAACAGTCACACCCGTTTCCTCTGGCAACAGCACCACGTGGTACGGTTACCAAGTGAAACGTACACAATAACAATAAACACTCAGGGAATTCCCGTACACACACAGCTGTTACACCAGTCACTATATAATCAATATTATGCCCTTTGGCGTAACTATACAGTCACCCACGCTATAATTCTCTATATACGAATTACCCGTCTATAACACACCCCAGTAACATCGTCTTTTACAAATAGCGGTTACAGTACGGTTAGCATAGGTCAAAGCACAAGTTAAGGTCACAATACAATTATTAGTGGTTATGGTGTTAAACATGCAATAGACGACAATGATTAGTACTTATATACAGTGTCAGTAAATATACAGGGTTACCGTGCACTATGATACAGCAACACACTATTAACACTCTCGCTAGACGGCTGAGCTCGCGCTATCTAACAAGATATACACTTTACTAACAATCTTTAACACATTTACAATTCCCAACTAAACTATTGGCCAGTACCTTGAATGGACTACCTAAAAACAATCTACATACGTTTTGGTTAGCCACACTGCCCAATCACCACATATATAGCGAGCTAGAGGACCGAATTTACACAGGCGCCTCTTAGTCGCACTATCAAAAGTCTAGTGGGTTCCAAATTTACACGCCTTCCCACTTAGCCCAGATAGGATGAGAGCTAGCGAACCGAATTTACACAGACGCCGCTTAGTCTCCCGGTCCCTCCGACCTAGCGAACAAAATATACACCCTAGAACGCTAGTCTAGACAAGACACCGGTGTCCGGCTAGGGCTATTTACACCAGAGCCCCGCCTGACTAACAAAATCAAACGGTCTGACTAAAGAGCGTTCGATCGAGCGGTGCGCCTTCGCTCCTTCCCTCCGACAGAGGGGGCAGATACACAGATTCAAAACCCCTTTGGGCCTACCGCACAATCGGTATACCCCTAGTGGGTCCTGCCGTCTAAAACAGCAGTTGTCTTACCTCCTCGTTCCTGAACCTGAGTTCACATTCATCGACGGGGACACCCCAGCACTTCTCACGTAGAGGCCGATGATCTCCTGGACAACAGACCAGTGGGGCCGAGACGAAGGGAGGTCCACGCAGAAGTTCAGGGGTGCAGCCGTAGAGAACGTGGGCAAAGATAGACCGTCTCACGCCTCTGCCTCTCAGCTACCGTTGAACGATGAGCTTCCCGGCCAATGCACCAAATGATACCGGAGAAACTGACGGAAGCCAAGCACAGAGAGATGGACACAGGTTTCTTCAGGAAGGAAGAGATTCTTTATTGGATCACCGATCGGGACTCAGAGGGACTAGCGTCACCAAAATACCACAAGTTCTGAGCCCCGGACAATAGTGCAGGCTCCTTATATAGGCACATAACTCCTCCCATATTAAGCTCCACCCGCACATTCTCTTAACCAATCAACACAAATAAGAATTAACTTCCTGTTTGACCGCATGGCTTGTCCAGCACAATGGAGGAGGGGGAATACTACATCCTGTATTCTTGCACATGCTCCGTACACTACTGATCGTATCTTGCCTCGTGCAACCAACTGATCGATACGTCAGCATATGCACGTACACATGCCACGTGGTAATCTCGGCCTACTAAATTTATTTTTACCGAGATTCCACCACAATAATGGGATATAAAGTCAATCACTTGCTAAACAACTTCTTTGCAAATGAATCCCATGAACCTCATCAGTGGTTGGCTGATAATAATGATAGTCCACAATAGCTTTACAAAGAAAATCACCATTTTAATGAACCCGTCAAATTTATTACTTTAAAACAGCACATGATATAATACAGCCATAATGTATGAATTTCTTCAAGAATGAATTCCAAAATCTCAGTGTAAGCACCCATCTCTATGAGAAACTGTGGACTGGAGATTTGTTCTCAGTGTTTCTCTGCGAGAAGCATTTAATTGGACAATGCCCAACACTAACAAGGAATTAACTGCTGGACAAAAAGTTAATGGATCGTCATTAACTGTAGAGGCCAATTTTGTGGCTAATTAAATATGCTTTTTAGATAGGAAATATACGTCCAGATTTAAGAAATACAGATTTTTTTTCAACAATGAAATGTACTTGTGAAAAAAAATAAATGCATTTCTAGAATTTCTCATTTAAATTTGAGCATGAAATATATTTTATTATATATTTAACCCTCTGCATATCGCAGCCTCCGTGACTCAAAGGGTTAAAGCATGTTTTATAAAAGGCAGCATTTCAGCATCCTGATATTGGCTAAAAGGTTTTTAATATTCAAGGCAGGGTGTAGGGTGTTTAGCTGATCCAAATGCCAGTCTATAGATTTGAAAGACTAAAGATCACATCACTGGGAGGTTGACAGAAGTGACACTTTGCAAAGTGCCAATGATTTATGCCAATGTCTGCCTTGATGATACTGTTATAGACAGCACTGTCATTATAAAATCCCTTGAGACTTCAGTCTACATTTATAACGCACAAATTATAGGTGAACCCAATGATCGAAGCCTTCCTGTCTTTAGTCTACAGTGTGAACACATATTGTCACCCAGTTGTCCGTTATGCACTTTATTATCTTAAATTAAATAGTTTTATGATATGTTAACACTTAAAGTCATTTTCGCTTTTTTCCCTCACATGATCTTCTACTGTATTAACGCATGAAAACTTCAGTTTGGGTATTATCCTTTGCAACCAAAATAATGTGAAATTGTTGAGATACTAGCTATATGCTTATGACCTTTTCAAGACAATTGACCCAATCAATTGGTTGCCGTATGTAGCAGGTCAAAGTGAAAGCAAAGGGGCTATTAACCCCCTTAATGCCATAACTACATAGATACGGAATGGCAAATATTCACACAGCAGTGATAAGTCAAATATCTACATCTATCTCTTCTTTCATAGACGGCCTGTCATAATTGTGACCACTTTAACTGCGTCTATTTGGATGGATGGACATATGGACCCCAGTCTGCACCAACCTTCTGAAAGAAACATGATTCTTAAAGGGTTACTCCAACCACCATAACCACTTAAGAGATATTTTTAATAGTGTGCTGGGATCTTGTTGCACCACCAGCACACGTGACATTGGCAGCCTAGAATTCTGTTCCGTGCTGCCAAATGTCAATTCTGTGCATAGTTTACATCTGTCATCATCGCGCACAGCTTGCTGGCGACAGACGTGCTAATGTTTCCCCTTGTTTGTAGAGCGCCTGTCAGGGGAAGGTAGTTTTCCCCAATCTACCTATGACGCTATGGGTGCTCCCTCCTTCCTCCCTTATTTTATTGTACTGACCTGTGTTGTTGCGTCTTTAAAAAAAAAGAAATGTAATAACCTTCCCTCCATTCTCCTTCCTCACCTTGCGCGTGCGTGCTCTGAGCCAGTGAAATGGTCGGACTGCCCCCTGTGATGTCAGATGGAGTAGTTGAAGTCAGCGGTGGGAGCTTCGCTGGATTTCTGGAAAAACATTATTTTTGCAAGTTATTCTCCAAATGGGGAGGCTGTGTTCATAGTACCCATCAGGGTATATTATACTTAAAAGGTCCCTCCCCCTCAAAACTGTTGAACTAAACCTTTAATATTAATTTTCACTATCAACAGGTTTTTTTTGTTTGTTTGTTTTTTGTTTTTTAAATTCTTTATTTGTATGGTTTTACATGAAGTCAGGTAAGAAGGGTACAGAAGGAAAAAAAGGGGGATAGGGGTGGGTTGGTACAATACGTTTTAGTGAAGTTAGTACCATCGCAGGGTACGCTTTCGGACATAGTGTTACATTTGCTTGTATTGGTGGTACAACAGTGAGAAGCGGTTACATGAGCGGTTGCCTTCAGTTTGCTTGTTCATATTTGTCTTTTGATTAAATATATTTTAGAATGTATATCTAATAAAGACTTAACTGAACTGCACAATTATACTAAAATGCAATTATAATGAGCACATTCTGCATAATGCAATACATTGTATTTCTAGAAATTACCATTTGGTGAAATAGGAAAATAAGAGCTAATCTAAACCACAATCTCGACTAGAATCCAATGACCACAGAATAAAATTATAGGCAAAACTCTTCTGTATATCACCAGCTCATCAGAAATGACTGAACACAACGTAACACATTATAAAGAAGATAGCGCTCACAATGTTGTTCTATGGAACATTTCTGACTGGTGTGTACTTATGAAGGCAATTTAAGGAAAACATTCTGGGTGGGATGTACCTGGGAAAATTTACTAAATCACCAGAGATTTGAATTTTTTTTTTTTACAAACTTTAATTAAAAGTGAATAACTTTCACTTGTTTTTGTAAGTACTGTATTGTTTTAAATGGATGTCACAGTATAGATTAGCCTTATTTAAAGGATATACTACTAACTCATGCATTTGTGTGTACAGACGGTCAATCATAATGCATCAGTGAGCAAGCCTTGGTCCAATAGGCACATCATAGAGGTCATTGCTCTGTAGTCAAGCAACAGCAATTTTCTAATAAACTGGAGAGGTATCTGTGACTGATAGAGAGTTACACAATAGTTAACACCCCCAGTCTCCGTTATATTTTGGGGGGCACTATTTGCTTTGACAAATATGGAGTAAATCCATTGGTTCAAAATGTCTAAACTTTTGCCTTGATACATCTGTCCTTTTGTTTTGTGAACAAATGCCACCACTTGCCAGTAGTTGTTCTGTAAACGAAGACAATAGGTCTTTAAGTGAAGATTTCACTATCGTAAAGCTGATTTGTCTGTTTAGCTTCCAGGCATAGGAGGATTAAAATGTTACTCTAAAGAGGATTATGTTAAGCTTACAACTTGTTTGAAATACCAGAAGCAAACATGGTATTAAATGTAACCGACACCAGTTATGGTTCATAATGGGTATTCTTTATGTCATTAGTTACATGAAAACGATTACAGCGCTAAACACACATAGATTAATGGATTAGCAGAAATTTAGGGCAAAACAGGGACAAAAGCAATTGACTTATAGCAAACCCGCATCTATTCCATAATTAGCCATGGGCAGGTTTATTCATATTTTTCTTGTGCTGACTAAGGTACAGTAGCAGATTTTTGGCTGGAAATTAAGTGGTGTATCTGTGTAAAATCAGCATTAGACTGTATCTACTAAAAGGTGAGAACAGATTATGTGTTTTTCTCACATCAGTTAGCCAGAACAATGTTTACAAAAATTCTCTGAAGTTTTTCAAGCAGTAAATTAACTGGCACCAATCAGGGTGTTGGGGGTGTTGGGCAAAATTAGTTTTGATGGCAGCTCATTGACAAAAGTTCCTCCTTAAAATATCATTATCTCATAGCTGCGTGCCTTGATTGGCCTCTGATGTGGCTACTTTATTATCTTGGCATGTGCATTACTCAATCATTAAAGGAACACTCTGTGCACCATGTCCACTACAGTCTACTGTAGTCTGCTGTATATTCCAAGCCCAATAAGGGACTACAGATGAAAGGGGTTCTAGATATCAGCTGCTTTGTAATGAGGATCCCTCAGCCTAAGATGGTTACATCTTCCAGTTCTCGTTGTATGTGATAGACCCAACACTGACGGTGCTTTGCATGCAGTAGACCCAATTGTGCACATTGTCAGCACACTCTTCTAAAGCAGGAATGTGAGATTTCATACCGGAGATCCGCACCATGTTTACAGCTGAACTAGCTATGTTCCATTATGGCCAGGTCACAGCAGGTCGCTGTAGCAGAAGATATCATAGTAGATGCCAGAATGAAGTTGACAAATATCGATGCCAGCATAGTAAAACTACAGAACAGAAAAGATTGCCAGTATGAATGCCCTAGACCAGGGATAGGAAACATTCGGCACTCCAGATGTTGTGGACTACATCCCCATAATGCTCTTACACCTATAATGCAGGGAAAGAACCATGGGAGGTTTAGTCCAAAACATCTGCAGTGCCGAAGGTTGCCTATGCTTGTTGTGGACTGTATCTCCGATGATGCTTTGCCAGCATGCTAGCTGTAAGTGCATTATGGGAGAAGTATTCAACTATATCTGGAGTGCCAAAGGTTGCCTAACCCTATCCTAGAGAACAGACAAATTAAGACGGATTCAGAGGTTCCTCCCCCCCCCCCCCCGCTTTTTTTATTTATCTGTTCAACTCCCTGTTTCCCCAAATGAAGACTAAAGGATTGTTATTTACAGGATCTTGTAAAATGCTCAGGTCTCAAAGAGTGCCAATCTCTGCTCAACAGGAGATCCTTGTTAAATTCTGAGTTTTTTCTAAGAAAAAATGCAGTACAAGGAACGTCCAACTGTAGCAGTGAGCCATGCAAATTGCTGTTATACTTCACTACAGATTCCCAGCCTTCCCGAGTTCCAACAAAGCACTTCAAAGCTAACAACAAGCAATACATATGATACAAATATAACAGACATGATAAATGGCAAAGTATTTATTAACTTTATTTATCCTTTGAATTTAACATTTTCTGCATTTACTAAAATGTAACACAGATTTTAAATTAATATGTTCCTTGTGTGACCGCTTCTTATTTAACTATGATATCGCCAAACGAGAAGAAAGGGAATTCTAGCTGTGAAAAGAATCTTTTTTTCACAGTATATAAAAAAATTGGTAAAAGAAAAAGCAATTATTCAACATAGTAGAATAGGGAGCAATAGAATTTTCGAGCATAAGTAGCTTTGCATAACTTTTTTCATTATTTATACGACATTAAATACGTTGGATATCCGATATTGTTTTATCGTTATAATTATTATTCAGGAATAAAAATATAATGTTGCAGGGTTTAGAAACCGTCCTAAAAAAAATAAAAAATATTCAAAAAGACCATTGAAGGTCAATATTTACATATTGATCTAGCTGTAAGTTTATGCTCTTCCAAACATGTAATTAAGTTTGTTGTTATTGAATTTTGGTTCATAACCAATTTATTAGTCATAGTCTCACCCTCACCAGTAATTCTAGTCAAATGAATTACAAGTGGCAGGTGTTTGTAAAAATGCCATATGCATATTGAGACGCTGTGATAATGCCATGGTATATCCCTGAAGTATTCCGCTCCTCTATAATTGGGTTGTATCATTTATATTTACCTATTTGAGTTTTGGTAAAAGAGTATATGCAAATTATAAAACAGATTGTAAAACACAGTGAATAACCCATAAAGTAAAAAAAAAAAAATTACATAGTGTGCATAAATAATATCAGTATACGTTAATGTAAAAACTAACCGAGAAATGCTTCATAAATACAATACAAATAGTAAACATAGTTCTGAAGAATTGGGGTTCTACACTGATATTAATATTGTATATAAATATTTCATGATGTTTAGAAATCTGTAAATTATCATACTCTCTGACGTATCACACATTTCTTAATACAGTCTGTATTTTAAATGATCAGCAAAATTATGAAAAAAATTGCTTATAGAAAACAAGATAGTTTGGCTGGCATTGCCACCAGTTCTTGTCAGACAGTGTTTAATGTCTAAGTAAGGAATATGCCCTAGGGATCTAACCTGGGTCAGTGGCAAAAGGGACAAGAGCTTAAAATCCGGACATTCTAACAATAATCAGGACAATATGCCAATATTTGCATATATTTGTAGATTTATTTATTTTAAATTACCAGCTTAATTGCATTTTTTTTTTTTCTTGTTTTTTTTAAAGGTTTTAACTCTGCAATGTCAACAAACCTTTCTGATATTCCTTTCCTTTATCTAAATGCCATGGTTATGGCTAGTTTATCATTATGCATGTATTTTCTTTGTTTTTGTTTTTATTTATTCTTTAAATATTTAGTTGTCTTCATTACAGAAATTCAAAGTGCTTGACCTTGCTTATAACTTGATTTGGATAACCATGACTAATCTGATATCACACATCATAATCAACACATTGGAAAAAGAGGGAGCCACATTTATTTGGCATTTGTTTTGCTTCTGTATGTTGTATCACTGGAGCGTGCACTGTGAAATAGATTGCAACTATATGAAACGCTCTATAAATCTGATTGGGAATAACTCATTCTTGCCAAAGGAGTTGGCTACCGTGTTATATTATTTTCTGTTAGCTCTGTCTGTATGCTTGACTAAACTTTAAGATAGGCAGAGTCGTCAGCCATCCATAACCTGTGGGACATCTATGCCATCAGTATATGCATTGCCTATGGCTAATATTCTGTTATCCATACAGCCATCACTGCCGTAAATCAGAAGACCTCTGTCAAGTTAGGTCATCTTCAGTTCACTGATTGCAGACTCTCAATGTATAATCTGAAATCTCTTCACTAAATGTTTTATGAAGAAGCACATTCAGAATAGTGTGTAATATAATATCATAGCAAATAACATTTTAGGCAGATAGACAGCCAGCCAGATAGATAGATAGATAGATAAATGGTAGCACGTGTAGGTCTTTAACTCCTTGAACTTGAATGTACCAAACATGATACATAACACACACATATACGTAAAGTTAAAGGACCACTATAGGCACCCAGACCACTTCAGCTTATTGAAGTGGTCTGGGTGCCAGGTCCAGCTAGGTTTAACCCTTTTTTATATAAACATAGCAGTTTCAGAGAAACTGCTATGTTTACCTATGGGTTAATCCAGCCTCTAATGGCTGTCTCAGTGAGAAGACGCCAGCGTCCATAGGAAAGCATTGATAATGCTTTCCTATGAGACTGGCTGAATGCGCACGCGGCTCTTGCCGCGCATGCGCATTCAGTCGATGGCGGAAGAAGAGGGAGGAGAGTCCCAGCGCCGAGGGAGCCCGGCGCTGGAAAAAAGGTAAGGGATTAACCCCTTCCTCCCCCTTCAGCGCCACGGGAGTGGGACCCTGAGGGTGGGGGCACCCTCAGGGCACTACAGTGCCAGGAAAACGAGTATGTTTTCCTGGTACTATAGTGGTCCTTTAAACCCTTAGCTTCCCCCCCCACCCTCAGGATCCCCCTCTTGCTGGTTTGAAGGAGTTAAAACCCCTCCAGCCACTTACCTTAATCCAGCGCCAGGCACCCTCGGCGCTGGTGACCTCTCCTCCCCTGCCGACGTCAGCTCCCGAGTGGAGCGGAATGCACATGCGCGGCAAGAGCCACGCGCGCATTCAAACAGTCCATAGAAAAGCATTTCTCAATGCTTTCCTATGGATGTTCTGCACGCTGAATGTGATTTTCGCATCCAGAGTCACAGAAGCGCCTCTAGCGACTGTCAGGAAGACAGCCACTAGAAGCTGGATTAACCCTGCAATGTAAACATAGCAGTTTTTCTGAAACTGCTATGTTTACATGTGAAGGGTTAAAACCTGGGGGACCTGGCACCCAGCCCACTTCATTGTGTGTCCCTTTAATATCTGTCAACTTGCAACAAGTATATTTGTTTTAACTAGTGTTCTAATACTTTTGTTATTGTTTTACATCAACATTTAGTCAAGTATGATACCTCTTGTTTTATAAGCTTGTTATAGATTGGCCATATCTACATCTCCCTCGGTCACTGTATACCATAGTTAATATCTGATCCTGAGCAGCAAAATAATTTTATAGTATCTTGGGCAAAACCATAAAACTATTTTTTTTTTCTCTTTCAGTTGGGGGACAAAGTACTTTCAAGTCTGTATTATGTTTAGTTTATACTTAGGAGGATAGTCAAAGTGTTACAAAACAAAACATGCAAAAGAACAAACAAAAACAGTGGGCAAGGGGGGGCGGAGCCAGCGCCCATGCGAGACGGTCGCATCCTCAGCGAGCTCCGAGCCGCCGTCCGCCTGAACGCCGGATAAACAGACCCGCTGGGCACAAAATCCGCCAAGCCGAGCTCCACAGGGTCCGGAGACAATGGGGCGCCGCTCCAAGAAACAGCGAGCGGATCCGGGGACTGGTTGCAGAGATATAGGAAGCCTGTTCAGGCAGCCGCAACACCCCGTGCAGCCCAAGATGGCGCCGACCGCGGCCTACTCCACAGCTTCGTCGGAAGCTGAGAGCACACAAGAGGATGATTTCCCTGCCATACTACCAGCCACACTGCCTACACAATCATGGTATGTGGGACTTGGGGATGCTGCCCCCTCAACTAAGGCAGACATTAAAGCCTTATTGCAGGACCTTAAGGCCATGTTTCAAGCCGACATAGCAGTAGTGAGGGAGGACGTCGCCACACTGACAGGCCGTGTCCAGGCAGTGGAAGGGGAGCTAGGGGGCACACATTTGGCACAATCAGCCACAGATGCTGCACTTCATGCTATACAAAAGAAATGTAGCGACATGAGCCAGCGTTTGGCAAGTCTGGACAGGGCTAAAGCCCGCAATATACGGATAAGAGGCATACCCGAATCCATCTCATCAGAGGAACTGCCTCACTATCTACGGCGAATGATGGCCACAATACTACCACCTAGGCAAGTTAAGCAAGCAGCAACTGACAGATGCCACCGTTTGCCCAAGGCAGCCAAGGCACCCCCAGAAGCCCCAAGGGACGTGCTCTTACAATTCCAAAGGGACTCTGACAAGATAGCCGTCCTGGAAACCACGAAAGTATCCCCCTCACTGTCTTTCGAGGGCTCGCAGCTGTCCTTTTACAAGGACCTTTCAAGAGCTACCATGCACTGGAGGCAATCACTCCGCTCTACTACAAAGCTTCTGAGAGTGGCTGAAATCCCGTACAGATGGGGTCCGCACCACCTAGTGGCAGAGAAAAACGGCAAGAAGTTCCCACTCTCGCAACTCCAAGACGCACCTGCCTTCCTTCAAGCATTGGGAGTCTCGACGGGAACCCTACCTCCACGGGACAGAAGCGTGCGGGCAGTAGAGGACATTCCTCCATTTGTCCCAAGACGGGCATTGGCGAGGTCGGCGGATCCTCCAGCTTGACACCGTCTGAACGGACTGTTTCTTCATGTCATAAATGACAGTTTTAGAATTTATGAAAGTTTTATCTGTTTATTAAGCTCTGTAATTATTTCTCTGGCTCCGTAGTCAAACTTGCTAAGCCGTACCAACGCCAAAACTATCCCCCCTACACATTTATCCCTACTAAAGCCACACACACTAAGCTCATGCCAGCTTTTGATTCAAGCGCTTTGGCACACACGTAGCGCAACATAGATCCTCAAGATGCAACCCGATAACATATAGCGCAGACACGCAGAGGATGTACTGTCAGCTTTATATATTTACAGTTATTTTTATCCTTTTTATATTTACAAGTTGAAAGTTCTTAAGCTTATAACTCCTGCATCTCAAAGCAAAAACCTCATATCGCATATGCCTGAATGTTAGGTGGCTAAATGATTGCTGCTGCAACCTGTACTCTGCTTCAAACCTGTTTCAACTGCTAACGGTTCCGTAGTGCAATCTAAACTATGTACATATGTGATGTGAACACAATTCATAGGATCAGCGGCTAGACCATCTACTGTTATTTACCTAAACTATCTCTAAATATAAAAATTGTGCTTGATGCTGCATGTACCTGTATGTTTCAAATGTCTTTTATGCGTTGGAGGAATGCCTTTGGGGTACCTCGCAACAACCTGTTATCAGCTTATGCACTACAAAAATAAAGAATTTAAACAAAATTGCATATAATGACAAAAACTGTTACTTTCTTTTAAAAATTAATACTACTAAAACAGTGGGCAAAAGGATAAAGAAACCTTGAGAGGCAGAATGAATGGCAGACTGTTAAAGGACAATGTATGAAAGGGACTGTGGAAAAGTAGGACAGTTACAAAACTGAGAAACATAAATACATGGTGTAGACAGGTGATGGGAGAACAGACTTGGTAATAGGGAATAAAGTAAAGGGGTACGCAAAATTAATGAGAGGTTAGAAAAATCTAGCAAAGGTGGGGTGAAACACATGTATAACGGCAGTCAGGTGTGAGGACAGATTTAAAAAAAAGTTAAGAGAAGTGTGTAGAAAGAACAGCATAGCGCGCATTCAAACCGCCCATAGGAAAGCATTTTTTCAATGCTTTCCTATGGAAGTCCAGCGTCCACTGTGATTTTCACAGTGAGAATCGCAGAAGCGCCTCTTGCAGCTGTCAGTGAGACAGCCACTAGAGGCTGGACTAACCCTCAGTGAAACATAGCAGTTTCTCTGAAACTGCTATGTTTACAACAGGCAGGGTTAACCCTAGATGGATAAAACTATACCAAAAGAAACAAATTTAAACACCACAATATCAATACAGGGAGTGCAGAATTATTAGGCAAATGAGTATTTTGACCACATCATCCTCTTTATGCATGTTGTCTTACTCCAAGCTGTATAGGCTCGAAAGCCTACTACCAATTAAGCATATTAGGTGATGTGCATCTCTGTAATGAGAAGGGGTGTGGTCTAATGACATCAACACCCTATATCAGGTGTGCATAATTATTAGGCAACTTCCTTTCCTTTGGCAAAATGGGTCAAAAGAAGGACTTGACAGGCTCAGAAAAGTCAAAAATAGTGAGATATCTTGCAGAGGGATGCAGCACTCTTAAAATTGCAAAGCTTCTGAAGCGTGATCATCGAACAATCAAGCGTTTCATTCAAAATAGTCAACAGGGTCGCAAGAAGCGTGTGGAAAAACCAAGGTGCAAAATAACTGCCCATGAACTGAGAAAAGTCAAGCGTGCAGCTGCCAAGATGCCACTTGCCACCAGTTTGGCCATATTTCAGAGCTGCAACATCACTGGAGTGCCCAAAAGCACAAGGTGTGCAATACTCAGAGACATGGCCAAGGTAAGAAAGGCTGAAAGACGACCACCACTGAACAAGACACACAAGCTGAAACGTCAAAACTGGGCCAAGAAATATCTCAAGACTGATTTTTTTAAGGTTTTATGGACTGATGAAATGAGAGTGAGTCTTGATGGGCCAGATGGATGGGCCCGTGGCTGGATTGGTAAAGGGCAGAGAGCTCCAGTCCGATTCAGACGCCAGCAAGGTGGAGGTGGAGTACTGGTTTGGGCTGGTATCATCAAAGTTGAGCTTGTGGGGCCTTTTCGGGTTGAGGATGGAGTCAAGCTCAACTCCCAGTCCTACTGCCAGTTTCTGGAAGACACCTTCTTCAAGCAGTGGTACAGGAAGAAGTCTGCATCCTTCAAGAAAAACATGATTTTCATGCAGGACAATGCTCCATCACACGCATCCAAGTACTCCACAGCGTGGCTGGCAAGAAAGGGTATAAAAGAAGAACATCTAATGACATGGCCTCCTTGTTCACCTAAACTGAACCCCATTGAGAACCTGTGGTCCATCATCAAATGTGAGATTTACAAGGAGGGAAAACAGTACACCTCTCTGAACAGTGTCTGGGAGGCTGTGGTTGCTTCTGCACGCAATGTTGATGGTGAACAGATCAAAACACTGACAGAATCCATGGATGGCAGGCTTTTGAGTGTCCTTGCAAAGAAAGGTGGCTATATTGGTCACTGATTTGTTTTTGTTTTGTTTTTGAATGTCAGAAATGTATATTTGTGAATGTTGAGATGTTATATTGGTTTCACTGGTAAAAATAAATAATTGAAATGGGTATATATTTGTTTTTTGTTAAGTTGCCTAATAATTATGCACAGTAATAGTCACCTGTACACACAGATACCCCCCTAAAATAGCTAAAACTAAAAACAAACTAAAAACTACTTCCAAAAATATTCAGCTTTGATATTAATTAGTTTTTTGGGTTCATTGAGAACATGGTTGTTGTTCAATAATAAAATTAATCCTCAAAAATACAACTTGCCTAATAATTCTGCACTCCCTGTAGAAAGTTACTTTACAAATTACTTAGCTTCAATTAATGTGCAGCCTCCCGAGATCGTTACCCACAACAAACGACCTTTACAAAGTTCAGAAAACCACAAACAGAATCGGGATACGGCTCTATAATCTATAGAGAGAACATATAAAAACAAAATAGTGTAATACAGTATGCACAATAGATCTTGCACTGTTAATAAATGCACTCACAAGATAGCGTAGAAATAAGCGCTCACAAGGTGCCTCCCCTGATGATATGGGGGGCTAGTAATCCCCTTGCCAAATCGAGATAGCCAATGGTACACAGGACTCCAAGTAGATGATGGTGAGAAGAGCTACCCTCGTACCAATGGAGATCCTGATGACTGAAAACACCCACAGTATTGACCAATTGGACACAGGGACTAGCCCTATTTAAAGGGATTGTATTAAGGGGGGAGTAGGATGTGTTATTTTACAATCTGTTATATTGTATTTGATTTTATTTATTTGATTTTATTTTATACTTCACTGAAGAAGTTCCTACTGGAACGAAACGCATTGGACATATTGCTGCAGTCTTATTTTTATTCTTATGGTTTTTTTCACCTTTTAAACAAATAAAATAATTTGATTTTGACCATCATCTACTTGGAGTTCTGGGTACCATTGGCTATCTCGCATTGGCAAGGGGATTACTAGCCCCCATATCATCAGGGGAGGCACCTTGTGAGCGCTTATTTCTACGCTATCTTGTGAGTGCATTTATTTATTATTGTGGTTTTCCTTCCTTAACCCTAGATGGACCTGGCACCCAGATCTCTTCATTGAGCTGAAGTGGTCTGGGTGCCTATAGTGGTCCTTTGAATGATTGGTGAAAAAATATGATGAATAAAGAGACTGTTAGGGAGAGGTAGAAGAAAAACTAGAAGAGGAGGTGTGAAAAGACACTTGTGAGGAGGCAGAGATATAATCTTTCATCAAAATGGATATTTTCTTAGGGCTATCTAATCCTTACCCAGGCCCTGGTGTCCATAAGCAAAACATCATCATACTTTGGAAATGTTAAAATTTTTTGTAGGTATTTTAACTCTTTATTTCCACTAATAAAGCCAATCCAGATATTTCTCACCCCATTAACCAATGCAAAAACAAAGTTTAACTCAAAGATTTTTGTTCATGTTAGGTCTGTCCCCAGGCTTTTACATTGTATGTTTGATCTGATTCTAGAATCTCAGGAGCTATCTCACGAAACCTGTGCCTCTAGCATCTGGATAGCAAATAACTACTTTGCTTGCCATACTCAGGAGAGGTCATACACAGTGCAATGCTAGCATACACAGCAGTCAAGTGTTGCAAAACTCTGAAAAAACAAGTTACACTTGTTTTAGTATCAAAATAGAAGGAATTTTGTGAGTTAAGACAATAATGGCATGTGTCAGATTCGTGCCAATTATTTTCTTTCTTTCTGTCCTAAAAGCTTTTGATTCACTGTTCAGCACATTTTTCACAATGCTTTTAGTATTACTTTAAGTCACTCTCTATTACTGTGCTTATTTTGGTGTTCGCTCTATAAAAAAAGAAGTAAAAATGCAGAAAAAATATTTTGGATTGTTACACTTTCATTAAAGTGATACATGTGAGTAGTATAATATAAATGTACAATATATAATTTTTTTTAAGTAGTATCAGTTCAGACTGATATAGTCCTGTGATGTCTTTTTGATGTCATACTGAACCATGATGTCACAGAGGGGACACTATTCAGCAGGACCGTTCAGAAACATGACCTCTCTGCAATGTGTGAGTGATACATGAAGAATGCACAAATGCATCCATTGACCATTTGTTCCAGTTTTGAAGAAGTTTCCTTTTTCCAGACTTCACTTTTACAAAGAATCCTTACTTTTTCTTTTATCAAGACCAAATGGAGTGTTTTCCTGGTCTGGACCATTGGTCCGGTTACCCTCTCTGAACTTGAGCTATATGGCCTAACCATTTGACTATTTAAAGCGGCACTGTCATGCCGAACTTACCTTTCCTCAATCGATTCCTCTTCTCTCCCTCTCTCAGGATCTGTTCTTCATTTCTTCCTGTCTGCTCTAGTTTTCTTTAAAACATAAGACAAAGTAGGGACTATTTGTCTTATGGAGTCTCCTACACCTGGCCATCTCTGACCAGCGGAGGAGCAAAGTATGCTTCATTTCCAGTGGTCAGAGCAATTTTCCCACAATTCTTACCTTTCCTCCGTGTTCCCGCGAAGCCTCCTTTCACTTTTCCCGAACGTCATTTCGACAGAATGCCAGCAAAACTACCCGATTGCGTCCTAACAGAATGAGAACAGTTCCTCCATTCTTTTTTTTTTAATTATTTATTTTTGCGTGCTGCAAACCCACAATAGGTTTTCCATATGCATAATAGCAGGTATTAACAGATTTCAACAATGATTATACAATGCATGTGTCAGAGCTTAGCACAAATTTTTCTTTTAGTTATAACAAGCAGATAATCCTAGGTGGTGAGTAAGGTCTAGAGTATGTGTAGCTAACGTATGAGATTGTGGTTTTGTTACCTAGGTCATGGGTCGGTTGTGGAGGTCTGGCCCAGTGTGAGTGTTATCAGCGGGCTGGTCGTGGTTCTGGTTCCTTGCTTGGGTCAGTATGGGTTTGGTAGAGGTTGCAATGCTGGTTGTTGAGTCCTGTGAATAAGTCTTCAGTATGCTCTACCTCTCGGTAGAGGTGTAGTTGGCTTGAGCTCAGTAGAGACAACTGATGAGGGGTGGTAGCCCTAACCCAGGGGCTGTCGGGGGGGTGTGTTCCGTCTTGCGCTGTGATACGTGTTCTGTGGACGCGGTATTGTGTGTCAGCGCCTTCTCTAGCAGGCTCTTATAATAAGCATTAAACTAGTGTCGTAACTTGTGTAACATTAACAAGTATGCGTGTGCAGTAAATGGTATATAGGCATTTTATAACATGAACATTTTGTATCGCCTTTGAACAGGCAGGGGTAGGAGACGTCTCCCCCCCTACCTGTCAGGTGGCCTGTGTGTCCAGTCTCTGCCTTCTTGGAATGAATATTTCCGCAGTTGCTGGGTTCCAGGCTTGGGCGGTGTTTTGGTCGGGTTTGTTCGGTAGGCCCCGCTTCGTTAGAAGTGTGGGTGCTTCAGTCCCCGAGGAGAGTTTGTGTGTGGTCCCTTTGTGGGTGACTAGTAAGGAGCGTGGGTTACCCCAGCGGTTTGGTATCCCCGCTGAACGCAGCTGACTGGTGAGTTCACTGAGTGATTTTCTCCATTGGAGAGTGGTTTTGGTTAAGTCCTGATAGAAGGTTAGTTGGGACTCTTCGAAATCCAGTGGAGTCTTGCCTTTGATCGCATTCATGATGTGCCCCTGGTCTTGGGGTAGGACACAGCGGACGATGACATCTCCAGCAAGCATGGTGGCGGCTCTGGGAGGTGTTGGTAAGCGGTATATCCCTGCGAATGTGAGCTTCCTTGCCGTTGCGGGTGGTAGTAGTGATTGCATGAGTCTCCTAATATAGGGCGGTAGGTCCTCTTTGTTTACTGAGGCGGGTATGCCTCTGATTTTAATGTGATTGCGTCGGTTTTTATCCTCTTGTGCTGCCACTTGTACTGTCAGGAGTTGGGGGCTGGGTTGCAGCTGGAGGAAGGACTCCTTCGGCGTGGAGATTTCTCCCTGGATCATTCTAACTTCACCCTCTGTATTGACAACTTTCTCTGTGATCTGTTGCATGCTCGTTTTGAGCGCAGGTAAGTCTGCTGCCAGCAAGCGTTGTATGTCCTGCAGCATGGTTTGCAGTTGCTGCAGGTCCTGCTTGGTAGCCAGATCTGTGGTTCCCTGCTGGAGTGTGGGTTTGGGCAGCGTGGTTTGTTTAGGTTGCATGGCCCGCGTGTGGGAGGTCTGGGCCTTGTTCGGCCGCCATTTTGGCGAGTGCCTGTCCTTGGAATAGGGTGCCTATGTCAGGCTGGGCTGTGGCAGTACCTTGTTGGGATCTTTGTGATCTGCGTCCCATCTCCGTGCTTTCGTACTCTGAGTCCTGTTGCAGCTCTCCCCCGGCGTTCCAGGCGTCCTCTCCGCACAGCAGGTACTCCAGGCCACGGCTGCTCGGCGTGTAGTAGGCCCGAACTTTGCTTTTTTGGCTTGGCCTGCCTTGGGGTATACCGGAAGGGCATCGGGTGATGTGGGATGGTCTCCACTGTTCAGTGCTGTGGGTTTTGTGCTTGGATGGCATTTAGTTTTTGCGATATCGAGCGGATTGTGTTTGTATTTTCAGGAGCTGCCAGATATGGCATCTGGCCTGTTTCACCTGCTAGGCTCCGCCAGTTCCTCCATTCTTGTTAACAGAAAACAACAATTCCTAGGAGAGGGAGAGAATAGGAATCAATTAAAGAAAGGTAAGTTCGGCATGACAGTGCCAGTTTAACTACTGTCTATCCAGTCCTAGCAGCCACTGGATACTCAAAAACTCAAACTACAGGGAAATGTGAATGATACAGTGAGCGTGTATACGAAATAGTACAGTACCCTGGTTCCAATACTGCTGGGGACACAAAGTCCCCAAACTCTCTGGACTTAATAGAACTGCAATCCACCCACCTTTCAACTCAGTAAAGGAACACACTACAGCAGGGGTTCCCAATTCATTTTTCCCATGGAACCCTTTGACATAGTGTAACAACTTTGTGGAACCCACCTCTGTGTGTATCTGTGTTTGTATGTGCCAGTGTGTGTGTGTATATATATATATGTGTGTCAGTGTGTGTGTGTGTGCGTATGTATCTGACACACAGATACAGATACACACACTGACACACAGGCACTCACACCTTGACACACAGATACACGCACTCAGATGCACACAGTGACACATACACACATCTTGACTCACAAATACACACATATTCTGACATGCACACACTGGCACATACACACACTGACATACACACACACACACACACACTCAAACTCACATACTCTTTGACAGACACACATACACTCTCCCTGACAAACACACATACTCTTTGACAGACACACATACAAACACATATACACTCCCACTGACAAACACACATACATTCTCACTGACAAACCCATACACACTCACACACTCACTGACTGCTGGGCTGAGCAGCTGGCGTGCAGTCCCTGGGGTCCAGTGGGGCTGCTGGACTGAGCGGCTGGCGTACGAGTGTACAGTGCGGTCGGCGAGGGAGCAGTGATCTTACTGCTCAGCTCCCTCGCGCGTGTCTTAGTTATGCAGGAGACGGAGTGACATAATATTCCAGCATCACTGCTGTGCGCGCGAGGTAGCAACATTTTGGCGGTACACCAATTGGGAAATGCTGCACTACAGAATGCATTAAGAGGGGGCATCTCGCCTTATTACACAAAGAAAATTAAGTTTGACCTTACCTTCTGATATGTTTCCATTCATTGTGTCTACTCTCTTGTTGGTTTTCCTTTCTTTATGTCCCAAACATTGTACATGATGTAAGGAAGACATACATATATCTTTACCTTCTTTCTGTTTCTAACTGTATGGTCTGCAAACTACATTAGCATTGTAATGAATTTATAAACCCATTTTCGAAAATAACTATTTAATTACAAATGCAACATTACCAAACAGTTTTTTTCTGATATGCTGCACAGGACAAACCGATCCATCATGCAGTACACAGTCATTGCTACCAGTTCCTATAAGGCACTCTTTCTGAGATAAAAAAAAAAATATATATATATATATATATATATATATATATATATATATATATTAGTGGCAAAATACAGATTTATAACCCTAAACACACATTTACCACTTCCCGCACATTCCCAACATTGATAGGAGAGGGGGAAAGGGGTGCAAAAATACACTACGCCTAACAGCTGCATTGTTGGAAGCAGCAGGCCAAAAAAACAGGAGGCCATTTCTCAATCTTCTTCTTTAAAGCTGTTAAACAAACCCTTCAGCACCATAACAACTTTACTGGAATTAAGTTGTTATGGTGCAAGGAGGTCCATATCGCTGGCTTAACTTTAGAGATTAAACCATTCACAAATTATTTAACCCCAAAGTCTTGCATCCAGCCGCATTTAGCTCTAACCCCTTTACTTCTGCTTCTCTGAGACTCTTCAAAGAGGAAGCCTCTGACATGAAAGCATCTTGAAAAAAATATATATACATTCCTCATGCTGTTTTGTGAGTGGGGAGCTACTGATTATCCCATCAGTGATGCCCTGGTCCGAGGCTGTCCGAGGCTTCCTCTTTACATATAGTGGTCTTTAATGATGGAATACCATCCTGCCACAGTCTTGTGTGATGACTTCTGCAAAACAGTCCACTTAAAACCTAGTGGAATGACTGATACTTCCTCTCTACTGAGTCACTAAGTTCCCATTCCTGGACTCCAAACTAAGTATGTGCATATGGACAGTGCCAAAACAAGTACATAGTTCTCCTTCTCCACAATGCAATGTTGTCAATTTTTGTATCAGCACCACCCTGCAGTACTTTAGAGGACAATGTCCCCTGAGGTCCGAGCAGCATGGCCGACTAAACCCTGAGCTCCTCGCCACCGCGCTCCTAACAACCACTTACCGCACGCACACCGACCCTGATTGGGCGCACAAAGCGAGCGGAACACCCGCAGGCTGCACCCCAGGCATCCTCCTCGGGCCCGATGGATGGGTTTCTTCAAACCCCGCTGGGGTCTAGCTGCGACGCGCATGGCTCCAAAATGGCGCCGGTCTCCCCTGCCTCCTCCAGCTCAGACCAGGAGCAGCCCACGCTGGCAGACATAGGAGCAGAGATCAGGCGCCTGGCAAGTAATATGGTCACTAAAGCTGACCTGCAATCTCTCACCTCCACCCTCACAGCTTCCCTCACCTCAGCAGTGACTGCACTGAGGACTGACATGGAGGCGCAGGACAGCCGGATACAGGCTCTGGAAGCACAGGCCCAGACCACGCGATGCCAAACTTCAGCTGCTGATACGGCCCTCACCAGACAGGGCAACATGCTACTGGCCCTGCGCCGTCAGGTGGAGGACCTGGACAACAGGAGCCGCCGCTCCAACATCCGGGTAAGAGGGGTACCTGAGCAGGAGGGCACAGAGAATGCGGAGGTCCTGCTGACCGGGCTATTCCGGCAAATTCTAGGGGGAGATGCGCTAGCGGAGATACGCTTTGAACGAGCGCACAGGGCCCTGAGACCCCGACTCCGAGAGGGGGACCCCCGAGATCTCATTTGCTGCCTTCACTCCTTCCCACTAAAGGAACGCATAATGCGCACCACCAGAACGCGGCCCACATGGCAATACCAGGGCACTGAGGTCTCTCTATACCATGACCTCTCCCCTGCCACGTTAGAAGTGCGACCCATAACAGCTGCCCTCAGGGAACGCAATATACCATATAAATGGGTCTTCCCCTTCAGCATACAGGTGCGCCACCGCAATGAGTGGGTAGCCGCACGCTGGCCAGATGAAGTCCCACGTTCCCTGCAGCGTTTGGATTTACCACCTATAGCTGTGCCGGACTGGATCCTGGAACCATTAGACAGGGAACCCCGACCCCAGAGGCCGCCCCGGCAAACACGGAGGGATTCCAGGGAGAACCGCCCGGGCGTCATATTCCCCCACCCGACTAATCCAGAAGAATAGCTGGCTACAACCGGGAACAAGCCCACCAGTGACCTGATGGCCCAGTAGGTCTACGCAAGACGGAATTACAGTGAAAGGCTGCCCATAAGCTACACCTTAGCCATGGCTGGCTGGCCGACCGGTTCGGGTGGGCACCTGGCCCACTACTTGAAAATGTTTTTATTCTTTTTCTTTTATTATTTCTCTCTTTTGTCTCTTTGGGTGGGGGACGGGAATAGGTTTGCAGGTATTGCTGCCATGGACCGGGCGGGGGTCTCCCTCGTCTCACTGCAGAGGTCGGGATACAGGCCTAACACCGCCACATGTCTCTCCTACGGTGACTTGGTCCCCACTTGACCCCATTTTTTTTCCTTTTTCGTCCTCCTAGAACTGGCCGGGCTGTTTTGGGAGGGGAACCTGGGACGGGCATTACTAGCTTGGAGGGGTTCTGCCACCCGAGGAGGTTGGCTGAAACCTGCACGGGACATGGGACGTCTGCCTTCTGCGCTACCGCCCCCTACACCTGTACCCTCCGAGCTGTTGGATACACCTGGACTGCCCGCACATGGATGGTTGATGGAATGCTGGACAATCCGCTACCGGTTTATGCGGGAATGGGGAGAACGGAGGGTGGAGGGGGATTGGGAAGCTTAGTGTGCGGGGTGATGAGGGAGGGGGAGGACATACATGTATCACTATCCTATAATATAATCTTTACGATTTATTAACAAAAAAACACGGGAACGGGGGACGGGAATGCAAAGGAAAATAGCAACAAGGGGAACAATTAACAGATAACAGGGGTTATCTACACTAGACCTTATGACGAGCATTGGGCGCGTCCAACTTGACCGGCCAACACCCCTGTTTATGGACCTTAGTCCCCCAGCCCGAGGTTATGTTGTGCTCCCGCCCCACACTCCAACGATACTTGACGACCTAAACTGACTCATACTGCCCTCACAGAAGACTGTGATATAGGTAAGGTTAGCCCCCGCCAGGACCACACCGTACTAACTAAAAAGACAACGTATGACCCCCCTTCATAGAGGTCTACTTAGGCCGATGATACAACTTGCTGTATACACTAATCCACGTAAGTGACATATGACTAATGACGAGGTGGCGGAGCACCCGTAGGCTGCCCACGACCCTAATCTAACTCTTCACACAGGAGAGGAACCACCCAGGGTGGTGATGCTTGCCGGACACACCCACTAACCCCGAACGTACTCGTGTGAACAAACCCTTCCCACGGGGAATCGGTAGTTGGACGCTGCTGGACTTGTTCTAGCAGGCCCAACTGTCGCTTGCCGCCGTGGTCACACGAAAACACCCTCCTAGGAGGGTTCCTTTGCACCTACAAATAGGTGTAATTGCCGTCTCTCATCTGAGGCGAGCACTCTAACTCTCATTTACTAACTTCAATTCTAACTGAGGTAACTTTGCTTGGAAAGGGAAAGGGGAGTTAAGGGGTGACTGTCGCCCCCTTCATTCTCTCAAGCTCTCTCTTAAAACCCCCACCCCCCTCCCTCCCCGTCTTCCCCCCCCCCTTTTTTTAATTTTATTTTTCTTATTTATTTATTTATTTCTTCCTTCATCCCCCCCTCTCGCTCCTTGCTCTCTCTCCGCTCTCCCCCTGCCCATGTGGGTCACGATGCCGCGGGGAGTGGCCATGGCCCCTCGCCCCCTCACGACCTACGAGCCCGACCCATACCGAATCTTATCTTTGAACTGCCACGGTCTCAACATCTCAGAACGTAGGACGCAACTCCTACGGGACCTCTACGTCAGGCATATATCTATAGGCTTCTTACAAGAGACGCACTTCAAGGAGGGTGCAGCCCCAATGCTGAAAAGTAAGCACTATCCCAACGCCGCCTGTAGTAATCACCCCACGGCCCGCAGGGCGGGGGTAGCCATCCTCATGGAGGCGAAGCTACAATTCCGCGAAGCGGACCGTCTATCGGATGCAAATGGCAGGTACCTCTTCCTTAAGGGAGATATTCAAGATAGACGATACACTTTCGCTACAATCTACGTCCCGAACAATAACCAAGCCCAATACATACGTAAAACCCTCCTCAAGCTCTCCTCCTTCACGGAAGGAACCTTGATCCTAGGCGGCGACTTCAATGTACCACTACACCCTCTTACCGACTCGTCTACGGGACACAGCTGCATAACTCAAGGTGCTCTCCGAAATATACTGAAATCTTTACGGAACCTTCGACTGGTGGATTGCTGGCGCGCAATGCATCCCGATGACAGGGAATACACCCACTACTCTACGATCCACAAACGCTACTCGAGAATAGACTATATATCCATGCAACAAGAACAGTTGACGACAATTCAAACGGCGGAGATAGGAGCTGCACACTGGTCCGACCATGGACCAGTCACTCTGAAGATAGATTCCCCAAGGACGCGTCCAACCTCATGGGCATGGAGGCTCCAAGATTCGCTACTGCTAGACCTAACAGTCAGGGAACAGGTGTCCGAGGAACTCAATACATATTTTACGCTCAACACAACGGGAGACCAACTCGCGACCACATTCTGGGAGGCTCATAAAAGCGTTATTCGGGGCACACTGATGCACCTAGCTTCCAAAAAGAGAAAGGAATCACAACGACAAATAACCGACCTTATGGACCGCATATCTACACTCGAGGCACAGCATAAAAGATCACACCTCGAGTCGACATACGCGGAACTAATGGAAGCCCGGAGACCGCTTCAAACACACATGACGACCCGTCACTATCGTTCATTGCAACGCTCGAAGGACTTATTTTTTTTTTTATAATTCTTTCTTTTATTGTGCTGAAGGTACCAAAGATAACAATCAACTTTGCTTCGCCACGACAGCTTAAAGGACCACTCTAGTGCCAGGAAAACATACTCGTTTTCCTGGCACTAGAGTGCCCTGAGGGTGCCCCCACCCTCAGGGACCCCCTCCCGCCCGGCTCTGGAAAGGGGAAAGTGTTTAAAACTTACCTTTTTCCAGCGTTGGGTGGGGAGCTCTCCTCCTCCGATCCTCCTCTTCTCCTCCCCGTCGGCTGAATCCGCACGCGCGGCAAGAGCTGCGCGCGCATTCAGCCGGTCACATAGGAAAGCATTCATAATGCTTTCCTATGGACGCTTGCGTGCTCTCACTGTGATTTTCACAGTGAGAATCACGCAAGCGCCTCTAGCGGCTGTCAATGAGACAGCCACTAGAGGAAATAGGGGAAGGCTTAACCCATTCACAAACATAGCAGTTTCTCTGAAACTATGTTTATGAAAAAATGGGTTAACCCTAGAAGGACCTGGCACCCAGACCACTTCATTAAGCTGAAGTGGTCTGGGTGCCTAGAGTGGTCCTTTAAGCGAACATTTCAATAACAAACATTTTTCATGGCAGATCAAAACAGCACATTTTTTTGTTATAAAGTGAACATGTGAAAAAAGTTATGACGTATGGCGCTACGGCTAAGAAGGTCTTAGACAGATTAATAAGATTGGTATGTAACGGTTGGAGACAGAAGTAAACTCCTAGGGATGCCCCAGGCCGGTGACCATTAGAGCTTGGGACAGTAATGCTATGCTATACAGGCTTCAGCAGAGGGGGTAACTTTGAAAGAACAGGCAGCATGTCTAAAGATACATTTACTGAGCAACTTTATGGTAGCCTTAAGGGAACAGTTGAGTAAGCCACCCTCTCCTCTGCCTGAAACCGCACAGCAGCGTTATCCTGTATATTGGCTAAAGCATGCATGTTGACAATGAGCTGTAAACAGGGGTGGACTGAGAGCCTTTGGGGCCCCCGGGCAAAATTAGATCCCAGGCCCTTTGAATGTACAAATATATGTGCATTAAATAAATGTTAAAGGATCACTATAGTGTCAGGAAAACTGCTTTGTTTTCCTAACACTATAGTGCCCTAAGGGTGCTCCCACCCTCAGGGTCCCCCTCCCGTTGCACTGAAGGTGTTAAAACCCCTTCAGCAGCTTACCTTTATCCAGCACCGGGCCCCCTCAGCGCTGGTGACCTCTCCTCCCCCGCCGACGTCAGCTCAAAAGTGGAGCGAAATGCGCATGCGCGGCAAGCGCGCTTTCAAACAGTCCATAGGAAAGCATTTCTCAATGCTTTCCTATAGATGTTCTGCACGTCAGGATGACACCCACTAGAGGTTTGATTAACCCTGCTAAGTAAACATAGCAGTTTCTCTGAAACTGCTATGTTTACATCTGAAGGGTTAAAACCTGAGGGACCTGGCACCCAGACCACTTCATTGAGCTGAAGTGGTCTGGGTGACTATAGTGTCCCTTTAAATACAACTCTCATATAATACAGCATTCCTTTGGATGTGTATATTGTGAAGACCTGTGTATTAATGCATGTTTGTATTTGAGTCCGTGTGAATGCACTTGTGCATGTCTGGATGACTACATGTGCTTTTTTGTATATAGTGTCAGTGTGAATGCATATGTGACAGGTGACAGAGTGTGTGAGGGAGAGGGTGACAGGTGGCAGAGTGAGGGGGTACCTGGAGGCAGAGTCAGGGAGGGACGGGGTGACTAGTGACAGAGTGAGGGAGGGGGTGACTGTACCCCTTACTCTGTCACTAGTCACCACCTCCCTCCCTCACTCTGTCACCAGTCATCCCCTCACTCACTCTGTCACTAGAGTGAGGGAGGGGGTGACTACTGACAGAGTGAGGGAGGGGGTGACTAGTGACAGAGTGAGGGAGGGGGTGACTAGTGACAGAGTAAGGGAGGGAAGGGGTGACTAGTGACAGTGACAGAGTGAGTGAGGGGGTGACTAGTGACAGAGTAATGGAGGGAAGGGTTGACTAGTGACAGAGGGAGGGGGTGACACAATGACAGAGGGAGGGATGGGGTGACAGAGGGAGGGGTGACTAATGACACAGTGACAGAGGGAGGGTGGGGGTGACACAGTGACACAGGGAGGGAGGGATTAGTGACAGTGACGTAGGGAGGGGTTGACTAGTGGCAGTGAGGGAGGGGGTGACTAGTGACAGAGTGAGTGAGGGGGTGACTAGTGACAGAGTAAGGGAGGGAAGGTGTGACTAGTGACAGAGTGAGGTAGGGAGAGGGTGACTGTCCCTAGTCACCCCCTCCCTCACTGTCACTAGTCACCCCTTCCTCACTCTGTCACTAGTCACCCCCTCCCTCCCTCTGTCACTAGTCACCCCATGCCTCCCTCTGTCACTAGTCACCCCATGCCTCCATCTGTCACTAGTCACCCCATGCCTCCATCTGTCACTAGTCACCCCATGCCTCCCTCTGTCACTAGTCACCCCATGCCTCCCTCACTCTGTCACTAGTCACCCCATGCCTCCCTCACACTGTCACTAGTGACCCCATGCCTCCCTCACACTGTCACTAGTCATCCCCTCCCTCTATCACTAGTCACACCCTCCCCCTCCCTCACGGTCACTAGAGTGAGGGGGTGACTAGTGACAGAGTAAGGGAGGGAGAGGGTGACACAGTGACAGAGGGAGGGGTGGGGTGACTAGTGACAGAGGGAGGGATGGGGTGACTAGTGACAGAGGGAGGGGGTGACTAAGGACAGAGGGAGGGGGTGACGAAGGGGTGACTAATGACAGAGGGAGGGGGTGACACAATGACAGAGGGAGGGGGTGACAGAGGGAGGGGTGACTAGTGACACAGTGACAGAGGGAGGGTGGGGGTGACACAGTGACACAGGGAGGGAGTGATTAGTGACACAGTGACGGAGGGAGGGAGTGAGCGATTAGTGACACAGTGACGGAGGGAGGGAGTGAGCGATTAGTGACACAGTGACGGAGGGATGGAGTGAGCGATTAGTGACACAGTGACTGAGGGAGTGGTGACTTGTGGCAGTGAGGGAGGGGGTGACACGGTGACAGAGAGAGGGGGTGACTGGTGACAGAGGGAGGGGGTGACTGGTGACAGAGGGAGGGGGTGACTAGTGACAGAGGGAGGGGGTGACTAGTGACAGAGGGAGGGGGTGACTAGTGACAGGGGGGGTGACTAGTGACAGAGGGAGGGGTGACCAGTGACGGGGGGGGGGTGACCAGTGACAGAGGGGGGTGACAGTGACAGAGGGGGGGTGACCAGTGACAGAGGGAGGGGTGACCAGTGACAGGGGGGTGACAGTGACAGGGGGGTGACAGTGACAGGGGGGTGACAGTGACAGAGGGGGGGTGACAGTGACAGAGGGGGGGTGACTAGTGACAGAGGGGGGGTGACTAGTGACAGAGGGGGGGTGACTAGTGACAGAGGGGGGTGACAGTGACAGGGGGGGTGACAGTGACAGGGGGGGTGACAGTGACAGAGGGGGTGACAGTGACAGGGGGGGGTGACTAGTGACAGAGGGAGGGGTGACTAGTGACAGAGGGGGGGTGACCGTGACAGGGGGGTGACAGTGACAGAGGGGGGGGTGACAGTGACAGAGGGGGGGTGACAGTGACAGAGGGGGGGTGACTAGTGACAGAGGGGGGGTGACCTGTGACAGAGGGGGGTGACCTGTGACAGAGGGGGGGGTGACAGTGACAGAGGGGGGGTGACTAGTGACAGAGGGGGGGTGACTAGTGACAGAGGGGGGGTGACTAGTGACAGAGGGAGGGGTGACTAGTGACAGAGGGGGGTGACAGTGACAGGGGGGGTGACAGTGACAGAGGGGGTGACAGTGACAGAGGGGGTGACAGTGACGGGGGGTGACTAGTGACAGAGGGAGCGGTGACCAGTGACAGAGGGAGGGGTGACTGTGACAGGGGGGTGACAGTGACAGGGGGGTGACAGTGACAGGGGGGTGACAGTGACAGGGGGGTGACAGTGACAGAGGGGTGACAGTGACAGAGGGGGGGTGACAGTGACAGAGGGGGGGTGACTAGTGACAGAGGGGGGGTGACTTGTGACAGAGGGGGGTGACCTGTGACAGAGGGGGGGTGACCTGTGAAAGAGGGGGGTGACAGTGACAGAGGGGGGGTGACCTGTGCCAGAGGGGGGGTGACCTGTGACAGAGGGGGGGTGACAGTGACAGGGGGGGTGACAGTGACAGAGGGGGGGGTGACTAGTGACAGAGGGGGGGTGACTAGTGACAGAGGGAGGGGTGACTAGTGACAGAGGGGGGGTGACAGTGACAGGGGGTGACAGTGACAGGGGGTGACAGTGACAGAGGGGGGGTGACAGTGACAGAGGGGGGTGACAGTGACAGAGGGGGGGTGACTAGTGACAGAGGGGGGGTGACCTGTGACAGAGGGGGGTGACCTGTGACAGAGGGGGGGTGACAGTGACAGGGGGGGTGACAGTGACAGAGGGGGGGGGTGACTAGTGACAGAGGGGGGGTGACTAGTGACAGAGGGAGGGGTGACTAGTGACAGAGGGGGGGGGTGACCAGTGACAGAGGGAGGGGTGACAGTGACAGGGGGGTGACAGTGACAGGGGGTGACAGTGACAGAGGGGGGGTGACAGTGACAGTGACAGAGGGGGGGGTGACTAGTGACAGGGATGGGTGACAGTGACGGGGGGTAACAGTGACAGGGATGGGTGACAGTGACAGGGATGGGTGACAGTGACGGGGGGGTGACAGTGACAGAGGGGGGGTGACTAGTGACAGAGGGGGGGTGACTAGTGACAGGGAGTGGTGACCAGTGACAGAGGGGGGTGACAGTGACAGGGGGGGGTGACAGTGACAGAGGCGGGTGATTAGTGCCTACCTGTCTCTCTCCTCCCTCTGGTCTCCCTGGCTGCTGCTCCTTCCCCTGCTGGCTGTGATCTCTGTGTGAGAGGAGAGTACAGGAAGTGATGTCACTTCCTGGCTCCGCCTCTCCTCATCACACAGAGCCGCGTGGGACAGGAAGGAGGAGACCTGGCAGAGAGCAGGTGAAGCTGCCAGGTCTCGGGTGAGGGTGAGAGGGGGGTGATTTAAAGAGCGGTAGGTTGCTGGGGCCCTGCGCTGCATCAGGGGCCCCAGCAACCTAATAAAGGAAAATATATTTTTTATTTTTTTACCGTTCCAGCTGGAGCATGGCTGTGCTGCCGGGCCCCTGGCTGCCTCGGGCCCTCGGTCCATGACCGATATGCCCGAGTGGTCAGTCCGCCCCTGGCTGTGAATATGAGTTTTTGTTAAAATTCCGATATACATGAAATATTTTAGGCACAGAGAACTGAGCATTGTATACTATATAGGTGAGAATAGGCTATGTCTACTCAATGTCGGCTATTGTTCGAGCTAAATGTCCACCTTGCCGCAGTTCCCTGCACAATAACAGCTAGGAAAAAGAGAAACAAACAGGAAATAAAAAAGAAAAACCAAGGAACCAGGAGCACGGAAGCATGGTATATAAAATAAAGTTAGTATAAATCAGAGCCAGTGATGGCTATTTAGAACTTGTTCAGTAAGTCACCAGTCATCCGATTCCCATGTTTTGGAAGAGCCAGGAGCGTGTTGGTGGGTAGTGTAGCGGGTTGTCTGCTCTGGGGGTCCTGAGTCTACCTCTTTGCGTGCATGGACGCCTCCAGTCCCAAAGTCCAGTGTGCATTTTCACTTTGTCCACCGGCAAATAGTGGAGATGATCATCTGGGCTGTGGCTTTTGAGCCTTCTCAGCACTTGTGAGCAGTGCTGCCCGGTGAGACTCTCTCGGTAGGGCTGTGTGCAGGTGAATCTTCGTGCCCCTCCGAGGTATCGCACGACAAAGCGTCGGCTGTGCGGTAAGGCGGGTTTGCGGCGATGTGGTGCCGCTTTACGTCTGGGTGTTCGAAGTGACAGCTGGTAAGTCGGGTGGTGGGGTGGGCGCTTCTCCTTGCTTGGCCCCTTCCTTATGTCGTTTCGGGGAACTGTCGTTTCTGCTTCAAGTGGCAGTGTGGCGGGTGGGTCGAAGGACTTCTTTTATCAACATGCTAACAAAGGCGGGAGGCTACTGGCCAGGATGCTTAAAGGTCCACAAGGACTAGCCCAAGTCAACAGACTATGACTAGCTGATGGCACAACTACACAATTCCCGGATAAGATCGCCTCGGAATTTCGGCTGTTCTACTCCTCACTGTATAATATCCCGCAACTGACACAGCCAAATGAGATAGCGGATGGGAACAAAAAAATGCGGAACTATCTCGAAACCTATGTGGGGACGAGATTGCAACGAGGGGAATTGGAGGACTTGGAGGTACCGATTACAGAGGCGGAGGTGGCAGGAGCGATCAAAGCAGCTAAAACAGGTCGAGCGCCAGGCGCAGACGGCTTCACCCTAGAATATTATAAGAAACACATCTTAATCCCAAAACTTACTAATGCATTCAACGCTCTCATCGAAGACGCTCAGTTCCACCAGGAATCACTGGCGGCTACCATCACGGTTCTCCCGAAGCCAGGGAAAGACCCCGAACTCTGCAGCAGCTATAGACCGATCTCCCTACAAATGTAGATGTAAAACTATTGACTAAGATACTGTCCACCAGTATCGGAGGCCTACTGCCGAAACTGGTCCACACAGACCAGACGGGATTCATACCCGGACGTGAGGCCAGAGATAGCACTCTCAGGGTCCAATCCATCCAACACCTGACAAGACGGTCGAAAGACAACCTCCTATTGCTCTCCACGGATGCTGAGAAAGCGTTCGACCGGGTAAACTGGTCGTTCCTTACGGCTACGCTGCGGTAGATTGGCTTTGGGGAGAACATAATGAAGTGGATAGGAGCGCTATATCACTGCCCAAGTGCCAAAGTAAGAGTGAACGGTGCACTCACCGAACCCTTTTAGATCCAGAACGGAACACGGCAGGGATGTCCGCTCTCTCCTATGCTCTTTGCCCTCACCCTTGAACCGTTCCTGGAAGTACTGAGCAGATCAGATGAGATCCTAGGATTCCCCAACAAGGACGTTACCCACAAAGTAGCGGCGTATGCGGACGATCTCTTATTTATTATCAACAAACCCGAGACCACCCTGCCTCACTTGATGTCGGCATTTGAGACCTATGGGGAGATATCGGGATTTAAACTGAATATACCTAAATGTGAGGTACTTAACATTTTGACCTCACCGGCGCAGGTCGACGTACTGAAGCGCCAATTCCCGTTCAGATGGTGCCCGAACCGCATGCAATACGAACTTCCTACCCTTGCTACAAAAAATACAACGGGATTTACAGGCGTGGTCGTACCCATATATTTCGTAGTTCGGCCGTATAGCTATCCTGAAAATGAACATACTGCCCCGGATCCTATACCTCTACCAAACGATACCTCTGGCCCTACCAACGGCGTACTTTCAATCGCTCCGGACCGCTATGATATGATTTGTGTGGAGTGGGGGACAGGCGAGACTCAGACAGGAGATCCTATGCCTGCCATGAGCGTGGGGTGGAACAGCACTTCCGGATCTCCGCAAATACCATCATGCTACAGTGCTACAACGGGTCTTGGAATGGCATACTCATCCAGCACACAAACAATGGATTGAACTAGATAAGAACCACATGGGGTCGTCACTTCTCACTATAGTATGGAACTCAAAGAGACCTCCGACGTCGCCCCAAGACTGCACCTCCACTGTGGCACAAACGCTAAAAACGTGGGACAGCATCAGAAGAATTCCACAGCTGTCTCCAACACCGAGCCGTAAATACAGCTGTCATATAACCCTCAAATAGGAGGTGGGCTACCACCGACATCTTGGAGTATCCTAGGTGGGGGAGAATCCCTCTCCATCCATAAGATGCTGAATAACACAGGCATAATAACACTACGGGAACTGATAGACAACGACCAACCGTCCGCAATGCAAATCTTCCGCTACACACAAATTACACACTTCTACCAAACCCTACCGCACAGAGAAGCCCTACATAGAGACCTGACGTGGTTTGAGACACTCTGTGAGCAAAGGACCAACCTAGCCAAGTCCACATCCCTCATTTACCAGCACCTCCTTATAGGTCACCTGGAGAACGCGGACACCTTTCGCCGAACGCATCCTGGGTACATAATTCACCGCGACTCAATGGGAAAAGATCCTGGTCCTACACCACAAATGCTCCTCTAGCTCCAACTATCAGGAAACCAATTATAAGCTTCTATCGTTCTGGTACAGAACGCCCGACAGCCTGCACAGGATCTTCCCGGCTGTACCCGACACATGCTGGAGATGCGGGGAAGGGCGCGGAACGATCCTACATATCTGGTGGGAATGCCCACGCATCACGCCATTTTGGGACGAGGTCAAACGACGAACGGAGGAAATACTGGGGTTGGACGGCAGGTTCGATAGAGAGGCAGCTCTCCTACACTCTGTACACAGAAGATCTATACTCCGACACCTGTTGAACGCCGCCAAGGCTCTGAACCCACTGCACTGGAAGCAAGATGTAACCCCGACGATTGGACTATGGATGGAACGGGTGGAGGAGATATACAGGGCGGAATCGATCCACGCTTCATTGATAGGTATGGAGGAGAAGCATGTTGAGAGGTGGCGGCCGTGGCTAGCTTACGTGGTGGGGCGCGGTGTGGGGGACGGGCGGGGGCGTGGCCCATGAGGGGTGCCCCTCTACACCCCCCCACATCCAACCACGCCCCAGGGCGGGTGACGCCTCACTGCACGGAACACCTCGGATCCAAATCTACCACGGGCATGGCGAGGGTGCTCCTCGAGATTCTCCCCCCTTTTTTTTCTCTCTTTCTCTTCCCCATCTCCTTCTGTTTTTGTGTTCTCCTCTCTACACCACTTGCTCTCTTTCCCTGATCCCACGCAAGAGTCTGACCTCATTGCCCGTGCACACTAGTCTCAACAACAGTCAAACGGGAGGGTATGGGAGGCTTGGGCCATATGCTCCGCTAATTCGTTAATGCCCACTACTATAGACTAAACCAACAGATTTTACCGCCTGCACGACAAAACAGGACCCGCGCGAGGCAATGAGACCCAATGGAAACCCACTATTTATCAGTAATATATGGGACGACGAGTCCTCTCTACGACTTAAACCTTCAGGTTAGCTATACCACAGACGTTATAATGGCCCCTATCCGCCTAGAAGATACTCCAAGGCTATATGCAACCATTATGATGACAGGCGAAACTTGACCGTGTACTACACAGTCACTACCTGGCTCACACAGAGTTGACACACTCACCCCTTAATATACGACCATAAGATGCAGATGTTTGCATATTTACTACATGTAACATAACGAAGTTAACGACACTGCTACTGTACTACCTTCTAATTGTTAATATTGTTTAAGTTTTCATTTCTTTATAATCATATGGCTGCTCCAGATGTTGCGAGACCTGCGTGTCTCCCATTTTACTATCCTGTCGCACTGTTATACATTTTCGGTGACACAAATAAAAGCCGTTTGAACCCTAGAGGACAATGTCCCTAAATGGGCATCCATGGTCAGTTTCTTGATGCCACATTTCTCTGCACAGTTTCTTTTTTGGCAGCAGGGAACCATTGTATAGTTTCTGGAATATACATAGCTCTGATCAACTTGTTTATCACCTTGGATGTCCACAGTTACAGTTAAAGTGCCTCCACTTGGTGTTCCCTCACAAATTATTTCCCACCCAGGTAGGACTGTGGCGAAACCAGCTTCGCCACTGTGAACTGGAGAGGCCTGGCTGCTCTCAGTGGGTCTGGCGATGTGTTGGGCTCCCGGGGGCCAAGCCGGGGAATGAGTGAGCCCATGACTGGCAGGCCGCGGCTGTGAGCCTCCTTCACCATGGCCGCCGCCATCAGCTACACCCCACCATGGTGGGTCAACCTGCTGCACCGGCTCCCCCACCTCAACCTGCACTGGGACACCCTGGAGGGGGACTTCCAACCTGAGGACACCGGCTACCAGCAGTCCCTGATGCTCCTGGGTTGTGTTGCACTTGCCTGCCTCGCACTTGACCTCTAGTTCCTGCTTAACCCTCAAAATGAAGTGTCGTCTCGTTCTTGGGGGGGATTGGATTGTAAGCTGACTGCCAAGAGTGTAAGCCGATTGTATGCTTTTCTTGTTCAGCTGTTCCAGTTCGGAGTGTCATTTCGTATCCAGCTCGTGAGTTCTGATGTTCTGCAGTAGCTGTGCCTGTCTATGGAAAAGGGGATTATCGCCTAAACGCATTTTTCCCCTTTTATGCTGAAACGGTCCGTTACAATTGGTGGCAAGCGGCGGGATCGTTCCTACAACCAGAGGGACAGCTACAGACAACACCATTCCTGGATTACAAAGTGAGGGCAACGCCAGTACCCGTACAGCGACCCTATCTACGAAGGATTTTGGGAAAATGGGCAACACGCACACCTGGGCAACACACACACCTGAGGAAGAGAGTGAATTAGAATGGAGAGATAATGCCCGGATAGAATTATGGGATGATGCCCTGGAAGAAGTCCAGTATCAACGGCAGCAGCGCTTTCCTGGTGCCGCATACCAGTTGGAGGAACAAATGGCCTGGCGGATGCCGCTTCTGGGGGACCAACCCGGAGGGGAGCGGGTAAGACAACTTGAGTACCTCGTGGAAAGGGAACTGAGCCTGGACGTCTCATACCGGGCACTGTGGTGGTGCACTGTCCAGCCAGAGACGTGGAGGGCAGAGGGCATCCAGCCGGAGGGGGATCACTACACTAGCCCTGGCCTGTTGTGGAAGGCCCTAACAGAAGACGTCGACTTCGGCAGTCCAGCAGAGTCACGGTACTGGGCTATCGTGCATTACCGGAGTGAGATGTTACAGGGCCCGAGATCTATTGGACTGGGACAAGACCTCCGCCGTTTCGCTGGCATGGAACAAGGGCTGGAGATGGACTATGTAGAACTATTAAATTCCGGCCAGCCGCAGAGAGGGGACGCAGACCGGGAAAACTGGGTGGCAGACCCAGACCTGCTAGCCTACAGCTGGGAAAACGGGGCCGAGGTACCTCCTGCTTCACTACCAGCTGCAGAAGTGGGGGACCTCATGGACTGGCCCTGGAGAGACCCACAGATGGCCGGGGGAGATGGGACCGAGATCTCTCTACCGGCCCTACAGGGATGCTGGGCAGTCGGCCCAGATCCCCAGCGGCAGTGTGTGTCCCAGGGAGCAGAAGGTGCAGTCCTTCCTCCCCAGCGGCAGTGTGTACCCCAGGGAGCTGATGGTGTCGTCCATCCTCCCCAGCGGCAGTGTGTGCCCCAGGGAGCAGAAGGTGCAGTCCTTCCTCCCCAGCGGCAGTGTGTACCCCAGGGAGCTGATGGTGTCGTCCATCCTCCCCAGCGGCAGTGTGTAACCCAGGGAGCGGATGGTGTCGTCCTCCCTCCCCAGCGGCAGGCTGAGTTACAGGGGGCAGAGGTTGTTGTTCCTGCCCCCCAGCAGCAAAGTGAGATGCCAAGAAGGCAGTGTGAAGTGAAGGGAGAGGAGAGCAGCGTCCTCCCTCCCCAGCGGCAATGTGTGCCCCAGGGAGCTGATGGTGTCGTCCATCCTCCCCAGCAGCCGTGTGGGTCCAAAGGAGCCGAAGGTGCAGTCCTTCCTCCCCAGCGGCAGGCTGAGTTACAGGGGGCAGAGGTTGTTGTTCCTGCCCCCCAGCAGCAAAGTGAGATGCCAAGACGGCAGTGTGAAGCGAAGGGAGAGGAGAGCAGCGTCCTCCCTCCCCAGCGGCAGTGTGTGCCCCAGGGAGCTGATGGTGTCGTCCATCCTCCCCAGCGGCAGTGTGTCCTGCAGGGAGCAGAGACAGTCAGTCTCGCACCCCAGCAGCCGGACAAGAGAATGACCGGGGAGACAGCTGGTCCCCCTTTCCACCAGCAGAGAGAGTGGCAGGGAGAGGAGCCTGCTAACCCCCCTCCCCAGCGGCAGTTTACCGTCCAGAGAGAGGAGCTTGTTACACCCTCTCTCCAGCGGCAGCCTAACTCACCAAGGGGAGATGTTAAGCCCCACAACTGTGCAGATGGGACCGTAGTCTCTGCACTTACAGCACAAGGGATAGGGACGGTCGGTCCTGTTCCCCAGCCTCAGTGTGATGGATCCAAAGGGGAGACAGTCGGTCTCCCCCTCCGGCAGTCGAGCTGCGCACCTAAAGGGGAGACAGCCAGTCTCCAGCAACCAGACGCCCACCAGACTACTCCCGTGGTAGTGCTGGCAACAGGACAGAGTACCGCTGGTCTCTGCCCCCTCAGCAACCCACCAAGGCAGCCTACCCGTCTCCCACCCAGCAGTGGTGAAACACCAGAACTTGGACAAAATCCTTCCTCACCCAGATGTAGTAACCGGTTAGTGTGGGTGGGCTGCTCTGTTATTTCTGTTTTGTGGGTGGGTTGCTGGACTAACCAGGGCACTGACCGGCAGAAAGTCAGGTACCCTGTTAGTCTAATTGGCCAAGGGGAGAAATGTGGCGAAACCAGCTTCGCCACTGTGAACTGGAGAGGCCTGGCTGCTCTCAGTGGGTCTGGCGATGTGTTGGGCTCCCGGGGGCCAAGCCGGGGAATGAGTGAGCCCATGACTGGCAGGCCGCGGCTGTGAGCCTCCTTCACCATGGCCGCCGCCATCAGCTACACCCCACCATGGTGGGTCAACCTGCTGCACCGGCTCCCCCACCTCAACCTGCACTGGGACACCCTGGAGGGGGACTTCCAACCTGAGGACACCGGCTACCAGCAGTCCCTGATGCTCCTGGGTTGTGTTGCACTTGCCTGCCTCGCACTTGACCTCTAGTTCCTGCTTAACCCTCAAAATGAAGTGTCGTCTCGTTCTTGGGGGGGATTGGATTGTAAGCTGACTGCCAAGAGTGTAAGCCGATTGTATGCTTTTCTTGTTCAGCTGTTCCAGTTCGGAGTGTCATTTCGTATCCAGCTCGTGAGTTCTGATGTTCTGCAGTAGCTGTGCCTGTCTATGGAAAAGGGGATTATCGCCTAAACGCATTTTTCCCCTTTTATGCTGAAACGGTCCGTTACAAGGACCATGGAGTATCTTAGTTGTAAGTGGTGAAGCTCTCCCACCTATCGCAAATGAGCCCCCTCCAGAGTGGCAGTAGGAAGGAGCAAGACGTATTTTCTGGCATAGTATACGTGGGTACCTCTGGCATTCCTTTGTCTTCTTAATGGGTCTCCTTGCCTTGTATATTGTGCACTTTATTCTGTCCATTTTAGATCTCCATTTGAAGAAGCAAACAGCCCTTATTTTAACTTTGTAATCAGCCACCCTAGTGGGCTGCGCCTGGATGTTGTTATGGTGCCAGGAGGCCCCTGGCCGCACTCTTACCTTCAGAGGTTAAACTGTTCTTGAACAGTTTAACCCCAAAGTGAGCCACCGGTGCCAAACTCAACTACCCCACATGGCTTCCAGCTTCTAAAATGTCAGTTTCAGGAAGCTTGGAGTACCGCCGGAGAGAGATGCCACTCATTGGCTGAGAGCAGTTAGCTGAGGCTCTAAACCAATTAGTGACACCCCATTCATAAATCTGGCTTGAAAAGAAATGTACCCTTTTCAAGCCATTTTTGTGAAATGGGAGTCACTGATTGGCTGAGAGCATCAGCTGCCCGCTCTCAGTAAATCAGCGGTGCCATGCCTAGTGGCACTCTGTGCTTCCTGAAACAGATTTCAGATGTCAGGTGCTGCATAGGGGAGCTAAGTATTGTCCCTGGAGGCTCACATTGGGGGTATAAATTTGCTGACTAAGCGTTTTAAATTCCAACCCCTTAAGATAAGAGTGAACCTGAGGGCCTCCAGGCACCATAACAAATTCATTATGATGGTGCCTAAACTGTCCCCTTAAATTTGAAATTCATTTAGAATTTACTTTGTAATATTTATTGAATAACCCTGTAAGTCTACTGAGCAGCCATTAACTTGTGCTAACCTACGTGCCACGATTAAATAGCCATTGATTTTACAATGCATGTATTTTATAGGGTGTGGATCTAATTTATCGTGATGCATATCCATGCTTTTGACTGTCAAAGCATCATGGGAAATGGAGTCCACAAAAATCTGAATTACTAAGATTAGTTGTGATTTGCTAATTACATTTCACTATTTGTTTATAAATGAAAGGCTCAAAGCAATCCACAAATATTTGCAGTCAAGTTAACCGTCATTATTACAATTTCCCTAGATGTTTATTTATTATGATTATTATCATTATTATATGAATTTCCCATTTATTTGCAAAGTGGTGGACATTAAAGGGGTGCGGAATGAGAGCTGTTATCTATCTAACCACTTAAGCTACATCTAAATGTGACCCACTGGGGGCGGAGCCAAGAGCTTGAAGCGAACGGTCGCATGGCCGCAGTCCTCCGGGCCAGAAAGCGAATAAACCGAGAAATCAGGGCCCACATACCCGGCTCACACTCGCCAGGAGAGCGCCTAAGACCCGCACGAACCAGATGGGGCGGAAAAATAAAAAAGCTAAACCTGATAGTCCCCGCCAGAACAGGGATATCGGGGAACTGTGGCGGCAAGCGCATGAGGCGGCGGAGGCCAAGATGGCGTACTTACATGGCGGCTGCTCCGATTTCACGGAGGGCTCCTCAGACGAAGAAGAGAGTACCTCCATGGTGGCCAAGCCAGCCCCAACGATCACACAGGCGCCAACCCACAAGAAAGCCCCTACTCCAGTAACCATGGAGGCGATCGGGGACCTAATGGCGACCCACCACGAGAAACTTGCGGCCGAAGTGGCCCTCATTAGAGGTGACATTCAGGGCATAACGACGAGGCTGAAAGCGGTGGAAGCCTCCTCCACTGATCACACCACCCAGCTAGCAGACCTCCAAGCGGCAGTCCGGGCGTTACAACAAAAATCCTGGCAGCATGAGCAACAAATCTCTGCACAGGAAGACAAGAACCGCAGAAATAATTTGAAGCTCCGGGGAGTCGCCGACTCAACACCCGACGAAGAACTTCCGCACTTTATCAGGCGGCTCCTCTCTGAGATACTGACCCCTAAAGCGGCAAAAGCAATCGCCCTAGAGGGCCTCTTCCGCACGCCAAAACCACCGAAGGCCCCGCCGACTGCCTCGAGGGACCTAATAGTCCAGTTTCAGTCCGCCAAAGACAAGAGAACAGTGCAAGATGCCACCAGACACCAAGCCAACTACCACTTCGAAGGGATGATCCTCTCCTTCTTCGCAGACCTCTCAGGCGGGACATTGGCGTGGAGAAGATCTATGAGCGCTTTCACGGCCCTACTTCGGCTCCACCAAATCAGGTACCGCTGGGGACCCAGCCGCACCATACACATTGACAGAGGGGATGCCAAACACGTTATAAGGGACATGCAAGAAGCGGTGGCAATATTGGGCCTACTTCACTTACCCACAGACTCGCTCACGATCACGCCGCGCCCAACAGGCAACACTACTACACTAAGAAGGGATGCCATGAATGCCCCGGAGTTTATCCCCCGGGGGAGGCCTTCAGACCCGAACGCCAAGGCTGCCCACTTGAAGCCGGACTCCAACCCAGGCG
Source organism: Pelobates fuscus (assembly GCF_036172605.1). Lineage (NCBI taxonomy): Eukaryota > Metazoa > Chordata > Amphibia > Anura > Pelobatidae > Pelobates > Pelobates fuscus. The sequence continues at coordinate 318,851,830 of NC_086320.1, read as the reverse complement.
AGCACCGCTAAACTCGCACCAGACCGCAATGTGGTAACATGAACGGTTTGACTACTCCTGGCAATATAGCCACACACAAGATACTCTTTATAACCGTATTTTTTCTTTTTATTTGTATTTTTATCTTTATCTTTCAAACTGTGTTAACCCGTTCTTTCCAAAGTAGCCTTTCGATAGTAGGCTGTTTACCTGCTGTAACTGTATACCCTAGCATTTGTCTGAACTATAGAATGCCTACTTAACTCAAGCACTACATATGTAGTAGAACGGACCTCGGACCACTGTCATTAGATTTAGATTTTATGATGCGTAATTTACAGCCTTATGTGCATGTTAGTCTACCTCATGCGACAATTATGTCCCGACCCTGCAGGCACCATGTATCCCCGGTATATATAACTTACAGCCACGATGCCCATACCGAGCTCGGCAGTAAATGTATACTCAGGCCACAGGGGCGAACCTCACAGCGGCACCATACTTGGGCAACAATAGGCAATTTAGGTACAGCGACACCTTACATCACACAGCGACACTTATGAGGCTGTAAGCCGACCCACCCACAACAAATGCCACTACGAGTTCCAGCCACTGACATAGCTCATAGATATTAGCTAAACACCTAGCAGACACATACGCTGGATAATACCGCTGAGCCGAACGAAGGCCTAAGCCAATATGCACAACATATAACCCTCACATTATGTGAGAAGGTACTCCGACCACCATACGAAACCACACTACATATAGGAGTGATGGGCTACAAGAACTTAACCTAATTTAATTAGAAGGCCGAACAGGTTATCCCCATGTGTATTCTCATTTAAAACAGTGCTGTATGTGCTCTTACGCCACACTGGCAACATGTCGTGAAAATGCATGCAGCTGCGTGGTCATAACTGCTCTTTTAGGCATAATAATATATCGTAATACTGTTCCCTAACTGTTAAACGTTCATCCCTAGTTCCTTCAAATGTTAACAGGCCTACGGGCAGATATAGACCAACGTCTATGACGTACACTCACATTACCCTGCAATGCTTAGCATATATGTTTTATATTGTATTAAACAAAAATGTGCTGAACCAGCGAAACGAAGCAAATGTCAGCTTATCAAGGTTAATATTGTATGTATTCTGCTTCATTGTGTCATATGCATGTTCTTGCACCCGTTATTGTGACGGGGCAAGACGATTTGTCCACTTTTGCACAATAAAAATAAAGAATTATAAATGTGACCCACTGTTTCCGTAAATGTAAATTACATCAATAATATAACATGTAAAGGTGTAATATTGTAGCAACTTATGTGCCACAAAGAATGATGAAATATTTAATGCATACGAAGAGAAAAATATAACCTGTTGATATTCTGGTTTGAAACTGTTTGTCAGTTTGCCCAGTTCTGTGGTTTGTGAAAGGCTAAGCCGTGTGCCAAGACAAGGAGAGGAGTGAGTGCATTTTGTTCATAGTGATGTAGATTAATTTAGAAATAAACAAATATGTTTAAATGTCTATCTGTTCCTGTCCAAATCTGAGATGATTAAATTGCGTATACGCAGAAGTAAGCTCACACTGACACATGGAGTTCAGGTTAAAAGCACTTCAGAAAATTTAATGCCATCTAGTTGGAAAACAGTTATGCAGGCCTTTTTAAAGGCAAAATGACATCATCATTGAATATCAGATAATAACAAATAAACATCATTAATTGGATTAAATGTTATGTGACTATATCAGTGTCCACCCATCAATATTATTAATTGGCTCAGGGGTTTGAGTGACTAGCTGGGTGTCCTCCCACCGGGAGGTGGTATTGTTCTGGACAAGGGTGTGGACAGAAGGCTCAGGCGCCATTTTTCCCAGCATGAGTTTTACTCGGTGGAAAGGGGGGCTTGAGCGTCATTTTACACAGTCAGTGATGTCAATCTTGTGGTCAGGTGCAAGGTTCTTTTATGAATAGAACATTTCATTAGTACAGTGTTCTCATGGCCTTGGCTCTGGCCTTGGTTATACTTTGTTGCATGTTACAGGAGATTCAATAATTCCGGAGTCAGCTATGTCTTTATAGAAAATACAGTCTCTGTTCATTGTATTAGATGTGCTGAGCAATTCTGTCATGTAATGTAGTTTTCATATGGAGAAGTCAGGTTATGAGGACAAAATGGAGGATTTGTCACAGCATCAGGTTAAAATGGAGTTAGTACAATAATTCAGTACAAGTTCAATAAAGATTTTTAATAATTCTACATCAGTCCCCCCTATGAAATGTTAATATTCTAAAAGATAAACTTTATTGGTTAGTTCCAGAGGACAGGTTAGCCCAAAGGCACAAAACCCTATGAAGTAACGGTTCTTAAAGTCTTCTTAGTTCTTCAGAGGGACATCATAAATAGACAAGCTTACATTACCATATGGACCTGTGTTATCTGGAATATAGGCACAACAAGTCATGGTGACAGGTAAACGTTGTTGGTTGCAATAGATATAATAAATGCAAATCAAAATATTATTATTATTATTAGCAGTGACGGTTGGGAAAAATGGACTCAAACTTTCCTTTTACTGCAAAATCATCTGGTACCCCCCTTGGCACACCTATGGCATCAATATATATATATATGTGTCAAACTTTCCCTTTAGAGGGGTGCTCCTCTTTATGTTCTGAAGCATGAATGTGGTGTGTCAAGAGTACCTTGTCATGTATTATGTGTATGGACATAATAACCTTGGCTAGGGCGCATTTGCTTATGCATTGTAGTATTAAACCTGTCCCACGCTACATCAGCGTAGGTGGATTCGGATCATTTAGTCAATATTAATATCACCACAAACTCAGGATGGGCAAATAATCCTGAGGGAGCTTGGCGTTTGGATCTCTTTAGCTTCACGAGGTCTCCTTTTGTGGTCCTCAGCTTTCCATCGATGGCAGGTGGTCAGGCATTATTATGGCCATCAAACACCTACTTGTTGGTATCTTTTTTTCTTTAGAGTCAAAAGTGTGTCAAAATCAACAAATGTTACTTCTCATGTTGCAGAGAGAGAGAGAGTCTTGAATCTGGAACAATGAATCCACTGAGTGATCTCTGCAACTTTCACAATGCACTATTGGGTATATGGTCTTGGTTGTCACATTGATGACCGGCTAGGCTTCTGGCCATCCTGACAAAATGTCTATTATAACTAGTGCATATTTGACCCAGTAGCTCTTTGTCACCTGGATTCTTGAAAGGGATATTGAGAGTTAGCTAGGTGCTTAGGAGTATTTAGAGATCAAAGAGTTCATGAGGGTCTTGGATAGGTATAAAGTTCTATGGGCTCACTGCCCAGTACATGTTTTTGGGTATACAGAGCTTGAGAGTGTTGGAGTACAGCCCGTCTTCAAGGGTTGCCCCTTTCTGTTTTTCCAGCTTTGTATTTCTTCAGGGTCAGCAGCTGCTTTGTCATTCTTTCAGAAGCTTGAGATCTGTAGGTAGGATCTACATGGTGAGTATAGAAGTTTCTTTAGCGGACACCATTCTGTCCACTTCCCTTGGTGCACTTGTGGCTTGGTTGGCAGCTTTTAGTCAGCTGAGTGGTGCTTCTTATCTTCCAGATTGATCCAAAATAATGTGCTGCACCCAGGGCATATCTTGAGTCAGTGTAGGTATTGGCATGTCTTCCTTCAGGCATTTTGTATGCCACTGAGAAGGCTGTCAATTCAGCGTCTTGAGCAGATGTGAGTGAGGAAAGTGAAGATGCTTGACGTACCTGATCTTCTGTAGCAACAGCAAATCCAGTATGGTACCTTTCCTCATTATCCGCAAACAGAGTGGAGTCAGGATCTGGTAAAGCTACTGCATGCTCTGTTGAAAGGTGTCTTGTTTCTTCTTTCATCTGTTCAAAGCAACCATGAGGAGCAGTAGAAGAGGTTTCCTCACCTATTTCTGTGTGAGATTGGGGGGTATTTGTCTTTCTATTTACAGTTCTCTTGCTGACCCCCCTCTGTAGAGAGTTGTGAATTGATTGTTCATGTTAATCTGGGTCAGGACCGCACTATTTCCTTGAGAGTGCCCAAAAGAGTTCTTTCATGTCTGAATAATTTTTCGTTAGTGTGGTATTCCCCCCTGGGAAGTGGCGGAAGAGTGGCCAGAGCAACTTTCCTTCAAAAATATAATGTTGTCAGGTAGAGGCAGAGTTGTCTATGGGTGGAGGAAATTGGTAAGGAATAAGAAGGGAGGAAGCATATAAAGGATATAGATATGGTGGTGGGGAGATGGAAGAATGAGTAGTGGATAGAGTGAGAGGGAAGAAGGTGGAGTAGGAGGAGGAGAAGGTGGAGTAGAGGAAGGAGTAGGAGGAGGAGAAGGAGGAATAGAGGAGAAGTAGGAGGAGAGAGGAGAAGGTGGAGTAGAAGGAGAAAGTGGAGTAGAGGGAGGAGTAGGAGGAGGAGAAGGAGGAATAGAGGAGAAGTAGGAGGAGAGAGGAGAAGGTGGAGTAGAAGGAGAAAGTGGAGTAGAGGGAGGAGTAAGAGGAGGAGAAGGAGAAATAGAGGGAGGAGTAGGAAGAGGAGGAAGGAGTAGGAGGAGTAGAGGAGAAGTAGGAGGAAAGAGGAGAAGGTGGAGTAGAGGGAGGAGTAGGAGGAGGAGTAGAGGGAGGAGTAGGAAGAAGAAGGAGGAGTAAGAGCAGGGAGAAGGAGTAGGAGGAGGAGAAGGTGGAGTAGAGGGAGGAGTAGGAGGAGGAGAAGAGGAGAAGTAGGAGGAGAGAGGAGAAGGTGGAGTAGAGGGAGGGGTAGTAGGAGAAAGTGGGGGACTGTAGATGAAGGGGAGGGATCGGTGGGAGGAATAAGCGGGGGTGGGCAGGTAAGGGAGCAGACAGGTGATGTAGCAATGGAGGATACATCAGAAATCAAGACTAGGTAGAAATGCAATGGAGGCTGCAAATAGCCCATGTACAACAACTGTTAACTGGCCCTATGCTTTCCCTAGAGAAAAATAATAAAAGGCTAACATGCTCATCTTGTCTGCACAGGCCTCGAACGTTTCACTCCGTGGGTGTCCCGCAGCGGCTAGCCCACCACATCTCCCACACCAGACTTGTGCCCGTGGAGACAGACGCTATCCCTGACTCTCGTTCTTTATTTTATTAATTTATATCTAACATCTCAAAATGTAATTCCTACTTATATCACAAATATACATTATAACAATTTTATGTCTCGCAAATGGGATAAACTTTATTCTACTCTTCACTGATAATGTATTTTTAAAACATACAAAATAGACAAATAACATTGCCTTCTGCAAAATAAATGGAAAAGATAATGGAGATTTTGTTAAGCTTATAAATGGCTATACATTAATTCACATTTCTTGTTCTCCAGTTTCTGGCTGTTGATGACAATGTACATTGTAATAGAGCAGCAGGGAATGCTAGCAGAATGCTTGGTTGCATAGGGAGAGGTATTAGCAGTAGGAAGAGGGAAATGCTCATGCCATTGTACAGAACACTGGTGAGACCTCACTTAGAGTACTGGATACAGTACTGGAGACCATATCTTCAGAAGGATATGGATACCTTAGAGAGAGTTCAAAGAAGGGCTACTAAACTGGTTCATGGATTGCAGGATAAAATTCACCAGGAAAGGTTAAAGGATCTTAACAGGTATAGCTTGGTGAAAAGACGAGACAGGGGAAATATGATAAAAGCATTTTAAATACATAAAGGGAAACAACACAGTAAAAGTGGAGACTATATTAAAAGAAGGAAAACTACCATAACAAGAGGACATAGTCTCAAAAATAGAGGGACAAAGGTTTAAAAATAATATCAGTAAGTATTACATTACTGAGAGGGTAGTGGATGCATGGAATAGCCTTCCAACTGGAGTGGTAGAGTTTAACTCAGTAGAAGTGTTTTAAGCATGCGTGGGATAGGCATAAGGCTAAGCACTTGCTGCTAGTAACAGATCTAGAATTAATATACTATAATGCCCAAAGTCTCAATTCCTATGCATATGCAATAATAAAATATCTGGGCTTACAACAAAAATTATGTTAGTTAGTCTTTAAACTTGGCTTATTCATTTGTTAATAGTTATGCTTATAATGTTAACTGGTCAAGAAATCTTTGTTTATTAGAAACTTCTTTTAGTAAATGTTCTTTAAGATAACCCCTCTTCCAGCATGTTATCAATTTTTTTTTTTTTTTTATACAAAGTTCAAACACACTTGTTCACAGACACTTTTCCTGATATAGGGAAACTAATAGTAGGATAATTTTAGTAATTGTAACTTTTTGTTCATAATATATGGGAATTAAGGAAGACAGCATGTCTTAGGATAGGATGAGCGTGGTAGAAGTAGATCTCGAAGTGACACTATATATGGGCGTATATATGACCTCACTAAGGGCAGAGTGAGGGCAGGAGCCTGGGCTGACGTGTCTCTTTAAGGACAACCTTCTTTTGTTCTAGGGGCCATTTTCTTTTAGGGCATTTCAGCTGACAAATGAAAGCATTATACATTTAACAGCCCGTGAAGCTTTGGAATAACATGGTGCAAAAAATAAACTCACGGGATGCAACCAACCTCCCCCATCATTCACCAGCTATTAATCACTCAACACGTCCAAATACATATACAACGCCACGGAACCTGCTGGCGTCGCACGAATGGCAGCAGCAACAACACACAAACCCTAGAAACCTCCTATACGACACATCACTCCTATGTAAGTAGCAAAATACACAATTAGAATATTTTCTAGCAAAAATTCCATTGCTAAGTCTTATCAGTAATAACTCTACGGAACACAAATCTGAATCGCACTGAGTCCCAAACACGCCCCCCCTCCTCCTCCCTCCCCTTTCTCACAGAAGGCAAAAAGGGAGGGGTAGGAGAGGGGGGACTGCAAGCATGACATTTTAACCATGTCAGTGCTGGAAAGACAGTTACGTCACAATTATTGCAAAAGCAAAGAGACTCAGTGAAACTCAATACAAAACCCCCACCCTCTACCAGGGTAATGGCTAACACAAAATACAAAAACAATTATTATAATATACATATATTCCTAACCCTTTGTGATTTAGTTCTTCCTCAACCCAACCTTCTTGCTGAATAGCCTTGCTACTCTGTACCAGTAAGCTTGCTTTCTTCTCTGTCAGTAATCTACCACATCAAGGCACAGCAATTTTACATACTTTTGCAATCTTTGCAACACCTTTAACCATCTCCTCACCCTCTCTGTCTTCAACTAAATCACATGCTAGCCAGCCCTTACTGGGCTTACTTAAATCCTGCCCCATAATCCCTTTTCCCCTACACCAGCGTCCTAGATATAGGGAAAGACAAGGAAAAATTGAACAGGAACGTCTACAATGCTCGATTGCCACCTGAGAATTGTGGGCCCTTCTCAAGTGCGTCTTCCCAAAACGTAGACTAGTCACTTAATCCGCCTACCCGGGGTGGTAGACACGGATTGGAGCGAGGTGAGAAGTGTGTGACCAATCACTTCTCTTTTAAGAGGAATGGGAGTGGATAGTATAATAGTACAGGAAGTGTAGAAAAGGTAAAGAGTAAGGAAAAAATCCTTAGGGACAGACACAGGAGTTTGAATGACTCCACATTAAACAAACAAGACAACAGTACAGTTGAAATACAGTGCATGCATCACAGTTCAAATGAAATCAACAGTAATCCCTTTCCTTTAATCATGTGCTTACTCCAAAGTCACCTCTCTCAACCCCGTAGTGTCCCCGCTCGGAGAATGACTTCATAAAGTCTCACTACCAGCGGCCAAGGATAACAGCTAACACCGGTCCGAGATCCTTATGCCTCCCTCGTTACAGCAGTCCACTAAAAGTGGCCGCGCTACCCTCACCCTCGTAGTGCCCCTATAAAACCCACTTTATAAGTCTCACTACCACGTGATGCGGAAAACAAGCAATGCCTGCCTGAATCCCCCCAGGAAACTGAGTCCCCTGCCACAAGACTAAGTCTCCTACCACAATTAAATAATCAGGGAACCTTCAACTCAACTAGAGCCGAAGGGTCCGGGTCAGGAAACCCCCAACTCAACTAGAGCTGGAGGGTCCGGGTCAGGAAACCCCCAACTCAACTAGAGCTGGAGGGTCCGGGTCAGGATGCCCCCAACTCAACTAGAGCTGGAGGGTCCGGGTCAGGATGCCCCCAACTCAACTAGAGCTGGAGGGTCCGAAAGCGCACAGTGAAGCTAGCTAGGCTATCAAAGTGACACAAAATTGGATCACAGGAAACTATGATTCTACACAGATCCCACAGTTCCACAAACTTCTTTTTCCATACAGCCACAGCCACGAGGCTCCTAAAAGAAGTAAACAGGCAAAGAAGACCCCCAGGAAACTTCCACAGGTCAACCCCCCTTTTTCCCTACAGCCACAGACACGTGGCTCCTAAAAGGAGTAAAACAGGCAACAGGACTCCAGGCAAATCCCCCGGGTCCACCCCCCTTTATCCCAAAAGGGGCAACAGACAAACACAGGACCCCCAGGCAAACTACCACAGGTCCACCCCCCTTTTATCCCAAAAAGGGGAAACAAATAAACACTCAACCCGGGCACTCAACTAAAACAGGCCAATTCAAACATACCCAGGCAACAGATAGACTAAATGCAGGTAAACAAGTGAGTAACGAGACACCGGGCAAGATATTACCTGTCTTTGATGTCCTCCCGGGAAGCAGTCACAGACACGTGGACGGGTCAATCAAAGGGGCCGGAACATACCGGTGGCTCTGCAGAAGTCTCTACCGTGTACCTGGAGGTGATCAGTCTCCTTTCCTACCCCCAGGATTCCCCCGTCCAACAGCATCTTCCTTAGGACGGCTCACCGGCCAGACATAGCCCGATGCCCCACGTTGGAAAGCGCCAAATTGATGTAGATTAATTTAGAAATAAACAAATATGTTTAAATGTCTATCTGTTCCTGTCCAAATCTGAGATGATTAAATTGCGTATACGCAGAAGTAAGCTCACACTGACACATGGAGTTCAGGTTAAAAGCACTTCAGAAAATTTAATGCCATCTAGTTGGAAAACAGTTATGCAGGCCTTTTTAAAGGCAAAATGACATCATCATTGAATATCAGATAATAACAAATAAACATCATTAATTGGATTAAATGTTATGTGACTATATCAGTGTCCACCCATCAATATTATTAACCCCTTAAGGACTGGACTTTTTTTGCGATGTTGTACATTTGCGACCAGGCATCTTTTTGACACTTTTGTGGTGTTTGTGTTTAGCTGTAATTTTCCGCTCTCTCATTTACTGTTCCCATACAAATTATATATTGTTTTTTTCAGGACAAAAGGGGCTTTCTTTACATACCATTATTTATATAATCTCATGTAATTTAATTTTAAAAAAATGAAAAAATATGATGAAAAATTGAAAAAAATACACGTTTTTTTAATTTTATGTGAAAAATCTTTTACTCATCTACAAAAGCGAATGAAAAAAACTGCTAAATAGATTCAAAATGTTGTCCTGAGTTCAAAAATACCCAGTGTTTACATGCTTTTTGCTTTTTTTTTTGCATGTTATAGGGCTATAAGTACAAGTAGGATATTGCGGTTTCAAAACATACATTTTTAAAATGTATCAATAGTGACATTGTAACACTATTATCTGTCATAAATTGCTAAATAACACCCCACATGTACATATTTTTTTAAAAGTAGACAACCCAGGGTATTCAATATGGGGTATGTCCAGACTTTTTTAGTAGCCACTTAGTCGCAAACACTGGCCAAAGTTAGCGTTCATATTTGTTTGTGTGTGAAAAAAGTAAAAAACTAAATTGAACGCTAATTTTGGCCAGTGTTTGTGACTAAGTGGTTACTAAAAACGACTGGACTTACCCCATTTCAATACCTTGGTTTGTCTTCTTTTGCAAATGGTATGCCATCATGGGGGGAATTCTCATTCCTGGGCTACCATACGCTCTCAAAGGCAACGTAACCAACCTGGCCATTTTCAATGTAAAAATATTTGACCTATATATTTGACCCTGTAACTTTCAAAAACGCTATAAAACCTGTACATGGGGGGTCCTGTTCTACTCAGGAGACTTTGCTGAACACAAATATTAGTGTTTCAAAACTGGAAAATGTATCACAACAATTATATCATCAGTAAAAGTGCTGTTTGTGTGTGAAAAATGCAAAAAAAGTCACTTTCACTGACAATATCATCGCTGTGATATGTTTTACTGTTTTGAATCACTAATATTTGTGTTCAGCGAAGTCTCCCGAGTAAAACAGTACCCCCCATGTACATGTTTTAGGGTGTCGTAGAACGTTACAGGGTAAAATACAGTGATAGCAAATTAAATTCTCTGGTCTTTCGGCCTGGGTTGGCAGGCAGGTCCCTTAAATTGCAATCAATAAAATAACTTAATTATGTACAAATATTACCTAAATACGCACGTAGAATTTAAATATATATGCATATTTATATATTTGAAGTCTACGTGTATATTTATATAATTATTTATGTAATTTTGTATATCGACATATGAATAGTTCGCATTCTTTTTATTTATTTATATATACATAGATATATATACAATTTCATTCTAAGTGTATTTTGATATAAATATATATATATTAATATCAAAATACAGTTAGAATAAAATTTCGTATAGATATATAATTTTTTTAAAATTTTTTATTATTATTTTAAATTTTTTTAATTTAATTTAAATTATTTATTATTCGTATTTTATAATAATATATATATACAATATATATAGTTATTATATATATTATATATATACGTGTGCAAATTAATTATAAGTGTATTTTTATATTAATATATGTACATATTAATATAAAAATACACTTAGCATGACATTATATATATGATATATAGACATATATTATATAGGTATAATATATGTCTATATATCATATATATACACATATATAATAATATATATTTTTTTTTATTAACTATAACTTTAATTTTTTTTTATGATTTTACACATGCAGGGAGACTGCCTGTCAGCACAGACAGTCCCCCTGCAGGCAGACACATGGACACCTATTGTGACCATGTGGTCGCCCTGTTGGGCGATCACATGGCCACAGGGGTCCTAATCCGCCATGGGGAGACTGTCTGGGCTGCAGGCAGTCTCCCCACACCGGGAGCACCGCCGATCGCCGCCGGGGGAACGACGGCGATCGGGTAAGTACATTTTAAATTTAGGACGGTTCAGGACCGTCGTCGGTCGGCAAGGGAAAAATGCCGATGACGGTCCTGAACCGTCCTGCGTCCTCAAGGGGTTAATTGGCTCAGGGGTTTGAGTGACTAGCTGGGTGTCCTCCCACCGGGAGGTGGTATTGTTCTGGACAAGGGTGTGGACAGAAGGCTCAGGCGCCATTTTTCCCAGCATGAGTTTTACTCGGTGGAAAGGGGGGCTTGAGCGTCATTTTACACAGTCAGTGATGTCAATCTTGTGGTCAGGTGCAAAGTTCTTTTATGAATAGAACATTTCATTAGTACAGTGTTCTCATGGCCTTGGCTCTGGCCTTGGTTATACTTTGTTGCATGTTACAGGAGATTCAATAATTCCGGAGTCAGCTATGTCTTTATAGAAAATACAGTCTCTGTTCATTGTATTAGATGTGCTGAGCAATTCTGTCATGTAATGTAGTTTTCATATGGAGAAGTCAGGTTATGAGGACAAAATGGAGGATTTGTCACAGCATCAGGTTAAAATGGAGTTAGTACAATAATTCAGTACAAGTTCAATAAAGATTTTTAATAATTCTACATCAGTAGTAGATAATATAACTACCACAATCAAAGATCTGCCATTTAGGAGTTAATTCATTTTATTTATGTAGCCCTTGCCACGTCTCCCCTGGCTGCGAGTCACGCAGCCTACTTACACTTTCTAGAAAGATAGATCTATTTTTTAAACTTCCTTTATTGCACAGTATGTTTAATTTAGAATTTCTTATCTCCTGCTCTGTTATTTGCCAGCTAGACCCTAAAATAGCCTTGTGTGTGTCCTTAAAGTTCAATTAACAGAGCAGTAGATAAGAACATCTAAAGAAAACACACTGTGCCATAGGATCTGTGTGACAGCCAGTGGAGTTGTGCATAGGGCTGCTTAAACAGAAGCCAACGTGATTTAACTCCTAAATAGCAGATAATTGAGAAGTTGTTTTGGTGTTTAGAATGTTCCTTTAAAGTATATGCTATCAGCTAAACACAAACTGTATATTGTAGGCCTTATGAACTGCATTGTTTCTTAAAAATTAGATAGGCACAGGTTGGGTACATCCAGTTTTGGTATACCCAGAAAAAACTTTTCCAAATAGATCAAGGGTTCTCAACCCAGTCCTCAAGTACTTACTAAACATACCTTAGACACAACTGGGTATTCCCTAAATTCTGGCCTGGTAGGGGGTACTTGAGGGCTTGATTGGGAACCACTGAAATATATGATTAATTCATCACAGGGAGTGCTGAAGTCTCCATAACTTTAAACATTTGCATTAACCGACACCTAGCCATATTACTTTACATGGCAATCATAAACCTGGAGAGTGCAGAAGAACATTGTGAAGGCAGGTACTGACAGGGGGCCATTTAACAATCTCTAATAAAAATGAAAAGACAAAAAAAATCAGAAACCACACTGGGAGCTAAATTACTAATTTTAGAGAATTGATATGGAAATTTTAGGTCAAAATATTGTGGACAAGTCCCCAACACGGCTATTTTTCCATTTCACCATTTTGACCGTAAATTTTTATTTCCCTTGTCAATTTTCCAATTGTCCACAATTTGTAGTTTAGTGAATGGATCCCATGGTGTGTGTGAATTGTATACATTTGCTGACTAAGCTTTTTAAATTCCAGCTGCTCTTGCCATGAATTCTAATTTAACCACCTGAAATGTATACATTGTCACCTGCACTCAAATGTCATGTAGCAAAGCCCTCATTATGTTGCAAGTCAAGATTTCACTTGCAGCAAATGTGCTCGTACAAGAAAGAAACGACTTCTCAACCTATTAAATATCAGCCTTTTCTTTTTATTCCGGAGTTCAAATGGAGGCGCCATTGGCTCCTGCCTGCAGCAGTAATAATTACATACTGAAAAGTATTTTATATTCTACACGTTGTTCCTTCAAATAAACGTTTCCTAAACTAACATGCTGCTGTTGCTATAAATTCAAGGTACTTGTGCCAAGTTCACGAACCCTTGGTATATGATGCTGTGTTTCTGGTACATTATGAATATTCACATGTGCAGCTGCAGACGTTGCTTTGCACAAGAATAGCTGGATGTCTGCATGTATACACACGCTGTGTCCTTTGATTGACTGCTTTAACCTGGGGAAAGAAATGGGCAAACATCAAATAACTCCCAAGGCCAATGACTCAATTTGTCTTGCATCTCACAGTATACTCGCAAAGCATTGCCCACAAGTTGAACATAAGCAGAGCAATGAGTATATTTGTAGTAAATAAATAATTTGTGGAAGACAGGAGGCTCCTTTTATGCATCTAACTCTCATTAACACAGCAGCAATTCAAAGGATACAGGGACACTCCACTAATCAAATTCGGAAAAAAATAAAAATCACTGCTTATATAGATATACACCGAATGAAAACTTGCATGCATTTAATTATGCATTTTTTCCCTTTGGGGTAACCCCTTAAGGACACATGACATGTGTGACATGTCATGATTCCCTTTTATTCCAGAAGCTTGGTCCTTAAGGGGTTAAAACAATTCCAAAACCTGTAGATCTCTTGTCTGTTGCCTTTGCAAATCCTCCCCTTCTAACCCTGCCCAGACTTTATGTGACTGTCCAATCATAGACTTCCCAATGCAGTTTAATGAGAAGGGTTTGCAAGACGGGTGCTCTAGGCACATGCTACCTCTTGAGTTTAGCTCCACTGAGCTAACAAAACCAGGAAGTGAAAAGCCAAGGGGTGTAACCCAGGTTAATTTATAAAAGTGTCAATTTCTTTTGAAATTTTGTACACACTCCTCACACATAAAACTTTTCAGCAAACTAAGTGACGAACACCCCGTTGCCTGGACATTCATCCACGGGCTCCTGGAGGAGTGTGGAGGCTAGCCTCCTGCCCACTGACTATGGGCCATAGAAAAGGCTGGTAAAAGGACTTGGTTTGTGGGATTTATTTGTACTGTTCGGGAACTGAACAAACTTATGAACTGCGGACCACCTCTGGGCTTGTTAACCCCTGATAACCTCTTCTGACACTTTAATTATTATGGGTTCTGATTGTGCGGCTGGGTGGCCGCCGTTTGTATGACCGAACACGTGGAAACTGTGTTGGCGGCCATCTTGTTCATGGGAATGCAGGCAGCGGTGTTTGGACGTCGATCGCATGGAACTAAAATCAGACACGGAAACTCCCAAACACCGCTGAACTTTGATGAACGCCTGCTTCCTTCCCACACATGTCAGGAGAGCACCGTTCGGTAGGTTTGTATTAAATAGCGAGAGTGTGCGTTCGGTATTTCTTTCACATGGAACTCCCGAAGTTGACAGGCAAAAGCACAAAACGCCCTGGAACTGTTTTGAGAAACACTCAAGAAATGACACTCTGCTACATGTAAAGTAGTAAGTGTACAGCCTGTATAACAGTGTAAATTTGCTGTCTCCTCAAAATAACTCAACACACAGCCATTAATGTCTAAAACGTTGGCAACAAAAGTGAGTACACCCCTAATGTACAAATTCTCCAAATTGGGCCCAAAGTGTCAATATTTCGTGTGGCCACCATTATTTTCCAGTACTGCCTTAACCCTCATGGGCATGGAGTTTACCAGAGCTTCACAGGTTGCCACTGGAGTCCTCTTCCACTCCTCCGTGACAACATCACAGAGCTGGTGGATGTTAGGGACCTTGTGCTCCCCCACCTCCCATTTGAGGATGCCCCACAGATTATCAATAGGGGAAAGCATTGGATCGGCTAAAAATCTGCCATTTTTGATGATGTCACAAAAGGGTTTAAGGGTTTAAAAACTTTTTAAAACACTTACATTTTTCTAGTGCCAAGGACCTTTGACGCTGGCTCCTTTGACATCTCCTTTGATGTTGGCAATGGGGGGGAACCTAATGCGTATGCATGCCAAGCGCCACACACGCATTATGCCTTACACTTCCTTTGCCTAACTGAACTGGATTGTCATGTCATTCTTTAAATCTTTAAAGGGTTACACCAATCATTATAACCAATATAGCTGGCTTTAGTGGTTATGATGCCAGGAGTAAGGTGGCCCAACTCCCCAGTAAGCTCTTTTAGCAACTCTTTGCCCCCATACCTGGTCCCCCAGGGCCTCAATGCTCCCTGATGGTCAAGTGACCAACTTCCAGGTTCCGCTGCAGCCGTTGCCAATTATTGACTGAAAGTGTCAGCTGACTGCAAAAGAATGAATGCAAATCACTGAAGTGGTCATGGTGCTTAGAGCAACACTTTAATATAAATTTAGCAGAAGCAGAGCATCTTGTGATTTGCAATGTTTTATTCCATTTTGTAAATGAATAATAAATAAAGTGACAACTTCCATTTAAAATGTATAGTACAGATAAGAAAACTAAAAATGTTAAAGACATTCTGATAGATTTTGTGTTCTATACACAGAATGTTGTACACTGCAACATGTGTGAGTAGTGTTGGGCATGTTACCATAACACCAGCAAAATGCCAAACAAATGTTAATCCAGCCTCACCATTCTTTTCGACCAGCTGGGGCACAGCTTGATAGCCAAGATGATAACTTCATGTAATTCTTCTCATCTCTATAACTGGTCTAGAGCCTAGTGATCAATGGACAATTGACCTTTTGACCTCCATGTAGTCCTTCCAGGCACGAAGCTGATCACCAGATTGGTTTGCAACATGCCCCAAGTCTGTGAGTGAGTAAGAGGTGGAGCTGGGTTACTCCAGTATATATTATACTAAAGCAGCGCTTTGTTCATTATAGTGTTACATAACACACTGTAGGGGTTATGGTGCCAAGAATGCCTTAGCACACTCACAGACTTATTTATCATACCATTTTAGAATTATTTGACAATTTTGCACTCACAGACCTGCTTCACTGAGCTAAACAGAGCCCTGCAGGGCCACGCTTATTGGCTCAGTGTCAGAATACCTCCCTATGGGGTGAAAGGGGGCATGCCAGATATATGACATGCGTCATAAATGACATCCAAAGAAGCAGGCCCGTACGTCAGCCTGGAGTGACTGCACAACAGGCAGTCTGCCAATCATGCAGGCTGGTCCACTAAGGGCGGATCATGCACAAAGTGCTGTTACAAGGCTTTCTGTATGTGCCCTGATTGTAGAGTGGGTGCATCTAATGACGCTCTCTCCCTACTCTTTCTGGAGACAGTTCCCTGGTACCCCCAAAGTGGGACAGAGAACAAAACTGGGACGGCTGGAAAAGATCCTGAAATAGGGACTTCCCACCGGGGCTGATTTAAGCCTATATCAACTGAGCAATCTCAGGCAGTGAACTCTGTCCTATAATGGTCGTTCTTAGTTCACTGAAGACAAACATCTTCTCCTGCAGTTGAAGCTGGATATGGCACAGGCGGCAAGGGGACCCTAGTAAGTTGTCCAGCAATTCTAAAATGGTTTGACAGATTACTTTGGGAGGGTGCCAGGGCACCACTGCCACAATACCCGCTACACTGGTTTTGAAGTGATCCTTTGTATTACCACAAGCACCATGTAAGTTGAATATAAATTATTAAAAACTGCAATAGATTTTCTTTAAAAAATACAATCCACCGGGGGCGGAGCCTGACCTCAGAGCGAGCCAGACGTGGTGAGCTGGAGCTCCCGACAATTTTGGGGAAAATTGAGCAATAACCCAACAAATACCAGCACCACACAACACCAAACGGGCCCTTTTGGTCAGGGGAGCCCAGACAAGCTGACAGAAACCTCACTCGAGAAAATCGTACACCGAGAACCTGGGCTTCTTGCCGCGGCCTACCCGGAACGGGACGGAGGGGAAGCGGCCGGTCCCCTCGTGCTTCAGACCGGGTCCTAGACTTGTGGCAATCCTCCCCCCCCCCCCTGGACCGGCGGGGGTCAACCCGGTCCCACTCCGACCGACTCAGACGCACTGTTGGTGCCCGCAACACTAACCGGGCTGCACTGCCTCGAGCTGGAAACTCCAAAATGGTTGATGCCAGCACCCTGCTCACACGAGGTACGGGCCTTGAGCGGAGAACACTGCAAGATACCACTGCAGACTCTCTGAGGAGACTGGATGCGATTTTCCAGAGCTTCTGGGGGAGCATACAGCACCGAAGTGCAGCCACCAAAGATAGGCACCAGCCAGAGAGCGGAGAAGTTCGGCGAAAGCTGAAGGGGCCCACCCACGGAGCTGCAAGGGGCGACAAGCCCACTCACCACCTTGTGCGCCTCACAGCGAAGCTTTCACAAGCCTTAACACCAGGTACACGCCACTCACCCATGCAGAGAGCCGCAAACACTTCACACCGACGGCACCAGACGACCAAGCAACAAGAAGTAAAACTCAAGCGACTGATTCACGGGGCCTGTCGCCCAACCCTACAAGCAAAGTGTCTGGATAAGACCAAACGGAAGAAGAAGCTCCGCCAGCCGCATGGCAAGAAAGCACCCCCACACGCCTCAGGCCTGGGCCAAACGGCTCGGCATCCAGGACTATGCATAACAAAAAGCAATAGATCACAGTCGGCAGTGCCTCAGAGATTAACTGTTCTCCTCACCACAACAATGCCACAGCAGATCTCCAGGGGAAGCGGTGGACGGGGTCTCAAGCTACAGTGGCTGCACAGACTGCCCTTGAGGGGAATAGGCTGAGGGGGACTATCAAGGGGTCACACTACACCATGGCAAGATGACCAGTTGCAATGGCTCAATTTGTTTATTTGTCTCTTGTGTTTCCAACAGTCACCCAATATGCCTCAAAAATATGTATGCATCTCCTTATATAGCTCTCTTTGCCAATGTTATAGTGTATTAGTTGATACATGATCACTGTGACCTACGTTTAGTTTGACTCTCATCGCTTGATTACTGCACATAGTTTAAATACTTGATTGAACACCTACTCGTTAGCCATGCTCCTTCTCTCGTTATGTTTAGCATACTAGTGATACTTATATGCTACACTAGTAAATTGAGCCAAACAGTATAATATATTGGTTAACCCACGAACCCCACTCACTAGGCACGCACCAAGCAGCCTACAGTTACCAGTTAAGCAAAACCTCTGTATGCTAGCTATCCTATTAGTCCACTCATTCTAGTGCCTGTTAAGCCTTAAGTATTAGCTTGCAAATGTGACCCATACTGATGTATATGTTGGACAGGGCTTGAGGAGTAAAGCATGGCTGGTCAGTGAACTCTCAGTCTGCCTGCTCTCCTATTAGTCTACTTACTCTAGTGCCTGTTAAGCCTCAAGTATTAGCTTGCGACGGCAACTCATACCGATGTATATGATAGAGCCTGAGTGGTGAAGCATGACTAAATAATATTAACCTGTGAAAGCTTATGCCAATCTATTTTATCTTACCCTACAAAGTATGTCCATAACCGTTATATCTCATAAAAAATGTGCTGTTTATCCATGCCACAAAGTTTGACACTGAAAAACCTGTACTCGCTATTGTGGCACTACAGGTCCCTATGTTATATTATTATATGCACATGAAAAATAAAGAATTAAAAAAAAAAAAAAAAAAATACAATCCACCAACATGTCTTTTTACCTGACATTGTAATCTCAATAAACACACAGCTTTATGAAGTTGTCGGTTTATTTTAGAAATGCTTTCATCTTTTCCAGAGTTTCTATAGCTGACACCTGCCTTACTGCTAAGATAGATCTGTGTGGCTGATAAAATGTTAGAGAGAAAAACATTTAAAAAAAAAAAAGTTAAAGGAAGACTCAAGGCACCTGAACAACTGTGAGGCATTTACAAAAAAAACTTACATTGCTTAATATGCATGCTTAAAGGGGAACTGTTTTTCCCCCCCAGTATTTGTAATATTATGTTTACTTATGTCTATATTTAACAAATATCTATTCGTGAGATGTTAAAAATAGAATTAAATGTAGAATCCACAGTCTTTCTACTGTGACTGGATGCCTCCATCTTAGCTCCCTGTAAGTCATTGCACCTCGCAATCAATCTAGAAAATATACAGAGAGAAGATAAATGAAACAATGTGGGCAGAGGAATACCTAGGTTACTTGGCAGTTGGCACCAGGGGTGAAACTGTATGTATATTTTATTGTGTTGCTCAGCACTCTTCATCACCCATTTATATCTGTTGATCCTCTTTGCAAGTCATTCCTAATCCCCTCGTATTCCCTTGCGTGTCTGGGGCTCAATTTTCGACAATTTTTCTGTTGTTTATGCAATTTGTGCCTGTTTATTCCCTTGTTTGCTACAAAACAGCAGAATATGTATTCATACTTGCCATAATTTTCTTTTCCTGGCTATTATTCATGGGAGCAAATACTAAATGGGTTAGCTCAGCCCCTTGCAGCCCATAGGAGAGGAAAAACACTAAAGACTTTAAAAAGTGCTACCATCAGCTCCACCACGCAGGCTCGCTGCCTCAGTGTTTTCTTTGACTCTGACCTCTCTTTCACCCCTCATGTACAGTCGATCGCCAAATCCTGCCGCTTCCATCTCAAAAACTTTGCACGCAACCATCCCTACTTAACGCCAGATGCGACTACGGTGCTGGTCCATTCCACTGTCCTCTCTTACCTTGACTACTGCAATCCGCTTCTCAGTGGTCTTACGTGCTCCCAACTTGGCCCATTGCAGTCTATAATGAATGCTGCGGCGAGACTCATCTTCTTGTCCGCCTGCACCTCCCATGCCTCACCCCTCTCTCAGTCTCTGCATTGGTTTCCCGTAAGATAAAGGACTCAATATAAAATTCTGGTTCTTGCTTTCAAATCTCTACATAATGCTACTCCCACCTATCTATCCTCCTAGGCCCCTACGCTCTGCCGAAGACCTGATCCTCTTCCCACATTAGGCCAACATCCTCTTCCCACATTAGGTCCATCCGACAATCGCTGGATTCTCTGAGATTGGTGGACAGCTGGAGGGTGCTTAACCCTACGGTGAAGGATTACACCTATTTTTCAGCACTTCACAACCGATATTCGCGGATAGATTACCTTTTTGGCGCTCAGGAAGGACTCTCTCGCCTGTTGGGAGCCAACATTCTCCCGGCCACTTGGTCGGACCACGGATCAGTCGAGATGGAACTGGCCTCCCCTCTATACAAGCCGACTGGATGGACCTGGAGACTTAATGAAGCCTTACTACTGGATCGGGATGTCAAAGACCAGCTGCACCGGGAGTTAGAGCAATACTTTCGGGAAAATGATACCCCGGACATATCCCCGATCTCTTTGTGGGAAGCGCATAAGAGCGTGATCCGCGGCATATTTATTCGCATCGCCTCGCAAAAACGAAAGGCGTTCATGGCAGAAATGACCGAACTACATCACACTATCTCAACACTTGAGCGCAGTCATAAACGATCTCAGTTAAACACTGTTTATGGAGAACTGATGGAGCATAGGAGACGACTTAAAGCACTCCTTCTGAAACGACACCTCAGGGCGGTGCAGCGAACCAAGGGCTTCTATTATGCCCACGCCAATAAAGGCGGTAAATATCTTGCCCGGCTACTAAAAGGCCCCATGCCTCACAGACAAATTCGCCAATTACGACTGACCTCAGGGGAGGTGTCTCCCTTCCCGGAGCTGATAGCAGAAGAATTCCGGCTCTACTATGAGAAACTCTATAATCTACAAGCACCGATCGGGGAAAGCGAAGCTATGAGACACCGCGAGAAAATCCGCACCTATCTGTCAGACATGAACGTGGATAAGCTGGACCGAGACTCCGCAGCGCTGCACCGTTCATGTGGAACTCCCTTCCCTTCTCTGTTAGATGCTCACCTAGTCTCCACTCAAAAAAATCATTAAAAATTAACCTGTTAGCGTCTTTTTTTCATTTTTTTTTTATTATTCTTTTTTTTTCACTCAATAGACATAGCAAGTGTACATCAACCTTTGGGCATTCGCAGAAGCCAACTTGAATACAATTCTTGGAAACATAATGCAGTTCAGCAAATACAATACATGCCCATTCCTTAAAAACCATTGACACCTGCCGTCTACTGAGGGTTTTTATATTTTTATAAGGACAGGCATTTAGGCGGTATGAGTAGCCCATTCTATTCAATAACTAATCTTACTCATGAGCTACCTTGTTCCTCCGACAGTATGATCATGCCTGGAAAGAGAAAAAAGGCCTAATTCCCGAGAAAAACCAGGGAAGGACCAAAAAACTAGATGACACAGGAAAAGTATGAAATTCTAAGGAAAAGAAGAGCTGTTAGTGTATTTTATTTTGGAGCCAGTAAGTCTTCATTGAGTACTATTCTACCAATCTACTTCCTTAATACTTCCCTTACCTTTTGTGTCACCATACCACACTCCCTCTAGCATGTAAGCTCATTGTGCATCTGTTTCTGTGCATCAAACTTGTCTGGTTAGAATTACGTTTGTTAGTCCACCCATTGTAAATCGCTATGGAATTTATTAAAAGGAGGCTCCATACTCAAGGTCTCTAGTCAGTGACAAGGTCTACAGTAGGTAAACAGAGAAACATTAATGGGTGGGTAGTATATGCTGCCATAAATAATAGCCAGGATCCTAGATACCCCAATTAGTGCAGATGAAATAGCCATGGCCCTAAAATCATCCAAGACAGGGAAGGCCCCGGGCCCGGATGGCTTCTCTGTGGGGTATTATAAAAAGTTTTCGGGGTTGCTTCTGCCTCGGCTAACCAACGCCATTAACGCGATCGGAGAG
This sequence comes from Pelobates fuscus, assembly GCF_036172605.1. NCBI lineage: Eukaryota > Metazoa > Chordata > Amphibia > Anura > Pelobatidae > Pelobates > Pelobates fuscus. The sequence goes on along the minus strand of NC_086320.1, from coordinate 318,829,891 downwards.
GTCCTTTGGGCCGGGAGTCAGTCGCTGCTACCATCACTGTACTCCTGAAGCCCGGGAAAGACCCGCTACATTGCGGCAGTTACCACCCGATATCTCTGCTTAATGTGGATTCCAAACTATTTACAAAGGTGTTGGCGAACCGCCTCAAATGCCTCCTACCCGGGCTGGTTCATGCTGATCAGACAGGATTCATCCCGGGTAGGGAAGCCAGGGATAGCACTCTGAGACTATTTGCTGTTCAACACCATGCTCGGAGACAGGGGACCCGGCTGATGCTTCTTTCCAAGGATGCGGAGAAGGCATTTGACCGGGTCAACTGGTCGTACTTGCTGGAAATGCTACAATGGCAGGGATGTGGAGAAAGGCTCCTCGCGTGGATCTCTGCCTTATACACAGATCCTCGAGCAACGGTACGGATCAATGGGGCCACGACCGCCGACTTCGCTATCCGAAACGGAACCAGACAGGGATGCCCGCTCTCACCTCTGTTGTTCGCACTCCACCTGGAACCACTTCTCCGAGCGATCAGACGGAACCCGGACATACAGGGTTATGAATGGCATGGCATTCATCACAAAGTAGCGGCCTATGCTGATGACCTTCTCTTTTTTGTCCGCCATCCCAGAATTACGCTACCTTGCCTCCTCTCGGAACTTGACAGATTCGGACAACTGTCCGGATTCAAACTTAATATCTCCAAATGTGAGGCGCTAAACATCATGCTCCCCCCGGAGGAATACCGGTCTCTGGAACCACAGTTTGCGTTCAATTGGCTCTCTAGCAAAATGAAGTACCTAGGGGTATGGGTGACCACGGACCCGGAAGACGTTTACGGATGCAATTTTTCGCCTCTCCTTAAAAATATCCTAACGGATCTTTCCAACTGGTCCTATCCGCATGTTACGTGGCACGGCAGAGTAGCAGTGCTTAAGATGAACATCCTTCCGAGGGTTCTCTACCTCCTACAGACTATACCCCTGGCCATTCCGGTGAGTTTCTTTGCTGCCCTAAAATCAGGAGTGCTCAAATATATCTGGCATGGGGGCCGACCTCGGCTTCGTCATGACCTCTTGTGCCGGCCTAGAGCACAAGGCGGCCTAGCGCTCCCTGATTTCCAAAAGTATTATCAGGCCGCTATCCTACAGCGCGTTCTGGACTGGCACTCAACGTCGACACCTAAACAATGGGTGGTCCTCGATAGAGGTCTCATAGGCCCGACGCTGGAGGCGAGGGTCTGGGGATCCTCCGGAAGACGGCCCATCCTGACGCCTAGCGAGGGACTAGTCTCGCAGACCCTGCTTGGCTGGCAAACCCTGAGGGAACAAGAACATGTGTCACCGACGCCTAGCCCACTGTTACCGATTACCCACAATGAAGAAGTTGGAGGGGGGCTCCCGACTGAGGCATGGCCTATCGAGAGTGAACACACATTTGTACCCATACACACGGTTCTCAGTGGCGGAAGATTGCGAGATCTTTCATCGCTGTTAGGGGATAGACCCCCTACTTTTCTCTCACATTTCCGCCACCTACAACTGAAACATTTTCTAGCCTCCATACCACACAATGCACGACTCCACAGGGAACTTACGTGGTTTGAACAGCTTTGTGATCAAGGTACCACCCTGGACCACGCAATCTCGTCTCTATACTTACACCTGCTCACCGGAGGCACCCCTACACGGATGGCATTTCAACGACAGTGGGAAGGACAACTAGGGAAAGATCTTACCACCCGACAATGGGAATCCGCGCTACTTTGGCAACATAAGAGCTCCATGAGCTTAACGCCGCAAAAGCTAACATTCCGGCACACTGGAAGACGGACATAGTACCGACTAGATGTGAGTGGATAAAGAGAGTGGAAGATATTCAGGGGACAGAAGAGGCCCATGCTACCATCACGGGCCGGGTAACCAGACACGCTGAAATGTGGGCGCCATGGTTCTTCTATATTGCCGGCTGCCGACAGAACGGGGACGCAGCGCAGCTTCCAATGCCTCCTCCTCCCTAACCTCTTTTCTTACCTTCTTCTCTCTGATCTCTGGGCCACGAGGGATCTGGGTCCGGGGCTGGTTAGACCATACACAGGACGGATAGTTGACATCTCACGGTACATGACTGACCTGACTACCGACTAACGACTTTCCTGAGGTCAGACTTGATGGCAGACGGTAAGCCATGATCTCCGGGGATGCCCTCGGGGACCCAGGAGACCTAGGTTGCGCTGGACACTTATCAAATCTGGACAACCACCGCTTTAGCTCACCGTCTCATTGCCCCGGGGTGGCGCCCGTACAAACTTATGCATTGAGAAATAGTAACCTTTGACATGGGCGATCAAATGACCCCTCTTTGAATGGTTTGGTGGTTTGCTGGGTGTGCTAGCCGGTGGATATGTCTCGAGCTCCGCTGTGGAACACTGTCCTGAAGGATAATTTCCCACCAGCGCAGAGTCTTAGATCCTAAATATTGGCTCTTATCTGGGAATACACTAGGTAGAGGGGTTATGTAATGGAAGTGATGAGGAAGTGATCTGTATTGTCTTTCACAGACCCAGAACTCTAACCTCTACGATGCTGACGGTTAACCCAATTATTATAACTCTGCTTTCCTGGGATGGGTCATGCCAATGGTTTCTGTCCAACCTAAAGCAACATCACACCTAGAATAGTCAGTTATGCACCCACGCAAATGTCTCTGGAATATTCTGAGGTGATACTCATTTTATATGTCTGAGCCTGACAGATGGGAAAATGTTATTGACCCACAAGCTGAAGCTCGGATCTCCTGATCTGATATTGGTTAATCGTATTGCTCCTGTCTACATTGCAACTTACTAGATTCTAAACTTTGTATACATGTCTTGCTTATGTCTTGAAAACATTACTCTGTTATCTGGCCTGCGAGCCAGCTCTATGCTATTTACTCTCCCTTAATAAACAGATTTACAAAAAAAAAAAGACCTGATCCTCTGTTCGTACTCCCACCTCTGATGCTCGCATTCAAGATTTCTCTAGGGCTGCACCGTTCATGTGGAACTTCCCTTCTCTGTTAGATGCTCACCTAGTCTCCACTCAAAAAAATCATTAAAAATTAACCTGTTAGCGTCTTTTTTTCATTTTTTTTTTTATTATTCTTTTTTTTTCACTCAATAGACATAGCAAGTGTACATCAACCTTTGGGCATTCGCAGAAGCCAACTTGAATACAATTCTTGGAAACATAATGCAGTTCAACAAATACAATACATGCCCATTCCTTAAAAACCATTGACACCTGCCGTCTACTGAGGGTTTTTATATTTTTATAAGGACAGGCATTTAGGCGGTATGAGTAGCCCATTCTATTCAATAACTAATCTTACTCATGAGCTACCTTGTTCCTCCGACAGTATGATCATGCCTGGAAAGAGAAAAAAGGCCTAATTCCCGAGAAAAACCAGGGAAGGACCAAAAAACTAGATGACACAGGAAAAGTATGAAATTCTAAGGAAAAGAAGAGCTGTTAGTGTATTTTATTTTGGAGCCAGTAAGTCTTCATTGAGTACTATTCTACCAATCTACTTCCTTAATACTTCCCTTACCTTTTGTGTCACCATACCACACTCCCTCTAGCATGTAAGCTCATTGTGCATCTGTTTCTGTGCATCAAACTTGTCTGGTTAGAATTACGTTTGTTAGTCCACCCATTGTAAATCGCTATGGAATTTATTAAAAGGAGGCTCCATACTCAAGGTCTCTAGTCAGTGACAAGGTCTACAGTAGGTAAACAGAGAAACATTAATGGGTGGGTAGTATATGCTGCCATAAATAATAGCCAGGAAAAAAAAATTACGGTAAGTATGAATACATTTTCTGTTTTCCTGGCTAATCATGGCAGTCTATACTATATGGGAATACCCAAGCTGTAAAGAGGGAGAGACCTGAAATAACATGCAAAATATGTTTTTTTAATGTCAAACAAATAAATCTTAATAAGCAGATTAACAGGCTTGAAGGACATGACGTCTGAATTGAGCTTCATTGGCAGCCCTAACATCCAGTCTGTATGTAAAGGTATTTTGTGATGACCCAGTGCCAGCCTTACAAATAGTGTCAGAAGAAATATTTGCCACCAAAGCCCAAGATGCTGCCACTGCACAAATGCAATGTGCCATTATACCCTTCGGTACTGACAGGGATTGGTATTAGTAGGCCTTGAAGATAATTGTCACCATCCATTGATGTAACATGGAAGTAGAGTCTGCTTCACCTCTTCTGGAGGTGAATACAAAGAGTCTGGAGGATTTTCTGTCCTTTTGATATAGAAAGATAGAGCTCTAACCACGTCAATGGTATGTATTTTTATCAGGGGATGAAGGTAAAGGATCAAATGAGGGTAATATCACTTCTTGGTTTAGGTGGAACTTTGATTCCACTATATCAAGAACTCCAGTACAGGATGGAGTAGAACCTTATTCTGTTGGAAAGTGGTTTGCAAGACAAAGCCTGGAACTCACACATCCTCTTTGCTAAGGAGATAGCCACCAGTAAGGGCACATTCTATGTAAGAAGTGTCAATGAAGCTTTATCCAGTGGTTCAAAGAGTGGCCTCATCAAGACCTGTAATACCAAGGGAAGATCCCATGCTGGCATGAACACCTTCGATGTGGGTTGCATCATAATTATAGCCTTCATGAATCTGATCACTAAAGGCTCTAATGCCCAACGAGTACCAGTCAGTGCTGATAATGGAGAGATCTGAACTTTCAGTAAACAGTATTCAGATGAATAATAAGGCATAATTAGCTCACATTTGTCACCAGAAGCATCAAACCATGCTTTCTGATGCCTTAAATTTGGATTTGTGAACCTGACATTCATGTCATTTTGTTCGGGCCGGACTAGTGTCGAAGACCGTGAGGCAGTACTTTTGAGATGGGGCCTTCCTACACTGTCAGAGTGGCGAAGCAAGGAGCTCCAACATTCTTCCTTATGTGGTTTAACCCCTTAAGGACACATGACGTGTGTGACACGTCATGATTCCCTTTTATTCCAGAAGTTTGGTCCTTAAGGGGTTAAGGAATAAAAAAACATGCAGTTTTAGAATATATATTTTTTCTGGTTATTTTACTAATTAGACTTATTATGTAAATGTAATTAAGGGGACACTCCAGTCACCCTAACTACTTCATCTAAGTGAAGCTATCCTTAGTTCCCCCAGGCGGCTTTCTGCTTCTGAATCACAGTTACAGGAAGCGTGGAGTGCCGCCGGACATGTGCGCCGCTAATTGGCTAGAGGTATCAAACTGACTCTCTAAGTCAATCAGTAGTTCCCTATTTATAGAAAAAGAAAAAAAAGAAAGAAACGTAACCTAGATTAAAATCTAAACTAGTCAGCTTCCCCTATCACAAATTATATTGCTCACTGATTGTATGTAATGGAAAGTAATGATGGGCCATGCATGCATCAACGCAGATGAAACTTGCATCTCATTAATTAAAAAATTAATGTGAATTGAAAAGTGAAAGTGAATGATTTGTGAATACATATGGATACAGATTAAAAATTAGTAAACAGATCTATGCTCACTAAGGTTCCCACAGTATGAATTGGAAGAATCTATTTGGATATCTCAGTCAAGAAGCAGATCAGATTCCTGGAAAAACCTTCAGATCAAGGTTATAATTATATTTGAAGTAGATTCAATAAGATTTCATTATTTGATATATACATATATATATATATATATATATATATAGAAAAGGCAATAAAGGGAGCACACTAGGTCTTCATTCAAATGAAACAGAAGTATTTACTGCAGTCCAAAAGAATACATAAACTGTGGTTAACAGAAATCAACGTTTCGACCCTCCTGGGTCTTTATCAAGATCGTATATACAATAATCCAAGTTCCTTGCACACTGACTGTAGCTTTAAAATCCGGGTGCTTGAAATCCAGGGCAGGTTTAAATATCAAAGATGTACAGTATGACCAGCACTCACGGTTTGTGTAGAGTAGATAAAAAGTATAGACTTTATTTAAACATGGTTAAAATGGCAGCTCGACGTTTCAGTCCTCTTCTAGGACTTTCATCAGGAACACTAGCCATATAAACAAACAAACTAAATATAAAGAGGATACAATCATGGAATAATTGGCTTACCCCAGGTGTACTCACTCTCTCCGGTCCCGCCGGCGTTCTGTGGTGCCCCGCGCGCATGCGTGTGCGTGCTCCGCCCATTAGTAACGTGACCACGTGATACAGGTTGCCGTGACAGTAGGACGCGAGTCAAGTCACCATGGCAACCAATACGAAACATAGTGCTAAACAAGCATAGGAATTGTGCATATCATACTGTGTACTAAAGAGTGAAGCACTGATCATTATTGAGACATATAACGTGATAATTAAAGTATATAGCAAACACAATTATTAGATCTAAATTCCTAAAGGATTTGCATATCGATATAGGTGAAATGCTATCAAAGTGCTATTGAAAGTGCCAGTGTCAATAAAGTGTAAAGAGGGTGCAAAAGTAATATCACTAAATATCTGAATATATATGATATATTATCCTGTGCAACTAAAGGTGCATATATAATGAGGTAGATAATATAATATTGCATTTAAGCTCCAAATAGTGCAAATGGTGTAGAGATATCCACTCAAAGTGCTTTCCTAAATGTCTAAATATATTATCCTGTGCAAATGAAGGTGCATGCATGATCAGGTACTTAGTATAACAATTCATTTAAACTCCACATGGTGTAGAAATATCCACACAAAGTGCATAGATAGATTTATATTAAAGTGCATAATGGTAAAATAATAGCACCAGATTTCAAATTGATTAAAACCATAGTACCACTATTTCTGGTATATTCTAAATAAATGGGGCAAAAGGAACATACCGACTATGGGCACAGGGGCAAGATATTTGTAGAACAGCATATAAAGAAAAAAACATATAGAAGACAAAAACATACTACAGGACGTATAAAAAATAGGTACATTTTGTACTACATACAAACAATTAATTCATTATGATAATGAAAAAATTAAAAAAAAATATTTAAAAAGGTTCAAAAAATTAAAACCAATGTGGCAAGCGACTCATATGAATGAATGATATGAGATCATTTCATTCAGTCCTTTGGGGGCTAAAGTGTCCAGTGTAAATATCCAGAATGTCTCTCGGTTCAGAAGAAGTTTGCCTCTATCTCCTCCGCGTTTAGGCTGTGGAGTGTGATCAATTGCTAAAAACTTGAGTGCTGAGAGTGGATGTTGATGGGCAAGGAAGTGTTTAGCAACTGGCTGGTCAGATGTACCATCCCGAATAGGCGACTCGTATGCTTGATCTATGTCCCCTGATTCTTTCACACAGGGGTGTCTCGGTCTTGCAAATATAAAAAAGTCCGCATGGACAAGACAATTTATAAATCACAAATGGAGTCTTGCATGTTATGGTGTATCGGATCTTGAAAGTTTTATTCTTATGTGGGTGCTGAAAAGTGCGAGAAGGTGTCATATGCCCACACGTGACACAACCAAGACATCGGATGCTGCCCCGACTCTGTACTTCAGTATTGGTATCATAGCTCTTTACTGGATCCGTATGGACCAATAGGTCCCTCAAGTTCCTATTTCTACGATAACAGACAAGTGGAGGTTCTTGAAACACTTTAGGAAGTGTGTCATCACACGCCATCATTTTCCAATTGTCTTTGATAATTTTGGTGACATTTGGAGATGCATCATGGAAGGTCATCGGGAAGACTAGCCTTGGGGCTTCATTTTCAACTTTATTGGCCTTAGTGGAGCAGGCAATCTTTGCCTCTTTTTGTGCTCTAACTAGGTCGTTCCGTTGATAGCCACGTTCAAGGAATTTTTCCAGCATTTCCTCCAGTTGTCTTTCCATTATGGTACTTTCTGAGTTATTACGAATCACTCTCATAAATTGAGCTATGGGTAGTGATTTCCTTAGTGCCATTGGATGTGCACTTTTATTGTGTAGGATGGTATTCCGGTCCGTAGGTTTAGTATAGAGGCAGTAAGATAGTTGCTGTTCATTGATGGCTATCTCCAAATCCAAAAATTGGACAGACGTGGTGCTGATATTTGACGTAAACCTTAGCGGACTATCCACTTCATTAAGAAATCGTACCATTTCTTCAGCCTCCTCAGTACTCCCATTCCAGATTAGCAGCAAATCGTCAATATACCGAAAGTAGCCTTGAATATATGGCCCAAATTTGGATAAGATCCATTGTTGTTCGTATATATACATATATGCATTAGCATACATGGGGGCCATTGCCGCCCCCATGGATGTACCCGAGATCTGGAGATACCAACGGTCCTCGAACCTGAAATAATTGTTATTCAGGACAAGAGAGAGCAATTCAAGAACAAATTCAATGCATGGTTCCTTATATGTTAAAGATGAAACAAGGACTGATCTCATTGCCTTTATGCCTTGTTTGTGCGGGATAACGGTATAGAGGCTACCTACATCCATGGTGATAAGTGCTGTAGTATCCTTTACCTCAAGTTGTTTCATTTTTCTGATGAGGCTAGGGGTATCCTTGATACAGGTATTGAGTTCCGCTACAGGAGATTGGAATAGTGAATCAAGCCATTTAGCAATAGGTTCCAATAGTCCATCTATAGCTGATACAATTGGCCTTCCAGGTGGTCTAGCGGGGCCTTTATGAATCTTGGGGAGTGTATAGATAATTGGTGTACGGGGATGATTTTTTAAAAGATGATCAGCTTATTATACTGGCGCCTGCTGACGCCGTTGTGGCCATACAGGCACTGTTGTACTCACCTGCATACCAAAAATAAAGAATTTAAAATAAATAAATAAATAAATAAAAAATATATATATTCAGATATTTAGTGATATTACTTTTGCACCCTCTTTACACTTTATTGACACTGGCACTTTCAATAGCACTTTGATAGCATTTCACCTATATCGATATGCAAATCCTTTAGGAATTTAGATCTAATAATTGTGTTTGCTATATACTTTAATTATCACGTTATATGTCTCAATAATGATCAGTGCTTCACTCTTTAGTACACAGTATGATATGCACAATTCCTATGCTTGTTTTGCACTATGTTTCGTATCGGTTGCCATGGTGACTTGACTCGCGTCCTACTGTCACGGCAACCTGTATCACGTGGTCACGTTACTAATGGGCGGAGCACGCACATGCATGCGCACGGGGCACCACAGAACGCCGGCGGGACCGGATTGTATCCCCTATATATTTTGTTTGTTTGTTTATATGGCTAGTGTTCCTGATGAAAGTCCTAGAAGAGGACTGAAACGTCGAGCTGCCATTTTTAACCATGTTTAAATAAAGTCTATACTTTTTATCTACTCTACACAAACCGTGAGTGCTGGTCATACTGTACATCTTTTATATATATATATATATATATATATATATATATATATATATATGTGTGTGTGTGTGTGTGTGTGTTATTATTATTATTATTAGTTTTGTTTAAAATGTGTGGCAAACTTACCCTAGAGTGTCCCTTTAAGTGTTTTTGTTTTTTTCTTCTGTTAGAGCGCTTTTCTTCTGTATATAATATGCTAACGTTCTGACATTATGTTGAAATATCTTTACCTAAGGATAATCATCATTTGCTTATCTTGAACCTGTCACACTGTTTAATTTCTCTATAACCAAGTTCACCTTCTGGCAACTTACACCAGAGCTGTCAATCTGTCTTCACTTCTGAGTATTTGCTGTAAACTAAATTCAGGTGTGTTAAAGGTATGAAATACTTCTCAAATCTTTTATCACACTTACCTGTCCCTGATCTGCCCTTTCAACTTAAAAAGTTTATGAAGCAATTTGCAGCAAATTACACACAACTTGCCTCTTAGTTCGACTTTTAAAAATAATCTTGGGGTAAAAGTGACCTGTTATTATTCCTTTTTTTTTTTTTTTTAAATTCTTTATTTTTCAATGCATATATTGAAAACATAACATTCGTTCATGTCTTGCCCCAACGGCAGGGACATGGTAAGATGGAACAGCGCATAACAGTTGTGGCAAAATGAAAAAGTAAATGCACACTTTTTTTTTTAAAGGTAAACATCAGGCGTACTCAAAGTGGTAGTCAGAGATATGATAATAATGCAGGTAACATAACACAGGTTGTATTGGCTGGCTCTATGAGTGAGTAAATCAGTTAAAGAAACTAATGCAGTGTCCCTGTGGTACATTGGGCCATTGAGAGTCCTAACAGTTAGCTGATTAATCTTAGCTTGTGCTAGCTAAAATGCATGTAGTTAAATAGACATAATGTTTAATGTTATACATTTGTGTCCTAGCTTTTATAAAGATGCTATGCAGTGTCAAGAATTAACTAAGTCGGGGGGCGGAGCCTGACCTCGTAACTGCACAGACGTGCATGCCGCGAGCGCCTGCCGAGCGGGCGGAATTCGAGGCGAAATCAACGGCTACTGAACCCACAGCACAACCAGGGTGCTCTACCCACACGGAGGGAACACCGCTGAACAAAACGATGCCTCACAGATGCCCGTCGGAACCGGGTAGCCGGCATGCCGCGTGCGGCCTAATGGCGATGGAGCTGGGGGGAGGCGGCCGCTTTCCCCAGGGCCAGACCCAACAATCGACGCTGAGGGTCTCCTATCCCCCCCCCCCTTTGGACCGGTGGGGGTTATCCCGGTCTGCCCTGGAAGCCCAGCTCCCACCCGACCGCCACCGCATACCATGCACAGCGGACATGTGGCGGAGCCCAGACCACACAAGATGGCGGAGGCCCCTATACAGACATCTCAAAACCCCAGCCAAACGCATGAGACAAACCTCAACTACTTTGACTCCAGGCTAGAGGCAATCTTTCAAGCCTTCTGGGACAAGCTGCAGGCAAGTACCACAAGCACCCAACACATAGGAGGTATGAAGAGAGGCCCACTGGGGTTGGCGGGAAAACTTCCCACGCGAGGGACACTCACCCAGACGACACAATATGCCACCCACCGTACCCCCAGGCAGGGAACTCACCCGCCGCATAGACCGCAAAAGCAGAAGATTCCTCACCGCAAGCAGCGCCAAACACCCAAATCCCCACACCAGCAAGACCCCCCTCCTCTTCAGGGCACTACTAAGCTCCACGCTAATGACTCCCACAATATACGCCTTCCCGGGTCAAGAGCAACTGGGCACAATACCCAAAGGTGCCGGCCACACAGGCGGAGAGCGGCAAAACGACGACCCAGCTGGACGACCAAGACTCACCGCACCATCCCGAAAGGGACGACCCTGGACCAGAACGGATCCCAGGCTCGTGGCAGGAGGGCACCAGCTCTCATAAAGATCCGGGGCAAGAGAGGAGACCCGACACCTAGACGCCACGCACCCCCACAGCTGGGTTGGGATTCCGGCATACGACCCAAGCCTGGCGACCACCATGTCCATGGCAGGGTAGCGGCAACTCCGGTACACACTAAGGTCGGCAACTATCCCTGGCCCACCGGTCAAGCTTCCAGAGCCGGCATTGGCTGAGCAGAGTGGACTGAACCAGTAATGCTTGATACCTCACGTTCTCTGTGTGTTTTTTTTTTTTTTTTCTCTTTCTTTTTCTCTTCTTGCTCTATCTACTTTTCTCAATACTTTTACACCAATATGCATAGCTGGATGTTTGAATATTATAATTGTTTTCCGTGTTGCTTAACGCGCTCCTAATTTTAAGCAATAAGCCTCTACTTCACACATGATATACCAATGTAGTTGTCTTGCAATTTATACTTTGCTTGGAAATTTAATGTGCTTGTAAATTGAGACAAACCTACTTAGTAATTTTTATATTCCCCAATTGACATACACGGCCAACATGCTCTGCGACACCTAGAGGCCCGTAATAATTGATAACTATTTTGGCGTTAAGCATAAGCCTATGTTTTACGCGGATATCTCACATTACAGGGAAACTGGTACCCACAACACCTAAAGCCTGTACATCGCATAATGCAATCTAAGACTCAGCCTGTAATGAGCGACCATCATCCATATACTTTACAGCTTAAGCAGTGCTGACGTTGCCTACACAATGTTTCATAACGCTTTACAGCATAGCCAGTTGTTTTTGGTTTGACTAATTTGACTAGCCTGTTCACTGTATGCAAACTCGAGACTTATATACATACCTACCTAGCATGATCCTCTTGTACTTAAAAATATAAAATTGTGCACTGTTCCTACATACCCCATTGTTGCCTATGTTCTGACCTACGCAAGTGGAATGCCTTTGGGGTACCACATGCCTGTATATTATCCTAATATGCACTGCAAAAAAAAAATTAAAAAAAAAAAAAAGAATTAACTAAGTCTATTAGCTGATGTTTTTGGGCTGGTGGTCCATAGCTCTTCAGCATAATCAACGATTAACAAAAAAAAAAAAAAAAAGGAAAAACAGGAAACCAAAGGAAGAGGTAAAAAGACATACATGATACATCAGTTAGTCATGTGTTCGCTTTGTTAGGGTACGCAGATTTGCCTGTTCGGTTACTGTTATTGATGTCTTAGTAGAACAGGTATTAAACGCCTGGGTCATGTGGTTGGGCTACTGCTTAGCAGCTTAAGGTATGGGCTTAGATAAGGTAGTTAATACATAGACTATAAGAATTGGAACATCTGCAGTATCTACAAATTAGGTGAGTATGTCTAAACATTCGGCATTATTCACGTGAGTTATAAGCAGATTAGGTGATGTAAAAGTCATACTTAAGTCACTAGACTAGATCATTTCAGTTTAAACGATAACATAGTAAATTAGAAAAGAAAAACCTGTCATCTATGCCATTTAAGAATATATTAATACAAGTTTACCAAGCTCTCTGATGGGAGATGCGGCAGCTATGTCGATGACGAAAAGTAAGTAGCAAACATTAAAACAAAAAAAACAAACAAAAAAAAAAAAAAAACAGCAACGAAACAGCAAAAATATACACAGCTTGTGCCTATTCACTGTGGTGACCTGCCTGAGTCCGAGTCCGTATTTGTTTTAGTCTCTGCCGCTGCTTGGCTGCGGCTTCTGGAGGTCTGGGAGAGTAGCGGTCGCCCGTGGAGGATCCCACTTGGGGTGACGGACGCTGTGTGGGATGGCCTGATGTCGGTGGTCGTGTCCGCTTCTTGGTGTTGGGGTAGATCCCAGTGTGACTGTGGGTGTTGGGAGGCCCGGGAGCCTCCTTGGTTGTTGGGGATTCCAGCGGGGAAGTAGGGCGTTGAAGGCCGCTTCTGGCTGATCAGCAGGGTTTTTATTCCTTTTTATAGATAATGCATTTATAAATAACTCTAAATAAATGAAACTTAATAAAATAGAAAAATATACATACGTTAAAAGTTCCGTGCAGAAGCACTCTTTAGTGGGTTTGCCTGTAGATTCAAAATACATATATGCGCAGTCTGCGGCTCGGATCTCTCTCCATGTAGAGAGTGAGCTCTGTTGGACAAAATGAACTCAGACAAGTTGGGTCTACACTCCGCTGCCCAAATAGATGTATTTTTTTACATTTAAATCACTATTTAGTAAATATGCTCCAATGAAAACATGCATGAATTGAACCCCTTCAGGACGGAGTCAATAGTACACGTTTTGATCAAAACAAAACGTAAACAAAAACTGGAATTTGCGCTATATGTCTGTTCACCCGTAATTCACCTCTTTCATATTAAATGAACCCACACTTATTATATATCATTTTATTCAGGAGAAACAGGGCTTTAATTTATCATTAACTATTCATATATGAAACATAATTTATTATGAGTAAAATAAAAAAAAAACTGTGAGAAATTAAGATTTCTAAAAACAATTTGTAGTTGGCATACCATTTGCAAAAGTAGACAACCCAAGGTATTGCAATTTGGGTATGTCCATTTTTTTTCAGTAGCCACTTAGTCACAAACACTGGCCAAAGTTAGCGTTCATATTTGTTTTTGTGTGAAAAAAGCAAAAAAGAAATATTTGGCCAGTGTTTGTGACTAAGTGGCTACTAAAAAAGACTGGACGGGGGCGGGGCCTGACTGCCATGGTGGAGAGTCGCATCTTGCATGAGCTCCTCTCCTACTCGGGCAATACAAGCCATTATTAGCAAGTTTAAGCGGAGGAAAACACTAAGCCATCGACTCACCTGCACCCCGACCTGCTCGCAGCCCACAGCGGAGGTTGGAAACGGGACAGAAGCACACGGCCTTGATCGCAACGGACGGGAGATGCGCCCAATCTCCCAGACCAGAGCGGTACAACAGCCCTGATAATGCTGAGAGCGCCCCGACACCCCCCCCCCCCCGGACCGGCGGGGGTTATCCCGGTCCACCCGTGGGAGACTCACCTACTATACTGGACACAGAGAGCGAGACTACAGGACTTGCGGGGAAACCAAGCATGGCGGACGCCACGTGGCACCAAGAACCTGTTAATGAGCAAAGCGACATAACAGCCAGACTCGACAGGATCTTCAATACATTTTGGCAAGATCTGGAGAAAAGGAGGCATCACGCCACCTCCGAGCAGCCGAAAGTAAACTCACCTTCACAGCCAGCCATGCGCCCACAGCGGACAACCGCGGCCTCGGCAGAGGCCCCAAAATGGCGACGCAACAACCCTTCACTTCGCCGAAGAAAACCGAGACACAGAAGACACGTAACCCGAACCAAGGCTGGGTCTCCGAGAGCGTCTAATGTCCACATGCGGCTAACAGCGGGACGAGATACTGAACTGCTGACCGGGAAAGCATCAACCTTACACATCGAGAGATACAGCCGTGCTGGCCCGCGCACAGCCCTGAAGCATCGCAGCGTCCACAGCTGTACTGGGACTGGACTCTCTTCTGGGCTCATCCAGCTGAGTGGCTTCAGCCAACAAACCAACTTGACACAATTACTTCGACCACACTGGACCTTGCCCTAACCCCAGCGTCACTGATCTGGAGTATCCAGCTCCAGAGACAAGGCAGATCGGGCGTCAGCTGATCCTGGGGTCCTGCGGGTCATGGGGACGGATTCTGAACACCCACAACATTTCTGGGACTGGGTTCGTTACAAGCAAACACCCCCCATAGACACACAGACTTGCCTGGCTTATTCTGTTTTATATCATTTTCTATGTGCACACTGGGCATTGCTCTTCCCTGAGACAGTACCACAGTGACCAGTCTATCTAGCTACTCACTCCCACAGGCCAAGGGCCATGCTCTAAGCAAACACCAGATCTTAATAACAAACCAACACTGCATTCTCTACTCTAGATGACGCTACCATATACCTCCACACACTAGTGAGCGTGTCCCTCTGACCTGTCATTAGAGTCTCCCACCATTTATCATTTATCATACAATTACCAAGCATGCTTTCAAACATCTAAAACGCTGAATCTAGCCTGTTAAACCATCTTGTAGCTGTATTATAAAAATGTGCAATGTTCTCTCATGACATTTTCATCTATGCTGCGTCATAGACCGTTGAATATCCCTCATGAAATGTCTTACTAAACCTTTATGTCTCACAAAGAACGCAAAAATAAAGAATTAAAAAAAAAAAAAAAAGACTGGACATCCCCCACTTGCAATACCTTGGGTTCCCTACTTTTGCAAATGATAAGCCATCATGGGGGTAATTATCATTCCTGGGCTACTATACGGTCTCAAAGGCAACATTACCAAACCGGCAAATTTCAATGTGAAAAAAATTAAATGCAAGCCTTATATTTGACTCTCTAACTTTCCAAAACACCATAAAACCTGTACATGGGGAGTACTGTTATACTTGGGAGACTTCACTGAACACAAACATTAGTGTTTCAAAACAGTAGAATGTATTACAACAATAATATCGTCAGTAAAAGTGCCGTTCATGTGTGAAAAATGCAAAAAATTTCACTATTACTAAAAATATCATCGTTGTAATACAATTTACCATTTTGAAACACTAATATTTGTGTTCAATGAGGTCTCCCTCCCATACAGTCCCCCTGCTGGAAGATCCACAGCAAGCTATAGGGGCCATGTGATCGCTCTTTAAGAGCGATCACATAGCCCCCGGGGGCCTGATTTGCCATGGGAGGGCTGCCTAGGCTGTCAGGCAGTCCTCCCGAAGAGGATTGCGATGGAGGTAAGTCCACCGGAGCTCCAGGGGGCTTAAGCCGTTACGGTATTCTATGCCGCCGCAGCGGCTTTAAAGCCCATTATAATGGGGACGGCATAGAATGCCATAACGGCGTTAAGGGGCTAAATAGGTATTTTTTTGTTTGTTTACAGACTTTCTGTGGATGTCTAATTAAAGACCTCCCAGAAGTCTTTGCAAGGCAGGTGCACAGGGCAATTGCCTGTCTCTTGAGTTTAGCTCCATCGAGCTAAACTACCACGAAGTAACAGGACTGGTTGTCAGATTGACAGCCAGGAACACATAGCAAGGTTAATTTATAAAAGTGCCAATTTGTATTAAAACATTAACTTTTCGTAAACTGGGAAAAAGAAAAAATAGACTACAGACTCTTCACACATAAAGAACTTCAGGAACCTAAAGTAATTTAGATGTTTGGAGTTGTCAGACATCCTCAAGAGAGTATTAATTATTATTGTTATGGGCATCTATATAGCACCAACTCATTCCGCTGCGTTTTACAGAATTATAAAGAGGAAAATGTAACAATAAATGCGACAATTACAAAATGTTACAGGATAATATGTTGATGAGGACCCTGCTAAAATGAGTTTACAATCTAGATTTGTGGGTTGCCTGCTTGGCTGCATTAAAGGACCACTATAGTGCCAGGAAAACATACTAGTTTTCCTGGCACTATAGTTATAGTTTTCATGTAAACACTGCTTTTTCCCAATGGGAAAGCATTGGATTGTCTAAAAATCGGCCGTTTTGATGATGTCACAAAGGGGGTGGAGCCACGCCGGCTGACCTGCGCGACGCTAGAAATAATGTGAGTTTTTAACTTTTATAGTTGGACTAAGGAGGGGCAAGCCACCTAAATGGCGAGTCTAGCACTATAGGGTCAGGAATACTTGTTTGTGTTCGCACTATAGGGTCAGGAATGCATGTTTGTTTTCCTAACCCTATAGTGATCCGTTAACATTTAGACCAGTAACCTAATATTTAAACATTTTTCAATTTGACTAATCATGTCTGCAGATTCCTCTTTAAATAGAATACAATTAATAGTGTAATGGCTTATTCACTAAACAATTGAATGGGCTAAGATAGCTAATCTATAAATTAAAGAATTTGACCAAAATCAGACTTTCTGTTTATTAATTCAGTGAATTCTGGTTAAAAAGAAAGAAAGAACTCATGTTCCAATTGTTCAGTTTTTTTCATTATTTTGATTCCATAGTAAAGTTTTGAACTACACAGCACTATTGTATTTTGCTCACTGTGTTTTATTTACCCGATTTCTGGAGGTGCATTGCCTTTTCTCATTCTTTCTTGAAATACAGTTTTTATTATAATGTTGTACTAACGTCCAGTAATGCTGGTTGACATTCCAATGTAATTATTTATAGATAAAGTGTTACCTTGAGGCTTTAACAAGCACATTCTATCTTGAACATCAGCAAAACTGATATGCTGACAGTTACTTGACAGTGCTTGTGTGTAATGAATCTACAGTGTGTTATAACAATATTCTACAGCACTTAAATGTGCCCCCCAAGAAGACCTCTAGTGATATGTACTCGAAATGGGATTATGTCACTGGAAATATGTGCTCTTTCCCACTCTGACATACTCCCTAGGTTATTGCTCTCATTGAAAGCACAATTCCATGATTCCATGTAAGTCACATGACCACTGTATGTAAAGTTTGTCTGCACTCATAAGTTGCAAATAACCATAATCCCATTAGCAGTTTTTCATTTAGTGTCTAACCTAACAGCTCTGTCTAAGAAACCAGACAGATATTGGGAGCTTGTAAACCTATTTAAACAGAACCCTCATTACCCTTTTGTTCCTGATTGCTTAAAGGGACAACTTTAGCTTAATGAAGCAGTTTAGGTGTAGAGATCATACCTCTGAAGTCTCACTGCTCAATTATCTTTTAGGAGTTAAATCACTTTTGTTTCTGTTTATGCCAAACTAGCCACACCTCTGGCTGTGACACAAAGCGCTTGCATATACAAATGTTTTTTTTTTCTTCAATCAGATGTTAACTGACTTTACAAGTTTTTATCTCCTCCTCTGTAAATTAAACTGTAATCACATACAGGAGGCTCTTGCAGAGTCTGCAAGCTATTAACAGAGCAGAAGATAAGAAATTATAAATGAAATATAATTTACAGTAAAGTAAGTATAAACATTAGATCCCCCTTTACAAGACGTGTTTAGGAAGGCTGTGCACGTCACATGTAGGGAGGTCTGAGTAGGGTTGTATAAACAAAGTGATTTAAAGGGATACCATAGGCACCAAAACAATTTACGCTTAATGAAGCAGTTTTGGAGTATAAATCAGGCCCCTGCAGTGTCACTGCTCAATTCTTTGCCATTTAGGAGTTAAATCACGTTGTTTATGGAGCCTTAGTCACACCTCCATGCATGTGAGCTGCACAGACTTCCTAAACACTTCCTGTAAAGAGGCATTAATAGTTTAAAATTCCCTTATTGCACATCAGGTTTCATATATAATGTCTTATGCCCTGCTCTTTTGATAACCTTCAAAACCCCACAGGAGCCTCCTGTGTGTGATTACAGTATAATTTACAGAAAATGAAATGATAATTTTTTCATGCAGGCTGAGTGAGTCACAGTCTGGGGAGGTGTGGCTAGGGCTGCATAAACAGAAACAAAAAGGATTTAACTCCTAAATGGCAGATAACTTGGAAATGCTACTGCAGGGGCATGGTCTATACTCCAAAACTGCTTCATTAAACTAAAATTGTTTTGATGCCTATAGCGTCCCTTTAAAGAAACTTTATAGGCACCCAGACCACTTCATCTCAATAGAGATAAATCATTGTCTTTTTTGGCATGACCCACTTTCTGTTTAAAGGGCCATTTATTCATCCCATTTATATATTCATAACCGCAACAGCCTCCCACTTACATACCCATCCCGATACATCACCATGCAAATTATAACCCTCTATTCTAATATCCAAATTTCCCATAAATTCATATTCTCGCATTGCCACTCATCCAAAGAAGAAAAAAAAAAAGATCTGCTCACTTCACCCGTTTGCAAAATTACATCTCTTTCATGTATTCATCTAGATGTTCACTGGGTCTTTGACGGATTAGAACCTGTAGCAGGAAGTATGTACACTTGGCCCTCAGTTCAATTCATTTTAATCAGCATTAGAAATGATTCCAATATGTTACAAAAAAACCTTTTCAAACAATCTATCTACAATAATTCCCGTAGACGTTTATGGTGACTTCTGTAGAAAAATCTATTGAAAAGCTTTTCCAACAGATTGTGATCTTTTAAAAAAAATGTCCAAAGATATTAAATTGGGGTCTTAACTCAGTGCACACATCTCTCTCTGTTGTCTGAATGATACTGAGTGCTAACTATGCATCCTCTTCCATTCTGTTGCTTATCAAAGCTTTGAAAGAATTGTGTGCAGAAGGTAAGTACTCACTCCCTGGTCCCACAAGCAGCTGTACTGAGGGACTAGTTCAGAGGCCAGACCTGCCAATTAAAAAATAGAGAAAATTATTCAATTGAAAAGAAAAATTAAACCCAAGTTTTGTGTCATGCCCTCCGCCTCCCCCCACACACACACCCTTCCCAATGCAAAGGGTCCACTCCCTCCTGCCATTGTATATATTTTTTTTATTAATTATTATTGTCTTATAAAAAAAGGTCACGCGTTGCTGAGCCAGGTGGTCTTACCACTGAATAAGAACTGACTTCTGTGAAAGTCATTAGAGGTCTGATGCTGACAGATATTTCACCTCACCTCTACTGGTGAGAGATGCATCCATAGATGATTGAATCCATATTAACCATTTACACACCAGATAATCATGTACAACTCTGCATATTATTGTAGCAACATGGACACAATCCCACAATCCGTCTGTCAATCTACAGTATCTATCTATGGTTCAATATTTATGGTTATAGGATATTAAAGGAACACTATAGTCACCTAAATTACTTTAGCTAAATAAAGCAGTTTTAGTGTATAGATCATTCCCCTGCAATTGCACTGCTAAATTCACTGTCATTTAGGAGTTAAATCACTTTGTTTCTGTTTATGCAGCCCTAGCCACACCTCCCATGGCTATGATTGACAGAACCTGCATGGAAAAAAAAACTGGTTTCACTTTCAAACAGATGTGTTTGACCTTAAATAATTGTATCTCGGGGGGCGGGGCCGGACCGCCATGCTGACCGGTCGCATGGCGGATGGGCTCCCGAGAAACCCGATCTCTGAGCCACCATAGGCGACCATCCAAACTAGCAAACTGCAGGGGACTACTCACACAGCAGTGGGAAGGGTAGCGGACCCCGAGATCGGGAGTTTCGGATCCCCCCACGGGAAGCACGGGACTTCGGAGGCCGCGGCCTACTCTAGGGGGAGCGGGGTGGACGGCCGCTGCCCTGTCTCCCTCCTATACTGCCCCACGCTGGATAGTAGAATGCCTGCCGGCTCCTGTTCCCGGGGGTCATCCCGCTCCACGCTGGGGCGCACTCAAGCCGACCTGCAAGCAGACTTCAGGGCGCTGGACACACGAGGCCCAAACCCAAGATGGCGGCGGCTCAGAGCACCTGCATAACGGCTCCTGCGATATGGAGCCACAACAGCCGTCTGAACACAGATACAGCGACCGCACCAGACCCAGGACAGAGGGAAAGCTGCAGCCTCTCAGCAAGGCACTTGAGTGGGAGCAACACACAGCACACAAGCGAGATTGGGGATTGCGCCTAAGCGGAGACCTATACTGGCAAGCCACATGTTTACCCCCACATCCATGAGAGCGAAATCACTAGTCCAGTACGCCACACAAGCCACTCACCCGACCAGGGTATCAGGGGAAGGCACAGCTGGTGTACCCTCTCAAGCCACAGCCGCAAAGCAGGGAGCCGCAAAGCTACACACGCTGCAAACGCAGCCCCCATCCTGAGGGACAAAACGGGACTGAGCTCCAGCTGCCACGTTTCTCACAGAGCCATAGCCTCAAGACAGGGGGCCCGAGCAAGCAGCCTCACGAATTCGGTCACTGATCCGACCCAGAACTGGGTGACCTGTGTGCCAGACCCATATCCGGTAAGACTCCCACTACAGCTCCCACATCACCCTTACCCACCTCTGTGGACACCTTCTCAGAACACCCAGTGGCCCCCTTACAGAGTGGGAATTGGCTAAAGAGGACTGCCTGACCAATACCGACCCACACCTAGCCGGGCTTACAAATGGTGGACTCTCGTTGCACGTTTACCTGCACTCCGGACAGCCCTGCGTTTATGACCTCCATGGTACCCGGTCTTGCTGTGACCCGCAGCAACTGGGAACAGCGACCAGTACAGAAAGCACCTTCTGCTTGTTTTATATCTCTGCTTGTTTTATATCTCTCTTGTTCCCCACCTCTCATTCAAATGATAAATGCATCACCTGTGTTGCCTTATGAAGAAATGCCATTATTAATGTACAGGACTGCAATGCTATGTTAGAATTGTCCCAGGTCAGACCAGCACCACTGCATAATTACTCAGGGAGAGTCAGTCCACTTAGCGTATGCATTATGCATAGTATATGCAAGTGGCATGGCATAGTATGACACTAATAATACATTTTCGATCCTGTAAGCTTGCGCGCACATGCATCCACTAAGTAACATGTATAGCCTGCCAGCTCTGTGTATTTAGTCAGCTTTCTAGCAGCATGCTTGCCAGCATCTTGTAACTCATCTGTTGATCTTGGTAATACTCAAACCACTTAATAATGCACGGATGTGAATCTTAACAGGTCTCAGGGACCCACTGTTTGCTAATGTCTGTTAATCCTGATACATAACTCTACCTACTTATATCTTGTCTCAAGCGTTGAATACTCCCTTAAGCTACAGCTCATACAGCTGACCTCTCATAATAATATAAAAAAATGTGCAAACTTGCCTCTGTACCCCAATGTTATTTTTGTCATTAAAACGTGTGTGGAATGCCGTCGGGGTACCACATATGCACTGTTATACCTTTATGCACAACAAAATAAAGAATTTAAAAAAAAAAAATAATTGTATCTCAATCTCTAAATTGAACTTTAATCACATACAGGAGGCTCTTGCAGGGTCTAGCAAGCCATTAAGATAAGAAAATCTTAATTAAACAGAACTTGCAATAAAGAAAGCCTAAATAGGGCTCTCTTTACAGGAAGTGTTTATGGAAGGCTGTGCAAGTCACATGCAGGGAGGTGTGACTAGGGTTCATAAACAAAGGGATTTAAGCAGTGAGGCTGCAGGGGCATGTTCTATACACGAAAACTGCTTCATTAAGCTAAAGTTGTTCAGGTGACTATAGTGTCCATTTAATAAATATGGGTTTAAATTTCTTCATTCTTGTGATGTGCTAAATTTTAATGATATTGTTTTGAACTGTCAGCAAAATATAAACGTTGCAATATCGACTTCATAGTAACATTACTGCCTTTTTTATTTTTATTGACCTCTGATACATTCTACAGAGCAATACATTAAGGAACTAGAATCGCAACTTCTGTCAAACATATTATTAGATACCCAATAATAAACCTTGTTTCTACATTTATAGACAGGTGGGGCCTGGCAAAAGGGGCACCCACATCACTAGAATAGAGGGAATTGTGGGCTGTTGTCTAACAACATAATTCTAGAATTTATAACGTAACAGTATTTATTTATTTTTTTTACTATTATTGTATTCCAGTTTTTGCAGTATCCGTATAAAACGGATCATTAAATAAAGAAAGGATGTGGAGTGTGGTGGGACAATATGTTGGTTCAGTCTCAGATTGGGCTAACTGCATTTGCTTCCCAAACCAAATATCGCCAGCACTCCCCTGTTAATGGAATATATTGGAAATTGGGAAAAGCTCCTGGGAAGTGTGGGGAGTTAAATAATGTCATGTGTGAGTAAAGCAAAGCCATGCATTCCAGGAGCAGACAGAGCTAAGCCCTCCTGTGTTTTAGTGATATACTGTATATAGCCCCCAAGAGAGAGATTCTGGGATCTGTGCTTCTTGTTTTTGATTCTAACAAACAGGCATTCTTCCTCTGAACTGCAGCTCAAGAAAAATCCCAGAGCAGAAAACAACCATAAAGGAAAATAGACTGTACGAAGATCACTGAGAATGAACTACTGACAAAAATCCCACTTTAAGATTGTAAAGCATTTGGAAATAATGGGAATTACATTATCAAACCAAAAGTATATGTTACTTGAAATCTGACATCGATAATAGTTCAAGGCTGACTACACAATATACATTGGTATATATTCTCTTGTATTGTATTGTATTGTATTATATTATTGTATATTGGTGTTTAATAAATGTGAACACTGATCCTTTATGATATGAAGGATATAAATTAAAATTAGTGTATTGGGGCACACCAGAAATACACATTTCTCAGTAATGGTGCTGCCGCTGAGACCAAAAATGTATACAAAATACACTCAAAGACACAGTTCTAAATTTTACAAAGCTACTTAAAATCACCTGTTTCAACAAACAAATATGGGGATTCAGTTCCACCATATGACCTTATCGTGTGAAGTAGTGGCGGGCTTTACACAATATGTTAGCTGAGATAGGGGGTTTTAAGTAGCCTTGTAAAATGTAAGACTGTATTTTTGTGTGTGCTGTTCCTTAATTTGATATGCAGGATATAACAATAATATTTGGGGTATTATTAACAATAAAAAAATTTTTTTAACAATCAAGTGTAATCAGAATTTTTATTTGGTTTTTGTTCCGTTAATTCACAACTGAATACTTCCTTATTATATGGAATGTCAATGTAAGGTGATGCTCAAGATTCCGAAGGCTCTCACTCTTTAGCAGTACATCTCTCAGGACTATAGAAAGAAAACTGGTTGTGAGATGTTGAAGAGGAACTGTCACTTCCCTATATTTTTATCATTAAAGCAACACTATCATGTTAGGCATACAAAGCTGTATTCCTAACACTATAGTTTCCCTCTGCCCTTTACATTGTGCCTTCTATGGCAGTTAATGGATTAAAACCATTTCAAAGACTCACCTATTTCCAGCTCCAAAGTCCCTTGACGCTGGCTCCATCTATGCCTCCTCCAACGTTAGCACCAAGGAGGAACCTAATGTGCATGCGCCACATGCGCATTAGGTCTTTTCCATAGGAAAGCTTTGAGTCAATACTTTCCTCTGGGAGATTTTAAGACGCTGGATGTCTTCACACACAGCATGAGGACGTCCAACGTCGTTTCACAGGGTTAAACTCCGTGAAACAGAAGGAAGAGCCTCTAGTGGCCATCTGGTAGACAACTGCTAGACGCAGTATTAAACTTGCATTATAAACATTGCGGTTAAGGGGATAGGGACAGTGCACCTAGACAATGTCAATGAGATTAAGTGGTCTGGTTGCCAATAGTGTCACTTTAAATGTTCTGATACCCTATATTTAACAAATATTTATTTGTGAGATGTGAAAAATAAAATAAAATGTAGAAATGAACACCTTTTTCATCCTTCAACTGGGCTCCTCCTTCATAGCACCCTTTCAATCATTGTTATAAGATCTGTGCTCTGCACCTGGCACACAGCATAGAGAAAGCCTATAGAGAAGAAGAGAGGTTTAAAAAAGGGGTTTCTATTTCTCCTATTTATTTGCAAAGTATGCCCTGGCTGTGCCTGCATTGAACTGGATTATGATGCCTTTTGCTAAATCTTTAGAACGGAAAAGAAAACTGAGCATCAAATGAAAAAGGATTAATTAAGGATTATTATTTGTCTCTGTTATCCTCCTGACTGAGAACCTGAGCTCAGATGTGGCTGTTCACATCCAAATTAGTGTTGAAATTCTCCTGCATTCGTGAGCTAGGGACATACATAAATGCTCTAAAATGAACAAATAGAAGATGTTCCAGGAGGTTGCTGAGTTGTACGTATGAACGTCACTGACTTGACCCTAAGTAAATTTTAGTATTTTGGTATTGTGATTATCCAGGTTTTTTTTTATCCACCATATAATTATCACAGGTAATGAAGACTTAAAAAAAAGGGGGGGGGGGGCGCCAATTAAATAACCATAAAAATGTGCCTGACCTACCATGTACCTATGTGTTCAATTGTTTTAATGCGCTAGAGGACTGCCTTTGGGGTACCTCACATGCAAATGTTATCAACCTACGCACAACAAAAAAAAAGAATAAAAAAAAAAAGGGGGAATTGAATAAATGAACCATTAAAAAGTGCTGCGGAATATGTTGGCGCTATATAAATGCCAATAATAATAATAATAATAATAGAGGCTATGAAATGGGAAAATAAACCTCTTCAACATCCAACATGAGACTCCATTCTGCAATAAGATAGCCTTATTGCTATGGCAAAAAAAAGTATACAGGGGCGGGGCCTGGTAGCCATACTGGATGGTTGCAGATCAGTGGAGCTCCAGCCAGGAAAATAAATTAAAGCAACTTTAAGGGTGATCAAACCCCATTAACAGACGTACCTGCACTGGACCCGCGCTCGGTACACACTGGGCGACTCTGGAGTGAATTCCGGGTCTCCTCACATCAGCCGATCAACCATTGCGGCCTCCAGTCACTCAAGGCCTGTGGGCTCCCGGCGGGAGAGGCGGACGCTCTCCTGGCCTGAGGTGGCCCGGGCTATTTGAATTGTGGAACATCAGAGCCCCGAACTCCCCCCCCCCCCTTTGGACCGGCGGGGGATATCCCGGTCCCCACCGGGTCACTTTGGTGGCTAAAGCGACGGCACAGTAACACTACTGAAAAGCTGGAGGGTTGTGGCCTACTTCTTAAGATGGCCGCCACGCCGGGGTCTGATGCCTTCCCTCAGCCTCCTCCGACACACGTGGACCCGCTCCTATTTGCCCGATTCTGGAAGAAGCTATCTGCTCGAGAACATACCTTGCCTGCCACCTTTACAAGCCAAGCCAAGATCCCCCTGATAGGCATAAAAGACAGGGGATGCAGAGCTGGGCCTCCACCAAGCATCCCCCACTCGACACCATGGAGGCGAAGACGCAATCGGCTGGCGCCTAAACGCCAAAGACAAAGCACACAAACTTGCTCCCGCTCAATTAGATGGTGGAGCCTTTCTAGCCCACCCAGGCAAGGGCCCCTTGGAAAGCGAGACCGGCCACAGGAAACAAGAGGCTCGGGAGCGCAGCCCACGGCCATCAGACGTGGATCACAGATGAAAAGCCTCAAACTGCAGCGACTAGCAATTGGAGCCCAGCAGGGTCATCCCTCACATAGAGCAGTGGACAGACTTCAGCACCCACCTGCCATCAGCCTCCCGTCTCTCGGCATTGGTTGAACTGTTCCACCCTTGGACTGCACTCACGCACCACCGGTACACAGCGGCGCGGTCCATGCGGAATGATCTCCCGGCGCTGGCTGATGGAGATGGAGGCGATGTTTTATTACCTTTAGGCATCTGACAGGTGGACACTGAACTTTGCGGCAACCCGGCTGATCTTGTGAGGTTCCTGCGGGGCATGATGTCTGATAAGCTTTGTGGTTAAATATTTTAGTTTCCTTTTTCTTTCAGATATTATAGAACATCGGCTGGTTGCCATGTCCTGCAATTATGCTTGCCTATCGTTTATGTGCTGATACACACTAGTTCGACAATAGTATAACATTTAACAAGCAACATGTCAGGGAACTAAACCCAATATTTTAAGCATGAACAAAACTGTAATTTTGATATCTGTCTCACTACTACGTTTAATAATTACTGAAGTGTAATAATTACTAAAATGTGCCAAGCATAAAGCAACAACCACATGTTAATAAGCCTAACTTTTGAGCAACTTACATACTTTTAACATTGATCGCATGTATTCACCTATTAGTCCTCATTTCTACTTGTAAAAATGTGCAGCTTAATCCTGTCATGACAATGTTTACGTTTATAATCCTGTGACTGCTGTCGTGGCATAACGGGCATGTTTGTAGCTCATATTGCACAATAAAAATAAAGAATTTAAAAAAAAAAAGTATACAATCTCAAATGCTATCCAGTAATGAATAGGAATTAGTCAGATGATATATTCTTTTTTATAGTCAATCTTTCTTTATTAAGAAGTTTTCAAGGGGTACAGAATAAAAGAAAAAGGAGGAGGGGGGAATACATGAAATTTCACATTTTAAATTATGCTTGTTCAAATTCTACATAGTGAACAGGTAATTATGCAATCTCAATATACAACATGTTACACTGTATGCAACTATGATAATAATACTTTTGTACAGCCGTCATTCGTATCCTTTTCTATCACCGCTCGACATTACTAGCTGGAGTTGTGGCATCCCCACAAGAAAAGTCATACATCAATCCCCTAAGGTTCCAGTTTACCGGGCCCACTTCCCGTGTCCGTTCTCCCTCTCTGGGATAAGGTGTACATTCAGGGTATGTATCGTGATTCCCTGTCTTCGGTCAGCAGGCGTATCTACCTTTTGTGAGCTTGTTTCTATGTCTTATGTGTGTGCTGGAATGAGCCCATTACCCCTCAGTGTGGTGATATATTCTTTTTTTATTTATATTTCATGATTATTTTGAGATTTTTCATGGTTAACTAATTTGGGGGATTTTTGTGATGGGGCATTTTATCTGTTGAAATGTACCGTGTAGTAGCCACTATTCACAATTGTAGTGTAAGGAAGGAATCTGTTTAGTCTTTAAAGCATCAATGCTCAAGAAAATTACAACAATGCAGAAGGATTAATAAATATTGCCAAGCACGGAATGATATTAGTAGATGGGGGAATGAGCTGACAGCGAACCAATAATCAATACCCGATCTACTGTATATATAATTATTGCATTTCATTTACTTGTCATTGTTTTGTATTCTCACAGATCCATACCCATGCATAGATTGTTGGAGATCTTGAAATAAAAATGAAGATTGTTAAACAGTAAATAAACAGGAAGGAGGTGGGAGATGTTTCTCAGAAAAAAATGGTCCGTGCCTAAATAAAGTTATGGCATTTTAAAATCAGAACAAAATAGAACCTTCGTGATATCTAATGAACAGAATTACAATCCGAAACCTGAGATAATTCACATTGCTGGTGGTGCTTTGTGTAATTAAATGAAAACATAGCTTCAAGCCAATAAATTTACATTAGTATTATCTCAAAGTAGTAAACATTATTATATTTTAATGAATGAGTCAAGGAATATTTTATTAAAAGATATTATTCTTAAATAGTGCCACGCAGTATTCTGTAGTTGATTAATGAAATGTGACCCCCGCAAAGGGTAATAACAAGGAAACGCAGCGCTCATTGTCTTTTGTGGTGAACATCCCTGATTTTGTCATATATAAATTGTGAAATGCTCTAGTGATCATTTAAAATTAAACTATATCCAAACTGCCTATACCAGGACCATTCATAAAAATAAATTAAAGCTTCGTGTATATTTTGCCTTTCTGGTAAAAATCATGATAGATGAATAGTTAAGCAGTAAATTGAAAGGCACATGTACAAAACACCTAAAAATGCCTTCATTTAACTAATGAGAGATTAAACCCATATAAACATTTAAAAAAAACGCAATTAGATTTTACTTATAAATCTGTGTTATTACAATTAGTTATATACTTATAAAGTTGTAATTTCATATTTTATTTAAAATTGCTATAAGGAAGTCTGAAGGAACAGAATTACTTATATTGTTTTTTCTTTTTCATCATATTATCGTCATGTAAATGGTAGTTTTCTAATTCAGATTTAAAATTAAGACTCTTGCCTTTTAGTATGGGTAATATTCAGTATCTTTGAGATCAACCAAATCAAAGAAAATAAAATGAATTAAAAAAAAAACCAGAAAAAAATAGAAACAAACCCCTTATTTTCTACAATATTAGCAACAAATCCCAGAACCCCAAACAAATATATATATATTTTTTTTTTATTTGTATTTTATTGAATTTTATGACATAGGCAAACATTCACGTCAGAGTATTAATGCTAGGAAAGATTGCATGTCATAACAATACATATAGGGTACTCTGTGCATACTCCAGTGACTCTGAGTCCAGGTGGTGCTGCCCTCTATCATGTGCCAGGGGTATTGGCAAGTCTGTCGTACAGTGCCGGTGCTAGGTGAGCTTGTGTGTGGGTTAGGGTTCGGGGTGGTGACAGGGAATCAGAAGTCAGGGCAGTCCTAGGGAATGGGTCTATGTTAGTGGCTCGGGTTGCTCTCCTGGCATTCCGATGTTCACAGTCTGTGGCTGATAATCCTGAGGTGGGTTCGCAATTTGAACAATTTAGTTTTTACCCAATTCTCAATCTATTCATCAATTATTGAAAACAATTTTGACAGCATAGGCTGCTGGTATAAAAAAGAATGTGTTGTGGTCCACAGGACTCTTTATTAATTATGATCGAGCCAGTATTTACTCTACTTTTTTTTCATCTGATGTGTGTCATGAGGTTATTAAGTAAAATACATGGACACCCAGGAGCTCTCGTACAACATGAGGAAGCCATAACTAAAAGGGGTGGCAAGCCTTCCAAAAACAAATCAAGCTAGAGTTTCTACATCCCAATAGTAAAAGTAATGATATTGATATTAGATATTAATTCTCTTCATGTGCTGGGGGTGATGGGTAACTATTAGGAACATCATCCTCCCACATCCTTCTCCTCAAAATCACATGGTGGTATATCAGCATCCCACAGTCCAACCTACTTGGGATTTGTGGGCCTAAGTCTGTTACAAACTTTCTTATCCACATACACCTCTCCAATGATCCCAATCACAGGTAACCCAGATTTACCATGCTATTCATTCAGATAGCCCTCCAATGTGTCTCTGATTTAAGAACCAACTTCTTAACTCCTCTTGCTTAAATTGCTTAAATTGGGCAGATTAGATGGGCCAAACGGTTCTCATCTGCTGTTAAATTCTATGTTTCTTTATAGGACACCTTAAACATAAATTAATTCCCTGAAAAAAATCTAATTTTACACGTGACTCCTTTCTCCATCAACAGCTCACACGTTTTTCCCTCCTTCCCTTCATCTGAAGGCCTACATTCTACCCCAGGGGTAGTCCGCCTTTTAGTAGTATTGTGCCAAAACAAGATCTTGAAGTCCCTCTGTGTTTAGGTCCTATTTTTTCTAAATTGAGGTGTGTATGTTGCCATATTCTGCTTGTGTTATTTATGGGTGCTCCAGTTGCATTGCATTGTATTTGTGCGTATGTGGGCTGTTTTATTGTTCATGAGTAGTCTGTGGTATTATGTAAGTTATCTATGAATGTAGGCTGTGTATGGGGGCTGCTTGTGTAATTGTGTGTTTGGATGATATGTCACATTGTGTGTCTAGTGGGGTGTGTTTGTGTGAGGGTGCTTGTGGTATTGCATGTGAGAGGCTGCTTATGGGGTTGTGTGCGTGTATGTGGATTGTCAGTAGTGATGTGTTATTCTGCAGCTCTGTGTATATTTAGCAGTGTGGGTGGCTTCCTGGGGTCCAAGCTCATGCCTGGGACTTGGCTGACCAGGTACATGTTCCAGGCATGAGCTGTGGCAGCTGCTGTGGGCTGCCCTACTCCAGTGCAGATTCCTATTAACAAGTGCTGGGAGGAAGTGTTCTGAGATCACGTCCTCTCAGTGCTGCAATGTGTAAATTAAGGATTGTCCCTCACCACCTGCAATCACGGCTCAGGTAGCAGTTATCTGAAGTCCCACTAGAACGTCTGATAGGCCAGAGCCTGTTTGGCTCTGGCAGTCATGAGTGCTGTGCAAAGGCACATGCCATAGTTTGCAGGCCCCTGTTCTAACCATTTTCAAGGATACATACATGTCAAAATTCTGACAAAATAATGTACTGCTTTTACAATATTCTACTCTCTGTTCCTCAGTGGTAACTTCCTGACCATATTTTACCTGCAACTGGGAATCTGAACTTATCATCACCCCTTTCTACGGTTGTTTGTGTGTTGCTGCACGATGCTCAGTGGAACACTTCCACCACATACGCACTTCAGCTCATTGAACTTGTGATGAGGGCAAGAGTTGAACCCTGGCATTGGTCCCAGAGTCAGATACTTCTGCCCCCTGACTTCCTTCCTCTGGCCATCTCAGTATGCGAAAGGTTTTGACGGCTGGCCAGTGATAGACTGAAAGGGTACCACCATGGAGACTTGACATGTGCAATTTGTTTCGTTATGAATGTACATTCGGACGAATTTCATGCCATTCGGATATTCACATGCTTACGAATGTCCGAAGTGCCGAAGTGATTCGGATTTCTGAAATGTGGCAAAACAAGAGAGAGGGAGGGAAAATTACATGAATGATGACAGGAATCTTGACCAATAAGCTAATTCCTTTTGTGCAATGTAATGCTTGCTTGCCCAATCTGTTTCACTATTTGCTGTCCAATGAAATGAGCAATAGACATGTGCAATTAGTTTCGTTCTGAATGTACATTCATACGAATTTCATTCCATTTGGACATTTGGATGCTTACGAATGTGTGTAGTGCCGAAGTTCTGAAGTGACGACGTTCTGCAGTTCCGAAGTGCCAAACCAAAACAAATGCCATTGGTCCGAATCGCCAAAGCAGACAAATTTTTTTACTTACCCAAATTTATGAACCGAATTGAACCAAAATTTTTGCCAATGCACTTCCCTAATGGAGATTCTTGTGGGATAGACAAAGGGCAAGAAGAATTGATTGCCATACATTGATTCCACTTTGACTGTTTCCCGTAAATCCCCGAATTTTATATCCTTTTGGGAGATCAAGGCAAATTTAACCAATGCAGCAAAGACTCTTAGGCACCCAACCCCTTGCTTCCTCATGCCTGGTCTAGCATCATCCAATGATGTCACATAATGGTCATCACATTTGACCTTTGTGCTCTCTATATTGAATTCAGATACATGCTTGTTTAACCTTTTCCCCGTATGTTATACTATAGTGCAGCTGTTTACATTAAATTGTGACAATAATTAAACACAGTTTGGGCCACAGAAGACTATAGAAACGTTGATGGG
Organism: Pelobates fuscus; assembly: GCF_036172605.1. NCBI lineage: Eukaryota > Metazoa > Chordata > Amphibia > Anura > Pelobatidae > Pelobates > Pelobates fuscus. The sequence continues at coordinate 318,797,674 of NC_086320.1, read as the reverse complement.
TGTCCTTTTAATTTTAACAGTAAGATATTTTAAAGGGGTCCTCTCATGTCAATGTGACAGAGTCCAGTTTTGTAATGCTGCCAATTTCATCTTTACATTTTGCTATTAAAACAGCCAGCAAATACATATCAAAAATATATATTTTGAGCATTTTCTTTAAATCATATCCACTTTATTTAAACTGCAAGATACACATAGCTTTGTCAGATTTCAAGGAAACCCTGATGTGTAGCTCTTATTATTATCTAACCTAATGGTTTATTTCTAATCAATCATACAAGGAGGAACCTTCAACTCTGAGTTTGGACAGCTACTTACAATGCTACAGTTATGGTACTAACCACCGAAACATCAGAGATTAATTTTCAATACAAGTCAACCATTCACTGGTATAACAGTGTGCACATCAGCATAGTCCAAAAGATGTTAATATATTTGATCAAAATCAAGATATTAACAATCATACTTTTATGATTATATACCTATTGCAGAATATGGCCTAGATGTAAATGACAGACAATGCATAATAAATATACACTGCAGGATTCTATTCTTTTAATATCTGGGCCAGACAGGACAACGCCTGTAATCTGATTAAGACAAAGATAGTGGAGCACTAGGCTGTTCCCCAGAATTTGACTTCTCCTACTGGTTTGTGGGCCTCAGTCTGTTTCACGCCATGCTATATTTAGATTTTAACAAATGCAGATATTTTCTATGAGGTCTCTGTCTATTTCACCCCATGCTATATTTATATTTTAACCCGGTGAAGATATTTTCTTTTGGTAATGTATATACCGGTAATTAAATATTCTTTTTTCAAGCAAACATGTCTCTTCCTCTGCTTACCTTGCACATGTGAATATAACCCACTTCCTTTCGAATTTAGGTGGAAAGTAAAATCTTCATTAGATTCAGTTGGCTCTGAATGCAATACATGTACAAAGATGTCTTCAAAATAAAGTTAAAAGAAAGTCTTGTATAAGAATAACAGACACTAAAAGAGAGATCTAATATCACTGAGTTAAATCTTCAGAGATTTGGTGATCACAGCGTTTTCACACTGGCTATTCGTGGGCCCGTAGCCCCTCAATACGTGTGAATGCTACTATGTTTATTTAATATATCTTTGCAAAAAAGATTTCTATTTTGTTGTTACTGTCACACTCTTCATTACTGTAAATTAATGTCTATGGGTTCTTATATTTTCTGATCACCTACTGTTATGTCTCACAGTTTTTTTGTATATTTATTTTATCTATTGTACATCATTGCAGCATATGTTGGTAATATGGTCTAGAAATTATTTGGAACGTGCTGTGCATAACCTGCACAATTAGAAATATACGAGTTTCTGTTTTTTCCCCATCACACAGGCCAGAGTAACACAGCCATTAACAAAAAAAAAAAATGCATCAAAACACACTTTCTTTTCTCAAAATCACCAGGAAGCATTACATAGTCCCATTGATCTCATGTCCGATTACAGGCTTAAGTATCTCACCACCAGCTGAGCTCGGAGTCACACTAAGGTCATTCTGGTTTAAGATGGCTGTCACTGGACCACCAGCCCTGAGTCACAAATGCACTTCTCTTAAGGAATATACATAATTGCACAAAATCAGGCCTTTTACCCTCTCTTTTTCAGAGAGCTTATACCATCTATTTTTCACAGAGCCTTTACATCAGTTATCACTTTTTAAACAGGTGTGTTTAATATCTACCATAAACAATCCATGATTGGTAAAATACACAACATTCAATAAAACAACAAGAGTAATTGCTTTTAATATGGGCCTGGAACAGAGGGCTGAGCTACGTAATCGCTGTGTAATCCATATTAATGTATACTGCATGACCCCATTATCATACATAAGAAAGGCTGATGTTTATTGCAACTGTAAACAATGATTTAATATCAATATTATAACACGTGCGTATTGAGACCTTTGACCGCAATGCAATGACTTGTTAATTATTCCAATGTTTTTAAATTCCTAACCAGAAAATATAACTGTGTGCACCTTCTAGCACACATTTTTATATTTATATATATTTTTTTATTATTATTATTTTTATTCCCGAAGAATTGCAATGCTAACTTTGAATATGCCATTTATACATTGCAAACAAATATACCAGAGTGAGAATAATGTCTCTTCTATTCAATCAGGAAATATTCTCTCAGTGTTTAAAACTACAGCTCTCCTTGCACAAAAATGTGTATTTTATTTAGTTAAGTGACTGTAAGCACTGTGAGTCGTGCAGGATCTCACCAACTGAGAGTATTTGCTAGTCTGTGGAATGCATTACAAAGTCCATACAGTATAACTTTGGAGCCATAAGTAGTTATCATTGAAGACATTTCTGACAGAACATGTCTCTTCCCCGTCTGCACAACGTGAAGTGTCCTGTCAGCAGTACTGATATCACACAGTGATCCTCTGCTGCTAAATTTTAAATAGCCACTCCATCTTAAGAGTATGCTTTCTACCTCTTATAGTAGAGTACATTAAACACTGATCAAGAACATCTGTTTCAAGGCTTTTCTTTACCTGATTCGAAGTGGCCAACGGTTGACAATGCAAGGGAAGGCAAACGTCTAAAAAATATTTTAGGTATTTAGTATATCTTTTTTTGTATATTTGTAATTATAACTTGGTATATGTAATGTTGTGGACTGGTAGGTGAGTGGGTACATGATTATAGTTTAGCAGGTTTTGAGAAATACACACACGCACACATTTATAGAAATATATAGAATTTGCATTTGAGGTTTATAATTCATTCCCTATTTAATTGATTATTTTTTTTTAGAATTTTTTGCAAGGTAGTTTGATAGTAATAATAATGAAACAGACAGCTGTTGTGAGTTGACTTGCAGGCTTTGTGGCAGCATTTTTGTATGAGCTAGAATTGAGTCAGTTTGATGTATTGATGTTCAGTGACAAAATCTTGCTGTGTTCTAAAATGTAGAGAATAAATGAGTGAGTTTGTGTTTTTGTGGCATCTGTAACTAAATTATAAATGCCCTTTAGGTAAGATGTGAAAATGGTTAAAATCACACAATTATTATATACCTTATTTGAAATAATAAAGATTTTTTTTTTTTTTTTTGCATTGTCTCTCTTGCAAAACATACTCTGAAACGTACACAAAAAAAGGATCTCCAGCTTAGAGTTGACTGCTTTGTTTGTAAAACTGCATAGTATGTGTTGGCATTTGTTCAAGTACACACAGCTAGATAAACAGAATTTTATAGCGCATGAGAGAAAGTCAAGGAAGACAATGGGAATATTAATTTGGGGGCGATGCTGTACAGTGGTGCCTATTTAACGCCCTATCAATGTATTATCCAATAATAAATTATGTTGGGTTTGGATGTTGTGAGAATCAGTTGCCTGAAGTCTCTGAATTACATTTCTAAATAGAATTTTGAAAAAACAAGAGCAGATGTTATTATTTTATTATTTATATAGCGCCAGCAAATTCTATAGCGCTGTACAATGGGTGGACTAACAGATACGTACTTGTAACCAGACAAATGGACGCACAGGAACAGAGGGGTTGAGGGCTCTGCTCAATGAGCTTACATGCTAGAGGGAGTGGGGTGTAGGGACACAAAGGGTATAAGTATGGGTAATGAAATAGGTTGCTAGAAAAGTATTCACTGAGAACTTAGTAGGTTATTTTTGACAGTTGCAGGAGAAGAGTCATGGGGGGATGAAAACCCGCTAACAGTTTAAATGAAAGTTTTATAAATGAATAATGGAGGTGGACCTTCAATGGCATAGTCATGGACAATGGAATGGTCCAAATATTTCTAATCTATATGTTGGTCTTTTATAGAGTAACAGTAATAAATGGCCCTGAAATTCCATTTTTGATCAGATTGCTATGGGACATAGATTTGTCGTAGATGTTGTCCTGTGGAATAAAGAAAATAAACATATTTCTGTTATAAGAAGTGTTTTTCTACATGTCCCGTGGAGAATTTCTTTAGAATAATTGTGCCAATTCCGTTGTTACTTAAATTTAAATTGTAGTTATTTATTGTAGGCTTAATGTTTGTTACGAATTACAAAACCATAATGCCATTGACTTACTGGGTATGATTTTATATCGAAAATAACAAATCATTGTTTCTATGTTGTTCATTATGACTCCTATTCACTGGAGGACTAATAATATACTGGTGATGCAGGTCTCATTTGGGGATATCTGTATAGATCTGCTGATAGTACGCACACAATAAAGCTGAGAGATATAGAACCCCTTTGGTGGCCTTTGGTGGCCCCTTTGGTGGCAAATTTAATAACATGCTTGCGTTGTGTTTGCTTGAAACTTGTCTCAGGGGTTTCCATAATTGGGATACTCACGGTATCCCATTTATGGAGACACTATGTGTTTGCTTAAATGGAATCTAGTGTGTGCATAGGGTATCCAGAGTGTGTATGTCAGAAATGTAGTGTGTGTGTAGGTGGGACAGCGTCTGTGTATAGGGGATCTAGTGTGTGTGAAGGAGTGCGTATATGAGTGGTGCAGCGTGTTTGGGGGCTGCTGTGTGTGTGAGGGGTGTAGTGTGCATAGGAGTGGTGCAGCGTGTTTGGGGGCTGCTGTGTGTGTGAGGGGTGTAGTCTGCATTTGTGAGGAGTATAGTGCATGTGGGAAGGTGCAGTATGTGTGTGTGAGGGTGCAGTATATGTGTGTGTGAGGGTGTAGTATGTGTGTGTGAGGGCGCTGTGTGTGTGTGTGCTATGTGTTAGGGTGCTGTGTGAAGGTAAGGTGTGTGTGTTAGGGTGCTGTGTGAGGGTTCTGTGTGTGTTAGGGTGCTGTGTGAGTGAGGGTGTTGTGTGAGTGTTAGGGTGCTGTGTGAGTGTTAGGGTGCTGTGTGAGCTAGCGTGCTGTGTGAGCGTTAGGGTGCTGGGTGAGTATGTTAGGGTGTTGTGTGAGTGTTAGGGTGCTGGGTGAGTATGTTAGGGTGCTGGGTGAGTGTTAGGGTGCTGGGTGAGTATGTTAGGGTGCTGGGTGAGTTTGTTAGGATGCTGTGTGAGTGTGTTAGGGTGCTGGGTGAGTGTTAGGGTGCTCTGTGAGTATGTTAGGGTGCTGTGTGAGTATGCAAGGGTGCTGGGTGAGTATGTAAGGGTGCTGGGTGAGTTTGTTAGGGTGCTGGGTGAGTTTGTTAGGGTGCTGGGTGAGTGTTAGGGTGCTGTGTGAGTATGTTAGGGTGCTGGGTGAGTGTTAGGGTGCTGGGTGAGTATGTTAGGGTGCTGGGTGAGTATGTTAGGGTGCTGGGTGAATGTTAGGGTGCTGTGTGAGTATGTTAGGGTGCTGGGTGAGTATGTTAGGGTGCTGGGTGCTGGGTGAATGTTAGGGTGCTGTGTGAGTATGTTAGGGTGCTGTGTGAGTATGTTAGGGTGCTGGGTGAGTGTTAGGGTGCTGGGTGAGTATGTTAGTGTACTGTGTGAGTATGTTAGGGTGCTGGGTGAGTATGTTAGGGTGCTGGGTGAGTGTTAGGGTGCTGGGTGAGGGTGATGTGTGTGTTTGCAAGGATTGTGTATTGGGGGAGGCAGGTAAATGCCAATAGTGAGGTTTCTTTTTTTTATTATTTAAAATAAATAGATTACATCCCCCCCCCCTTCCCTTCTTACCTGTAGCCTGGAAGGGGGGGGGGGGCGCTGACATCCATCCCTGGTGGTCCTTGTGGTAAGTGAACTCTAGCCTGTGGGGCTAGAGCTCACTCTCAAGAGACCGGGCCGGTTGCCATGGCAACGGCCCGGATCTCGCGAGAGAAACCCGGCGGAGCTGCAGGTTAGAGCTCCGCAGGGTCCTCTCTCCAGGCAGGCTGTCTCCCTCCCTCTCTCCCCGCCGGCAGCCGCATTTGACAGCATGTGGGCCGGTGAGGGAGATCTTTGATCTCCCCACCGGCCCTTCATGCAACACAGCGGGGCCGGCGCTTGGATAGCGCCGGCCCTGCATAGACCGGCTGGATCTTCCCGGCCTCGGCCCGTGGCCATCGCGGCCCACCGGGCATTTGCCCGGTTTGCCCGATGGCCAGTCCGTGCCTGGGACACAGTCACCAGCACTGAATAACCAGGTTTGTGAGAGTCGACTGCAAGTGAGTAACTAGTCTCTTATTTTACATTGTTTCTTTATTTGAAACTTTCTTTATTGTGGAAGCAGAGCCTTTCTCCTGCGGTTAGTTTCAGAGAAATCGACTTAATGTCAGTTTTTAAATGCTCTCTGACCTAAAGTGGCTGTGCCTGGCTGAAGGACCCTGTCATATACTATAGGTAGGAATGAGTTTTTCTTTATTTTTTTACACATATGTAATTTTAAAAGAAATCTATTTCCTCAATACTTGATAGGATTATTTTTAAAAAATAGTTATAAGGGGTCAGTTGTTCTTTAAGTTTGATAATTATTAGGGTACTTGCTAATTTATGGAAATGTGTTGTCAGTGGTGTGTATGGTATTTTTGATGTTGAATTTGATCAGGGAGAAATGGCTGAATTAATATGTCAATAAATTGGGGGGAACGGGGCCTGACTATCATGCCGTATAGAGGCAGTTAGTGAGAGCTCCTCACTCATACCTTAGTAATAATGGTTAAAACGCTCTTTCAGCTATGAAATGACTAGTGCGGACATTGGAACAAGGGGGCTTTTCTCTTATGAGTTTTTAATCTCTTTACTGTTCGGAACTCTGGTCTTTCAGATCTAAGGCCTGCTTGGGCAGGAGTGGCGGCTGACCTCCTCGACAAGGTTTAATGTTTGGACCTGTGAGGGCATGTGGTGGAACATGTAATTCCAAGGAGGAACATATAGCCACATCTTTCGACATAGCTTCCCATAGTGAAGCACACCATGTGGATCCTTGGCAGGTAGATCTTGGGGTGATAGCTTGGCATTCTCCAGTAAAACACATCACTGAGTCTCTCACGTTCATGTTAGTTTTTTCAGTTATATCTTATTCTGATCCCTTTGGTGAGAAGTACATCTTTATATTATATTTTTACCAGTTCATAGACTTTGTTTAATTGGTGTTTACAGTAATTACAAGCTGGAATTCAGAGCCATATTCCAGGCGTGACTTAAGGTTTATGTTGCCCTGTGACAAAGAGAGGAGTTTATCGTCTTATTAAAACAGGCAGGATTTCTGTTAAAACCCACTAATATTAGTTTCACTAAATCTTGTATATTTACTATATATAAGGAAGACTACGCCAGAGTTCTTCATCCCATGATAAAGTCGGAAAAAGACGAAACACATTGAGAGAAGGATCAGTGATCCTGGGTTGAACTGATGTTGTTGCATAAAGTAATAATATATGGTGAATATATCTTGTCTTACTTACAATATAAGTTCTCATTGTTACAATACCACCATGTACTCTATTTTATTTGTTCAAGGGTCACTCCAAACAAAAACAAATGCCCCCAACCAAAACAAATGAAAGAAAATATCTTAGATCTTAAACTTAACTTTTTCCTCTCAGCCCTATCCTCCTTGTCTGATGTCAATCCCTTCACTGTAGGGGAAGAAGGTCAGGGAGGGCAGACTGAGGGGAGAAGAGGGGCTGAGCTGTGCGTGCTGGCATCAGATGCCAATATTACACAGAACTGACAATAGCCAAAAATGTTGTTCTGAGCTGGCTACCAGAGGTGGAGTTACACCTCAAGCAGCTAAGGTTTTAATTACTGTATGAGTAATGTTTTAAAGCAAAAAGCTGAACACACAGACTCCAGGCCCCATGGTCACTTCAAATAAATGATGTAATCATGGTGCTTTGATTAACCCTTTAAGCTTATGTCGTTGCTGAATTGCTGTTGAAACATTGAAGTTCTTGATTACCATATCTCTGTACGTTCTTTCATCACTAGTGATAACTAGTACAACATTATATTTAAATGAACATTCAATTTCTTCCCTATGGTTTTCTGGCTATATACATCTGATTTTTGATTGGGCATGCTTTGTCGGGTATAGTGTAAGAGATCGTCAATTAAACCTTATATAACTCAAATTTTTTTATCTTTTTTTTAAATTTATTTTTATTGGAGTATTTCCACTGACTCTATTTTGTTAATATGTTTATTCTACATTATGATTACAATTATCTATATAGCACCAACATATTCTGCTGCGCTGTACAATAGGTAAACAAGACAAACAATTCTAGCAAAACATGTTTGATACACGGAACAGTAGGTGAAGAAGTCATTGCCCAAATGAGCTTAAAGGGACTCTTCACTGCCCAAACACAAAATAAATAAAAATCACTCTTTAGTAGATATACACCAAATGAAAACATACATGAATTTCATTATGCATTTTTTTCATTGTGATATATCTAAAAACAGCTTGGAAAACATGCTTTGCAAGCCCTCCCCTTCTAACCCAACACCGGACTTCCCCAGCTGTCCAATCACAGATTTCCCCTTGCAGCTCAATGAGAAGTCATTGCAAGGCAGGTGCTCTGGGCAATTGCTGCCTTTTGAGTTTAGCTCCACGGAGCTAATAAAATCAGGAAGTAACAGAACCGGCGGTCTGCTTAAAAGCCAAAGGGGTGCAACCAGGTAAATACATAAAAGTTTCAATTTCTGTTGAAAGCAGCACTTTTTGCAAAATGAAAATGAAAAAGAGGACACTTGATAATTTTGATGAGAACATCTCTTGCTTGTTTTAAAAACTAGTCAATGAAATCTGCATATTTTACACTGGGCACTCTCACACTAGCTGCTATGTTGTGTATTACGCAGCTATCCAATAACGATATAAACAAAGAAAGAACACTAGCAGTCTACCCTGCACTTTAGGCTTCTTTAATCTAAGAAGAGATGAGAATTAAACATTGTAATGCTACTTTACAAGCCAACCTGAGTTTAACTGTCCTACTATACTGAGCAGAATTTATTAGTAACGTTATTATTTACATTTATATAGCGCCAGCATATTCCGCAGTGCAGTACTTGCTCAAACGAGCGTACGATCTATGAGGATTTGAGGTTAGCAGTTATATATCATTATAAGGCAGTGGTTACCACTAAGCTAACCAGCCCTTTTGATTAGTTGACTTTTAAATATATTTTAGATTGATAATAAAAAAAAATTATGAATGTGTTTCATGCAAATTGAATACAATTCAATATACAGATTTTCATTAGAGTACAGCTCCACGTTTCACTTATTGATTCTCAGCTAATTCAGGAACAAAGAATCCAACAATTTTAGGATAAGTCTTCTGTTGTTCTGCACTTCATTACAGCAGGTAGTTACAAAGAAAAAAAAACACACATGTATAAAAACAAACAAAATGTTTTAATAAAATGTAAAACCCGTATAAGGCATGTGAAATTTCTGTGGCCTTACTAGCTTAGTAGTGATCATTCACAAGGGCGAGCCTCACATGGGATCTGGCTTGTTACTTCGTTAGCATGAGAAAAAGGTCAAAAGGTGACGAACTCTTACAGCCATTTAAATTGCATTCATGTCTTCAACCTAATGTCAGACTACCTTTCTCTTTCCATTTATTTTTTTATTATTTGTGCAATAACAAGTTTGCTTGAAGCAAAGAGTACCCACTACCATTCTGGACTCAATCAAACAAGCCCATTAGTTAAAATTGTTTGAGATATATTTTCTTTAGATTCCTAATCTGCTCTCAGCAACAACAAAAAAGTTAACTTTTTTTTTTTTTTAAACTACAGTGCCCTTCTTTTTATTGTAAATCAGATAAACAATACAGTAAAGTGATGACAACACCACAAACAGACAAGCATGAGATAATTAACAATGTAATATCCAAACATTACCAATATTCACATATCAATATAAAACATTAGAAGTACTAAACTATGCTGTGACACGGTCTGCGGTACGTATCCCTGTAGTCTTTTTGATCGATAGATTTGGATTTATATTCAAATACGAATTACTGTTTGTTTTGTGTCTGTTTGCGTGTTTGTTTTTGTTTATGTATTTGTTTCTTTTTTTAAAACATATTAGTTTTATTAATTATAACATGCGTTCTCTAATATAGTTACATAGGATAGAAATGTGTGTTTAGAGTAAAACTGAATGCATTCTTCTTTGGGGATAAAATGAATGTATCTTTATTGACTTTTTGTAGTGTTTAATCAGCTGCCAGATTCGCATGAATAATGCAGATCTGTACAGCAGTCAGTCAGCTAAATGACAAACTTATGCCACCCACCAGAAGGCTCTGAATTCTAAATATCCAGAGCATAAAATTCTGGAGTAGGCTCTGCTCCTTTGCCAGATATATGACTTATAGGAACACCTGTAATAAATCTTTCTAGTTGGGCAATCATTGGAATAGGATTGTGTTCAGAATATCCTTAAAGAGGCTTTGTCAGTGTTCTGAGAGTAACAGTTTCTAAACTCCAGTAAATACTAATGAACTGTTTACTAGGGTGAGGAAAGCAAAAGGGATACCTAAAAAACACACCTCCAGAGCCCTGCATCTCTGTGTACCTGTGTACCTATGTAGAAATGTACATTGTATGCCTTGTATGAGCCAGGACAAAGCCGAGTGATGTGTAATATAAATAAACAAAATTAAAAAAACAAGCCAAAAAAAAACCAACCTGATTTTAGTTAGTTAAACCACGGATACATTAGATAAGTCCACTTTAACATGCAAAACATACTTTTGTATAGTATGGGATCCGATACAGTCCCTTTACACCTAGTATATTTGTAAGTTGAAAATGTAACTGTTGTGTTTAAAGATTGGAAGATTTATATATTAAACTTACATAAAATTATTAGGATTTTTATTATTCACTTTTAAAAGCTGGGTTGTGCAGTTTTAGGGCACATGATGTTTGTTGTTCTGTATGGTTAACTATTGGTTTTCAGTGCAAGGCCCTAAGAACTGTAATCTCTGTACTGTATACTAAAAATTGTAACTGAGGATCCAATGGTGGAGACTAAAGTTTACTGTTATAAAAAGTGTTAGTAGGTAGTCACAAGGGATGTCACCAATGGAATGTGTCTGCTGTTTCTATTGGTTTCCATAGTGATTGCCCCACTTTTAGTACTTTAGACCACATTTTAGATCAGAAAATGTGATAAATCTCCCCCATTATGTCTGAGAGCATATTGTATCCTAATCAAATGTATGGTTCCGAATAATCACCTTGATTCTCAGTTTATGCATTGAAATATTATGGTTTATATCCTCATTTATTATATGCAAATGTTAATTGGAAGAGGAGAAGCTGGGATACAGTGATGACGTCTACAAAGAAATAGCATAGTTTGATAAGATAGGTTTCCATACACTAAACACTATTCGCTATTCACACACCTACAAGAAATGTAGGGTTTTTCACTAAAGGGAGAATTCTAGGTAGATTCAGAGAGGATCTCACATTTAAGGTAAAAAAAAAAAGCCAAACAGGAACATTCTCGGTCAGCTACACTTTCTGTGCGTCTACTCCAGTCTTAAATTCGAAATCCACTTTGAATTTATTTTGAATTCTTACTTTAGTAAATAGGCCTGTAAGTCTCCTGCCTAGTCCTTATGAGAACGTTGAAAGATAAACTAAGACAGGGTTATCCTCTCTAAAATGAGAATCAACAGTAAATTCCACATTTAAGGCTAAATTAGATGAAATGGAAATAAAATGTCTTATTCAGCAATGCTTCCTGATCAGGTATTTAAATGTGAAATTTTAATTCTCACTTTAGTGCACAACCCTGAAAGTTGATGTCAAACTTCCAAAATTGCATAATGCTCCCCCTAGTATATTAAAGAGGAATAAAATTAAATAGCAGAAGTGGAAAAAAAATCTAAATTGAAGAATTTGTACAATTTGTTTATTTTGGTATAACATACGTATATAGCACACAGCAACAATGGCCGAGTCGGGATTTCACATTTGAAAATTGTGTAAATTTCAACATTGGTAATATGGGTAATTGTCTGTTTCATGGGTAATTCTTTTTTTCCTGTCATTATGCTTCTTGTACTGCAGTTCCTGGAGTGTCCCTTTAATGTCAGATATTTGAATCATGCACTCCAGTTAGCAGCAATAATATTTGAAAAGTAGATCGTGGTACAGTGGTACCTCGGTTAACATAATTTTCGGTTTACAAATGAAAATCCATTGAAAATAATGCCTCGGTTTACAACTTTTTTTCGCAATGCGAAGCCATTTTCCCCAGGATGCATTGCGCCTGGGAGGTTTATAGCGCCGCCCCTGTGCCTGTTAAAGTCTGTGGGTAGCACGTGGCATCGAGTGTGGAGGTATTGGAGTGGTTTTTGCATTGAGGTTTGGAGCCATTTTGGAAATTTTTTGCAGCGGTTTTGGGACTTTTTTGAACTTTTTGGGTGCATTTCTCAGGCTGTGGAAAGGTAGGGAGCTGAGCTTCGTCGTTTGCATGCCCTTTACCACTGTATATGATACTCTGTTATTTCATGGCCAATGGCCATGACTCTGTTTCATTTCATGGCCAATTTGATAGAATTGTTGGATATTAATCATTTATTATTTGAGGTTGAATCTATAGCTTGAGACTTCAGATCAAACAGGTGTTGCATGTCTGAATCCACTGCAGAGTATGGGGGAGGGACAGAACTTCAGCATCATCTTTCTATGTCAACTTTATAAACTGGACCATTTTTAAACTGAGATACTAAACACTCCATAATATATTCCCTGGGGCTTTCCCCCCATGTTAACATGTAGATCCATGTGTCCATTTATATTTGTATGCAAATGATTAAATTACATTAAATGTCTCTGTGGCATTCAAATAGTTACAGATTCATGATTGACATGTGTCTGTACTCTTAAATGAAGTGATCCAGAGATTTACATCATCTTAACTCTTTAGGGGTTTGACCTCTCCAGAAAACTACATTTAGGTGAATCTCTTCACTGTGAGTAGTGTGTGAGAGATACTTTGTTAATTTAGCTGGACCTTGGGATTGTGGATATTGAAAGATTAACAGCCTGATGAGGGAACTGCCTTCAATTTAGTCTTCAAATGGTAGGCAGTGATGAAGAACACATGTGGTATTATAAAAAAAACTTTGCAAAACCTACTGTTTACAAAGATCTGTAGCCTTCAATGTCTTTCACCAAGTGGGTGAGGTACAGAGGCACATACAGTGCACAGTGCTGGGCTGCAGCCTGGACTCAGCTCGAGGGTTTCCTGCAAAGTGTCTGTCAGTATACTGACAGGATTTATTCAATGGCAGAAATCAATCTATGTGCTTGCTGAAAGAGCCAACATTGCACGAACTTTCATGCAGACACTAGATTGCCAGAACGCGTTATAATAACGCGTTGTTATTCCTGATCCTTTATAACCCATTTTCCCCATGGGTTATATGATGCCATGCTTTATTTTAGGATTATTTATGATTATGGGGTTGTTATTTGTTTAATATCTAAATACAGATTAGGGGAGATTGATTGGTTTTGCTGTTGTCTCTATATAGTCTAGGACAGTTAGTTTAGTTCACCTGTCCTGTCAATTAAAAAAATAATGAATAGAATGAAAGATTTCTAGTCGCAGTCTGCAGAACGAAACATAATGGAATTCTTTAAGTAGGTGAATATAAATTCTGTCTCGGGTTCTGTTTGCTCCATAGTGATAATTAGAAGGGACAGAGCGATGTTGCTAATCAGGAGTGGTGGGTAATTCAGCGTTTACTGATCTCCCGGATAAACCTTTAGAATTGGCTCCTAATAGGACCTACTAGTGAATGCTTGCCTTCCTGAACTCTCTGTGAACCTGAGATTAAACAAGGGTCGGCAACCAAACATTTTGTTGCTAGATGCCTTTTCAACAGTCCTTTTAGACTAATGTAAATATTGATCAGTTCCAATCTGAATACCCAAGAGGAACACACCGGAGTATGTATTCTTCTCAAGAGAAAACTTTTCAGGAGACTCCGAGGAAAGCTATAAGGCCACATCATCATATCATACAAGATCATTTCTTTTAACAAACTAGACTGGAAATAATTAATGAGATTAGCCATTTTATCCTTTATATTTTAGCATAATTACATTTAAAAGTTTTTCTTAATGAAACAACTAAACACAAAATAATAAAAAATAAATTAAATAATATATAAAATGTGTGTTATTTATGTATAAATAGGTGTGTTTTATTTGGTAGGGTAAATTAGAGAAAGAAAGGACTTATGGTGATGTTTGTGTTTACTAAATATGCTAGTAAATTATTTTTCAAAACAAAAAAACTGCATACTTGAATAGCTTTTCAGACGATTTAAATTATTTGTTGACAACGAATTAAAAACGCACCTTCGTATAAATAAAAAAAACTGTAAATGAAAGAAAAGCCCAAACTATCCCTCAAAGTAAAATCCCAAATATTTCAAAGAAAATCTATAAATGAAGTTAAAAAAACAAACAGATCCCTCGTGTATAAATGATGTGCGATAGATAGATTACTCGATTAAACACGTTGCTGTGTGCATAAGGCGAATTGTCAGTATGACTATAGGATATCCGTTATGTAATACAATGTGTGTCCTTTTGCTGACCTCCCTGTCTTTGTACAATTTTCACGTTAGTTTTTGAGAGTTGCAGTTGCTGAAGTTCGCTCCCATTTACATACATGCACTATCTCCTTTAATGTTAAGTTCCTACTTTGAAGTTGCATTTTCCCCACTGCTACCGTGTAGCCAGTTCCTTTAGATATCATTTGAAATAATGGGACCGTTTTCTTGATATGCAAATTGTTCTGGAACAAGAAAGTACAGTACAAGGAGAAAGCCATCTGTCCCACCTTGCCTCTAACTTCAATAAACAAAGGATACATTAAAGAAGTGAGAATGAATGTGAGGAGTCTCTGGTTTGGCTTTGAAGTTTGGCAGTGCTCACAGAGCTATGTGATCCTAAGTAACAAGCAGTTACTCACATCATAAGAACGCAAAGATTGCGCCATGACGCTAACAGCTAATTATTGCGTTTTAGAATTGAGCTTGATTTGCCTGCAGAAGTGAACCGTGAGCCTGCTCCTAGATTAAAAACACAAGGGATAAAATGTAATTTTATAGTTCTGAACTTATTATACATCTAGATTTTTTTAATTTAATTTTTAATATATCAATTATTTCAGCTCTTTTTGCCCCGATTAAGTTAAAACTGCGGTTAATATGAAAGCACAAACTGTAAAATAAAAATACAAATAATAGCATAGCAACCGGTTGATATGAATGCTCATGTTTATATGGAGCTATGTGTGGAAAGACTGACTGAAGACAAGTCTCACATATTTGTCAGCCTCTCTCTGTTTACACATGTCAACATTCTGTTTGAGTTGAAAAGTTCATCACTTCTTGACCCAAGATGTGCTTCTATTAGAAGGTGCCAAGTGGAATAGACTGTTTCAAAAAAAATTAAAAAAACATCTAAAATGTGTCCTTTTAATTAGTATATATTTTATTTTGTTGTGTCTTTTTTGTTTGTATGTTGGTTTGTGTATGTTTTTTTTTTTTCGTGTTTAATTGTTTAGTTTGAATGAACCATTTCTTTCTCTGCAATTATTGTCAAGTTATTAAACTTTTAGGCTATCTACAATAATTCATTTTAGAGTCATGTTTTATTAAAGTGACACAGACACAGTAATTAAATTCAACTCTCCATACTTTTATTATTATACTTTTTAGGACCCGTATTTGCCCCTGAAATTTCCAAAAGCAATCACATTTCGTAGGGCCATAAATTGATCTATCGAAATATGTTGTAAACCACAAATTGCAACTGATAAAACTCAGTGTATATTATACACATGGAAGCATTTGACATGCAAAGACTTGTACAGAAACCTTATCATACAGTGGCTCAAAATACAACACTTTCAATTAATCGTCACAATAAGTTGTTTATGACAGTGAGTACCTATAATCACATTTTATGTAATTTGGTTATGTCATTCATATACAGTAAATCGGGAATGGAGTCTATTCACTAAATAGTGAGCTATATACTGAGTTGACAACCGACTTACAACTATAAATCAAAGTAGATAATGTCAAAAACGTCTCTCTCAAAACTGAGTTGTTGTTTTTTTTTCATTTTAATCTATTTTGTTCTAAATTGTGGACTTCGGTCCCCAGTTCAACGTTTGCTGAATAAGATCCCTTAGGAAGAATTTGTTATGGAAATGATGATTGAACAGCTATGGATACCCTGTCAATAGTTTATGGACACTTCTGTTATATTTCTAGGGTAAAAAGATTGCCCCATTTTTATCTGATACAAAAATAAATAACATTTTTACTTTTGATACACTGTAACAACTTATTGTATACCCTGCTAGCACTGTGGAGGTTTACTGATATATCAAACATTAGATTTGATTGTGCTATATAACATGTTGAAGTTACCTTTGATAATACCACCACCACCTTATAATTATACATAGTATCTACAAAAATGCTTCACAGATAAATTCTGTCCAACAATTATTTACACAACATAAAGACACATAATAACAAAACATTAAATTAATCATTAAGTCTTTCAACTTTTGTAAACGTTAATCAATAGTGCATCGCTTTTACAGCGTGTTGTACCCTGCCTTGACCAAACAACACATCCCATTAGAGATAATATTTCCCTTTAAATATGTCCATGAGAAAGCTGTTTATAATAAGAATATTTCATTTCCTTTAACACTTTGTCTGCTACATCACCAGTAAATCCTTCAATTTTATGGAACTCAAAGGAGCTTATGTGCCAATACTGATAAATAGTTTGTTGTCTCTGTTTTGGTTGCTCAGCTCAAAACACAGTTTAAAACAGAACATTGTCACATGCTGCTATCATCTCATAGAGTATGTAACTAACACTTCATAATGAGCAATAGCAACTTAATTGGAGGAATTGAGGTGATCAGAGGTAGAAGAGGCAGGTGATGGGACACAGGGAGAAGGACTGGATTTCTCTGAAAGCTCCTCTGATTTTTCATCACTTCCTGTGCTGGCTGATGGGGATATTGGCAAGAGACCTTCTTTCTCCCTCTTTTTCTGCTTCATCCTTCTGTTCTGAAACCAGATTTTCACCTGGGTCTCGTTGAGTTGCAGGGCAGCTGCTATTTCCACCCTCCTGGCCCTTGTCAAGTACTTGTTAAAGTGAAACTCCTTCTCCAACTCAGTGAGTTGCTTAGTGGTGAAATTGGTCCTCACTGTGTTGGGCTGCCCTGCATAGCCATACTCTCCCACTTTACCTGCAATAAAAATAAGTAAATGTCAGTGACATCACAAGCAGGCTGGTTGTCATGAGATTAGACACAGATAGAGCCATTCTCACACCCTGATACATCATCTGATACAATGTAGCTTGTAGAACACCTGCACCTGTGTAAGTATCAGAATGTATCAACCCATAAGCACAGAACACGCAGTTTGCCAATAATAGATTATGTCAACATAGAATCTCAAGAACACAGTCAGTTGCAGGAGTACTTTACCTGTTTTAGGGGGGTTTCTCTTCACTTTCATCCAGTCAAATGTCTGGGCAGGTGGAGATGACTCTGAGGAAGGGGAGCGACACACTTCTTGGTGGTTGAGGTGTATGCTGGAGGCATTGCTGCTGTACCCTGCAATGGACAGGTTCTGCTGATCTGGTCCATAGGAGTGATGGATGTAGTGAGCTGTCCCTCCAGTACCTTCCACATAAGTGTGGTGCTGATGGTGCTGGACCACTGAGGAGGCGAGATTCCCAGTGTACACCGCAGCAGTGCACTGGGGGTACCCTGCACTGACCTCTGAGTCCTGACTGATGGGGAAGTGAGAGTAGGTAGTGTTGAAATTCTGGATCCCATAGCCCACAGAGCAGCTGGGGTGGGAGTAGGTCATGCCCAGGTTGCTTGGGTGTTGGAAGGCACCGCTTTGGTGTGGGTGGTGGTTATGGTGGGAACTTATCTGGACCCCTCTGGCCACCATGAACCGGTCCTCGCTGGTACAGTTATTGGCAGAGACTGCGCAGGACTGGAAAGTTGTAATCCCAGCATGGTCAGGGTGGAAGGCTCTGGAGGAGCAGCTTCCATGGTCTCCTCCATTTACTAAGCCTGGATAGTCCAAGAAGGAGCTCATCCTCGCATGGTCCATCTGTCACTCAGGTGTCTCTCTCTGTATGTCTGTGTGTGTGTGCAGAGCCCGCCCGTGCCAACTTTCTCACTTCCTCCATAGGTCCAGCAGGGAAATGATATGAATGTACAGTGAAGGTGGGTAGGTGTGGGGTCACGTGCTCCGCTCAGCCAATGGGCGCGCGCCGCTCTGATAAAGTTTGACTGCTCGCGCTGCGGGTGATGGATCGCCCCTTCCACAGCCATTTAAATGGCACGCGACGCTCCCCCCCTCCACCCTCCGTCCCAGTGCAGTGCAGTGCAGGCGGCGCGCGGGGAGCTCGGGGCTGCGAGTCCGGGTACACAGACACCGGGGAGGACGTGCCGGCACCTCCACCGGACACACCGAGACCCTGGTAAGCTATGACAATGGGCGATATATGGGCTAGTAATGTGGGCTAGCAGTGTGGCTATAATGTGGGCTAGTAATGCGGGCAAGCAGTGTGGGCTAGTAATGTTGGCTAGCAGTGTGGGCTAGTAATGTGGGCTAGCAGTGTGGGCTAGTAATGCGAGCTAGGAGTGTGGGCTACTAATGTTGGCTAGCAGAGACTGGGCTTTCATAGCATTCAGGAGACTGCTGGGTTATGTCAGTATACGCTAAGTACAGCTATACAGTATACTGTCAGGGCTTTCATACGGGTAAGGCTGGGGTGTGCTGTGACCTATTGTGATTTACGTGTATGGAGAAAACAATATGTATATATTTTTATTTATTTATTTTACTACTATTTTTGTATTTTTTTGTATTCATATGTATTACTCACATACATATTAGTGCACACACGTGTATACTATATTGCTTTACATTACAGTGTGTTCTTCTGTAAGAGCTACATACACACCGTGTGAGAGCAGGGATATTGTGTTCTCTGCATAGTACAATGTATAAGCCTTCCCTTTAATGGAATGCATGTGTGAAAGCAGTTTACTGTAAGGCAGTATTGGGATCAGTGCAGCCATGTGCTGATACATTGTTAATTGGATCGTGTATTATAGTATGGTACCTTGTCACTGCACTCCAGTGTGGTGCTGAAAGGGTTAATGTAACACAGACATATGTCCATTGTTCCAGAGAACACGGAAGCAGACTGTGCCAGGGGAGATAATGCTCGCTATTGCCATGGTAATAAGAGAGAGAGAGTCTCATTGCAATAATAGGGCAGCACTCTTACCGGACAATATAGATCTAACCATTCTATGAGAAAAACAAACAATCTCAGTACCAGGGGGGGTGCAGTCATTTTCACTGTGTTCCTGAGGGGATAAAAAAAAAATCTCTTTCTAGTCTGATACACAGGTTATCAAGGTTTCTCTGTCAAATCCCTATCAATATAAGCTGTAAATGAATCCAGCTGTCTGGAGAAACACTTAAATCGTTAATGATCAATCAAGCTTCCTAGTCAATAACCTAATATGCTGCTATTATTTTAAATGTCCTATTATAGCTTTGCCTTGAGAGTCAGAGGCTTCTGGTGAGAGAAAGGGTTAATAGGTTCTATAGCTTTAAATAACTGCATTCACATGAAACATACCTACACTTCAAAGAACTAATGTAGTCTTCAGAGTCATTAATCACCTGTATTTACAGTAGAAGATTGGCTATTTTCCAGGGAGAAGAGGGAGTGACCTCACATTACCTGTAATAGCTCACCAGAAAAGGTGCTATCACATAGTAATGCAGGTCACTTTAAATTAGTATTGTGACATAATGTGAGTCTAATTATACCTAATATTACAATGCCCCTCTGAGATGCAGGTGTCTTCTCACATTTTAGCTAGTTTTTCGTTATGTAAATGGATTTAGTTTAACTGGATAGCAGTATTTTGTTGTTATCTTTACAGGAATCTACATTTAGACATTTAAGTGTGTATTTCAAAGCAGTGGGACTTTTCTTTTAATTTCCACTTCTGTTTATAAATCATTTTATAGCAGTATGTGTGCTGTCATTAGTGTTTGTCCCTTCAGCACAATTTTTTATTATCTGGTCACTGATCATAATTTGTATTGCAGCCAATTAGCAGAGTATTGCTGCAATAATAAATGTGTGTATATCCCCTCTGATTGATGCAAATTTAGAATTTCCTGTAGTTCATCAATCACATATCTCAGATTAGACTTTAAGAAAAGTTTTTTGCTTGGTTTGGTTTAAAAAGTTGCATTTCAAATCAGCACTGAGTTGCTAAGAAATAAAGGATGTAGTCAGAAACATGCCTATCTATGCTCATTTGCATTAAAAATATATAACTCAATATTTTAGAAGGGCAGGTAACCCCCTGAATCTGAAGTCTAGTACACAGCACACGTTTAAGATATGCATGGGTAAAGACAACGTTTTGGCCATTATGCAAGCCTTTGTCGTGACTTGAAATTGTGCTCATTAGTATATCTGCATAGTGATAGATATGAAAGATATCATATAGATATCAAAAGATTGTGTTGAGACCAACCCCTCCCCCAGTTCAAATGAAAAAACAAAACAAATAAAAAATACTTGCATATCTCAAGTAGATTGATTGATTGTGGACTTGGGCTTTCATGGAAGAATCACAATTCAGACGAAAATTGACTCATATGTATGAATTCCAAATGGCGCAATTCAAGAATGAACCAATGAACAAATCGCACAAAGCAACAATCTTTGTTCAATCCGTTTATTCTTCTAAATTTATAAAACTGGTACCCTTATGAGGGATTACCAATCCATATTTAAGGATACCACTACAAAATTAGGAAGCTGTTGTTTTTAGTCGATACCAAATAAGGGCACTATCTATTAAATAGCGCCCTAATCTGGTATCCTTAAATATGCCAATCCCACATATGAATAACAATTTTATTTAGGAAGTTCTACTAACGAGCTGAAAGCAGATTACTTAATTTTTATTCTTTCAGCCGCTTAGTAGATAGCTAACTAATTTAGTATCCTTATGTGAGATTGCCTTATTTAAAGATACTAAAATAGGAAGCTATCTACTAAACACAGGTCCCTCCCTAATGTCGTAGCCTTAAATATGACAATCACACATAAGGTACCAATTAGGGACTTATCTTCTTTCTAAACCACTGAAAGATTTGTCGGCAATCACAGCATTCCATTCTACAAATGGAGAATCAGAAAAAAAAAATTCACACAAATTACATCTGAAATTATTCAACTAATGTCCAAAATGAGTTTTGGACAAAACAAAATAATTTTTTGTCCAAACGTATTCAGACAAACCGAAAGTTTGCGCCATGCATAAGTTTAATAGATAGATAGATTTTCTATCAGAGCATGTAAAATACACGTATATGAAGCCATTTGTGGCTTTTCCCATTTCTTAAAATCTTAGTTCTCATGAAATCACCAAACTGGTGTAAGAAATAGACACTGGAAACATGGCTATATTAATTTCACTTAAAGGGACACTATAGTCACCAGAACAACTACAGCTTATTGTAGTTGTTCTAAAGTCTATAGCCTGTCCCTGCAGGCTTTTAATGTAAAAAGTGTCTTTTCAGAGAAAAGGCAGTGTTTACATCACTGCCTAGTAACACCTCCAGTGACCACTCCTCAAACGGTAACTACAGGTGCATCCTGGGTCGGTGTTCCACAATGTGCAGCACTGACGTGCTGGAGGTACCAAATGTTCCTCATAGAGATGCAATGACTCAATGCATCTCTATGAGGAGATGCTGATTTGTGCAGGCTACATTTTTCCATGCATGTGTGGAGGAGCTCCCTGTACCCCGGCTGTGACCTCCGCCAAAGGACTGCTTACTAGCTGGAACAGGATAGGGGACTAGCTCTATTTACTCCCAGGCACTGGACGACACACAGTCCTGGGAGCTATAGTCCTTACAAGGACTTTCCCTGCTGAATCCTCCACGAGCTGGAACAGTGATTAGCCCTTTCCCCTCCCAGTAACCAGACGACACATAGTTCTGGGAGTACAACTGGAATGCTTTAATGGGACATGGTACAGCCAATTTATACACAGCCTGGACACAGTCAAACCCGCCCAGAACTCTCCCACAGCTCGAGGGGGGGTGGCTTACAGATAGCCATCTCCCGCTCTTGTAGATACAAACAGTAAAACAATTCCATACAGTAATACACATAACTGTATGTGTATTCCGCTCCCAGTGAAGGGAATGGGGCACACACATAAAACCTACATCCCTTGATAGCTTCTGGTCCCAGTCATGATCCCTGCAAATAGCGGAGCTATCGGATGTATACAACCTGAGCAATCATTGTATAAAGTCTGGGCTTGAGGCTCTGTACATACCCGCAAATAGTTTAACAGAATCACTTGGTTTAGGCCGATAGATTTAAACTTCACACCTAAACCACGCAGCGACCAATCAGCGCCCGGGGAGGGCCGGTGTTCAGAGCTAATCCCTTTAACTCATGCCAGCCTATCGGGAGAAAGAGAGTGAACCAAGTTTGCATAGTAGCTCCTTCTCCTATTGGTCGGCATGGACTTCCAGGCAGCCAGTGGGACTCTGCGGCTGTGACGCCGACTCATAGCCCCAAAGGATCTGCTAGTGCTCACGTCTCTATCCGGTGGATATCTCCACTTAGGTAGCACCGGAGAGAGCGTTCTTTGTGCAGCTAATAGCCTGGACTCGTAGATCCCGGGTAGGGAACCATTGCAGTCTCTGTGTGCCTCGCTGACAGTCCCGCTGCAGACATGAGACTCCTGGACCTCCTCTTGACTGTGATTATAGCTCCTGTAGGAGCAGATAGGGAGATCCCCGGCATGATGACCTGAAAACAAAGCGCTCGCAAGCAAGTGGGCACATGTGGGAAAGGTACTCCGTGATGGCATTCTGTCACAGCATGCATAGCCTCCCAATGCTTTCCTATGGGAAACAACAAACACACTACAATAGTATGTATAAAATAAAATGTTAAAACAAACTTAACTTAGTGACAGCTTCCCAATGGCAACTTATCCACATAGATGCCTGGTTAACACATGTATACAAAG
The DNA here is from genome assembly GCF_036172605.1 of Pelobates fuscus. NCBI lineage: Eukaryota > Metazoa > Chordata > Amphibia > Anura > Pelobatidae > Pelobates > Pelobates fuscus. The sequence continues at coordinate 318,774,556 of NC_086320.1, read as the reverse complement.
GGTAGAGGGGAAATCGCTGTCTATACCTATAAAAAAGAAATTAACAATACATAGTGAAGATTGTTATGAGCATGTATAAAGACACGCTAACAGGTACACTCACAAGATGTCAGGAGTGATAGGGATTCTAGGCCACCACATCTGCAGGGCAAGAGGTCACCTATTCTTGACCTAAAAAGGGAAATGTTGCTGAGGTGTTATTAATCCAGGTACATTCTATCAGCATCTTGCTGTAGTTAGAGGCATGGAAGGGTGCTTGTCAATAAGTCAAACCATTACCAAACGGTTTGACTACTTACATTGGGGTGAGGCACCAGGCCACTCCTGGCACCATAACCACTACACCATATTGTAGTGGTTATGGTGCTTGGAATGCTCTTTTAAGCCTAAATTTTGCAAGAAATGTTAAAACTTGTCATGCTTGTCCAGTGAATAAAATCCCTTTATGGGGGGCGGAGCCAGCGCCTGAGCGAGCAAGTCGCACCATTCGACAGCTCCGTGCTCGAAACCCGCTAAGCCACTTATTTCAGCGGCCAAAATACACCCCGAGACCCAAAAACCGGTCCATCGACCCCGCACACCATGGGGAAGAAGGCGAAGAAGAGCCGATCTGGATCCCGGTTCCCAGGATATATGCTCTTTTATGCGCCAGGCACAACGACACGCGCCCGCCAAGATTGCGCCGCAGGAGGCCTATACCTCCCAATCCTCAGACGAGGAAATTATACCGGGCTTTAAGCCCGCTCCCGGGAAGCTACAAACCTGACCTCTGCCGCCACAAGACCTAATGGCGAGCATGGAGGACAGGGCCAAAGCAAGGAACCTGAGGATCCGTGGAGTTCCTGAAACGGTTACTACTGTGGAACTGCCACATTATTGCAGGAGGCTCATAGCCACGTTGCTAGTCCCAAAGCAGGCAAAACAAGCAGGTATGGACTCATGCTTTCGCCTTCCTAAAGCGAACAAGGCACCCCAGGAAGCTCCTAGGGACGTGCTCATTAAGTTTGTACGGGACTCAGACCGAGGGGCCCTAATGGGAGCTGCAAAAGGCTCACCTACAGTTACATTTGAGGGTGACACCCTAACGCTATACAGGGACTTATCCAGGCAGACTCTCATGTGGCGCAGGTCACTTCGCCCTGTTACCATGCAGCTAAGGGAGAATTCCATCGCCTACAAATGGGGCCCACACCGCCTTACGACGGAACGTGCAGGAAAGCAGTTATCCATGTCACACATCAATGAGGCATCTACCTTCTTACAGTCGTTAGGACTTTCATTGCCGGCAGCACCAGTGGGCGCCCGCCCAATGTGGAACATGGAAGACATCACCCCGTTCGCCCCCAGAGCAGTGACACCGAAGGCGACAGGCTCCTTAACCTGAGACTCCTCTAATGGACATACCACCCACAATTGGACTCCGCTACACACTATTGCAAACCCGCAAAGTGGACTCGCAGTCTAAACCCACATACTGTTTATAATTGATGACTATGTGTGTATAATGTGTTTAAGGTTTGGTTTACATAGTTAAATTTTTCTTTAAAAATGAAACCTAGACTGCTCACATATCGCTGATAGCATGGAAAGTCTTAAATTGATCGCAACTGGCTCCGAAAGCAACTAGCCGGTAATTATGTGCAAGATGACACTCCCCCCCCCTCCCCTTGACCACAACTACTCCCCCCCTCCAGCCCTCCCCCCCCCCCATACCAACCTAGAGCTCGCACGCAAAAGTATTCCTGGCATCCTACACCCGAGCTCCTATAGCTGGGTACAAGCGCCCTCCAAGATCGCAGCACCGAATTAAACTGCCTAGCAAGTGGGGGTTTAGAAGCCAATGTTAAAAATTAAAAACGGGTTGACTAGCAAAGGTGCAAATATTTTAAATATGTTAAGTTTTTGCTAAATGTGTTAAGTGCAGATGGATTATATGCAGTTGTATTATATACATATGTTCATCTATACACACCTGATGTAAAACAAGTTCGAATTACTGCAAACCCACAAAAATAAAGAATTTCAAAAAAAAATCCCTTTATGTGGAGAAACTTGTACTGAAATAGTAAATAAACTCAAATAAAACTATATATCAATAGTGAATAAAATTAGCAATGAGTATTGATTAATGCTCAAATTGTCAAATTACCACCTATTAAGTGTTACTTGTTCCCTAAAGTAATGATTCTATTGAATATTAGTAGCAATTTTATTCCAAACAGTTACCAAATGTATCTTTTCACCTGATACTAGTCTTCCATAGTACTACGAAATGTTGAAATTAAAGTGGCACTGACTACCTCTTGGCTGGAAGGAAAGGTACAGGACATGCGCAGCCCACCTTGGAAACCCCTTCATAGCTCTTATCGGTATAAAAGAAAGCAATGTTTACTAAAACTAATACCACATCATAGGCATGAACGAAGGGGTGTGCCAACTGTACCCGAGCACACCCTAAATCAAGGGCTCAGTTGTCCACATTTCCCCCATTTAAGTCCCTACCTGCCCTTATGTTATGTATAATTATATTGTCAGTGACGGAGATTATCTTAATTTGTCTTGGTAAATAACATTCATTATTAGATCAAATATGTTCTTGTTTTATTTCTGAAGTTTGTCTTGTTAGGGTTCGGCTGGCAATGTATAAAATGGTTTAGCTATGTTTCAGCTTGTTTGATGAATAGAAATAGTTCCTATAATGTTGAGTTTGTAATAAATATTTTACTTTTTGGAAGTATGAAATGTGTGCACACCTATTAAGCAAAGTTGTCTATTCGCCATTGGAGGCTTATACAATCTGGGTAGCACTCCACCACCTTTCGTCCATCCATTGTTATTATATACTGTTTTACTTTCACCTGTATTTTTATATAGCTCAACCAGCTTTGATCAAGATGATATGATTTTTCACATATAGTTAAAGTGGTTTTCCTTTCCCCAATGCATGTTTGTGTATGTTTATTGTGTTGAACAGAGCATAACATCTCATAGGATCATGAGTGTCCAGTGTACACTAGCGGCTCACCACCTTAAACTTCACCAGCATTCACAATTATTTTCACTAAACAATGAGGTGAGGTGAGCTGACTATATACTTTTTAAAATTAGTGATCAATCTTTCACTTAACCAGGTGGTATTTCTTTCCAGATAGGGTTTTTTTGGCTTATAATTTGGACAAAGGTTTTCAAATGACCATAACTATCTATTTAGTAAATAAGCCCCAAGGTAAAATGCTCTACCATTTGTTGATAGAGGGTGATGACAAACATGACTGATCACTTAGTTTGGGATTTTTTATAAAGGCTGTATACAAAAGACCCGTAGTAGTTTTAATGCAAATAGCATTTCCGTTGTTTCCCAGATCCCCAGGAATGTCTCATTAAGGGAGGCCTATTCACTAAACACTAACGGGGTTATTTTCTAAAATCAGAAAAAAAAAGTGAATGTCAAAATTAAGGACAGATTGACCACAATAAAAGCATAGCTGATTTATACATCTTATTTTCCAGCTCAACTATTTTAAACTTAAATGTGAAATTCAATATGAATTCTCACTGTGAATAACCCTGCAAATTGTAGTGAGTTCAAAGCTGAATTTCTAAATTTAGGTAAAGTTTTTCTAACTCTACTGTAGTCTCCGCTTATATATGTTTATATTTCAAAGTATATTTATATATTATCATCTGGAGTTAAGTTAACATTAATAAATTAAGAATGCCATGTTAATAAGAATTCAGTGCACCCATAGTGAAAATGATGCAATAGAATCATAAATTAAATTAATTCAGGAATGATTCTAGCCAAATACATGTTCAGGTTATAACTGATGAATGTATTCCTTAGGAAAGTAAATATAATACAGATAACACATTTCCATAAATATAAAAATATATGCATCCTATATGTGTGGGGGTGTAATTCTGTCTTTTTTGAAATACCAGACATGAAAGTTAAAACAGTCATATGAACTGACTGGTTGTGATAAGAGAGGAATTTCACAAAAAGGTCTGGACTGTTTAAAAGTGGTCAGGGGGAAAGAAAGCACTCACTATGGTCTGTGAATGTAACAGTAAGCTGTAGTGAGCTCAAAACCAGCTTTCAAACTTTACACCAAATAGTTAATCAAAGCTAAAGATCTTTTTTTTTTTTTTTTTGTTCCACTAAACAATATGCAGTGGTTGTTTGTAAACTGACTTTGGGAAATTTGGGCATAAATTTAAATTTAGGGGAAAAAAAATAAAAATGTTCTGTTAGGCTAACTCACCACCTTAAATCCATGCACAACGCTTAAGGTTTGCAAACTTTCTCACCAGCTCTGGCAAATGTAATGCTCTGAGCAAAGAGGAAAATAGTACAAATGCTGTTGTGCAAAGTAATATGTGCATTCCAGATTGTTTCTATAATGATTCACTTTCATTTTGTTTTGTTTTTTTGCTTAACAGTGAATTGCAAAACTAAGAGATAAAATAACCGAGCAGTGATTGCAGCTGTTTATTTTTATAATGTTTTTGCCTACGCTTTGCAGTAAAATTGTATTCCACTGTAATTCTCTGTTTAGTAAATAAACCCCAGGCTGTGTGAGGGGTCAAACACTGTTGTTTACTGAACTCCTAATTGTAGTAAAGTAAAATCCAGATTACAATTGCATAGAAATGACTGACCTCTACAAATACTCTTAACTCATGTAAAGGCCCAACTTGGTTATTTAAATCTGAAATTAGCCCTGCTGATTTAATTCGCTGAAACCCCGAGTTTATTGAATAACCCTGCCTGCTTGCACTGTTCCCACACTTCACCAGGCCTGAATAGCTAGAGGAAGCCGTGCTGGTGACGTCAGAGGAAGAGGCGTGTTCTATGTGAAAGAGTCATGCACTAAAACTTTTCCCATATCCCCAGTGTCATGTCCACAAAGGATTAGTTTGTATTGTGTGTATGTGTACTGCCTTCACTAACATGTTAGAGGCTGAGATCTGGCTGGGGATAAGGGGGTTTAACTGGTCCAAACGCTCTCCATGTTTAGGAAATGTTTGATTGCATCAAATGCATGTAGTTAGTATGATTGTTCTAATATAAATAGCATCATAGATAAGTAATGGTAAACAAGGTGAAGGAGGGGAAAAGTGAAACTATTCTGGACATTTCTAGACCAATGGGAAATAAACCCGGAGAAATGCACAGAAGGTGCTTTCACGGATAATTATGGTAATAAATGTAAGAAATTGGTCTGAGTCTATGATTAGAAAAATGAAAAGCAAATAACAGCATTTATTATATAGAATAGATTTTTTTTCTGATTTAATTCTGGCACTTTGCTTTTTTTTCTTTTTCTTTTTTTCATTAATACGTTTTTCGAATTAAAAAAATAAATAAAGAGCATATTAAAAAATATTCTACAATCTGGACAGGCTAATGTTACAGCAGTGGCGAGGCGTTATGTGATGGAGGTCTTTATTCACTATATAAGTCCATAAGGCATGCCTTTTAACATGACTTCCACATGATATTAATTAGCATCCTGAAGGACACTAAACCCACCCCCTACTCTGAGATCTATTTTCCAGGTTTCATATAGTGTGCGCAGGATGTATGAGGGATTTGGTGCATAGATCATGGATAAATATATGTATTTTATCGAAAATACAGAATGGCCTTTTTGTAACAAGCAGCAGGCGTGCCTGAGTGAGAGAGGATTCCTGGTCTTTTTGTCAGACGTCTGTTAATTGATAATCTGAACGCAATCTGCAGATATCTCTAACAACCACCACTTAACACAACAGCAATTTTCACATCCCAAGATTTAAAGTCTTTTTATTTAACTTAATTATACTAGTTTTATGATACACATAATTCCATCATACTGTAGAACTAATACTGTAATAATGTTTTTTTTAATTGTTGTTGTTGTTATTATTATTATTAGATGTTATTATAGTTATTATTATTATTATATCTGTTTGTATAATTAGGAAATAATAATATCACCACGTGTTTTAAATAAATTCTTCATTTAAAAAAGAAAAAGATTGTAAATGTAAATAAAATGCATACATAAATTAAATATATATTTTTTATAAAGTACAGAGAGACTGGGAAAATGTTAGACAGAAGGCTGTGGAATTACAATAAAGAAAGCTTTCACTTAAACTTTCTTTTTTCAACATTTGGTAGAAGATGTAGTGACATAGTTTGAGTAGAGTATTTAAACTAATCTTAATTTTACTTTGGAGAATTTATTTCTATTTCAAATAGTTTAAAATGAAAAATACAGTATTAGAAACACGGTAGAAAAGCTAGTGTTTAGTGTTACTGCTGGTGTGCTTTGAAAAAAGGGCCCAGCTTTTGTGTTTACTGTCACTAACAAAGCCTCCCAATCTGCTACTACAAAGTCTTTCACTTCAATGCGAATTAGAATGGATTTTGCCTATAACTATGCAAAGAATGTGTCTTTTTATACTCAAGACCCCTAGGAATTCCATTGTAAAATAAAATGTTTCAATCATCAAATCTTATTATTAGAAAAAATCTGCAACAAAGTGTCCTCGTTGTGAATTTGTAACAGAAAATATAATCATGTGTTATCTAAAAAAATAAATAAAAGCATGTTGCTTCCATTACTGTTTAACGTGATAAAACTTTTGCAGCTATTTTTTTTTCCTTACGTTGTCTGTTTTCTGATTACTGCATTTATTTATGTAATAAAAGTTGTAAAACGCTTCTCTGCATTTGCCAATTGCTTTGTATTTTAATTTCGAGCTGGGATTATTTAAAGAAATCTTAGCTGCAGATTCAGTCCTCCCCCACAGACAGTAATGGTGAGATTGGTGCACGCTTCTGTCGTATTGCTACAGCCTCAGTAAAGTCAAGCTGTTGTTTAAATAGAGCAATAAAAATGAATTATGGCTAAACGCCTTCAAGCCCAAACCTTCTGGATGGAATCCCCAGTCCAGACTAATACGTAAGAGTTCTTTTTTTTTTTTTTTTTTTTTTTTTGTGTGCAAGTTACTGCAATTGATATAGATGATGACATTTTCATTCATAGAGAGCATTTGATTTATGAGTTTAGGAAGAATTGCATCCAGTCCGTCTAGTTATTGTAACTGCCTTCTAACGTGTTGTGTTCAGCAATACATAAACAAACAGCTTCTGAAAACGCATATATATTCACAAAATATTGCACACATAAATATATGTGTGTGTTTGTGTGTGTGTGTGTGTGTGTGTTCTGTGTAATGTGGGCACCTGTGTGTGTGTGTGCTCGCTTATATATGTATGTATAGAATGTATGCATATACAATGAGGGTGTTATAACTTGTATGAGTGAATTTTAACTTTCCATCCTGCAAAGGATTTGGAGTAACAGCCATATAAACAATATTTTATGTATGTTTTTTGTTTTGTTTTCTTCCTAAATGCCCATTCACAGCAGTTTAATCCGTTCAAATATTTTTTTTTTATTTTTTTTTTATTATTTTATAGGTTATTTTGATCGAGATCGTCCGAGAGAAATTAAATCACATTAATGAACAAGAAGCCATTTTGTATTTGCATAGTACTATATATGTATAAATATGTATGTATGTATATATATATATATATATATATTAGTCCCATCTTCTTTTTGCATTAAATAAAACCATGTTTAATTTTCCAATCTTTATCTGAAATGTACCGTGTTAACAACATATTAATAAAAAGTTAAAAACATTGGTTTGGAAAAAAAATATTTAATGTCTAAACTTTTTTCGCAATTTGTTTTTTTGGAAAAATAATTATAAAGAATAAAAAATATATACATATATTATTAGATAGATCTATAATAAATATTTTTACACACTCAACAGTCGTAACCGTTCGGTGCAAGTTGTGATTGTTTTTTTTGGGGGGGGGAAGAGGGGGGTTCAATGCATAATGATGGCGGCGGTTTGAGACTGAGAGGGGAATAAAAAGAAAATTAACTTTTGGGAAATCATTATTTATTCTACCAAAAATACTTATATGACAACGCATTCTAACGCAGTACAAAAATAAAAAGAAAGTGAGGATACATTGTAGTTATAATCACTTTCTTAGAGGCCTCAATTATTGCTTTCAATGCTCTGTAATTAAATAGGGAAATGGCTGTTGGGTGCAATTCATTAGTTTAAAAAAATTAATTAAATTAAAAAAGAGAGAAAAAACAACTCTGACCAGTAAAACCATGGTAATGGATGGGGGGTGGTGGGGGGGGGGGGGGGATAATACAGTTTAATCTTAGGATGTTTCAGTAATTGAGGTGTTGCAAGTCGATTGTGGTAAATGTATCTGTGAAAAAATCAAAACTGTCTGCAGAAATGTCTACTGGACTATCGAGAGATCCTGGTAAACTGGGAGATACTGTGTCTGAAAGCTGTAAGCAGGAATCTGTGGAAAATACATTGAAGTCGGTGAGAGATGCAACATCATCTAAGGTATCTGGGCTGTCGTTGCTGAGCCCAGCTGCACACTCTGGTACCATTGTTGATAAAGAGTTAGGAACAGTGGGTGATTGATGTTGAAAATGTCTCAGATTTTTGTCATTGCTGGATAGTGGGGAAACTGGGAAACTTTGAGAATCTCCATTATGTGAGTTCTGACCCTGCTGCTGGGACAGAGCATTTTGCTGAAAACTGTACCCTTCCCTTTCTAGCAAAGCTCCAGAGACATTATTCAGGGCTTGCTCAAACAGAGACTTTTCCTTATCATCTTCACTCTTTTCAGAGTCTTCCAGGTTTTTAAATTTCCCCTCTCCATTCTGATTCTCCTTACACTGGGTCTGTCTTTTGTGCTTCATTCTCCTGTTTTGAAACCAGACTTTTACTTGCCTCTCGGTTAAATCCAGCAAAGCAGCAATCTCTACTCGCCTTGGTCTGCACAGATACTTGTTGAAATGAAATTCCTTTTCTAACTCTAGAAGCTGAGTGTTAGTGTAAGCTGTCCTCAGTCTCCTGGATCCTGAGCTGCTGTTGTCCTGAATTTCAATGATTTCTGCAAAAAGCACACAAACAGTCACCCATCAGATAAGAAAAACAACACAATTTCTAGATTTCTCTTTCTAAATACACTCCAGATCTCTCTCCCTCCACTGCAACAAAATGGCCGCCCTGTATGCAACACTCTCTTTGTGTAATTTTGTGTGCTAACAAAAAAAAATGTATTTTACACTTATAAAAATACATTTAAAAATGTAGAGAAAATAAATAAAATAATCCTTAAAAAAAATCAATTCCATATCTACAAATCATGAAATTTTAATTAACCACATATTAGTAGTTATTTATTTTTTTAAACAAATTAGCAGAGCAGTAACCATCTATTAATTGCTGCAAGATAAACCTAACTTTCAAGGCATGCTGTTGTGGTTGGGGTAGTGGATAGTACAGAAATAGCCACGTAGTGGCAAGTTAAAAATAAAATTAAAAAAAGAAAGAATAATTAAAAAAGCATCCAAAACAGTGAGAAAATAATAAAAAAAAAATACTTTCAAAAATAATAATAAATAAAAATAATTTTAAAAAAATCGCCCTCCCAAAAATCTCCTTAGCTCCTGGATAATTTTGAAATCCCAAATCTTGGCTGGGGAGCTGCAGGCAGGACACTGACCTTTGTGGCTGAGGCATGCTGCAGTGTTGGTGGGGACAGCAGAGACTGGAGGCAAAGGAAGCTTTTTGGAGGCTTTTTTTTCCTTCATCCAGGGGTACTCCGGAGGCAGGGATCCTGCTGGCACTGGGCTACCACTGCTCCCATTTGGGCTCTGTTTGGGTCGGCTGTGGCGAGGGTGGCTGCTTGGATTCAAGCTGGGTATGGTCTGCTCAAAAGGAGGAGGAATATGTGTCGGGTGTGCAAGCGTAGAATTCTTGATTGATGAACTTTGAAATGTATCACCGACAGGGGGGAAAGATGTCAGACACTCAGCAAGCGACGGCTGACTATTGATAAAACCAATCTCTCGCTCAAATTCGTAATTCATGGCCCTCTCCTCAAAGCCTTTTTAAAAAAGTTAGCCCCTACTTTTAGGTTTAAAGGCCCTGCAACAATGAAGTAAAAAAAAAAAATCATAAAAATCCTTTGCAGTTTTTTTTTCTAATTCACTGATTACAGCCGTATGGGGACTGTGCTACTATTAAACTATTGAATTCATGGAGACAAGGTTGAAATTGGACCGAATTGGCTGTCACATGATTGCTCCTGCCCAATGACAATTTGGGGTTTAATCAAAAGAAGCCACTGTCTGTGTGATTGATCCAGAAAAAAAAAAAAGTCTTGAAGGAACGCCTCATTGTAAGCCAGCAAGGTTTTATTTACATGCAGGAGAATGTAGAACCTTATGAAATATATATATTTTATATTTGTGTGTTGTTTGGTTTCTCTTGCCTGCCCCTGCTTGTAACTCCTGTCCCTTTGCATTGTTTCTACCAGAAAGGCGTTCTAAGCCTCACAAATCATTTAAGAACCCAAATCTGACGCCTTAAGTCATTAACAATGTAATCCATTAATCTTCTAAGTTTTGACACCAAAGACCCTACCAATAAAGATAAATAAGGCGTTTCACTCAAACAGAATTTACAATCATTTGCTGCACTTTACCTAGAGATTGTAGGTTTAACTGTTAACTGCATGGAGTGTATGTCTAGATATATTTATATATATTTATATATTTATATATTTCTCTACTGTACACTCAGCAATGGACTAGGCACAGATCCCATTGTAAGCAATGAAAGCACATATGGGAAGCGAGAGGAAGATTCTGACTGTGAATTTAATAGACCTCAAAATGGCTGAACAAAAAAAAACCCCATAAGGGAACTTGCTTCATAATACTAACAAACAACAAAAGGTAGATGGGTGTTCTGTGAATAGACAGTACAAGGTGAGTGCTTTCATTAAATAAATGCACTATTGTCTCTTTATGCTCTATCTGTGCCGCTGCCCTTTAATTAATTCATTACATTTTTTTTCCTTTTGTGTTTTCTTGAAAATGTTAACTTAGTGTAGCTTTTAAACCAGAATGCATGGCTGTTATTTAACACACGGTGTCAGGTTTCACACCCTATCAAAAATATGTGCATGTTCCTTAATTTACTTCTGTTGCAAAAATATTGATAATAAAATATTTGTATGCTAATATTAACCATTAGCATACAGATATAGACATATACATAGAGGCATATACTAATACACAATCATATATTCAGACACACAAACACATGGATATGTGTGTACTAAACATATAATTATGCACATGCTAATATTTCTCAGACGCAATCAGATATAATACACCAATATATATATACACATACACACTTCATTCAGCTTTATTCGATGACCATAAATAATGCACTGACTGTAAACATAAGATAAATAAAGGTAGGTGCCATATTAATGTTTTGTGTATGTATACATAGTATGACTTAAACACATTTATACCTGGTATGAGAAAAAATATAGGTAGACTTCCTCACAAACATAATCCTCACTATATATACCTATACACACTATATATGTATATATGCATATATATATATATATATATATATATATATATATATATATATATATATATATATATATATATCTGTTTGCATTCACAGACACTAGCATACAAATCTAGGTAGGCAGACAGTTATTAAGTGTAAACATAAAATGCTGAGATATTTTAAACATTGGAGAGATCCTAGGCTGTGTTTTAGTGAAATAAACTCTTTTTGCATTTTTGTTCCAGGCTTTGGAGAGAGAAAGACAGGACTTAGATGGAAGGTTTTTAATTTTCTTGCTTATACTCCAAACAAAGCTGGAAGGAAGTCTGTGTGTGATCAATCTTGCTTGCCAAATGGCTTGACAGCTTCTGGCCTTAAAGATCACATTTAAAGCTTCTTGTTTCTTCCAAGATCATATGTTACTGGGAAAGCAGTTTGAGTAAGAAATGCAAGTAGAGAAGAGAATATTTTTACTTTTCTTTCCTCTGTGAGCTCGGATATGTATTTGTCTCCCTGACGCACAGGTACTGCACCTTTGCCTTTGTCTTATATCCACACACATTCTAGGAAATAGGGGTAATAATGGTACTTACGATTATTTTTAAAATGTGGGTTATTGGAGGGAATGGGAGATAGCCTGATCATTTGAGATTTAATGGTTGCTTTGTTGACTAAATGAGTGTGGGTGTGGGTATTCTTGCAATCTCTTCTTTGCTCATTGGGTCTGTGAAGCAAGGAACAAAGGATTTTACTATACACACAGACATTCACACACACACACATCAAACCTAATGCATTATTCGTATAAAGAAATTAAATATTCGAGTAAAATGTATCTAATGTCTCACTAGACTTTCAGATAAAGAACAGAAAACGTCAGAGGTATTATATTTGATTGAAACAATGTAAATTGTGCCAATGACATATGGTAGCCAGGTATATAGGCATATAACAATGCAGTATGTCTGTCAATACGAAACAAACTCACTAGATTATTTGTTTATATATATATATTGGTTTTGTTTTTGTCTTTTTATCATTCGTTCATATTAAACTGATTTTAGTGTTGAAACTATTTTTATATTTTATTTTATCTTTGTTTCCTTCAGTCCTTTTTTTAAGATTTCGCTTTTTTTTTTCTCTCAGTAGATTATATTATCTGTAATTCAAGTAATTATTCTGTTTATCGGCCATCGCTTACTAAATCATATCTTGTGTGCGGTCTATTTTTAACAACTAATATCGTCATCAAAAATAAATGCAGTTATTTCACATGTGAAAATAGAGTAAGTGAAATCATATGTGAAATGGAAAATAAAATATACGGATTATCTAACGCAAATACACTCAGTGCCACATGCAAATTTAATAAAATATACATTTTACATTATTTAAATATATTGCCTGTATTAACTGTTTGTAATGCTAATCTGCTGTATATCTCTTTTTTAGTATGTCTAATTATAATTTTTAATTTCCAATAAATCTCTTTGTCAAAAAATATTTTCAACTGCTTCCGTTGCTTCTGTGTGTGAATGTTTCTAATGCTGATATGAATATATTTATTGTTTGAAATTATGTTTTTACATAATGTGTAATCTGTGTCGTGTTTGTGTGTTTGTGTGAAAGAGAGAAAATATGTCTGTTAATATTTAATTAATAAATTAAACCTAAACAATTGTGTGTGAGTTCCTATATACACACACACACACACACACACACACACAGACACACAAGTCTGCATATGTTACATTTATACTACATTTATAGGTGCAATTGACTTGATTTTCTATATTTGATTTCTAAGCATGGTCCAGAATAAGGGTTGTGTCTCTGAATTTAGATTTTGCTCATTCTTGAGTGTGGGAGTGTGGGGGAAGGGATGATTAATAGCAATACCATATGAGGAGACTAGTTAATCAAATTCCAAATAGATCATTTGTGATCTTTTGTGCTTTCAGTTGTTAGAAGAGCAGATGTAAACCTCACTTCAGTTTGTGCTTTATAAACGAACAAATTATCAATCAGAGAGAATGGGGCAGCCCTATAAATGTGTTACTTTGTCACTCTGTATGTGTCTGCATGTATGTATCTGTCTCTTTGTGTGCATGTGCATGTGTGTGAATATGTGTGTGCGCCCACAGTCACATTTCACTCAGAAACCTATTTTAAGTTTTTTTTAGCCTCCTGTTTGATAATAATTAAAACCACCCACTGAATCGCCAGTGGAAAGAAAGTGTAGGAGGAAAATGCTTAGTTTCTTTCATATATCTCCAGAAGGAAGCCATTCCAGAGGAGCAGATGCTGGGAGAGGGGGCTGCAGATTGTAAAATAAAACTGATCTCAACATGGAATAAGAGGCCATCAGCACTAAGCTATTACCTACTGCACCCCCATTATCAGGCATCTTATCAATCACTAGCAACTGAAATCAAAGACAATGTCTACAACCCTGTGCCTTTACCAGAGGATAGTCTTCCCCATGACATCATTATAGCTTGCTCTACAAGGTAACAATCTTTAAAATGCAAAAATCTCAGCCATTTAACCTAAATCATGTTTTCATATGATTGTGATCAATCCCATGCTGTATTAAGAATTATCTTCAATATTTTTCCTTATTTTTATACGTCCTAAGTTCCATTCAAAAGGCAGAGATGTAGATTCTACCAATAGAATTTTTAAAAGCAAGTATACAAATTGTCTGTCTTGACATTTTTTTTTATTATTATTATTTCTCTCAGATTTTATTGCATCTTTCAAGAGACTTATTTCAAACAGCACTCCCTGTATAACGCCATCTAACAGAAGGCTAGTACCACGACCTGAATATTTAAGATATATATTGTTTATAAATATAAACGATGGGATAAATAATATGTAAACAGTTTGATATTTCTGTTTGTAGAAAAAAAATCAATAAATTAACCAGAGTATATGCACCAGTATACACATATTAAATGACTTACAACTATAATTATGATCCAAGATGACCCTGCCCAAGCGATTTTTTTTTTATTTTTGTCTATAAATGTAACCACTTGAGAGTCAGATGAATGACTAATGATTTGCAAGGGTGTTCTACTGCAATGTTCATTCGCCTGGGCCTCAATAGGTTAAAAGAAGTGCAATAATAACTCGTTTCCCAGCTGGGTAAGAAATGTACGAACAAATTCACATTTAAGACGTTTTTCTTTTTTTTCATATAAAATATGCTTATTTACCCTGTTTGATAAAAGTGTAGAATAAAATACAAATATAACTGGTCCAGGAGGAGATTTGCAGGACAATACATACCAGATAGCAATGCAGATTGCCCAAAATAAAACCAAAAACAAACAAACAAAAAAACTGGATAGTATAAAATTAAGTCATTAACTCAAAATTAAGACGTGGATAAAAAAAAATATGTAAAAAAAAAAATAAGTCAACTGATTTCCCAATCTAATTACAAATGTGTCAGTTTAGGTGCTTCCTGAATTCTTCCCTGAGAGCTATGATGAGAAGATAAGTCTGTGTATGTTGGATGTGTGTCACATGGTCCATGGTGGTGGCTGCTATTCATTGGTCCTGGGCCACTGTAGTCCATGTTAGAATTAGCATGGGGGAGGTGAGATAGACCAAACATGGAGGACCCAGAATTAGTCATGGTATCCACATAATTGCCCCCTACATAAACGGGGCTTCCCTGTACGTGAGGATTCCCATAACCACCGCTATTTTGGAGAGGGTGGGTGTCATACTCAGGTGTGACTGCAGAAGTTCCTGTGTACCTCTTCTGGTGGGGTGGGCAGGTGTTATGGGGGCTGGGGTAGGGTGCAGGTACACCATAGGCATTTGGGTGGGGTTTGTTAAACGCAGGAGGGGACTGAGGCTCATAGGGTACACTGTTCACCAGTGAATGCATAGAGTTTAGGTATCCTCCAATAGATGGTGGTGGTCCAGGGCTCCTGCAAGGTGATTGTCCTCCTGAAGAAGTCATCATGGATTTTCCCTTCTGATCTTTTTTATATTTCATTCTCCTGTTCTGGAACCAGATTTTGATTTGCCTCTCTGTTAGGTTGAGCAAGTTAGCCATCTCCACCCTCCTGGGCCTGCACAGGTATCTGTTAAAATGAAACTCTTTTTCCAGTTCTACCAGCTGAGCGCTTGTGTAAGCGGTGCGGGCCCTCTTAGAAGAAGATTGCCCGGGAGGGCTTTTGTCCCCAGCACAGCTCTCACCTGCAAGAGAACACACAAGAACAGAACATCAACAAACGTTGATCTGGATTTCTGATTACACACACACACACCCTCACCTGCACACCTTCATATACACAGACAGCACTATCAGCCTGAGTCATCATCTATCATTAACTGGTTAGCTGCCAGGCAAGGGTCTACATGAAAGTGTCTTGGCAGAAAAAGGGTAAAGAAGGCTCAGGTTAACAATGATATAGTGTAACTGCACCTCACATCATTCAATTACCCCTTATCACTGTCAGTTAATAAAAAGCCAATCATTTTGATATGTGTCACATTTATCAATATACAAATACAAATATGTGTTGTATGATGATCCAGTACTCTATTAGATACCTAATGATTAAATATAGGAAAATACCATGGAGGAAGCTCACATCATAACATCATACATTATCATCAATCATAAATTATATTATTGCCACAACTAATGTGTGTGTTTTTGTTTATTCTGTTATTTTATTTTCACAGTTTCTGTACAATTCTCTAATAAATGTACATGTTTCTAAAAAAAATATCTTGAACTGGTTTCCTACCGTAAAAATCATAATATAAACGACCTCTGTTTGAGAACCATCAGAGCTACAGCCTATAGCAGAGATACAGCTTTGGCTTTGTGAACGCATGGGAACAACAGGAAGACAATGAATGAACTATTACCCAGTTTACAATATTCATGAGCCCTTCTGGTTCATATATGTAGCTTTTAGGGAATGCTTATATTTTTTTAAAGTAGCCATCTAACTATTGGCTAACTACATATTCCCATGATTCTAAACTAAACTATCAATAATAACATTTTCATAATAAGGAATATCTGGCTCCCTTCATGTCTGTATGAGCAATCCTTCATTCCAGAGTATATATCAGCAGTCACAAAGTTCCAGCCATCTCCAATGACTTTATCATAATGACTTGATCAAGAACCAGAGAGCTGGTCAAAACGTTATCACTGATGAAGTGTACACTCACAAATAAATGACTGATGGACAAGAGGGCTTGTGTGTGTGAACGTTCTACACTAGAACTCTGTATACTGAGTGCCTGACCTCTTCATAGGTAGAAAGCCAGGGATAAGCACTACTCATGGCATGTATTGTTTACTTAGAGGAGCTGGTGTAATGATTATACAATAATAAAATGTAAAAATACTAATAATTAAAAAAAAAATCTATGCTGAATTTACACAAAACTACTTCATTAATAAACTATTTTTTTCAAATGGGAAAACCATATAATGCTATAATGCAAACGTTTTAATATTCATGAGTTTTTCATACATTAAAGATAAATATGATAATGGGATTTAATATATTATTGTAGACTTAGTTACAGTTTATTCTACACTTTATATGCATTACTATAAAACAATGCATTTTCTGGCCACTAAATCCATTCAAATAAACCCTGAATTAAGACACATGAATTTTATTATTTTATTATTTATATTGCGCCAGCAAATTCCGTAGCGCTGTACAATGGGTATTTATGACATGTATTTTAGCATTTAGTATATATATTAAATTGTAAAGTAGGAATTCTAGCCTCTGTAACAGCACTTATTACAATGCAGATTACTCTCTCTCCCCCCCCCCCTCCATATTGTTGTATGACCGAATAGTGTGACCGAAGCTCCATATTTATCAAAAAAGATATGAAGCCATTAAATATTCTAAGCTGTACTTTGTGCTTGCACTGATTCCATTTTTTTATACTCTAGTGTATAAGCCTCTCTAAGAGTCCTTCTCCATTATCTGTAAGACAGAATAGGCCTCTGCATATCATTTGCCTAATGCAGCCATTTTGGAGGAGTGTGGGTGTGTTCATCCACTGCTTCACTGTGTACGCCCAGCCCTCTCTTTCTGAGGAAGGTAAGCAGTGCTGGCCACATAGTTGGCAATAAAGTACCATGTTCTGTGCAAAGGGTTACTTCCCTTTGTAAGCATTAAGGGGGAGAAAGAGAGCACAGGAGGAGCCAGGAGGGTAAATGTGTATTTGAGTGAGTTGGGAGAAGAGGTTAATGTATATTGAATTGAGAGGCAGGGGTCGCAAGAAAGATTAATGGTGGGAAAGATGGAACAGAGAGGAGCAATTGGAAAGTTTGAATTATTTTCTCAGTTTTGAGCAAGTTGCAATATGAAAAGGTCACTACAACAACGTTACTATATTCACTAAACAGTGAATTATGAAGAATTGATATTTGACTTCCAAAAATATAGGACAAAATATTAGACTGAAAAAAATATATCCAATTTGATTAAATAGATAAATAGATAAAATAATAAATAATAAATCTTGTTTTGGACCCAGTTCACAAGTCAAAAAACATAACCTTATTTTAAAATTCCCTATTCTCAGCGATTGCAGGGCTGTGCTAATTATCAAATAGAAGAAATACAGACAATGGTATCAAACAATTACCACCTTGCTAATATGTGAATCTGGGTATTATCATAATCAAAGCCTTGTCACATTTGATTTCCCACCTCTAATGGTCAAATTAATATTTTTCTGTTAGTAAATCATCCAAGGTGAGGCTTCAATATAGTTCCAGTTTGGTGTGAATCTATATTAGCTGGAATCTAATTACTCTAATAATTGTATATAAATTAATTGTCCTTATCACAGCTGGAAGTCTGACAACGTGTTGTCTGGCTGTATTTCAGTTCCACATACAGAACCGGTTTTTTACTTTAGACCTATTTCAAAGAGTGCAATATTTTAATGCTGTTTGGGTAAATCTGAGATATAGTGTCTTATTGTAACATAGAACATAAACCCTCTATTTCATTACTTTAACTTTATTTTAAATTACCCCTTGGTTGCTACAAATCTTCTAGGAGTCCACAATGTTGTGAAATCATTGCTATAATGAGATAATATTGACAATAAAATCTGTCAGGGTTCATCCAAATAAAATCCAAAAAGGAGCATATTAACTCTTAGTTCAAGGATTTAAAGTGGTATCCACTGTCAACACTTCAAAGATTTAGACCAAAGTATTAAAACTGACAAAACTCTGGTCATGACCGTTTCCGTGACTTTCTTTCAAATATGTCTTTTGATCTATATTTTGCTCAATAAATAGTCAATTGGCACTTCCCATAATTCGCCGTTAAGAGAATAAAGCCCTAAAAACATACTTTTTAGAATAAGAGAGCGTTACACCTTCAAATATTTACAGCAACTCATTAAAACATGCTTTTAGTGAGTATATACCATGCACCACAACCACAATCTGACAACTTCCTGTAGAGCCACACGTCATTACAGCACCATTACAGCACCACAAAGTCTGAACTGTGGATTGGAAGACATAGAATGTTGGCTGAACAATTTCATTTCAATTCAGATCCTGTTCGAATGTTCGAAAACCCAGTCACAATACTGCTCCATTACAGATAGCTGATAGGGTCAAATTACCAAGAACGAATTGGAAGCAACCCTGGATTTGCATATCCTCATGCAGTGTCTGCAAATTCGTATTGAAACCTAATGAAATCATTCTTTCATTGGGTCAGTGCAAAGGGACTCAAGTACATTTCTTACTTCATTATACATGTTTAACCCTTTCCATCCCTTGAGGAAGAATGAGCTACAGCACTGCATTTGGGCTACAGCTCTTCCTATCCATGTAGAGCAAAATGCTAAATATTTAACATTTTCATGCGTGTGTGTGTGCAGTATGTGTGTGTGTGTGTGTGTGTGTGTGTGTGCAGTATGTGTGTGTGTGTGTGTGTGTGTGTTTGTGTGTGTGTTTCTCTATGTGAGTGTGCAGTGTTGCAGATCCATACGTTAGTCTCCAGCCTGGTATTGAATAGGTTACAAGCCCTTAACTCAATCATCACAGTGACAAAAGCAGTATTCCATCATCCCCTCTAAAGTTGCAGAGGTTAACAGAACTTTTCAGCCTCAACAGCAGGTTTTACAAAGACCCTGTCCCCTTACAGGAATAACCAAATGTAACCCCCCCCCCCCCCCCCCTTCCCTTTCCCCTACCATTAAGTGTATAGTGGCTGCAGATTACCTGAGCTGGAGCTTCCTGCTTTCTGTTTAGTATTTTGCCGAGATTCTTTCATCCAAGGGAAAATCTGCTTTGACATGGTGGGTGAGGCAATGTTTGTGGCCTTGTTGGTGGAAGCTGTGGCCGGGTTACTGGCATTTTGAGGTGGTGACACAGAGGGAGGGGGCCCTTGTGGTGTGAGCTGCTGCTGCTGCTGCTCTGAGATGACCTGGGATTGGCTTGATTGACTGTTAATGGTTCTCATACAACTTTCGTTGATGTCATTGGCCTTGTGATGTGGCACAGTGCTGCCAGGTGACTGCAGGGAGCAGGCTGGGCGATGATACTCTGTATCAAGCAGTGATGAAGGAGGAGGATATTGCTGCTGACTTGCATTATAACTGAAACCATTTGCTCCTTGGTAAGGGTATCCAGCATAGATTGCAGAGCTGTCGTAGTAGGTCGCTTTTTGCATTTCGTTGTTTCCCAATATTTATTTCACAAACTGACAGGGTCTTGACACCCGTAAAGAATAACATTGGCACCCCTGAGTCACGTGGCTCTCCTCCTCCAATGGGCGCCCTGGTCAGACCTGTGTGTACAAGAGGCATACTACAGTGAAGAAATAGGAGAGATCCATCTTACTTACAATAGCTCAGTGACATGAAAGCCATAAAGGAAAAAGTGTTCAGCAATATTGAGAAGTGTGTATTAAGATGATAGGGCTTCTCACTAACGTCCAACTAATTCACATTTGGCCACAAATTGCAGTTAAATGTGTACTGAATAACTGCATCCCAGCCTGCATTACTCACATTACACACAGGCATTCTGTCATCTCTGCTGGGATACAGTGTGTGTAAAAAGTAATACATTATCTGCCCACAGTGCATCTGTGTCTGATATACATATAGTATACATAGATCTTTAGAATTAAAGAAATAAATAAGTGTGTATATTAAGATAGATACATAGATACACAGACATCAAAATACACACACACACACAGAAATATACGCACACATATTCATTATATATATATATATATATATTTTTTTTTTTATATATTGTATATATAGTACTGTATATATATATATATAAACAATATAGACTATTGATTAATGTAATGTACACTTAGCTGAACATATACATGTTAGAAAATTTATATACACACACATTTTTATATATATATATATATATATATATATATTACACAGACACACACACACACACACACACTTATAGATTCCCTCTAGATAGATAGACAGACAGTGAAGCTATTACTGTATATTATTTACAAGTTAAAGTTACACTATAATAAATGGTGCAATTGTACACGTCCAAGGATATGATAAATCGCTTTTTAAGATGATAACCCCTGCTACCACAGCTCGTTCTAAATAAATAAAAAGTGGATTGGAAAGCATTGCACAATATTGATTCAGCTAACAATCGTTTATCTGCCAGCAGATACTGCTTTCTAAGCACAAGGCCCAAAAGATCATATTTGTATTTAGACCAACAGAAAAAAAAGCCACTTATACAGTAGGTATCTAACTGTAGCCATGCAACGGCTGTATAGCAAAAAATAAAAGCAGCTATAAACTCAGGACAATAAAAAAATATACTGAAAAGATAGATAGATAGATAGATAGATAGATAGATAGATAGATAGATAGAAAATCAAAATGCTTACATACCCCTAATAATTTCCATATAAATCAGATCGATGTAGATTTATTCATGATTTTAAATTCGAATACAAAGTTCTGTGATTTAGGGCAGCCCTCGTCAAATCTACACATTCTACCTGTTAAAACATGATGGATTTGAAATAACACCAGGAACCAGAAAAACCAGCGTTCATCTCCATGACCACGGCATGAACTTTCTGTGCAGCCCCTAACGATAATAGGTTCTGTCTCTGCAACTGCTCTGCAATTTGATGTATGGGGGTCATTTGGCTAGCGAGAGACTAGATGATGGAAACACAAACCGTAAAATACTCGGCAGATCCTGTCTATCTATTGTTAAATCTCAATGTTTACCTATCTCCAAATAACTATTTAAACTTAGCCAGGACACAAAAAGCAGAGCAGGCAGAATGTCCCTTAAAGTAAATAAAACGATTATTAACAAACAAAAAACAAACAAAACAAAACAAACTACATGTTAGTGAGTTTACATCTAGCTAAAAGGGAATTATAATATTATATATTTTTTTATAAAATCATTGATGTGTAATCCTTATAATGATATCATCGTTATTAATCATTTGAATTCATTTTATTAAAGAATTATTGTTTATATATATGTTTAATGTACATAAGGCACAAATGGCATTATAAAATTATGCTCTTTATGCATAATTAAATATGATAATTCTTTAAGCCACATAAAGAGTTGTAACACAAAAAAGGTTTTTTGTATAAGCAATATTATTATTTTACAATAAGCAATAGGCCCAAAGCGAATATCTGGGTTTATATAAATGTGTGATTTGCTTTAGTGAATGAAAATAAAAAATACAATCTCAGAATTAAAATATTATTTAAAAATAAAAATGAAATCAGTGTCTCTCTTTGGGTGATTTATATGAGTATATGAGTATTTATATGGGCTGGTAGACAGAAAGTGTAAATAAAAAAATATATTAGCCATTATAGAGGCTATGGTACACACACTCAAATATATGCAAAATAAAAAATAAATGAATTCTGAAGGAAAGCCAGTATAATGAAAAGCATATGGAAAACAGATATAATTAGCCTAAACTACAATGAAATGAAATATCGGGCCTCTATCAACAATAAACAGAAAACTGAGAATAATACAAAATAATGAATACAAATCAGATTTATATCAATGTAAGATAGATAGATAGATAGATAATTAACCATTAAATTATTATTATTTAAAATGAAGGAATCCACAAAAAAAAATGTGAAAATTATGTGTGGAGTTTGAAAAATTATATATATAATTTATATTTATTTTTTTTAAAAAACCTCACACATAAGTATCATATTGTTTTGCTCAACACTTTCTAAAACACTCTGCATTCATTTTGGCAAGTCTATTATGTTTTAACTTTTATAATCTTGCTTCCATTTATTTAATAAACAATGTATCATTCAATGTCAAGTGGTTATGCCACTGGCCAGTTAGTAGTGTGTGTTTGTTTGGGCTTTTAAATTCCAAAAAAAAAAAAAAAAATAGCATTCAGTAAAAAAAAAATATTTTTCGGAGTTTAAAAAACAAAAAGAATACAAATAAAATTAAAAACATAAGAAAATCAATCCCTCCAGATTTAGTAGGATATGCAGGGAAGCTGAGAGGAGAAGGAAAGCAGTCTGAATTAGCAAACTATACGTATCAGTCACTTTTTTGAAAGGAAGCTTCAGCATGTGAACTCTTCTTGAACCGAGATTTAAGACTATGGCCATAAATCACTAGGACATAAAGTCCACCATTCAGCAGTGATATAGGATTTTTTTGGCCTGCTTACCTTAGTTTCTGACGACTGACGCAGAACACAACACTCTAGTCTCCACTTTGACTCCAGAACCAGCATATCTGGGTCTCCCAACTAATTCCTAGGCATGAAGAAAGGGGTCCAAGGATAGATGTCTAAAGCTCCCTCACCTACGGGCAACAAGCACAACAAGGACCCCAGGATGGAAACAGCACTCAGGAAATCTGAAGAAGAAATGTCTGCCAAAAAAAATTGGACAGCCCCCTAAGGTTACATATGGGCGACCCCGGTCACAAAGATAAGAGATATCAACTCACTGGGCACTCCAAATATACATCCATTAAAAAAAGGGTAGGTTTCTTACAAATATCTTGTGCTGAAGTATTCTAGGTTCCAAGGAGTATATTCTTGTGGGAACAGGGATGTGGGAAAGGGCGAGAAAAGAGAAAGAAATTTAAAGTCTAGGGAGATGGGTTATACATGGAAAGAAAAATAAAATAACATGGAAAAAAATGCAGGGAGGAGGTTCTAAGATCCTGTTAAAGGAGGCGTCACTGGTATTCGGGAAAATTATGCTAATGAAGCCAGTCAGAGACTAAAGGTCTTTTAAAAATCTGTTTTCCAAGTCTTGCTTTACTTCGTCATATTTTCTCCCTTATTTTGCAATAGAACAAGCAGCTTTCGTTTTAACGTGTTGTGAGATGCAGCGATTTAGCCTAGTCACTGGGTTAATCCATTGAATTATTAAACCTTGTGCACTTGAACTGAATGATATACAGCCTATTGCAGAGTAGGGACTGTTCCCTCTGTACTGGGCACTATAGCATGTGCATCACATATTTTGAGTGAGCAATCTGTCTGTCTTATCTACTAGCACAGTAATATTTCACATTTCATCAATTTTTTTTTTCCCCAAGAGCCAGTCTTACTTTGAAATTAAAACCACATCAGCTGGTATATCTGTTTAGTGGGCCAAAATAAAATACAATTCTTACGGTTTTTCAGTATGGATTAGGGGGATTGAGGGATATTTTTCAGATATTATATGCACAAAGCAGATACGATTTCCTCACTCCAGGTGCTAACAACATAACATAAAGATTTGGGAGGAAAAAAAATAAATAAAGGAATTATTTTAAGCCATTATAATCATAATTGAAAAAAAAAATTGGAAAAAAAATCACAATGCATTGAACAAAGCTAAACCAAAGAGGAATATAAGACCGGGTGGCCTTCTGTGCATACCAAAGGCTTTTTTTTTTTTTTTTTTTTTGTCATTTATGGTCAGGAAAGATTTATGGCTTCGTGCACTAAGGCTGTTAACGGGATACCAAAGAAGAGAGGCTTGCTCCTTACTGCATATTGCAATAGGACCACATGAAAGGGGGGAAAGATCTAGCGTAGGAGGGGGAAAATAGCCAAAAAAGTGCCCGTGTGCATTTTCATTAAAGCCAATACTCAGCGTTGTATTTGATGAAAGCCCGCTTTGGTCAATCATTCACCCCACTACTTCTTAAATTGCTGATCTGAGTTTCTTTTGAGTCCTGAGGTCAGCTCCTAACATGCTAAAGCAGAGCAGATCAGATCCTTCCAGACTGAGCCTTTACTGGTTCCCAGTTTGCAGCTTACAAATATAAGGCTGTAATGTACTTGGGAAAAATATAGAGGATTACATGGTGAATAAAACTGTGCATGCGAATTTCTACATTTCTTTCTACGTTGTTACTATTGTTGGGGGGCTGGTGAGGGGAGATTTTTCTTCTGGGCGGATATGATGCACTATAATGGAAAAAAGAAACTGCATGATAAATCAATTCATCTTTAGCTACCCATGATGTTTATTTGACTGCATTTAAATTGTCCTCCCTTTCAGTTTTCGGTAGATATTATTTGCCCTGAGCCCAGCGTTCTATTCTGTAGAGGTCCATAGATACACCTTGCTGTGCCTTATCCTTTGTGTGGGGTTAGCTGGGGTGCGTAAAATGCTAGGAAGAATGCTGGTTCCTATGAATTATTTAGCTAACATGTGTATGTTATAAATTAATCAATGCACATATAGGTGTTGGTGTTTAGTGAAAAAGTAAATAAACTAGGGAATTAAAATTTGCTTTATCATTTGGTATATATATATAATACCATACAGATCTATAATAGATAGATATATAGATATATAGATAGATAGATAGATAGATAGATAGATAGATAGATAAACCAGCAAATACATTTCAGAAGCCATTAAGAAAAAAAAATCTCTAATATGTGTATTATGTGACCGAAATGCACATGTGCCAGTCAGTGAATGGGTTTGTACGATATTGTTTTATAATAGCAGGTTTAATTTCGCTCCATGATCCGAGCCTAGAGCATAGAATAAAGACCTTCATCTATAAAGCGTTAGTTAAAATAATAATAATGACACGAAATTCATTGAGAGAAAACAATAATTTCTCGTGAGTACAAAAACCAACAATAACAGAACCTAATTCTCACTCAAATATGAAAAAAGAACAAATACTGGCTACAATATAACAAAGCAGGGTGCTGCATACTATCATAACACAGAATATTGAAATCAAACCAGTCTAAGTTGCTAACAGAAACATTGTATCACACCGACACAATTCTGTATAAAGAGAGTATATAGTGTATATCAGTACTAAGTGCCACCTTCTGTGAGGCAGAATAGATAAGCATTTTAGAACATCATCTTATCAGGATCCTCTGCCCCAATTCACCAGCAACATAAATCAAATCTCAGCACTCTGACCTCTCCTCAAGCGCCACTCATTAGTGCGTGTACACAATAACCCTTCAGACAACGTTTCGAACATAAACATATTTATTTGCTATTTTCCTCACATTGAACACTATCAATAAAAAAAAAAAAATCACTGCTATGAATATACAATTAGCATATGTGTCTTAATAAACACAGGCTGGCCATTTTCATTTGCTTCGCGTTGAATGCTCAGCTTAAAGGTGTTTTAGTAAAATTACAAAAAATGTGGGTGTTCTTTCTCTGTTTAATTTAGAAAATATATGTATGGAATCAGAAAAAAAAATAGCAATACGATCCATGTTAGTCATTTTACAACAGCACACGCATATGTATATTCATACGGATATAACAATGCTAAAAATACTATGTCCTCATTAGAAATATAATAAAAGGCACATAATGTGTATGTGCATTTAATGAAACTGTAGCCATAACAAATGCAACAATAGTTGCTTAATTTCTTATTTGTTTTATAAAATGTATATATATCAGCATCACCGGTTTTATCCTGATTGCAATTGCATAATAAGCATAGACAAATCTGAAAACACAGTTTAACCCATGCCAAAAATATATATATAAATATCTATAAAATAATAAACATCAAAAATATACCAGAAAACACAATTGATATATAACAAATACATCTATAGATAGGGAGACAGAACTAGCCTATTATCACAGAGAAGCAAAAAAAAAAAAAAAATCAAACCCTTAAGCTTTGCCACTGACCTTTGGCTGAACAGCAATAACTCACCCATTTAATGAACATTCAAGGAATATACTTTAAAATAAAATCCATCCTTGCTAAGGAAGCATTGGGTCCTAGCAGTCTTCCAGTGAGATATATATCCTTGGTGGGATCAGGGATGGTATAATAAAGAAAACCCTCTTGCAGAAGGGGTGATATCATAGCACTTGTTCTTTAGATGGACTGGAAAGGCGTAATCAGAGGCATAGACTAGCTGTGTCTCCGCTTCAAATGCCACAATAATGCCTGTATTATATGTTCACGTGGTCCCACGTCAACTTAAATCCTTTTATTTCTAAAAGGCAATGGTAAGGAATGGGGTTTGCTAAACTGCAACAATTCACCTTCTCAAATATTATATTAAAAATATATATATATTTTTAAATTGTTGTTGTATAGAGACAGGGTGGCATCTTAATTATTTAACCACTAGGTTACCTGGAAAGATCAAGTGATTAATCATTGTTATACAATGTGCTTGTAAAATGTGGGGAGATCTTAATCTTAGACTGGAAATTTGGCATTGAAAGTATATAATAGGTATTGTACATGTGTACAACTTACAGTAGTAGATCAGTCCATGGAATCCCAAGATCCAGATGAGGACCAGAGTGTTTGATTACTGAGCTCTGCACATTGCATCCATTAGAACCCCTTAGAGAAGATTTGCTCACTCCCACGCATTACATGTGTCCTAGCTGGAAACTAAAAGGGCCTATAATTACTTGACAACAGCAAAATGGTGTTTTCCAAAATATATATATTTAAAAAATAAAATCAGAATGTTGCTGGGTCCATGATCTTGGGTCTAGTTTTTTCTTTGGTCTATTGAGTCCAAAGTCCAAAATGTGAAATTAGGAACATCCTATCCTATTAACCTATAACACAAACCTGCCAATTCGCCTCTTTCCTACACATTTTAAGCAATACATCCATGTACAAGAAATATTCTTATAGGTGGAAATGTAAATATTTATCAAGGTGTTAAAGTGAAGCGTTGAGCATTATAGATAAAAAGAATGAAAATACAATTTAAAAAAACTAAAAGGAAACTAATCGATTTGCTAAATGCTGGTTTAAACCTTCAAAATCCCATTTCTAAATGCCTAACTAGGTCTACCAGTATCTATGAGGATTTGGGGTGGGTGTGGGGCATCTCTGAGGTGCACTTTGTAGTTTAAGAAGCTGAATAAAGCTGATTTTCTGGCTTGTGCATATCATTTTACTGCTGGTTAATGAATATCAGGGTTAGAATGGCCTACCCAACACAAAAAGCTAAGCCTAGCACCAGAAGAGTGATCGAAATTAATGGATAATTGGACAGTTGTTGAGATCCTCAGTAAGAAAGAAACACTTAGAACTCTTTTTTCCCCCTGCAGCTTGTGAGAGTCACTTTAGAAGACGTGAAAGGGGAGCCAGTATTCTCAAACAACTCTGAGATGTCCTGCTATGTGAGAAATTCAAATTGCAATCACTTTTACAAGTTCTGCCTCTGAAATCAAACATGGACCCAAGATTACTGGGGATCAGCAAGCTGATACATTGAAACTTCTCAAACTTCCCTTGGACTTAACACAACTTGTTTCAATTCTCTATGGGCTGTGTGACCATAACAACTTCACACAGGGACAAACTGACATCTTCTGATTGAGGACTGACTGCTGTAAGAGTTTAATGTGTGTTACTTGTGGTAACAGGTAAATGGCGTAACTACTTAATAAAGGAAGGTGGGTAGGTACCCCTCATGGTAGTAACTGCTCATACAAAGTGTAAAAACAAATAGCAATTCTTTTAATGGGCTCCATATTGCATTACTACGCTTGTAGCACAATAGGTTCTTTATCTAGCCAACATTGAGTGCGTGGGAGACTGGTGGGATGTGGTCTTGCATGAATCTGCAAAAATAGTGTATTTAGTAAATGTGTCAGAAATCTATTATGTTCCTATTTTATGTTTTGTTTTTTTCTTTTTCACACAAGCAAAGTCGAGGGTTTAAATAAGACTGCATTCTTTGTCATGTCATTGTTTCTGTATTCGGTATAAGTTGTGTTAATGTTCCTTACTGAATACAAATGTCAATGGGGAAATGTTTTTATATGTGTTCTTTAATTCAAGCATATAAATGTTTTATAATACACTACAATGTATCCCCTATTTGAGGTTTATTCACTAAACTTTTGGTTGGGCTAGCTAGGCCTAAGAGGCAAAGTTCTAATAAAACTTTCGGCTCTACACAATGTTACAACCTCATCTATTTTAACTTGAATGTTGAATATATAATCTAATAACAGTGAATCCAATTATTTGTAATCAATAGGGGCAGTTTTGCACCCAGATTAAAGAATAAGGTCAGGCTGCAATCTTTAGAATATTTAAACCAATAAATATATTTCATGAGTGTCTTAGCCATGCATCAAACTAATATATGGCTTTTTCAGTTTTATGGATTTGGGGATAAATATCTTGATTATTAAGATATCAATAGCCAAGAAATATTTATTTTCCCTGAATGTGTGCTTGAATTTATAGCTTGTGATTACTTATGATTAGAGGCCAGGTGTGAACAAAAAGAATTCAATAAAAATGTCAACGGGTGTACTTAAGGGTTTTATACCTCCGTGTTTGAAGGTCTATTTTTATCGCTTATTTAACTAACATTCTGAAAGACAACAGCCGATTTGGGTACCAAGTGATCCTGTAAGAAGTTTTTAAATGCAAAAATATAGATCACGTGGGACAGTACAGGAACAGATTGGAAAATAACCAAATGTTCTGCAAATTAGTTTTTTGCACGCTGTGTAAGGAAAACTACACAAAACAGAGCCTGGACAAAAACTAAACACACAACATCTAAACAAAGCAGCATGAGATTTTGCGTTCTAATTTGAAAAATATACTAAATTATACTAAATATTCCATTAAAAGAACCCTTGGTTGGGGCACCTCAAGCCTGTGCGCTAACTCCTTATGCAGTGCAAAAAATAAAAAAAAGATAAAAAATATAATAATTAGGAACCCTTGGTGTTGAAGGTTGTCTGTATATTCTACTATTTGTGACTTTTCTTTAATTATGACAAGTCTAATGATCAACAGTGTTTGAACTGGACCTTTTACCACGTTACATCAATGAATGCGTTTTAGCTCTGATTCAGGGCCTACTATTACTATAATAGACCACGGAACTTCAAATATGATTTTTAATAGCAATAGATACATCACTTTGAGTTTTATACATCACTTTGAGTTTTATATATCTTTTTAAGTGTTTTTATCGGTTTTCTGAAAACTGGAAGCTTTCCTGCTCTTTTGGGTTTGAGACCAATAATGTTCCCACTACATATACCCCATTTGTAAAATTCTAACCGGGTTAAATAAACATAGGCTATTCAATATTTATCTTTCAGTGCATTTTCTAAATCTTAACTCCAAGTTAACTATATATTCATACAAACGTGTTTTGTTGAGTGATTTGTATTCCAGTAATTGTAAATAGCGACAGACTCGGCTTAAACTCGCATTACTTAGTAAATACACGCATAGTAACACTATTTGCAATAGTCATAATAGTGAATTCTATTTTAAAATGCACATCTATTCAAAGAGCAGAATACACCTAATGTGATTTATCAGAGGAAAACATTATCCAGGAATATATAAATGCTGTTATCGATCTGAGCTGTTTTCAATGTATAAACAAGTCTCTACACTTGGAGACAAAATAATATATTCACCACAAATGTGCCTCAGTTCAGGGAAGTTGTATCTAATTTTTAAGTAATAAAACCCAAGTATTGTGAGAAAGGTACAAGATGTGGTTCTATTTTGCCAAGATAAGGTAATTTATGAAAAGGTCTGCAAGGAGCTTAAAGCATAGAGCACATTTATGGGACCATGTAAAACACAAATCACTACTTTGAGCATTTTCTCTTGGGTCAGTGAGCCCTCCCCCCCCCCTACACACAGAGGCATCACCAAAACCGCCAAAAAAATATGTAAGTATTAAAGAGACCAGTGAACCAGTGACAGAAACAAATCAGATACAAATCAGAAAGCAGTTGACAGAATTTAAATCCTTGGACAAGGTGTTAATTTCCTCGCTATGTAATATTCAGAGAGACACTTTTACCTTCACACATACATAAAGCGATCTGAGTAATGACACTTCCCAAGTATTTGGTATGCAGGATTCTCCATTGCCCTATAGGCCTCAGGCTCAGAATCCGGTGATTTATTAACACCAGCGAAGTGAGCAATGCAGACTTCTAGGTAAGTGACAATAAAGGTGACAGCATTATCTGTTCTCAATCATATATACAAGATATCAGAGTGACCCAGCATTGCACACATTAACCCATCACTTGCCAGAGGGGCCTGCAATTCAACATCAAGAGGAAAACCACGCCCCCTGAAAAAACAATTCTTTTTTTTTTCCTCCACAGCATGCAAGAGGTTAATAAAAATGTCTACTATTCAAATACTGATACCTGTTACTTATCATTCTATATTGTTTCCTTTTTGGTCAATATTTAAACATAGTCACACTAACTAAAGATTGTGGTTTCATTTTGATTTTTTTTAAGAGTGGGTGGGAATGTGACACAAGACCGAAATGTCTCGTGGTTATATTTAAGGTCTGTTCCAATCTTCAGATCAGCAATCAGTATTGAAAAAGTCACTTGGCAAGGACTCCATGTTTGATACTTTGGGAGACTACATCTAGTACACCTGTGTAGGATCTAACCAAGTATACAACTTTTTTTTCATCACAACTTAATCTTTTATTAAATGTACCCTGGCCTCTTAAAAACTATAACAATAATCAATATTATCTTCCCTAGAATTTCACTAGGAATAGTTTTGGCTGACAAACATTCAGTTTCCAGGGGTCACAGCCAAAGTTTGCAGCACAGATAATTTAGCATGGAGAGACAAACAGACTGACAGAGAGATCTGATATATGGCATGATGTTATATACATATAATGAGTATTCTTAGTAGGACAGCATGAACCCTGAAAGGGTTAATTATTTCAGAGCTTGATGATTTGTTCATTTGTCCAGCAGAAGGGTAACACAAATCTTGCATTAAGCATCCCCAGTGAGATGTACATTAATTGGCAGATGTATTCTCTGAATATTGCTTTAGGTGAATTAAAAACCGAATTTCAAAATCTATGATACAATCAAACGTGGAGAATTCTTTTGCCCCAAATTTTGCCATTATGTTTGGCAAGTAGCTACAATTCACCGTTTAGTAAATAAACCCCACACTATAGGTATATCTGCTTTGGCCTAATTTTTGCAATTAGGGTTTCATTTCACAGCACTGCAATATTCAGGGAATAATTCTGTGAATAACCCACCTCCCCAATCATGAGACATAAATCAGAGCAGTATTCTCCTCCAGAATGTAAATAGATAAAAATGACTGCCCTATATTTCCAGGCAAAAATAGATCAGAGCATTATCTTCAAATGACAGTTATTTCTTTATATTCCCAGCCAAAACAGATTACAGCTTTATTCAGGGGTTCCAAACCAGAGGAAACCACATAATTATTTCCTTATATTTCCTAACTACAATATAATAAAATTGATTACATTTACAGACATAAACAAATCACATTACTATACTGTGCATTCCCTAGCTATATATTAAAATATGACCT
This sequence comes from Pelobates fuscus, assembly GCF_036172605.1. NCBI lineage: Eukaryota > Metazoa > Chordata > Amphibia > Anura > Pelobatidae > Pelobates > Pelobates fuscus. Next base: position 318,742,143 of record NC_086320.1, on the reverse strand, counting down.
TTTTATAACCAATCTGGATGTTGTTTAGGGGTTTAACCACACAGAATGCAATAGCAAAACTAATTATAATATATATGTAAAGAGCACAGTTAAATCACAGTTAAATCACAGCTATATGCTTTATTTTCTTTAATGATTGCTACATCCCCATTTTTTTATGTATCTGTAAGTAGCATGTATCCTGGGTCTAAACAAGTCATGTAAAAGGGGGAGATCTCTGAACTTTGAGACAAGGATAGGTTTTATGTGGAAGGAAAACAAAGGATTTATGTATTATCAAAAATGAGAGTTATCTAGGATAGATAGATAGATAGACAGACAGACAGAGATAGAGAGAGAAAGAGAGAGAGAGATAGACAAAGAGAGAGAGAGATAGACAGACAGACAGAGATAGAGAGAGAAAGAGAGAGAGAGATATACAGGCAGACAGACAGACAGACAGATAGAGAAAGATAGATAGATAGATAGATAGATAGATAGATAGACAGCCAGCCAAAGTGATAGACAGAAAACTACATACATATACAAATAAACACATACAAAAGGAGTGTAAAAAGAGAATATAGTTATTTTACAAAGACCATTACATTACAAGTAGGACTGAGATCAATATCAATATAATAAAAAGAACATGGGTTAAAAAGGGAGAGGGAGTAAAGAGGGGTAGTGAGAGATACAATAACATGGATAAAGTAAGAGAAAGATCTATGGAGAGACATGATCAGAGAGAGAGAGCGAGAGAGAAATAGATTGGAGAAGAAAGAGACACAGAAAGACAGAGGCAAAAAGCGATAATGGAAGAGATAGACCATGGAATGTATTCACCAAACAACGTGTTGTGTTTACTTGAAACCCTACCAGATTTTTATAGGCCAAAAGAACTGAGCTAGTGGGAGCATCTCCTATTTTACTGTAAGTTCTGTTGTTTGTGTGTTTGTTTTTACAACCTATTTTGAGCTATATTTTGCTAATCATTTCTAACAACTCCAGTTCAATGTAATGGACTGATCCATTGTAGAACAAACACTGAAACTTGCAAATAAAAACAAATAAGTGAATATAAAATCTAGCATATGCAGGGGAGAGGCAGAGAAAGAGAAAGACAGAAAGTAGAAACAAGGAAGAAGAGAAAATTCGTTAAATAATTAACTGAGAAGCTTTCACGTGTCAAGTTGAGAATGGTGGCCTGTTGGGTGTGTAATTTTGTGGCATTGGTTTCAGAGATAATAAGAGGGGGATATAGATGACATAAAGCTCTAAACAACACAGCTACACAGAAACAGAAAGGCTTGGCTTCACAATGCTTCAAAATGCTGCAATGTCTCTTTGTTAGAATTGGAGCTCCACCTTCCATACTGCTACATTAATAATACATAGGGGGGCAAGAGCCCCCCGTTTGTTGAGTGAGATAACAAAAAACTAAGCACATATACCCAACACACTATCCTGTTTGCATTACAGTCTTGTGGTTTTCATGCATTTTAACTTTTTTTTTTTTTACATATATATATATTGAAAATGCAAAAGCAGATACAATGTAAATAGATTTTATGTGTTTAATTTTCAAATCTGATTCAAACAAATCAAAAGTTGTAACATCAGGATCTGAGAGGATTAGATTATGTTTTGCCATAAACCCCCCCCCCCCCCCCCCCCAAAAAAAAAAAAACCCAACAAGAACAAACAAAAACCAAAAACATTTATACTGACACTAACAAAATAACCTAAACAATACAAAGGGCAACAAAACTTATTTTACCTGGGCTCAGTCTCCTGATTTATAGCGAATATTATAACAAGGATGGAATAATTAGTATTGTGACTGTAAGGCAGAAATTTACAGAAAATTGGATTTCTCATCTTACATGGAATTCTACCCTAAAGGTCAAGGGTTTGAGGGTCAGCTTGCATCTCTAAAAAAAACAATCAATAGACAGAATCCGTGTCCTCTCTGTGAACCCTGGTTGCCTTAGAAAAGGGCAGACAATGTGAGAGGGTAAAGAACAGGCACACAAATCTTAGGACTAAAATGAAATATATCAGGAATTAAAGTACATTGGGTCAGTAACCATTTTCATGATTATAGACACGTTTGCAGTGAATACATAAACACACAGACAAACAAACAAACACATGCATAAATCCAAGTAAATGACTTTACCTTAGTTTTCATGGGACATCAGGATTTATCCTTCAATTTCACAGAGAACATGTTTAACTGCTGCATATAATGTTGACCCATCAGTGATAGCTGCATTTTTCGAAGCCATTTCAGCCCACTTCCACAGACATTGTTTTCCAAAGGAAATCCTCCAAAGTTCTGGTAAAGTACAAATATGTTATCAACAGAGCAACTATTGTTGGCAAATATTACAATGTTAATAGAATACAATAACACGTTTAGCACATTAAAAGTTGTCATTAGCTCTCAGACAATATGGAAAAGTGTGTAGCTACACAGATGGCTCTCCCCATGAAAATCTAGCTAACTATAAAGTAAAAGCTGATAGCAACTTATTAGAAACTTGAGCAGACAAACTTAAAATGAGAATCTCATTGTTCCATCACGAAATCCTAATTTAACTTGCCTTGTAATCATTGTATTTACTGTAACGACAATGTATCCACACACGTTTATTGAATAAGAGTTCTCACTAGGACAGAAATGTAATATTAATTGAGTTTCTCCCTGTTAGACTGCCTATCTGTTATCAGTTTATAAAAGGAACACCAACTATATTTTCAAATGCCTAAATAAAAAAATAAAAAATAATAATAAAATAATAATAATAAAAATAAATTAATATATATATATATATATATATATATATATGTATAAAATTATATATATATTTATAATGAAAATATAAACATATAATTATATATATATATATATATATATATATATATATATATATATTATTATTATTTTTTTATATATATATATATACTTTCTGAAATATATTTTCAAAAAGGGCATCCACATTAATATTGTTAATACTTAATACCCTACAACTACCCCTCCTAAATATTAGGTGCTTAGAATTTACGTTAAGGTGAGTAAAGGTTCAAAATATTTAGTTTTTTATCTAACCATATCGTCAACGTTTGTTTTTATCCCAATCTTTACTAAGTTAAAGAATATATCACCGTGTTTCAGTGGAGGTTTGAATGCATAAATGAGATACAATTTAAGTACTCTCCCAAAACAGTTTTTTGCAGGTTTTTGAAAACTTTAATTTTCACAGAATAATCTTCGGTACTGCCAGAAGTTAGCACCACAATATACAGCACAAAATCCACAATATGTATAACGCATACTGTATCTACACTATGTCATCGCCTTTCAGACGATCAAAGGCCTTCTACCGTAATGCTAAGATTCTAGAGACATGTCAAACACATATTGGCCTCAGATAAGCAACTAAGCAAGAGACAACAATTTTGTGTCTAACATAAATGCAATTACTCTGACCAATATTTACAAGTCCAACATCTTAATGTCCGTAGGTGAGCAGTTCCAAAGGCCATTAAATAAATCATAAAAAAAGTTTGGTTTCTTAAATACCCACAACTATTTAAAATAATAATAATAATAAAAAAAAAGTATAATACAATTAAATGGCCCATATAATTCTTACATAGCATTTCATAGACGTATTTGTGTTCTTTTGTATTTTGTATACAAAATAGTTCGTTACCTATGTAGCCACTCAACAATATGTCAATATTCATATACACATATACCCCTTAGTTATATTATATGGAGACAATGACTTAAATAGCACAACAATAAAAAAAAAAAAAAAAAAAAAACATTGCAAGTCTCAGTTGAATTCCTTAATTAAGTGAACATTTGTCCTGGTGTCTATCCAACTCTAGCAAGGAGATTTTTCCCCCCTCCACAGTCATTTGGTCCAAATGATTACCAGCAATAGGAATAATACAATCAAGGATTATAATAAAGGGTCAGTTGGCCCATCTGTGTGCTGAAGACCCTGTACTTTGGTCAGCTGACTGGAAGATGGTGGGTTTGCAGAACGCATCTTGGTATTGGGCAATTTGTGATCTTTCTTCCATTTCATCCTTCTGTTTTGAAACCATATTTTGACTTGACGCTCAGAGAGACACAATGTATGTGCTATTTCAATACGCCTTCGTCTGGTAAGGTAACGGTTAAAGTGAAACTCCTTTTCCAATTCTAATACTTGCTGTCTGGTGTATGCAGTCCGAGACCTTTTGGGCTCCCCTCCAGTGTAATTTGTAGAAACTAACCAAAAAAAAAAAAAAAGAAAAGAAAAAAAGAAACAAAATAGAAGATAATCATTCGTTAATGACTGGACACCTTTGTTCAGTTGAGCTACATACAGTCTGAAATGAAAGTGATTCACATGCTTCTGACAAAAGGAAAACAACAGAAAGCCATAAAATATGTTGATGGGGCTTGGGGGATACTGAAAACATCAAAGGCACATGGCCCAGTGTCATTGGTAGGGCAATTACATTTATGTGATCTGTAATTACTTTCTAAGCAGATTGACTCTAATAAATCTACTAGTTTAAAGACACTTTGCTATTAAAGTGTGGCTCTCTGCTCCCATGGCCAACTCACAACCCACCTCACCCCCGCCCCCCCTCCCCTATGGCATGGTGTATGGTGAAACTGGTGGTGGTGGTGGTGGTGGTGGCGGTAGTGGTGCTATCTCACCTGTGTTCACATGGATCTTCTTCATCCAAGGGTAAACCACTGGCTCTTTGCACTTGAGCCCTGGAGCAGTTTTGTCAGTGTGGATGGGGTCACCACCAGGCACAGCCATAGCCTCACAGTGCTGGGGTGGCTGCCTGAGGACGTGGCTCTGGAGGAGTGCTGAGGCTGCTGGTGGTGGTGGTGCTGGTGGCTGTCCATGTGTCTTGGCTGTGATTCCATCCGGGAGGGAGCCGGGCTCGTGGCTGGGGGTGATGTGGTTGTATCCATAGCTGGTCTCAGGGTAGGTACCCGGACCCTGGTACAGAGCTTCGGGAGGAGCCTCATAGCCGGGCTCCCTCGGCCGCTCGTAGTACTCGGGAGACTGGCTGTGCAAGTAGTTGTTTTGGGCATACTCTTCGCAGGGTGGGAATTTGGGCTCGATGTAGTTGGAGTTTATCAAAAACGAACTCATGGCCATTAATTTGTGGAAGGGCAACAAAAAAATACTAATTTTTCTCGCGTTGTCGTTTTTCTGTTCTGCTCAGAACCCTCCTACTGCCTGTCAAGTGTGCAAAGTTAGCAGGGCACGTGACCCAGCGGGCCAATCACAGCGCTCCCCTGGACCCCGGATAAGGAAACACAAGGATGATAAATGCTGTGGCAGCCAGATCCTCATATACTTAACTGGAGCCTCTGGATCATCCTCACTATTAAATTACAGCCAGAGGTTCAAGGGGGGGGGGGGGGGGGGGGGGATACACACACACACACAAAAAAACACATTAATATATATATAATAAGGGAAAACATAGCTATGGGTCAATAACATAAATGCTAATATAAAGTAGCAATCACAATGATCATAACAGCTATAGGCAGAGAAGCAAACATGAACTAAGCCATCAGTCATATAGAAATCTAATCCACTAGTCAGGCAACCCATACATGCATACATGAACTGGGGAGGGAGGGGTCCCTATTAGACAAGGAGTGGATCCTTAATGATTCTATAATGGAATCCTAGAGAACAGTTTCGTGCTTGGGCTGATAACACATTCTGTCTTCTCAAAGTAAGATACCAGAAGCCAAAAGCGTTGTGGGGGAGGGGGAGCAAAGGACAAATACAGTAATGCTTTATGGCTGTTATGTGTAGTCATTAGGTGGTTGGGAGAGAAAGTCACTAGATCTTCAAGTCTTTCTATGTAACAGGAATCCTCTGGAACATTTGTCTGTACCTGAGATTTCTTTTTGTTGCTGTTTTTTTTTTTTTTTTTTTTTTTAAAGAAAATCCATAATCAAGTCTTATACAAATACAAGGCGTTTGAAAACCAAGCTCCACAGGTTATGTTTTGATAAATATTGCTGAGGTCATTCACCTTGAATAAGGGAAAGTGTTGCCTGTGGCATACTTTGTAGAAGCACACCCAATAAAATGTAACATTTGTTTATTTGATTGTTTCTTTTGTAGACAATGGCAAAAGCACAATCGATGTGTTTGGCAATATCAGTGCAGCTAATATGTCATGTCTGAAGTTTAAATTTGCACAATGGATTGAAGGGCAGAGCTTAGATCTGTACCCTGCGAGCTAAATATTTCAAAATATGTCACCCAGTCTCTACAGCACATTACTTGGTCAAATGAATAGTACTTTACCTTAACTGAGTAAATATTACTTTTACTATCTTCATCAGTCTGGTAACAAGGGGATCAGGTACCCGAGAAGTTGTTTTTTTCATGAATGCTAATTTTTTTGACAGCAACAAACGGCCTGTGAGTTAGCACTCTCCAAAGTAAGGGAGGCTTGTGTAACCCTGCAATAAATTCCACAATGCATGAATTAGTTATCTTCCTTTTTCATGCTAGGAGGATTACATGTTCAGATGAAAGCAAAATCAGTTTGAGACATCCCATATGCTGCAAGAGACAACCAAAAATAATTGTGCACATATGCGTTTTGGGGTTATCTTAAAATGCAAGGGCTACTTACTTTTGCTTTGGTATTATAGTCATATAACCTTGGCTTTTAAAGCAAGGCACTCATGATTAGCTGTAGGGTGGATAAAAAGTACACACACACAAAACCTCTACATTTGCACAAGTATGTATTTACACATAAAATAAATATAACATTTTATTTCGGGGGATTTAAGAAGACAGGCAAACTATGAGCAGTTTTCTGACAGCTGAACTTATAGACTCGTTTAGCAAGAATACAAAAATCTTTTAAATAAACTGCTTTGTGAAATGGGAAGGCAGAGTATATTTAGAACATTCCAGTGTTCAGAGCATGTATGTAAACTATTTATAGACAGTGAAAAGACATGCAAACGATTACTCTGTATCATTATGGTAAAGCCACTACAGGCCACTTTTGTGTTAAGGAAAACCCTGGATTTCGGTGTGTAATAATTTATGAGGTATATTATTTACATTAATTTATATGACAGATAGATAGATAGATAGATAGATAAAGAGAGAGAGAGAGAGAGAGAGAGAGAGAGAGAGAGATAGATAGATAGATAGATAGATAGATAGATAGATAGATAGAGAATGGATATTGATCTTGCTATGTGAAGCATAGATGCCACAGATGGTGCATTATATTTAAGTAATATTAATTTACATTCTACTGTGAAGACAGTATTTTATTAAAAATCAATTATTTGTGCTATCTGCTGTTCTTCGATGTTGATGAAATAACTGAGACAAAATATAAGTAAATATATATTTTGTTTTTTAAATAAATAACTGAATGTACTAATGAATAGATTTAAAGAGACAGCGAAGTTTGGGTGTTAATAACCTTAAATTTTGCATAAAATCTCTTTCTGTGAAGAGCACGTGTTTTCTGGGAGACTTTAACACGCTGAACCATTTAGAAATGGCATTTGCAGCTGTATTAAATAAAATATTATTAAGGTTAACAAGAAGAGAGAGTGTGTGAGACTGTGAGGACTGAGGTTAGAAATTGGATTATTTGGGGCAATAAAACCATCAAACAGTAAAATAACTGTGGGGGATTATAAAGAACCCTAGATGGCCACACAGGGCAGTATACTCTGCAAAGCAAAACTCTGGTTACTCCTATACGATATATATTTCCTTTTAATATGTTTGTATAAACACAAAATTCACATCATAAATAAATGCCTGTTTACTCCAACGTTCTATTGCAAAAATTGTGTTTTTTTTAACCATTTGTGCTTAATTCTTTATTTCTTTTTATTTTTTTACACCTTCACAGTGATGGTTCTCGTTTTATTGCTGCCTTAAAAACACACAGAGGTCACGATTTCACAAAACTGGGGTGATCCTGCCTTTCTTGTGGGGTGTTAACTCCTTATTACAAAATACAGTTTCAGAAGGCCTTTGTGCGGTTTATCTTGCTTCGACAAAAATGTATCTTGCAGACCAACATCTAAACATTGCACTGCAAGATTTGTTGTTATCTCAGATTGTATTAAACAACGAGATCAGACCTTCAGAAAACATTGATATCTTGATTTTTACAGAAACCAGATCCCCTTTAATTAAAAAACAAAACAAAAAACACATAATTTATATTTTAACTGTTGTTTTATTGTTAACATTTACATTTTTAGTTTATTGCGGCATCTGTGTTTCTCTACCCTCTGAAATTATTGCAACAAAAAGAAAAGTGAATTTAAACAAAGATCTTACCTATATGCCAGGAATATCCCCAAATCCAGACTTCTCGTGCATGTCCGCCTTTGTTAGACATTTGATTTTTATCTGCAAAAAAATAATAATAATAAATACAAAGTAAACTAAAACTGAAAAAAAAACAATGCCTGTGCTTACAATGAAATACTATCGATGGTTCTGATCGCTGGTGTTTGTCAATCGTTTAAAATATTCTAGATTTCTGTATATTTTTCGTTCTGTTATTTCGGTTTTCTACATACATCGTGCACATTTCTTGCATCAAGGAGCCCACAGCTCGTTCAAGTGACCGAGAAGTGACACCGTGTGCATTTTTATTTCGTATTAATCTTCCCCATTGACAGTCTTTGTTAAGTAAGGAGGATTGCAGTTCACCAGGCGACATTTTCATATTAGTTAGACTCGATGACCTGAAGTTCACCTCAGCCTTGGACTTAACTTTTTTCTGAAAGGTCCACCAAGTGTTTTTAAGACAGCAGGGTGTTTCTACCATGTCACCTCTCCTGACAGAAAATTAAGAATAAACAATATAAAAAGTACACATTAGAGAGGTTATGAAATGTATCACTCTTGGTGATTGGAAGCCCATGTATGCCCAAGTGACCTCATTGAGGAAGATAGCTGGTAGGGGGGCATGGACCAGACCCTGTAAGTGTTTAGTTTGTTACACTATTGCAATATTAAACACGGTATAAGGGCTTTTCATTAAAATTCACCATCCAGGCTACTCAAAAATGCCTCGAATTCCCTTCATTATAGAAAATCTGGAAGCATTTATTTCGTGATTAATGGACATCTGCGGAGGCCAGGGAATAAAACAAGTAATTTATCTTCAAAACAAACAAAAAAAAAAAACCACAACAAAATACACAAAGTACTCTAACATTTTTACGTTACATATACAACAAAAAATATAAATGATCGATTTAGAATTGCTTTTAAAATGTAATGTTTATATCAGTTGAAAATATCCTTTTTTCTTGGGACAATAGATTTTTATTCTATACATTTCGTGAATATGATTTTTACATGACTTTCCTTTTAGAACATATATGTTGTGTCTTAATAAAGGTGATATTGACCATCTCTTCTCTTTCCTTAACTCATAGGCTGGTTTATATCTTACATTTGGAGAAAAAACAATATTTGCAAATAAAATTCTGTTTGGTGAAACGTAAATCTATGATCTCTAAATATGAATATGTTTTATTTGTTTTAGCAAATAAACCTCAATACATAATTTTATCATAATTCATGGCATGTTTGAAATTGAATATTATATTAATATTCCCAGAAACTCCATTCCTGACTCAGATTGATGTTCGATTTGGAAATCAAATTTATTTATTTAAAAAAAAAAATTATATTGCACTATATAGAGTTAAATAAAAAATAAACTTGCTCATATTGATCAATCTCATTCCATCTGCAAACGAAAATGGGGCCATATTGCTGGAAAGCCTGTGATCTCTTATTTTAGAAAACAAGTTTTATGTCTACCTTCTACAAATAGAACAATTTCATTCAAGCCATGTAGCTGATAGCTCATGTTGAAATACGATTGAAGCTATTGAAAAGACTCATTTTTCTAGCCTTGCATTTGTAATTAAGGTCACACAACCGCTGGAGTTCACCAGGAGTACAATCCTGGTTGCCAGTGTACCTAAAGCACGTTTTATCTATTGTACTGATGACCAAGATCTCCACTATAACATTGACATCAAACTTAGGCTGAATAGATGACTTAGACTAGCGCAAAGTGTAAACTTTTGACCTTTAACTTTTTGACTTGCAGTTGTACCATTGAATCCATGAACATACAAAACCCTTCAGTTTAAAGAGATTTTTTTTTACCTGTTTACCACTCTATCTGTTTGATCAAACACAGATCTCCAACCCTGAAAAATCTATCTTTACACTGTTACAAAATTACCATCAAGCATACACAGACATTCACAAGCTGCCTATGAACAAGGACTTTTAAACAAAAAAAATATTAAAAAAAAGGAACAATAACCTTCTTGGATGTATCTGCTTCCCCTAATTAACATGAAATCTGTAAACTGAGCCCAGGCATAAACATTCAAATGGTAAACCAATCTTAGCTGATTATTCCTGCATTTCATTTACTTTAATATACTTGCATGGTAAAAGGCAGTACTTTTGTTAAAATAATAATAATAAAAAAAAATAAAAAAAAAGCTTGCATAGGCAACTGTGTTGTCGATGAACTTGGTCTAAAGCGAGCTCTGCTGGTGAGTTGTAGGGTTTGCAGATTTATCTTTTCTGCATTTACTTAACCTGGCAGTGAACTGGGGGAGCTGCGATTTGTTAAGCCTTGACAGTCTTCACCTTAAGCAGGGCTGTCTCACAGAATCGCAATTGTTTGAACAGCAACGTTGAGTAAATATTATTTTCAAAGGGCAAAAAAGCTGAAAACGTTACACAAAAGCAACTTAAAGCATGCCATTTGATAATAGATAGATAGATATATGGATAGATAGATACATGTTTTTAATATAATTGATACATTAATGTGCATTAAAAACCGCCAGACAGCAATAAACAATGTAACAGGAAAAGTGTATTAAAAAAATAATAATTCATAAATAGACTATTAGCAATATATAATGATCTGGCTGATTAGCAATGTTTAGAAATTGATTTTTCTTCCTTATATTCTTTTTTCTTTCTCTCTCTCTCTCTCTCCCCCTCTCTCTCTCCCTCTCTCTCTCTGTTTAATGCATTATTTTTAGACAGTATTTAATAAAGAAGTTTATGCCAAGTTTAACCCTGATTACAACCAAACCTGTATGTAACACATTGTTCTGGCACTCAGATGGGTTAAAAGTGGTCACACGCCATTCTTAAAAAGACAGGACATGAAATATGATAGTGCTTAGTGATGTATAGGAAATGATAACAAGTTTACTTTTGGGATGTTTTTGTCACAGTTACATTGTAAGAAGTGCTGTGGAAATAAAGTAACATAGTATAAGAGTGCCCCCAGAGTGTATTAATGTCATACCTAGGATTTCATTCACATTAACAAAGTTTATTTAATTCATTGTTTATGTAGTTTTCATAGATGATGGGGCAGAGTTATGGTGTGGTGATTTAAGCTAATTTGGCTGAATAGTCTTTGTTGTAACTGTAGATTTTTCCCAGGTCTCTAGTGCGTTCTAAATATTACAAACCGGTTCTTAAATCCTGATAACTCACTGTTTAGTGAACAGCTCCCTATTTTGGATCAATGAGTATAATTAAATTGAAATATGCATTTGCAATCTGAGGTACTTCAATATATATAGTACACATAAGTCTGCGTATTATACAATTACAAATAGCACCGAGATTTATACATATGGGGTCTGCTAACTAAACAGAGAATTGTAGTTCGTTGATAAATGAATTAAGACATACGGTATAGGCCACAATAACCGAATTGCAAAACAATCTCCAATTCGCACGAATTTCGTCTGTTTGGATTCCATTATAGCGTTCTTTATATAATGGACTTTTTACAAAATTCATCATGTAAACTATATTTTTTTAAATAATTATGAAGCTAGATTGAGATAAGTAATAGAAATGTTTGTTTTGCAATGCTTAAATACTAAAAATAAATATTTTAGAACCCCAGAACAATTGGTGGCGTTCCAGAACTACATTTTAAATATGACGTATGCACACCTGGATGTGATATAAATAAAATAAAACAATGAATTGTATTATACGTGAAAAAAGTCTTTCCTTACACAAGCGTGAACTTTTAGGTTACAGCTGTACAATAGACATGTGCTTTGCTTACAGACAAATCCTGATGTGAGATGTAATCTTTGTATTGTCAGAACATTAAAAATGAAAACACAAAAAATAAAATAAAATAAAATCACAATATTTTCTGCAATACACGTTAGAGATGTTCAGGGTCTTTCTGGATCTATGTATGCAGTGAGATTGCTATAAAGAACTTATATTATCACATTGATTGAAAACAGACCCCATTGCCTGAACTACTAGAGGTAATCTGGGGGCTTACACAGCTTTTTGGTTTTGGTTGAAGGCAAATGCAAGTGGATGACCCTGTTGGAACCATATTGGTCTTTGAAAAGGGAAAAAGCACAATGCCACTTGGTCAGTTATATTGTGGGTCATATTTTATGTTAATTTGGGGTGTTTGATCACAAAGAGAACCAAGACTTGGGCAGGAAGCCTTCAATGAACCAAATGTTTTTCTCTGTCACCTATAAAGGTTTACAGCTTGTTTGAACTCTTGTCCTCACACCACCAGTACAAATAGCCCGTGAGGATACAAACAGCTTGCTAGAATAATTAGGATGTATGGCTCAAATGGTTATTCTACCTGGGCTTAAGAAAAGTTAAAGAATATTGTTAGGTATTATGGCAAATCACAAGGATGAAAATGTAGCTTCAATACACCATATTTCCAAATAATTTCCCCCCAAGTCAGGCAAATGAAACTAAGGAAACTAAGGACCCCCTTCTGCCCCCAAAAGAACCCCCTCCTCCCCCCCTTCACCCCCTTATTTTAGCACTGGCTCTCAAAGGCTAAACTAAAATCCGGTCAGAAAGTTCATTGCTAACTAATCACACTGCAGTGTGAACTCAGCTATGGACTGAAACACAGTGTTTAGTTAAACACAGCTGGGGCCTATCCAGATTCCATTCTAAGCCAGAAATGGGAAAACTCTGAGCATATCTTTAGGATATTTGGACGTGTTTGTTTTTTTCAATATCATTTGCTGCTTGGAACAGCTGCCTTTCAAATGACCCACTTTCGTTTTTTTGGGGGGGGCAGATAAGAATCTTGTTGTACTGACTACGTATATTGTAAGGTAAATACTGATCTTATGAAGCACTTCAGGAAACCTGCTAATCTGTTTGCCATAAACATCTCTTCAGATTCATCTCAAATCGTGCATTAAGAGCAAAGTCACTTAGAACAAACCATGTGCCTTGATGGGACTGGACCAAAATACTTTTAAACTGTCCACAATTCAAAAAAAGCAAAAAAACTACTAATTGGATAATTTAGTTTAGAGCCCAACTGGGCATTATTGCTAATTTCATTTTGTACAAGTAAGGCCAGTAAAATTAATTAAGAATGGGCCTTATTGTTAATAATTATTTCTCCAAATAAATTGCAGTGCTAATTGTTAACTTACTAAATACATGCATAAACACAAATAAATAAATACATATATACTTACACACAGATATACATATATAAACACATACACATACACACAGCAAATACCAAAAAAAATATATAAGGACATGAAGAAAACTTACCTTTCTTTGTAGTGTGACAGATACCAGGTTTAGAATATCTGAAGTGGAAATACTATACTAATATTTAATAGGTGCTGTCTGCCAGCCTTACGTGTCCTGCTAAAATCCAAATGATGTCCAGGATCAGTGAGATTATATGATATGTGGTATATAATCGTGGATGTCTACTCCCCAAAACCATAAAACTTAGTTTAATAGCACCACGTGACTTTTTTATAGCCAGTGAGCCTATCTGTCTGTGCTATGGACGATTTTACGATCCTAATTCATAGACAAAACCCTATTCATTTGGCATCCAAATGTCACATAGCCGGAACTAGGGCTTATAAAGTTTACTGTCATATAACTTAGGCCAGGCAAGAATGTAAGCACTTAGCAAAGGGTTTCCTTTCACTTGCATTACATACAGGCTGAGGAGTTACACGTCCAAGGTAAGTGCATCTTTTAAAAGGCTTGGGAGGGTTAGGTGTGCTGGTGAAATTTGGGCATGATTGGTGAAATTTCTGATCATTACAGAAGTATATTAAAACAAAGCCTCTGGGTTATACTAATACAATTAAGCAGAGTCCCCAATTATATTATAAGTGATTTTACAGTTACACTTTGCAAAGTAACCCTAATTCTCCCCCCATATGAGACATTAGGCTTCTATAACACCTATATAATATATACATTTTAAATACTGAATACTAATCGTGCCATTGGCCTTCTATCTAACTTTTACAAAGCAATACAGTTATCCATCAATCAACATGCACACAATAAAAAACAAGTTATAATCCCATTCTTCTCAGATAAGCAAAAACAAAAAGGATCATTAGAAAGTTTATGTTTTCATTTATTTTATTTAATGTTTTTTTTTTTTATTGTTTTGATTTTTTACTTGTTTCCAGTCATGTGTATTTTTTTCTCCTTCATTTTTATTTTTTTTTTTAAAAAGGAATTAAAACAAGTACAAAAAAAGTTTTAACAACTGCTCAAACAGCCAAGCTAGGACTAAATCATTAGCTTTATGAACAAAACACATATTAACATACATTAAGCTGCGACCACAGCCACTTTAAGGGGTCGTGCAGAGATTCACTGTATACAAAGGCACAGATAGGACAGACTGCTTGTGGTAACAGTTTCTGAAACATCATTTTTAACTACTCACCACACGATCACAAGATAAATTGGATTGAACAAGTCACCTCTACAACATAGTTATTTTCACTGGAATTATAGGTAGTTTCATGAAATTTTGGCTAGACGTTTTTTTTAATAGGCATTCAGACGTATTCACACTGTACGAACATATACCGATTTTGCAAATCCAATGCAACACTGAACAATTGTAATATTAAACATTTTTTTTACAGTTACTTCAAGTAACAGAGAGCGCTTTACATACTCAAATAATTTAAAACATTTACATTTCAAGACATGGCAAAAAAAAAAAAAAAAAAAACAACCAAAAACATTTACATAAAGCATTTTTTTTTTGTTATTTTTTTTTTCTTCTGATCCTTAGCTATTTCACCCAGATAAAAAGCTCATGGCTAGAATTGGGGTTGGGGGACAAGAACATGAGTAAGTGGGTAGGGGGGTTGCTTCACAGAAGTCACAAGGAAGAGTTCTAGAAAGTCGTGTTAACAATATACATGTTAGCTAATACTAAATCAGTACTTTTCATTGATTTGATTTTTTTTAGGGGCGAAAAGCCCCCCCAGCAGCAGCCATGCTCATGCTTTTCAATTTGTTGTCCTTTTTCCACTTCATCCTTCTGTTCTGAAACCAGATTTTAATTTGTCTCTCAGAGAGGCAAAGAGCATGTGCTATTTCAATTCTCCTTCTGCGTGTCAGGTACCTATTGAAGTGAAATTCTTTCTCCAACTCCAGAGTTTGATAGCGAGTATAAGCTGTTCTGGCTCTTTTTCCCTCTGGACCCCCTATGTTATCTGGAAAAAAAATAAATCATAAATTAAAAGCCCAAACCAGGAAAGATTTGAGGAGAGATATAAAAGGAAAATAGGGGACAAAGTTAAGGCAAAATTCATATTTTTAAACATTTTTGACACCCCATGATAAGAGTTATACATGTCCAATTTTTGGGGGGTAACTGTGATTTTTATTCTTTACTATGCCTGTGTTTGGCAGTACTATATAAACACCCCAATGATGTAGCTAAAACGATATACATTTTTCATGAAGATATTTAAACAGGCTATGTGAGTTGACACTGTTTTGGCTTCTAATTTTAGTGCAATCTTCAATTATGCATTATCAATGTCGTAAATCAGACTTTAATTAGAAAGTATCCCATTGAAGTATTTTACTAAAATTACTGACAGTCACACATTGACATCCTCCTCCCAACCTTTCCTTTAATTTCAAAAAATAAAATTACATTTTCTTTTAAACCTGATATATTTAACATTTGCCAAATACCCCCTTCAACTTGTTTCTTTACACATTGTGAAGTCCCCCCTACTCCCAAATAAAATATCTAAACATTGAAAATCCAAGGACAACTTTGACACCTCCTCCTCACCCTATCAATACACACACTTATAGCCTTATTCAATATTTATTAATCACAAGAAAAGAGGGGAAGGAGGAAGGGGTGGGGGGTGGAAATAAAATCATACACAAAAAAATATATATTTTTTTTAGTATTATTTACCATGGCTTATGTGCAGTTTTCTCATCCAAGGGTAGATCTGGGGTTGGACTGATGTAGCTGGGCTTTGGCCATTCTGTGAACTTGTCTGGTCGCTGCTGGCTGGTGTGTCATCTTCAGCACCAGATGAAGAAGCCCCCAGCCCTTCTCTGTTTATGTGAGTGTTGTTGCTATTGCTGATATTGCTGCTGACAGTGTTCGAATTGTTGCTGCTGTTGCTGCTGTTGTTGTTGCCACTGTTGCCGTTTGAGTTTGTTATAGAGTTTTTGACTCCTGGGTGACTCTCGCTGACAGCCGAATTGGCCACAGCAGTGCAAGGGATTGGGTCAGGTGGAGGAGAGTGTGAGGAGGTTGCAGGTTGGTTGTACCTCGCCTCAGTGGTGGAGGCAGCATTGGGTGGGTAACTCCTTGCTCTGTCATTGGCACTAAAGTGGTTGTTAGCTGATCTCCCCACGCTAAGGTCCATGCCATTGTAGCCGTATCCATACCTGCTGGAATGCATGGTCGCCGATTCCCTGTATTGCTCGCTCACCGAGCTGTGATCTCCATAATTATGTAACTGGTAGTCCGGGCCATTTGGATAGCGACCGCAAAATGAGTTTACAAAATACGAGCTCATTTGTTTTTTGATGTGTGTGCTTGATTTGTGGTTCTTGGTCGTTTTGTGCGTCTATAGCACCCTTTGCACAATTTATGATGAATTATGGAAATGACTGGGACATGTACTTGGTTCCCTCCTACGTAGGCACCCAAATATGGGGTACGACTTGGCATCACGTGCTTTTGTTGTCCAGTCGTAAATCCTTCCATGATGACCTCTAGAGGTAAACTGGTGTACTGGTGAAGAGGGAGCTGGGAGGCTGCAACGTGGGAGCGAGCGTGTGGGCGCGAGCCCGCCTCTCGCTGGAGAACTTCGCGCAGACTCGAGCGCCACCACCTGGCCAGCCGCGTGGTACTGCAAGCCTTTTGCAGCCAGCATTGGGACTGAGTTTGGCAGAACTGGGGTCGAATTGAGGTTACATCCCATTACAGTAAATTATTGCATCCCCCCCCCCACCCCCCTCTCTCTCACAGTTCCCATTAGTGAATACCAAATGTACCGGCTCTCAGACAGCTCACAGTTCACAAACTAGCACATTAATACCGAAATATTGGACAAAAAGGGTGCAGCTTTAACATTGTCTTTCAAAAAGCAAATGTTTCCATCAATATATATATATATATATATATATATATATATATATATATCACTCTATTTTATCCGCAATGTTTGTATTCACTAACGCATTTCCTCTAAAACTGTCCACACATTTGCATTGTCAGCGGTCGATATCCATAGGAAGAGGCGATACTGTGAGCGCTAATTTTGTCAGAGCCATTGTAAGAGACCGCTATATATGTCAACACGACTTTGGGGTTATTTTGTATTTCCACAGCTTTTTAAAATAACCCCCTTTTTAAATAAAACATCGTATAAAAGGCCACTGTTCCCATTAAACATTAGGGTGGGTGCATTTCCTTATGTTTTATATATATGTTTAAAATAGCAGGAAATAGCACCGAACCTTTTGTCTGGGCTAAAAGATATTTGCAGGATCTAAATATATTTGTTTCGACATTAAAATCAACACAATTTAACTCAAATGGATATCTACCTAACAAAACCTGTAAATGTTGTAGTTTGCAAGGTGCACCTATATGTCCATATATTAGATAGAAACAAGCAGTCACACAGTGTGCATTTCTCGTATTAAATATCACACAGAAATTGTTGCTTTTCAGATACCGTTAGAAATATTCACTGCCTTTCAAACTCTATTGTAAATCAAGAATGGTCGGAGTTGACATGCACATTTTGTCCAGAGTCTGGGAATAACAGGATGGCTCAGACTTCCGTTTTAGGTAATTTTTTTTTTTTTAAGGGATTTTTGTAAAAAAAAAAAAAAAATTTAAGGGAGTTTTTTTTCCTATCACAATGTGAATTTCTTTGCAGAGAGTGCAATAAAAAAAAAAAAAAAAGAGATGCTGTATTGTAAAACGTTTAAACGGTAAATCCTTATTTAATGCCAATCCAGTTTCTGCATATACCTTGCAGGACACAGTGCAATTTGCAGAAAATCTTAGTATTGTCCCTGCTCTTGGGTTCACTATAGTGCAGCCATTGGTAATCATCACATATACAATAAAATAAAATAAAATATAATTAAATAAAATAAAATACAACCCAGACTTACAGTGCATTATTTTTTTGCATATGTACATGGCCAGCTGCTTTTTTTTTTAACTTTATACAATTTAAATTAAAATCATATACATGCTTAAGCTACCAGAGGAGTCCTACATTTACAGCTGGGTGTGAAATAAGGTGAGTCTTATTCTTCTGGGATTTTAATTTACAAGATGGGGGGGGGGGGGGGGGGGGGCACAGAACATCAGGGTACAGCATTTAGATCAAATACTGGGAGGCCTGCTGGCTGATATTAAGTGTTACTGTGCTCTCCTGTTTTTTCCTCTCCTGTGTCATTGTTGGGTTCGGTTGAATTTATAAGTTTGCTTTCTTTTTTCCATTTCATTCTCCTGTTTTGAAACCATATTTTAATCTGTCGTTCTGTTAAGCAGAGTGCATTTGCAATCTCAATCCTCCTTCTCCTAGTCAGGTACCTATTAAAATGAAATTCTTTTTCCAATTCTAGAGTTTGATATCTGGTATAAGTCTGTCTTCCTCTCCTGCCGTGGTTCCCATACATAGTTCCTGAAACACAGCAACAAACGAACATTTATCTTTCTGGATCATTTTCTAGAAGCATTGCTAAAACATATTTTTTTTACACCGCCTGCAGAATGCACCATAAACACACACATAAAGTTATATATATTTTAATGATCATGCAATATATTTCTAGTTTAAAAATAAACTATTTCACATTAAACAGCTGTAGAAAAATCAGTGTTTTCCAGACAGCTTCTGTCTCTCTGTATAGTTTATTACTGTGCTCCAGAAACGTTCGAAACGTGCAAGCTTTAGTTTAGATCAATACAAATCACTGCACACGTATATTGAGTGTTAATCTTGGCGTACTAAGCTCCTTGGTGTATGGGAGCAATAGAGTTAATTCTAGACTTAAATAATTTTTAGCCATTGGATATAGCACAGAATAAAAAGTGATTAGGTTTATATGTTGCTGTATCATAACTCAATATGTATTCTTTGCTCATAAATATACCTTGTATTTTTCAGTCGTGTACAGTACACATTTGTTTTTGTTTTGTTTTTGATTTAGAACCATGTGTGTCATGTGAGATTTAAAAATAAACATTTATTATTGAGCCTCTGCTGTATAGCCCTAGCAATCACAAGGTACTTTGTTTACAAAATGAAGAATGCATGTTATTTGGAATGAAGATACATTTAATTGTAACAGTTAGGGTAGTGTGGCACCCTAGGTGAAGCACAGCATTCTAGTACACATTTTACAAGTGGAATGTTCTGGTGGACATTTACCAACATTCCATCCCCATAGTCTGCTAGTTACTGTGTGCATTCCACATGCAGGGCAGAGCCACGAACACTTACCTGCACAGGAGTTCACTCTCTGCATCCAGGGGTACACAGGGCTACTATACTTCCGGTCACTGGCATCCTCATGGAGCATCTTGCTTTGTACATTGGCGCATTTGTACTGCTGATCTGCAGAAAAATTGAGAAATTCCCCAGCATGAGCCCTCTGCTTGGCCCCATAGGGGTTAGGGCTGTCAGAGCTCTCCTTGTCCGTATAGAAAGAAGAGGTGCCATAGTCATAGGAGTTTCCATTGCAGGCAATGACTGTGCTAGATTGCTGATAAAAGCAAGGTGAGGGGTAGGCTTTATCCTGCAGGGAAGATGTCCCATAAGAACCTGGAAAATGTCTCAAAGCTTCATAACTAGATGAGTAGAGGGGGATCTGACCCACAAACGAATCCTGGCCATTGGGCAGGCTCCCAGCAAAAGTGCTATTCACAAAGTAAGAACTCATTTGCTCCGCACTCTCTAGAACTGTGATTTGTTGTGTATTAGTACATCTGGCTATAACTATTAGTAGTCATCGAACTGGTTTGTTTCTGGATGGCCGAGCGCCAAAAGCGACACAGGCAAATATAAGCAGCTGATGGCTGAGTGGCCAATAGGATTGCGTTCTGATGGTGTTCCCCTGGGACTGGGGACTGAGCCAGCAAACTTCCAAATAAGACACAGCTTCCCAGGCAGCACATATACACCAATAATATGCACTCCACATCACAGGGGACATCCTCTGTACACAGGCTGTTTACTTTTTCAAATCATCAACTATTATCCCCCATATCTCCCATTTTAAATTAACTCGATATGTCATATTTATGCTTGTCTACAAGTATCTGTCTGTGTATGTGTGTGTGTGTGTCTCTCTCTCTATATATATATTGTAGCTTATATTATTGTTACAATATGTGTTTTTTATGAATGCTCGTGTTTCTATGTTTATATGTATTTATATAAATACAGTAAATATATATATATATATATATATATATATATATATATACATTAAAAAACACACACACATAGATGTGTGTGTGTGTGTGTGTTTTGTGTAGTTATATGTAAACACACAGGCACTAGCATCCATTTATAACCCATTTTGTACTAATATAACCTGCAATTTATATGTGTGTGTGTGTGTGTGTGGGTGTGTGTGTGTGGGTGTGTATGTGTGTGTGTGTGTGTTTGTTTATATATATATACATATAGACACACACACACACACACACATATGTATATATAAATAAAAATAAACACATCTATATATAAACACAGAGACACAGAGAGAGCATCCATATATAACACATGTTGTAATAATATAACCTACACCCTAATTACCCAATATTTTATATATTTTCTGCCTGGGAAAGAGCACACATCAGCTTTAAATTAAACGAATTCAACATAATGACCTAATATGTTCACCACACATTTTTTTTCAGCGAACAAAGACAATAAAGTGTTCTACTTCAAGGGAACACAAATAATCTTATGGTGTATCTCACAGCTTTCTTTAACGCCCCCTTTCACAGTATCTCTCCTTCCCTATCTAACACCCAAACACACATGTGACGAATATTATGATGATAATTACAGATCCGAGATAAATGTCTGTAAATTCTACCAAACAAAACGATTTGAAAACACATAAAGAACAACAAAATAGAGAGACATAAAACAAAACATACACAAACATGCAATGTATATATTTTTTTAGTTTTGAAGAAAAGCAAACAGTGTTCAGGATTCAGTTTGATTATTATATCAAAATATTCTGTTTAACGTAAGATCTCCCATCCTGGTTAATAAAATCTCTTAATTGCATCTAAATAATCTGAATGCCTAAAACTCAAATAGCCACAACTTAAGGTGACACATTGTAAGCCAAGTCAAACCCATCTATTTTATCCAACATAAGAGGAATATACTTTATTTCAATAAAATTAATTTAAGTACACCTCAGCTTATCTGTATACTTTCTGGATGCATAAATAGGACCCACGACCCTCAACAGACACATAAAAAAGCAACTGTTATTTACACATATACATTATGATACTAAGGTATTTGGTCGGTTTATTCACTAAACAGTAACGTGTGAGAGTTGAATTATCTGCTTGAAATCTGCAGGCCAAATTAGCTTGATTGCTTATTTTTATCCCCCAACACAATTTTTAGCCTATTTTGTTTTTTCCAAGTAGGTTTTCAGTGAACCATATCTCACTGTTTAGTAAATAATCCCCTTATGAGAAGTAGTTTAAATGTTACTGGTATGTCATCAGCTTAGTACATCTCATATAGAACCCTATTTGGACCATATCAATGGAGAGAAAACTCCCAGTTCAACAATTATAGGGCCCGAATTGCTGAGCTCGAAATCAATTCTCTCAATTCGGTGGAATTAGTGTATTTTTCTATTTTTATTCGGCTGTTTTTATCTATGTTTTGTTAAATCGGTTTTCAACGAGGCATAACTCACTGTTTAGTGAATAGATCCCACATTCTCTCTTTAAATGACCGTTAAAGTCTTCACACCCATAAGTCTTCACCCCAGACACAAACCCCAAGTCTGAACTTAAAACGCCTTCTCTTATCTCACAGTTATTTACTGTTTTATGGCCCATTCTCAGGAATCCAGGCATAATGTCTCCATGGCTTTATAGATGAAGAAAAAAAAAAAAAAAAAAAACAGAAGAAGAAAGATAGAAAGATAGAAAGAAATAAAGAGGGAAAAAATGTATGCTTTGGAAGAATTTAAACAATCAGTGCTGCAAAGCCTTTAATAGGTTTCTGAAAGGACACAGTGTAACTTGATTTAGAAAATAAAATGAGTCTAGGAATTAAGCGTGTGACTAGTCATATACATTACTTTTTTTAATCCTCTGTCCCCCTTTTAACAGGATACTGGGTGGATTACACTAAAACACTGCCTGTTTGGATACAGGGAAGTTCAATCAAGCTACAGAGAGAACAGACATTACTTTACAGTTTTATGACAAGAGTTTAATGTTCTAAAATACAGGAAAGGGGCGATCACACCTTTGGAATTTCCTGTCATCAAAAAATGTAAATATAGCTTTAAAAAAAATAAATATGGAAAACAAAAATGTCATTCCAAGTAATTGGTTCTATTTGAAAATTTAAAAGAAAAATATTTCATTAACATTGTTATAACATATAGGTAAATATATATTATTACAAGTATCATTGCTCATCAATGTGTCTGGCATGTTTTATCAGTAATAGAATCTGCCCAATAAGTCATATATTCTTTTAAAAAAAAAAAAATGCCAGAAAGATAGTAAATTAAAAATACGTATAGAACCTCAAAAATCTGAACAGAAAATATATACAAACATTGACTGTGTGTGGGTGTGGGATTTTTTTAAGTGTGCATTTTACACAAAGGAAGGTTAAAAATAGACAAATAGTGTTTGGTGTTTATTTTGGCCAAGCAGTTAACTGGAGGTTTGTGAAATTTAGCAAAGATTCCCAGACAGATCAATGAACTAAAGACACTCTCTTGTTTGTGTGCCTTTAACTCCCACTTCCTAGTAATGAATCTGCTTAACTCATTAAAGCTTGGGGTCGGCAGCCATTTTGAATAGAAAGTAAAAAAAAAAAATGTCAGACAATATTTCCTCAGCAACAATGGAACGAATTCTATGAATGCATTGCTTAAACCTGACAGCATACATTTACTCCACCCCCCCCCTCCACCCCCCCAATAAATCGTGATAAAATATTCAAGTGTAGCAGACTCCAAATCCTCATCTAAATCAAGTAAATGTTGCGAATAATTAAATTCTAAACAATATCCAATTTATTGCTTTTTTTTTTTCAAAGGAGCGTCAAATGTATACAATATAGTTTATACAGCAGTTGAATAATAATTCATAACATTTTAAAATTCTATTATCCAAAACGTGAAGGGGCGGTGTAGATGCCTATAGTTTAGCCTACAGAGGCTAAATATTGACAAATATTATATATTAGAATATCATTATTCCATACATATTTCATGAGGAAAAAATCGCTTCGAGTTAAAGACGTACAGCTAAAAACTAGGTTAGTAAATGATCATGCATTTAATATTATTTGTATTCATTGCGATAGCCATATTTTGTATTGCACATAATAAATCCCAATGTAGGAAGCCTTTCTATAAGACTCTGGTCATTACCACTTTTCGCCACACAGTGGCAGCACTGAAATCCACTTTCCACAATAAATCGTACACAACCCTGCCAGGCAAATAGAGAGTACAGTACTGCAATGTAATTGAAGTGCAACACTTCATCAAATAGCACGGCAGAAACAACACTAGTGTAACTTCAAAATAATTCAATTATCCGTCTTAATTATCATTCATGATTAGCAAATACTCAAAACACTGATCATGCTTTTTTTTTTTTTTAACACGTTTTCCAAAGGCACAAAAAAATGACAACATACAACGCAAACAACCACAGACAACAGTCTGAAAATACAATAATATAAACAGATATCCAGATAGATATAGATAGATAAATAGATAGATAGATAGATAGATAGATAAATGGATAGATAGATAGATAGATAGATAGATAGATAAATGGATAGATAGATAGATAGATAGATAGATACTAGCAATTACTATATGAAATGCTCATTTTACTATAAAATAAACACATTAATCGCCAGTAATTATTGTTTTTAAATAGTCATTTGAGGAATTATACAAGTGAGATCAACTGATCTGTTTTTTTGTATATTTCCTTTCTAACAGGTGACATGAACAGGTGACAACTTTAATCACGTTATATGTTAGAAAAAAAAAATAACCCATGATGTGTTGCACCTATTTGCAAAATAAAATATACATTTTCACTTAATATTTTCTACGATAGTGCTTATTTCCTTTAAATATCTGTCCAGGCGTGCGTGTGTATGTTCGACTTTGTGTGTGTGTGTGATTAGAATGTGTGTTTTATTAAGTGTATGTATCAGTGAATTAAGTGTTTTGGATCTACCTGCAATTTAAAATCTTGCTCGTATATAGAAACACCATAAGGCCATATGTAAACATAAGTGGAAATAACAAACCATTAACACATGATAAATAAGAGTAATAAAAAAAAAAATGTACAAAAAATAATAATATTTAAAAATCCCAATTAAGGACATTTCATATTGACTTGGCTAGTGATCACATAATAAATACATGTTGAATTGAAATATTTTTTTGAGAACTAGATTTCCTTTCAAGATGTGAGGGTTACTGATCTCTCACCTTCTTTAGGTAGGGGTTCATTGAAATCCTTGCCACTGACAGCTGTCGCTTTGGCTACACAGGAGAGGAACCGAGCTCCGTTTGGTGCCAGGAGTTGCAGGAAATTAGCCAGGCTGCGATTTGAAAATCTGCCACTCCAGTGCTGTGAATCCAAAATGCCACACCTTCCAAGGGAAGGACTGGATCCTGCTGCCATGGTCCTCTATAGGACTCTGCTCCTGTAGAACCTTCATTATTAGAGATACTGCTGCTATTGCGTTCCATAGAACAAATGATGCCTGTGGTTTGGAGCCCCAGAGATCCGAAGCAGCACTGAGCACAGCTTAAGAATGCAGCTCTATTCTTGCAAGGGAAATTATAAAAAAAAAAAAAAAAAACTTCATGTTCACGGTTACTAGCCACATGACCAGCAACGGCCAATGGAAAAACCGAGCAACTCATAAACTTGTATAGCAAAGTTGTAAATTTTCATAAACAACAACGGATTTATGGGCAATTGCCTCATCACCAAGAAGAGGCAGGACTTAACCAAGCCGCCATCTTAACTCTCAAAACAACCCCAGCCTTCTCTCTGATCGCTGTTATTGCTCAAACAATTAAATCTTAATACACTAATCCAATTAGAAATATATCTGTTAATGTACATGCAAATTTGTTTTGGGGTTCCAACCTCTTAATAATACCTTACTTTCATATAGCACACCGTGCATTTTATCCATCAGCTCTTTTTTATTTTATTTTTTATTATTATTTATTTTTTTAATACTTATACATTATTAAATATATATTTCTTTAATCTCTGATTTTTTTTCCAGTTCTTTAGGAAAGGTATTGTAAAATATTTATAATATTTACTGGATTTTTTTATATTATAATTATTTTTTTAATTTATTTTTCTTGTGTAGTTTTAAAAAAAAATTTTTTTTTATGATTTCTGTTATTTGATCAGAAACCTTTTTCACCCAAAGCCTTTATAGTTTACTATGGGTTTATTTATTTTTTATTTATTTTTAAAATTATATATTTTTTTATTTGATGTCTTAATTGCAATTCCAATTATATAATGCAGATGCAAACTCTTTGACCAAGCATGGATGATATTAATTGTAAGAAAAAATATTTATTTGTATTTTGCAAGATACTAGGACAGAGTTAACTTTAATATTTATTTAATACACATTTTATGTTACCCGGAGGTATTATTAAACATATAAAGAAAAACGAGACATCACAATATAACAAATAATCTCACAAGGCAGCCAACCGGTACTTTTTATACTTTTATTTTTTTTAAATTTTATTTACATAAATATCTCATGCTATGAAGTTTCAAATATGAAAAAATATGGCGCATGTATCAAATGATTAAGATTCTCAGTACAATATAACCTTAATGAGTGTATACAAATACATTATTGTGAAATACAAAGTATGTGGTCACGTCACCGTTCAAATATCACTTCAAATTCATTAAAAATTAAAAATAATCAGACATCATGGAGTAACATAAGAATAATAATAAAAAAACATTTTGTTCACAAATGATTTTACATTTCAGTCTCACAACACCGGTGCTTTTTTATTTTTTTTTTTCCTGTACTAAAAAAAAAAAAAAAAAAAAAACCAAAAAACACACAATCAATTTTTCACATTTGTATGCATTTTTTTTTCTCACAATTTAAATACAATTCTATCTAATACCATAGCATCTCAGTGAAACACAAAATAGGTAGTTTTAATAGGTAGTATAATGTCATTAAACAGCGGTAGTTTTGGATATTTTTTGTTATTTTTATATGTTGTTTTATGTTGACAAGTCTTATTTTGAAAATGTGAATAAAGCGCAAGATATTGTTTAAATTAGTAGGTAGTTTAAGAATAATGCACTTCTATATGTACAATATATGCATTTAGGTAGTTACATTTAAAAATGTGATGTTCTTCCCCTGTGTATTTTGAAAAAATAAAAATAAAAATAAATAAAAGGTTTTTACAAATACACTGCCTCTGCATGTACTGTCAAATAAAACTTAGATTTGTTTTTCTTGTTTTTCAGATTCCCAGATAAAAGATTAAACTGCTCCCTGAATGACTGTCTACGGCCTGGCTTGTGGTACTACCAAAATCTTCAAGAACAAGTTTAAAAAACAAACAAAACAAAAAAACAACACATGTTTAAACAAACATTTTCAAAAAAGCTTTCACAGTCACGTGCAAATGCGAAAAGCACTAAGTGCTCCAGACAATGAGGGGTTAATCGTCCTCTTTCACTTTCTCTTCAGCAGTTGTAGTGGATGCTGTGGTCTCCTCCCCGGTGTCGGTAGTATTGCTGTTGTCGTCTTTGTGTTCCTTCTTCCATTTCATCCTCCTGTTTTGAAACCAGATTTTTATTTGTCTCTCTGTCAAACACAAGGCATGGGCAATCTCTATCCTTCTTCTTCTCGTTAAATAGCGATTGAAGTGGAATTCCTTCTCCAATTCTAGGGTTTGGTAACGGGTATAGGTCTGGCGACCCCTCTTCCTGTCGGGTCCTGGAAATATTGCAAAAGTTATACATTGTATTAGTTCCAGGTCTACATTACAATGTACATTACACAACAAAGACTTCTATATCCTAGATGGTGATCACAAGGCCTGTACTGACACAGATCATATCTTGCCCCCAATTTAACACAGCTATTTACAGCTGTCTGTAGATTATTATCCAACTTCAGGGGGACTGTGTTACTCTCAACATTTTTCTGCAATAATATACATTGAAAAGATGCAATAAATGTGCTGATACTTTGAAATAAAACACCAAATAAAATTGTGTAATCTATATGTGTATATATACATATTCGTATTTCATATACTCGAGTGTGTGTATAAAAACAGACCTAGGCACGCACACACACACACACACACACACACACACACACACACACACACACACACACACACACACACATACATAAAACATACCAATCCACAGGCATTATATTATTTTACACACACACACACACACACACACACGTATATTTCATATATATATATATATATATATATATATATATATATATATATATATATATATATATATATTGCTATATTACACAAATAAACACAGCCATAAACACATAGCATACATATTAAATATATTAATTCAAACACACATTCACATTTATAAACACACACAAACACGTATATTTTGCACTTTATGTATATATGGATATGTCTTGCGTATCCAAGTATTTAAATATGTAATAACTATAATTGTTTTTTTAATAAAATGTCTTGAGAAAATAAACGGTCTGCTTTGTAACATTTGATTTTTTGACATGCTTTATTTTACATTATTTTATGAACTATGCCTATCTACATTTGGATTTAAATGACACCATTATAAAGGGTAATGAATGCAGACTAGCCTGTGCTTTTTTCTGTATGTAGTTATAAAATACCAAACAATCGAATAGCCCCTTAGTTTAGAAAGGAAATGCAATAAATGGCCAGCCCTGAATCCATTAAGAGAGCCATAAAATGTGTGTTCTGCTCATTTCCATAGTGTGCCATAGGCTTTGTGAATCCCGGCGCCTGGTCCCTAATTAGATCCATAAAGCCTGCTCTGTTTGCTGGCTGTGTGCATAGCTGGCCTCCCTCAGTACCCCCTTCCCAGCAGCTTACCCGTACCTGAAGATCTCATCCAGGGGTAAATGCGAAAATTGCTGTCTGCCTGGGAGTGCAGGGCTGATTCCTCCACCTTGTCACAGGCTGCCTTGGCCAGGTCATTGCAAAGCAGAGGGATGTTCTGATCAAACGTGGAGCAGTGTAGATTGTAAGCTTCTGAGCCCAGACTATAACCACCGAAAGGGCTTTGATACAAAGTGCTGTTCACATTGTAAAGACCGGGCATCGAAGATGCAAAAGCCCCAGCACTGGCTCCATAGCTGCTTCTCTGAGAGTTTGTAGGAAATGAACAGGAGCCTGAGTCTGTGTTTTGGAACAGAGAAGAGCCAGCTGTATATTTGCTGAAAAGAGCATTCACATAATATGAAGAACTCATATTTTTGACCTATGATTTGTTGTCCGGCAGGCTTCAGTGTCGGTTTTTACGAGGTAGCTTGATATATGATAACATTAAAACCTTAGATTTACACAAAACCCCATTTTCTTTTGCACTGAGCTGCCTACTGCACGTGATCAGCAACCATATGACCAGCCCATCCAATCTGCTCCTGCATCACAGGTGGGACAGAGGACTGCAGCAATGGATCCACATTCTCTGCTACTGGCTCTGATATCTGTATTTATAAACATCTATTGCTACAATGTAGAACGTAGCCTTCACTGGATACAATGTGTAGAATGTTGGGCAGCTAGAGGCTCAGTGTCAACATCTGCAAATGATCCAAACCTCACTTAGCAACAAGAAGAAAGGATCCTTGCAGCCATTGGCTGAGCTTTTATTGATTATTTAAATATCCCTTTCTAGAACATTATTTTTTTTTTCATGGAGAATTCATTTTAAAAAAAATCTTATTTTAAATTTACTGTATAAAAAAAATTATAGACTAATAAATAATATTTTTTAAATTAAATAGAGAATAAATAAAATAAATGCAAATAGTAATAATGATAATAGTAGTAATAATAATAATACGAGTAGTAATAATAAAATAACAGTAGTAATAATAAAATAATAACACTAATAATAATAGTAATACCCATAATAGTTTCTACAAGCGTAGAAAATATTTAATTATTGAATGAGCCCATTAAAAGATGGGGGTCATAATAAATAATAATGTCTCATACTGCATTGGAGTTATTTCATACAATATATATATATATATATATATATATATATATATATATATATATATATATATATATATATATATATATATATATATTATTTTTTTTAAGTTTGAATTTAATTTTTTTAATTGAATTTAAAAAAAAAGGCAGATATGGACAAGGATCCATTTTTATCTGTAAAATATCATTCATTTTAAATGTTATTTTACCTGGGGAAAAAAAAACACACATAGAGCCACCATAAATATAAATATATATGCTATCTGGATCAGTAGTGAGTAGATAAAGAAAAAATATGCCTATCTGATTTTTTTTTAATGCAGTTTTTTATTATTTTTTTAATTTCAGAATTAGAACGTTTTAAAACAATTTAACCCCTCAGTTGCTGGTAATTTCGAATCACCAAACAGTCACCTACCTCCAAATCCGTGTAGTTGTGAAATGATTATCACAGGAAGCATAAGATTCTTAGAGCATCAAATGAAAGATTCTATCTGCTTCCAGCAATAAATGGGGTTTCTGTTGAAAACAGCACAGTTCTCTCATCAAACGTCTGGTAAAATAACCCCCATCTACTAGACAACAGACTGGGGTGGTGAGATAGGCTTTACAGCCCTGCTATATTGCACACCATAAACTTGAAACACTGAATGGGGTTACTCCGGAAACACTACCTTAAATTATATAGTCTGTTCATCTGTTGTACAAAGAACTTCCCACAAGCTAATCTGGTTTTTTTTTTTTAACCATATCTTCCAGGACTGTGGGGTAAAACATAGTGTTTTGTGCACAATAATATATTTTTACTATATATGACATTGATTTTAGTACTATGTATTTTTGCTATGTCCTTCACATTACTTTATATTAGCAATAATATTTCATGATTAACGTTAAGATTCCATTATATATTATACTAGTTAAAGAATGTAGGCTTGAAATGAGATTTTCTTAAAATGCTTATGACAATTATTTGATTGGGGGAAAAAAAAACACAGAACAAGCGAGAATTTTATTTTTTTAAAATTGTTGGTGTCATTTTATTACATGATCCTTCAGAGCAGGCCTGGCTGGGGTTAAGGAAGCAAGGAACGTTTAATAAAATAATATCAATAAATGCCATCAGTGGAAGTGTATAAGGTTAGGGGGCCCACACACTAAGCCAATAAATATATAAACAGAAGAAGGAGGGGCTTTGTTTACGAGCTCTTTCTAGGTCTGAAATCCTTGAATAAACCTTAAACCATAAAACGAATATATGACATTGGTTGTGACCCACATTTTTATTTTATTTCAGATAAACTGATTTAATGTGCAATGAAATTAACGTTATTAATGCATATCGGGAAAATATTTAAATACTCTAGCTTGTCTTGTAAATTCCATCTATGTATCAATACTTATTACAGGAAAAGAAGAAATAAAAATAAAATTAAAATTTAAAAAATATCTTTCACTGCTCTCAAATATTTGCCCCATGTATAATGAATGACAACTTTAAATAAATATATATATTAATTTACATATACATATGTGTGTGTGTATATATATATATATATATATACACACACATATATATACATATATTTATTTTAAGTTGTATATTTTTAAATTAAAATACATAGTTATATTTTTAATCTGTGTGTATATGCATTTATATATGCAATATATATATATATATATATATATATAAAATAAATAAAGAAAAAACATAATTAATACATTTTTTTTATAAATTAATCAGCTGAATGATTAGATAGATAAATAGATAGATAGACAGACAGACACAAACGTACACGGTTAACATAAAAAAAATAATAATATTAAATTCAAATATTCTGATAGATGCTGTGTAATTTAAATATCAGATTTTACATTAAAAAAGCAAAATAAAAATTAACAGGCCATTGAACGCATTTTTAGTAAATAACAGAAATAAATGAATAAGAAATGCATAAATACAAGAAATGGAGAGTAACAGGGCTCAATAAAGTGTTACATATTTCTGGAAATGCATACTACCAAGAAGTTAAAATTATCCTTTATGTTAGCGAAAAAGGTGATATATATATATATATATATACACACAGAACTAGGGAAGAAAAAAAGCTTGGGGAAATATAGCCAGACAAATATGGAAGTGAGGCATGCCGAAACAAAGAATGGAAGGCAGCTAGAAACCTTAAAGGGCTTAGCACTACATCTGCTTTATAGTTTATTATACATGTTGTTTTGGATTGTGTACACAACTGTCTTCTAAGTACCCGTGGGCAATATAAATAGTGTATTACACTATGTGGGGCTACAGACAATACTGGCACTTCATAAATGAAAATTGTTTAGGAGCTTTAATAAATTAGCAAATAAAAAATATCAAATTACTAAAAATAATTCTGCACCTATATTGATTATATTACATATGGCTGCAAACTTTTATTGTGTGCCTGCAATTCAAGAAAATGGATGCAATCCATATTCATTTGGGTGAGGCTGGCTGTGCAGTGTCCAAACACTTAAATAAATATCCTCACGAAATTATGAAGGGGAATATTGTTTATTAGGGAATTAGGTGTCAAAGATGTAAAATGAAACGTGTGTGTGTGTGTGTGTTTCTAGATAGCGTTTGTCGCCATTATTTTGACAATATGACCACTATTTTTGCTCACTATGTATTATTGAAATTCTAAGAAAAATGCAGTAGCTACATTAAAAAAATGGATATCTCTGACATAGCATAATTTAGATTGAATTCCCCACCTTGATGTAATAGTGTTTTCTGTGTTTTCAAATCTGAATTCATGTAGATAAATAAAACATTTCCCAAGTATATTCTTATATTCTTATTAACATAAACAATGTGGTCCTTTGATTTTTCCAAAACCCCAGCAGTCAGCTATTTAATGGTTTAATGCTGCCATCTGCTGGCCACACATATCAAGTGCAGCTCTTTTGCCATAAAATAATTTGCTGCTTTGAGGAGTCTTTGTTTTAGAGAAATGCCACAATGTTTCCATTAATTAATTAAGCTCATTGCAAATAAATAGCAACCTCCACCAGTCGAATTACAGTTTTCACTTAGAAAATCCTCAGCAAACATGAGATTTTAGTGATGAAAACTAATAAAATCGACTTATTTCCGTTCACTACATTATCAGGATCCGCCAGACAAAACAAATGAAAAGGCTTCTGTAGAAAATGTTAATTGTGGCCGGGCAGCTATAAACTCATTAAAAGTCAAATTCCAGACAGTTTGCAGACCAGCCATTTATTACACACTTTAGTGTGTCCATTCTTTGAAGTTTCCTTCTGTCTGCAACAACAGAGGGCGTTTAAACAGTCCGGTCCCCGGAACAGGAAAAAAAAACTGCAATTAAATTCTTTTTTTTATTTTTTTTTTAAGTGCAATTACAATTGCAAAGAAAAAAAGAGAAAAAAAAAATATCTGCTATTGTTTTTTTTTGTTTGTTTGGTTGTTTTTGTCACTTTAGATTTTTATTTTATCAAATACAAGTCAAGTTGTAACTAATGTTTTTTTTTTTTTTTTTTAGTTCTAAGTTCCACCATAATTTCTTTGCAAAAACAAAATCAAATTTGTACAAGTTCTGAACGTTCACTCTCTGGAAAAAGCCTGCAGCATTTCAAACACTATAAACGGTTAGAGCAGTAATTTTCTTTTATTGCCCTATATGGCCCAGAATTTCCCTAACAACATCCTCTGCCAGGACATGAGTCTTAGCTGACTTAACTTGTTTTTTTTCCCCCCTCTTCTTTTCTAACTATGAATTTTCACTTATTTTGTTAAATGCAATCCTGGGCGTCTAAGAGGAAATTGGAAACTGAAATTCATATTGAGACACACGATGGACCGTGAGTAACTAGAGGCCACTTTAACACAATGTATAGCAAACCTATAGATTTAGAGTTTGCCTGTTAATAATAATAATAAAATGCTTTGCATAACCTAACTTTTAAAAAACATGATAGAATGTTATGCTTTAGGTCATTAAAAAAAAGTAGTTTTTTTTTTGCTGGTTTTGAGGGTTTTTTACAGAAAAGAAAATATTTAGAACACCAGTTTAAGCCTAGAATGTATATCATCTTCACATCATTGCTTTTGTATACATGCTTTTTTTTCTAAGATCCAATTTGTAATGAAGTCCCTTCTTCATATCACTCTCCCAGCTGCATTCTAGTGTACAAGAAGACAAATCCAAAATACACTGTGAACTGTATTATCTATAATCAATAAAAGATAAATGAAAATTAAAAATCACAAATAACAAAAAAAAGATAGATTTTATTATTTTTTTTTGAAAAAAAACAAACAAAACAAAGACCAAAACAAAATTAAAATAAAACATAAATAGAATTCAAACACAACAATTTGGTCAACAAGCCATGAGGTAACTATTGTAAAATATAAAGGATATGTTCTGCATAAATTATTTTTCATTTATTTATTTATTTTTCAACTGTGTAACGCGATAGAAATATACTATCACCCAATTTACTTTTATTGTTTATAATTTATTCTTAATAAATTTAAGTTCAATACAATGAGCGCCATATTTTATTTAACTAGTTCATAACATAAACCATAGGTAGTAGAACAATTATTTCTCTTCTACATAGTCTAAGACCAGACTGGCTCACTGGTGCAATCCCATTTTCCAAACTTTATTTTATCTTTATTTTTTTATGTTTTTTTTTTAAGTATTTTTTTTCCTTCCAAATTTCTGTCTGTCCACTAAAGATTGTATTTACAACTGACGATCACAGTATACAACATTCTGTATACTATCAATTTTAATTCTAACTTACTGAAACCCTCTGATTGCCAAACAATCTAGGGTATCATTTTTTTTTTTTACAGCTTAATAGGACACCACTATCGACAATAATAAGTGTCTATATACTGAAACAACGATAAACATTGCAAGTATGTAGCCTACGTCTATATTCTTTCCTATTTAAACAACCTGAGATCATTTCAATACTAGCTTAAACAATCAGAATTTGATCAAGCACACAAACCGAGTCACAAATAGATTTACTACAATAAAACACATTATTCAAGTATACCAGCAGGCAGTCCTGCTCCAACAAACAGCAAAATAATATTACCTAAGTCTCAGATAGAATATACAGTCAATAAATGTTTGTGCACAATGTAAAAGGTAGTTTTTTTTTGTAGAAGAGAACAGGTAGCTTTTTTTCAATGCCAGCCCACCCCTAATGCCCCTTTTTGTTTGTCTTACAGAGAATTGATGTAATACAGTACCTCTTTGATAGCACAGGCATAGCAGCTATGTGCTGATACTGGGATTTGTTACAATAATGGATATTTGTTTCAGGGAAATAAAAAAAAATGAGGCCTTGCTATAGTAGTATCGCTTGTCTGAGACGATGCGTTTAAACAAGGGGACCCAATTATTCATCCTTGGAGCGATCTTTATTAATTTTTTTCATTTTCATTCTTCTGTTTTGGAACCAGATTTTGACTTGTCTTTCTGTTAAATTAAGCAATCTGGCCACTTCATATCTCCTGTCCCTTGTGAGGTACATATTAAATAAAAACTCCTTTTCCAATTCCAGTGTCTGGTGTTTGGTATAAGGGCAGCGTTTTTTCCTAGTTGATCTTGCGTGTAACCAGTTAGCAGATGGGTTGTCTAAAGATGAGAGAGAAAGAAAAACAAAACATTTGAAGTTACTTTTTATATTTACCATGAAGGCAATGGACCAATCTATTAGCATGCTGGTCAATGGATGCAAACTCTACAAGTCAGGATAAAAGCTCACGCATCCCTGCTATGGATACTGCACACAAGCTCACGCCTCCTCCATATCTATTTCACTACCTGGTCTTTGATTTTAAGACTAAAACATTGAACCTGATTTAAAGGGGTAGTCACTAGTAGACATGATTACCTATATGTTGTGCACAGCAGGGTAGAATTTGCATATCAATGGACTGGATGGATTCAAGAATATTATTTTTTTACGAAAAAAAAACATGCAATCTCCCCTTCACCATTAATAGTTAATAAATGGGAATTTTTACCTAACTGCAGTCTTTGTGGGGGCTATATGGTTCTATAGGGTCTAGGCAAGCACTATGTAGAATTGGAATGGGATATTTAATATTTAAGCCCATAAATGCAGTGACATTTAAATCACTGGGACCCCAGTAAGATGGGAGCTACTTACTTGGGTCAGCAGGAGGCTTTTCAGCGGTTGTTACAGGATCTCCATTACTGGTGGCAAATGCAGGCTCGTTGTTTGGCTTTTCCCTCTCAACAGGAGAGGGACATGTATAATCAGACAAAGACAGAGTGTGGGTTTCAAAAGTGGTGGTGCAGTCCCCCCTCCTGCTGGAAAGTGGTTCAGGTTTAATACCATAATGCCTGCTTGTAGGTAAGCCAGAAAAGGACAAGGATCCAGACATGGGCTCCAACCAGGATCGCATGTACCTGCCATCAGAGGCTGTTATTGGTGCTTGATGATGCACATAAGGGTGGTACACACTGGATACATTGTTTGCAGTCTGTGGGTGCACTGGGTTCCAAGGGCTCCCAAACACTGAAGTTTTTGATTGAAAGCTGCATGGAGTGTATTCTGAGTGCTCCCCTATTGCTGCTTGCCTTGAAGGCTGAGTCAGGGAGCCAGTGGCGTATCTTGACTGCACTAGATCGTCACCCTCGTGAATTATGAAAGAGTCCACATAATAATTGCTGAGAGTCCCAGAAGTCGACATTGCTATTCAACACAGAAGGACCTCCTGAAATTATGAAACTGCAGAATTCATGTAACAACTTAGTCCCACAAAGAACTACAGTCTGCTAATAAGTTGCAGGCATTCTGCCTTCCTATTGGCTGCTAGGGCCATGTGACCGAGCAGCAGAACAATAAGGTATAAATCAGTCCGCAGGCTATTAATGGGTCAGTGTTTTCCAGTCATAATTTTTTATAGCAAAGCCATATGTTTTTATGCAAAGGGATCTTTGAGTTACACTATATAGTTGCCTTTAATAGTGTCCAAGTCAGATTAAAAGATCAAATCTTACTTTGCTACCATCATAGGGACTATTTTACATCATTATTAATCACACAGTAGGATGCAGATAAATTCTCCTTTGGAACTCTGTGATATAAATTCACTCTTCATGCTTGTTTCACGTTTAAAAAGGATTCAAAAAAAGGGGAAAATACAAACACACCCCCCCAAAAAAGTCCCAGTATAATACAGTTAATAATAATATTGGGACCCCCTCCTATGTTATATACAGGGGTGAGGTGATTGGGGTAAATAAAAAAAATATTATGCACAAATAGCTAGGACTGTGAAAGGTACGTGTTTTAAATAGTTCTATTTTGCAATTGGGCTGTGGGGTTTTCTTAAAGGCATGTAACACCAACTTCTATAGATCACAGCCTGCAATGCACTTTAAATGCAAATTTTAGTGTAAATGGCTCTGGAGCTGTTCTGCACTCAAATTCTGCACAAGGAGATCTAAAGACAAGACAGGCATCAAATCAATATGCAAATAAGAACATTTTATATCCCTCTACCAGCCAGATCCAGAGCTATGCACACAACAAAAGTATATCAGTTTTTAAAAAGGATACTTTGCTATTAAATGAAGACATAAAGGTACTTAGCATTCAAACCTTATAGAAAAAAATGTGTATATATATATATATATATATATATATATATATATATATATATATATTCTTCTCGTCGGCATAGAGAAAGTCACCTTTATGTAAATATGTAACTAGTTATTACCATGCCTGAATGAAAAGAAAAATACAAATTAATAAGAATAAAAAAAAAGAGACAAACAAGTATAAATACAAAAATGAATACTTATATGTGCAGAACAGAAAATTAATTTAATTAAATATCTAGAACTATATGTGCGTTTTAAAATGATTGGCGTATATGTGTGCGTTTGTGTGTATGCATATATACAGTATATTAAAATATTGAAATATATTTGGCTAAAAAAAAATAATACAACCCATATATGTGTTACTACACAGATTGAGAATGTATATATTTGTTTTTAATAATTAGCAATTAGCTATCTATCTGTCTATCTATTAATTATTATCTTGTGTATGTATTTGTGTATGCATATATACATACACACACACACACACATGCATTTATATATATATATATATATATATATATATATACATACATATATCTCTCTCTCTATATATATATCATAAATGTTATTTGTTATTACATTATTTTTAAATGAAATTGTGAGAAATAAATCAGATTTAATTATAAAATAGGTGCAATCCAAGGTAATACAAATAAGTCAGATAAACATATCAGAATGGGGGCTAGATATTCTAAGTGTGGGGCAATAAGGGCGTGGACTAGTACAGAGAGATACATAAAATGCCCACCATGTAACACTGTTTATAGCTCACCCCAGTTAGCAGATATCATAGATGAATATAAGGAACAGTACAATTAGTTCATACACACAACAGCAGCCTTAGTGTTACACCTGGTATACCAGCACGGTTTATACAAATAAATATGTATAGGAGGGTGATTGCATTGGATGGAAAGGGGCAAGTAATTATATCAAGTCCATTGTTAGGGGTTAAGCAGCCTAAGCTAGAATTAGTATGGGAAATGCTACGAACTATTCCCAAGTGATAGCAAACTTAGTACATCATTTAGACAGGCTAAAATACAAAAAAATATATTATTTGTTCCTATTATGCACCCATATTTTCTAGATATACTTCACAAACACACACACGTGTGTATATACACATATATATGCAATAATATTGACCTGCATGTGTGTGTGGCTTTGTATTTGTTTTATACAACTCACAAACGCAAAGATGTTTATGCATGGCTCTGTCTTTTTTATAAAATTATGTTTCTGTGTCTGTGCATGTACGTATGTGTGCATTTTGCACAATTACAAATGAATGGATATTCTAGATGCAAATGTGTGTGTATTTACGTACATCTGCGATGTGTGTGTTTGTGAGTAACATACGATAAAGAAATACATGTATTATTATGATTATCAATATTATAATTATTATTATTGCTACTGTTATTATTATGTGTGTGAATTTATATATACACACTAATCGTTTGGTACAAATCCATGTATTGTGTGTGTGTGTGTGTGTGTGTGTGTGTGTGTGTTTGTGCGATGCAGACCTTTCCTTGTCCACGTTCTATATTGTTCCCTGAAGTCTTTAGATAAAACATTATCTTTTAAATGTTTCTTAACATTTTCTTAACTCCTCTCCCATACAGCTGTGTGTATTATTTCCACCCTGAGTATTATTTTCGCTTTAAGAAAACATTTTACTGTCATGAG
Source organism: Pelobates fuscus (assembly GCF_036172605.1). Classification (NCBI taxonomy): domain Eukaryota; kingdom Metazoa; phylum Chordata; class Amphibia; order Anura; family Pelobatidae; genus Pelobates; species Pelobates fuscus. The sequence continues at coordinate 318,702,791 of NC_086320.1, read as the reverse complement.
CTAAGAAATATGCCACAACAAATCAGTAAACTGCCCTAAAGGTAAAATAATCCGGTTTATAATAACTAGGTGGAGGAGGCATATTCTAGACCTTACATACATCAAATATTATATATCAAGTTAAAACGTTACCTCGGCATGCATACATAGAAATAAAGACTATTCAAGTACTGCACAGTGAATTCAATATCAAGTCTGCTTTGTCTATAGAGGTATTTTCAGATGTGAAATCTCTATGATATCATAAATGTGTGTGCTGTTTACATGTTGTTGTTGTTGTTGTTTTTCTAATGTATGTGCATGTTGTTATAAATCCCTATATATGTGGATTTGTTATGACTAATAAACCTGGCAATCTTAACACGTAGAGTGGTAGGAATATAAAATGACTCTTTTGTTCCTATAGGTTTTTTAAAACCTATTATTATTATTATTATTATTATTATTATTATTGATGATATAGAGTTCACATTTATTGTAATAATTAGACATTTTACTTTTTTAATAAAAACTTTGAAACTTGTAAAAATATTTGAATTATTTTCACACGTTGGCCAAGAATGTCCCATTGATTAAATATCTAACCCCTCCCACTTTGAAACTATTCATCTGTCTCTTTTCTGTATAATTTTTGTTTAAATTAAGCAGCTGCTTATTATTATTATTAATACTACACACCTTGGTTGAGTTGCATGGTTTTATTTCAACTCCATTTGCCATTTTGTTTAAGGAAAAATAAAAAAACAATAGAAAATTCCCTTTAACTGTATGTGTGTGTGTATGTTTGTGTGTGTGTGTGTGTATGTTTATGTGTGTGTTTGTGTATTTTGTGGGTCTTCTTTTTCTTTTATTTTTTTGCTCCGAACCCCACATTTTCTCCTTAGGTGGTAAGCTATTTTTAATAAAATGGAGGGACTCATGTAGGTCTTTTGAGATGGTTATTGTATGGGGTGTGAGATTAGGTTGGAAGGGACAGAGTAAAGGGGTCCATATTGTGTTTCTGCAGTGTATGTTTATTTGGACAGCAGTCTAGCTTCTCCCACAGCCAAAGTCTCTGTTGGTGGTACAGCTCTTAGGAATGCAAGCCTCTGTGGGCACATTGTAATAATGATCATAACCGAGGCCTTGTAATCAGGAAGCCATTATGCTGAAACCCATGCTACAAGTAATATTCCAGTAAACCGAGCAGACATCTATCCTAGAACGGTGTGTGCTTTAGAAAAGCCCACTAAATGGAAATGGCTTGAGCAGCACTTCCGGAATGGGAAAGGGGTGAGGCAAAGTCAATGCAGACAAAGGATTTGTGAGCATTCTGACTTTGAGATCACATATAGATAGATAGAACATTATTTTTATACACGTGACCTTGAGTACAGCTGCATATGTACAAGTGATAGTCTGATGTGATTTATATGATTAATAATACACTATAAGCACACTGATTTATTTATTATTCACACTCTCAACCACACAACTATCTATCTGTATAAATATATGTATATACAACACACACACACACACACACACACAGCTATATATGCATGTATGTAATAAATATATATATATATATGTAATATATGTAATATATATATACACAGCTATGTGCACAGCCATACATACACAGAAAAAAATGCACACATTGATCGTTACAAACACAAGATTTCTTTTAAAGATGTATTTCACTGATGTGATTAAGGCAGTTTCGTGTTGTAGAGAAAGCGTAAGCCCCAACAACATGAAACTACCTAAACCACAGGCCAGTTCTCTCTCTCTCCTAATACTTTGGGATTGGCGATCTCCAGTTTCCTCGAAGAGAATCCGCTATAAAGAAAATAAATCCCAGAGGAAACAGTTTGCATAGACCTCGGTCTGGGAAACGTGCATGTAGTCCTGGTCTCATCGCGAGCCAAACATGTAGAAACATTGTATCCCAGAAATCAAACCATTGCACAAATAAATCTAACGGACACTCGTTGCACACTGAGCATACCTGATCTGTTAGCACACATACACAGAACATTCCGTGTCAGTATACAGTCATTACACAAATCTATTTAGTTATATCAGTGAAATGGAACAAATTAGAGGGAAGGACAGACCTGATTAAGGATAGAAAGACTCAGATCAGATGATCTTACCTTGAGGATAGCGTGTATGTCATCAATATATCGGTAATATCTGTAGGTATTCCTGTTTGGAAGTGAAACGGTTTCTTGTAGATTTGTTTTTGTTTTATAAAGCAAGTAAATTCCTTCTTCCCATGGTATTTGCTTCCTCTGCCTAAGCAGCTCCTTACACAACTGAAAGCTCTCGTCTAGCTCTGTAACTATCCAGATATACTAGCAAGTCATAAAAGTGAACAAAAGCTTGCAAAGCTTACAGCACTGCAGCCTTATAGCCTAGACAAATTACGACTGTCTAGGTAATATTTAAATAGATTCCTATAGTAATTGCATGGGGGGTTTGGACAACTTCTCCTGTTGTAAAAGTTCTAGGGGAGATAGAGTAAGACTTAAAGATAAACAGTCACAAAGGAGTGGAAAGAGGAAGAATTCATTGCATTTTTTTATTATTCTTCATTGAGAACATAAACTTGGTCTGATCACCCACAGCAGCAACATTGCAATATTAATTTATCTGGATAAGGGTAAGAAGTCACTGAAACTAAAAACTAGCATTAATATTAAACGTAAAATGCATTCGCCCTTAGAATCATTGGCATTTTTTTTAATAATAAACATTTACACATATTTGTATCTATAAAGTTCAATTTTTCTGTACTTTCTGTACTTAGAACGTGAAAATTAAAGCATTTTAAATTCACAGTATTTTGGGAATGCCGACCTCTCCCCTTGTTTCAATGTTGTATACCAGCTTTTAAAAAAATATATATATAAAAAAAATAACAACAAAAATAAAAAAACAACAAACCAAAAAATGCAATGCATTGAAACAGCAAAAAAAGTAAACATCAAAATCTGAACGGTGTGCTTTTCAGTGGTTACTAAAAGTAACCAAATAAAGTCAACGACATTTAACACATAGACATGTCTGCCTCGGTAAATTCTCTAATCCCAGCAAAATACAGAAGTGAGATAATTCATATAGTCCGTTAGCGACAAGTTTATCCTTTCTTGAAGAATAAAACAGTTCATTATTTCCCCCCCTGGACAAATTAAGACTCTTAATTTCAACCCAATAAAATGTCCTATGGAGATTTTCTTTAACCTGTCCACGCTTAAGCATTTCTTATTAAAAAAAAAAAGATAAAAAATAACAGAATTTGATTTTAAAAAAAAATACAAAAAAAAATATAGACTTAAAGTTAAAAGAAGCATTCCAAAATAAAAAAAATAAAAAAAAAATTAAATAAAATACAAATCATATATATATGACTTTTTTTTTCCTATGAAAACTATTCACTGCGACTGGATTTCATAACATTATTCTTAGTCTAAGAAAGAAGAAAAACAATTAATAAAAAAAAAATATATTTGAATGAATCGTTCTTAACAAATGTGTGCAACTATGGCTTTAAAACCCAGATGAGAAAGACTGGGTGGCAATTTGGGCATACTGATAAAGTACAGAAGTGTCCATCCATATAGGTTAGGATAAATTAAACCATTTGTGGAAGGTTACTGGCTCTTTCATACAGGACTGAAAGATGTTACAGGGTCATCAAGAGAAGTTGAAATTGGCTGTGAGCTCCCTAATTCGGTTTTCTCGATTCATTTTCTTGAGTTTCATCCTGCGGTTCTGGAACCAGATTTTCACTTGTCTGTCTGAGAGGTGTACACTGCGGCTGATCTCTAGGCGCCGCTCGCGAGTCAGGTACATATTGAACAGAAATTCCTTCTCCAGCTCCAGAGTTTGGTGCTTGGTGTAAGGACAACGTTTCTTCCTACCGCTTTTTGCAGTCAACCAATTCGCAGCGTTTTCACTTTTCGCGTTTCCTGAGAGAGTCAACACACGAAAAATACATAACGGAGAGTTTTAGACACATCTAGACTTATGGAGATAAAAAATATATCTCACATCAGTATCTAACACATACACTCCTCTGAGGGTGTAGGCATGCAAAAAAAAAAATCATCTTTATCCTTGCATAGGTTTTATATACAAATCTACAGAAATATATAGGCATGGTAAATATATATATAAAATATATATAAAATCTAAACCTGAATATATATTCAATATATTCAATTAATTTAGAATATTTTGTATATATTATACTATATTTAATAATAAATAGCTTTCTGACATTTAACCATTCAATTTCACTTCATTCATTGGTTTGATATCAAATTTAAATGTATTTTTTTTCCTAGGGCATGTTATTTTTTTCAGAATAAAAGTCCTTGTTATTTCTATATCAATAATTGAACATTTTGGGTGGATATGGGAGTATATGTTTTTTTAAAAACATCCGTGTGTCTGTGTGTGTGTACCTTGTGTGTGTGTATATATATATATATATATAATTTTTTTTATATACATATAATGTCACATTATATAACTAAATGGATAGATTGACATTCACAAAGAAGGAATGTATATATATGTGTGTGTATGTCTGTACGTGCTTTTATGTGTATAGATAATCTCAGGGAATTATTTTCTGAGTATTCTACATGTATAACTTAACAGCATAATTTAACACTTCAGTGCTTAGTAAATATCAGAACACATATTAGTTCTTAGTAAATATCAGAACATTCATGTTCTGTAAGTTAAAATACAAAATGAAATACTAATACTAATAAAAAAAATTCAATTAATATTAGGAAGCGTTTTGCCCTTAATACACAGATAACTGCATGGGATTTGTGTCATTTTAAATCCTTTAATTAAATAATTATTCAAATTGTATTATAGCAGATTATTAATATTCTAGAAACATACTTTTAGATTCTATATATACAGGTATATATATGTATATTCTACATGTTTACACAGGTTTTCCATGTTTCTATGTTGTCATGTATGTAAGACTGTATGTATGTATGTATGTATGTGTAACATGCTGTCTGTTTGGGCCTGTGATCTGGATACATTGTTTAGAACGCTCCATAGAAGGTTCGGAGTGGATCCTATAGAGTTTACAGCACATGCAGGGCTGATATTTTACTGTCATATTTTGGATACGTTGCATGTAATGGCGCCTGCAATGCTGCTCGATTAAGGACCTATAAATTAGCGTGCTATTTTATAGTGCATACTAGCTTCCTGTAGGACAAAGCGAAGCCACAGTTAAGCATGTGGTGTAAAGTTTTAGGATGGAGAGGATTTTATGACATACTCACGCCCAATTATCAAATAGTTCAAAGGATCATAATAAAAGGAAGGTTTCCTCTGTGATCTCTAGGCAAATTCCCCTTTACTTTGAGAGGCAATTTCATGTTCATCATTGATTTTTTTGTTCTTTTTTTCAATAGTTGCTCACCTACAGAATCCTTCTCAGGAGAGTGTTTGCTGCTGTCTGAAGGGGCTGGTGATGACTCCTCAGCTCCAGAAGATGTGTCCTCCTCCCTCTGGTGGGATCCAGGGGCCAGTTTGTTGCTGTTGGGCGATGGCTCGCTGTCTTTTCGTGCAGGGTGGGCTGGAACTGAGGACAGAGGAGAGTCAAAACGATTTTGGGACTGTTGTGTAAACTGGGGAGCCCCAATCTGAACAGGTCCATAAGCCTTGGAGGTACCATATGCCTGGGATAGGCGGAAGTAGCCAGGTACTGGGACAGAGCTGATACTGTGTCCAGGGCTGGACTCACTGTTAACCCTTGGGAAAGTGGACAGGTCAGTTGCAGAAGGAGTCTTGGAGCATTTGTCTGAGTCATACAAGCAGTAGGAGCTTTCCTCCTTAATACTCTGTGTGAAGGAGCAGGAGTTATCTGCTGGACTCTCAGATGGGTCCACTCTGCAGGACCTTGGGTTCTCCAGCCAGACCTCCATCCCCGGAGCATAGCTCTGAGTGGCTGGGGCTGTGTTACTCTGGGGGAGACCTTCATTGCGTTTGCTCAAAACTGGAAAAAGTCCACAGCTCTGCAGTCCATAGGACACCTCGGAGGCTTGGGGCAGGTAGACCCCACTGGCTTGGTAATAAGCCCCAGATTCCCCTCTGCCACCTCCACTGATCAGAGAGTCCACAAGGAAAGAGTTTGCTGCTGCACTCTCCGAGCATGACATTGTTGTGGAATAATTTGGCGAGGAGAGCAGATATTCCTTTCTGGCTGACATTTCTTGTGCAAAACATGCTGAATATGATTAGAGTTACCCCTGCACCACGGCAAAAGCATGCAACCAATGGAAGCTCGCTCCTACAACCAACCCCTCCCAGTCCAGTTTCGTATGCAGAGGTTCATCTTAGCTCGACCTCAATATATATATATATATATATATATATATACTGTTCGATATATATATATATATATATATATATAAATATATATATATATATATATATATATAAATATATATATATATATATATATATATATATATATATATATATATATATATATATATATATATATATATGGTAATCGAGTAGAGATTGTATGTGTGTGTGTGTGTGTGTGTGTGTGTACAAATAAGCATTGTTTCTTATATATACATATATATGAATACAAATGTGCACATTATCTTGTTGTATATTATGATTTCATATAAATATTTAACACATGTGTATGAATTCCAAATAAAAATATGCTCACAGACCAGTTAAAAAATAGAATAAAATAGGAGTGATGGTTAATAATTAAGTCATAAAGTCTTGCAATATTTTCCTGTCTGATTTTGAATACATGTAAAATGTAATCTAGGCCATTGCCAATACTATTATAGACAATTATCGATGCCTATCCCTAAATAGATCTATTCACAGAGAGGTCTAGCATGCTTTTCTTCCCATTTATTTTATTATTTTTTCCAGACTAGCTCCCCCATTGTTTAGAATTCCAGAGCAATGAACATTCTAAAAACTTGTTTGCAGGTTAAGACTTTGAATCAAACACATTTATTAGGTAGGATTACAAAAATGCAATATATGATGGATTTGCAATAAACAGAAATAGAGTAATTATTAGCACTATTTCAACCAAAATTGTGTGTCAAGTAAATTATGGAAAACAGCAATATTAAACACTGGGTGTGAGAAAAAAACAGTTATTTTTATAAAGCGCCCAAAACGACACAATGCATTTGTTTTCCTATGTTTATGGTTCTACCTAGTGTCTAGTGTGTTGTTTGTTATACAACTTTCATTGTTCCTCTGTATTTAAGGTAATTATTAAGTTCAGTTCTTGTGTTGGAGGAATTATAACCCACTGACTGTTGTTTACAACACAGTGTGTTTAGTTTTTATTTATTATTATTTATTTTTTTCTTTGCAGATGTTTGTTTGTGGCATATGTTGAGTTTGAACTCCACAAGCTATTTAATAAAGATGTAACTATTTCTAAACCACACTCTGCATTTCGGATGTGGTGTGAAATGTCAGAAATGAATCAGAGGGGTTTTTATTAGTGATTTAGTAAGTAAATCAGAGCACCGTTTAAACCACGCAGTCACAAAGCACTTACCCTTGGCTTCTAGACGTTCTGTAGACTACAACAAGCAAGTCTGCCTTTGGAAACTGCAGGGAAATATCTGCTTTTTAAACTCTACATTTTATTAGCCCCTACTTCTGGAATTTTTTTTTCTGGGAAGGGCATATGAAACAAGAAGAGTTCAGATGTTTCTTTAAGAATAAAAGAAAAAAAAAAGCCTAGGGGCCCCCTTGCAAGGTTTGTGAGAGCTGGGCTAGTTGTATTATACAAGAATCCTTCCTGCTTCCTGCACCCCAGTAAAATATTTACTGAAAAGCTTCCTTTCTACTTTTATCAAACTTGTAAAAGCCATTTCTTTTACACAAGTGCAATAAGAGCATAACACTTCCATGTGCTAGCAGGGAAACTATTTTAACAGATAGCCACAGTTGTTGGGAGGGAGAAGAGAAGGGGGGGACCTTGTGCACATATAAGCATTTTTTTTTATTCCCAGAAATGCTATTTGTGTTTTATAAACTGAATTTAACATAGTAGGTCTAACAGGAGTTCCCAGTGTCTGTCTTCCTCTGTCCATAGCACCGCCCTAATAACATGATTGCCATATTTGGGACAATATGAATCTCACATACATTATTCACAATTCTTTGTTTGAAAAAAAAAAAAGACAACAGCAAAAAAAACTTATGTGTCTGTTTCATTGGTATATTATCAGAAATTTAATTGTGACACTTTTTTTCTTGCAGATCTAAACATCTTTAAATATGTAATAAGGCGGCTCTGATTTTTGTATTGTACATTTTATAAACAAAGCCAGGAAAATACAATCCCTCCCACAGTCACAGTTAACTCTTGCAGAGGAGAGAGACATTGATGAAAGACTGGACAGTAGTAACCATTTCTACCAGATTTATTTGTTTACACATTAAAAAACAACAACCACGTATACCATCAAAATAAAATTACAATATAATAAAAAGAAAAATACTGAGATTTTATTATGTATATTATTCATAGAAGGAATTTTTTTTTTTTTTTTTAAATGGAAGGGCATCAAATGAATGTAGGATTGTGTTAAGTTTTGCATCTGGGAGCATCTATAAAGCTGACTTGCATCTTTCAAATTTGATCTTTGCATGAATAATTTGTCAGATAATGGAATATCATCACCCAGTCATGCTTAGTGTAGATTTGGAAAAGTGAATCTGTGCAGATGTGTTTACACAAAGAAATATCGAATCCTTTTATAGTCAGGCACACTTCTTGATCATGCAGTTTAAGAGCTCAGTGGTGTGCATGATCTGCGCTTTGTTTAGCCACTAATAAGGCTAATGTGTATAGTAAACCAGTACCATCAAATCCATTCAAGTAAGACTAATACAGAACATTTAAATCTTAACTATAAACGATAAATGGTCAGTTGGAAGCTTAGAGGGGGGACCCAGCGAGGGAAGAGGGGTGCATTGTGCCAAACTACTTTTTAAATACCGAATTAAATCTCTTTTCAGGAACAAATGGGACTTATTTTGAATAGAAATTGCACTCTCGTTCTGTTAGAGCAAGGGGGGAGGTGTGGAAGGAATTCAACGTGAAGTTTAAAACCTAGAAAATCTTTCAAATGAAGGATATTTCCCATCCATGTCAGGCCAAGAAAAAAAAGGGGAAAAAAAAACACCAAACGACAACAATAAAACACAACTCAAACCCATAAATGTGAAGAAATATATAGGCAGGGGCCTATTCACTAAGTGGCGAGTTTGAGTGATCTAAGCAACGACATGAGCATTTTAACCTAAACTAGCATAGTAAAAAAAAAACAACAACAACAAACAAATAACTCAGCTCAGATAAACTGGATATAAAATTGTACACTGTATGCTGTCTGTCTGTCATTTACCCAGCAGAAGGTGCTCTTTAATTGATAATGCCCTTATATTTTTAAAATATATAATTATTTATTCTGTATGATTTCACGTAAAACTTAAGATAAAAGAAAAACACTATATTATAATTGGCTAGGGTAAATAACAATATAAACATAAAGAATTGTGAACATTTTAGTTGTAAATATAAATCAGATATCTTTCTCTGATAGCAAAACAAGCCATAATAAAAGAACTAGCAACAAATCTCAATCTTCGTTGAAAGTGAGATTTTATCCAACATGGCCAATTTAGTCTGACTTCAACCCTAACTCACTGTTTAGTGAATTATCCCCAATTACCACTATACACCTATTGCTAAGAACGCCTTACTATCCACCTAAACCAAAAGCTTGTGTTTGCATTCACTATACGATTTGTGGAGGGCTTACTGCTCCCTATTTATTTACAGGCCAAAATGATATGGTTGAATTGGATTTTTTTCCCCCATTTTGCAATAGTCTTGCCTACATTTACCATTTTTTCTGTATCTATCCGTAATTCAACAAGTCATCTAAATTATGTATACTGTATACTAAACAGGCAATTATTGTAGAATTTTGAGATCATACTATTTTTTTTAAGCTCACCAAAAATCTCTTCTACCTTCCTCATGTGGGTGTGCTCAGAGAGAGAGAGAGAGAGAGATTTTATATTTTCAATATTCAAATGTTATTGGAATAAATTAGAGTAAAAATAAACGAAGGTTGTAGATAGATAGATAGATAGATAGATAGATAGATAGATAGATCGATAGATCGATAGATAGATCGATAGATAGACAGATAGATAGATAGATAGATAGATAGATAGATAGATAGATAGAGATGTAGAACCATACAACAAACCCTAGAGATATTCAAAGGTGGTGGTTTAGAAATTAATTTTGTTCTGATTTTCTTTCTTGACAACTGTAAATGGTCAAGAATGTGTGTGGTTTGCCAAATACTTTGTTTTTTCCTCTGGACTTGATCCAAAATGGTTCTTTGAATCAGATGGAGGGCTTCAGAAAACTATTCAGTGCCAAGGCTGGTGACAAATGCCTTTTACATCACAAAAATACTTACAGACCTAGAAAGTGTAACAATTATTATGGATGAATACAGGAATATGTATTTTAAGGCCCATGCATCTGGGATCTATCAATTTTACAGGATTCCTAGAGGTTTTATGGTATAACTTCCTATACAGAGAAATCAGTGTAACTGGACTCTCTTAATTCTCTACTGAGAGGCAGTATATGTAAATAAAGAAACAGAAAGATTTACATGTCACACTGTACTATATAGACCTTTTATAAGTGTGATGGTGGGCATATACCATAACAAATATAGTTTAATAACTAGCTACATACATTTTACTTGTATGATCATTGAAAAGGAAAATTGAATTCAACAACCCCAAACAATATAGTATGAAAAATGATTCTGAAATAGAAATGTTGCAACATATCAGACATGAAAATTTAACACACAAATAAAAAAGATTTTCCTAAAGTAATGGAAAGCTTATTGAAACCAGGTAGGCTCAACACATAAATAACAGGTCCAATCACAATCAGAATATTTGGTACACATATAAGACCCAATATGTATTAAGAAACACATACGTAGAATTATATAGACACACACACACACACGCGCGCGCACACGCACACGCGCACACGCACACACACACACACACACACACAATCCTAGGTTGCATAACAATGTGGTTTTCAATTGTAGATAGTCAGATTGTGGCAGACAGTAAAATGAGTCATATTTGAAAAAATAGAAGGATTACCACATTCATGGAACTTCGTTTAAGTAATATTTTGTCTTCCTTTAGCCTATTCAGTGATTCTTAGAAACCAAGTTTTATAACATATACCAAGTTTTGAAAACCCCAGTATTTATCAATTTCAAGTGGTAAATTTATAGTCACATCAAATACCCAGCAACCTAATTCAATGTCGCCTCAGAGGGCAGTTAAAATGTTAACAGCATACATTTTGTTGCTCAGTTAGTTTAATATTAGCTATTAATTATACTGTTACATTTGTTTTCAATATTTCATAGAGAGTCATACATTATTTTTGGCCCTGTGCTTACTGGCACCAGTGCAGAAGTTCTACATTCTTTGGACCGACTTAAAAGACAGTTCAAATCTATATTGGATTCTGCATGTTTACAAACCAACCACTATCGAACAATTAATACTTTATTTTTATTGTTATAAGACTACAGGCCTTGAAATAAACGCACATTTGTGTTCATTGTTACATTAGTGGCAATTAATTTCCAATTGCCTAACTAGTTACTCTGTAAACATGCACAGCAGCCCAAACACACGTGTTAACTCTTTAACTCCCAGACCTATTTAAGTAAAACCTGTATCTAGACTTCTAGACTGAGATTCCCCGGGGGGGGGGGGGGGGGGGGGTCTTTCTGTCTGCAAGCGGATTACACGCATACTATTTCGAAACGTAAAACGTCCGCCATGTTTATTATTTGTTTTTCCAAAGAAACAGAATATACTTCCATAAAAATGTTTTACTGTGAAATCATTGGATACTCTACAATTTCGATTAGTTTCGCCTTAATCTTGATAACTATGATAAATTGCATCTAAGTAATGTGGGTTTGCTCGCTAAACAGTGATTTGAGTCAAATTTACTATGAACTAGCAAAAAACACCTAGAATGGAAAAAAATCTGCATCTTCAAATAGTCTTATCAGCTTTTTTTTTGGACACCCTTTACCTGTTTTAACTCCTGGCGAATCACAGTTTAGTGAACAGACCCCAGTCCCTGTTTACTGCAGTGCTTTATTCTTCAGACATCATTTTTGTGTATTTAAATAATTACCATAACTCATACACACATAGATAACCGAAGTACTAGGGGTTTTGGGCCTATTTACCTTTTGCTTTTTTTTTTTTTTTTACATTATAATGAGATATAAAGATAAAAATCACAGCTATATTATAATTCAGATAAGTGAATACAGGGATACGGCTGCATGTGTATTTGAATTATTATTCTACCATTCAATTTTGATTTTCGTATTTCTTTCTCTCTCTCTCTCTCTCTCTCTCTCTCTCTCTCTCTCTCTCTCTCTCTCTCTCTCTCTCTCTATATATATATATATATTACATTTAGTAATTAACTCTATCGCCATTATTTCTTGAGAAGTTAAATTTTTGCCATTTTTATTTTCCTGTCCTATCTTTATACATTTTGAGTTTGCTACATTGCCATTCAATTTTTTAAGACCATCAGAATTAAAAATGAACGTAAGCACTATACGCTTCCTTTGTACATCACAGCTATCGCCACTGGTCAATATTTAATTATGCGTCTCTTTTTTAACATATTAGATTGTATAATCAAGTACCTACCTTAATGAATCTGCAACATCCATCAAAGATAATCTTTTCAGAGATTGGGTTTTTAGAGCTGGAGAGAGTTTTATCCAGTTTCTTTTAAATAATTAATTAGTCTTTTTTTTTTTTTTTTTTTAAAGTATCATCGATAAAACAAAACAAGTTATTTTCTTTGTAAGTCCTTCTTCAATATGATAACAGAACAAAGGCCAAGACATTGGAGCTAGATTCTCCTATAGTCTCGGCTTTGACATTGATCTGTACAACGCCACCTTGTGGTAGTTCAGTTCCTTTGGAATTGATGCTAGATATTTTTTTTTTTAACGTTTTTGTTGTCAACCTAAAGAGATGCTTGAATGTTCATTCAGACAACTGTTGGATAACACTGATTGTACCTTCTCAGAAATGGCTGCCTACCCTGTATTTAGTTTATAGCCCTGCATTCCAAATATGCAAATTGCAACTCACAGACACGTTTTATAACCAAATTGCCTTAGCAACAAAGAGTATGTGCTTTTTATTGGGTCAGAAGACCAAAGCTAAACTGCAGGCCTCTAGGGTCTACAGCATTTGTAAGGGAAACCAGTTAATAGTTAACCCAAAAAGGAAATATCCTTGTAAAATTCTCTCCCCCCTCCCCCCCAGTCTAAAACCATCCTTTTGAAATCTCTCAAGTGTTTTTTTCCTGTGTCTCTAAAATTCTGGCAGAGCTTTTAGAATCAGTAATTCCTATTTTTAAATAATATGAGATGTAAATATTTATCTCAGTGGGGATACACAGAGTTTGACATTTCTAGAGCAAGAGAATAGATATTACAACTAATAAACAATATAAACAATAGACAGACTAGATAATGTATTGAGATCCTTTCAAGGTTATGTGTGACGAAGAACAAAAAGCTCCAGAGAAGTTCAAAGCCAGCTAGCCCCCTATTAAGAAATAGGATAAACATAACATATTGGGATATTAGAAATGCTTCAAAGGGTGAAACAGATCTCATCCTGTAATATGTTACTGGCTTCATACAGATACTGCAAAGGACAAATCTCTCACTGTACACACAAGACACGCTTCTGTAGCAACAATCCATCCTGGTTGCTGTGTGACACCTACGTTTCCTGTAACTGTGCCTTGAAGGAATAATATATTAGGATATTTGTGTGAGGCCAAAGAATGGCCATTCGGGTCACAATCAATATTTGACTGTCGTAAAAGCCATTCCATTTCAAAGAACAAGCAGCTCAGTACCTCAGCAATCTTACACAATCAATGAAGTGAGAGCAAATAAATGGTGTGTGTTCTTCTGGTTGTGTGTAGATATTATATATACTATATCTTATAAACATACCAGAATACCACACATGTCTAATATATACATGTCTAATATAAATAATTACACACACACACACACACACACACAAACATAGACACATGTAGTCCACATGCAGACTTAACAATTACATATACATATATATATATACACACACACACACACACAAACAAACATATATGTAGACTATACAATCACACACACACACACATATATATATATATATATATATATATATATATATAGAGAGAGAGAGAGAGAGAGAGAGAGAGAGAGATACATATATATATATATATACATATTATAGACGTGTAGTATATGTAGTCTAGTATATATATATATATTTATATATACACAAAGACATATATAATCCATATGAAGAATAAACAATGACATAAATATATACATACATATGTGTGTGTGTCTGTGTGTGTATATAGAGTGTGTATGTACCCATTTTATTTCTTTTCCAGAAAGCACCACAATGTGACAATGATGTAGTTTGAGCCTTGTTTATTCGTCTTCTTGTGCGCAGTCTTGTTGTACATGCAACTCATTTGTATGAAACAAACCATATATACATATAAAGTATGGATCTGTAGGTATACAGTGACATGTGATGCTTTATATTGTGAACTGTGCCAAAAAACACCAATCCATGAAAAACTCTAACCTTTGGAAAAATTGGGTAATTAAAACCAAGCACCTTTATAATTCTTTCTAAAATTCATCTCACTAGATGTTTAAAAAGGTATTCAAAAGAAATACGAAATGACGTCTATTTACAAGCTTAGTAAAACATCGTATGAAATATACATTCAAACGCAATTATTACAAATAGGATCCTCTATCCCGTAAACTCATATATAATTTGAAATAGTTTGCATTTGTTTTAATAATTGCATTTATTAACTTTGGTTCTTTCTTGGACAAACAGCATATATATAGACACACACACACACACACGCAGACACACACACAGACACACACACAAGCACACACACAGAAAAACACACACATACAAACACATACACACACATACTTATATGATAATAAATCTAAACATAAGATAAATTCTGGGCATGTAGATACAGATATTAAACTATCTGATGCCATTTGGTATGAAAAAGATATATAATATGTTGATTATTTTCTTTTAAGTTTCTTTTATTTATCACCGTCTGGTTGTCTTGTTGACTCAAGCTGGTCACAAATGGTGATGTATTTTGTCTGTTTTTTTTTTTTCGTTTTTTTTTAAGCTGATACTCTTAGCTAAATGCCACAGACAGGGAATTGGACTAGCAAACAAAGTGCATTATATCAGAAGCTCCACTGAAACAGATATTTGTAAATACTGATAGATTGAAACTTGGAATATCTTTCAAAGAGAGTTGAAGATTAACTTAACCAACAGCCTCTCCCATTACTTGAACCCTGTACTTTGAAAAAACACCGTCATAAACCTGTTAAAGCAGTACTTGGCATAGGTGCAAACGCTAAAGTGTTTTTTAAATGAAGAAACCAAAACGGAAATATTATTTTTGTACAATCCCAAAATCCGAGTAACGTCATCACAAATCAATTAATTTTTTTTTTCAATGCATTTTCCCATTGGTCCTCTGAATTTGCGCCACAGTTTGCGTCTCTCTCTGTTTTGAATTTTTTTTTGCGTCTTTTTTTTTTGCGTTGAGAAAACCAGAATGTCTGCAGGTAATTGGTAGGAATTGGTATGAAATACAGCTTAGGTAATGCAAGGTGTAAAGACTCCTTACATCATAATCGCCCATTTCCAGTTAATACCAAAATTTAAAGGTCCAAACAAAAAAAAAAAAAAAAAAAAAGGGTTTTCGTATTAAATTATTCTCCCGAATGTTCCAACTGAGCAACACATTGGCACATACATGTAACCTTGTGACATGACCTTGTCATGATCAGGCATGATGTGGGTCTGGTCCAGAGTAAACAGTCAGCCTCATAGCAGAGGGTTAGCGCTGTAATACTGAAGTCTGTCCCTGTTAATTTTTTTTTCTTTCATTCTTCTGTTTTGGAACCAAATTTTGACTTGTCTGTCGGTTAAGTTGAGCATCCGTGATAGTTGGAGGCGCTTCTCTTTATTGATGTAAACACTGAAGAAAAACTCCCTTTCTAGCTCTCTAATTTGATACTTTGTGTAAGGGCATCTCTTTTTACGTGTACGCTGTCCACCTGTGGAATTATAACAAATATGTTATATTGTAACAAAGGCCATACAAGGTTCACTATCTCCAGAGAAACCCGAACATTCGCAAGCGAATGTACCCTACTGATGGCTGATCAAAACATTGGTTCTAAGTCACTTAGCACCAGATTGTAAGGAATTCAAAACTGAATTGCAAAATATGAGCACAGATCACCAATATGGATGGATTTTACATGACAAATATAGTCAAAATGTGGTTATATTGCCTGCATTTTGCAATTCGGTGTTCAGCTCTCCATAATTAGATGTTTAATGAATAACTCATTTTTACGTTAAAGGATTGTCTACTTCTAAAGGAAGCACATACCTTATTACCAATAGGATAACCTGTAAACTGCATGGGCTGTGTGCATTCATTTTAAAGCAAGCCCTTTTATGATATCATTTTTGTAATTGCTATTAAATCAGCAACTCTTTGCCTTGCATTATAAAAATCCCCTGGAGAAGCAGATTCTATTACTTTTGTAATTACACTATATATTGCATGCATAGAATCCATATACCCCTAGCACTGGGAAAATCACTTTGACTACATTAAAAGAATACATATTTTATATTAAGATTTTAATTATTTTGACACGTAATGACCTTAGCCTCTCTGCCATACTATCACTTAATTTAATTAAAACACACAGTTCTCTAAGTTTTGTCTAGCATGCACAATATTGGCTAAAAAGAATATAATAATGCTAAAAAATTAAAAATAATTAAAAGTAATTAAAAAAAAAACCTCACTCTAAACATTGCAAGGCATTTGGCGTCATCAGCCAGTATTGAAATAACTGTTGACCATACCTTGCATTGTATATAAAATATCCAAGCGGAATTTAAAATATTTCCTTGTTTAGCCCACACACACACAAAAAAAACAAAATTTAAAAAACTACAAGTGTCAGAAAAGTTCCTGCTGTCTGAGGCATGCACACATCACACTGATATCAAAGCATGCAGCTTGCTTTTGTGTGTTAGTTTATTGGTTTAAATTCTTCCTTACTCTATTCTCTACAAAAACCGACCCCAGAGTTTTTTAGAGGAAAAAAAGGGGAAAGAGAGTGGGGGGAAGGATTGTCTTAATGCATCCATTGGTCCCTGTGTTTCACGGCCAATTTCAGTGCTAAACACGTGATCTCGCCTTTTATAACAAAGTTTTGTTGGGGGGAAATCTAAAAGGCCCTCTATAAACCTTATATGCTTATAAAACAGCATATAAAATTTTAACAGCGGTGCGCTAGATTGCAGAGGCTTTCATTGGGGCAGGAGCAGTCATACATACTGGAGCTGCTGGCTTTGTCCTCATTGTTACCGGAAGATGAGTGGGAGCTGCTACTTCTGCTGCTGTCTGCTGGCCTGTCCTTCTCCTCTGGGTCCCTGCTGCAGGCCGGCTCCGCACTCAGAGTGCTGGCTGCACTCCCTGATACCTTGTCGCAGTTCTTCTCCACAGAATAGTCAGAGCTTTGATTCTCAATGTTGCCATAGGCAGTCTCAAAGAACTGGTCAAAGGCTTGAGGAAGGACCCCATTCCTGCCCACTGTGCTATAGAAATTGGTGGAAACGTTGGCATTGGGATGGTAGACATTAGAAGCATTTTTTCCAAACATTTCCCCCATGCCAGCAGGGTTGGAGGCAGGAAGGCAGTCCCTGTGCATGATCTCCTCTGCTGAATAGCAATGGGGCAGATTGCTCCTGGGGTGATGCCACTTACTGGAGGTGTCTATGGCATATTCCCTGAAAGTTACCTCCCTCACTGGCTGGACCTGGGGTAGGTTTGAAGAATAAGGATAGGTCATGTTACGAGAGGATGGGGTCTGGGGTAAGAATGAAGGAAGGCTGGAAAAATCAGGAGCCGAAACGTAGTAAGTGCAACTTGGCAAGTACATGTTAGAGGAGCAAGGAACACGTTCATCAAAATCCATCATTGGGGGCTACCTCGGGCTGTCCGCATTAGCTGAGCTTAACATGATTCTCTAATGCAGCTGCCTCTTTGAAGCAGATCCGTGAAGTAGAAATTGGAAGACGTAAGCTGACGTGGAAATCTAACCCCGTCCTTAGCAGGGAGGTGCTGGTCATGTGATCAGATGTTGAAATTGACAAGCTGCAAGTATAGGTCCCTTCTCTTTGTAGGCATCTCAAGGGAAGCAACAGATCGTCACTTGCAAGTTTCATAGAAGCATGTAATCTGCAATGTAACTCATGCCTTTTCTTGGTCTCCTGGAGGGGAAGAGAACCTTGGGGAAGGCAACGTTCTATTTAGAACCCTGGTGAAGAATGTGGTTACGCGCAGCGTGCCTAGGGGACTCCCTCAGTCTTGCAGAGAAGGGACTCCCGGTTGTATCTCATTTTATTGCTTCTGAAGATTCTGCAGCATTTGGTGTAAAATAAAGTCTTTGCTCCCTGGCCAACAACCCCTTCTCCACCCCCCCTTCCAATTTCTTCCCCCTCTCCCCCCTGACACTTTACCTTTCTTGGAAAACCTCTAGGGAGAAGATGTCTCAGTGAAGTGCAAAGGAATGCATGGAATCAGACGGCTATAGGGTTCAACTTCATTGCTGCACAAACAAAAATCACAGAAAACACAATGCCATGTGTTCCCTCTGTCTGCTTGTTCTAGGAGCAGAGGCTTGTAGGGTGGGGACAGGGGATATGTTGTAGCATTGGATCACAAGGCTCAGTGTACCCACTCCCTTCCTAACTGAACAAAATGCTTCACTGATCACTGTTTTCTCTGCAGAGCTGAGAGAGAATGTAAGATAGTGCCCAGCAGATTATCCTTCCTATAAACCTGTACATGGATTGTGTTTTCTCTTGGTATAGGTTGGAAGGTGTTCATTATATAACTGCTGATTTAAAATTCCTTGAAATGTAAGATATTCTCTCACAGACCTTTGTGCAATCTTCTTTACACATGCACTGTGTTCTGCTAGTATGCTGTATTTAAGAATACAAATTAAAAGCGAGACAGTGTAGAAGTGTGAATAAATGAGTTATTTCCAATACATTTAATGTACATGTGATGATTATTTATACATGGACGAGAGAGACACACAGAGAGAGAGAGACAGAGACAGAGACAGAGAGGCAGAGAGAGACACACACACAGATATACAATCTTATAACAATACAGATGAAATGAAATAAATACACTCTGTTGGTTTGTTTTTTGTAATCAAAACGTATATGATTCTTAATTTTTATATTAAGAATCACACACGTATGATAAACAGACAAGCACAATTACAAATGCAAAGTAACAAACTCATACATATTCTGAAAAACAAACAAACAAAAACACATAGGCATATTTTATGTGTGTATTTGTTCATTTCTGCTCTCCTGTTATGTGCATGTGTGTGTGTGTGTGTGTGATTGTGTGTGTTTGTGTGTGTGTGTGTGTGTGTATGTGTGTGTGTGTGTGTGTTTGTTTGTTGTGGGCATGTTTATGTATCACATGCATCAGCAAGCTCTAGAATAATTCTGCTGCTCAAAATATAAAGACACACAGACACACACAATCCAGCATAAGCGCGTGGAAGTGACATTCTTAATTTTATTATTTTTATTTTCAATTAAGTAATTAATTAGGCACATAGTGCTACTGGTGATAAGGCATTCACACCAAGGGCCTAGATATTTTGCTGCGCTCGGTATATAAATGTACTTAAACAATATATTCTACAAAATCAAATGAATGGAAAACAGTAAGAAAGACAAATATGCACAAACACCTACAAGACAGATAGAAAAAAATAATAGATAGACAGACAGACAGAGGCAGGCAGACCACAGACATCTAAATAGAACATTACATAGTTTATATAAAATTGGCTGTTGAATAGATATATGGATAGAACATTCAAAGATTAATATTAGATTAACTGTGGGATACACAATATATTATAATATAAAATTAGCTATAGACAGACAGACAGTAAGTTACACAGACAGACAGAAAGGTAGATAGACAGGCAGACACAAAGGCAGACATATAGATAGATAGATAGATAGATAGATAGATAGATAGATAGATAGATAGATAGATAGATAGATAGACAGATAGATAGATATTAAATTATTCATATAAAATTAGCTATAGACAGACAGTTAGTTACACAGGCAGGCAGGCAGATAGACAGACAGACAGACAGACAGAGAGATAGATAGAGATTATATGATTCATTTAAAATTAGCTATAGCCAGACAGTTAGTTACACAGACAGACAGACATACAGACAGACAGACAGACAGATAGATAGATATTAAATGATTCATATAAAATTAGCTATAGACAGACAGTTAGTTACACAGGCAGACAGACAGACAGACAGACAGACAGACAGATAGATAGAAAGAAATATAGATAGATAGACATACATCGAGATAGATAGATATATAGATAGGAAAGTAGGAGAAGACGGATAGACATCTGGACACAGATTTCTTGACCATGAGACAAAGGCTCCCCCATGGCCCAGGCTCGCTCCGCCTCTGCAAAGGAAAACAAAACCTTCTCGTTGTATTGGGCTTTTAGGGCTATAATTGAAGTCGGCGCGTCAAGATGCAGAGAGCAGCTCTAGCCTGACCCTGCGGGTTTATGGCACATTTGGCAGTCAACTTCAGCCTGTGTCAAGCAGACATGGCTGGCCCAAGCACAGCTTCACAGGAGACAGCACCTCCATGCCATCTGCACATGTTCTCCCTCTGTGATATCACTTGCACCTTTCCAATCAGGTTTGTATGGGAGCAAGCAGGGATTTTATTTACAGGATTTAACATCCTCTGACTGGGTGGGGAGCCAGCTCATCCTACACACACACACACACACACACACACACACACACACACACACACACACACACACACAAGGCAGCTAGCAGACAAAGGGCCACTAGAAGGGTCTGCAGGGCTTCACCGACTGAGTGTGCACTTCACACTGAGCCTAGACTTCTAAAAATGTCTGGCAATCATCTTTCTGGAACATTTTATCTGGACTTGTAATTGACCTTAACACAGACAGCAGTACTTGCATGTGGGGGTGGATCCACTAAACAGTGACTTGTTAACCCAATGTAGGTCACACTGCCCTTAAATCGTCCTAAATCAGCCGAGTTCTAAAATTCTCCGATGTATCGATTCTGGCCTGCTTTCTACACTTGATTGACATGAATCAGCTCATCACAGGTCGCTGTTTAGTAAATAAACCCCCTTAGAGTAAAGTCTGGTCTCTATTCCGCACCAACCGTATCCCTTGTGTGTATTCGAGAAATACATAGTTGCATTGTACATACGCCGACTTTACTTTCAATACCCAACACACTAATCGTCATTGTGGGAATGTTTTTAGATTATGTTTCTTGAAATCTCCCTAGTTCTGCCTGTACCCGCGGGTTTTATCGTGTGTGATCACATTTTCAAGGAAGGACATTTCTTTGTTTAACTTTTTAAGTTCCAGAATGAAAATATGAATAATTTCCCCCATATATTCTTTAGAAAAGCATCAACGGTTATATTTGGAGTTATAAAACATTTCTAAGATATTATGGTTTACAAATAATAACTGGCCTTATTTATTGTACGTGAGGGGTGACTTGAGAAATATCGAAAATTAGCAAATGATTTTCTTTAAAACAGCATAGCACTAATCTGGGATTTTCTGTGTGAAATAAACAACATGTGATGTGTTACAAATTAAACAGGAAAAAACAGGAGCGAATTTTAAGGTGTTTTTTTTTCTTCTTTTTTTTCTTTTTTCTTTTTGCATTTGTAACCACCCAAATAAATAAATAAATAATAAACAATACATAAATAAATAAATATCACAAATAATTTGAGAATGACTCTACCTATGGCTAACGATACAATATTATGTTAAAGTCTACATTTGTAAATTCATATTTATTTCTACCTACAACATACACACACACACACACACACACACACACACACGTATACATAACTATATTGATATAACCAGATAGACACTGCTGTAAATCTAGATATAAAACTATATAAATATATATAAAATACGCAGTATAGGATACATGGATTGATATTGCATACATTTAAATAAAGAAATATTTTTCTGCTAGTCTGATGATGCACTTCTAAACGCATTTACTGCATTTTGACACTAGATTAATATTGCAATTTTCTTATATTGAGGAATCATGCATTTTTTTTTTTACATTTTTTCAATTTTATTTTTTTATTTTGTTTAGAAACTAATCCCATTGAAGAAAGAGCATGCATTTCAAAACACACAATATTTGCTGTTTCCTCAAACCTGAAGTGAACAAGTCCCTGGCTGCTGTGCACTTGGTGTCATACAATAATTAAAGAAGCATATAGTGTATTCATTTTAGTGGCCCATTTACAGGTGCAAGTCATTGTGCTTATTGCAGGCAATTTCAGTGTTGTGAAAACGTGCAGTCTAGACCGTCTGGCAGGATCTGGAGAGCTTGCTTCAACAAATGTAGGCACAGCCATTGAAATCCAACACCAGTCCCTTATAGAAGCACTTAAACAGCCAGTAACTACTGCCATAGCTAGGTTCTCCTATATGGGACAACACAGACTGGGGACATTTCCATCAGGGACACCATGCTGGCAATTGCCATAAAGGTATCTCAGTGTGCCTAAATAAAATAAATAATAATAAAAGAATTCTAAAAAATAAAATAAAATAATGGACATTTAGATTTGTGTTACAATATTAAGTACAACACAACGTAACCTCAGTTCTAACCAGCTAACTAATGTTGCTTCAATGTATCAGTGAACACACAATCACAACATCAATGCAACACAGTGAACTTGACCTACGATCAGTATTTTTATTATAAATAAATACATACATACATGCATAAACACACAAAAAAAAAACACAAAAACAAGCACTGGTGTGTCGAAAATGAGAGTAGCAAAATTATTTATGAATTTAGTTGAATTGGTATGGGTGTGAGTGTGTATTTGTAAATAGGGACTAGAGGCTTCAGGAGCCAAGCAAATAAATAGACAAAAAATAAGAATGTTTTAAAAATGTTTGCCTTTAGTGTTAATTAGGATATTGAAAATACTATTGTGACATTAATATTTCTGCATTAGCACAAAACCCCTAGGCTTCCCCATTAGACAGATATTTTGAGGTCACGAAGAATAATATACAAAATGTTAATTTACAGGGGAAGGATTTAACCATTGTATATTAGATTTTGCATCTTTTTAAAGTTTTCCAAATTAATCTGGCCATCTAAATTATATTAGAAAACAGATATAAGGAATTCGGGTTCATAGCACTCATGGTATTATTGTTTATTTTTGTTTGTCTTTATAGTGACACAGACAAACTTGTTGACATGAGAATTACTTTAATAAGGCATTTCTTAAATAGTCTGGAAATCTAAATCCCAGGCCAAATTCTTTTATAATTGTAATTGAATATGTATTGATTGTAATGCCTAATTAGGAATCAGTATAGAAAACATGGAGTATGTCTATTTGCAATATGATTTAAATTGTATTAAAAACATTTGAAAAAAATAAAAAATATATTTACTCTGACAATTTGCCTGCGCTTCCTTTTTCCACTTCAGTAC
Source organism: Pelobates fuscus (assembly GCF_036172605.1). Classification (NCBI taxonomy): domain Eukaryota; kingdom Metazoa; phylum Chordata; class Amphibia; order Anura; family Pelobatidae; genus Pelobates; species Pelobates fuscus. The sequence goes on along the minus strand of NC_086320.1, from coordinate 318,678,798 downwards.
ACATCAATTGTTTACGTTTCGACAAGGGCATTTTGTCCCTTTTTGTTGTGGATAATTACCAATGTATTTAATTATATTTTCTAGTAATTTTACTTTTTTTTTTTAAATGTATTTATTGTAGGTCAATCTCTCCTGTATATGCGTGCTGTGTACTTTTATGTTTTTGAGTATGTATGTCTCTGCACTATAGAAAAGAAAATAGTATAAAAATAATCTGTGTTCAATTTTGAAATATAAATTACGTGTGCTAAATAAACAATATGCTTTGTAATGTTACACGGATATTAATATTAGGATTAAAAAGCAAGATTAAATATGCCGAAACTATTTGAATAAACTTATATATATATATATATATATATATATATATATATATATATATATATATATATATATATATAAAGCATTCAATCAAATAGTTTGGGAATAAAGTAAGGGTTAACAAAAGAACGGATAGATAGATAGATAGATAGATAGATAGATAGATAGATAGATAGATAGAAAGATAGATAGATAGATAGACAGATAGACAGATATATAGAAATATAGATAGAAAGATAGATAGATAGATAGACAGATAGACAGATATATAGAAATATAGATAGAAATATAGATAGAAAGATAGATAAAAAGATAGATAGATAGATATTGCACATAACACATTGCACATAACATATATTTGCCATATAATTGTATATAATGTAACAATAAGTATCTTAATATATAAACCACAAGCATGTGCTTTGCAACTGTAAGGTTTGTTTGTTTTTTGTTGTGACCAGCACTATTACATGATAGGAAGATTAAGACGACCCATGTTATGACACAGTAAATGGATTATACTGATCGTTCTAGCACCAGTAGTTTTCGCTTTACCTTGAGATTCCCAGATGTTATGATGGATCAGTATTGTTCTAGTCGCCTGGCAATCAGTTTAGTAATCACAGTGATATATCTGAGGCCAGCAAGCCACAGCTCTGAATGATGAAGCCAAGCCACCCTAGCCAGGGCTCTCAGATAATAGGCCACTCGCCCAACTCTGGGCATCTCCAGACTCAAACGCTATGCAATCACTGTCAGAATTTAGAATCAAACTGATGCAATACTGACGTGATCTCTTCAATAAATAATATCATGAGCTGAATACAAATGGACTGAATACAATAATAGATTAGCTTACAATAAACTATGTATCAACCCTAAGCAAGGATACTATTTAACACAAACAAGTGGGCAACGATTCTTCTATCTATCTATCTATCTATCTATCTCTATCTATCTATCGTATTACCTATACAATTAGACAAAACAGTAAATAATACAATTTAAAAAAAATAAATTACAAAAATAACGTTTCGGCCACAGGCTCAAGATCAAGGTTAACCTGAAACAGGAAAAAGGGGTAAAAGAGGAGGGAAATGGAGGAGGATGAGGGGGGTGGGGAGTCAGAATTTAAATGGAGTGTAGGGTTGAGAAATCATTAGATATTATAGCTCCAGCATGCACAGGTCTGGGTTGTCATCATTAATTAGAATGGTTTATGGTGTACATTAATATTGCAGGTGTGATTTAATTACCCTGCTCAGTATTTATACAACCTGGAGACATAGCAACCAAGACAACTTGATAATCAGACACAATGTGACAAGATGGAAAATAATGGCCACTTAAAACCACCGCCATTGCTGCATTCAGCCTCCACATCTATGCTGCTAGGAGAATTCCTGTTCCCATAGAAAACACAAGACTTTACTGAATTAATACAACTGGCCACAGCCTGGTGGACTTTTCAGAACTTGTTAATCACGAGCAGGGACTTTTATGAACTCGTTGGCACATGTAGAATGTCACCAGTTGTCTAGTATTTAGTTATATGGAAATCAAGACATTCTATAAGTAATAAAGTTGGACCTGTAGTAATCTTTTAATGCTGTCCCAAGGATGCTCTGTTGAAATATTAATTTGCCTAGCAGAGGTCTGGGCTGAGTGACACATTTCTCTCGTTCTTAAATATATTTGGAGAATAAAATTTTACAAAGGGGATTGTCACATTAGAGCACTCCAAAGTGTTGAGATGAGTCAATGGGAGACACGCAAACCGTGATTCCTCATAGATTATCAATGATGCACGCTCTATAGAGCTTCAGATATCATAAAATGCATAATGACAAGTACTTATATATATATATATTATAATATAATATAACCATTCTTATTTAAGGAGCAGGTCACAACATCATTAAACATATTTTTTAATATTATCTAGCAAGTAAATAACTTGCAAAAATCTATCTATCTATCTATCTATCTATCTATCTATCTATCTATCTATCTATCTATCTATCTATCTTATAGATATGCCATATATATATATATATATATATATATATATATATATATATATATATTTAAATAGAGAGATATAGACAGAGAGAGAGAGGCATTTGTTCTGCTATAAAAAAAACACAGGAAAAATGTATAACTTTTAAAAACTCTTTTCTAGTTTACTAATATTTCTATTGACAGATATTCCAGTATCCATGCAGTTAGATATAGAACAACTCTATAGATAGATATATGATGCACTTGTAACTTTTTCTGGGTTCTTATTGCTTATCAGAAACAAACAGAAACACAACATTTAAGAAACCAAATGAAACCGAGCAAATCTCATTTAAATGAATGTTTCAATAGTTACACATAATGTTTACTGAGGAATATTTCTCCCAATTACCTAATAAATATTAAGGATTGTTCTGTGGGCCAATTCTTGAAGAAAGAAACAATCCCAGCTGATTGTGAGATGATAATAATTAGAATAAAATAGCCAAAGTGTGAAAAAAAAAACCTCAACTGAGCTGGACACAATACATTCTTCCTATTTATTCGTTTAACCTGCAGTTCTTTCGTCACCACATCTCGCTGTTTAGTAAATAGTCTGTAGCGAGAACTTGGAAAAAGTATATCTATATATATTAGCCGAATTGAAAAAGAAAGATTGATAATGTGGTATTATTGGCGATATTATATCTACTCTCATCTGCTAGCCTAACTATTCCAAGCTGGAGTTTAATACACCCATTTAACACAAATCGCTGTCTCTGTCTTTCTCATTATACAGTGTGCAATATTGTTTTACACCAGCGATAAAACAGATTGCATTACTACTTCAGCAAGTTATACATGGATCCACACATACTTGTATCCAATTTATATAAATATATATATATACATGTATCACTTCATTTCACGTCAAATCAACTTATTTATATTATAACTGTACATAAATTGTTATATTTTTTTTACGATACATACTTAATTCTTAATTCTCTCCTCTAATTATGAATATTGAGAAAAATATTATTTTACTTTTTTTTTTTTACAGACAACGCAACGTATACATTGAGTGTATTTGTATGTATATATACCTTTAAATCATGTTATAACCCGAAATAATGTACCCAGGCCTTACTTAAAACGAGATAAATTTTAATGTTTCCTTCCTGGTAAATTGTTTTATAAATAAATAAATAAATCTATCTATCTATCTATCTATCTATCTATCTATCCATCTATACATACACTCATAAATATATACTTTACTTAGCGTTAAAAAAATAAAAATAAAATAAATAAATATATAAATTAATACACTTGTAAATATATCGTGTATTCTCTGTTGATAAATATCATACATATATAGTATATATGAACGCAGAATATAGTATATATTTACATGAATATGAATATATAATTACTTATTTACATAATATATACACGTGTATAGATAAACAGTATATATTATAACATACATTACTATTTGGAACATATAAATAAGAGTGCATGGCTTTTTTTTTTTAAAGTTAGTGAGTAAATTAGTAAAATAGCCCCAACTTTTGCCAAATGTTTTCTATATGGAAACAGAAATATTTCACAGACTGTATAAATGTGCATGTATCCTTAATAATATAATGTTTCATGCATATTACTTTCAGATTATTTAATCATTTACTTCTTCGTATAATTTTCAATATGCACATCTTAAAACTGTTTTGTAATTTGCCTGAAATCTCGATTAATAGTATTTAAATTGAACAAGGGACAGCAGAGAAACAACATAGCAATAATGTGAGTGTTGGCCTGAGAATGATTTTTTTTTCATTATTTTGATCTAAAACATTTTTCGTATGGTCGTAGATTGTTCTGAGATTTTTGTAATAGAAAATCCCATATACCACTTAACACGCCTTTACCATCTAAATAAAAAACAGTGTAAAATGAAATCACAAAAGTCAAATAATATTCGATAGCACTTGTAATTAGAATTATTTAATTAGTTACATATTTAAATACTAATAAAAATCAGTTGTGTATTGGTATTAAACATCAGCTGCAGAAATACTTTTGAACACCAGATGGCGCAATTGATCTATTTATCACTATGATGCTATTCATGAGCTGTCAGAAGTCAAGGTCATACTTTTGTCTGTTTTCTTCAAGGTCAAGGTTTCAAGCCCTTTCAATCCAGTCATTTCAACAGTCGTACAGAGACATGGATTTTTTTTTTTAAAAGACATTTCTGCCGAAAAGGCATGTCTGAGTTAAAAAATAATGCCTTGATTATTGCATTTCACCTGATCTTGCAGACACTCACTTTTAGTAAACACACAAATTTATGGACTTAGAACGGGCACGCTATAATACCACTGACAGCAATAATATTAATTGCTTAAGGAATACACGAATTAGATTTTTCTAAATAATATGGATTGTCAAGCTTCAATTAATATGAATAAACTGTATTTTTTTTTACTTCAGACAACACAATTAAGACATGTCTATAGCTTTGACAAGTAAACTAAATATTCAATTTATATACATTATAAGACGAAATAAAAATTAAGGGTGCACAAATAAAAGTTCACAGTGCGCTAATTTATTATTTACAGGATAACATTTTAAAGTGAGTAGAAAGGAAAAAAAAATGATGATTTTTTTTGTTCAAATAATTGATTAGATTAAAAGTGCTGAAAACGATTGTTTACCATTCACTAACAGGGCCCAATTAAAAATAATAATAATTAAAAAAAAAATTAAAGTTCTTTTTTTTTTATATTAACCTATAAAAAAACCCAGTCTAGCGACTTGCAGTTTTTTATGTTGTGTGTTCGAACATAAAAAAATGTACATTTGTACACAATCGAATTTTGAAGAATCTCCCTGTCCTATGTAGGTTCAATTTTCCTTTGCCTGAAGGGGTGAATTTCATAATGTTTTAATGTAAGAAGCCATTTTAAGGAAAATATTAATCTGATCGTTGCAAAAACGCCCAGTCTATTGGTAATATGGTCAAATATTTAGCTTTGTGTTTCTATTATTATTAATATTATTATTTTTTTTTGAAGTTTGAAATTTTGTAAGTCATCCAATATATACTGCCCCCTCACCCACGACTTCCCCCCAGAATAAAATGGCTTGCCATAGCTGTACAATTTAGAAAAAAAAAAAAAAACTCACAATACACCCCTAATATATCAGAATGTATAGATTAAGCATACAGTACATGTTACATCTATAATTTACCTGAGCAGCCACTCAACATGCAGTCTGGTTTGAAGATTCAAAGCGAAATTATTAGACTGAAATTCTCGATTTAAATCGCTTCTTGATTACATGCTATGTGTCTCTTTAAAAAAAAAAAAAAAAATCATCATTCCTATTATGCCACATCGACATTTTTTTTTTTTTTAATGTTTTTGTTTGTTTGTTTTGGTGTTTTTTTTTTAAAGAATTTACAAATATCTCCATGGCTTGATTGAGCACTCCTTCCCATAGAGAGGTGAGTTCTGGCCTTCTCAAATAATTACAAAATGCAATAAGTCTCTCTCTGCTGCTGCTGCCCCCCACCCACGCCCAAAAATGTGTTTTTCTCAAAACCTTGTTCGTGAGGTCCAGAAGATGAGCTTTGATTAACCTTTTGCCAGGGTGGCTGAGTTCCAGAACCAGAATTCTCTCCTCCTTTGTCCATTAACTCGTGGTCTTCAGTTTGTTAATAACCTTTTTCTCTTTAACCCTCCTGTTTTGGAACCAGATAGTGACCTGCCTCTCTGAGAGGTTGGTTGTTGCAGATATTCTTCTTCTCTTGTCCTTGGTAATAAATTTATTTGTAGCATATTCCCTTTCTAGCTCTTTAAGTTGTACCTTGGTGTAGGGGACACGTTTCTTTCTGCCTCGCCTATAGGAATTGGCGTCAGGAGGATGGGACACCACGTCTGGAAAAGGGAAAGTATAGACAGGGACATCAGCTCAGCAATATTAAACAAAGGGACATAGAGAATAATATATATATAATACATGCAACATTCCTTAACACATGCACACACGTAAATATAGTATAGAAGAATACACACACACACACATAGCTAGATATAAATATATTATAGCAGAATATATTAATATATTTATTTATACACTTCTAAATAAATATAAAGACATATCATTATATCTATTACAGCCTTTAAAACGAAACAACACATATTGTTGACATAAAAACAGGCACAAAAAAATAAAATGTAAATTCTAACTCAAAATGATAGTCAGTTTTAATAAGGCTGTGGTTAATTGACAGGAAAAGAGGAATACTTCTTATGCTAAATATATTTGGAGTATAAAGAAATATGCCTACTAATTATTATATATATGCCATCCCTTTATATCCCATCATATTACATCATGTCATGTGATATATGGTGAAGAGGGATAACATTTAGCAGTGGAAAGCAGGTGGTTTTTACCCGGCAGGGTGGATTTCCAGAGGTGTGTTGGTTGTCCCTGATCCTTAGAGCAGTAGACCTGCCCATTCCAGCCATTAGTGATAGCCCAGGGCTGGTAGCCATCCATGGGCAGTAAGGACTCATGCCTGGCTTCTCCTGGAGCTCCAATAGTGGACACCACAGGCACATCCAGATAGCCAGGGACTGGCTGGTAGGGTCCTGTGGCATAGCCCTGGTAGAAAGCAAACTCCTTGGCCCTGGAGGAGAACTCTTCCCCTGCAGAGCCCGAGGTGTCCATGTATTTGTCTGCAAAGGAGGAGGGCTGTGAGCAGGACTTGATGGTGTTGTGGTGGCCCATCCTGCAGGGGTAATACTGGGTGTTAAAATATCCATAGGGCAGGCTGGCACTGGAAGAGCTCTGCACTGCAGAGCAGGGGCTGCACTGTTTGACAGGTTCAGCAATGCCAGACACTGGCACCTCACTGGTGGGGTAAGCGCTGCTGGGGGCCAGGGGTGCAGGGTGCCCCATCAGGTTCCTGCACTGGTTGGCTGCAAAATTGCTTCCTGCAAAGCCTTCCATGTTCTTGTTAATCTCATCCAAGCTGTTGTCGTAGAGGAACATCACCGGCTCGGCCCAGCGTGGATGGAGGAGCACCGAGGTTGTCATAGCACGGCCAGCATTCAGACTAAGTGGCTCTTTTTTAAAAGCCCCAAAGACTGAAAAAAGAGATTCGAATTCTCTCAGACTTACCAGGGTTCTGACGCGCAGGGCGCGCGCTGATTGGACGCCGCAGCGCACGTGATATGCAAAGCAGCTCCTGAAACCTCAGTGGAGTAGAATGCAGATAATTCTCCCCCTTTCTCCTTCTTCCTTCTCCCCCCTCACCCCCCCCCCCCATTCTAAACTCACAAATCAGAGACAGCCTTACCCAGGGCCCTCTGCCATTATTAATATCATTATCATTAATGTTAGATATTATTTGTATCTAAAGTGTGCAGGAGGAGGTGGGGGAGGGGGGATATTATCTATATAATATTACTGGGGGGGTATATTTGCTGTATATTGTAATGTATACAGGAAGGAGGGGGATGGTGACGTTAGCCCCTGGTATTGTAGGATTGGTATATCGTTCCCCCTCACATACCATTAGATTGTCAGTCTTTTATTTTAATTCGTGATTTGCAAGAACACACAAATATTTTACTTAACGCTATGGTGCGGGTTCAGGCCATTTATCAAAATATTTCAGCAGTAAGGGGGTGATATTCTGCATTTGGCATGTTAAAGGTAATGATATCAACCAGAAATACGTTTGTATAATGTTCCTTTGTTGAAATATTATATGGAAAATAGATTTTATGTATGTATGTATGCATGTATCTATCTATCTATATCTTGTGAATTGAACACGCATACACATATTTCTATACACACGCACACACGTATGTATTTGAATATAAATATGTTTTTTTAAACACATGTACATATGCAAATTTAAAGTTATATACCTGTTAATTAATCATCTCGTGCTCTATAATGAGTAATACTGGTATATGTGTGTGTGTGTCTGTGTGCATGTATATGTGTGTGTATACATATTTGTGATGTGTGTATAACTATCTATCTATAAATACACACACACACACACACACACATATAAATATACACACTTATATATACACATGTATATGTATATTCTAACATGTAAACAGATATATTAGTAATATATATATATACATATATATTTACACACACAGGCACACACAAATACACTCTTATTACACATTATATAGCAAGAAACGATAATTAGCAATGCAATATCAGAAAACACGTATATTCCTTTAAACATATACTAAATAATTGCTTATACTATCACATAAAGCATTAATGTATATATATATATATATATATATATATATATATATGTATATATATATATATATATATATATGCACACACATATATATATACACACACACACACACATATATACACATAAAACATAAACATAAACATTATATATATATATATATATATGTACACATATGTATCTATGTATGTATGTATGTGTGTGTTCATGTGTTCATGTGTTCAATTCACTACGAGATATAGATAGATAGACAGACAGACAGACAGATAGATAGATAGATAGATAGATAGACAGACAGACAGATAGATAGATAGATAGATAGATAGATAGATAGAAAGATAGATAGATAGATAGATAGATAGATAGATAGACAGACAGACAGATAGATAGATAGATAGATAGAGCTATGTAGATAAATATAGATTCCTATATACACCTAAATATTTATATCATAGAGTTCCGCTTTTGATGATTAACAGAGACCTTTCAATGTACCATTTAAATCCGTCCAATTTCCATTGGATCTTCTTTTAAAAAATAATTGGAATGAAATCCAAGCTTGTGAGGACAGCTAAACCAATTGTTATTTTCCAGATCCACATTGTTTCGGGTTAAATCATCCCTCAGAATGTGCCATGTTTGTGAATTTTTCTTTATTTTATCATTACAGTAAGAATACACCATGGCTGTGCTATCTCCCTGGATTGGGGCAATGCAGTATTCATATACAAACTGTAAATAATGTATCTAGTGCCAGTAATGTGCAAAAAGGGGGGGGGGATGGAAAAGTACAGAGCCAGGCAATGTGTATGAGAGCTCAGGCACTTTCTATAGTGCAGTGGGCAGAGCAGCTAACATAAGGGCTGTGCAAGGCTGCAGGCCAAGGTCAAGTTTAAAGTCTCTGTCTAGCCAAGGAGAGGTCTGCCAATTAAGCTCTCTAGTCTTTTAGTGAAAGAAAGGGGGGAACAAACAGCAGGCTGGGATATTCTATCTACATTTCTTCTCATTCCCCCCCTTAAAACTTTAAAAAATATTTGGAAGTGCTATATGCCACAAATGCTTGATGACTTATCGCTTGTTTTAAAGTCTGTTGTTGTGTAACCTCTATACAGACTGTTAAAAGAGTGGGGGAGGGGTATCCGGTCAAGGTTAAATCTCTTTTTGTCACCCATTTTGCCAGTTTAGAAAGACATGCTGGATCTCTCTACTTTACATATCTGCAGCTAATCTCTCAACTAACGCCATTGTCCTCGCTGATGGAGGTACAGTTAACATTTACAGCATTACAAAAAAAAAAATACATAAACATACTGGATACATTTTCAAATATTGTAACAAATTAGTATATTTTTTTTATGTACAGCTATTAATATAAGTTTGGAGTCTCTTGATTTCTAGATCTCATTAGCCATGCATAATTTATGTGGACCCTGTATCCTCTAATTAATTAATTAGGATCACTGTGCAGTACTATATTTAGCTGACTAAATATACTTGGAAGGATCTCTTGCCTGTAATGTCTAAATTTGTTTAAATTGTTAATAATTTTATTTCACGTTTTCTTTTAAAAGAGAGTCCAGCAATTCTCCTTTGTTCGTCATCTCTGCTTCACCAGTCTTTTGTTTTCTGTTATTGCAGTAGTAAGTGGTTTTATTGAATAAGTTATATGTAATAAATTATTTAGCTTACTAAATATATTTAGCACATTCGTAAGTCTGTTTGATGTGATTTCTTTAATATATCTATTGTACTGAGAATGTTTTATAAGGACTGTTTTTAATATTGCCTAATAAGCAACATTGCATTCCCTGATGCAATGATGGGGGATAGGACTATTGCAAGATATTGTGAATATTCTACTATCATTAACTCTTTCAGATACCTGAGGCGTTTATATACCTGAAAAAAAGTAATCAGAATTAATTTGAAACTTAAATTTCCCTATTATCAAGAGCTCTTCCCCCAAACAAAGAATTCAGATCAAAGACTATTATTCCTTTGCATCATCACTTGATCAAATATTTCATATAAATTAATTTAACTGTAATTAGTACGAAGGGTTTATTTATTAAACATGAACTCCCTGAGAACATAATTTAAATTGTTTAAAGGTAAATAATCCTGAATACACCCCTCCCAGTTACCACAACACCCACTCAGTTCATAGATTGATGGTCCTATTTTCCTATATATATAAAATGTTGTTTAATATTTTAAAATGATAGTATGGATCGTAATTGATAGTAACAGAGATCAATAATTCACTGGGAAGTATAAAAAAAGTTAATGCAAAGTAAGGGGAATTTTTGTTGTTTTTTTTCTAAACGCATCACATGTAAAACTTTAAAAAACTGTTTTTTTGCGAAATCATTTTATGTTGACGTTTCGTCTATTAAAAGCAGAATGTAACAGGGGTTTAATGAGGCACTGAAACTATTTTTTTTTTTCTAAGATAATATAATATATAAAATAATTATGATTCCATGGCTGGGATTTTTTCCAGGAACGAGCCCATTTTATTGATACAAAACTACAAGTCATACCTTAAATATCATAGAACCAGCTACAGTATATAATATTCTACTGACAGCCTAATTAATTCAAATACATATTTCATGATGCCATTTTACATAACATTTTTTTATTAGTTCCGTCTGTAAACAAGAAATTCCATAATGCTTACAATCCTTGTTATTGGTTAAGTAAAAAGCATATAATTAATGAATGAGGGGGAAAATTCCCTTGTTTTGTACAAATGGTGTCTACACATAGGGTAATTAAACAGTATGACACTTCCCAATAGCCTGAGACCAAAGATCTACACTCTCAGATATATCCTACTTTGTAGGCTGACCACAGAACTGCTACTTTACTCTTGGAGTCCTGTCTGGTACCTGCTTTGGACTTTAAGGAGGAAAAAAACCCAAAAGGTAAATGCGTTACACAGAAATATGTGCATTCATTTGTGACTTGTGATGTGACTTGTCAAAATATAACTTTCCTGCTTTTATCTCCGTAGGACTCTAAAATAAAACTTAATTTTGTATATCTATACATAATATTCTTTAAAAAAAAAAAAATAGTTTGTGATTTCATTTTCTCCCTATACATAAAAGATATATATTTATTTTTCACGTACATATCACGTACATCTTTCACGCACATATCACGTATATAAATATTGTTTGTTAGTTCTGTGATTGAAGTAGATATTTTGTGCTCTGTAATTAAATTCAAATTTTCAGAACATGTTTTTTTTTTTTCTTTAAACATATACCCAGGCCAAAACACGTGTCTACATTATATTATATACCTCTTTTTATTTCTTTGTCTTACCTTCATTCTTTCTTTGTGCCTACCTATGTATTTACCTACCTATTCAGCTACCTATCTATCCCTAATCTGCAGACCTTTATGTCTGTCCTAAAGTGGGTGCATACGTGCAGATGTCTGACAGTTCAAGTTTAACAGACACAATTAGCCCACGGTGCGGATGTTAGAGGCGGTTTTCTTCAAAGCCTTCCAGTTCTGCTATTTGGGGCTGATTGTAATGAAAGCCTATTTCTCTCTTGTCTGGTCTGTAGGTCGATGTCTGACCACTCAGGCTGGGAACCTGTTGCCAAAACAAAAAGTGGGAGAAAATGTGCTGAGCACAAGACCTATTGATTAATCACTGCTAGTCTGACTATATAGAGAGAGCTAGCTATGTCAGTGATGGGTAGATAGAGGCAATTTCATTATTTCATTATAAACATCTTCATATTTAGAAACCACATCAGTTTTCTGCTTGAATGGGGTCTATTTACTAAACACAAATATGTGATGTGTTAACCTGACTTGCTAAAAAAATAAAAACAAGTTGAAAAACAAGTTGAAAAATATCTGGTGACTTGGGAAATGTTTCTAAGAGGTGCCTTGCAAATAATATGGTATTTAATGGATATATTTTGCCTTGATCTCATAGATAAATGTATCAACAATTAATGTTTCCTTATCAAAGTTTCCCTGATTATTATATGGCATTGTAAAAGGATAGGGGCTCAAAAAGTCTATTACTATTATTATTATTATTATTAGATACGGATTCACGTTCATTATTCTTATTATATTTATAAACAGTTGCACTCATTCAGATCTTTACCAAATCTACACTATTTTACACGATATTTCCCTATTTTGTAATTTAATTAGAACTTTTTAAGTAGCAAAGACATGGTTAATACAAAGTAGATGCAACCGGTTTACTTACAAATATTCTACAATGAAACCTGCCAATATCCACTAACACAGTGACTGCTCAATGGCTAATATCTGTCCTTTGGAGTCAAAGCAGCCAGTGTCTATGACTTCAGAACCGATTTACAAAACTAAGGGCACATTCTTAGAGCAAGTCTCCAATATGGTCTATTAAGAAGCTCTCTAACTATAGTCTAAACCTGACAAATCTGTCCCCAGCATAACTCGCTGCTTAGTAAATCGACCACTTTGGGTTGTTGGAAGATTTTGTTGCTAGTATCACATTGCAACAATGTTACAAAACACAGGGCACTGAGATTATTGCTTGATGATTAAATAAACACAATTATCTGCTTCATCTCGAAAATTGTACTTTTTTTTAATTTTAGCAGAGCACACTCTGTGTTCTTGACATGATGCCACACTGAGTTCTGCAGTGTATCTGCACAGTTAATATGGCGCTTGTAACAATTGTGTATATTGAATAGGCTACATATATACCTATTGTGGAATTCTGATGGGTAGTAGGTGATACATAATGGTGATCAATACACCTTTAACTCCTATAGTCCATGTGCTTAGCACTTACTGACTAATGCCAGCAATATTGTAGAATGATACTTTGGGTCCATTAACTGTAGTCTTGAAATGTGATTTAATTTATCATAAGGCAGATTAGAGACTCAACAGGCCCCTTTTAAAAAACAGGAACCCACCATTACTGGTAGCTAAGCTCTCAGATCAGCAGGTCTCGGGGCTACAAGATCTACTAATGAGTGGAGACCAGATGCCTTATGTACACTTTCCTAGCCTAACACACAGTAATTACAGTTTGGTAGTCTAATGACATTTGTGGAGCATCCAGCTACCTGTCTGACACGGTATCTCCTCTCTAGATGGTATTTTTAGATACCCGGCCCAGCCAGCCTCTGGCATGTCTTATCCTATAGGATTCTGATGTTTCAGCACTGAGCTCTAAAGTTGGACATTAAAGGTTTGAGAGTGTCCCAGTCACATGGGGAAACCCAATCCGAAATGTCAGTCCAAGGGATGGATTCTCCATCAACTTTGGATTGGGAGATAAAATACTAGTGTGTTTAGACACTGAGAAAGGCTGGTATATTATCATATTATTTTATATTATCATCTTCACAATTACTACCACCTTACTTTATTAACCTCGATATTCTAAACCATCAAGTCAAAAGACAGAAAACCATAACAATTCAACTACAAAATATATTACAAAGATAGAATATTAGTTTTCAGTAATATTTACTTACATATACACGATAGCTCGTTTCACCAGTAGCTCTGGTGTGTCTTATATTAGATGAATCTATCTATCTATCTATCTATCTATCTATCTATCTATCTATCTATCTATTTATCTATCTGTCTGTCTGTCTATATGTCTGTCTGTCTAACAGTCTGTCTGCCTAACTGTCTGTCTGTCTGTCTATCCATCCACTTTTGTCTCATTTTATATTTAGCAAAAACACTTTTAATTTAACATGAGCTCACTATAATGCTGTTATTATTAATTATGTAATGTAAAAAAAAGGAACAGTCTAATAGTTCAGGGATAAGGGTAGCAATGTATTGAATTTAAATTCAAGGCTGTACACATACCCCAGACATATAGTTATATAATGTACCTCTAAGTTACAAATATTATATAATAATAGCAAGCCTGCCTTCGTGTCTTTCTTACACACATACATTTGAGGTTAAGAACGCGGAAGGTGAATAAGTCATTATGATCTACTGGGTTTATTTACTAAACAGCGTTTGGTGGAGAGGTCTTATCGACTTCTAATCTGCAACTCAAAAAACCCTCTTAAAGTAGGAGGTTTTCCAATTCTTTAATTCTCATATTCATTTCGAACGTCGATTGTTAGCTCATTGTAATTATTATTCGATGTTTAGAGAATGCACCTTTATACATAACATTCATATTATATATTATATTATGACATTTTGTGTGTTTGAGAGAAGCCCACCAGGTTTATACCAGACAAACCTGTTATTACTAGTAAATGTCAACGTGCCGAGTCTCTTGTGTTGGCATATAAGTTGTTTTTTACTGACATTTTTCTCCAAGATATGGCATATGTATTTCCTCAATGCACTTGGCTGCATTTTGTATCTATATTTTAATCTGGTAATCCTGGATAAATTTACATCTGGGTCAACCCCATTATTAATCATTCCTTCTAATTACCTCCCATTAATATTCCCCAACTAATTAATCTCAACTGTAAAATATAAACAGTGTAGCAAATAGATATCACATTTCATACAGAGCTATGTAAAACAAAGGATGTTACCTGAACAGAATATTATATGGCAAGTAAATAATTTGCAATATCTGTCTGTCTATCGATATAGATACACACAAAAACACAAAATATAATACACAAACACACACACACACTCACACTCACACAGATACACAATAGATATAGATATTTAATACTAACACATATTTATATGTATGTATACTCGCATGTATACACACAGAAAAATAATACAATATACACACACACATAACCATATGTACTCAATATACACACAACCCCAAAACACTCCACACAGAAATATAATGCCTAATCACAATATATACATATAACAACAAATGATAATATTATAGAACAGAATAGAAGTAATATATACCCCTACTTATATGCCTGTGGTAAAATTCTAAATGTTACTATCTATCTAAAACACGTTTAATCATTAATAAATTCGTTTTCGTCCTTATTATTCCGACTTGAATATTTAATCAATTCATTTCTGGATTGTAAATAGTAGGTTAAAGTCATCTCCATTATTTTTTTCATAAATTAGGTATTTGATAATGTGGATGTTTAATGAGGAAGTGAGTACTATTAGGTTAAAGTCACCAAAACTGTTTAATTTTCACATGGCAAATAATTAAGGTTTTGCTAATTATTTTTACCCATCTAATTGTCTCTATAGACTCCTGTTACGAAATCTAAGTATATAATTAGCACTACGATTAGCCATTTATTTAACAAAGTATTGTTTAGAACTGTTCAGGGGTGTATCCACTAAACAGCGAATTGTGGGGAATTGACAATCGACGTGTAAAATAGTAAATTTAGAAAACACATTTCTGCTTTTTTAGATTACATTTACGAAATCCTGTTTCAAATGACCACAGATCACTGTTTAATGGGTTCTCCCCTATATGAATAAAATCCTTTCAGTGTGATATTAACCCAGGTTAAAGCTAAGTATTCATTCTAACATTGGCACGGTTTGTAGCCTCGCACTCTGATTTTATGGCTTGGCTTCTGTAAGATAACGAAAACGTTGTGACTTTGCTGGGTTCTTTCAATGATATGTGCCAGGAGCATATGTTTAAACGATTTAATATAAATGTATTTGCTTCACGAGGCGGTAAAATCGACACCCTTTTTGCTATTACATATACCATGGGTATTGCATAAATTCTAATGTTACCAACACAATGCCAAAAATTCTAAGGAGAAACGTAAAAGACACAGCCCTGCTTAGAAGTCACTAAACCCATTGTGAGTTTGTATCCAATAATAATGCCCAGATCTGATCCTGGTTAACTGCAGTGCCTTGTCTGACAGATATATAAGGCCCAATGTGTTATTGCACAATTTTGGTGCAACTTTGTCGTTATCATTATCATTCTTTGGGATTCATTTAATTTAAAAAAGAATATGCATTGTCCCTAAACGTCTTCATGCTGTGACTTGGTTACAATGTGACAATTCTGCATTAGAATGTGGTGTTAGCTCTACACCATCTATTGTCACCCCATCTTATTGACAAACCACTGCTCCCATTATGCTCAAATTAGCCTTATTTTGGCTGAGTGTGATGGGCTATACCCCCTAACTTGACTTGCCATGAGTCATTCTCTCTGCATTTGCCTCCCAGTCCTACTGCTCTGAACACAAGGGGCTGTTTGTCCCCTTGTGGTGGACATGACATAGACTAGTTGGCATTTGCTATTTTGCAGAGGGCCAAGGTTAAGCACTTAATGACCTGGAAATAAGCAATATTTGAGTTTTGTAAGATAGGGATAAGGCTCAGAGGCTGTATTTTGTATTGTTTGTGCTGGATATTAGAGGGATATCTTGCAAGCCCTGGAATGACTAATGCTGTAGTTGCCAAAAGATTCCACTAGATGTCTTCAAAGATAATAATATGAGAGAAGGCTCTGTCATTAGCTCATTGTGGCCTTTATCCATGGAGAATGATGGTCTTTCAGTGGGTCTTTTTCTAGATCCCTCTAGATATGTGGCTTCCTGTAATCAAAGGAGGCAAAGAGAAGGTGATACAAACTGTATTGCTTAGAGCTCTGCAGTAAGTCTTATCTGAGGTTATATGTTTAAAAAACAAAGAAGCTCATTCTATGGCATTAGAGTTAATTTTTAATCCCCAGCAGTCAAGGCCATGCTTTTACATTCATTCTGCTTTTACTACACGTAAAGTCCAAGGTTTCGGCTGTACGTATTGCTGCACATTGTGTCTTCCCTATAGCTCTGTCTACCAGGTTTAAGGTGAATCAGAACATAAGGTTAATCTAATTATAGTGCCAGTAACTGCCTTGGTACAGATGGTATCAGACTGGTATCAGGACATCACAGGTTTATTTTTTTCCAATCATTTAAATATTTTTTTTCTTGATTTATTAGTTCATCCTGTGATTCTGTTTGAATAAAGAACATATCAGCATTACTAGTATGTCATTAATCTAATGAAAGAGATTAATCTATTGGAATAGGTGACAGTGTCTATAATAAGAGAGGTAGAGTGGCAGTAACTTGTGATTTATACATATATATCATCGAATGTACACAACATCACTGGAGATATACAAATTCTTTATAGACTTCAAGGGGGTTAAAAATAAACTTAATAAAAAATGGTCCAATAATGATATATTTTGCAATACAGTTACAGAGTAACTCGTTTCAGCAGAAGATCTATCTATCTATCTATCTATCTATCTGTCTGTCTGTCTGTCTGTCTCTATCTCTTTGTCTCTCTGTCTGTCTGTCTCTCTATCTCTGTCTCTCTGTCTGTCTCTCTCTGTCTGTCTGTCTATCTCTCTATCTATCCATCCACCTTTATCTGAATTCCTACTTAACAAAAACAGAAACATATTTAATTCAACATGAGCTCACTATAATGCTGTTATTATTATTAATACAAATGTAATGTAAAAAAGGGAACAGGCGAATGTTTCGGTGATAAGGGTGGCAAAGCATCGTATTTCACATTAAAGGATATACATATACCCCAGATATATAGTTATGTAGTGTACCTCTAAGTTACAAATAATATATGTGTTTGGTCTGTTGATCCAAAAAAAAAAAAAAAAAGATTAAAAACCCGATTTGAATCAGATTTAGCTGTGCTAGCCAAATTGGTGAAAAACCCTGCTTGTTTATAACATTTCAATACGATTTCTCTTGGGGTTAATAAGCTTTTATCAGCATATTAACATTTTCTTAACCGTCAATATTATATTAAAAAAAAAATGAAATTAAAAAAACTGAGATTAAAAAATAAATAAAAAAAATCTACTTAGAGGCAGATATTTCCCCACTACTACTTTGTACCCCCCCCCCCTAGATTTAGATGGGTCGTCACTGTAGTCTAGCACATGCAATGTATGTAATTATATATTAATATATAGGGTTTATACAAACACATGTGAAATCTCCCCTAACATTGTGTATACATCTTACAGTAACAGTGGAGACACATTGTGTTACATGAACAGATGAAATACAAATCAGATCAGTAGGAAATGGTTTTTCCATATCTGTTAATTTGGCCTACATTCTCCAAGATTACTGTCATTTCCCCAGAGCACTGTTTAGTGGATCAACCTCACTGTATTGGGGATTCACTACCGTTCTATACACAGCATGAATGTGGACATACATTTATTAATGACATAAACATTTCTAAAAACAAAACAAAAACAAGCTACGCCTAATTGTGGGTACCTCCTCGGAGCAATATAGAAAAATGGTAAAACATGAATATTTATATTTTCTGTAAATTTTTTAGACATATTTGATATTTTTAAGTTCATTGGCTATTTATTTTATTAGAGAAACACGAGCACACGCAAACTCGGAAAAACACACACATACACACAAAGTACATATACAAACATACATCCATGTGTCACCTCTCGTTTAAAGTATTTCTATTAGGTAGCCAAATTATTTATTATAGCTTTATTTACTCTAACTGTAGTTTTAAGATCTATCTATCTATCTAGCTATCTATCTATCTGTCCGTCCGTCCGTCCGTCTGTCTGTCTATCTATCTATCTGTCTGTCTGTCTGTCTATTTATCTATCATATGTATTCTTTTATACACATTTTTGCAAATAACTAGGATAACCATCTATTCAGCGTATACATATAAATGTTTACCCAGATTTACTTAGCTTTGTATCTTGCATACAATATAGTGCATGTACAACTGTGTGCATAAAAACAATAATAATAATAATAATAAAAAAATAATAATAAATATACATACGAACAGAGATCCCCCCCCCCCCCCCCCCCAGAAGATGGTTATAAAATCATCCCGATGGTTATTTATCGCATAGACCCCTGTATGTATAACTGGAATATATGCTGGACCTATTTTGTTACACAGGACATCTAACATATCTCCAGATCCTCTTAATATTTTTTGCTCGTCAATTATACCGTGTTTTTTTACAATGAGCTTCCACATTGTGGTTTAATAGACGCAGATTATAGTAACCCCTAGATTTGGAATCTACAAAACAACGTTTCATCCAAAACATTCTTTATCCCTGATCTATAAGGAGTATCACATTATTGCAAAACACATTGCTTGCAACTGCTACTTGGAAGAAAAACCAGGAAAGATAATCAACATTAAAGTGAAAAATGGGGCATTTTGGTATAAAATCAACAGCGTGAAAATAAAAGCGATGCAATTTACAGTATTCTGTAAGAATGCACCAGATATTCAGATCACATCTGGAGATGATTAACATCTGTACATGACGTCATTAGTGCTGCTTACTGTACACATCCCCATCCCATCTCCCTGTGCACACCTGGTATTGCTGTGTACACGTAGTATGCTGCTAAACACACACTGCTATTGTCCAGTGTGTGATAGTGTGAGAGCAATGGTGGCAATTCACCTCCCAGTAACTGAGGCCAGATCATCGTGTACCTTTCTATGTACAGAGTGGCAAGTGATGCCTCTATAAAGATTGGCTTATTACAATGTAACTTGCCAGCAACAGTATCTGCTTAAAAACACATCCATTTACTTTTTAAAGAGAGAGAGAGAGAGAAAGAGAGAAAGAGAGAGAGAGAGAGTGTGTGTGTGAGAGAGAGAAAGAGAGAGAGAAAGAGAGAGAGAGAGAGAGAGAGAGAGAGTGTGTGTGTGTGAGAGAGAGAAAGAGAGAGAGAGAGAGAGGCTTGAAGGGAAATAGAGACAGATTTTTAGTGTAGCTATCCAAGATTGAAATCGTGCCACGTAGTTTAACATGTGTGTATATCTCAGAATGACAGTTACATATACACTAGCCATCCGTTCTCACCCCTCTTCATTTACCTACATGTATGTGTGTGTGTGGTTGAAAATAAACTCATACACACATATGGATATCTGATATGTTTGTGTCTGTCATTAATGTCCATTTTCCAGTTCTCCATCTTGTATCTACATTTTGTATCTTTAGTACATTACGCTCAGCGATATGAATTATTTTTATATTTCCTCTATCCCACAACCCCGACTCCCATTTCCACTGTACTCTCAGTAAATGTCCTTCAATCCTCTTTTCCGAATATTTTCGAATATCTCAGCTCTGATATTGATCTGATAATTAAAAAAAAAATAAATCCATAGCCAAAGAATTCATATTTTTGATTTTAAAGAGGCAAACAAATCCCCCCCCCCCCTTAAAAAATAAACAAATAAAATATAATAAAAAAAAAAGATGTTTATACTGCGTCGATATTAATGCCATACATTTTGGGCATTGACTATAAATTGTTTTTATTATTATTATTATTATTTTTTTTTTTAACTCGAAGTGATGAATTACTGGATAACAGTAAGAATAAATATATTTAAATTTTATCCTTATATACGCCCTGTTTTAAAAAGTCTATTTTACCATTATACATTCAAATATTTACATTCATTAAATACTTGTTTATGTGATTGAGAACATTAAACCTGTTTTCAAATAGTATATTTAATATTTCTCAAAATTTCATTTTATAATAAGATTTTTTTTTTATATATTGTTCAATGTTTCATCATTTTTTGGGGTGGGTTCTTTGAGGTTTCTTTTCTAGATGCTTAGAAAATGTAATTTTGTCAATTTGATTTTTCAACCCAAATTTTGCAAATACTGTTACTTCTGAAGAAGCTATAACATTTTTTTCTTTCAATATTCTATAGTATGTAACGTGTTTTATTCTAGTAAATAAAAAAAATAATTATTTAATATTTACATGCTGCAACTAATTTTATAAATTATATATTGAAGATTAAAAGGTTACATTGTGACTTTCAAGTATTTTATTCATTCGTGTATACACACACACACACACACACACACAGATATATAGCTCCAACACACAGTTGTCGAAAAAAATAAAAATAATAAACAATATAAGAATAAAACATACAAGAATTATCAGCACAGGAATCACTTTAGAGTATTTGAAAAGTGTCTTTAAAAATGACCATTATATGAACCTTTTTTTTTCAGAAAATAAAGAAACATGAATAAGAATATAATATTTGTCAGTAAAACACAGCATTGCCATGTGTGGGAACGAGTACAGTAATGAGAGAGAGAAAAACATTATATACATTTGAACACTTATTGCGCTTAATGGTCGATTGATACACTGTAGTAGTTTATTCACATCTAAATTTGCACACCCAGTAGTTTCACGATGAGTAGTGAATTTAGAATAACAATGAAATATACGTTTATCATTGAAACAATAACAACCATTTGTTATACAATAAAATACATATAATAAAAATATGAAAAAGTCCCATGTGACATTTAAAATACACCATTATTTGTACATTATTCCTTTCATAGATATATAAAACACATTTAAAACAGTATCCATCTTGTTAATGCATAAAAAGGAAACATGAAATTACATTGAAATAAAAAAGATCCTAAAAAAAATAATAAAATATAACCAGTGAGTTCTGGTAAGACCTTAGCTAGAAAATTAGGGTTCATGTATAAAAAGCAATTTTTGGGAAAGTCAGAAGGAGCATTTCATCAGGTTTCGTTGAGTTTGCATAATTTTAAGAAATAAATTTTTAGATTTAGCAATTAATTCACTGAAGTCTAATTTTGAAACGATATTTAGAGGAAAGTCCAATGAAAAAGGTAATATTAGGGCTGTCCAAAGTACCTGTTTGATATTTGTGCTATTCAGTAAGAGAGATATGGGAAATAATACATAGCTTATATAGGGAACAAATAACAGCTTAAAGGTGATCTGGGTACAGTATCCCAGTCCACTTAGTCCTGCAATGTAAATCATTGCAGTTTTTGAGAAACTGCAATAATTACATTGCATGATTAAGACTGCCTCTAGTGGCTGTCAATCAGACAGTCACTACAGGCACTTCCTGGTTGACTTTTGGTCCCCTAACTGATGCTAGAGGTCCCCACTCTCTGCATGAGGACATCCAGGGACAGTAAAATCCCCATAGGAGAGCATTGAAGCAATGCTTTCCTATAAGAAGGGTATAATGAGCTTGCAGTGTACACCGCTCATGCGCAGTAGCCCCCCTCCGTCCGATGACGTTGGAGGAGGTGGAGAACTAACTTACTGCCGAGGGACATCGGTGCTGGAATCGGGTGTAAGGAATACAGATTCCATATATAATAGAATCCATTTAACTATAGAATCCATTTAAAAGGACACTCCACAGCCCAAATAAAAAATAAATAAAAGAAAAATTTAGTACATATACCCCATTAAAAACATGCATGAAATTATGTTTTTTTTAAAATCTAAAAACAGCTTGCAAAAGCTACAGATCTCTTGTTTATAGCCTTTGTAAGCCCTCCCTTTTTCTCCAGGCCAGACTTTCTGTGGCGCTCCAATCACAGTTCTCCTTTCAGCTTGAATGTTTAGATCTGGATCTTCTTTTTTTCGATGTAGAGAGGCCAGTTAAAGGACATTCCACTGTCCAAATAAAAATAAATAAAATCCCTATTTAGTAGATATTCTCCCAATGCAAACATGTATGCATTTAATTACACAGTGTTTAATAAGGGGTACATTTAGTAATAATAAGGGGGTCTACAAGATACTGCTCTCTCCTGATGCTCCTCCTACCTCTTCCAGTGCTTTTTCAGTGTTTCTTTCTCTGCCTCTTCTCCCCAACCCCTCTCTGTTGGTCCCCTACTGTTCTCCATCTATACTGCCTCCCTTGGTAAACTCATCAGCTACTTTGGCTTCCACTATCATTTATAGGCAGATGACACACAAATCTACCTGTTCTCTCCTGATCTCTTTCCGCCCATATTGACTCGTGTCTCTGACTGCCTCTCTGCCATTTTTAACTGGATGGCTGCTCACTTCCTTAACCCCTTCAGGACAAAACTTCTGGAATAAAAGGGAATAATGACATGTCACACATGTCATGTGTCCTTAAGGGGTTAAACGCAACCTGTCCAAAACGGAACTTCTGGCCTTTCCCCCCTCACTTCCGTGTCTGTCTCTCTCCAAGTCAACAGCGCCACCATCACCTCTACTTTGCAGGCTTGCTGTCTGGGTGTTCTATTTGACTCCGACCTTTCCTTCACCCCTCATGTCCAGTTGATCACCAAATCCTGCCGCTTCTATCTCAAAAACATAGGTCGCACCCGCCCCTATTTAACAACAGACGTGGCTAAGGCGCTGGTCCATGCCGTTGTTCTTTCTTGCCTTGACTACTGCAATCCCGGCAAGGCTCATTTTCCTGTCCGCCCGCACCTCCCACGCCTTCCCCCTACATTGGCTTCCAGTTAGATATAGTGCTCAATTTAAGATTGTGGTGCTTGCTTACAAGTCCTTACACAATGTTGCTCCAACCTACCGATCCTCCCTAATACAAAAATATGTCCTGTCAAGGCCACTGCGCTCTGCCGAAGACCTACGTCTATCCTCTGTCCATACTCCCACATCTGATGCTCACCCTCAAGACTTCTCCAGGGCTGCACCTTTTCTGTGGAAGTCCCTTCCCTTCTCCGTTAGACTTTCACCCAGCCTCCACTCCTTCAAAAAAATCTTTGAAAACACACTTCTTCAGGAAAGCATATCATTTAAACTGTTAGCGGGTTTTCATTCATCCCCCCCTCCCCCCATGACTCCTCTCCTGCAACTGTCAAAAATGACCTAATACTTTTCTAGCAACCTATTTCATTACCCATACTTATACCTTTTGTGTCACTTTACCCCACTCCCTCTAGCATGTAAGCTCATTGAGAAGGGCCCTCAACCACTCTGTTCCTGTGCGTTCATTTGTCTGGTTACAATTACGTGTCTGTTAGTTCACGCATTGTACAGTGCTATGGAATTTGCTGGCTCTACTTAAATAATAAAATAATAATAATAATTTAAAACTGCTTGCAAAAGTTGCAGGTCTCTTGTCTTCAGCCTCTGAAAGCCCTCTCTTTCTTACTCCGCCCAGCCTTTCTGTGACTGTCCAATTACAGACTTTCCAATGCAGCTCAATGAGAGGTCTAAGGAAGACAGGTGCTCTGGGCAATTGCTGCCTCTTGAGTTTAGCTCTACTGAGCTTAGCAAACCAGGAAGTAAAAAAATGTAATGTCTAATTGACAGTCAGGGGAATCTAAAATGGTTCATTGTTAAAAGTGTCAATTTTTATTGAAATCGACATGTTTGGTAAAATGAAAAAAGGACACACCCTTCACACAGAGAGTACTTCATCAAGCTAGGTGCTTTAGTTGTTTTGAGTGCTCCTTTAAGCTGACTAAGAAGTATGAGTTAAAGCGGAACTGACAGTTCTCTAAAAATGACACTAAAGAATAAAACATTGAAAATAACTTTTAACTTGTGTTAACTTAACTTAAGCGGAAGTGGAGAGATGAAAGTTAAAACCTTGTTGTGTTTTGTCCTCGCCCATTATCTATGGTCCGTGGCAGAGAGTGATCGTTTATGACAATGATTGACAGGATGGAGGTGCCCAGTTCCAAGAAAGATGTGTGGATATCCACCTTTAATTATATTTTTATATATATGTGTGGATATCCACCTTTAATTATATTTTTATATATAGATGTGTGGATATCCACATTTAATAACATTTTTCAGACCTGGCCATAAAATGTTTGCTAAATATAAAAAGGTAAGTGAACTGAATAATAAAAACCTTGGGAAGTGTCAGCTCCTCTTAAAGATGACTTGACCTGATTTTGCTTTGAACTCACCTTCTCAATGCAATTTGAAAGTCAATAATAAAAAAAAACCATTTAAAATAACTAAATAAACAGGCACAAAGCAAACTCATTTCTTATTGTCTCACACTATCCATGATGCTGGAGTATAAAAAAATTGTCATAAAAAAAAAATCCCATGAACCAACTACAAACAAAAGAACCTAATATTATGTGAAAACATCACCACATCCCGTAGCCCTACCTGTTCGCCCAATGAACCGTGAAGTGAGAACAATAATTCCCTGAAAGTGACTGGAGCAAGTATTTTAACGGTCATTCTGTTTTACTTATGTCTCTTTGCAAGTTTCTCCTGCCACCAATCTTCTTTTGATAATTTTTAAAAAGTTTTATTTATTTAATTTA
Source organism: Pelobates fuscus (assembly GCF_036172605.1). Lineage (NCBI taxonomy): Eukaryota > Metazoa > Chordata > Amphibia > Anura > Pelobatidae > Pelobates > Pelobates fuscus. The sequence goes on along the minus strand of NC_086320.1, from coordinate 318,653,035 downwards.
ATTAATCCCTCCCAACCCCCCCACTTTTGTTGTATATAGATTTTTAAAAAAAAGTCTCCTCTGTAACCTCCCCCCTTTTTACTACCTGTGGTGCTATTTTGAGCTATCTCGGTTCGGAATCAGCTGGTATTCAACCCAATATCACTCTCACATCACTGGCTGCTGAGTGTTCACAGAGCAATGCACAGCCAAGCAGCTCCCACATCAGCCTTCCTTTCTCCTCACCATCACTGGGACCATCAACTTTACTGAGAAAGTGAGGAGTGCCCAGACCACATACTCCTTTCCAACAGCAAGGAGTGCAATGTCAATCAGGTAGTTGTTTATATTTCCCAAATGGCCTGTGAAGGTAAGGAGTGGCCCCTCTGGTCTGGTTCTACAAGTGAACGCCTAACTTGCCAGTTCATGTATCAAGGGTCCGTCATCTTCCTTTTACTTTCTCTTCATCGCCGGTATATTGACACGAGCCAGTCTCCTATGTGGTAAAAAGCAGAGAAGGATTAAGATCGCGTGGAGCCCCTGACACGTTGCCAGTTTGCCTTATTTTCATTATTCACATAGAAATGGTTAATGAGGTCATTAAAAGTCATGGTTCTGAGGCCCCGGTCTAACCCCTGGACCCAAGAATTTGCCTATGGTGGCCTTATGGTTAATCCTGCTCTGGTGAGATGAAGCTGATAAATAATCAACCATGTTCATCACAAAAGTGTTAAAGTGTGAGTACAATTGTGAAACAGATACTGCTGGTTCCCCACACCTACTCACGGCATCTGTGTGGTGAGATGAGGAAGTCCATGGGTTATAGGATGCCTTGGGGAACCTTGCATTAATGATCATGAATCCTGCCACTGGACATATCCTGTTCTTTTCCCCCCTTCTCCACGTATTTACTGCTTTCACCCTACTTCTCGTAGTGTGACAGGAAATAAATGATACCAGGTTAGCAAGGGCGCCTCAAGGCTCCTCCAATACAGAGACGAAGTGAGGCAGGGTATTAGCTTTGGTAATGGAATGGGTTCATTTGCCTGTGGCCACTTGCTCTTTCCCTAATACGGTGAAACTTATATTATTGAGGGGTTACTCCGTTCTCATGGAATGTAACATGCCTGCCCCTACCCCCCAAGTTATTGGTGAATAGCTTCAGGTAGAAATTGTACCACCACATACAGTTCAGGTTGGCCATGCTTCAAGCTAAAGTAATGCCACTTGTTTATTTGTGCTCTGCAAAGCCCAGTCTTCCCGACACTGTGGGGGAGCCTTAAACCACTTCTACTTTATATTACTAAATATATTGGAGTATGAAGGCAGAGTCACCCGAAGATATTCTGCTGCCTGGGTATAAGGACAATGTCCTACTCACCAAGGTTATACTTACAAGGCACTTGAGATATGCATTACAACCATGCAGGGGAACTTTCATCAGCTTCATTAAGATATGAAACTGGTGCCTCAGGCTCTACTTCAGTTGACAGACTTCTGCATTTGGTTTTGAATGATTGTCTAACGAATAGCGATTCCCTCTGTCAGGTCCCCTTACTTACTGAGGCAACACTAAACTAGATAACAAACCACCCCCTTTAAATAGTGCTTTCCTATATTCAATAAATGAATAAGGCTAGCAGCCCCCTACTTATCAATATAGTGGGCAAGATAGAGTGGTCATCGGGACAAGATAGAGAGGTCTGAACATCAGCAACGCAGGAAGCAGAGAGACTGACTGAACTAAAGAGTTACACATTGTGAACCCTTCCCAACCATATTTGACCCCCAGCTATATTCATCCCCTGGCTATATTCAGTAGTTCTTGGCGGACAGTGATGACCACAGGCTGATCGCTGGGTAGGAAGACCAGTGGATCTCCACAGTTGGATGACCCACTGTAAGGGGAGCTGGTAAGTGATTGATCTCATGTTCACAATGGTTGCTCCTCTCTCTGCTCAGACATCTAAAGCATCAATAAAACTTAGAGGCAGAGTGCAAGCATATTCTCGCACCCTTCCCACAGTGACAGGGAGGAGGAAAGGAGCAAACACAAATTAAAGAGAATAGAGGCAGACAAAACTGGAGGGGTTGAGGAGTAACCACAAACTGGAGGGAATAAGGGCAGATGAAACTGGAGGGGGAAGGACCAAACACAAATTGGAGGGGCTAGGAGCAGACATGAACTTGGGGGAATTAGCCAACACAAACTCGAGGAAAGTTTACATAAACTGGAGAGGGAATAGGGGCAATCTGAAACTTGAGGAAGGAGGCAGACACAAACTGGGGAGATGGGAGTGGGATGAGAATTGGCCACTGTGTTTACGCAAAAACACATATGTATTGTGGGTTCATATTAACATTTTAATATACATGTATATGTGGGTTCAATTCAGTCAATTATTCAGACTTCAGTGTAATATTTGGCCATTTACAGAAACTGACTTTGACCCATAGCTTGAAAGAAGGCTGCTGTACTTCAAAATACCCGGGCATATTTTTTGTCCAAGTCTGGCCCTGTTCTGGAGACAAATGTACCCACCAACACGTACACAAACTCACTGTCATATTATTTCTCTCAACATTCTGCACTCACTCTGTGTCACTGTTTTACATATTAAATATATTGCACCGTAAAGAGAAGTTGAATTGCTGGTTTGTTGTACATAAATGCAATAAAAAATTTAGTGACATGACATCATCCTGTGGTGACCTTACTTATTGATAGGGACAGTGTCCCCTAGCGTCAGCTGCGTCCACTAAATCCCACAAAGCAAAATGACACCCCGTATGCTTAAAAGATGGAGCAGTTAGAAAATAAAATATGTATTATTTTAGGATTACACTTGTTATGCTATAACACAGGAGAACACATCCTCTGTTACAGGCATAAAGTAATTTTAAGCTCGACCGTGGGCTGCCAAGATCTTTTTAGTTACTTATTTATTTAATGTGTACACTCTTTCATTGAATGGAGTAAAAATATCTGTAGAGAATAACTATGCCATGCTATGAGAGTCTGTGAGGCTTGTGATATCGGGGGATTTGGTATTTTCCTTGCATTTTGGTGCATTGAAATAGCAATGAACCTTTTTGGTGCTACAGAATTCACACGCTTACGTTGAAAAACAACTTTTCAACTTTTTGGGCAATTTAGGCAACAGAGGGTTGTTGTCAACGGAGTATATTCAAAGCAAGGTGTAGTTACCAGTGGGGTACATCAGGGACTTGGACCCATTCTCTTCAGTATTTTTATTAGTGCTATTGTAGAAGGTCAAAATGGTAAGGTATGTCTTTTTGCTGATACTAAGATATGTAACAGGATTGATGTTCCAGGAGGGATAAGCCAAATTGCAAATGATTTAGGTAAACTAGAAAAATGGTCAGAGTTGTGGTAACTGACATTTAATGTGGATAAGTGCAAGATAATGCATCTTGGACGTAAAAACCCAAGGGCAGAGTATAGGATATTTGATACCCTACTAACTTCAACATCAGAGGAAAGGGATTTAGGAGTAAATATTTCAGATGACTTAAAGGTAGGAAGACAATGTAATAGGGCAGCTGGAAATGCTAGCAGAATATTTGGTTGTATAGGGAGAGGTATTAGCAGTAGAAAGAGAGAAGTGCTCATGCCATTGTACAGAACACTGGTGAGACCTCACTTGGAGTATTTTACGCAGTACTGGAGACCATATCTTTAGAAGGATATTGATATTCTAGAAAGAGTTCAGAGAAGGGCTACTAAACTGGTTCATGGATTGCAGGATAAAACTTACCAGAAAAGTTTAAAGGATCTTAACATGAATAGCTTGAAGGCAAGATGAGACAGGGGGGATATGATAGAAACATTTAAATACATAAAGGGAATCAACACAGTAAAGGAGGAGACTATGTTTAAAAGAAGAAAAACTACCACAACAAGAGGACATAGTCTTAAATTAGAGGTGCAAAGGTTTAAAAATAATATCAGGAAGTATTACTTTACTGAGAGGGTAGTGGATGCATGGAATATCCTTCCAGCTGAAGTGGTAGAGGTTAACACAGTGAGGGAGTTTAAGCATGCGTGGGATAGGCATAAGGCTCTCCTAGACTTAAGATAAGGCCAGGTACTAATTAAAAGTATTTCAAAATATTGACCAGACTAGATGGGCCGAATGGTTCTTATCTGCTGTCACATTCTATGTTTCTATGTTAGTGGAATTGAATCAAATAAATTTAAGATTTCATGGAGAAAGATTGTCTACACCCATATCCTTGAGAGGGGATCATACTACTTCATCCGCTAATTTGGAGCCATACTTATGGCTCCATTACATGTGAGTGCAGATTTTATATTTATACCTACCCCTGCTCCATAGCCCATATATACTACAGTATACTACTATTTTTATTTCTATGAGGATACCTCCAACAACCATGATCATATGAAGAATCAGCACTGCACTTATCCTTATCCAAAAATTGGCCAAAGTGCTAAATTAGAATATAATGTATAACAGAAAAGAATATAATGTATCTCAACATTTAGCTCTTTCCATCCAAAATAAATCTATTTTGCTTTGATACATTTATCTCCATATATCACATCACATATCCCAACAACCTCTATGATTAGACTCTAAACAGCAGGAGGATAGAATATGCTCAGGTTGTCTTCTAGAACACATTGAGATAGGCACTTTTATTATCCAGCAGCGACGAGCCTCCCCGTACGCCAATAAACTGGTGCAATGTACCGGCAGTGACAGCAATCACTGCACTAGAGCAGGGGGACACTGCAACATCTCACACAACTCACCTCCACGCTACTACATTAGCACAGATAGCACACACTTAAGGCGAACCCTTTGAGTATATCTACATGGCTGTACGTAAGTTTATATATGTCTCAGTGTAGTTGGCATGCTGTTCTTTCTTCTTTTACCTACTTTGTCCTTGATTGCAAGCTAATTAGAGCAGAACTAGCTCTTGCATCTGTCAACACTTATTTTGTTAATTACTTTTTTTTATATCCCCATGTGTTTAATATTGAAGTGCTGAATAAGTTGGTGCTGTAAAAATGCCAATACTAAAAAACATGTATAAGTATAGAAATCAGTTGGTCAATCCCTTAATTTGTGGAGTTAGGTCTTATTGATGAATATCTCTTTTCCTACATTGCTATGTTTATATATTGTTTTTAGTGTGTCACTGTAAGTTGAATATAGTGATGTTAAGTTTAGTCCTAGTATTGAATTAAATATTGTGGTATTCTTGTATCCCTCAAACAGTCTAGTCATCTGTGTTATTCAGGGAGCGGTTGAACAGAAACTATGGACCTGTTGGAAGAAGGTTTAATCACCTGTGAGCCAAAAAGCATCTTTGCAAAGAGGGTGATGGGAGAATGAAGAGAAACCAATACCTGCCTGGAAGAAGGATTGGGAAGTGGATGATATCCGGCACTCCAGTGGGGATAGAGAAAAATCTTGCCCTGTAGTGTGTCCAAGTTCCAGAGTAAAAGGAACAATCAACCTAGTGAAAAGTGTCTGGATCCCAAGATTCTGAGTAATCACGCCTTTTCCCATCATTCTCTCCATCTAATCATGGTAGTCTCAGAATTAATGAAGATAGACGGACTGGGTAGTCAGGAGCAGATTTGACATGGTCCTTAACACGATCACCCCGTCCATTGTAGACATCTTAAAGTGACACAACGGGCACCAATACAACTTTAATCTTTAATGCATTTAAAAAGTTTTGGCCACTTAAAATTGCTGTATTTTTTTTTGGGGGGGGGGGGGAAATTTGTTTATTTATTTGTTGGTAGGTTTATCAACAGTGAAATAGTAAGACTCGCAGGTCTAATCATGTGTATTATACGTGCATAATATAAGTAAGGAAAACTCGGGATCCATGAGAAAAACATACATTTTGCAGGCCCATTGGCCAGTTCGTTTACGAAACAAGTGGACACGCAGGTCCGCATCGACTTTCCGGGAAGTAGGTCCAGTTAACCTCACCCCACTATAGGGAACATATATGCTTAATTCTGTTATAACATTGAAAGTAACAGCGTACTTGTTTAGTGAAACTCCAGGTATCAATCTTAAGTGGGAGTTTGACATAACATGTAGCTTATGTGTAGTGCTCTGGGTCTAGAATTTCCTCATAACTGTTACCTATGGCAGAGCTTGTGTGCTGTATTTTTTGCATGCTTAAATCTTTATAGTTTTTGACAAAGACATTTTCCCCCCCCCCCGAATGTGGCAGAATAAGCCTGCCTCTTTAGCCACGCCCCCTCACTCCAGAAAAATACTTTCCTATAAAATGCATGTAGCTCAGTCCCTAATTCTCAGAAACTACAAACAGGTAGTAATATCCTTACTATATGCCTCCCTGGGTGTCCTTTCCTTCTAATGAAGGTTGCTTTGTAGTTCAGATCATTCAGTACTGTCAGTGACTGAGCTGTCTGCATACATTTGATAAGGAAGTATTTTTTCTGAAGTAAGGGGGCGTGGCTAAGTAGGCAGGCTTATGGTGCCGCATTCTCAAAACTTTATAGTTTTTGTGCAAAAAGTATAAAGATTTGAGCAGGCAAAAAATGCATCAAATTAATGAGGCCAAAACATAACAAATGCATTAAAGTTGCATTTTAGCTCACAATGTCCCTTTAAGACATAAGGCATTGTAAAAATCTTGTGTGGGCCAAGCAAACACATCTTTTTTATTTTAGACTAGTAAGTTGCCAAGTTATATGTTTTGTTTTTTTAATAATCTTTCTTTACTTTTCAATAAAATAGCATGGTGCACTTGCTTTATCTGGTTCGTCCGTATCTGGACGACCGGCAGTTTCTTCAAACCAGACATACAGATAATTTTGGAAATTACTTGTTGAAGACATACCTCGGCAATTACAATTTGTGGAAAAATATATCAAAATTCTATTCTTCGTTTTTGTGATGTGCTTTAAACGTTTTATCTTTTCCAACTTTCCCCTTGATTAATCCTCAAGGACTCTAAACAGCAGGCTCGGCTGTAAAACGTAGTATTCTATTGTTAATGAACAGAATAGCTAAGTAAAAGAATCTTTGATCTTTCCCAAATGAAACCAGTTGTAGAGCAGTCCTGGCAAGCTAATTGGAATTTGTAGTTACTTTTAATGTAAGGCCTTGGAACCTGACCAAGCAGAATATAATGATAAATAGAAAACGCCTCTTATTCTTACAGTCTGGCGGCTCAACGATGATAATAATAACAATTTGAGCGCTAATAAAATAATTAGATATTTATGATTTTAAGTTTATGACTTATCCACTATTATGTACAAATGATACAATAAATCTAAACCCCTCGTTGATTTTAAATCCAGCTGAAATCCAACAAACACATGATTAGAGTTTCCATAAATAAAGAGAGGGGGACATTTAGACATAAAAATTGTCAAGGCCAAAAAAAAAGTGCAATACAAAAATTAAAAAAATAACAAACATAAAAGGAAAAGTACATGTTTTTTGAAGAAGGTGGGATATTTTTGATATTTAAAATATCATGTTAAATAGAGTTCAAACATCTATCATAAATACCTCAAATGTTTGTTTTTGTCATGTTGTAGAATACATTTGGTTAAAAGTGATGTTTATTGAAGGTGGAGTGCAGCTAGTTAAAGTGTCACTATCATATCACCTGTATACACTGTGACGTATTAACCTCGGAAAAAATCCCTGCATGTTTAGTGATCAAAAATTCCCCTGTAAAACAGGACAGCGATGATAAAGTTCAGGAAACACACACGACTGCAAGACGACAAGTTCACCCCCACCCACGAGACACACAAAAACCTAAATGCCCACGGGAAACAAGAGTCACAAAGCGATGTCCCAGGTTACAACATAAATAATTCTAATCTATGTATATAACAATTTTCTCCGCACTGTAATTACCATGAGAAAAACACTGTGAACAATTCTGACTCGTAATGTAAACTTTTTTTGTACCCCCCCACCAGACGTTATTTCTTTTATGTACCCCTACCCACACCCCGAAACCGGGGAAAAAAACAAAACATAGAAATAAATAAAGAATTTATATATATATATAAATCCCCTGTAAAAACTGATACTTGGCTATGATTTACCATGTTCCAAATTCACAGACTTCGACCGAAAAAATATCTGCTAAAAGCCTTGGGTTGTATCCCTCAAACATTAATGCAACTGATTATATATCTTGGCTATTTTGTTGTGAAATTTACTAGTCACTTGCAACACACCTTCATCTACTGCTTGGGGGGAGGGCGGGGCCGGACCGCCATGCTGGCAGGTCGCACAACTGAAAGGCTCCTGCAAATTTTGTCAGTTTTGTCCGAAAAACACTAATTAAATACCTACTAAAAGTTACTGAAATCAGCGGTCCTGCATGAACAGACACCCTGGTTCCGAGGAGAGATTTGCTGCACAGCTCTAGTCCCTTGGCAGGCTGCACTCTGTCTTTGGCGATGGCGAGCACTCGGGCGGTGAGTGGAGTGGACGGCCGCCACCCTGCTATCCTGCCCACCAGAGGTCTGAACGAAGCATTAAGCTAAAGGGGTCCGGCCCTATTCCCCCCGCCCTGGGCCGGCGGGGGTGATCCCGGTCCCCACCCTGGGCCCACCAGCGTATTGACACACCAGCGTGCCAGGCGGCGACAATGCAGACCTAACACTCGGAGGCCGCAATAAAATGGCGGAGACCGCATGGCGAGTAGCCCGAGCTACAGGGAATAAGGAAGTACCTGCCTCACACCAACAGACAGCCAACATAGGCCACAAGGAAAGCAGCACATACCTGCTGAGACCCACTCCGGGTCCAACCACACGGTGCATGAGCAGCCGGAACCACGCTGACTCAGGGCTGGCGGCAATGCATAAGACCGGCGGGGGCCGGCGGCAACGACCTATCGGTCCAGACCACCTAAGCAAGCTCGCAGAAGGAGCTCCCCAAGCGACGAAGCCCTGTAAGCTGAGCCTCTCAGAGCAACACACGGAGGCAGACACACTCAGACTGACAGCCGACACGCTCGGACCTGCAGGGTCCTGGCTCCCACCAGAGGCAAGCACAGGACTACAAATCGCAAGTACACATCATGGGGACTGCCACCAAGCCACTTGCCTGGACTGAGCCTAACATGGCAATACCTTGGCTCCCGTCCCTCTGCTGCCCACGTACTTCACAGGCAGAGCCCACAGCTCTTATATATTGTAACTCTAACCTAGTAAGATTGGTCCTCTAAGCATAGTTTGGCAACTAGTAAGCTCAGTAGAATATAAAGTTGGAAAGTCCTATTTCAGACCAGTTAGCTGTGTAGCACTACTCAGACTAGCCATGCTGTTAGAATATGCATTTTATAGAGTTACTCTCACAAAACCTACTACGTTGAGCTCCCTGATGTTACTGCTTGTCACTTTGGTAGCTTACAACTCAATGTATGTTTATCCTCAAAAAATACAAAATTGTGCCAATAATCCTATGCCATCTATGTGAATAACCTTGCTTTAATGGGCTTGTACTATGCTGTTGTGGCATCGTCAGCTTTTATGTTATCTTGCGCACAATAAAAATAAAGATTTAAAAAAAAAAATACTATGTCAACTAAAGGGAATACTACAAAGCAAATCTTATTAGAGATATTCACTACAATTGCCAGGAATGGAAAGCGAGTTTCTTTTTTTCAGGTCAAGATAACAGAAATATGAAAAAAATAAATAAGTTATTACGGTTTCAGTTCACTATTGTGACCCCTTAACACCGGCGCCCAAGTAAAAACTATTGCCAGGGTATGCATCCATATTCCCCAGCCATGTACACATGAATTGCATAATTGGAAATGAAATTCTTTTATTGCAAAATTATTTCATTTGCAAATTAGGACATGAATATAGTGCACGCAGGGCCGCCATCAGGGGGTGACAACCATGACGGTTGTCACGGGCCCGGCGGTCCTGGGGGGCCCGGACTGCACAGGTAATCCTCTGCATGCCCGGGCCCCCAGCCCTTCAATTTGCATATATACATAGCGAGTACCGCTATGTATATATGCCTCTGCGGGCCCTGCTGGCTTCCAAGCAGGGCCCAGGATATACTTACCTCCCCTCCAGCACTCTCGCAAGCCACAGCAGTAAAGCGTTGCCGCGGGTTGTCATGACAACGCTCCGCGGCGCGCAATGCATGCTGGGCTAGAGCAGTGGCTGGCAGGAGGGAGAACATGGAGGGAGTCTGCTGGGCTCCTCCTTGCTGCCCCAATAAGCGGAGCCAACGGACCACCAGGGAATCCAGTGTCCCCCCTCCCTGGCTACAGGTAAGAGGCAGGGAAGGGGGAATACATATTTTTTAATTATACAAATTCTACATAAAAAAAAAAAAAAAAAATCCCAGCAGCATTTGTCACACATCCAACACACACACACACACACCAAACAGACAAACTGCATCCACTACACAACCATACACATCATCCACTACACAACCACACACATCATCCACTACACAACCACACACATCATCCACTACATTAAACAGACAAACTGCATCCACTACAGAACCATACACATAATCCACTACACAACCACACACATCATCCACCACACAACCACACACATCATCCACCACACAACCACACACATCATCCACCACACAACCACACACATCATCCACTACACAACCACACACATCATCCCCTACACAACCACACACATCATCCACTACATAAACACACAAACTGCATCCACTACACAACCATACACATAATCCACTACACAACCATACACATCATCCACCACACAACCATACACATCATCCACTACACAGCCACACACATCATCCACTACACAGCCACACACATCATCCACTACACAACTACACACATCATCCACTACACAACCACACACACATCATCCACTACACAACCACACACACATCATCCACTACACAACCACACACATCATCCACTACGCAACCACACACATCATCCACTACGCAACCATACACATCATCCACTACACAACCACACACATCATACACTACACAACCACACACATCATCCACTACATAAACACACAAACTGCATCCACTACACAACCATACACATAATCCACTACACAACCATACACATCATCCACCACACAACCATACACATCATCCACTACACAGCCACACACATCATCCACTACACAGCCACACACATCATCCACTACACAACTACACACATCATCCACTACACAACCACACACACATCATCCACTACACAACCACACACACATCATCCACTACACAACCACACACATCATCCACTACGCAACCACACACATCATCCACTACACAACCACACACACCATCCACTACACAACCACACACATCATACACTACACAACCACACACATCATCCACTACATAAACACACAAACTGCATCCACTACACAACCATACACATAATCCACTACACAACCATACACATCATCCACCACACAACCATACACATCATCCACTACACAGCCACACACATCATCCACTACACAGCCACACACATCATCCACTACACAACTACACACATCATCCACTACACAACCACACACACATCATCCACTACACAACCACACACACATCATCCACTACACAACCACACACACATCATCCACTACACAACCACACACATCATCCACTACGCAACCACACACATCATCCACTACGCAACCATACACATCATCCACTACACAACCACACACATCATACACTACACAACCATACACATCATCCACTACACAACCACACACATCATCCACTACATAAACGCACAAACTGCATCCACTACACAACCATACACATCATCCACTACACAGCCATACACATAATCCACTACGCAACCATACACATCATCCACTACAGAACCATACACATCATCCACACACACAATGCATCCACTACACAACCATACACATCATCCACTACATAAACACACAAACTGCATCCACTACATAAACGCACAAACTGCATCCACTACACAACCATACACATCATCCACTACACAGCCATACACATAATCCACTACGCAACCATACACATCATCCACTACAGAACCATACACATCATCCACACACACAATGCATCCACTACACAACCACACACATCATCCACCACATAAACACACAAACTGCATCCACTACACAACCATACAAATCATCCACCACATAAACACACACACTGCATCCACTGCACAACCACACACATCATCCACTACACAACCACACACATCATCCACTACATAAACACACAAACTGCATCCACTACACACATCATCCACTACACACACACACAGCATCCACTACACAAATACACACTGCATTCACTACACACATAATCCACTACACACACACACATCATCTACTACACAAACACACACTGCATTCACTATACACACACTACATCCACTACACAAACACACACTCTGCATTAACTATACATACACACTACATCCACTATACACACACAATACCTCCACTACACAAACATACACTCTGCATTAACTATACACACACACTACATAAACACACACTCTGCATTCACTATTCACATACTACATCCAGTACACAAACACACACTCTGCATTTACTATACATACACACTCTGTCCACTACACAAACATACAATCTGAATCCACTATAAACAGCGTATCCACTTTACTCACGCACTTTCTATCCACTACACACATTTTATAGCCACTATACACACACAAACAAATTCAGTACACAGACACCCATCCTTGTGGGTAGACTTAAGATGGGCCCTGTGGGGGCATTTGGGGGCGGGTTATGTGGGCGGACTTGGGGCGGGTCATGTGGACTGACTTGGGGGCGGGCCCCGGGGGGCCCAGACCGTAGGCTGTGTCAGGGGCCCCAAAATTTCTGGTGGCAGCCCTGAGTGCACGCAGCAAGCAGGAAGAAAGTTGGTAACAGGAGCTTGACAGATCTCAAAGAAGACATGGGAATTTCCCAATTCCTCTACTGGTCCTGCTCACAGTAGTTATTGTGGACGCCATGCTGCTCCTCAAATCTGCAAATATGGGAAGGTAGCATTTAAAGTGGTCTGCTCACACCAGGCAGTGCCACCCTTATAGTGCTTCTGGTGGCCTTATGGCAAATCTGGGTCTGTTATCACCACTATACCATCAGGTTAAATGTGTTTGTTGGGGTGGGGAGATATAAACAGAAATACTTATAGGAATGAAATACACACACACACACACACACATATATATATATATATATATATGTATATATATATATATATATATATATATATATATATATTTATGCAATACATATCAATTTCATTTAAAAAAAAATGGTTTCTTTTAGTATGACAGTCATTAAAACAAAAACAAAATGCATGTAATCACAGATTCACATTCAATAGACTCCCAAATAATGTTACAAAATAACAATATAATATATATGAAAAGCTGGGCCTGTAGTTGTTGGAGGGACTTGGTTCCCCTTTTAAGGGCCACCAATCATCTCTCACATACCGTTTTTGGTCTGACGAGTTGAATGTGACGACTTACGGACACTCACAAGTCGCCTTCTTGATGAACTTACCTGTATCCTCGAGATCCTTCCTGGCTTGCTGTCCATTGTGTAGTCATTGTTCCTGCTTACCTGAACTCTTTCCGAACATTCCAGAGCGCTTTCTCCTCCAGCTTGCACAGAGACTGACCTGGAAGTGTCCGCTGAACTGTAAGCTATAGGCCCAACCGTCACGCCTTAGTCGCATCCTACTGTGTAATCTCGGCTTGGGTCTATTTGATTACTTTAAATATAATATATAGGGTGAATATTATATTATATTTACATTGATTGAAGATTTGAGGACATGCAGCTCCCCATGTCTCTGTGTTCTTAGTGTCCTAGTGACATGGGAACCCTGGGAGACATGGGGACATAGACACTAGGGGACACTGGGAGACACAGAGACATAGACACTAGGGGACACTGAGAGACATGGGAATACTTGGGGACACAGGGATATATGGGGATACTGGGCAAGATGGAGACAAAAGAGGACACTGGGAGATATGGGGCATTGAGACACTGTGATACAAAGGGACACTGTGATACATTGGGTCACTGGGAAACCTGGGGACATGACACTAGAGGACACTGGGAGACTACGGGACACTGGGATAGCATGGAGCATTGAGACACTGTGATACATAGGGACACTGTGAGATCTGGGGTAATCGATACATGGGGACACTGAGTCATGAGGGCACTGGGAGACATGAAGGCACTTGGAGACTAGGGGACACTGAGACACTGGGCGACATGGGGACATTGGGAGACATGGGGAAACTGATACATAGGGACACTGAGACAGTGGGAGACTTGAGACACTTGGGGACAGGGAGACACTGGGAGCAATCCATCTATACAGCAGAATCAAACTGTAAGTAGTTTTTTTGTGATTTTATAGCATTTTCTCTTATGTCACTCCTTGTGATTTACACCATGTGATGTCACCCATACATATTCTATTATGCAAATTAGTAAGACCGGTATCTTTTTCCAAGAAAGGTGGCAACCCTGACTAGTTTTCACATACTCTTGCTTAAATATGGAAACTTAAGAGGGATGTATGGGAACAAAACTTGTGTGGACTGGCTTACAATGAAATTAGTTAAGGTAATGCTGACTTTGGTCTAACACTGTATCATGTTCCCTTTCTTCTACACTCACTACATACAGCTTTTCTCTGTCCCAGACTATATACCAGGAGCTTCTGCCTGCTAGTAAGAAGGTAAGGAGACAAGTGGACCAGTGAATGCTGGGGGACAGTTGAGTGAACACATCATTAGACGCATTTATTGAGTGAACACATCATTAGACGCATTTATGCCAAGCTCAGGGTGCTGTCTGCATATTATTACCTTAGTTGGCCAGCTTGCATGATTGGCAGGCAGCCTGACATGCATTTATGCCAGGCTAGCCTTCCAATTCTTTGGGCAGACATGCCCCCTTTTTGGCCATGTTCGCCCCTTTTGGCAGGTTACGTGATTTTCACCAGTGGCACACCCTTTTACCCCGCCCATTGTCTTCCTGTTTCACTGGACACTGCTGTTAGGGGGTATGGATTTACTTGAAAGATGAAAACATAAATTAGAGAGAGATTAGCATAGGGTATGTGTTTTCTTATATCTGCTGTTTTCTTTCCCTCCAGCACCATCTCCATCAGATACATGTCGCTTGGGAGTGCTTTAGTGTTTTTGGTCTATAAAATTCTGTAACTAGGCCCATCATAATTGTCAGCACCAGGCTCTTAATCTGGCCCTGCCTGGGGGGCAAGGATGTTAACCTTGTCTCGCTTCTAATTGCCTCCCAGGATGTCATTGAGAATAGACTCTATGCGTCTGGGGATATTTCAGTGGTACTAAAAGCAAGAGAATAAAATAAAATTGAAAAGAAAAAAAAGAAAAAAAAAGTTGTCTATACCGGAATTAGTATTGACCTTTGGGATTTATAGGGATGTATGGTGCTCTGTTTACCCTGATAGAAGGGAGGTCCTGGACGTGTATTTGCACAAGCTGGTGGATCTGGGGCACAAGTAAGGAGGTACGGTCTACCATGATTACTTTCATTAATTTTCGGCAAAAGTCTCTGCAGCTCTGATTCAATACAACTTAAGTACAGATTGGAGTAAACTGTATACTGAGTTATTCTGCAGACACTTTGCAGGCCTCAGGACACCGGCTTGTGCAGTCTGCTTGTCCATTTCACATTCGACTAACATATGCCCTAGCACGGCTGAAGTTTCTCAGGGTCATTCAGTCCCATACCCTACCTCTAGACCTGATAAGGTCATTAAGGACAAGCTGGGAAGGGACATAGTTCTTGTCATGTCCTAGATATGTAATATTATTGCTGGCATGTGTGGTTTAGCTCTTGTTGACTGTTACATGTTTGCTCCTATTGTTTCAGGGCTCATGCAAAGTCCATGTGCACAAATAAAATGTTCCCTGAACCTTACCTCACATGTATAAATGTTATGTGTTTGGCCCCTCACAACACTTGGTAAGTTTTCTCACTGACGATGATTTCACACTGGCATTATACACATGCCATCTGGTATGTTGGAAGGCAAAAACTTGCAGACAGCGCTAGCAGATCCAGAGACGATTGACAAATTGATCAAGATTGAATTAGAATAGGGATTTGTTTTGAGGCCTTTTAGGTCCCTACCATTTACATCTTGGAGAATGAATCCTATTGGGGTGGTCACCGGCAAATCTTCTCATAAGCACAGATTATTCATAAATATATCAGCCCCACATTCCACCTCCGCACCTAGTGTAAATTGTCTGATACCCTCAGATGAATTCTCCCTACAATCAGCTGGCATAGAAGCTTGACTCAGTAACAGATATTGTAAATGTGTTTAAACTGCTTCCCATTCACCCTTCACTTTGGCATCTGCACAGCATTAAGTGGCGGGGTTTATATTATTTTATTTCCCGACTCACATTCGGGTCCAAAAGCAAGATATTTGATATTTTTGTAGAAACCCTTTGTTGATTGCTACTTAATGAGTGCAGATGCCCGACTATCATTCATTACCTGCACGATTTTTTCACAATTGAAGACAACTCTTACCCCCCATGCAGTCTCACAGCAGCAATCAGTCTTTTTGAAGCCTTGGGTGCACCAGTCCACCCCAAAAAAACAGAAGGGCAAGACACGGTCATACATATCCTGGATATTCAATTAGATTCTGTTGCTATGCAGTCCTGTCTTGATCATGACAAGATTGAGCGCATCTTGTCAAGTATGGATTTATACTTGTTATTGGGTTCTTGCAACCGCAAAGAATTACAGTCTCTGCTTGGTTCGCTCAATTTTGCCTTTTCCCACAAGGTAAGTCTTTTTTATTTCCCGACTTCTCAGTTTGTTCCCTGACCATCCTTCAGACAATAGCTGCATCATCACTCTAGACCCACACATGACATGTGACTTGCTGATGTGGTGCACTTTCCTTACTACATGGAATAGGAAGTCCATGTTTATTCCTCCAATTTCTGACAATTCCCCGAACCTCTGGACAGATGCGGCTTTGGGGTTCCATGTCCCGGGGTCACTAATATGTCTGCTGATCACATGTCTCGTTTCCGCTTGCAGGCTTTTCACACGACTCTACCTACCGCTTCCTGTCTGGCTACTCTGGCCCCTCCGTTCCAAGACATGCTAATGGATTAAATGTTTTGTTGTCACATGCACAGAATCTCAGCCATCTTGCACTCTTCATTAATATGACAGCTCTGGCAAAACGATGTGGTCTGTGGACTTTCTCCTCATTTAGCACCAACCTTGCCACCTACAGGGATCGGATGATTGGAGAAATGGACCCACAGAAGATGAAAGGCTCGATTATATGCTGACAGACACCATTTGCCTGGTGCAATACTCCCCGAGCGACCTGTTTTAGATATAAGAAAGAAAAAATATAAAGGACTACGGCGCTTAAGATTCCTTAAACCTGGTGCAGCTAAAAATTACCCAAGTGTAGTGACACCTAGTATACTTATAGATGTGATAAGAGATAAAGAGGGGGGAGGTAATTAGCGCTCTCAGAAAGGATTAGATGTTACCTTTATACATACAGATTTGAATCAAATGATCTGGTAATCTGGTAACCTACAAATAAGTACACGTAACAGACATAGTGTAATCTGCATATATAATCTGAGTGAGAAAAGAGATGTACATCCAACTCACAATTTTCAGAGCATTTTTTAAAAAAGTTGGCTCTAAACTTTATGAAGCATATCGTCTCCTCCTTGAGACACAAAGTGAAGATACGTTGGATCAGTCCTCAGGAACTTGTAGCTGATAATTTAGCAGCAAACTCCAACATAGGTATGAAAAAGTAAATGTATTTATCAAAATAAAAATATATTTAAAATACAAAGAAATATTGCACAACGCGTTTCAACCATTCAAGGTCTTTCTCAAGTGCATCTAACTAAAGACTGAGCTTGAACCTGCATTTATATCAAACAGTAACAAGCTACAAATTAAAACAAGTGAAACCATATGTGTTTAAACAGGCCACCCACTTCCATATATGGTCATAGCCGGAAGTGTAGAGACCACCAAAAAGATGGCTGCACATCCGGCTATGAGTCATTCCCTACTGACCTCCCAAAAGATGTCCGCTGTATCAGTAGGTCCATGATTCTATTTCTTCATTTTCTTCCGGCTTTTCATTCCGATAGGTCATATCCGCCGACATACCGGTTGCTGTACTTGTCCGGATCACGTGGATAACAGTCGTGATGTCCATAGCATCACGTGGGCAGGGGAATCACATGAGCGGAAGAGAAGTTGAGTCCGCTGAAGATAGGGCAAAATGCCCATAGTTCTTTATATTAATGTCCAAATACATGAAAACCAAGCAAAGGGAAAAAAATAAAAACATAATGAGACATTACACACTGGCTAGATGTCTACATATATTACCATATTGGATTATATCTACTTTGTGACATATTTAGTAGTAATTCTAGGTTGTGTAACCACTGTGTTAATTAGAACAGGGAGAAAACAGAACAAGTGCAGAAAGATAGTCCAGAACCCATTTAAACCTAATATATATTGATGAAGTTAAAACATATTTTAAAATATAGCCAAAACTTGTAAAATTCCATATAAAGTAATATAATGAAACAAGAATGGATGATAAAATTATGAAAATGTTAATAAGCAAAATACTCATAAAATATTATTAATTTCAAAATCAATATTAAGACCCTGAGGTATTAAAGTTTAGAGCCAACTTTAAAAAAAAAGGCTCTGAAAATTGTGAGTTGGATGTACATCTCTTTTCTCACTCAGATTATATATGCAGATTACACTATGTCTGTTATGTGTACTTATTTGTAGGTTACCAGATTACCAGATCATTTGATTCAAATCTGTATGTATAAAGGTAACATCTAATCCTTTCTGAGAGCGCTAATTACCTCCCCCCTCTTTATGTTTTAGATATATGCTCATTTTAGTGTTTATTTATCATGTTTTCCTCATTCTACTCTAAATACATGGGTAATATAGGGGGGAGCATGGAGGGCTCAATTCAGTGGTTTAACTCGTTATCCTAGATATGTTTCATTTTGTGCCAGTTATGATCTTTAGCAATAGCTAGCAAACGACATGAGTCTAAGCTATGACATATTATTTTAGGAATATTAGCCTGTTTGTCTAGATACTTTTCTCCGTAGACAAGCTAACCACAACCTACTGCTTAGACATGCATGATCAGCCTGAAGGTTATTGAGTCTTACACTCGGTAATTGCATCCTACTTTTATTAACATGTCTACGCTTTTCTTCATAACTCTCTCTTAAAAGTCAACCTAGACGTATACTGCTTAGCCTGTACTAATTATACAAAAAATGTGCATGTTTTTCTCAATACCCCAACTGTTATGCGGGACAATTAGCATGAGGACTGCTGTTAGGGCACCTCAAGCGTGTTTGTAATGTCCTTATGAATAGCAAAAATACAAAAAAAATTAAAAATAAAAGAAGAGTGGACCAAATATAGAAAGGTGGGGAACTGCCATGACATATCCTCACCTCTTTGTTAGGGTAGAGATCATCGAGTTTCATTCGGGCTCAAGCCCTAAGTGTTTCTTATACCTAGCAATGCCCCAATTCTTGTTTTTTACAAATAAACTTTTTTTTCTTTAATTGCATCAAAGGCAAGGCCAACGATTTATTTCATGTATGAAACGTTCTTTAGGGCAGTAAAACAGATTATACAAAATGTACGTATGTGTGTATGTATCTGTGCATGTATGTACATGTGTATATGTATGTGTTTATTATTTAAGGTTGGTATCTTCACTTTCTGCACTGTGAATTGATTGTTATATTAGTACTAAATAATGCACTTCAGTCCATGTTTATATACCTCACTGTTTCTTTTTCCTTGCGCTCTATATATTGTCAAGAAAGTCCTCTTCAACAAAATAATTTAAAAATGAGATATGTGAACACCATTAGAATGTACTGTGCATACATATGATTCCACTTAACATCACTCTAAACCAATTTAGAGAAAACACGGAATCCTGTTTAGATCTCTGAGTTTCTGCTAGTGACTGCAGCACACGTAGGTGGACTTTGGTTTGTGGTATTTGGCATTATTAATGTACATTTTATAACTTTCCTGCATTAACAACAAACCACCAAAAGAGAACCAAAAACCACAAGCCATCGATTATTTATGTAGAGCATGCAGATGCGGACTATAAAAATACAGTATTGTGTAGTAAACTGTAAATGATACACAATGTGGCCTCAAGGTGATTTCGAAGCTACAGGCCCTTGGCTCTTAGGGTTGTGTATGATCCTTGGTAGGTTAATAAATAGCTTATATCCCTCTTTAAATTTTAACACATTTATTTCCCTCTATTCTAATCTCGTTCAAACCATACACAATCTATCCTCTTTCATAAAATCCAGTCCTAATTGGACCTTCATTCCATGATATATATTGCATGAATTTGACACTGTAATGTTGATAGCTGTATTCGTAGATACATACATATTTTTGCGTTTCTATTCTTAACATTCCAAATCTTACCTCCTGTTAAAAACTTTATGACTTGGCTGTAAAAATGTTCACTCTTGAATAAATAAAATAATGTGCATGACATATTTGTAGTGGTTGGAGTTAAAATAAAGTGGCTGTATTTTAATTTATATTTGACATTACTATGATGAGCCGCTGTTCATCCAGTCTATAATATCTGATTGAATGTTGTGTTTGGTATTTTAAAATGATATAAAGACCCATGCTTACACCTAAATATGAACCCAGTTCCTGCAAATATAATTATGTCATAAATGAGGCAATAAATGTTCTCATCAGTAATGTAAACGCTCTCAGTATATACACACACACCAATATAAAACTTTCATAATCATCGCCCTTTGCAAAGGGAACAAAAATGTGTGGTGTACACAGAGGGAAGGGTGAAGATAGCAGGAAGACTGTCCTCGTTGATACAGGGAATATGATATTATTAGTATTTATATAGCAACTAAATATTTTACAGCATTTTAAAATTATAGAAAGGGGAAAAATTGAAGAAAGAGTTTACAATCTATGAGGATTTCAGGTAGGAACTCAAAACTGGGCTCACAATTCCCAGGTGGTGATTTGACCACTGTTCAAACCTGCTGTAGTGGAGCCCTGTTCAAATCCATGAAGCATGATTCCTTCTCTGGGCAGTTTCTCTGGTAGTGTCCCAACTGTTTGCACTGATGGATTGTGTGGGTTGCGGCCTGCACCCACTTTTGTATCTCTGAAGCCAATCTATTGAAAAATTGCTCCACGAGCACCATCTGCAAAAGTCCTTCTATGGTGCTCACTTGGTGTGCTTGGATCTGTCCCAGGGCGGCTCTGTGTAGCCGGTATGCCCACTCGGCATGAGAGTCTTTCTCAGCTTTCCTGAGTTCAGTGAACTGCCTGTAGTATGCCTCCAGAGTACTGGCATACCTGGCTAATATAACGGCTTTGACCCGAACATAGTCCCATATTTCCTCGTCTGGGACTGTTCGGTAGACTTCGGCTGCTCTTCCCAACAGTCGGCTAGCCAGAAGTGGGACCCAATCTTCCAGACTCATCTTATGCAATGTACACTGTCTTTCAAAGTCATAGAGGAAGGCATCAATATCTTCCTCTGCTTCCACAAAGTTTTTAAGTGCTCCATAGGGTATTTTGTGCTTAACCTTTTGCGCTATAGTTAATGTCGTTTGCTCCTTTTCAACACGAACTCATGGACTTTTGACATGGTTTGTGCAAAAATCTCTGTCTCACCATAGAAAGACAAACAAAATTGTAATTCCCTTTGAAATTTGTTTCTTTCCTGTTCGCGCTGATCCGAAGCGCCGTTGGTTCGGTATTCTGCCATTAGTTCAGCAATGAGGGTGGCCTTCCTCTTATTCCTTGCTGCTATCCATCAACTGTGGCTCTTGTTCCTCGGTGAGCTTTGGATCCCGATGCTGCCAACCAATGTAGCAGAGCCCTAGTCCTAGCAGGGACTTTCTCTCTTCTGGGTCACCAAAGAGTAAAATCAGGAACAAGAAAACACCAAGTAGATATCCCACCTCACAACACACAGTTCTGGGAGTACAACTGGTTTTATTACTGCCACACGTGGCTTTTACACATTGCCCCTAGCATGGGATTTCCTAGTCACAATGACTTTTCTTCCCAAGATCCTCTGTTCCTGAGAGATAATTGCATGAGTAAAAACTATAACTCAATTATCTCTCAGGTACAGACAAATCTACAATATTTAAAAAAAAAACATCCAAAATACATTTTAATAACTTTAGATCCCCATGAAAGTCACCTCACCAAATCACGGAGTGCATGGAGGGAGGGAAAGGATATCAAGCTAAGTGCTTGCTGCTGACAGACGTCATTTTGACACAGAATTGACATTAGGCAGTCCAGAACTCTGTCAAGTCATATGTGCCATGGATGCAACCAGCCCTCAGTGCAAGAGTACAATTAATCTCGGAAAGTGCAGCTATTCCCGTGCAGATTTTTACCACCATCACCACTTCTAAAAGCAGAAGTTGTCATGTTGGTTGGACTAACCCTTTAAATGCCTTGCAACCCATTTAAAGGGTTATTCTAACCAAAAGCAGTGTTATAATAAATCACTGATTTCAAGTGGAGTAAACCTTGCTGACATGGTTCCAACTAAAAAGTTCACCCTGCAGCTTGAGAAGCTATATGGTTTTCCGAATAACCTTTCCAATTGGTCATTCAACTCTTGTATTCATGCATTACTACTCATGACGGAATAAGATCACAAGTTAGTGCATTCATTAATTCTGGTTGCATATTATCAAACCATGGCTTGTCAATAGAATAGAGTGTATTGTGGAAACCAGAGAAGTTAATAAATTAACAAAAAAAAAAAAAACTTACTGTCCCTGTATATATAAAAAAACAAATGCTAACACCTAGACCTATGAGATTTGAAAGTCATATGCTTTTTAATTCAGGTTATTTCCAATTGTATCTCGATTCATAGAGTGTTGTTATACTATGTAACATTAAAGGATATCTCCCCATGGGCGACTGTATCTGACAATGGATGTGTTGTATGTAACGGATCGCCTGGCACCCCGACTGGGTACCTTCCGTTGACGGATGCTCCTAGTGCTTCCCGAGGGCTCCAAGCACTCCACTAGATGCCATAACCACCGCAGACCCCACGAACCGCCGCAGCTTGGTTTGGATCTCGCCGTCTTCCTGCTACTCTGGGCCCAAGACCAGGGACCAGCTTCCAGTAGGTGGACCTTTCCTAAATCCAGAGAGCAGGAAGAGGAACAAGCTCTTACAAGAGCTTACTCTGGGGAGTATAGTGATTATAGCAATCCCCAGAGTGTAGGTAGTTCTCCAATTCCCCAAACATGAGCCAAAACTTTATGAAGTGTAGAACAAGTCTGAGACTTTATTGACACAGGTTTGCTTATATACATTTCCTCAGGCCAGAGGCACCCCCCCTGGACCTGATGGAACACAGGCACACAAAGGACATAAACCAATCAGAACAATACAACAATGTCCGACACTCCCACATACAGTAAACAATCCCTCCCCTCTGCCTGTGATATAATTAAAGTAGCTAATATATTAATTTAATTATCCACAGGCAGAAAAAACACACATTTTTATAAAGTCCCATAAGTACCCCAAAACATAACATATCCCCCATCTTACATCCACTGATATCCCTGATCTGGGTGAACAACATATCCAAAATTCACCTAGATCAGATGAGGGGTTCAGAAATTTTATGTAAGTCATATTTCTGCCCAGGCGAACCCAGGATTTAATGACCAAAACAGTACTATAGATTTGCGGCTAAGTGCCTCTGGAGGATCGATCGGGAACCGCAAGGTTTTCATGCAGAAAATAGTACCAGGGCATTCGCGGCTAAGTCCCCCTGAAGTCTATTCGTGGTTTTAGCCCATGCGAACAAGATGGCGGCCACCACGTGTTCGAATATCGAATGGCGGCCACTTCAACTGTTCGGGAGTTTGAAAAAACAATGTTTAAAGTCCCAATAGGTACAATAAAGGTTCTTAAAGGGCAATACATCCCAGGGGCCATAGTCTCAGGGCAAGAGGCTGGCAAGCCTAATTTATTATTATTATTTTTTAAATAAATTCTTTATTTTGAAGATCTTGTTTTATGGGGGAGGGGTACAGAAAAAAAATCTGGGGGTAAAAGTTTATAATACATACATCGCTTAACATACAGTTGCAAGAAAAAGTATGTGAACCCTTTGGAATGATATGGATTTCTGCACAAATTGGTCTTAAATGTGATCTGATCATACTTTTTCTTGCAACTGTACATAGTATCATTGTGACAATTATCCCAGTGACGAAGGTGCTTTCGTCACATTGTAATACACACTTACTCTACAGTAGCTATGTGATGTCATACTGATGTGACGAAGGTGCTTTCGTCACATTGTAATACACACTTACTCTACAGTAGCTATGTGATGTCATACTGATGGCTTGGTTGATATTAAAGGGAAACTATATTGTTAGGAATACAATTGTAAGTTGTATTCCTAGCACTAGTACCCTATAGTGCCCCACTTGTCGCCCCTCCCCCCCTGCAGCTTCGAATCGGTTAAAAACCCTTCTGTCACTTACCTCAATCCAGCGCCAATGTCCCTTGGATCTGGTCCTGGCTCTGACTATGCTCCTTCTTCCCCGAAATCAACAGCGCTCGCATTAGGACTACCCCATAGAAAAGCATGAATAAATGATGTTCTATGGGGTTTTAGCTGACGCTGGATGTCTTCATGTAGTACGTGAGGATGTCCAACTTTAGTTAGGCGACCAAAAGTTGCCTAATGACCTGGGAGTGCCTCTAGTGGCTGTCTGGTAGACAGCCATTAGAAGTGGAGGCAACCCTGCAAAGTAATTTTTGCAGTTTATCCAATAAACTGACAGGTGCACTGCACCCAGACCACTTCAATGAGCATAACTGGAGTCATTGCTATTAGACTGGATGTAATATCCTTTTTATTTTTTGTTAATTTATTATTATTATTTTTTAAATAAATTCTTTATTTTGAAGATCTTGTTTTATGGGGGAGGGGTACAGAAAAAACATCTGGGGGTAAAAGTTTATAATACATACATCGCTTAACATGCAGTTGCAAGAAAAAGTATGTGAACCCTTTGGAATGATATGGATTTTTGCACAAATTGGTCATAAAATGTGATCTGATCATACTTTTTCTTGCAACTGCACATAGTATCATTGTGACAATTATACAGATTAACCAAGTATGCAGGGGTGTCATCAGTGGTTTCCGCATATTTTAACCTATGAACATGGGTACATTTATTTCAATCGGGGGTTTGTTTTTTGTGTGGTCTATAATAGGTGTGGAAGGTATACAGCAAGAAGTAGGCATAATGGGGAAACCCCTATACCACTTTGACTTTCGTTGGCAATTCTTGTACAGGGGTTAATCAGTAGTTAATATTGTATGGTTTTTGTTTTTACCTTCATTAATTGTATAACTTAATAAAAAATATTTGTGGAGAAAAAAAACACGCTACTCCACATCTAACTGAGTGATAATACATGTGCTAGATTTCATGCATTGCACTTTTTAATGATTGTTTACAACACATATTAAATAATGTAATAAAAATATTTCTCCTGAACTGCAAGCAAATTTTTTTTGTTGTTGTTGTGTCTAATGAATTATTATTGTACAGTGAAGTAATTTTGTTAGGGCTTTATAAATAAAATAATATTTGCAATACTCCTTCTGCTCATATAGTTGACAATATTTAGGACAGCCTAGATTTTCACTAGATATATAAATGTGAAAGTCTTTGATAGTGAAAAATATACTTGAAAAATGATGTCCCAAAAATAGATGATCTTGAAAAAAATCTACAGTTCCATTTTCTAGCCTGGATATTTTGCCCTAAGTTTTGCAACTTAGGTTTTCTTTATTCACCACAATTCCTTGTTGGGTGTTTAAGCCCCCAAGGATTTTTGGCAAATGATCAACAAGCAGTATCGAAAAGACTTATCAAAGCCATTACCTCCTAGAAAAGGTTCTGGATCATAACCAAAGATTTACAAGACACTTTTAAAACTTGTATGTTATTGAAAGTTTAAAAGAAATTGCAATTCATTTACAAGCTCCGAAAATGTAAAAGAAGTCTATATATAGGTTAAAATAAAAATTACCAGACAGCACAAACTATAGAAAGTGACATAATGCTTGATATGATTTTATTGCAAAAGAAGACTTTTCCAGAAAAGCAAGGGTTTTAAACGGTAAAAAGCCAGATTCCCAAGTTCTTATACTCAAATGCTGTATTTGCAATTTGTAACTCAGGATGAAGCTGGATGAGAGAAAACCAAACGTACCCACTTCAGCTTTCATAGGGGCTTTGCTTGTATAAGAACAGACATGTAGCCTGGGGGGGGGGGGGCAGGGCTCCCCTCGGTACTGGGGTACTATCGAGCTCGCCACCTGCTGGCACGTTCAAACGACGGAAAAGCTCTGGGTGAGAGCCGAGGTGACCCAGGCAGGGGGGAAAATCCCCTCGCAACTGTGGAGAACGGGAACCCCGTTTAGTGCCCTCAAGACGGGTAACCCCCTGATCGACGCAACCCTGAAGACTTGGTGCGCCCTGAGATACCCACAACAGCTGACCACCCACACCAGCCCGCTAGCACCCCTTACTTACAATCCAGACATTGGGGAAGGTCTAACACCGGCGGACCTGAAAAACTTCACACGGTCGGACTGGGTCTACATGCGCCAATGGTGCGGCAGTGGTACCCTCAAATCCCTGACAGACCTGCTCCCGGACACCACCCCGACGACCCTTGATCGGTTCCGATACCTACAGGTCAAATCTTACTACTCCACATCAGTAGCCAAACGACAATTCCACCGGGATCTCACACCCTTTGAGAAATACTGCACGGCCGGTCGCCACCTGGAACGGGGAAACTCTACGCTATACACAATGCTTATGGAAGGAGACAACAGACCACCACCGAAATTCATCGCCAGATGGGAGAGAGAGGCTGGGGTAACCCTGACTGCCCAAGAATGGGATCAAATATTCCAGCTCACTCATAAAAGCTCCATCAGCTCAAAGTACCAGGAGATGAGCTACAAGCTGCTGATAACCTGGTACAGAACCCCGGATGTGTTGCACCACAGGAACCCGGACATCGAGGAGACTTGCTGGCGATGCGGGGAGGAGAGAGGCACTATGCTTCATATTTGGTGGTCATGCTCGGCCATCACCCCCTTTTGGGAGATGGTTAACACCAACATCCGGGAAATATCGGACCCGGAGCTCCCGCTCCAACCACTCCCCATGTTGCTACACCACACGACCATGTCACTAAAAACATACAAGAAATCCCTGACAAAACACCTGCTGACAGCAGCAAAGTCCCTGATACCCACTCTATGGAAAAAGGCCGCCGCCCCCACCTTCCAACAATGGGTGGATAGGGTGGGAGAAATTCGCAACATGGAAGCAATGACGGCTTCTCTCCAAGGTCGCACAGAGAAATGCAACCTGACGTGGACCCCCTGGCTTCTGTACATAACTGGAGACAGGACAACCCCCTGAGACCTAAGCTCATACCTTAGCCCTCATCCGCCCCGCACCCCCACACTCCCTCACCCACCTCTTTCTCAGCTATTCCCCCCCTCCCTCGCTTCACTCCCTTCTCTCCTTCCCCCCCCCCCATCCCCTCCTCGGAACCAAGACAGACTCGACTGAACCATACCCAGAACTGGACTGGAACACGCATTGAGTAATGGATTATACACAGACAAAGAAACAGCCGGTAGACGGAACCCCACGCGGACTGGATGAGGCACCGCCAGCCCCCAAGTCGCCTTACGATACTCCATAGCTCATGACCAGACTCACAGCAGGCGCTGCGATAGGCCTGTGTACACGGGCACCTCCGACCGGTCACTCCACACGTAGGCAACATCCCGACATGATAGACACACCTAAAAAAGCGACACGACGATCTAAGCAGTAGTACCTAGGATTGAGGGAACGTCACACATAGCGACCGATCAGCAGTGAACGGATCAGACCTAGCGGCCCAGGTAGCTTGCCTGTACCCAATACAGGGGTACACGAAGTAGGCCAGGCCCCACCCCACGCGCGACTGTAGCTCACAGCCCGCCCGACCCACCTAAGCCCTCACACCTGCCACATACACCTGCCACATACACCTGCCAAATGCAACAGAACCACAATCAAATAATAAATAAATAAATGCATAAATAATATGAGTTACTACGACATGCCGAAACAAACACTGAATACTACTCTGGTCCTCCACCCTCAGACAACCTCATGTAATCAACAAGAACCTACTGTGTAACTCCATACGAGCATGTATCTGTCAAGCATAACTATTGCGTGTTCTGTAACCTTCTTTAACCCCCATCCTTTATTTTTTTTTCTGTACCCCCCACTTGATCTAAAACATGAAAAAACGTTAAATAAAGAATGTCAAAAAAAAAAAGAACAGACATGTAAAGATAGACACTTTAGTAGGGCATGTGTTCTTTCCTTCTCATTGCCTAACTCAATGGTTCCCAAACCAGTCCTCATGGCCCACCAATAAGCCAGGATTTATGTTTTTCCCTTTTTTATTCCAATGGAGATACTGACAATACCTGTACTGGTTTGTGAGAACTGGTTTGTGACTCTCTGGTCTAACTAAAGACTCAGAACACGAGGTGGACTAACAATGCCAGGATTCTATCATCACTGGAACTTTTCAACATGATGAAATTATTTAACCAAAAATCGTATTCAGCTGTGATAGAAAAACTATTTTATATATGCTCTGTATGCCGCTGGGTGTGAGGCGCCTCCAGTCTGCCCGGCTGGAGAGCGCCAATTGCAGACACAGGTCTGCAGCTCCGCAATGTGCAGAGCTGCAGACTATGTGTCTCGCAAGATCTGACCAATCAGAGCGTTGCCACAGGTTACCATGGCAATGCTCTGAGTGGATCTCACTATATATATAGTCTGCAGCTCTGCGGAGCTGCAGACCAGATATTATGGACATCGGACCGCCAGGGAGCTAAAAAAAGGTATTTAATCCCTTACCAGCACCCCCTCCCTCCCAACATTATTACCCCCCCTCACTCCATTAATACCCCCACTCCATCAATATCTCCCCTCACTCCATCAAAACCGCCATCCTTCACACCATTATCACCCCCCTCACTCCATCAATACCCCCACTCCATCAATACCCCCATCCTTCACACCATCATCACCCCCTCCCTCAGCTCACTGAAACATAAGATCATTGAAACACACATGCTCACTACACACAAGATCACTGACACACACACTCACTACAGACACACACACACTCACTCACTCACTACACACACTCACTGCAGACACACACTTACTATACACACTCACTCACTACACACACTCACTGCAGACACACACACTTACTACACACACACTCACACACACACACTCACTACACACACTCACTACAGACACACGCACACACTTACTACACTCACTACAGACACACACACACACTTACTACACACACTCACTATAGACACAGTATTTAAACCCTACCTGGCACTGGAGGCTGTGGGAGATGACGTTATCGCTGGGAGGCCACTTTCAGGCCTGTTCCTGCAGCAAGGTCCACTGCTTGAGTGCGGGAGGCGGAGCTTATGTGTGTAGGTGGGGCTTCCGCACGAGGTGGAGCTACTATGCGGGGGGTGGAGCTTCCATGCTGGGCCAGGTAATAAGTGCTAAGGAAGATGCTGGGAATCTGGAAGGGAGACTCAGTGCTCCCTCTGGCCGTCACCAGCCTTAATGCGGCCACACCAGCCCCCAGCACCTGCCTCCTGAATACCCAAAAGGGAATAAAACATTGGGGCTTCCTGTCGGCCCCAGGTGCCGTGGCCCACCAGGAAAAGTCCCGGTATCCCGGTGGGCCAGTCTGGCCCTGGACACAGATAAACAAACCTTGACACACAGTGTGTATTTGTGTGTGTATGTATCTGTGTGTCATGGTGTGCGTATCTGTGTGTCAGTGTGTGTATCTGTGTGCCTGTGTGTATCTGCCAGTGTGTATCTCTGTGTGTGTGCCAGTGTATATCAGATGTTGTGTATCTGTTTGTATGTGCTGGTGTGTGTATCTGTGTGTCAGTGTGAATCTGTGTGTGTGTATGTATCTGACAGACAGATACACACACTGGCACATAGTGACACACAGATACACACACTGACAGAAACACTGACACACAGATGCACATACTGACAGATACACACACACACCTTGCCACACAGATACACAAACACTGGCACACAGATACACAGACTGGCACAATGATACACACATTGGCACATAAACAAACACACAGACACAGATACACACATTGACACACACACCTTGACCCAGAAATACACAAACTGGCACATACACACACAGATTCACACATGTTGGCAGATACACACACTGACACAGGTACACATACACACACACACACACACACACACACACACAGATTAATACACATTGCCAGATACACACACCTTGGCACACAGATACACACACACTGGCACAATGATAAACACTTTGGCACATACACATACACACTGACAGATACACTGACACATATACGCACTGACAGCTAATATGACACACAGATACACACTAGCCAGTGTGAATCTGTGTGTGTGTATGTATCTGACACACAGACACACAAACTGGCACATAGTGACACACAGATACACACACTGACAGAAACAATGATACACAGATACACATACTGACAGATACACACACACACCTTGGCACACAGATACACAAACACTGGCACACAGATACACAGATTGGCACAATGATACACACATTGTCACATAAAGAAACACACAGACGCAGATACACACACCTTGACACAGAGATACACAAACTGGCACATACACACACAGATTCACACATGTTGGCAGATACACACACTGACACAGGTACACACACACAGATTAACACACATTGGCAGATACACATACTGATACAGGTATACACACACTAAATACGTACACAGATTCAGACACATTGGCAGATACACACACTGACACAGGTACACACACACACACACACAAATTCACACACATTGGGATATACACACACACACATAGACACATAGACACACACATATGTTTAAATGTGCTGTTCGCTTACCTTTTTTCTGCAGGAGGATCTTCAGTGCTGCTGGCTGAGGTTGGTGTGCTGCTCAGTCCCCGCTGCTCCCTCTCCCCCTCCAGGTGGCGCGCTCTGTCTGGGAGAATGTGCTGTTACTTCCTCCCAGCATACAGTACTAGAGGGGTCCAGTCACGGTGTTAGATGACCACAGCACCTGACCGAACCCCTATTTAGCGATACCCACCGGGTGGCCCTAAATGCTTGGTCTTCCTGACGGGCAAATCGCTGCGGAACATCAATTTTGTTCTTGCGGAACCCTAGGGTTTCACGGACACCAATTGGGAAACACTGCTCTAGATTGTATGCTCATACAAGGATGGTCTTCATAAAAATCTTTTTTCTTGTTTACACTCATAATAGTTTGTTTTTTATTCACTTTTTGTTGTAACCCATCACTAAAATTGTAAAGTGCTGTCAGTGATAACTAAATGATAATAATATTTTTAATGGAAAAAAAAAACTAAATTAAACACATTTTTGATGGGTCAGCGGGACATCCTGTCACCAGAAATAGAGTTCTAGTTAAACTTGTCTCCTGTTTGCTTAAGGAGGAAAAGCGGTGCATTGAGGAATGGCATCTTAAGGAGATGTGATGTTATGATGTTACTTAAAGTGCTCGGAGCACAGAAAGCAAACAGCAGATATCAGAGACAATTGTCTGTTCTAGAACGTGTTCCTCTTAGAAAGTCCCTTACATACACAAAATGCAAAGATAAGCACAGTATGGTTGCAAAAGTAGTGGTGATGGACTACATTGTCTATAATGCTCAGTCAACATAGTTCAAACACATCCATAAAACCCATATACAATTTATGATTTTTGAAGTTTTTTGTTCACTAGTGTTTTGCCAATAAACCTCTTGTGTGTGTGAACGTGTATACGTACATAATACCTGCATTGATGTATGAATGTATATACATAATATAGCAGAACACAATAAATACATTTTCAAATCATACAACGCAACATATAGATACTTGATTGACTGAGCAGAACTACATGGAACCAAACGTGAGCGACAATGTGCAAATGCAGTTCTCTGACATTTTTGCATTGAATCTGTGTTGCGGATAAGCTTTGTTGGTCACATTTGCAAGAAACAGACTGAAAGAATATTCACAGAATTCCAACAAAAGGTTTTTCGAACATGTAGTCACGCACACTTAAAACACCACTAAAGTCGCCCAGACGACTTCATCTCAAAGAAGTGGTCTAGGTACAGTGGTCCTGTTGTATTTACCATGCAATGTAAAACATTGTCGTTTGGTGGAAAAAGCGAGGGGAATTTGGTTCCAGAATTCAGTTTGAATAATGTATTTGCGTGTTCAGATAAAGTATGTATCTCTGATTATCAACATGAAATGCACTTAAAAAGAATGCAGTTGAGCTGGTTGAGCATTGGATGAGTGTTCTTTAAAGTATGACAAAAAACAAATACTGACCACACTAAGCAAATACTCTGCTTAGTTTACAGTTGCTGGACCTTTAAACACGAAGATGCAAAAACCTGTTATATACCCAATCATGGTGCATCCCTACAGATTGGGTATATACAGCAAGGCGATGTCTGGTTAAATCAGTGCTGATGAAGATTAAAAAGAGTCATTTGTTAGTGCAAAACCCCTGAATATTGTCTGTACATGGTATGTTTGCTTCTTACTATGTTTACAGTGCAAGACGATTTCCCTGACATCTTGGACTTCAGACCTGTAATGTTTTAGTGCCCAACCTGTTTCCTGTTTTTGTGCTTTTCACACTGCTATAACCTGACCTTTGACTTGCTAACTTGCTATATACACCCTGTCATTTCTTTGTTTTAAAGCCAATCCCTGTTTTAACATAGTCTTTCCCTCAATGAAGTTGGATCATGTCTTTTAAAAGGGAACGTTACGTCTCAGGAATTGTAATATTATGTTTATTTATTCCATTATATACATATATATTTTTGTAAAAATAAATAAATCGAAATTCACATCTCTTTATCCTTCAACTTTATCCTCAATCCTAGCTCCCTTTCAATCATTGCTTAAAGCTTTGTTCTTTCCACCAAGCAGTCAGCATAGAGCAAGCATAGTGAATAGGAGAAATGAAAAAATGTTCACATAGCTCATCATTTGCAATGGTTGCCCTGGATTTGGCTTGTCTGAACTGGGGTATGGTGTAATTCAGAAAATTGTTAATGTAAATTTAATATAAAACAGAACAGAGCATGTCATTAAAATAAATATATCAACATAAGTTATAGGTTATTTTCAATGTTTTATTCCATGGTGTAAATTCCAGAACAGTGACAGCTCCCCTTTAAGAGCAACAGTAACTACATTTATTTTATAAACAGTAATGTGATTAACGGAAGACTTTCGGTGGCTGTCCGATTAACCCCTTAACGCCGTTACGGCGTGCTATGCCGTCACGGGTTAAGTGGGCTTTAAAGCCGTTATGACGGCATAGCACGCCGTAACGGCTTGCAGCCCCAGGAGGTAAGTTATACTTACCTCCGCCGCGATCCGCTTCGGGAGGACTGCCTCACAGCCCAGGCAGCCCTCCCACGGCAAATGAGGCCCCCGGGGGCCATGTGATCGCTCTCAAAGAGCGATCCCATGGCCCCCTATAGCTGGCTGTAGATCTGCCAGCAGGGGGACTGTTTGAAATATCAGACAGTCCCCCTGCTGGTGGGAAGTATAAAAAATAAATAAAAGACAAGTGTAAAAATAAATTACATATATTTTTATATATATATAATATGTATATATATTATATATATAATATATATACATATTATATATATGTAACGTCATACAAAGTGTATTTTAATATTAATATAAGTATATATATTAATATTAAAATACACTTAGAATGACGTTACATATATATAATATGTATATATATTATATATAATAGATGTACATATATATATTATATATAAATACGTATAATTAAAATAATAAATAAATTAAATAATAAAATAAATAAATAAAATATTGAAACAAAATTTAATATAAATTATATATGCATATGTAATTTCATTCTAACTGTATTTTGTTATTAATATATATATATCGGTAACAAAATACACTTAGAATGACATTCTATATATATCTATATATATATATAGATAAATACATATAATTACATAAAAGATTACATTAGTATACACGTAGAATTTAAATACCTATAAATGCATATATATTAAAATTCTACATGTATATTTAAATAATCTTTTAACGTAATTATGTGATTTGATTAATTAAAATTTGATTGACATGCATGACAACACAGGGAGAAAGTGCAGAGAATTTAATTCGCAAGCACTATATTTGACCCTGTAACTCTCCAAGACACCATAAAACCTGTACATAGGGGGTACTGTTTTACTCGGGAGACTTCGCTGAACTCAAATATTCATGTTTCAAACTGGTAAATTGTATTACAACGATGATATTTTAAGTAAAAGTGAAGTTTTTTGCATTTTTTACAAGCGACCTGCACTTTTATGGTCTATATTATTGTTGTAATATGTTTTACTGTTTTAAAACACTAATATTCGTGTTTAGTGAAGTCTCCCGAGAATAACAGTACCCCCCATGTACAGGTTTTATGGTGTTTTGGAACGTTAGAGAGTCACATATAAGGCTTGCATTTCATTTTTTTCACATTGAAATTTGCCAGATTGGTTATGTTGCCTTTGAGAGCGTATGGCAGCCCAGGAATGAGAATTACCCCCATGATGGCATACCATTTGCAAAAGTAGACAACCCGAGGTATTGCAAGTGGGGTATGTCCAGTCTTTCTTAGTAGCCACTTAGTCACAAACACTGGCCAAATATTAGTTTTTTGCTTTTTTCACACAAAAACAAATATGAACGCTAACTTTGGCCAGTGTTTGTGACTAAGTGGCTACTAAAAAAGACTAAACATACCCCACTTTCAATACCTTGGCTTGTCTACTTTTTCAAATGGTATGCCATTATGGGGGTAATTCTCATTCCTGGGCTACCACACCGTCTCAAAGGTAACATTACCAATCTGGCAAATTTCTATTTGAAAATGTAATGTTCTATATTTGACCCTGTAACTTTCCAAAACAACATAAAACCTGTTAATGGGGGGTACTGTTGTACTCGTGAGACATCGATAATGATTACAAATATGTGCATTTTTTTTGCAGTAAAACCTAACAGTATTATGACATTCACAGTTAAAATGTCAGACGGAAATGCAAATTAAAAAAAAAAATCTTATTTTATCACATTTTTTTTACTTTTATTCATAATAAATGATGTTCCATATATGAATAGTTAATGATAGATTAAAGCCCTGTTTCTCCTGAACAAAATGATATATAATAAGTGTGGGTGCATATAATTTGAAAGAGGGGAACTACGGGTGAACAGACACATAGCGCAAATTCCAGTTTTTGTTTACGTTTTGTTTTGATCAGAACGTGCACTATTGACTCCGTCCTGAAGGGGTTAAAGACTTTCCAATGTAGCTCAATTAAATGTTTTTGCCAGACATGTGTTTTGTGCAATTGTCTACATCAGCTTTAGCTTCAGTTGTCAGCTAAACAACCAGGAAGTAACAGCACTAGTTGTCTGATTGACAGCCAGGGAGGTGTAACAAGGTTAATTTACAATTTTATAGCATGACAGGAGGCTTCATATTTGCTTAAGTCTCTCTTTACTAGAACTCCACAGCAGCACATTAACAGAGAGATAAACACCAAAGACAAAAACATAAAGGTATCTATATAAGGCTCCTCCTAAGCCACCATTTCCTCTTTCTTTGCTGCTCTGCATCAGTACAGGTCAGAGTACCACTGCCTCCTGCTTCTAGTGGGTGGCTTTGGGATTTAGTGTGATTCATTTATGATTGTTATGAACTATGCTTGGTTGTGAGATTTATGTGCCTTTCTGGCTCTTTTATTTTCTTTGGGGAATGTTTCCTTTACAATACTGATAGTTTTTTTTTTTTTCATGTGTTTATTTATACAGATTACTGATAGTTTGCCATGTGCTCATTTATACAGATTACTGACAGTTTGCCATGTGCTTATTTATACAGATTACTGACAGTTTGCCATGTGCTCATTTATACAGATTACTGACAGTTTGCCATGTGCTCATTTATACAGATTACTGACAGTTTGCCATGTGCTCATTTATACAGATTACTGACAGTTTGCCATGTGCTCATTTATACAGATTACTGACAGTTTGCCATGTGCTCATTTATACAGATTACTGACAGTTTGCCATGTGCTCATTTATACAGATTACTGACAGTTTGCCATGTGCTCATTTATACAGATTACTGACAGTTTGCCATGTGCTTATTTATACAGATTACTGACAGTTTGCCATGTGCTTATTTATACAGATTACTGACAGTTTGCCATGTGCTTATTTATACAGATTACTGACAGTTTGCCATGTATTTATTTATACAGATTACTGGTAGTTTGCCATGTGCTTATTTATACAGATTACTGGTAGTTTTGCCATGTGCTTATTTATACAGATTACTGGTAGTTTTGCCATGTGCTTATTTATACAGATTACTGGTAGTTTTGCCATGTGCTTATTTATACAGATTACTGGTAGTGATACCGGAGAAACTGACGGAAGCCAAGCACAGAGAGATGGACACAGGTTTCTTCAGGAAGGAAGAGATTCTTTATTGGATCACCGATCGGGACTCAGAGGGACTAGCGTCACCAAAATACAGCAAAGTCTGAGTACTGAATACATAGAGTACATTCCTTATATAGCACTGTAGCTCCTCCCACAATTAACTACACCCACACATACCCTTAACCTATTTAATAAATAGAGTCTAAACTCATCCATCCGGTCTAACCACGTGGCTCATCTGATACAAAGGAGAGGGACGCGTAATTCCAGTTCTTACATTCCTGCACCTGGTCAGTACAGTGATAACAGTATCTTAGCTACGTGTACTACAAACACATATACATACATATGCCTTGTGGCAATCTTAGCCTGCTAAACTTGTATTTTACTGGAATTACATCACATTCCCCCCTTTGATGCCTCTGATATTTCACAATTACTTGAGGCATCACTTAACCTTGGTTTGCATATACCTCAGGTTACCATGAACCAGACCAGACTTATCTTATGATGTGAATCTTTTAACACTCATCTTCCTGCATTGGTTCTCCTTGATCTAGAGCCTTATACTTATATATCGCCATTATCTGTGCAGCAGCCTTCCTCTCTGCTATACTTCCTATCAGGCTTTGCACAGACCTAACTACTAAGGGTATAAGACACGGTAGGAGTAGACACAACAGTAAAATCAGTAGGACTCCACCTACCACTGCCTTAAGCCCTCCAAACCACTCATACCAGCTACCAAACCAACTACTTGGATTGTACCCTTTCCATACCTGAGTAGGCACATGCACTAGTTTAACCATATGGCTAGTAAGCTCAGCTATTGCTTGCCCTTCGTCATCTATTTGAAGACAGCAATTGCTCAGGTTAAACTTCCCACATACACCTCCCTCTACTGCCAAAAGGTAATCCAAGGCTAATCTATTTTGGTACACTGCTGTCCTCATCCTGGTATTATGCTTCGCTAGAAGATTGAGTGCTTGTGAGGTCTCATTAGTAATAATCTCAACCACCGCCTGTAATCTTATAATACGGTTGAGCATATAAATTGGGGTTCTATAACCAAAGGTACCATCTTCTGCCCACGTGGCTGGCCCATAATAATCTATGATACGCTGGGGAGGCCATTCATTATCTTCCCAGGTGCCTATCTCTAAGGGTCCCCTTTTCTTCCTATGATTCACATCATACACTTTAACACCTAAAGTCTCACCTGTTTCAATCGGTAACAAGAAGAAGGATGGTTTGAGCATACCCAACACACATGCCCCTTCCCAGTCCTGTGGCAACTCCGAATAGGCTTTCTTACCACAGATCCAGTACAAATTTGCTGGGGCTCTCCAGGTAGATGTGATGGATAAATCAAACCACACATCCTTTAAACTGGCATATCTAGCAAACGGGTTAGATGGTTGTGAGACATTTGAAGCCGACCACCAAGTTGTATTTTTAGTATCATCATCATAAGCTTTTTGCCCTAGACAAGTTAATTCTCCTACAGAAGTATTATACATTATTCCTTTCCTTGCTATGCAAACATAACCTATGATGGAGGTCTTTAATCTCCACTCAGATTTACCTCTAACACTCAAATGATAATCGGCTTGTGTAGATATTAGTTGGTCAACTGCCTCAGAACCGGACATTACCTCCTTTGCTTCCCAAGGCCATTGGTCTCCCATGTTAGTACCTCCACACACATAGCAGTTGGTAACATTAAGACTACCGGCAATACTTTCAGCTAGGTCAATGAACAGGTTTTTAGCGTTATGGGGGATCTTATTATCTATACTCATCTCTTCATAAAAGGAATGGTATACTTGAGTCTGGGAGGATACCGTATCAGTCTCTATTCCTATAAACAATAATGTCCCAGGATCTAAACCCGTCCCGTATATCTGAAACCCAAATAAATTTCCATACTTATCTAGGAACTTGTCGGGGTTATTAATAAGTATATGGACTGGGTTGCATTCCATAGACTTACAATAAGGGCTAGTCGGCAACTTAGTCACTATCATGTCTTTATCTACTGTCTGTCCCCAAGTCGCCCACCCCACACAAGACCAATATGGACAAAAGTTATAGTCTTTATTTGGGCATCTAGGACTCACATATTTATTTTTACTACTGGGACAAATATATTTATCATTAGACCCATACGTCCTCTCCCATCTAAGATCCCCACATACATTCCACGGTTTTCTACCACTTGATATCGCCTTACATGCATCAAATAGCAGAACACCCGAAGAATGTACGGATTCTAACACCGTCTTATTAATTAGGGTCCCCTGAGGATCTCCATTCCTGAGAGTCAACCAAATTGTACGAGGTTGATACTCTGGACTGAAGCACTTAGGTTCTCCTACTCCTAAATGGCACACACTATAGTCTATATTTAGGTATCTACATCTTGATACCTCTCCTTTACATTCGTATTGTGAATGCCAAATTAGGGTTTGGGAAATATGGTTACCTGTTCTCGTAGTCTTAATGCATACCTCACAGCTAGGAGTGTCGGTACCTCTACCTTCCTGAATATAAAAACACATATAAATAAACACAATCAAAAGCACATCTTTCGCCGTCATCCTCAGTCTTCGTCCGTGCGATGGAACCTCAGCTTCCA
Organism: Pelobates fuscus; assembly: GCF_036172605.1. Taxonomy (NCBI): domain Eukaryota; kingdom Metazoa; phylum Chordata; class Amphibia; order Anura; family Pelobatidae; genus Pelobates; species Pelobates fuscus. Next base: position 318,613,397 of record NC_086320.1, on the reverse strand, counting down.
GGATGTGAGGGCTGCAGGGAATGGAGTTCTGCTCGTCTTCACAGGTGTCCCTTCGAGACTTTCCTGGCTTATACACTATGTGTTGGTAAGCGGACAGGCTTTATTATGGCCTTCTCACTCACACCTGTAACAATAAAATTTGTAATCCACAATAATTCCTCGTTACTCCGACTGAGTAGTGCGTTTCAACCGGATCTTGCAGGGATTCTCTGGATCTGCTGTAATTTGCCAAGAATCGACTGCTGCTGGTTTAACCCTGGAGTGATGTATCCACGGAGTTACTTCGGCTACTTTTATCGCTGTAGGGGTAGACAAAAGAACAACATAAGGACCTCTCCACTTGGGCCCTAACGGTACATTATTCCACTCTTTAATCCACACTTGGTCTCCTGGATGATAACTATGAACAGGGGGATAAATATTCACAGGTAATCTATCTTGTACCCATTTCTGTACCTCCTCCATAGTCTTACCCAACTTCTACAACCTGCTGCCGGGTAATTCCTTCTCCCAACTGACTCAAGTCCCCCCTTAAGTTACCAAGTACGGGAGGTGGTCGCCCATACATGATTTCAAAAGGAGAGAGGCCCATCCTTCTGGTAGGGGTACTGCGGATTCGCAATAAAGCTATGGGTAAGAGAACGTTCCACTTAAGTTGGGTTTCCTGACACATTTTAGCCAACTGGTTCTTAATAGTTCTATTCATTCTCTCTACCTTACCAGAACTCTGGGGTCTATATGCAGTATGAAGCCTCCACTTTATACCAAGCATATGAGTCAGTTGTTGTAGGCACTGATGAACAAAAGCTGGACCATTGTCCGATCCTATAGAACAGGGTAGTCCATATCGGGGTATTATTTCTCGTAGCAGGAATCTTACAACTTCTCCTGCTTTCTCTGTACGAGTAGGACATGCTTCTACCCAGCCTGAATAGGTGCACACAATTACCAACAGGTAACGATGTCCACCCGATTTAGGCATTACTGTAAAGTCTATTTGTAGATCGGACATGGGGAGTCCCCCCATAAACTGGACTCCTGGTGGCTTTACTGGTCCTTGTCTTGCATTATTCTTAGCACACGTTACACATCTGCGTACAATGGCCTGAGTCAAGTTGGACAATCTTGGTATGTAGAAATGTTTCCTGAGAGATTCTTCAGTACTGTCTCTCCCAGAATGTGTCCCGTTGTGATAATTTTGGACAATTTCTACCGCTAGTGATGCTGGTATGACTATTCTTCCATCTTCTAGCTGATACCACTTGTTCTCCAAATACTTTCCCGGTTCAGTCTTTAACCACTCCTCTTCTTGAGCTGTATAAACTGGAGTCCATTGGGACAGTGGAGTTGGTATAAGAGCAGCTATATGCCCCACATACTCCTGTCTTCCTGATTCAGCAGCACGCTTAGCTGCACTATCTGCCATCCGATTTCCCTTGGTTACATCACCATCTCCTCTCAGATGCGCTCGACAATGTATGATACCGACTTCTTTCGGCTCCCACACTGCTTCCAATAGTTGTAGGATTTCAGCTGCGTACTTGATTTCTTTGCCTTCTGAATTCAGTAGTCCTCTTTCTTTATACAAAGCTCCGTGGGCATGAGTGGTTAAAAACGCATACTTAGAGTCCGTATAGATATTTACTCTTAAACCTTCAGCCAATTGTAACGCTCGTGTTAGTGCTATTAATTCTGCCTTTTGTGCTGATGTTCCTTTCGCCAGTGGCCGAGCTTCTATCACCTTGTCTATTGTTGTCACTGCATATCCTGCATAGCGGATCCCTTCTTTCACATAACTACTGCCGTCGGTGTAATATTGAACATCGGGGTTCTGGATGGGAAAATCACGAAGATCTGGTCTACTTGAAAATACTTCATCCATTACTTCCAAACAATCATGTTGACTTTCAGTAGGTTGCGGCAAAAGGGTAGCTGGATTTAAGGTGTTTACAGTCTCTAAATGCACTCTTGGGTTTTCACACAACATTGCTTGATACTTGGTCATACGGCTGTTACTAAACCAATGATTTCCTTTGTAATCCAACAACGTCTGTACTGCATGTGGGACTCGTACATAAAGTTCTTGACCCAGAGTGAGTTTATCGGCTTCAGCTACTAGCAGGGCGGCTGCAGCTACGGCTCTTAGACAAGGTGGAAGTCCGCTGGCCACTGCATCCAGTTGCTTAGACATGTAGGCAACAGGTCTTTGCCATGATCCCAAGTACTGTGTCAATACTCCCACAGCCATTCTTCTTTGCTCGTGTACATATAAGTAGAATGGTCGTGTGTGATCAGGTAGACCTAATGCTGGGGCACTCATCAAAGCCTTCTTCACATCTTCAAATGCCGTTTGCTGTTCTTGGGTCCATAAGAAGGGGTCGTGCTCTGTACCTTTGATGGCTGCGTACAGAGGTTTTGCCAGTATCGCATAGCTGGGAATCCATATCCTACAGAAGCCTGCTGCCCCCAAGAATTCTCGCACTTGTCTTCTATTCTTGGGTATTGGTATTTGGCAGACAGCTTCTTTTCTCTCTGGCCCCATAATCCTTTGACCTTCAGAGATATGGAATCCCAGATACTTGACAGTTGGCAAACACAACTGAGCCTTCTTCCTGGACACCTTGTATCCTGCCTTCCAGAGAATATGTAGTAGATCGTGCGTTGCTTGCTGACATTTTTCTTTTGTATCTGCTGCTATCAACAAGTCATCTACATATTGTAACAATACACATTCTCCTGGGATAGACTCGAAATCCAGTAGATCTTGACTTAGAGCTGAACCAAATAGGGTAGGTGAATTTTTAAACCCTTGGGGCAGTCTTGTCCAAGTCATTTGGCGTTTTGAGCCCGTTACAGCGTTCTCCCATTGGAAAGCGAAAATACATTGGCTTTCTGCGGCAATTCGGAGGCAAAAGAAGGCATCTTTGAGATCTAAGACTGTGAAGTAAGTAGCCCCGCCCGGAATTAAAGCAAGCAGGTTATATGGATTGGGTACAACTGGATGTATGCTAACAACCGCATCATTGACTGCTCCTAAGTCCTGTACAGGTCGATACTCATCTGTACCGGGCTTTTGAACAGGCAGCAATGGGGTGTTCCAGGGGGAAGTACAGAATTTTAGGATACCATACCGTATGAACTTATCCAGATAGGATTGGATGTTCTTCTTAGCCTTCTGCGGAATGTGATATTGTCTTAGGCTCACTGGATAAACCCCATGTTTCAGTTCAATTTTTATTGGTGGAATATTGCGGGCCAGTCCTGGTGGGTTGTTCTCTGCCCAAACTCCTGGTATGTTAAACAATGTCTCATCACTCCTAGGGTTTTGGCTAGTCAACACTGTATAAAGTCGCCACTCTTCTTCCTTTGGTACGGATAAAGTCATAATACCTGAAGGTCCATTAAACTTTAAGGATGTTGTTCCATTTGGTAGGAACGTAATCTGCGCTTGTAATTTTGATAGCATATCACGTCCCAGCAATTGGACTGGACATTCAGGCATATAAAGGAATTGGTGTTTTACTACGTGGCCTCCCAATGTACAGAGTCGACTTTTAAGAACCGGTTTTTCAGCACTTCTTCCAGTTGCTCCTATCACAGTAATAGTCCTTCCAGATGGAGGAGCAACTAGATTAGTCACCACTGAATGTTCAGCACCAGTGTCGATCATGAACGCACTCCTTTTCCCCCCTATTGATACATCGACCATAGGCTCCGCTCGACCAAGGGGGATGGAGCCCGGTCGGTATCAATAGTCCTCCATGACAGTGTCAGCCAATCCTACAAAGTCCCTACCTTCTCTATCGCGGGACCTTTGCGCTGCTGGAATATACCTGTCTTCCCTAACACTTCCTCTGTTCCCATTACTCCCTCTATAACCATTACTCCCTCCGGGGCCTCCTCTACCTCTCGCTCTACCTCTAAAGTTTCCGTAGCCTGCCCTGGGTTGGTCTCTCTCGTACTGCTCTCTTTGCGGACATTCGTTCCTCCAATGCCCTTCTTCCTTGCAATACGCGCATTGATCCCTACTCAAAGGCTCCCTACTCCATCTATTATTGCCTCTATCTGGGCCCCGTTTATCTACGCCTGCGATCGCTACCGCTAGCATATCAGCCTTTTTACGCATCTTGCGCTCTTCCTCTTTCTTACTTTCTGTATCCCTGTTCATATAGACCTTATTTGCTACCTCCATTAGTTAGGTGATGGACATACCTGCAAACCCTTCTAACTTTTGTAGCTTGCGCTTAATATCTCCGTATGCTTGGCTGACAAAGGCGGAGTTAACCATTCGGGAATTGTCTGCGTCTTCCGGATTAAAGGGGGTATACAAGCGGTATGCCTCCAATAATCGGTCATAAAAGACACTGGGCGCTTCATCGCTTTTCTGGATCACCTCAACTGTCTTCGACATGTTAATGGCTTTCTTTCCTCCGGCTTTCATGCCAGCAATTATAGCGTCTCTATAGGCTCTGAGTTGAACCATATCAGCACCATTTACGTTCCAATCGGGATCGGTGTTGGGATAGTGTGTCGCGGCCCATGCTGCTGGATTGGCTTGGTTCAAAGCACGGGCTCTATCCTCTAATGCTTTAATGGCTGCTTGATTTATTCTTGTCCTTTCCTCATTGTTAAATAAAGTCATTAGTAACTGCTGGCAATCAGCCCATGTCGGATTATGCGTCTGTACTATTGAGGTGAACAGATCAGTCATAGCTTGTGGTTTCTCAGTATACGAGGAATTATGGGTCTTCCAGTTTAAAAGATCGGTTGTGGTAAATGGGACATATACGAAGACTGGGTCAGCGTGTGCCATTTGACCTGCGGCATCGATATAAGCTGACCCGGGATTCAGACGAAGAGGCATCTGATAGTGCTTTAATTGTTGGGCATCAGTCAACTGTCGGGTTTGGATGGGGCTACGTAGAGAGGCGTCAGTCATGGGTTCCGGTCGGGGAGAGATAGGGTATGGGGATGTGGGAGGTCGGTTTTGGGAAAAGGTCGTAAATAAAACACTTCGAGCCGAGCTAGATGAAGCTTGACCGGAAGTCTGAAGTGGCGCCAAATCAGGATATTCGTTTCTAATGGGGGTGGATTCTGGTTCCGGAAGGGGAGATTTAGTACGAGGGGGGGTGGATCCTGTACTGGAGGAGGAAGCGGAAGTGGATGAGGGTAATGAGGGGAGGGGTGCAGGACTTCCTGCGTTTGCGTCACTTCTTCTTAACGGAAAGTAAGGGGGCGGCAAAGGGATCTCGGACTCAGGGGGCGTGTCCAAAATGGGCCTAACACCAGTCCTAGTGGACGAGCAAGTCCTAGCTACCATGAGGCGACACTGCTCCTCGTGGCATGTCTGGAGCCATTTTGGCGAGTCATTTACGGCCTGTCTCCAACAGTCAATATAAGGAAACTGGCCGTAAAGTTCAGGCCTACCCGATACAGCCACGTGTAAGCGCTGTACCAGAGTTGGATCCAAACTGCCACGTGGCGGCCATGCCGCAACCAAAGTAGGCCACTCCCTAGTACACAAAGTGACCAAACGTACAGGAGACATCTTTACCCCAAAATCACAAACTTTGAATCCCTTTTTAAAATTCTTAACCATACATCCTAAGGGATCCGGAATCGTTGACTGCGACGCACCCATACTTAACAATGGAACGTCGTCGACAACGAATACTATACACGCGTACTATTCAACAGTCACACCCGTTTCCTCTGGCAACAGCACCACGTGGTACGGTTACCAAGTGAAACGTACACAATAACAATAAACACTCAGGGAATTCCCGTACACACACAGCTGTTACACCAGTCACTATATAATCAATATTATGCCCTTTGGCGTAACTATACAGTCACCCACGCTATAATTCTCTATATACGAATTACCCGTCTATAACACACCCCAGTAACATCGTCTTTTACAAATAGCGGTTACAGTACGGTTAGCATAGGTCAAAGCACAAGTTAAGGTCACAATACAATTATTAGTGGTTATGGTGTTAAACATGCAATGGACGACAATGATTAGTACTTATTATATAATGTCAGTAAATATACAGGGTTATGGTACCGTGCACTATAATACAGCAACACACTATTAACACTCTCGCTAGACGGCTGAGCTCGCGCTATCTAACAAGATATACACTTTACTAAAACAATCGTTAACACATTTACAATTCCCAACTAAACTATTGGCCAGTACCTTGAATGGACTACCTAAAACTATATACACCCGATTTGGTTAGCCACACTGCCCAATCACCACATATATAGCGAGCTAGAGAACCGAATTTACACAGGCGCCTCTTAGTCGCACTATCAAAAGTCTAGTGGGTTCCAAATTTACACGCCTTCCCACTTAGCCCAGATAGGATGAGAACTAGCGAACCGAATTTACACAGGCGCCGCTTAGTCTCCCGGTCCCTCCGACCTAGCGAACGTAATATACACCCTAGAACGCTAGTCTAGACAAGACACCGGTGTCCGGCTAGGGCTATTTACACCAGGACCCCGCCTGACTAACCAAATCAAACGGTCTGACTAAAGAGCGTTCGATCGAGCGGTGCGCCTTCGCTCCTTCCCTCCGACAGAGGGGGCAGATACACAGATTCAAAACCCCTTTGGGCCTACCGCACAATCGGTATACCCCTAGTGGGTCCTGCCGTCTAAAACAGCAGTTGTCTTACCTCCTCGTTCCTGAACCTGAGTTCACACTCATCGACGGGGACACCCCAGCACTTCTCACGTAGAGGCCGATGATCTCCTGGACAACAGACCAGTGGCGCCGAGACGAAGGGAGGTCCACGCAGAAGTTCAGGGGTGCAGCCGTAGAGAACGTGGGCAAAGATAGACCGTCTCACGCCTCTGCCTCTCAGCTACCGTTGAACGATGAGCTTCCCGGCCAATGCACCAAATGATACCGGAGAAACTGACGGAAGCCAAGCACAGAGAGATGGACACAGGTTTCTTCAGGAAGGAAGAGATTCTTTATTGGATCACCGATCGGGACTCAGAGGGACTAGCGTCACCAAAATACAGCAAAGTCTGAGTACTGAATACATAGAGTACATTCCTTATATAGCACTGTAGCTCCTCCCACAATTAACTACACCCACACATACCCTTAACCTATTTAATAAATAGAGTCTAAACTCATCCATCCGGTCTAACCACGTGGCTCATCTGATACAAAGGAGAGGGACGCGTAATTCCAGTTCTTACATTCCTGCACCTGGTCAGTACAGTGATAACAGTATCTTAGCTACGTGTACTACAAACACATATACATACATATGCCTTGTGGCAATCTTAGCCTGCTAAACTTGTATTTTACTGGAATTACATCACAGTAGTTTTGCCATGTGCTTATTTATACAGATTACTGGTAGTTTTGCCATGTGCTTATTTATACAGATTACTGGTAGTTTTGCCATGTATTTATTTATACAGATTACTGGTAGTTTTGCCATGTGCTTATTTATACAGATTACTGGTAGTTTTGCCATGTGCTTATTTATACAGATTACTGGTAGTTTTGCCATGTGCTTATTTATACAGATTACTGGTAGTTTTGCCATGTGCTTATTTATACAGATTACTGGTAGTTTTGCCATGTGCTTATTTATACAGATTACTGGTAGTTTTGCCATGTGCTTATTTATACAGATTACTGGTAGTTTTGCCATGTGCTTATTTATACAGATTACTGGTAGTTTTGCCATGTGCTTAGTTATACAGATTACTGGTAGTTTTGCCATGTGCTTAGTTATACAGATTACTGGTAGTTTTGCCATGTGCTTAGTTATACAGATTACTGGTAGTTTTGCCATGTGCTTAGTTATACAGATTACTGGTAGTTTTGCCATGTGCTTAGTTATACAGATTACTGGTAGTTTTGCCATGTGCTTAGTTATACAGATTACTGGTAGTTTTGCCATGTGCTTAGTTATACAGATTACTGGTAGTTTTGCCATGTGCTTAGTTATACAGATTACTGGTAGTTTTGCCATGTGCTTAGTTATACAGATTACTGGTAGTTTTGCCATGTGCTTAGTTATACAGATTACTGGTAGTTTTGCCATGTGCTTAGTTATACAGATTACTGGTAGTTTTGCCATGTGCTTAGTTATACAGATTACTGGTAGTTTTGCCATGTGCTTAGTTATACAGATTACTGGTAGTTTTGCCATGTGCTTAGTTATACAGATTACTGGTAGTTTTGCCATGTGCTTAGTTATACAGATTACTGGTAGTTTTGCCATGTGCTTAGTTATACAGATTACTGGTAGTTTTGCCATGTGCTTAGTTATACAGATTACTGGTAGTTTTGCCATGTGGTTAGTTATACAGATTACTGGTAGTTTTGCCATGTGGTTAGTTATACAGATTACTGGTAGTTTTGCCATGTGGTTAGTTATACAGATTACTGGTAGTTTTGCCATGTGGTTAGTTATACAGATTACTGGTAGTTTTGCCATGTGGTTAGTTATACAGATTACTGGTAGTTTTGCCATGTGGTTAGTTATACAGATTACTGGTAGTTTTGCCATGTGGTTAGTTATACAGATTACTGGTAGTTTTGCCATGTGGTTAGTTATACAGATTACTGGTAGTTTTGCCATGTGGTTAGTTATACAGATTACTGGTAGTTTTGCCATGTGGTTAGTTATACAGATTACTGGTAGTTTTGCCATGTGGTTAGTTATACAGATTACTGGTAGTTTTGCCATGTGGTTAGTTATACAGATTACTGGTAGTTTTGCCATGTGGTTAGTTATACAGATTACTGGTAGTTTTGCCATGTGGTTAGTTATACAGATTACTGGTAGTTTTGCCATGTGGTTAGTTATACAGACTACTGGTAGTTTTGCCATGTGGTTAGTTATACAGACTACTGGTAGTTTTGCCATGTGGTTAGTTATACAGACTACTGGTAGTTTTGCCATGTGGTTAGTTATACAGACTACTGGTAGTTTTGCCATGTGGTTAGTTATACAGACTACTGGTAGTTTTGCCATGTGGTTAGTTATACAGATTACTGGTAGTTTTGCCATGTGGTTAGTTATACAGACTACTGGTAGTTTTGCCATGTGGTTAGTTATACAGACTACTGGTAGTTTTGCCATGTGGTTAGTTATACAGACTACTGGTAGTTTTGCCATGTGGTTAGTTATTCAGATTCTGGTAGTTTGCCATGTGTTTATTTCTTTGTGCCTGTTTTCTCCTTGGGAGTTTTGTTTTACCCTGTTGGCTTTATTGTTTGTTCGGTTTCCTCTGGCTTATTGGCCGTGGTGGTCACCGAGAAGCGGTCTTCCGACCGCTCCCCGTGCCGACCGCCGGGACCGCGGAGAAAGACTCCTGCGGTCCCTCGTGTGTTGCCTTTGATTCCCGCCCACCGGCTTCGTCCGCCGAGCGGGAATCCCCGTTTTGTTCTTTACCCTGCCCGCGTCCCCACTCACTCGCTAACACTTGTCAGAGTGGGGACGGAGCAGGGATCTACTCATTTGCCGCGGGAGCCTCCGCTCCCGGTCACCCTCCCCGCGACCGCGTGGTCGGGCAGCGGGTGCGCGGCTCTCCTCTGAGTTTGCCGCGCGCGTCACTGCCTTATTAAAGGTACAGTGACTAGCTGGTCCGGTGTGTTTCCCCATCTCCTGGGCGGTTTGGGGGTGCGTATTTTTTGGTGACAGCTTTCTTTTCTGTCCATGTGAGGCAGCTCTGTGAGCCCTTGCATCATAAATTATGCCCCATATATGAGGGTCGCAGATTCAATCCCCCTCACCTCTCCAAGTAACTAAGAATAGACTTTAGTTTTCGAATCTTTGCATGTGTGCTTGCCCTGCATGTTTTTCTATGGACATGGTTTTACGGTTTACTGGTTTTCCTGACTTCCACATGGCACTGCGTGCCTCCTGCAGGTGTCCCTGCCTGGTGTCCTTACCCGTTATTGAACTAGGACTGCTCTAATCAAGCCTCAGTTTCCTGATGGAGGTAGCACTGGCGTCCAAAGTGGTTGAGCATGGCACTCGTATTATGTGGCCTAATGGATTAGGCACAACCATATCAAAACTAAAGTGTTTCGCTATCTTGAAGAACCTTGCCTATAAGGACCCAGCTTCGTCTCTACCCTGCACCCTAATAGTCAAGATTCTACTACATGTCTAAAGGATCTAGGTTTCCGCCTGCATTATACCTCTGGGTCGGTACCGCCCGTACCCTTATACTGGCCTGCCTTGTCTGTGCCTTTATAATTGGCCTGCTTTGTCTGTGCCCCTTGATTGGCCTGCTTTGTCTGTGCCCCATGATTGGCCTGCTTTGTCTGTGCCATACTATGCATGCTATTGGTCTGGTGGCTCCATACCCTGGATAACGATTTGTTGAGCCTGCATGCATGATTACTTGCCTCTGCCAACACTAGGGGTGCTGCCCCTTTTGCCTGCTAATGATACCTGTTTTCTAGCTTCGTAGGTATCAAGTATCATAGACTCAGACTTTATGGACGCCTCTGCACAGGAGCAGAATTTGCAGGCTTTACTTAATGCGGCTGTGACCGCATCTGTTGAAATAGCCCTGGCTAGGGCCCTCCCTCAACCACATACGGACAGGGGTGTGTGTGGAACCCCTCAGTTGGCAGAAGACTCGGATGAGTCAGACTCTCAGGTGCGAGAGCAGGCAAGTGCGCAAACGCGCTATTGAAAGGGTGAAGACCCTGAACCACGCTCCCGGACGGGCTAGACTCCGGCGAAGTGATGTGGTTTGAGGTTGATAACCTCGCCGGCCAGGCGCCACCGCCTATCGGGCGCAGGGGAGGAGGCCTCCTTACCCCCCCACCTTGGCCGCGCTGGATGTGTGGCGGGCAGACCAGCCTCCCTCAGATGGAGAAGATGTTTGGGTTGAGGACCTTGGCGAGGGTCCCGGTGGCCGCTGGGAAGAGGAAGACGCGCCACCGACTAGGGCCCCCACGACAATGTTGGGGGACGATACCCTTTTGGGCACTACTGGAGAACCTCTGTTAGAGCCTCAATCTATCCGAGGCCCCAGGTCCTCGGACTAGTCACTGCCCGACCACTTGGCACAATTTGTGCGCTACTGGGTCTGTAGACCCCTTGGAAGTGAGGCCTGCAAGAAGCTGCTGGCGCAATGCCCCAGACCGGTACTGCCGGACAGGGTGGCGGTTACCCTGGATGTTGGCCCTAACAGACGAGGCCTTCACAGAAGGTAGGGCTCTGGACCCAGCCACCATGAGGGACTGGGCACTTCGTTCCATTTGCCTGCTGGGCAATGCCACTGTGGCCCTTTGCACGGAACCCAGGAAGACGGCACTCTTCCATATGGACAACAAGCTGTCGGATTTGGGAGCCGAAGATGTGGGTCCCCTGGCTAAAGGTCTGCTGTTCAGGGAGCCTTTCGTTGAGGAACTGCAGAAACAGGTTATTCTGTTTACCTCCCGGGATAAAGCAAAGTCTTCGATCGGGAAGGTCTTCCGCCCACGGTTACCTTCAGACGTATGGGTCCTTGGGACAGTGCGGAGTTATGTCACTTGCTTATCTTTGCGAGGACCCCGCCGGGCTCAGATTTCGGACGCGCTCTGCGTTTTCCTCGTTGGAATGCCTGGGGTTCGTGGTCATTCTGAAGAAATCTGCCTTGGAGCCTGCGCAGACGGTGGAATTCTTGGCTTTCGTAGTCGTTGCGCAAGACGGCATTCTCCGCCTGCCTGTGGCGAAGATAACGGCCATTCGGAAGGAGATCAGACGTGTTTTCGACAAGACCGAACTCCCCTCCGGAGGTTGGCTCGCGTGGCGGGTCTCCTCTTGGCCTCGATACAGGCGTTCTACCCGGGCCCACTACATTACAGGGCCATGCAGCGGCTGAAGGCGCACTCTCTACGCCAGATCTCCCTGGCCTCGGACGTGCAGGCCGGATTGAGCTGGTGCCGCCTGCATATATCCGCCTGGAACAGCAAGGCGATATTCGGGATGACCCTGGATCTCGTGTAGGAATCGGATGCGAGTCTTTGGGACTGGGGTGCCTCGTGCACGACTAGGTCCACGGGGGGCCCGTGGTCGGACAATAGATCGGAATCCCGCATCAATTGCCTGGGGTTGATTGCAGGTTCGTTGGCAATTCGGAGCCTGGCGAAGCATCTGTCGGACTGATGCGTGCTCCTTCGGATGGACAATGGTTCGGCGGTGCAATACATCAACCACTCGGTTTCGAGCACTAGAGGTGTTATCTCCCAACATGGAGCTCCTGGTGTCGGTGGTGCTTGGAACGGGATACCGATCCCTTTACGGGTCCGGTATCTAGCGTGCTGAATTTCTTGTCTCATCTCTTTGACCTGGGTCGGTCATATCGCTCGGTTATCGTGGTTAGATCAGCCATCTCGACGGCACATGTCCCGCTTCGGGTTTTTTCCCCATCGGCCAGGATCCGCTAGTCTGCAGGCTCCTGCGTGGAATGAGACTGGTGCGCCCTCCGGCGCCCAAGTATTCTTCCCTCTGGGACGTGCGTTTGGTTTTGGCGTTCTTTCGGAATTGGCCTGATAACCAGGACCTTTCTCTTTGCCAGCTTTCAGCGAAATTTGCCCTCTTGTTGTGTCTGGTCTCGGTCAGACGTGTTTCGGATGTCCGGGCCTTCGATGTCGGCGCTTTCTCGTTTTTCTCCAGAGGGGGTCTCCGTCAAGGTGCTTAGACGTACCAAGCCGGAATCGACGGTTGTATCATGCCCTTACTTCTAGGACTCGCCTAAGCTTCGTGTAGCGAAGGTACTGGCGCGATGGATAAGATGTCTTTTGGCTCTGGCGGGCGTGGATGCGACCTTCGGAGCGCTTTTGGTTAGGGGCGCCGCAGCTTCCGGAGCTTTTTTGGCGAGCGCTTCCCTTCAGGACATTCTGCGTTCGGCGGACGGGTCCCGTGTAGAGTTTTTTCGCCTATTTTACTTTAGACCGTCGGAACATGCTTCTTTTGCTTTGCTGTCGGAACGTTAAAACAGCAAATATGAAGCCTCCTGTCATGCTATAAAATTGTAGATTATACTAGCTTTAGTGTAACTATAATCTTAATTTTATTAATGACAGGAGGCGAATATTTCCCACCCAATTTGATTTTTTTTCCCCCCCCTTATTTTGGATGGATTGCATTGATTGTATTTCTGTTGATTTGTCTGATTATCTGGGCTAGGTTGGTTAGTCTGGGGTGATGTTGTGGGAAGTGCATGTTATACTGTATTGACGGTCATTAGTATGGATTTTGTGTCTTTATTCTATCAGTACTGGATCGTGGGATTTATGTTTTATCAGTACATTTCGTTCACTAATCAGTGTTTTCGATTCTGTTTATTTCGTTTCAGTTTAATGGTTCGACTTCAGTTCATAGGATCGGCCGTTTGGCGGGATAAAGATCAAGTTCATCCATTATCCGAAGTTTTTCCAGATGACATTCATCGTTATGTTGTGAATTTTTCTTTATTTAGTTATTGTCATTGTTGTGTACGTTACGTTGTCGCAGCGTGAAAGAGGAAATGGTGGCTTAGGAGGAGCCTTATATAGATACCTTTATGTTTTTGTCTTTGGTGTTTATCTCTCTGTTAATGTGCTGCTGTGGAGTTCTAGTAAAGAGAGACTTAAGCAAATATTCGCCTCCTGTCATTAATAAAATTAAGATTATAGTTGCACTAAAGCTAGTATAATCTACAATTAAAAAAGAAAAGAGGACACTTCACACATAAAGCACTTGAGCAAGCTAAAGTATGTAAGGGCTCCTGAGTGTCCTATTAAAGAAACATTTAGATAGTATCCAGTTTCTAGATTACAATCAGATGATGCTATATAGTTAATCCTTATAAGCCTAGTTGAGGAGGAATTTAAAGGAACAGTATAGAGTCAGGAACACAAATATATATTCCTGACCCTATGGTGTTAAAACCACCGTTTAGGTCACTTGCCCTCCCCTTTCCCTCCTTAAAAGGTAAAAAAACTTAACTTATTTCAAAGGCAGCTTGGGTCAGAATTGATGATTTCAGACAATGGAATGCTTTTCTTGTAGAGATTGTCAAGGGGGCTGGGCCAAATCAGCACCTCCTCATAGAGATTCAAAACATTTAATGCATCTCTATGAGGAAAGTTCAGTATCTCTATGCAGAGCGTGGAGTGGCCAATGGAGTTATCCCTAGGGGGGCAATGTAAACACTGCCCTTTCTCTGAAAAGGCAGTGTTTACATGATAATGCCTGCAGGGACTGACTCTACTCACCACTACAACAACATTAAGCTGTAGTTGTTCTGGTGACTATAGTGTCCCTTTAAGTTTGTGGGTGGTAAAGATATGTTTATTGGAAAAGAGCAGCGGTGTCGAATGAGGGGGGTCAACAGTTTTGGACCTTTTTTCCCTATCTGCTCTGCTCTCCCTGCCTGTTTCCAGTCTCCTCTGTGAGTCTTGGAGCCGTCCCGGGAGAGGAAGTAAAGCAGTGATAGAGATAGTGTCTCTAAGCAGTGCAGTGTCTCTATCACAAAGCTCCCGGCTGAGTCTTACTGAGGAGACCATGAGCGGCAGGCAGGAAGCACAGAGCAGCTCGCTCTGCGTAACCGCTTCTCTTGTAGGAGTCACTGATAGCAATGGCGGCAGAAGTGCAGCCTGCCGGGCATGCTGAGAACATGGCTGCCTGCTCTCCTTGGACTCCCCTGCAGTGTTGTCTGCTCGCCCTGTTCCAGCACTCAGAGAATTCAGCCAAGGACACTCTAGTGTATCTCTTTCTTTGGTAGCTAAGGGATTCTGGGGACAAAGCAACTCTCAGCAGAGGTTCTCTATTATAACACTGAATATTAATGATCTATAACCAGACCATTCTTTAATCCAAACTGCTCACTTTTTTATCACCTGTATGTGCCTATCTCTGTGCGTGCGCCTGTGTATGCATACCTGTGTCTGTCTATGCCTGTGTGTACCTGTCTGTGTCTTTGTGTTCCTCAGTGTACCTATATGTGCCTGTGTGTGCGTACTTGTGACTGTCTGTCTGTCTCTGTGTACCTATCCGTGCCTGTGTGTGTGTGTGTGTGTCTGCCTGTCTCTGCTTCTCTGCCCCTGTGTACTTGCCTGTTGGTGTCCTTGTGTGCCTGTGTGTACCTAACTGTACCTGTGTGTGACTGTGCGTGCCTGTTTGACTCTGCACCTGTGTTCCTACGTGTGCCTGTGTATCCCTGTCAGTGTATTTGACAACTCTATGACTGTCACTCCCATCAAGAGCAGAAAGTGGCTGCAAACATATTCCAGAATTCAAAACAGCCATATACAAACACATGCACATGGTTATTCACTAATGGCCAAGAAAACGTAACTAAATCATCGCTGACTTGGAGAATTTTTTCTAAATTGGTCATTTTGGCATTAATTTGAAATTTACTATGAATTTACTTTGAACTCCCAACAATTCTCACTTCACTGAATAACCCTGATGGATATGCAGAGGTCAGGAATGCAGCGCTTTTGCCTCAGTATTTTGCGCTCTTCCTCTTTAAAGAAGCCATGTGGAGGAGTTTATATCACCCAGCCTCCAAACCCACAAGAATCTTTAGCATGTGCACTGGTTTCTTAACCTTTTCTGAACTAAGGCTTCCTTCAATTGGATAAAAGAAAACCCCCATTTCTTTAGCATTCACTGTCAGCTTATAAATATCACATTAACTTGCAGCTCTACTAGAGAGATATGCATACTTCTAACTAAGCTGCCTTACTAGATATTATTAATTGACATAAAGGAATCCAGATATTAATGCTGGCACTTATTCAAAAATAGTTTGCCTTTTGTGCTGATTAAGTCATTTTCTTAACAAGTGAACCGGAAGTAAAGTATAATTATAGTAACGTGAGTCTGGCTTTTCCTATAAGTGGCTCCTGCGATGTTAGGGCCACAGTGCAGTTTTATAAAAGGAGTAATTTGCTGTTGGCAGACACAGAATAAATGTATCCAATGTATTCCAAAAGAAAAATCTTTATTCACCCAATTTAGGGATCTGAAAACACATTTTGGCTGATATGTCCCAGCAGAAATTAAATTGCTAAACATATTTAGTATTTTGCATGCTTTCTCAGAATCCAAGTGTTGCTTTGGTCCATTTTGTCTCTCTAAAATGGAAAGAAATAAAACTGCAGCAATTGGAAATTAAGGTGAAATGTGGGTTTACAGAGTCATCCAAATAAACAGGCAAAATGTTGACATGATATGTGTCTTTATCAAGCCATGGTTTGAATTACCATGAGTGCTACTTAGAGTGCTACATTCTTATTGCTTTGGGTACATTGTGGAACTCTTGGAGCAGGGACTTTGACTAAAGGCACAATGGCACAGGTACCAAAATTTGGAGGCTGAACATTGCCTTTTCTATATACTCAGTTCACAAAATGTAAATAAAATAATTTTAATCACACTGTGGGACCATCAATACGCACGCACATGGCGGTAAAGGGTCTCATTTTATCAAAGGTCCACTCTAGAGCCATTGATAGTTACATTTTGACACTGTGGTTGACATTGCACAATATGCCAAATGTTGTGTCCATTTTTGATAGGCATATTCAAATAGACTTGAGAGATTTGAAGCAGGACCTTTTGTGGTTATTCCAATTTTTTTGTGTATTTTATTCAAGGTCTCCTGTGAATCTATTGTCCAAGGGATATCTCATGATTGAATTAATTGCTAGACACATTAAAGTATTCCAGTACTTATTCTAGTCCGTGTTTCATTGGTGACATTAAATTCTATGTTTTAGACTCTTGTTTGGCCCCATGCTACAGTTAGCTGCCAATATCCAGAGGCTCAATTTGCAAAGGCAGCCGTTTTGGTAACAGCAGATAACTTGTATGTCTGCAAGCAGGAGGCCAACAGGAAAATGCACATTCAAAACCAAACCACGTTGTCTATATGGAGTACCCATTTTAGCCTCAGGGTGAATTCAGTCTTTCATCTTTCTGAAATGAATAGAATGTGTATTACTAATTTTAGTAATTGTAACATCAATACTCACGTTGATGTTACAAAGTTTACAAAGCGGTGTTGGGTTTTCTGAGGGATTATCTAGAAGCTTATTGTCCTCGGGGCCAAAACGCAGTTTGCACAATTTTGTATTGTGCTTCATTCTTGTGAGTAGGAGTCCATTGTCTTTTGTATCTTATTTTAAATCATTAAAAAATGCTACACTATATATGCCTTTTTCTTTTTCTTTTTAGGCTTCTGTGAAAATGTGCTGTTTCTTAAGGTAGAAGTACACCAATCTTATATGCACTGACACCTTATGTCGATTGCAGTTATCACATTGTATCTTGCACAATGTTTGCTCCAGTTACACCTTTTCTTGAAGCTAAACACATAGCTGACTTAGATATTTTTTCCTTTTCAGCTACAGACCTACAACATTTCAAATTCACTTTGAATATATTTTGAATTGAACAGTTCACACTTTAGTGACCCTGTTTATATCCGAGTATGCAACATATTTACTGGCGTTTTTTACTTTTTCACAATGTGATAAACCAGGTTTTATTTTTAAAATCTGTGCAAAAGTTAGGTACATGTTAGAGGACATTAGGAATGGCAATATGATAATAGAGGGTGGATAATGATGGTTTATATACAACAAGAGGTTTGCAGGCCAAATACATTTACAATGTATTGACCGTATAATGGTAAATACTGAGTATATAAAACTTATGTTATGAAGGTCATATAAAAAGTTGTTTATGTCAATGGGGCAGAATTCATCACTTATTTTTATTTGAGATTTGTCTACAATGAACTTGGGATTGCTATAGCTTATATTGAATGTGTTGGGTTATAGATTGCATGAATGCATTATATTTTTTGCCATCTTTATATTTTGAGTCAAAGCTGAACTGTTTATTATGATCTGACCTCAAGTGTGAGGAATTTTGACACTGGAAGTTGAACGGCTGCCCAATTTTCTGTTTCTTGCAGGTGTCAGTGAAATTTGTCACCAAAAAGAGAAATACCACCAAACACAAATAAAACACACACAATCACAAAATGTGTATTTGCAAAAAAATTATTTTATTTATTTTTTAAATTAGCATGGCCTGTTTCTTCAGGAAACTCCCTTAGAACATAAATGGGAGATCCAACAATCTAAAACTGATTTCCTGCAGAGAAAAGGGTCAGTTAAGCAGAAATATCCATATTAATGTATAAAGGGAAACATGTAATCATAAATACTAAAGTTTTAAAATAAAAGCCAATTTCTCTCATGTTTAACTAAAGTAATTGCTCATTATACTGGTCATCAATTTAAAATCCCCCTGCAACTCTTTGTCTTATTTCCTTGTTCCTCTAGATCAGTGGTTCCCAAACCAGTCCTCGTGGCCCACCAACAGTCCAGGATTTATGTATTTCCCTGTTTTATTCCAATGGAGATACTAACAAAACCTGGACTGTTGGTGGGTCTTGAGGACTGGTTTGGGAAATGCTGCTCTAGATTGTAAATTTGCAAGCCTACTAATACTATTAATAATATCTAAGTCTACTAACCCATCCACTCTAGTCATTGCTTATCTAATGCTTTCCTCGTAGGAATGTTATATTCATTGCTCTGTGCACGGTCCTCCCAAATCATAAATAGTCGAGTACTGAAAGTAATTTGTAACCACTTGCATAACTTTCTCAGACATCCCAGCTATTTTGTGTCCTGAAGAAGAGCTGACTCAGCAATCTAAGATTATTAAAAGCACCGGCACTCTAAATACTAGCAAATGCTTACATTGGGGAAAACGGGCAACTCTGTGGGATATTTCCAGTTATAAAGTAATTTTTGCACATGCACTGGTTCATCAGACCAACACCCATACTTTTTTTTTTTTTAAATCCATGCTTTGAACAGTGTGAAAAAGCACTGAAAGTTGAGTGCAGTGGGAAGTGAGATTATATAACGCACAAGAAATAAAATACATTAGGAAGTTGGCACAGGTGGGAAATAAACAGGTGTGCAAAAAATATAAAGTATCAGGTGGGCAGAGAGGACAGGATGACGAGAGAGGAGTACAGGAATGAAATTATGAGATTGGAAAGTGAGGAAAAAGGGATTGAGATAGGAATAGAATGAAATATACACAGGCACACTTGAAACAGCATTCTGGTAAACTGTTCATCGCAAATAAGTGTTCAGAGTGCAGTGTCACTGTTCTTTTAACCCTGCAATGTAAAACACTGCCGTTTTATTAAACTGACAGTCACTAGAAGAACTTCCGCTGCTCTGACCGAATAAAACTTGGTCACATAATGCTGAAGCCCATAGGTAAACATTGAATTCAACGCTTTCCTCTGAGGAAGCATGAATGCACGCATGGTGCTCGTAGCACATGCGCGTTAGGTCTCCAATGCTCCTCCTCTATGAAAAGCATTAGATAGGACCATCGCCAAGGAAACCATACCATAACGGGAGGTGGTAAGGCAAGCAGCTCAAAGAGAACCTGGTCACTGGAAAATGGTGAGTAAATCCTTTATTTTCTTAATTTTTATGGCAAATGGTGGTGGGGGGGGGGGGCATTGATACAACGAGGGACAGGTTTGTATTCCTAACACTATTCTGTTCCGTTACACATTTAGACACTTAAAAATAAAGACGATTTAGCTTAAAGAAGAGGAAAGGGTTGTTTACAGTGGCAACAATAAAGATGTGGAATTATTTGCCTGAAGACATTTTATTTCATATTCTGTTCAGAGTGTTAAACAAAAACAGAATATTTATAAATATAGTAATTGTTGATCCAAGAATCAATCTGATTCTTGAGAGTGCTTGAGAGCACCCCCCTCCCCAGAGTTTCAGTTACCAATGCCTGGAACTCATCACCAGATCGGACAACAGCCGCGACCTGGTAAAACATTGATATCCTATATCTCAGGCGCAGATTCTCCTATCAGGATGCTATTTGGACAGCAAGGGTGCTCGGTGACAAGCTTCCTTGGGATATATATATTGTGTGGGCGTTTTGTATACTGTGCCTTAGGACTGTGAGGGCTCAGCAGGGAGCCTATTGTGTTAGCTGGGCATAATGTGATTAAGGTAAAGACAATTGTGCAGTACATTGTATTGCATGAAAGACCCCCTGCAGGGAGCGTCAACATGGCATCCTATAAATATCTATGTGCTTGCAATAAAGATCTGTTCTACCTTCAGAATCATCTAATGTGTGTGGGAAAAGACTCTATATGAAAGCTATAATCACTGCTCTATAGGGGAGAGGGTCTCCAGAGCTAAAGTCACTGTAGTCTGGTGTAGGGTGGGATAGGTCTTCAGCTACCCCATTCAACCTGCTTACTGGGTCTAAAGTGCTCCAGGTTCCATGAACGCAGCTAGGAAGCAGACTTGGCAGAGGCCATTTTAAATAGTCGTTTCCAACCTAATCCTCATTATTCTGAATTGAATTTGAACTTTAATTACACACTGGAGGCTGACACAGACAGTATGACGGATACTAGAGATTGCCCTAATCCTGCAAACAGGGTTAAAACTACTGCACCTAGGCCACTTCATTGAAATGAAGTGGTCTGGGTGACTGTCGTGTCCCTTGAAATGTGAGGAAACCAAAAGACAACAGCAACCAGTCATGAGCACCATCTCAATTTGGGATTTTAAGCAGGCACTTACTTTTAAAAAAATTATCTTTTATAAGAATGTAATTTAGCGCCAAACAAACTCTGTAGCAATTTGCAGTTATAGAAAAGGGAAGTGGTGGAGGAGGCTCTGCACAAACAAGCTTACAATGTAGGCAGCTATATATTGATAGATATGCAAGGGACAATTACTGGTAAAGTAGTCTAGCCCAGGATTTGAACCTGCATTTTCTGGATATAAAGCAGTGAGGTTACCACTGTTCTAACCATCCAATAAACATACACGCAACGTTTCCATAATGTTTTCACTCTTCCTCAAATTCACTGCAACTCGCATATGTAAAGATGACATGTACCGTAATCTTTCTTTCCCCAGCTTATTTGGCCTCACATAGTGCATATCACCCCCAAAACACAGAGATGGTAACTTTACAGATCTCATCTTCCAAACGTTTTTGCTATCTCTCAGCTCCAAACTTCTTTTCCTTCTTACTGATTGAAACCTTCTATTCTGCAGCTTTATGACATCCCCTTAAATCCTCCTTAAAATGCTATTCTCTCATGCTGAGCAACTTTGGAAGAAGTTGCATTCTCTAGAAGATTTTCTCCCATAAAAGTAAATACTCACTCGCTCACCTCTGCTTTGCGCCCTTTAAAACAAACATCAAATCAAACATTCTTCACCTTAATTATTGCTTCTTTTGCTCGCGATTCCAAAAGTCTCATCTTGACTCTCTCATCCAGTACTTCTTCTATAGACTAATTCCACTGCATTGGCAAGACTAAAAGTGACACAATCAGGCAAAATATGCTCCCATGCAAAAGTAAAAGAGATACCATCTCCACATGCACAATCACACTAAGCTGTTTTAGTCCTGTCACTAAAGATAAGGTCTTCTCTTCTCCGTTCTTACAACCACACAAGCTGTCCACTTGACCTTATTGCCTCGCACCTGCTTGCTTTTCGCTCTAGTGTCCTAACCCTACATTAACGCACATCTTCCACATGTCTATTTCCACTGCATATTTACCACTGAGTATACACCTGCACCATTCTAAAGAAGTCCTCAATAGACAACTACAGCTCCATTCACTATATCTCTACTCTCAATAGCTTTAAGGTTACTGGAAAGGCTAGTCTAAAATCACCTATGCCACTTTCTGTCATATTCCTACTAGACTCCGTGCAGTGTGGCTTCTGTCTCCAACAAACCACTGAAAGTGCACTGACAAAAATAAAAAGAATGACTTGTCAAATCAAAATTTCAAAATCTAAGCACCACTCCTCTCTACTCCACTTCCTTCTGGGCCTGTCTGATGCCTTTGACACTGTAGACTACCCAGTACATTTGCAAATTCTTCACTCCTTTGGGGATTGGGACTTCTCTGGTACTGCCCTTTACTGGCTAGTATCAAATTTCTCAAATTATTGTTTTGTTTCATTCTCAGGCACTTCTTCCTCCCCACTAGCATCTGTTGCTGGGAGAACCACCAGGTTCTGTCATTGGGCCCCTGGTCTGATCCATCTATACTTCCTCTCTCTGCAATCTAATTGATTCAATGGATTATGAAACACCTAATAAGTTGGGTTAAAATACATCAACAAATTCCAGGTGTCTCCTTAGAACAAGTTGGAATGAGGAACATAGCAACAATGACTGGATAATCAAGCCTTGGTTCGGAAAATTATGCTTACTTAACTGGGGGCTTTTCTCTTTTTGCACAACATCTGCAAGCATTTCCAACTAACCTTTGCCACACTTGGCTATATCGTAAGCATTGTTCAAATGTCCTGAACTACAAGCCAGGCCTAGAAGTTACTATCCACCAGCGACCCCACATTCCACATTTACCCACTCCTAATTCCAACATTTTCATTGGATTACCCCTTGTGACATGACACTGTAGTGCTGGGTGCCATAATGTAAGTAGAAAGGGTCACCATGACAGTTCTGTTTTATAAGAAGAATAGAAAAACAGGCAGCACTCCAGGATATAAGTGGTCTGGTGATAGGCAGAACCAGAGTGCTTGTTTCCTAGTTCTGCTTTATAGGTGGCTTGAGAATTTCATATAGTTTGAAGATACATTAAGTGCACATATCATCCCCCATACACAAAATGTCCCAGTATACCAAAGTTCTGTTCTAGTGTAAAACATCATGAACGTAATAAAATGCTTTTAACATATTATTATTATTACTGGCATTTATAAAGCTCCAACATAGCCCACACCACTGTACAATTGGAGAAAAGGGCAGCACAACATATGTGGGTAACAGGATGTACCCCTTGTATCCTATTAGGAACTAGGCCAAACATGGCAGAAAAAAATATCAGCTGTTTTTGTCCGATAGAGTATAATTGAAGTCTACATGTGTTTTAAGTGACACTTGCACTGCTGAAATGTTTTGAACAGTACCATCTTCATTAAAGAGGGCTTGATTTGCCACTCGCCCAGTCGCCCTCACTAAAGGCTATTCGGTCAGTACATCCTCCAATGTGGGATCTCAAACATCTGTTGCACTGTTTAGTTACTTAAACATTATGATAGACTCTAAGAACGAACACGAGAAGTGGCCTCTAGGAAAAAGATGGCAGAACAAAACAACAGATTTGAGTCAGATCATAGGGTCACAGAAGATGCACACAGGTACAATGAAAAAATTGATTAATAAGACCAGGGGGCAGAATAGTTCTAGCTTGGCCAGTGAATAGCAGCACAAAACTGCTAAATGCAAAAATGACTAGATCTAAAAACGTTGATCTACTTTATAGTAACACTTGTATTTATGTTCTTACTAAACTTCTACTGTGTAGTTAAATTACAGACATAAAGCATCGAAATCAGTTCTCAGTATCTCACAGTAGTAGCTGTTAACTTGGCAGTGTCATAAACTAATTACAATGAAACAATAAATTCTCAAGTGTTTCGTAAGTCTCTTTCACTTCCTTCAGGAGGTAATAAAAGATTCATTACGAATCCAATTGCTCCAATTTTAAAATATATCTCAGTGAGAAAGTATCATTCAAGTTCAAATAATAATTACTAATTCTGGGTTGTGGCTTCTTGAGATACCTCGGCACATCACCAATCAAATAAAATTTTCTGATATTGAAAGGTCTAGTTATTAAAAAATTATGACTTGTCTGAATACCTGAAATTAATGTTAAAAATAACCAGAAGCCCAAAAGTGTCATATAGTACATCATGAGCTCAATGTTTCTTTTTGTGTGTATAAATACATATAAAGAGAGATATTTGTTATCAATATGTATATAAACACAAGGGAAAGTTTCCTAATAACACAGGACATTGGGACATGTACAAATGAGGATAGTATAAAATAACAGTATAAACATTACATTGCAGGTTTTACAAGGAGATACATCTAAACAAAATGTACCCCAACCCGTACTCGATCGGGTAGGGCATTCTGGTGCATGTGCTCCAACAAAGTCTGGCAATTAGTAAGCCCAGAAATTGTTAGTGTTATAGTTCACTTGTTCTTTTTTTCTTTACTTTATCCCTTATATGCTTTGATACTTTCTCGCTGGATGTTGGGGACAGTGTGACAAAATGGACGAGACAACTGCAGATGGTGAGGGGTACCGGATGCAACTGTCGAGGGCTGACAAATAGGAAGAGACGGGGACAGGCCATAGAAGGTAACGGTTATAGCTCATTTGCCACGTATCTAAGATGCCTATAAAAATCACCTCCCTAAACGTATACACCAATAGCCATGAAGCCAAAACACATTGTAAAAGGAATGGGGTAGCAATACTTATTCCCAAATTGTGACCCATTAACGTGACGCGTGTAGAACCAGACTCAGAGGGACAGTATATAATCGTTTCGGGAAAGCTATACACCTCATTAACATATATGCACCTAACGAGCCGACTCCGGAATTCTGGGACCATCTCAAAGCCACACTAAAGAGATTACCTTATGGTATGGTCGTCGCAGGGGGGGACTTTAATGCTTTGCCGTGTCCGGCCGTCGACAGGAGCACGAGAAGTAGACAAATACGCTCCCAAGGCAGAGGCAGCCAAGACAAATTGGCACATAAATTTATACACTCAACAGGGCTGATAGATGTCTGGAGGGCGCACTATACAGGCGACACGGATTACACATACTACTTGGCAACACACGACACATATTCGCGCATTGACTATTTCCTAGTAAATGACCAAGCTGGAAATAAGATAACAAGGTCATCGATAGGATTCATCACAAGGTCAGACCACGCTGACATAACTATAGAGCTTGATAACCTATGCACAATGTCTCCATGGACGTGACAACTAAACACATCATTGCTTAAAGTCCCGAACTTTACAGCAACTATCCAAAAATAAATTAAGGAATACTTCCAATTAAATTCCTCGGCCGAACTGATACCGTGACTATATGGGCCGCACACAAAAAGATAATTCGGGGAGCCCTAATCAGGGAAGCAACTAGGAAAAAGAAAGACAAAACCCGAAAATTAAAAAACCTCCTCAGTGACCTTAAAAAAGTCTGAACAGCGGCACAACCATCGGACAACAGATGGACCCATCCCCTGACAAGCTCCATGACTTAAAGACATTGCGACATCTCATAAGGGAAACACTCTTTGACGACACCGCCAGAGCCATGGTTTGGTCTAAACGAACTTCCTACGAACACGCAAACAAAATGGACACTATGCTGGCCAGAACACTGCACCCACGCCCCCATCAGCCTCACATCACCACTATCAAAGACCACAGAGGTAAATCTATGACAACACCAACCGATATAGCAAAGGTATTCACGGAGTTCTATAAGGCCCTGTACAACCACACTGCCCAGGAAGATGACAATCCAATAGACATTACAGAAGCCATACAAACATACCTATACAAGCTAACATTACCGAAACTAGACCCGGCCGATGGGGCAACCTTGGGCGGCGAAATTACCATAGATGAAATAGACAGAGCTAGATCAACTTTAAAAGGACATAAAGCCCTGGGGCCTGACGGATTCGAGGAATGATATTATAAGACATTTCGTGACGACATAGTACCACACATGACAAGTTGATTTAATAACCTGATGGGGGGGGGGGGGGGGGATGCCAGATCCAGACATGTCATTGGCTAACATAGTGCTACTCCCGAAGCCGGGAAGAGACGCCTCCCGTCCGGAAACATTTCAGGCCCATATCGTTAATAAACTACTATACCAAAATACTTGCCAAAGTGCTAGCTGAACGACTCTACCCCCTCCTGACGGGACCGATACACGCAGACCAGGTGGGTTTTGTACCGTGGCGCCAGCTCTTTGAAAACACCAGACAGAATATAGACCTCATGTGGAAACAGGCCTCCACCCAGAAACTGACTCTCATCTTGTACCTGGACGCTGAAAATGCCTTCGACAGGGTAAAATGGACGTATATGTTCAATTACTGACACACCTAAAATTCCCAGTAGACATACATCACAACCATTAGAGCCATGTATACTAATGTCACAGCACAAATCAGGATCACAGGAGCCCCTAACACGCCCTTCTCACTAAGCAATTGGACACAACAAGAATGCCCTCTGTCCCTGCTACTATTCATCCTCTCCCTCGAACCACTATTGCACGCCATACGCACAAACCAACTGATATAGGGTATCACGGTGGGTAGACAGAGATTCACGGTGTCGAGTTATGCGGACAATGTTCTGCTCACCCTCACACACCCCAAGGAATCAATGGAAGCCTTGGCATATGAACTAAAAGAATATGGTGCGCTCTCGGGCTACAAGGTCAATCCTGAATAAATCCAGTGCACTTCCCATAGCTTTGTCGGTGGCAGACACAGCACACATCGGCGACAAATATTGTATACACATAAAACATAAGGCAATAAAATATCTAGGTATTCAGTTGACAGCCGACCCCAAGCTGATGTACGCCACTAACTATGTACCCCTCTTCGGGACCTTACAGGGAGATCTTGATAGGTGGGTAGACAAGTCAATCTCATGGATCAGAAGGGTCTATTCGATAAAGATGAACATATCGCCCAGACTGCTATTTAATTTTCAGGCCCTACCGATACCTATCACCAAGTCTGATTTGGCACCTCTACAAAAAGCGATAGGAGACTTTATCTGACAGAACAAGAGACACAGAGTCTTGCAGAATGTCCTTTACAGACCTAAAGAGGGGGTGGCCTAGACCTTCCTAACCTGTTACAGTTAGCCCAGATAGCGATGTAGCACTCTACACCGGACGAGCGCAGATGGGCAGATCTGGAATCTAGCATGATGGGAGCTGACCTACCTCAATGTTATATTTGGTTACCCATGGAACATAGAGCACTTATACGCACACAATGCCAAGCGATTTTGAACTTCCTCCGATTCTGGGACAAAACAGCACTGAAATACGGGTTGACCTCCTCACCATCGCCATTGATGTCAATATTGAGAAAAAGGGCATTCCCCAGGCATGAAAGCACATGTGTAAAAAAACATAGAATATACAGGGGTTACAGAGTGCTATTCTTCTCTATGACGGTGACCAGATCATTACTTTCAAGGCACTGAAAGAGAAGGGCTCACAAAAACCTCCTGATTTCTTCAGGTACCTCCAGATAAGGGACTTTGCCTAACAAAACTTAGTGAAAGAAGCAGCCCATAAGGCGCTCACTGGCTTTTCCTAAGGCTTGGCCTCAGCTTTGCCTAAAAAAAAAACCTCTAAAGGGGGCATTACATTAGTTTATGCCCACCTGAGCTCCAATAACCTGATATCCCCTCCATAAACATGGTTATCCATAAAATCAAAGACACACGACTTATGGACAACCTGACTGCACAAATTAGGGGCACAGTGAAAGCATATGAAAAAATTTAAGAACTGTGGATGGCGGGAGACTGGGGGGATTAGGGGACCGGAAGCTTGGAGGGACAGTGGTACTTCGGGAACTGGCCAATCCTGGGGTACCCCTTATATATACTAATGTCGACCCCTGCTTCTGATGCAGGCAACCACCATGACCTCTGAACCAGGAACCTCCCCACACATGAACCACCTGTCCATTCCCACATTTTTCTCCCCCTATATCCAGCAGCTCCCAAACAAGCTGTGTAAGGGAAATGTTTATTATGTTCGTTCATGTTATTAAAACAACAAAATGAAAAACTTGTCGGCACAATATACTGATGCATAGACTGAGGGGAAGCCAACTCATCAGGCAACAATAAGATGAAAGAACCAATACCAACTATTGTATAACCTCATATATGTAACCATGCTATGTAATCTGAATGCATTAGTGTTTTGTACTGTTATATGTGCAATGAAAGCGACGACAAACAAAAAATAAAGAATTAAAAAAAAGTGTCTCCCTCCTCTCTCCCCATTCACCTCCACCAGCAGCCGACTTGTGGGCACAAACAAAATCAAATACTGAAGCTCTCTAATTAGGAGGCAGCATAGGTGGCCTAATGAGCGAGTCTCTGAGGTCTGCGGCACAGGAGGAGCAGCCGGAGAATCACCTAGCTCTACGGTAAGAGGGTGACGGAGTGCTGACTGGTAGTGATGTCGCGAACTTAAAATTTTCCGTTCGCAAACGGCGAACGCAAACTTCCGCAAATGTTCGGGAACGGGCGAACAGGGCGAACCGCCATAGACTTCAATAGGCAGGCGAATTTTAAAATCCACAGGGACTCTTACTGGCCACAATAGTGATGGAAAAGTTGTTTCAAGGGGGCTAACACCTGGACTGTGGCATGCCGGAGGGGGATCCATGGCAAAACTCCCATGGAAAATTACATAGTTGATGCAGAGTCTGGTTTTAATCCATAAAGGGCATAAATCACCTAACATTCCTAAATTGTTTCGAATAACGTGCTTTAAAACATCAGGTATGATGTTGTATCGATCAGGTAGTGTAAGGGTTACGCCCGCTTCACAGTGACAGACCAAACTCCCCGTTTAACGCACCGCAAACAACCGCAAACAGTCCATTTGCACAACCGCAAACTCCCCATTTGCACAAGGTTGGATACCAAGCTAGCCATGTCCTGTTCCTTGTCCTCACTGATGTCATTGAAGGTCTCTTCCTCCACCCAGCCACGTACAACACCAAGGGCCCCGAAAGGTGACAACAAGCCCCCTGTATTTTTTTTTTAAATGTACACTACTGTTACACCAGATATGAGTTGCACTGGTGTGACACTGTGCCCTGGCAGGCCCGGAAACGCACACGTGTGAAGGAAACTGACTGCTATTATTTCACAGTCAAATTTCTAGTTTTTTTTTTTTTTTTTATTCTTTATTTTTGTTGTGCACAAATGTAACAGGTAGCCCTGGTGCGCCACAACAGCGATATCAGGGTAAGTTGAAAAACATTTGCAATACAAGTTGTGACATACGTTAGTCAGGCACATTTTGAAGTTTTTAAGAATATTTCAACAGTGTAGATTTTCGCTTATGTAACCACAAATCATCATTGAAACAATACTGAGGCAACGCTTGTAACAGTACAATAAATGTTGTATCAAAATGCTAATTTGTAGATAAAGCTAGTGCGGTGAGACATGTCCCCTTGCAATTAGGGCAAAGCAGCAGTGAACTAAAGGAGCTTTAAACATGTTGGTTAAGCCTATTGTAGTCATTTTCTAATATTAAGTACACGTTTGCTGCAGCGTAGGTAGGCTTAGTAGCATATGAGGCCTTTTACAAGCATGCTATGGCTGCCAGCTGGGCGATATACCGGATACAGCCTAATTATAACAATGCAGGCATGGGAAACTTAGTGCCAGCTAAAGTAATGTGAATTTAAATAATGAAAAAGGACAGAGAAAACTTAGGCTAGCAAGAATGTGCAAACTTCAGCTGTTGTCAGAGAAGAATAAACAATATAACCTGGTAACATTAGCCATGCAGGTTGAGCATTGTAAAGCTTAAGATATACGTAGAGTCCACATTATAGGCAAAAAACATGTGAGTATACTACATTATGTTCTCTGTGTCAGGGATCAGCAGTGGTGACTGTTGTCCGTGATTAGTCCCATAATGGCATTTCAGCTTTAGGCAGCAAGCTTGATTTCAGCCTATCCCTAAGGGTGGGAACCGTGAGTCCTGTGTGTTGAGGACGAGGGTGGCTGCAGCGTTCTGACGGCTCTGATGGGTATCCTTCCAGCCCCAGGCCGGTTGATAGGCCGGCATCTTCATGCCACGGACTTGGGGACTCTTGGTGTCCCAGTCCTCCCCTCTGGGGGGGTAGGCAGGAGGTTGTGGTGGTAGGTGGCCGCTTGTAGCGCTTGATCCTCCGCCTGTGTGGACGGTGCCGCGGGATTCTGCCCCAGGTGGCCCTCGGCCTAGGTGATCTCTTGTGGAGAGGTTTGTGTGGTTTGGGGACTTGGGTGATCGGAGGGGGCCCACTCACCATCCGGCCTTCAGCCTCCCGGTCGTCCTCCTGATGTTGGAGCTTTGGTGCGTTTAGTCGTGCCTCCAACCTGGCCCAGAAGTGGGTGAAGATTTCATCCAGCCTCCTTTGGGTGATCTGTGCTGAGTTTAGAGGCTCCGGCTCGGGTTGCTGGGAGTTGGCGCCTTTCAGGGCTAGTCTGGCCGCCATTTTGTGGAGTTCTGCTGGGGCAGTGTCTCAGTAAGTCTGAGTGAGTTTGATGCCGGGTGCAGGCTAGTGCGGACCGGGATAACCCCCGCTGGTCCAGAGGGGGGGGAACAGGGCTGTGTTGCAAGCTTGGGAGGGCACTAGGTCGCACAGAGCGGGGGATCGGCCGTCTCACCCGTCCGGCGATGCTGCTAGGCCTCACTCCCGTCACCCTCGATAGGCGCTCCGTGCACCCGCGGGCGGCAGACCCGGGGCACTTTGGCTGGTTCCTGGGGTAGGTAAGACTTGGTTCTGGCGTTTGTGAGGGTCCGGGCTGGCTGGTGTGCAGTTAATCAGGCTGCATGGGAGGATTGAGCTTGGAGCTCACACGAAGCACGTCCAGCTGCCATGAAGCCCAGGCCCCGCCCCCTCTAGTTTTTTTTTTTTTAAATGTACACTACTGTTACACCAGATATGAGTTGCACTGGTGTGACACTGTGCCCTGGCAGGCCCTGAAAGGCACACGTGTGACGGAAACTGACTGCTATTATATTACAGTCAAAAAAGTTTTTTTTTTTTTTAAATGCAAGCTATTGTGACACCAGATATGAGTGGTGGCACTGGGCAAGTGGGCACAGTATACGCTGTGAGCCTGACACACACGCTGGCAGGCAGGCAACTGCAATAAGACTACACAAAAAAAAAAAAAAAAGCAGACTGATGTTCTAGCCCTAAAAAGGGCTTTTTGGGGTGCTGTCCTTATAGCAGAGATCAGATGAGTCCTTCAGGACTGTAGTGGACACTGAATACACTAGCCTAGCTATCGATTTCCCTATTAAATCAGCAGCAGCTACATTGTCCCTCCTCTCACTAAGAATGCAGCCTCCGGGGGGCGGGGCCTAGCTGTCATAGAGGAAAGACGCACTTCGTGTGAGCTCCCTCAATATCTCACTTTAAGCAGCTATCAACAAGCGAATTTCACCCCAGAAGGGGATGACCCAGCAATGTTGCTCCTACCTGACCGACCCGACATGCTTAATAGCGGTCAGCAACTCGACAGAGTCTTACTTACCTCTGGCAAGCGTGGCAAGTGTGCCCTGGTGCTCACCGGGCGGGAGAGGCGGCCGATCTCCTAATCTTGGGATGCCCAGGAGCAGCTACTTCCCGACAGGAGCTCCGTTACCCTGCCCCTCGGACCGGTGGGGGTTATCCCGGTCCACCCCTGAGAGGCTGTCTGGAGCTAATGGACGCACAGAGCACAGCCGCCCAGGCTGACATACTCATCTGCGACTCTCCCAATATGGCGGCAGCCGCGTGTCCTCCTGATACCAGCAAAGCATGGCAGGATATTGAGTCTAAGCTGGACAGACTCTTTAATCAATTTTGGAAGCAAATAACAAGCAGGAAGCCCCAAAAAGCTCCACCACAGCCCCAACAAGCTCCACCACAGCTAAGCGAAGCAGTCCCCATTAAAATCCACCAACGCAAAAGGCGTCGAAGACGGGACCGGAGGCACAAACAGAAATGCAGAGCCTGCCCCACGTCAAGCACTCGCCTCCACCTTAAGCCACCACAATCCCGCACCGGACGTGAAGCACCACAGGGACAGATCCAACCACCCAACAAAACAAGCTTCCACCACCTCAAGCCGCAAACCCGGCACTCAGCCAGAGACTTGCCTTTGTTGTTCCAGGTATCAGGGACTCCCAGGGTCTGCACCTGGCGCCCAGAAGGGATCGGATGAGCACAAGCAGTAAACAGCAGCCTGCCAAGCATGTCCCACTATAGCCGATCCTCCTGTCAGGATCGGGACAGGGATCCAACACGCAGAGTACAAACAGTAGCCAGATACGTATACCGGACCTTAGAATGGCCGGACTAACGTAAGTAGTACAGTATAGAATGGTCAAAGACAAGCCGAGGTCGAGGGTAACAGAAGACAGGTAAGCGAGAGACAAGCCGAATCAAGGGTAACAGAGATAAGCAGAGTAAGGTAAACAAGCCGGGTCAAAACCAAAAGGGATAATAGAATACACAAGCACTGAGTGACTAGAACAAGCTAGAACCATGACAGGGCAATGAGCTAATGAAAGAAGCTCTGTTAAATACCCTGTTCAGAGCAGTAACCACGCCTCTGAGGCGTCCTGATTGGTCCTGCAGCAATTGACTGACAGGTCGTTCCGGGGGAGTGTCCTGATGACTACTTCCTGCCTAGATGCTGTAAAAGGCAGTCACTCCCTCGCGGCCGGCCTAGCATGACCGGATAGACCGCGGGGAAGGGAGCCATCAGACCGTCTGGATGGAGGAACAGCTAAGTCTCTACCTCTTTCGGAGGTAGAGACCACAGGTACCCTGACAGTACCCCCCCTCTCAGATACGCCCACCGGGCGGAATGAACCGGGACGAGATGGGAAGTGAGAGTGATGCACCCTGCGGAGACGGGGAGCATGAACATCCTCCTGAGGTACCCAACTCCTCTCCTCAGGACCATATCCCTTCCAATCAACCAGATATTGTACTCTCCCCCGGGAGATTCGAGAATCAATAATAGAGTTAACCTCATACTCCTCCTGACCCTCCACCTGAACGGAGCGAGGAGGGGCTATTGTGGAGGAAAATCTGTTACATATGAGTGGTTTCAGCAATGAAACGTGAAACGAGTTCGGAATGCGTAAGGTATTAGGAAGAGCTAAACGATACGCAACTGGATTGATACGGGTCAGCACCCTGTAGGGTCCAATATAACGAGGAGCGAACTTCATGGAGGGCACTTTTAAACGGATGTTCCTCGTGCTCAGCCATACCCTATCACCTGGAACAAAGACCGGAGCCGCCCTTCTGCGTTTATCAGCGTGTTTCTTGACCAACATAGAGTTGTGCACAAGGATTTGTCGAGTTTGATCCCACAACTTCCTCAAATTGGCAACATGAACATCAACCGACGGCACCCCCTGGGAAGGAGAATCCGAAGGAAGAATAGACGGATGAAAACCATAATTCATGAAGAAGGGGCTTGAATGAGTAGAATCGCAAACGAGATTGTTGTGTGCAAACTCCGCCCAAGGAATCAAACCGACCCAATCATCCTGGTGTTCAGAAACAAAGCATCGTAAATATTGTTCAATTTTCTGGTTGGTACGTTCAGCAGCTCCGTTAGACTGAGGATGATAGGCAGAAGAAAAGTTTAATTTAATACCAAGTTGAGAGCAGAAGGACCTCCAAAAGCGGGAAACAAATTGGGAGCCTCTGTCCGATACAATTTGAGAGGGTATCCCATGTAGGCGAAAAATCTCCTTAGCGAATATCTCTGCCAATTCGGGAGAAGACGGGAGTTTAGGCAGGGGAATGAAGTGTGCCATCTTAGTAAACCTGTCAACCACGGTGAGGATAACAGTCTGTCTTTTAGAGATAGGTAGATCGACAATAAAGTCCATGGCCAAACAGGACCATGGTTTTTCTGGAACCTCCAAGGGGTGCAGGAATCCACATGGAAGGGTATGGGGTTGTTTGGTTTTAGTACAAACTTCACATGCAGCGATGAACTCCTCAATATCCCTCCGTAAAGCAGGCCACCAGAAGTCCTTAGAGATCAACGCGTAAGTTTTGCGAATACCAGGATGTCCCGCCATCTTGCTAATATGTAAACACTGTAAAAGTTCCAGTTGAAGAGCAGGAGGAACGAAATGACGGCCCGCAGGAGTCTGTTTAGGTGCTAGATGTTGCAACTTAATGATCTCGGCCAGTAATGGAGAATGAATCCTGAGATTCGTATTAGCAATGATATTGCATTTCGGAACTATATTAGAAAGAACTGGTTCAGGTACAGTAGAAGGTTCATATTGGCGAGATAATGCATCGGCTTTAGAGTTTTTAGAACCAGGTCTGTAAGTCAGTACATAATTGAAGTGAGTCAGGAATAAGGACCAACGAGCTTGTCTAGAGGATAAGCGCTTAGCCTCCCCAATATAGGACAAGTTTTTGTGGTCCATCAAAATCGTAATAGGGTGTAGGGTCCCCTACAACAAATGTCTCCACTCCTTTAAGGCTTTAATGACTGCTAACAGTTCCCTTTCCCCGATGTCATATCTGCTCTCAGGCCCAGAAAATTTCTTAGAGAAGAAACCACAAGGGTGTAACGGTTTATCCACCCCTAACCTTTGAGACAGAACAGCCCCAACTGCTGTCTCAGAGGCATCGACCTCGAGCAAGAAAGGCAGAGTCGTATCAGGATGGACTAGAATGGGAGCCGAGGCAAAAAGTTCCTTGAGAGTCTTGAAAGCACCAAGAGCTTCCTTAGACCAGAACTTAGTATCAGCCCCTTGTTTGGTCATATTGGTAATAGGCGCAATGATAGAGGAGTATCCTTTAATGAAACGCCTATAGTAGTTGGAAAAACCAATAAACCTTTGGATAGCCTTGAGTCCTTTGGGCAAGGGCCAGTCTAAAATAGATTGGAGTTTTACAGGATCCATTTTAAAACCTTCCCCAGAAATCACGTATCCAAGAAAGTCTACCTGAGACTGATCAAAACTGCACTTCTCCAATTTGCAATATAGACCATGTTGCAGCAGCTTGTGTAATACCTTTCTGACCTGTCTATGGTGAGTCTCAATCTCCTTAGAGTGTATTAGTATGTCGTCCAGGTAAACAATAACACAATCGTGCTGAAACTCCCTAAGTACCTCATTAATCAAATCTTGAAATACTGCAGGAGCATTGCATAGTCCAAATGGCATAACAGTGTATTCGTAATGGCCATACCGGGTATTGAATGCCGTCATCCACTCGTGACCTTGCTGGATTCTCACCAAATTGTAAGCCCCTCTGAGATCTAACTTGGTGAAGATTTTGGAGCCCTTAAGACGATCAAATAACTCGGTAATCAGTGGGATAGGATAGGCATTTCTGACAGTTATTTTATTCAAGCCTCGGTAATCGATACAAGGTCTCAGCGTGCCATCCTTCTTCTTAATGAAAAAGAACCCAGCCCCGGCCGGAGAAGAAGACCTCCTGATGAATCCCTTTTCTAAATTCTCCCGAATATACTCCTCTAGAACCGAGTTTTCCTGAACAGACAAAGGATATACATGGCCCCTCGGAGGCATAGTGCCGGGTAGAAGCTTAATCTTACAGTCAAATGACCTGTGTGGAGGCAAAGAATCGGCATTCTTCTTGTCAAACACTGCCCTTAAGTCTAGGTAAAGGTCTGGTATTTGTCTTTCTGTGGACTGAGTAGGATTCTCCGGTATGTTAATATTAGCTAATGGAGAAAGCTTGCACAAACACCGATCCTGGCAGCCCTGGCCCCACGAGAGTATCTCTCCTAACTCCCAATCGATAATAGGGTTATGTTTTTTCAACCATGGGTACCCCAGAACTATGGGAACGGAAGGAGACGAAATGAGCATAAGAGATAAATTCTCCACGTGTAGGATACCAACATTTAAATCAATGGGTATGGTCTCACGAAAGATAACAGGGTCTAGTAGTGGTCTACCATCTATGGCCTCAACGGCCAAAGGTGTCTCCGTTAGCTGGGATGGGAAATTGTTCTTACTAGCAAAGGCTTGGTCGATAAAATTCTCAGCAGCACCGGAATCTATCAATGCCATAGCCCTTACTACTTCCTTCCCCCAAGTTAAGGAAACTGGTAGCAGAAGCCTGTGATCTTTATAATTAGGAGTAGAGGACAAAATAGAAACACCCAAGGCCTGTCCTCTAGAGAGACTTAGGTGCGAGCGTTTCCCGGGCGGTTAGAACAGTTCGAGAGTAAATGACCCTTGGCTCCACAATACATACACAAACCCTCTCTTCTCCTGTGCTGTCTTTCCTCCTCAGAGAGGCGGGTATACCCTATCTGCATAGGTTCAGTAAGCAAAGATATCGTGGAGTCAGGACTTGGAAAAACAGGAGCTAACCTAAAAGAAGGTCTCTGGTTCCTCTCTCGAGTGTTCTGTCTCTCTCTTAGACGTTCATCTATACGAGAGATGAACGAAATTAAATCCTCTAAATTCTCAGGGAGTTCTCTGGTAGCAACCTCATCAAGGATTACATCAGATAGGCCATTCAAAAATACATCCATATACGCCTGCTCATTCCACTTGATTTCTGCCGCCAGAGACCTGAACTCTAGTGCATAATCCACCAGTGTTCGGTTCTCCTGTCTCAGGCGCAACAGTAATCTGGCTGCATTAACCTTTCTACCTGGAGGGTCAAATGTTCTTCTAAAAGCAGCTACAAATGCGTTATAGTTATAAACTAATGGGTTATTGTTCTCCCATAGTGGGTTGGCCCATCTCAGAGCTTTCTCAATTAGTAGTGTGATAATAAATCCTACTTTTGCCCTATCTGTAGGATAAGAGCGAGGTTGCAATTCAAAGTGGATACTAATTTGGTTTAAAAAACCACGACACTTCTCAGGAGCCCCACCATAGCGTACTGGGGGGGTAATGCGAGAAGAAGCACCCACTGTGGCTACCTCTAGACCTGAACTGACAGGAGAAACAGGGGTATTACGTATCTCCTCTGGTGGGTTATTGGCACAAGCTAATAGAGCCTGTAGCGCAAGCGCCATCTGATCCATTCTGTGATCCATGGCTTCAAACCTAGGATCAGGAGCAGCCAGCTGACTGTTTGTACTTGCAGGATCCATTGGCCCTGTCGTAATGTCAGGATCGGGACAGGGATCCAACACGCAGAGTACAAACAGTAGCCAGATACGTATACCGGACCTTAGAATGGCCGGACTAACGTAAGTAGTACAGTATAGAATGGTCAAAGACAAGCCGAGGTCGAGGGTAACAGAAGACAGGTAAGCGAGAGACAAGCCGAATCAAGGGTAACAGAGATAAGCAGAGTAAGGTAAACAAGCCGGGTCAAAACCAAAAGGGATAATAGAATACACAAGCACTGAGTGACTAGAACAAGCTAGAACCACGACAGGGCAATGAGCTAATGAAAGAAGCTCTGTTAAATACCCTGTTCAGAGCAGTAACCACGCCTCCGAGGCGTCCTGATTGGTCCTGCAGCAATTGACTGACAGGTCGTTCCGGGGGAGTGTCCTGATGACTACTTCCTGCCTAGATGCTGTAAAAGGCAGTCACTCCCTCGCGGCCGGCCTAGCATGACCGGATAGACCGCGGGGAAGGGAGCCATCAGACCGTCTGGATGGAGGAACAGCTAAGTCTCTACCTCTTTCGGAGGTAGAGACCACAGGTACCCTGACACCTCCACACCATGCCTTTGATCACATGAACTGCTCTCTGCACATTAACTAATCGTAAAGTAGCAAGCGTTTAAACATGTCATTATTTCACCTCCTAAAGAGTTTATTGTCGTAGTTCCTTACATGCCTTTACCTTAACCGTTCATGTATTATGTTATTCACTAGTCTCATCTCATGGGGCGACTCACACTTGATTTATAACTAGTGGTGGAGCTGCTGATATAAATACACAGTTGATAACGTGCAACAGAGGCGGCTCTAGACTTTATGAGGCCTTAGGCAAAACTGAAACATGAGGCCCCAATAACAAAAAAGTGTCACATATACACATTGATGCACAGTTTACCTGTGTATGTGCCTGAGAGTGTGTCTGACAGAGAGTATCCTTGTGTGTGAGAATGTATGTCTCTGTGAGCATGTTTGCATTTTTGTCTGAGACTGAAGTGTGTTGTGTGTATGGTGGGTGATGGTGTGAGGGGGGTGATGGTGAGAGGGAAAGGGGGTGATGGTGAAAGGGAGATCGGGGTGATGGTGAGAGTGAGCGGGGGTGATGTGAGAAGGAGGGGGGTGATGTGAGAAGGAGGGGTGTTGATGTGAGAGTGAGGGGGGGTTGATGTGAGAGTGAGGGGGAGTGATGTGAGAGTGAGGGGGGTGATGTGAGAGTGAGGAGGGTGATGTGATGTGAGAAGGAGGG
Source organism: Pelobates fuscus (assembly GCF_036172605.1). Lineage (NCBI taxonomy): Eukaryota > Metazoa > Chordata > Amphibia > Anura > Pelobatidae > Pelobates > Pelobates fuscus. The sequence goes on along the minus strand of NC_086320.1, from coordinate 318,575,275 downwards.
GGTGATGTGTGAAGGAGGGGGGTTGATGGTGAGGGTGGTGAGGCTGAGGGTGGTGAGAGGGTGAGGCTGAGGGGGGTGAGGCTGAGGAGGGTGGGGGGAGAGGCTGAGGGTGGTGAGGGGTGAGGCTGAGGGGGGTGATGCTGAGGATGGTGAGGGGGTGATGCTGCGGGTGGTTGGGGTGGGGGGGTTATGCTGAGGGTGGTGATGCTGAGGGTGGTGAGGGAGGGTGATGCTGAGGGTGGTGGGGTGGTGAGGCTGAGGGTGGTGGGGGGTGGTGAGGCTGAGGGTGGTGGTGAGGCTGAGGGTGCTGAGGCTAAGGGTGGTCGGGGGTGCTGAGGCTGAGGGTGGTGGGGGGTGCTCAGGCTGGTGGGGTGGTGAGGCTGAGGGTGGTGGTGAGGGTGGTGAGGCTGAGGGTATTGGGGAGGATGGGGGGGCTGAGGGTGGTGGGGGTGGTGAGGCTGAGGGTGGTGCTGAGGCTGAGGGTGGTGGGGGGTGCTGAGGCTGAGGGTTGAGGGGTGATGAGGGTGGTGAGGCTGAAGGTGGTGGGGAGGGTGGGGAGGCTGAGGGTGGTGGGGAGGGTGGGGAGGCTGAAGGTGGTGGTGAGGGTGGTGAGGCTGAAGGTGGTAGGGAGGCTGAGGGTGGTGAGGCTGAGGGTGGTGAGGCTGAGGGTGGTAGGGAGGCTGAGGGGGGTGGGAAGGCTGAGGGTGAGGAGGCTGAGGGTGGTAGGGAGGGTGATGATGCTGAGGGTGGTGGGGAGGCTGAGGGTGGTCGGGAGGGTGGTGAGGCTGGCTGAGGGTGGTAGGGAGGGTGGTGAGGCTGAGGGTATTGGGGAGGGTGGGGAGGCTGAGGGTGGTGGGGTGGTGAGGCTGAGGGTGGTGGGGGTGCTGAGGATGAGGGTGGTGGGGGGTGCTGAGGCTGAGGATTGTGGGGTGATGAGGGTGGTGAGGCTGAAGGTGGTGGGGAGGCTGAGGGTGGTGGGGAGGGTGGTGAGGCTGAAGGTGGTGGGGAGGGTGGTGAGGCTGAAGGTGGTAGGGAGGCTGAGGGTGGTGAGGCTGAGGGTGGTGGGGAGGGTGGGGAGGCTGAGGGTGGTGGGGAGGGTGGGGAGGCTGAGGGTGGTCGGGAGGGTGGGGAGGCTGGCTGAGGGTGGTAGGGAGGGTGATGAGGCTGAGGGTGGTGGGGAGGGTGGTAGGGAGGCTGAGTGTGGTGGGGGGTGAGAGAGCCTACCTTTAGTCCCTGGTGGTCCAGTGGGCTCCCTAGTGGTCCGGTGGTCACTGCTCCCGGTCTGCAGCTCCGCAGAGCTGCAGACCATGTAATCTCGCGAGACCATCAGAGCGTTGCTGTGGCAACCCGCGGCAACGCTCTGATTGGCTGGTTTTCGCGAGACACATGGTCTGCAGCTCTGCTCACTGCGGAGCTATAGACCTGTGTCTGCGGTGGCTGGCCGGGCAGCCAGGAGGGGCCTCGCACCCGGCGGCATACCGGGCAAGCCGCCGGGCCCCCTCCTGGTGTCAGGTCCTCGGTCAGTGAGCGAGGACCTGACACAGTCTGCCCACAGGCGGTTTAGGCGGCCCCGAGGCCCCAGCCAGCGCGAGGTCTTAGGCGGCCGCCTAAACCGCCTAATTAGAGAGCCGCCTCTGACGTGCAAGCTACACCCTAAACATGACAGCCATCTTTCACAACAATGTACTGCTACATACTCATACCCCCAGTGCAACTAGCCATGATATACGCACGTTCAGCCTAGCATGCTCAAATATAACACACTTCTGTTAAAAAAAAAAAAAAAAGAATAAAAAAAAAGAATGCAGCTTCAGAATTAATCTAAATTGTATGCTGTCTAGGAGGTGGGAGGATCTGGGAGGGAGGGTCTGCTGCTGATTGGCTGGAATGTGTCTGCTGACTGTGAGGTACAGGGTCATAGTTTACTTAAAGGACCACTCTAGGCACCCAGACCACTTCAGCTTAATGAAGTGGTCTGGGTGCCAGGTCCAGCTAGGGTTAACTAATTGTTTTATAAACATAGCAGTTTCAGAGAAACTGCTATGTTTATCAATTAGTTAAGCCTTCCCCCAAAGCCTCTAGCGGCTGTCTCACTGACAGCCGCTAGAGGCGCTTGCGTGATTCTCACTGTGAAAATCACAGTGAGAGCACGCAAGCGTCCATAGGAAAGCATTATGAATGCTTTCCTATGTGACCGGCTGAATGCGCGCGCAGCTCTTGCCGCGCGTGCGCATTCAGCCGACGGGGAGGAACGGAGGCGGAGAGGAGGAGGAGAGCTCCCCGCCCAGCGCTGGAAAAAGGTAAGTTTTACCCCTTTTCCCCTTTCCAGAGCCGGGCGGGAGGGGGTCCCTGAGGGTGGGGGCACCCTCAGGGCACTCTAGTGCCAGGAAAACGAGTATGCTTTCCTGGCACTAGAGTGGTCCTTTAATGATGATGGGGGGCTATATTCGCCAGGAACTATTCGCCAGCGAACCGTTCGGGACATCACTACTGACTGGGCCTCACGCCCTCTGCCAAAAAACTATAGCATCAGGGCCTTGGGGGAGAGTGAGTGGCACGTGGACGGGAAAATGTTGATGCAGTTTATACCCATCAGGAGGCCGTGGTCCTCACAAGCAAACCCGATACCTCCAAAATTGCTCCCGAACTGCTGAACGCTGCTAGACGAAGTCTCATTCTGCATCTGTATTCCTCCACTATAAATTTATGCTACACTCATGCAGTCTGGCTCTTTCCTCTACATAAGTAAACTACTTTAATACCCTCATAACAACGCTCATCCGAAAACCCAAGCACCTCTCTTTCACACTATTAACACTCTTCTCTGCCCTGTTGCTGCTCCACCTACTAACTATACCACTGCAAACTTTGCAACTCACTTCACTGATAAGGTTTTCGCAATCAGGAAAGTGATCGCTAATCACTCTCCTACCTCAACCAATACTTCCTCCTACCCCACTCCCTCCTCTGTTCTATGCTCACAAAACCAGAAGAGGTCTCTGCTTTTCTTTGGTTCTCCCACCCCCACCCCTTGTTCCCTCAATCCCATTCCTTCACATCTCATTTGCACTCGGTCTCCCTCTCTTGCTCTGCCTCTCACTAAAATATTCAATCTCTCCCTCTCCTCTGGCATATTTCCTTCATCCTTCAAGCATTTAACCATAAGCTAGATTCTAAAAAAGCCCAACTTTGACCCTAACTACCCATCCAACCACCTCGAGAATTGAGCACAGAGACTGCAGGGACATGAATTATAAACCAAATCCTCTCTATTAAGCTAAAGTGGTTTTGGTGCCTATAGTGTCCCTTTAAATAATGAAGTTCCAAGTATCTTCCCATAAGGGAAAGGGCTGCAGCAAGGTCAAGTGAAGGAAGCTAGCAAGAAATGTAAGAGTGCAAGCATATTACAGGTATAATGGTATGATAAGCAGGAACTTGGTAATAATTGAGATGGTTAATATGTAACAACACAGGATTTAGAAAGGTAAGTTCAGAAGAAATCAAAGTTTAAACAGAAGGCCCATTGAGTGCCAAAGTTAAAGTGTGAATTGTGCAATACAGGATAGGATTTAAAAATATTTAAACTCTGCAAAGAATCATAAAGAAAAACATTATTTCCTAGAGGTAGCAGTAATAAACCTGAGTATAGGCAATTTACAGCAGGGTTATTATAGTATAAGTAAAATAAGAACAATTAGGTTAGAGGGTAAGGGAGGAAAGAAAAAACAGGCAATATCCAACTAGCTGTGATAAGGAACTGAGACAATGGAAAATATCAAGAAATGTGCGTGCGGGTTATACTACAGTTTCAGAAGCAGTCTGTGTGTATGTATTCAGTATTCTGTGTGTATGTATTCAGTATTCTGTGTGTGTGTATTCAGCAGTCCGTGTGTGCGTATACAGCAGTCTATGTGTATTCTGCAGTCTGTGTGTGTGTATTCAGCAGTATGTGTGTGTGTATTCAGCAGTCTGTGTGTATTCAGCAGTCTGTGTGTGTATACAGCAGCCTGTGTGTATTCTGCATTCTGTGTGTGTGTTTGTATTCTGCATTGTGTGTGTGTGTAATCAGCAGTCCGTGAGTGTATTCAGCAGTCTGTGTTTATGTATTTACCTGTCTGTGTGTATGTATTTAGCAAGCTGTGTGTGTATACAGCCGCCTGTGTGTATTCTGCATTGTGTGTGTGTGTTTGTGTGTATTCAGCAGTCTGTGTCTTTGTATTGCATGAATGTATTGCATTTGTTGGAGGTACCAATAAATATAAGCGTAATTTTATCGATAATTAAAATTTTTATTCCTGTGACTGGTTGTGTAGGCAGGGCCCCAGTGCACAACTTTGCCCGGGGACCCATAATGTTGTTAAGATGGCAATGCTTTAACACATATCTATTGTTAGTGAGCAATTACATCTGTGCTAAGTTATACATTTAGGGTGAATCAAATGGTATATTAGAGTGAAGTCTCATATGAACTATGCCCATCCTTATCAGTATACAAGGTAGAAAGTCCAGAATTATTTTGAAGAAGTAGGTATTCTGGACCTTCTTTTTTTCAAACCCACATGTTCATTTGTCTCCTCCCATTGTGTTCAGGCTATGCACCCAGGTCTCTGATGTAAAGATCTGAGGCCTCCAGAATTGCTTATGTAGTTATATAAGAAATTTGTTGGCGCTACATAAATGGCGATAATAATAATATAGTTATGTAGTATTATTGGCTGAAAGAAAGACAGACTCATGTCCTTCAAGTTCAGCCTCTACATATATTTGTTTCTGCTGCTGATCTAGAAAAATGTGAACAAACCTATTTGCCACAAATTGGATATCTTTGTTGACTTTAAAATAGCAGTCAGTTTTCTCCTTGGATCAACAAGCTGTTACCCCACATATTAAATATTATATAATTGAGGGGTAGAGCATGACTGCCAAGCTGGAATGTCACATAGTCAGAGAGCTCCTCAGCTATTTAAATAAATATTGAATCCTATTTAACGTCCACAAGCACAAAGTCTATGGGAATACGTCTGTGCTTACCTCTGTGCGCAGTTTTGGGCTCGGCTGACTCAGTGACTGGTTCGGGTTCAGCTGAATACTTACCCCTTGGACGGGGCAATGTGTCCAGGCAGCAGGAAGTCTTGGAGGCTTGTCCGGGCAAAGTCACCATCTCACACAGAGTTATTCTAAAGAGCTAGCCCCATTAGTACTACCCACACGTATACGGAAGGCCGGCGGGAGGATCCGATGGAGATGCAAAAGGTCTGCTTCCTAGGATTCTGTACAACCCCATTGTGAAGAAGGACTTGGACAATAACTGCTACAGGGTCAATGGTGATATGTTGCGGGCTCACACACAGGCCTAGGGCTGCCATTATGTTTTCTCTGAGCTCCGCTGCTGCGTTCTGATACTTGGATCTCACATGGGTGCTATATCATTAAATAGACTGGGCATAGGCTGATTCTTCGCTGTTTGTGCCATGTTAGCCCTTCACTAGGGTGTTATAATAATAATTTGAAGTCTTGAAATTTTGATTTAAAAGCTTTACCAGTACCATTAGAACTCCCTATGGGTTTATATCACATGCTAGTATGATCGACTATATGTCCAATCTTACTATTTTATGGTATTGCATACGATTATACTCTTAATGTGCTGTTTCCTGCTATTATTTTAAAATGTGTAACTTATTATGTGATGCTAATCTGACACTTTATTTTATTTTTTTACAATTCTCTATTTTTGCAGGTGTGGTAGAACAGCATAGTAAATATAGACAAAAATATATATACGCATTAGAGAGGAAGCTAACATTTCTGTCTAGCATTAACTCCCAATTTTTATATTGTTACTTGTGGTCTAAACACGAGGTAACCTGCATAAGAGATTATATATATCATTGATTGAAGGTAAGGAGTTCAATAACAGTAATACAAACTAAGATGTACTGTGCTCTAATTCACAAGCACTACACCCTGTTCCAAATTATTATGCAAATTATATTTTTCTCATTTACCTAAATAATTGATGTAAATAACAGTCAGCATAATTCTCGTGTTATCAACTATTAAAGGGACACTCCAGGCACCCAGACCACTTCTGCTCATTGGAGTGGTCTGGGTGCCAACTCCCACTACCCTTAACCCTACAAGTGTAATTATTGCAGTTTTTCATCAACTGCAATAATTACATTGCAGGGTTAACTCCACCTCTAGTGGCTGTCTACAATTACAATGCACTGTTCCAAATTATTACGCACAGTAAGTTTCAAAACACTTTATATGTTGTAAAGAACTGAAAATTGTCATTTGTTGTGTTTGCAGCATATTTACTGAAATCAAAAGCTATTTCAATCTAACTTATAACAGCATTTTAACTTTTTAAACATTTTAACAGGTCACATTACATTTTAACATAGGACCCCTTATTTGATGTCAGGATAGCCTACCAGAGCTGTTGTTTGGATGTAAACTGCCTCCACCCTCATAGATCTTTTGCTTGAGGATGCTCCAAAGGTTCTCAATAGGATTGAGGTCAGGGGAGGATGGAGGCCACACCATGACTTTCTCTCCTTTTATCCCCATAGCAGCCATTGATGCAGAGGTATTCTTTGCAGCATGAGATGGTGCATTGTCATGCATGAAGATGATTTTATTACGGAAAGCATAGTTCTTCCTTCTGTACCAGGGAAGAAAGTGGTCAGTCAGAAACTCCACATACTTTGCAGAGGTCACCTTTACACCTTCTGAGACCCTAAAGGGGCCAACCAGCTCTCTTCCCATGATTCCGGACTAAAACATGACTCCACCACTGCCTTGCTGACGTCGCAGCCTTGTTGGAACAGGGTGGCCGTCCACCAACCATCCACTACTCCATCCATCTGGACCATCCAGGGTTGCATGGCACTCATCAGTGAACAGGACTGTTTGAAAATTAGTCTTCATGTATTTTTCTGCCCAATGCAGCCGTTTCTGCTTGTGAGCATTGGTTAGTGGTGGCCGAATAGAAGGTTTATGCACAGTTGCAAGACTCTGGAGGACTCTACACCTTGATGTCTGTGGGACTCCAGAGGCACCAGCAGCTTCAAATATCTTGGATAAAAAGATGGATGGATTAGGCGCTCACTATATGAAATAATAGGCCGCAGTAACCAATACAAGGACCCTAACCTTGTGAGAGAGTAACGTGAAAAAGAGGGGGTAGGAAACCGCGCCTTAGGTGTACAGAACTAAGTGAATATCTAGAAAAAAATATATACGTACACAGTATTGGAAGTAGTGGTCTTCTTATACAATATGACCTCAAAAAGAAGGAACATACATAGGATAATAGTGCAATATGTTTAGTACAATGAGTATATAGGTGAAGAGTAATAGCAATTTGCCACTCACATATCCCAGAGCTAGCCTAGAGCTCTGCCGTTAGTGCGCCTGGACGGAATAATCCCCGTCTGTGGATATGTGTGAGGTGGTCGTAGTCTCGAGCGTCTCAGGTGGAATAATATGTGGAGAGACAGAAGGATCTCGATAGTGCAATATGTATTGATAAAATGAGGAGTGAATAAAGTGATATAAAATCAATACTCACATTCACTAGAGCAGAACTTGCTCTAGTTTTTATAGCGTAGGTGGTATAGTCCCCACCAAGGAGCAGGATGGTGGCCGAAACTGGTAGTGATGATTCTTTTATACCATATGACCTCCGAAATAAAAGGGATATACACAAAATAATAGTGTAGTATGTTTGGTACAATAGATATATAAATAGATAGTGCTAATAGTTATCCACTTACATATACCAGAGCTAACTTAGAGCTCTGCTGTTAGTACGCCTGGACGGAACAATCCCCGTCTAAGGATATATGCGAAGTGGTGGTGGTCCCAGTCGTCTCCGATGAAATAATATGTGGGGAGACAGGAGAATCCGGATAGTGCAATATGAATAATAAAATAGAAGGTGAATAAAATAATATAAAATCAATACTCACATTTACTAGAGCAGAACTTGCTCTAGTTTTTTTGGCATAGGTGGTATAGTCCCCACCAAGGAACAGGATGATAACCAGGATGGATGAAATAAAATTCAAATGTAAAAGTACAAAGAATTTATTTAACAAAAAAGATAAAAGTAGATAAAAAGATATACTATAAAAAGTCTTTCAAAGTCCACTTAACGCGTTTCGCCTATCACAAAGGCTTCTTCAGAAGTGTGGGTATGTCCTGAAAGAGTCCGTTTATATATGACATTCTTAAATGTAAATTCCGTCCTGGTGTGTCTTGATTGAAGTTTCCTGTTTCCTGTATCCATTGGTGAACCGCACGCGTCACACCGGAAGTGACGCGGCATGGAGACATCGAAATTTGCTATGCGTTCCACCAATGGAACGCAAATGCTACCAGAATGGCAGCACTGCGTTCCGGTGGAGATGGGTAATAGAATATAACAGGTTACATATATTACATATATTAAAAAGTATAAACGAGCATGCATAGTCTTAAATATCAGTCTGAATGGGGGACAGTAAATGGCACGCCGGAAGTGACGCGGCACTACGGAAATCAATCTGACTATATGCGTTCCAACTGTGGAACGCAAGTGTATGGATATGTCTAATTATGCGTTCCATCCATGGAATGCAAACAATTTTGCATACGGGTTTATATTAAAATTACAAGTGAATATAAAAAATGGTTATTAAAGAAGCTAAGGAGCTATAAATTGGCAATATAAATTGATCGAATTATAACAAGCTTTAATCTATTTAAAGAAATATATACCATACAGGATAGTAATAGTGTGCAGTCTTTGGTATATCACATAATTAGTATCAAGGCATGCAAAATATTCACAAATAGTCCTTATGGAGAAATGGGAGACACATACATAAAAGGAGATGTGTATATACAGAGATATAACAAATAAGTATACATAGCACAATATATGTGTATGAGGTGGGGAACATGATATCAAAGAGTAGGACAACTGAATATATAAAAATGCAAATAAATACATAAAAAAAGATACCTTACGAATAAGTATGTATATAAACCATAATTGGATATAAAATATATAAATAAAATGAATGAATGTAAAGAAGAGAATATATAAAAAAAAATATATAAGGAAAATATATTTTTAAAAAAAGGATCAAAAAACAAAAAAAGAATATATATAATTTATAAAAAATTAATTATTTTAAAATATAAAAAATTTATAAAATTTTTTAATTTTTTATAAATTATATATATTCTTTGCCACAATATGCTGTTGTGGTGTCTTGTTTGATGCCGAGGCTGTGGACAGTTTCCTCCATGGAGTTCATCCTGCCTGCCAGAGTGCTGAGGTTTGTTTTCAGGACCGCCATTTCCGATGCAATGTAGGCCTTGATCTCCGTCATCATCGCGGTGATGTCTGCTTTTGTGGCCCACTGCGGGTCAGGCTGCCATTGGGGAACCACTCTGCCACTTCGGGGTTGTGGCTGAAGCTCCTCTGGTTCTGGGTCATCCTCCTCTTGATGATGTGGATCCGCTTGGTGTATCTACCATTAGATCCACCAATTTAGGCCTGGATGGCTGGGTGATTAAGAAGCTGATATCCAGGGCTGGACTGGCCCACCGTGATACTGGGAAATTTCCTGGTCGTTGGCACCTAGGGCCAGGCTGAAAGCTGTCTGTGCTGGTGGCCGCAGGGGAAGCTGTGATGGCGGGCTGCAGGGGGAGCTGTGCTGTCTCTGCTCTGCTCCCCCGCCCTCGTGCGCTACTTAATGAGACCGGGGCCGGAATATGATGTCATATTCCGGCCCCGGTCTCATTAAGCTGCACGCTGGGAAACAGAGCAGAGACAGCACAACTCTCCCTGCGGCCGCAAGCACAGACAGCTGTCTGCCTACCTTTCTACCTTTGTTTTTGGTGTTACTTGACATTTTTCATGATTTCTTAAATTAAAGTCTACCATTTCTAAAACATGCTATGCAGGGAGTTATTGTCTGATTGTTTTTACCCAGTTAAGTTTTTATAAGGTTAGGGCTTTTGCTATATGTATTTTGTTCATGCCAGATGATGATGGCAGTTATCCTTCTGATGACCATTAATTTGCTTCATGCCAAGAGCAAAACTTGAATCTGTGAGAATAAAGCAGCTCTGTCACTTTCTGGGGTCTTATGTGTATTTTGTAAAGACCCTCGATGGTGACATTGTCGCTTTAGGTGCCGTGACCCTGGGCTGCAACTATGGTGAGTTATATTCATCTACCTGTCCCCCGCAGTCAAAACCATCTTCGGTCTTCAGCTCCTGTCGCTACATCGACCTGGGAGGAGAGAATGGGGAGTGGAAGGGTTGACAGAACCACTTTAAGATTTTTATTTTCTTTATTTAATTTTTTTTTCCATTTTCTTTTTTTGACTCTTTTTAGTCAGCTAAAGAAATCATTAATTCTCCGAGCCCACATTGGTGAGTTGGCAAACACTGTGCCCTAAACATGCAGACTCTCGTCCTGCACACTGCATTCAAACACACAATCAGAGTTATTCACTAGTTTGGGAATTGTTGGGAATTCAAAGTAACTTGTACGTTTCGATTTTTTGGGGCAACGTAGCTGAAATGAAAACATAGCTGGCTTGGAAATTATTCAGATTTGGTTATTTTGGCATAAAACTTAAAACTCACTTTGTATTCACATTGAAGCAATTCATACTTTAGTGAATGATCCTTTAGATAGCTGACTGCTTACATCCATCAATGGACAGTGCTCCGGTGCTGCATTCTAGTGGTGAAAGTATGTCACCTATGTATATTTGTATATGCTAAGCTGCTTATATTTATAGCTCTCTAGTGACAGTACCTGGACATAGCACAGCACTCCTTGCTGGAAAATGAAAATAGATTTTTTTACAAATTAATCAAATTGCATTAAAAACTATCAATAAAAAAACAACACAAACAGTACTTTTAGGGGTTTACAACTCCATTAATGATTGGTGTATGAAAAAAAGCCTATTGAAAGATGTGACATCAGCATTGGAGGGGGTGGTAAAAAGATCCGGGTGTATGGGTGTTTCAGTGATGCAAAATCATGTATACCAGGTTGACAATCAGCTCTACATGCCAACCAACAGCGGAGTTCATGGACCCAGTTCAGAGGAGAAGCATGACAGTAATCCCGTTTCAGAACGGTCACTAATATCCCGGGACATTGGGGGTGCTCACAGGGAATAATTTAGATATAATTAACATACTATGGTCACAATTACAATAATGGTTGTAATGCAGTGTATTTCTAACAGAAGAAAACAATATGTATACACTCCAGTATTTTTCATTGGTGTTTCAATATTGTATTTATGATCAGTCAAAGGCACTAGTCAGATGCTCACACTAGTCAGATGCTCTACATGCCAGAATCGGTTACAAAAGCACTTAAAAACAAAGTAAGGTAATCTTACCTTTCATTTAACAACCTCCACTGAGCGCTTTTATACCATTGTATGACGGTTTTCTGATTTTGTATACTAATTGATGAACTGGAGTTGAAGATGGAATTGCTAAGAGATGAAAGGGGGAGTATATGTGTCTGTGGGGACATGGTCTGAAGGAATACATGACCGTGGGGAGATTACTTGAAGAAATATGATTGCGGGAAATGAACAGGAGATGAATTAATATAATATAGCTCGGGTTTACAAATGAGGACATGGATGGGTGAGATGTATTTTGGAAAGAGTCTCAGAGTAAAGAATAATTGTGATGAGGAACATTAGGGTTGCATTTGGGTCAATATGTCAAGCTCTGAATATATACACAGGATAGAGGTGAGGGAGAGCTGAGACCAGAAGTGGGTACAGTGCTGCTATTAAGAGTACAGTGGGCAGGAGGTGCTGATATTAAGGGTACAGTGCATGGCAGGTGCTGCGATATGACAGACCACCCGCTTACCAAGGACTTGTACATGGCTCCAGCCACCACCATGTTGGTTATGCATCAAAAGAGACACTGGTAGATTGTGATGAAGCAATATGAAGCTTTACTTGTGTGGATAAAATAGTAAACATTTAGAACATATAAGTTACTTGAAAAAGCAGCCAGCAGGGTGAAATGTAAAAGGAAGAGAGACAAAGAGCAAGTGAAAAACTAAGAACTTCCTTCCTGTAAGTCTACCAACAAGTTCATATGCATATACAAACAGACTCTACTGTGCCAACTATATACATATTATGCAGTACATGCTGTTGTACTGCCAAGCACACCTCCCCCTAAAAAGCACAGTGATCACTTACTATGCCCCTCAGATTGTTCTTGCCAACCCAGTGTCCTTTCCAACAGTTCAAGAGATGCCAGTGACCGGAAGGAAACCCATAGAGGCACATTGTGCATGACAGGGAGCCACCCACATACACCCTGAAAGTACTAATTGGATCATGGAGTTGCAGCGATCCTGTAAACTTCCCAAAGGTTTCACTCAGTCCGAGGGTCACCAAACAGGGCACTTTTTGGAGGGGTGACAGAGGAGGTGGTGAGGCATTGAAAGGTACCAAGGACTTGAAGGTGCTCCATGTACCAATAGAAAGCACCATCATTAAAAGTGACCTGGACTTCCCACACAGCTGTGGAACTCTGGGCCAGATTGGAGGATACTGGCGGTTCGGTCAAAAATGTACATCCAAATAACTCGGGCTAGACACCTACTATCTAAGTGCTTTGGATGGCATTTGTTTGGAGATGCAGGCACAGGAACCCAGTAAAAATGTTATTCAGTGCCAAGGTGTCTGGCCGCTAATAAAGTAATCTGATCAGGTACAGACACCTAGGTGCCAGGTATTGTGCCATTGTGCTCCTGGTGACCCCTGTTGGGGACCCAGGTATAAAAGTGTGACAATGAAGCCAATAAACCAGACTTGTTTCATCCTGGAAGGGTGCACGGTAAGTGCTACTATTAAAGGTAGAGTGCACAGGAGGTGCTGCTAATAAATTGGAGGAGAAAATAAAAAATCAACTAAGTGTACCAAAAACTGAAATAAAAACAATATGTGTTGTTGAGATGGGGCTGCATATTAGAAATGACAGCAGAAATGCCTCTAGTGGCTGTTAGTATAACAGTCATTTGAGTTATTTTCAATCCTTCAAGGTAAACATTGCTCTTTCTACAAAATGGCAATGTTTTACGTTGAAAGGTTAAACATACAGGACCAATGCACCAAGGGCACTTAATTTAGATAAAATGGTCTGGGTGACTTTAGTGGTCTTCCTTCCATACCCGCCTTGTCTCCATGAAGTGTGTGACACTGATAGTTGCGTAATTTTTTAAACCCACCTCACGCCTAAAGTAATATGTATAGACTTTACACATTAAAATCCAAAGAAAAATTTTATTTGCGCAGTATCCCGTATCCCCATTGAACAGCGCTACGGAGTTTGCTGGTGCTGTATAAATAATAAAATAATAATAATGTACCCTATGTACCTTTAAATAACTGGAGTTTAAGTGTAAGCTCATCTGCCGCGTCAAGGCAAAACCTCTTAGGTATGTCCTACAGTAACAATTCAACTTGCTGTTTTCAGCTACACGGCAAAATCTATAATGAGACTGAGAGGGTTATTTTTTTAAACCACCTACACTTTAGGCGTGAGGTGGATTTAAAAGGTTATGCAACAAAACTATCAGTGTCACATACATACCAAATAATAAAGTTACAAATAAGATAACAGTGCCATGGACATTTATCCTACACATTGTATAATCTTTTTACATTTATATTATCTTTTACTTGTTTCTCCTTGTTTTGTATATTATATGTTCCCTCTTTACCTTTACATTGCCCATACCATACCACCCTCACATTGCAGCCATAGACACACTCTAATGCATGCACACATACACTGTTACACACACACACATACACAAACACATATACACACTGATGCATGCAAATGCATACACACCCACACACACTGATGCACAGAGACACACACATTGCATTGACAAATACAGTCACAATGTGTATCTAGCTGTGTGTATTTCTGAGTCGTCTGGCATTGTCTACCTGGGAATATGCCTGAGAGTGTGTTTCTGACTGAGTATTCTTGTATGTGAATGTATGTCTCTGTGAGCATGTGTATGTTTGTTTCTGGGACCATATGTGTGTGGGGTAGCTGCTTGCGGTGTGTGGGGTGTTTAGGGTGGTTGCTTGTGGTCTTTGTATATTGTGTTTATGGCAAAGGTATGTGTGATGAGAGCCTGACTGACATTATAGAAAGGTGGTGAGGCGGGAGTCAGAGGTGGCTGGGGGAACTGTCATTTTTCTTTTTTTCACAGAAGGAGGCCTTTGCACTGGTCAGGTTAATGTCAGGGTCTGCACCTTCGCTATGATTTTATGACACTTTTAAAAAGACAGGGGTTAGCACAGATGCTACCAATTATGGCCTTGGAGAGGTCCTGTTGCAACGAATGAAGGCAAACTATAGCCCATTGTCTACTGCTCTCATACACTGACAGCGGCAGAAACAAGATCTGCTCAGATTGATAAGGAGTGTCTGGATGGAGTTTAAGCCTGTGAGCGCTTCTAGTGCTATCTGGTGGGCTAGGAAAGGTTCACTCTGGAGACTAACCACAAACCACTAGCTCCATTGATGAACACGCATGACATTAACAAGGCACCTCTGAGATGCCAGAAACTTTTGATGAGACTACTAAGATTCATTGTTTGGGCAATGAATGTGCCAGGTAAGCAACTGGTGGTTGCTCCCCGCGGAAGAGTCGTCAACAGAATCAGATGTAAAGGTGTACGTGGATTCAATTTTGGAATCCAAGTCCATCTCGTCTGGAAAACTGGAATAGATTAAGAGACACTTCTGGATAATGATCTCTTATTAGCTACATAGAGAGTGGCTGGCCTGAGAGTCGAGCAGTGTGGATGCCGCTGAGAGTCAGAGTGAGTGCATTTCACAGAACTGGATGGTTTAGTGCTGTTTTAAGAAAGTACTGTCATACCTGCCAGTATACGGCGAGAAATGTTAAGTCGAAAAGTGTAGAGTCATGGCGGTGGGTGGACCTGGAATCAGCACTGACATTGCAAAATACATATCAAGATGTTTGTCTTGCCGCGAATGTTGGCCTACACAGAGGAGAGAAGTCTCTAATCTACTACACTGCCTGCAGAATATTGCTGCATATTTGTGTGAACTCAATGGTAAGAAATATATGATTGTTGTAGACTACTACTCCATGAGGCAACAAGCATGGCTGTCATCACCCATCTTAAAAGCATGTTTGCCAGGTGAGATATATAATGGGAGTTGGTGAGTGACTATGGGATGCAGTTCACTTCCTTGGAGTTCAGATTTTTCAGTAGAGAGTATGATTTCCTTCACTCTACTTCCAGTCTGCATTACCCACAGGCCAATGGGATGGCTGAGAGATTGGTTCAAACCACCAAGTCTACAGGACAATGTCAATTAAAGCCACAGGATGTAGCCCTGCACAGCTCATGTTAAGGTGACAGATTCGTACCACGTTGCCTTCTATGGGGGCTTTTCAACATGCCTTCCATAGTCTTCCAGAGGACATTTGGACGAAGGATGAGGAGGCAAACCAGAATTACAGATTCTTTTACAATAGAAGACACTCTGCACCCCATTGCCTGAGCTGTACCCGGGCCACAGTGTCCAAGTCAGGTTGGTTGTCGAAAAGAGGTGGAAGACACCAGGACTGTTGCGTGCTGCAATAGAATGCACATTCAACCAGTCCCTGAGGAGTTAGGTGCTGAGAATTAGGAACCACAGCCGGTGGAATCCCCGGTCATGAGAAGTGTACCTCCTTCGAGACAAGAGTCCAGTGTGGATACAGTGCTGCCTCACAACCACTCTGTGACGAAAGTAGCCTAGTCACTGGTTCTTTGAGGGGCCTATTGGCCAGCCTCTTGCCTCAGGATTATGGGCCCTGCAATATACCTTGCTCAATCCACTTTAAAAGGCTCTGTTCATGTGAAGTATGTACTTTTGTACTCCAGACAGAGAGACCGAGTGTTAGCCCTAATTCTCTGGAACTGTTTTGGGCATGGGACCTTGTGCACTGTGGGTCAAAAATAAGACTTCCAGGAAATTCCTGAACCCCCGAACTGATCTAGGTGATTGTTGGCTATGTTGGTCACCCAGATCAGGGCTATCAGGGGATGTAACATTTGTGGGGTTTTATGTATTCTAAGGCTACTTTTGGGGTGTTTTTAAAAAGTGTGTTTTTTCTGTGCTTGGAAATAATTGGATTAGAATTAGTACAGTTACGGATCCAATTATCTCCCAATCAGATGGGAGAGATTGTGTGCTGTGTATGGGAGTGTCGTGCATTTAATCACTGCTCTTATTGGTCTGTGTCTTTGTGTTAGAGTCCCCAACAAGGTACCTGTGGGCGTACACCTTGCATGGGGATTGTCATAAAAAGTCAAGTGTGGCTCCATTAAAGAGAGAATGCTTTACCCCTTCATGAAGTCGTGGCTCATGTTTGGGGGATTGGAGAACTACATACACTCTAGGGATTGCTATATCACAATACTCCCCGGAGTATAATAATTAGCTCTTATAAGAGCTGTTTATGCTATGCTCTCTGGACTAGGAGAGGTCTACCCACTGGAAGCTAAATCCTGGTCTTGGGTCCAGGGTGGGTGGAAGACAGCGAGACTCCAACCAAGCTGCGGCAGTTTGTGGGGTCTACAGTGCTTATGGTGTCTGGTGGAGTGCTTGGAGCCCTCGGTGAGCACTAGGAGCATCGATTGACGGAGGTACACAGTCGGGGTGCCAGGCAGTCCGTCACACACTCCACTAGACTTTGGGAAGGCCATGCAAAATGACTTCGAATGGTAGAGTTGTGAAGCTTCCAGCATGCTACCAAGATTAGCACAGTGTCTAGTTACTGTGGACTAGGGTAGTCTTCCCTGATGTCCAAGATAGTATAGTTATTATAGCATAGTTATTTCTTTTTCTGTTTATTTGTTTTGTCTGTAAAAAAAAATTTAAAAAAATTGTTGTTATTAAAAAGGGGGAGATGTGATGACTGCCTGAGTGACATCACAGAAAGGGGCGGGTCTGCAGATTGCTGGGGGAACTAACTGTCATAATTTAAATGTAATGCCTGCTGCTAAAGATGGTGAGATGGTGTCTCGCCCAGAGGCATAACTAGAAACTAGCGGCACAACCCTGGTGTGAAAATTGCCCTGGGGACCCCCCATGTGTCTCATTCTCCCCCCAGCCCTTCCATGTTTCTCATTTCCTCCCCCAAACCCCTCCAGGTGTCTCATCCTTCCCCCCAGACCCTCCATATGTCTCATCCCCTCACCCCTTCATGTGTTTCATTTGCCCTCCGGTCCTTCCATGTGTCTCCTTCTCTCTCCCCCAGTCCATCTATGTGTCTCATTCCCTCCCCCCCATCCCCTCCATGTTTCTCATTCCCTTTCCCCCCATCCCCTCCATGTTTCTCATTCCCTTTCCCCCAATCCCCTCCATGTTTCTCATTCCCTCTCCCCCCAGCCCCTCCATGTTTCTCATTCCCTTTCCCCCACCCCTCAATATGTCTCTCAACCCTCCTCTCCTGTACCTGCTCGCCGCGGAACCCTGTCTGACAGAAAATGCTCTTCAGTGAGTACTTCCTGTCAGACTGCAGTCCGCTGGGCCACGCTACACAGATTGGCTGGAGGAGAGCAGCACAGCATAGAGCTCCCCTCGCCAGCTCACTGGGGGCGCTGCAGAGGAGAGGCTGCTGCTGAACGAGCAAGCAGGGAGATCAAAAGATCTCCCTGACTGGCAAGTTGTCGTCCGGCCCCTCTCTGTCCCTTTATAGTGCTAGACCTGGCAGTATTAGACGTCTTCCTACCAAGTCTAGCTTTCTGTGTGCAGGGAGGAGTGCTCAGTGTGAATAAAGAGGAAGGGGTAGTGATATCACATACCCTCCTCTATCTACTCCAGTGTTAATTTTGGCGGCAAATTTCATTTTACTTTTAGTCATAGTCTTTTGACTAAAAAGCCATTTAAGTTTTAGTGTTCTTTTAGTCATCTCAATTGTTTTCGTTTTAGTCGACTAAATCTCCAGTAGATTTTAGTCGACACGACTAAAAATGGGTTTTGTTAAAGCCTCTATCTGTCTCTTTTGCACCTTCCCCAGCCCTTCTGTGTCTCTTTGTGTTCTCACAGCCTCTCTAGGTGTCTCTCTCTCTCCCAAGCCCTGGTCTGTCTCTGTTGCGCCTTCCACAACCCCTCTGTGCAGTGTTAATTTTGGCGGCAAATTTCAATTTAGTTTTAGTCATAGTCTTTTGACTAAAAAGTCATTTTAGTTGTAGTCATATTTTAGTCATCTGAATTGTTTTAGTTTTAGTCGACTAAATCTCAAAAGGTTTTGTCGACTAACTTTGACTATAATTGTTAGTTGACAAAATTAACTTAAAATTAACACTGATCTACTCACATGCTGAGTGCCCCCAGCAGTGTGGTAAACTTTGTTGGGAGGAGCTGCCTGCAGGAGGAAACTCTGTGGATTTGATTACTGCAGAGGCATGCTGCTCATGGGCTGATGGAGAGAGAGAAGAGACACAGGCGAGAGGTAAGTTAGAGCAGAAAATGGTGGGATTGAGGAAGAAGAGGTTAATAAATGGTTAATTGAGGCATAGGTACAGCTGGGGGGATGAGGAGAGAAGGAAGTGGAGTGATGGTGACCAAATAAGGCAGAGCCCAAGACATTGTGCTGCCCGGTTGCAAGGATGAAATGCTGGCCCCCGTTACCCTCCCAAAAAAACACGTACAGGTACACTAAAATCACCAGAACAACTATAGCTTATTGAATTTATTCTAGTGAGTAGAATCATTACCTTCAGGCTTTTTGCTGTAAACACAGTCTTTTCAGAGAAAAAGCAGTGTTTACATTACAGCCTAGTGATAACTTCACCGGCCACTCCTCAGATAGCTGTTAGAGATCCTTCCTGGGTCATGGCTGCCTAAAATGCATCCAAACATTCAGTGTCTCCTCCCTCTGCATGCAGACACTGAACTTTCCTCGTATAGATTCATTGATTCAATTAATCTCTATGAGGAGATGCTGATTGGCCAGGGCTGTGTTTGAATCATGCTGGCTCTGCCTCTGATCTGCCTCTTTGTCAGTCTCAGCCAATCCTATGGGGAATCATTGTGATTGGATCAGGCAACCACTTCTGATGATGTCAGCAGGCAGTGTGCAGGTCAAAAGGAATCAGTTACAAAGCAAGCAGCTCCAGACTTGAATCCTAGTAAGATTTTACTATATTTAGGGAGGCATGAGGGGACCAGGGTGGCTAGATGGTGGTTTTAACCCCATAGGGTCAGGAATACATGTTTGTGTTCCTGACCATATAGTGCTCCTTTAACGCGTTTTGCCTGCAGCTTCTTCAGAATTGTGTATGATTCATGTATTTTTGTCCTTTAAATATGGGAATTAATAAAATAGGAGCTGTGATGTGGGTGAGATAGGGCCTGTGTTTGAGGGTATGGGCTATATAAAGAAAACTGTGAAATTGCCAATGTGTGCTTTTTTATAGACCATTTATGTTTCTTACTAATGTATAATAGCCGAGAAAGTGTGCATGTTAGTGCTGCTAGTGGTAGGGGAAAAAGAGGGATGACTGCTAGTTATAGGGAGAGAGAGGGGTGGCTGTTAGTGATGGGGAAATGGCTGCTAGAGATAGGGAGAGAGGTTGTGGCTGTTAGTGATAAGGAGAGGGAGGATGGTTGCTAGTAACAGAGCGAGAAAGGGGATGGCTGCCAGTGATAGGGAAGGGAGAGAAAGGTGAATGGCTGCTAGTGATAGGGAGAGAGAGTGACATTGCTGCTACTGATAGGGAGAAAGAGGGATGGCTGCTAGTGAAAGAGAAAGGGGGTGGCTGCTAATGATAGGGATAGAGGGGATGGCTGCTAGTAATAGAGGGGAGTGGCTTCTAGTGATGGGTGGGTGGCTGCTAGTGATAGGGATAAAGGGGGATTGCTGCTAGTGATAGGGATAAAGTGGATGGCTGCTAGTGATAGGGATAGAGGGGGGTGGCTGCTAGTGATAGAGGGAGATGGCTGCTAGTGATAGAGGGGGCTGGCTGCTAGTGATAGGGATATAGGGGGGTGGTTGCTAGTGATAGAGGGGGATGGTTGCTAGTGATAGAGGGGGATGGCTGCTAGTGATAGACAGATATGGGAATGGCTGATAGTGATGGGGGTAGAGAGAGGAAAGCACAAGGGGGATAGAAAATAAGGTGGCACGGTGGCAGAAATAAAGCACAGAGCTCCACATAAAATATATGATTGAGCTCTGTGCTACATATACAATTAATAAATAAAGCATTGCTGCTTACCATTAGTGGTGTAAGTGGCTGACAAGGGATGATCTGGCCTCTCTCTGCTCTGCCTGCTCGGTGATCCTCTAGCAGGGTCTAGGGATGTGATGTCACACGCTCCGCCCACTCCAGGCTCCGCCGGGGAGGGCTGTGTGGGCAGGGCCGGCGCGTCCATAAGGTGGCACAGGCGGCCGCCTTAGGGCGCACCGGCTCTGGGGGCGCAAAATTCCAGTGACCGGCAGGAGGGAAGTGCTCCCTCCTGCCTGGTCACCTCCTGGATCCCCGGAGCGGCGCTGAAGTTCATTAGGAGGCGGCGAGGGAGCTCTGATCGGCTCCCTCGCGCGCCTTTTGCTGATGCCGCGGGAGCCGGAATATGACGTCATATTCCGGCTCCCGCGGCATCAGAAAACAGCCTGCGAGGGAGCCGGTCAGAGAGATCAGAGAGCTCCCTCGCCGCCTCCTAATCAACTTCAGCAGCCCCACTGGACCACCAATGAAAGACCCACGCCAGCACTCCAGGTACGGAGGCTGGGTGGGAAATTTAAATTTAATTTAGATAATTAATTACTGTGTGTGTATCTGTGTGTGTGTGTGTGTGTGTGTGTGTGTGTCTGTCAGTGTGTGTGTGTGTGTGTCTGTCAGTGTGTGTGTGTGAGTGAGTGTGTGTGTGTCTGTCAGTGTGTGTGTGTGTGTGTGTGTGTGTGTCTGTCAGTGAGTGTGTGTGTGTCTGTCAGTGAGTGTGTGTGTGTGTGTCTGTCAGTGTGTGTGTGTGTGTCTGTCAGTGTGTGTGTGAGTGAGTGTGTGTGTGTCTGTCAGTGAGTGTGTGAGTGTGTGTGTGTGAGTGTGTGTGTGTGTCTGTCAGTGTGTGTGTCTGTCAGTGAGTGTGTGTGTGTGTGTGTCTGTCAGTGAGTGTGTGTGTGTGTGTCTGTCAGTGTGTGTGTGTCTGTGTCTGTCAGTGAGTGTGTGTGTGTCTGTCAGTGTGTGTGTGTTCGAGTATGTGTCTGTGAGTTTGTGTGTGTGTGTGAGTATGTATTTTTCTGTAAGCCTGTCTGTATGTATGTATCTGTATGACGGTATGCCTCTGTATGTATGTATGTGTCTGTATGTCTTGTACGTATGTTTCTGTATGTCTCTGTATGCATGTATGTAACTGGATGTATGTTTGTCTCTGAATGTCTGTATATATGTCTCTGTATGCATGCATGTAACTGTATGCCTTTATGTCTCTGTATGTATGTATGTGTGTGTCTCTGTATGCCTGTATGTCTTTGTATGCATGTTTCTGTATGTATGTATGTGTCTGTATGACGGTATACCTCTGTATGTGTCTGTATGACGGTATGCCTCTGTATGTATGTATGTGTCTGCATGCCTGTATGTCTCTGTATGTATGTTTCTTTATGCCTGTATGTCTGTATGTATGTGCCTGAATGTCTTTGTATGTATGTTTCTGTATGCCTGTCTGTATGTATGTGTCTGTATGACGGTATGCCTCTGTATGCATGTATGTCTTTATATGCCTGCATGTCTCTGTATGCATGTATATCTCTGCTTGTATGTCTCTGACTGTATGTGTCTGTATGTCTCTGTATGATTATTTCTGTCTTTGTATGACAGTGTACCTGTATGACTTTGACTGTGTGACTGAAAAATTATGCCTGTGTGCCTGTGGCTTGGGAGGAAAGACACACAGGTGAAGATGCATTTTTTTTTTAATGAGGGTTGGGGGGCGCCAAAATGCATCTTCGCCTGTGTAACTAAAAATCCTAGCACCGGCCCTGTGTGTGGGCATCTTCTGCATTTTGACAGCCCCTGATACTGCTAACAGGGGCAGCAGACACCGTGTGAGCAGCACCATGCTAGGGGCTGGGAGACATGAGGCAGCTCCATCGAGATCAATGCACAGGACGACCCTGAACTAAGGGGTAACAGAGACACAAAGACAGGTGTGTGAGATACTCACATTCTGTATATATATTTAAAATAACTGAAACTGCTCTAAACACTTGATAGCAAGTACCACATCAGCTATTAGTTTAACATAGTCCAGTACACTGTTTAGCGAACCAGGCTATGTTCAGCTTTAGGCAGAGCCACAGTCCAGTGCTCTCCTGGTCCTAACCCCACACTATTGCCCCAACCCCACTCTACAAGTTCTAAACCCCACTACATCTCCTAACCCACCACTATTTCCTTTAACCACCCACTACAGGCCCTAACCCAACACTATTGCTCCTAATCACCCACTACAGCCCCTAACCCCCATTACAGCCCCAACCCCCCCACGATTGCCTCTGATCCCCACTATGGTGCCTGACCCCCCCCCCCCACTACAAGTTCTGACCCCTCCACTACAGGTCCTGACCCTCCCCTACAGTCCATCACCCCCCACCAGAGGTCCTGAACCCCCACCACAGGTTCTGATCCCGTACTACAGGCCGTGAGCCCCCAATACAGCCCCTAACCCCGCACTGCTGCCTCTGATCACCCACAACTGCTCCTGAGCCCCCACTACATGTCATGAAGCCCTACTACAGGACCTGACATCCCCCCACTTCAGCCTCTGACCTTCACTACTGCCCCTTACCCCCTTGCCATCTTAACAGCATTATGGGCCCCCGAGCAAAGCAGTACGCTGGGGCCTTGCCTACACAACAAGTCACAGGAATAAAAATGTAAATTATCGATAAAATTAACCTTATATTTATTGCCACCTCCAATAAATGCAATGCATACATACAATACATACACACAGACTGTTGAATACAGTCATTGACTGATGAACACATTCACACACAGACTGCTGAATACGCAAACACAGACTGCTGAGTACACACAGACAAACTGCGTAATACATACACACACACCAACACACACACAGACTGTTGAAAATACACACACAGCGACTGGTAAATACAAACAGACTGCTGAATATACACACACAAACACTGCTGAATACATACAGACTGCTGAATATACACCCACAAACACGGCTGAATACATAAAGACTGCTATATACACACACACAGGGCCACCACCAGAAATTTTGAGGCCCCTAACTCAGCTCAGGGTCTGGGGCCCGCCTCCAAATACCGCCCGCTGGGTCCGCCTCCAAATACCGCCCACAGGAATACACACACAGACACAAACACACACACTGATACAAAAGGACACAGATGCATACTATCAGACACACATACTGAAACAGGCATACATGCATACAGGCATACAGGCATACATACTGACACACACATACTGAGACATACACACATGCATACATAGTGACAGACAGACAAATACTAACATACATACAGACACACATGCATGAGGACATAAAGACACATACATACATACATACAGACACCGACATACATACATGCATACACACACACACATACATACAGACATACTGACAGACATACAGACACGGACATCCATACACACATACATTCATAATGGCATACAGATATACACAGACATACATTCATAATGGCACACAGACATACATACATACATGCATATATACAGACATACTGACAGACATACACACATACTAACAGACATACGTTCATAATGATATGCAGACATACATTCATACTGACATACATATATAATGACATACAGACATACATATATACATACATAGACAAACATGCATGCATACATACATACATCCATAGACATACATACATGCATGCAGTCAGACAGACATACATAGACATACACACAGACATACATACATGCATGCATCCAGACATACATACATAGACATACATACATACATAGACAGACATGCATACAGACATACATACATACATGCATACATACAGACATGCATACAGACATACACAGACATACAGACAGACATAGACAAACATACATACATACATACATAGACATACAGACAGACATACATAGACATACATGCATACAGACAGACAGACAGACATACATATACATACAGACAGACAGACATACCGACAGACATACATACATACATACATACAGACAGACAGACATACAGGCATACATACAGACATACATACAGACATACATACATAGACAGACATGCATACAGACATACGCATACATAGACACACAGACATACATACATACACATACAGACAGACAGACATAGACATACATGCAGACAGACATACATAGACATACATACAGACAGACATACATACATAGACATACATGCATATAGACATACAGACAGACAGACATACAGGCATACATACAAACAGGTATACAGACATACACATACATAGACATACATACATAGACATACATGCATACAGACACACATACACACACACACAGCTCATTTTCCAGCCACCCTCCTGTCTCTTACCTTTTCTTTCCAGGCGGGTGGCTGGGGATGATGGGAGTCGGCGCGGCTCCCTCTTCACTGCCTGGCTCTCCCTCTTCACGACTGGGCGCGCGCTCCTCCCGTGCGGAGTGAGCTGGGAGGAAGTGACCACTTCCTCCCAGCAGCACTTGCGGCTGCTTTTTTTTTTTTTTTTTACAATTTGTATTTTTACTTTATTTTTCAAAAGATTTCAAGAGGAGAAAAAAAAAAAAAACAGAAACCAAACAAGGGGTACAGAAAGAAAAAAAGGGATTGGGGTACAGTCAGTAGTGTTAGATCATTTTAGTCATACACTTATTATACAATATTATGCATTAGTCATATTGCCTTTAAGTAATATATATAATATATAAATCCTGTCCAAATTTATTACATATACCCTATTGGATACCAATATGTCCACTCTAAGATTCCCCTCAGGATATGTTAACAACTACTGAAGAAGAGAGAAAGGGAGAAAAAAAAAAATATATAAAAAAAAATAAATAAAAGGAGAAAAGTCTCTCCTAGACATTCATATATTTAAACTAGTCTGCCAGTAAGAACTTATATTTGGTTTGGTTGCGTAATATTAAGAAAAGGGATAAATTATGTGTCCTGTTAGTTGTATATATCTTGAATTGTGTTAAAGCTTGACCTAGGCCAATAGTGAAGACTCAGTTAACCCCTCATCGGCACTCATGATATGTGATATGTCTCAACTCGCTTTCATTCCAAGAGATCGATCCACAAGGGGCTAAGCCAAAATTTTAATGGTTATTATTAAATTTCATTAATTCCTACTCAGTTATATTCTGAGTTATGTTCTGGTAATAACTAAAAGAATAGGTTTAATTTCTCACATCCTATTCTAAATATATACCCCATATGTCTGTTAAGCTTATTCGGTTATTATCTTTGTCTCTAAGTTTTCCAACAGCTAGCTACTTTTAAACTTAGTTTCCCAATTTTAGTCTGGTTCCACATGGTAAGCTCATAATCTGTAGTCAGGGACATTAATGTTTTGATTTCATCTATTGTAGGTAAGATTGTAGTTTTCCAATTTCTAGCTATAAGAATTGACACTATAGATAGTAATAAAAAAATTAATTTGCGCATAGATTTAGGGATATGGTCCGGAAAGGCTTTGAGAAGAAGTGTTTTCGGTGTGTGATCTAACTTATTTGATGTCACCTCTTGGATCACCTTTTTTTTTTTTTTTAAAGGGGCCCGGTCGCGCTATACCATGGCCACACCGCTGACCGGGCCCCTGAAGGAGGGGGCCCATCTGGTGGCCCTAAGTGTGTGGGCCACCCGATGGGCCCCACACATGGGGCCCGGGTGGCTGGGCCCCCCAGGGCCGCCGGGCCCGTGACAACCGTTATGATTGTCACCCCCTGATGGCGGCCCTGCACACACACACACACACACACACAGACTGCTAAATACACACAATCTGCTGAATACACACAGACTGCAGTGAGGGTTGCAGGGTTGAAGGCCCTGACCTTCCCCCCCTCAGCCTCTGACATCCACTACTGCCCCTATGCCATCACTACAGCCTCTATCTCTGACTGCTGCCTTTAAACCCTCAATACAGCACCCGTTCCTGCCCCCCCAGCTATACTGGCTGAAGGGGAGCTAACACTGTGTCTCCCTTCCCATCTTGTACTAAATGAAAATTCCTCTACTTCCCATATGTATTTCCCACACCTCACACATTTCCACACACATAACTCACAGTGGCCCAAACTTATCACTCATGGCTACTCACACAGTTGCACATACCACTCACAGCTAATAAGGAAAACAAAACTATAAATGTTAAGTAAAATGATTGTGTACACAGAAAAAGATGTTGGATATCACTTACTCGAGACATTTTTGAAAGATGTGGGAGAGAAAACATATGTTGCATCTCAGGAGAGAGATTTAGCTACTCTACTAAATGATTATGTACACATGAGGTAAGGATGCAAAGCTATCTGGCAGTCCTGGAAGTTGTTGCTGTCATTCGTGCCGTATTTTTGTATCATGTATTCACAATAAAAATTGTTTTTGGGGGGGAATCATGCACTTTACAAAGCCATGCACTCATACACACTGGTGCTATACACAAATTCATAAAGGCACAGACGCTGCATGTCTCCGGCTTTTATGGTTTGTTTCGTATATACATTGGGATTGTATACTACAGCTAATGCAGACACCCAAGAGGGCTTGGACCTTGAGAGCAAGGCTAATGCAAATGTTTTTTTTATCATTTCATTAGGACGTTTGCTAGTAAGCATTAAAATTGTTTATTTTACATGGATTTTGTGCAGTGATGTAATCTGAGACAAAGCCTGCGTGCATCAGGAGATATAAAGGGAGCAAGATTTGTTTATGGGCATTTCCTGGCACTATTTAGAGGGCATTATGTATGATCCCTCTGTCACGGTAATATACCCCAACACGCAGGAATAGTACAGATAGTCAGGAGACAAGAAACCAGGGTTCGTCTTACCGGACCTTAGAATGGCCGGACTTGACGAGAAAAAGCAAGACAGAGTCTAGAACAAGCCGAGGTCAAGGGAACAGAGAGACAATGTAACGTAGAACAAGCCGAGGACTGGTACACAGAGGACAAAATAGCGGATAAGCAAGCAAGGATAAAGAGAGAGCGGAGTCAGGAACAAAGCCAAGGTCAAGCACCAAAAAACCAACTGAACGATACAAGCACTAAAGGGAAACTGGACAGAAACCACGATAGGGCAAGGAGCAAGGGAAACAGGTGAGTATAAATACCCTAAGGTTCACTTTGATTGGCCCCTGTCATATCCACGCCCCCAAAATGTGAGTGTATGGGGAATGTGGCCTGACAGGGGCCAATGGGAGACTGATTCTAATTTAGTCTCCCACTGTCCCTTTAAGAGCGCGCCCGAGACGCGCGGCGCGCTCTTAGTGTCGGGCGGGACACGTGACCGCTTCTCGCGGTCACTGCCCGCCTGACTGATTATCTCGTTGGCTGAGCCGCGCGCGGCTCGTGCAGGAGCAGGACCGCGCGCGGCGAGAAGAGAGGACCCCGGCCGGCCCCTGGAGAGGGTAAGTACCGCTACAGTACCCCCCCCTGAAGACACGCCCACCGGGCGGGGAGGAGCAGGCCTGGCAGGAAAACGAGCGTGGAAAGAACGCACAAGGCGAGGAGCGTGAACAGCGTCAGCGGAAATCCAACTGCGTTCCTCAGGCCCATAGCCCTTCCAATGTACCAGATATTGGAGGCGACCCCGAAGCAAACGAGAGTCAATTACAGCCGCCACTTCAAACTCCTCATGGCCCTCCACAGAAACCGGAGGAGGAGGAGGGACATGCCGAGTATAACGGTTGCACAGGAGGGGTTTTAACAAGGAGGTATGAAACACGTTAGGAATGCGTAAATTTTTTGGAAGATCCAATGCATACGAGACAGGATTAACCACATGCAAGATACGAAAAGGACCAATAAAACGAGGGGCCAACTTCATAGAAGGCACACGAAGACGAATATTGCGAGTAGAAAGCCAAACCCGGTCTCCCACAGCATAGGATGGAGCCGCCCTGCGATGCTTGTCTGCCTGAACCTTCTGACGAGCAGCTGAGGCCACCAAAGAACACTGAACCTGCTCCCAAGTATTACGTAGACTAGCCAAATGTTCGTCCAGAGCTGGCATGCCCTGTAAGGAGAATGCAGCTGGAAGAACCACGGGATGCCGGCCATAAACAACGTAAAAAGGGCTGTTAGCGGAGGATTCATGAGCAGCATTATTACGAGCAAACTCAGCCCAAGGAAGAAGGTCAGCCCAATTGTTCTGATGGTGGGACACGAAACAACGAAGATACTGCTCTAGAGATTGGTTGGCACGTTCAGCAGCTCCATTAGACTGGGGGTGGTAGGCTGAGGAAAACGAGAGGGAGATACCCATCTCTGTACAAAACGATCTCCAGAATCTGGAGATAAACTGGCTACCCCTATCGGACACGATCGAAGTGGGAATACCATGCAACCGAAACACCTCCCTGGCAAAGATAGAGGCAAGTTCCCTGGATGAGGGTAATTTGACAAGAGACACAAAATGAGCCATCTTAGAAAAACGATCCACAATCATTAGGATGACAGTTTTACCATTAGAGGGAGGCAATTCAACAATGAAATCCATGGATATATTGGACCACGGTCTCTCGGGTATGGGCAACGGATGTAACAACCCACAAGGAACTCTGTGGGAGGACTTCATACTGGCACAAGTGCTACAGGCATTAACGTAATCGGTGACGTCCTTGCGCAAGGAAGCCCACCAGAAATATCTAGAAACTGCTGAGAATGTCTTAGAAATACCAGGGTGTCCAGCAGTTCTAGTGTCATGATATAATGACAAGATGTCTCGTCTCTCCGGTATATCAACGAATAGCTTATCAGCAGGCCTCTCCCCAGGAGCCAAGTGTTGTTTAGCCTGAATAGCTTGTAAGAGAGAAGACGAAATGGAAAGAACAGTAGTCGCTATTATTCTGTCAGGCGGAATGACAGGGGTAACATCGACCTCGAGTTTGTCAGTAGTCTCGAATTGTCTGGACAGAGCGTCAGCTTTAGTATTACGGTCACCCGGTCTGTAAGTGATTATGTAATTAAAACGAGACAAAAACAGAGACCACCTGGCCTGCCTGGAAGACAATCTTTTTGCTTCACTAAGGTAAGAGAGGTTTTTGTGATCCGTTAAAATGAGGATGGGATCCCTAGTACCCTCTAGCAGATGTCTCCATTCCTTGAGCGCCAAAATGATAGCAAGGAGTTCACGATTGCCTACATCATAATTCCTCTCTGCTTTGGACATCTGTCTGGAAAAGAAGCCACAAGGGTGTAACGGCTTTTCAGGTGAATCTCTTTGAGACAAGATAGCACCTACCCCTATCTCAGAAGCATCAACTTCAAGAATAAAGGGCAGTGAAGGGACAGGATGCTGTAAAACAGGAGCAGAGGCAAATGTAGCCTTCAAGAATTCAAAGGCCTCGAGTGCTTCTGGTTTCCAGACATGAGTATTACCATCCTTCTTGGTCATTCTGGTTATAGGCGCAACAATGGCAGAAAACCCTTTAATAAAACGCCTATAATAATTAGAGAACCCCAGAAAACGCTGAATGGCTTTCAACCCCTGGGGTAGAGGCCATTCCATAATGGCAGACAGTTTCTTGGGATCCATACGAAAACCCTTGGCCGAGATTATATAACCCAAGAATTGGACTTCAGATTGATCAAATGAACATTTTTCGAGTTTGCAATAGAGACCGTTAACCAGAAGAGTTCTCAACACTAATTTAACATGCATGTGATGAGTCTGTAAATCAGTAGAATAAATCAATATGTCGTCCAAGTATACTATAACGAATGTATGTATAAATTGACGTAGGACATCATTAATAAATTCCTGAAAAACTGCTGGGGCGTTACAAAGACCAAAGGGCATCACAGTGTACTCGTAGTGGCCACTCCTGGTATTGAAAGCGGTCTTCCACTCGTGATCCTTTTTGATACGTATGAGATTGTAAGCACCCCTAAGGTCCAATTTAGTAAAAACTGTGGCCTGTTTAAGCCTATCAAATAGTTCTGTGATCAAAGGTATGGGGTACGCATTTTTGACGGTGATTTTATTTAGGCCCCTATAGTCAATACAAGGCCTTAATTCGCCATCTTTCTTAGATACAAAGAAGAAACCCGCCCCTGCCGGGGAAGAGGATCTTCTTATAAATCCCTTCTCTAGAGATTCCTTAATATATTCCTCCATAACCAGATTCTCTTGAGGAGATAAAGGATATATTCTCCCTTTGGGAGGCATTGCACCAGGTAACAAATTAATTGCACAATCGTAAGGCCTGTGAGGTGGCAATCTTTCAGCCTCCCTTTTATCAAAAACAGATTTAAGAGACAGGTACTGAGAGGGTATGACCGTAGGCACGGGAGGAATATTAGTAGAATTCAAAGGGGTGACTTTAACAATACAAGACTCTTGGCAAGAATCACTCCAAGAAACTATTTGTCCTGACTCCCAATCAATGGTGGGATTATGAGTACGTAACCAAGGATACCCTAACACGAGGTGAGAGGAAGGAGAAGTAATGATCTGAAACCGAATGGTCTCAGAGTGTAACACCCCTGTAGACATATGTAGTGGAACAGTTTCATGTGTGATAACTGGAGAGCATAATGGTCTACCATCTATGGCCTCAACGGCCAAGGGTGTCTCCTTCTCTCTGGTGGGTATGTTATTCTCCTTGACAAAACTGGAATCAATAAAGTTTTCGGCCGCTCCGGAATCAACCAGGGCTAGTATATTCCCTGCTATGCAGTTATTATCAAGGTGCAGGGAAACATGAAGAAGTAGTTTATTAAGAGGCAAATGTGAGGACTGTGATGTCACACCCAAGGCCAGTCCTCTATAAGGTCTTAGGTGCGATAGTTTCCCGGACGCACGGGACAGTCTTGTCTCATATGACCCCTCCTACCACAATAAAGACAAAGTCCCTCCTTTCTCCTATAAAGCTTTTC
Organism: Pelobates fuscus; assembly: GCF_036172605.1. NCBI lineage: Eukaryota > Metazoa > Chordata > Amphibia > Anura > Pelobatidae > Pelobates > Pelobates fuscus. The sequence continues at coordinate 318,544,047 of NC_086320.1, read as the reverse complement.
AGCGTCAGTAAGTTTGGCAACCCCTAACTGCATAGGTTCCTCCTCAGAACCCTTAGATCCCTCGGGAGTCTCAGCTCTAGGGGAGTTAAAGGGAACAAAATGTCTATTTCTGGACCTGGTATATAACCTGTCACGGATCCTGTTATCTATATCGATAAGATAGTCAATCAGGTCCTCCAGGGGTACAGGGAGGTCCTTAGCTGCTACCTCATCCAACATAGTATCAGACAGACCTTCCATAAACGCGGTAGTAAGCCCATTATTAGTCCAATCTACCTGTGAGGCAAGGGTCCGGAACTGAATAGCATAATCGGCTACAGATTTAGATCCTTGCTTTATTCTCATTAATGCCCTGGCGGCATTTTTTGACCTTTTAGTCGTGTCAAATGTTCTACGGAACGCTGTGAGGAAGCTATTGAAGTCGTGTACCATAGGCCCATTAGCCTCCCAAATAGGATTTGCCCATTCTAGTGCCTTATCCGTAAGCTGGTGCATAAGAAAACCTATCATATCTATAAGATCTATCAGTGGGAAATGAACGTGGGTACATTTCAAAGTGGAATTCCACTTGATTAAGGAATCCCCTACATGTCTTAGCGTCCCCTCCATACCTAGGTGGCGGGGTTAGATGTGCAGAAGCATTAGGCATATTAGCTGTGTCCGGTATAGGGTTTACAGGAGGCGTAGGTACAGGTACCGGAGCTGATCTGGATAACAGTGTCTGGATGGCTTGAGCCATTTGATCCATACGGTGATCCTGTTCTGCGAATCTAGCCTCATGAGTGGCCATCTGTTGACCTAAACCTGCGGGGTCCATGGCCCTATCGTAATGTCACGGTAATATACCCCAACACGCAGGAATAGTACAGATAGTCAGGAGACAAGAAACCAGGGTTCGTCTTACCGGACCTTAGAATGGCCGGACTTGACGAGAAAAAGCAAGACAGAGTCTAGAACAAGCCGAGGTCAAGGGAACAGAGAGACAGCGTAACGTAGAACAAGCCGAGGACTGGTACACAGAGGACAAAATAGCGGATAAGCAAGCAAGGATAAAGAGAGAGCGGAGTCAGGAACAAAGCCAAGGTCAAGCACCAAAAAACCAACTGAACGATACAAGCACTAAAGGGAAACTGGACAGAAACCACGATAGGGCAAGGAGCAAGGGAAACAGGTGAGTATAAATACCCTAAGGTTCACTTTGATTGGCCCCTGTCATATCCACGCCCCCAAAATGTGAGTGTATGGGGAATGTGGCCTGACAGGGGCCAATGGGAGACTGATTCTAATTTAGTCTCCCACTGTCCCTTTAAGAGCGCGCCCGAGACGCGCGGCGCGCTCTTAGTGTCGGGCGGGACACGTGACCGCTTCTCGCGGTCACTGCCCGCCTGACTGATTATCTCGTTGGCTGAGCCGCGCGCGGCTCGTGCAGGAGCAGGACCGCGCGCGGCGAGAAGAGAGGACCCCGGCCGGCCCCTGGAGAGGGTAAGTACCGCTACACCCTCCAAGATATGAGATGGAATTCTTGCTTCAGTGTTCCAAACCAAAGATGGAGGTTGTACCTTAATATATATATATAAAGTACCAACAACATCTATAGAGCTGTACAATGGGTGGACTAACAAACACGTAATTGTAACAAAATTAGTTCGACACACAGGAACAGAGGGGTTTAGGGCCATGCTCAAGTAGAAAGCTCATTAGTTCATGATGAATGGGAGCCCACATGTGTTGCCGTTTCTAAGTTCACTATTGTTGCTAACACACAACCGTAATTTTGCACGAGATACAGCCAACCTATAAAAGAACAAACAAAACGATATAGTATAGCACTGCCTAGGCAATAGAACACAATAGGAATCACAAACCACTAGGTGGGACAGGCATAAAAATTTTCAAGTCCTCTTATTGTGATGTCAAATCAGTATGTATCCTGATGTCACACTCAAAATAAAGTATACAAAAGATGGTGCAGAGCATTCTGTATCCCATATCAAAAAAAAAAATGGATTGGATTGAATTAAACTTGTATCCAAAGATTTTCACCATAGTATACAGTAGATAAAGTCAACCAATCTTCTGGATAAACGTTCTGGCCATGCCCTAAACGTTTCAACACTCGGACTTCTTCAGGGACTTCCCATTAATTGCTATTCAGAGTAAAGCATACAATAAAAACAAAAATAAAACTTTGGTGCAACGGAGAACAAGCATATAAACATTTCCGGTGTCCATGCCGATCCCCTTCTAATCACAACGGCTGCCAGCTGATCCGATCGGCGTCCTTTTTTGTCATGCTAATTGCTTAATGCTACACTTCCTGGAGACATTTTTTTCCAATAATTAAAATAAAAATAAGACAAATACCATTTTTGATATACATATTGTTAACAAGATGTTGGACCATGCAGGTATCAAGTAGAAGAGGTATATTGCTTATTTACTTTAGTGTCTATATTTACAATACCCTCCATGGAGATGGACTTAGGCAATACCCTTTGACATCCTTCACCTTGTCTAGCTTTGCTTTCATATGTACTATGATCCTACAAGTATTACCCAAGGCCACATGGCATTTATTTATGCTTGCTTGCAATACAATGGGCACTATGTCTTTACATCTGGATTTTTGCATGTGTACGTGTATCCATATATTTAAAATAAAAAGGGCCTACAAGATAAAATGAAATATCTCACATACCACCGCCATAGCCAGATCAACCATAAGACAACCTAGGTCCCAGGAGAGAGAGGGCCAGGGTGCAATTAAGATACTTGAGCATGCTTGGCTCCATTAACCACCCCTGGTAAAGAGTAAAGTTGGATGGTAAAATTATAACCTGTCTAGGGCCCTGTAGGATCTTAATCCTTTTCTGAGAGATATGGTGTACACACAGACTGTCTCTCCAGTAAAGTTCCAAAGGCAGAGTCCCCATTGTATATCATTGAAACTAGACTTGTTTCATCTCACATAGAGACTTTCACAATATTCTAATTATAACAAGGCACAGGTTAATAAAGAAATAGGTCTTGAGAAAGGCACCTAGTGTGTCAAAACGTTACTTTTTTATTTTAATAGCTGAACAAACCAACATTATAAGTTTTTTTTTATTTATAAAGGTGTAGGTCAATATTTAAAACGTAAATTCAAAAATGATGATTAACAAGCATTTATATGTATTTTATAGTGCAGAACATTCATTTCCTCGTTCCTGTTTGTACAATTGTCGAGATTCAAAAAGGAAACTGATACATAGGCCCAAAATGCCTACCTGATTACTTGGCTGAAAAGCTGGCATTGTAAAAGTGAGTATTATTAAAATCTCAGTACATTACACCTTCCAAGTCCAAATACCGTTATAGATAATCAATTTAGCATACAGTGATAAAACAACGGCAGGTAAAATGAATGACTATGTATATAAACCGTTTCTTTGTACATAATATATATGGATTTAATAACAATGCATTTATAGCTTTATTGCTACCTAGGCATTAAATTAAAATTGCGAATTATTATGATTAATTATGCCGAATATTCATATCCTTCATTTGTGCATACAATTGCAGACATCTAGTGAGATGATCTATTAGACAAGGATTCCTACTAGGTCTCTATTTCATCTGTACAATTTACTTAGTTATAATACTTAAAATGCTACTTTTGTACATAATATTCACCGTCTTGTAGTAAATATTTAAGTATTCAACTTGTAATTGTCCCTCAAAGTTAAATCTTAGATATCAGCATGAAAAATCAAAAACATTTCAATATAAATGTTGATTTAAAAAATGTACAAAAGGTGAATTGATAAGCTATAAGATGTGAAGCAACGTAAAAGTAAGCCATATAAGGAAAATTGTATAAATTAGCTTTATCAAAATTATGTAACTCAAAACTAATATTAATTTATGCTTGTTGCAGCACAAATGAATAATGTAATATGCAGATCAGTTTTAATTTTCTTCCTATCCTAACCTCTGCATAAAAATGACACCACTCCAGCTCTGGCTTACTTTTTTTTATCCCAGATTTAAAGCATAGCTGCATGATGACATAATTGGAAATGGACTAAAACACTGTGAAACATGTATAACTCGATAATGTATCTGATGTATTCCTAAATTCTTACACTTACAAACAGTGCTGTTCTTCCTACATATTTAGGGATACATGGGCAATCCTAAATGTATATCAACTTTTTTTTTGCAATTTTTTGTAGTTTTAAGATCGCTTTCTTATGTCCCTGGAATTTTTTGAACTGCTTATTGTTATATTCTTTCAATTGTTTCCACGAAATGCCGTTTTTGCATTGATAAAAACCTGCTTGTGTGGATAAAGAAATAGTTGCAATATCTGTTTTTCTAAAAGAAGAGAAACTACCACAACAAGAGGACATAGTCTTACATTAGAGAGGCAAAGGGTTAAAAATAATATCAGGAAGTATTAATTTACTGAGAGGGTAGTGGATGCATGGAATAGCCTTCCAGCTGAAGTGGTAGAGGTTAACACAGTGAAGAAGTTTAAGCATGCGTGGGATAGGCATAAGGTTATCCTAGTTATAAGATAAAGCAAGGGACTTATAAGAGTATTTAGAAAATTGGGAAGACTAGATGGGCTGAATGGTTCTTATCTGCCGTCACATTCTATGTTTCTATAGGCTCAATGCACCCTAAAAAAAGTGATAAAATTAAATAAATTTCCTGCCAAACCTTGTAGGAGCCGGCACTTCTCAAAAAGTCCAATATTTATGCATGATTCGCATGAACTTCGCATTAAATTTTGCCATCCACTTCTTTGAAACTTTTTTTGTTTTAAAGAATCCCTTGTATATACATGCTGAAATTAAAAAAAAAATCTATCTTGGTTATGCTGAAATTAATAGTCAATAGCATACTTATTTGGTTTGTGTTAATCTAGGGGAAAAAAAGACTCCATAATATATCATACATGTCAAGTTTGCATTCCACGTTTGCTCTAGGCAAAAATATTCTTCTTCCGACACTCCCCAGGTATCTGAATCTGGGGTCGAACCTGGTGCCCATAATGTTTCCTTGGTTTGTAAAAACAATTGATGCTTAAACCAAAAGTTATATTTAAAGTTTGAATTCCCTCCACAATGATATGTGTCCCCCTTGCAGCATTACTGTGTTTGTCCTTATGAGTCTGTGTCAGTCTCTGTTAAAGGACATAACTGTGTCTGTGAGTTTGTCTGCTGGAGTATGCCTTAACATGTCTGGAAGTTTGCGTGTGTCTTCTATTTTTGCGTGTGTTTGTTTTAAGAATGCCCTTTTGGTCCTCTGAGTCCTTTGTAATAGTGTTTTTGAAAAACTGTCTGTCCTTGAAGTTACTGCACCTTTTTAGCTGAAGACTTGGCTCATATATTTTCCTTATTTTTTTCCCAATTGTCTATCATAGAGTCTGACTGCACCTGTGAGGAAGTTTTCTGTATTATCTTTCAATATTAAATTGGTAATATTACAAAAATGATTTATGAAATAAAGTCACACACACAGACCCAGTAAGACACTCTTACAATAAATATATATATATATTAATACATTTCTTTTACTATTACAGAGACACGCCCAGCACCAAAACCACTACAAATTAATGCCTAGATGCTGTCCCTGCACTTTGACTATACATTAGTTAGTCAGTGTGCCTCTAGTGGCTGTCAACCAGCTAGAGCCACTTCATAGAGAAAACTTTAAAATACTCAAAGTCTTTACATTTGGTGCCAATCCCAGTTAACTCTCCCCAAAAAGAAGCATTATAATTATTTTGGTATACTTAGATATTATAATGCTTCTCTATGAACAGAATCCTGTTGGCACAGTGTGTCATTTGCCATGCCTAGACAGTGGAGTCCTCATTGCTTCTCATGGTAAGACTTATATTATTAATAATGTATTCATATGTGTATTTATAATGTTAGTGTTTCATGATAAAAATGATGAGTGTGGGCAATGTAGGGGGATCATTCCTACTTTCTGCACAGGATGCCAGAAGGCTTAATGCTGACAATGATTGACATCAACAATTTCTAGACGGTGACCTGGTCTAAACCTGATCTGAGGTCTGAGAGTGAACACAAAGCTATTACTTACTGTTACTGACAGATAATTGACAGGTATATCTGAATTAAATTTCCTACGATGGTCAGCTAACTTGAGCATCATGGGAAACATGACCCAAAATGCTAACATCAACTCTAAAGTAAATCCCAATTGCATGACTGTATGGGAAACTGCCTAAGGTTTACTGACTGATACATTTAGGGATAGTCATGGGCTTCCGCAGGGGGGGGGGACAAGGAGCAGGAAGGGGCAGCAAGGAGTAGGAAGGGGCAGCAAGGAGCAGGAAGGGTCAGCAAGGAGAAGGAAGGGTCAGCAAGGAGAAGGAAGGGTCAGCACGGAGCAGAAAGGGTCATCAAAGAGCAGAAAGGGTCAGCAAAAAGCAGAAAGGGTCAGCAAAAAGCAGGAAGGGGCAGCAAGGAGCAGGAAGGGGCAGCAAGGAGTAGGAAGGGACAGCAAAGAGCTGGAAATGACAGCAAGGAGCACAAAGGTAAAGTAGGAGAAGGAGCAGAAATGAGCAGAAAGGGACATCAAGGAGCAGAAAAGGTCAGCAATGAGCTGGAAGGGGCAGAAGGAGTACAAACGTAAAGTAGGAGAAGGAGCAGAAATGAGCAGGAAGGGTCTACAAAGAGAAGAAAGGGTCTACAAGGAGCCGAAAGGGACAGAAGGACCACAAAGGTAAAGGAGCAGAAAGAATCAGAAGGAGCACAACGATAAAGTAGGAGAAGGATCAGAAATGGGCAGCAAGAAGCTGGAAAGGGCAGCAAGGAGCGCAAAGGTAAAGTAGGAGAAGGAGCACAAAGGAATACAAATGAGCAGGAAGGGGCAGCAGAAGCAGGAAAAGGTGAAGGAACAGAAAGAATCAGAAGGAGCACAACGATAAAGTAGGAGAAGGAACAGAAATGGGCAGCAAGGAGCGCAAAAGTAAAGTAGGAGAAGGAGCAGAAAGGAATAGAAATGAGCAGGAAGGGTAGGCAAGAAGCAGAAAGGGTCTGCAATGAACAGAAAGGGGCAGCAGGAACTGGAAAAGATAGAAGGAGCACAAAGGTGAAGGAGCAGAAAGAATCAGAAGGAGCACAAAGGTAAAGTAGGAGAAGAAGCAGAAAGAAACAGGAAGGGACAGCAAGGAGCTGGAACGGGCAGAAAAAGCACAACGGTAAAGGAGGAGAAGGTGCAGAACGGGGCAGCAAGGAGCAGAAAGGGTCAGCACAGAGCAGGAAGGGATAGAAGGAGCACATAGGTAAAGTAGGAGAAGGAGCAGAAAGGAGAAGGAACAGAAACAAGCAAGAAGGGACATTAAGGAGCAGAAATGTGAAGGAACAGAAATGAGCAGGAAGGGACATCAAGGAGCAGAAAGGGTCAGCAATGAGCTGGAAGGGGCAGAAGGAGCACAAAAGTAAAGTAGGATTAGGAGCAGAAATGAGCAGGAAGGGGCAGCAAGGAGCAGGAACGGTCTGCAAGGAGCAGAAAGGGGCAGCAAGGAGCAAGAAGGGACAGAAGGAGCACAGAGGTAACGGAGCAGAAAGAATCAGGAGCACAAAGATAAAGTAGGAGAAAGAGCAGAAATTGGTAACAAGGAGCTGGAAGGGGCAGAAGGAGCGCAAAGGTAAAGTAGGAGAAGGAAAAGGAAGGGACAGCAAGGAGCACAAAGGTAAACTAAGAGAATGAGCAGAAAGGATCTGCAAGGAGCAGAAGGGCGCAAAAGAAGCTGAAAGGTAAAGGAGCCAAGGAGAAGAGAATTGGCTTAGAGCGATTGGCTTAGAGCGTCAGCTGACCAATCTAGCCAACCTGCTTAAAGGACCACTCTAGTGCCAGGAAAACATACTCGTTTTCCTGGCACTAGAGTGCCCTGAGGGTGCCCCCACCCTCAGGGACCCACTCCCGCCGGGCTCTGGGGGGAGGAAGGGGTTAAACTTACCTCTTTCTCCAGCGCCGGGCGGGGAGCTCTACTCCTCCTCCTCTTCTTCCTCGCGACGTCATCGGCTGAATGCGCATGCGCAGCAGGAGCCGCGCTCGCATTCAGCCGGTCGCATAGGAAAGCATTCAAAATGCTTTCCTATGGACGCTTGCGTGCTCTCACTGTGATTTTCACAGTGAGAAGCACGCAAGCGCCTCTAGCGGCTGTCAGTGAGACAGCCACTAGAGGCTCTGGAGGCTGGCTTAACCCTCAGAATAAACATAGCAGTTTCTCTGAAACTGCTATGTTTATAAAAAAAAAAGGGTAAAAGCTAGCTGGACCTGGCACCCAGACCACTTCATTAAGCTGAAGTGGTCTGGGTGCCTAGAGTGGTCCTTTAATTAATTACATGTATTCCTGACACCATAGTTGTGAAAACGCTATTCACCCTGGATTTATGTGATAATGACTATGCCCCTTCCCTTTCATGACACTGTCAAAAAGGGACCAAGCATGAATGTCATTACAATTATGCCCGCCCTCCCGGAAAAATTCCTACGGACGCCCATGGGGATAGAGTGTTACATATATGTAGCATGTTAGATTGCTTTACATTAAAATAGCTAGTTCACCTGGAGGGAACTAAATCAATAAAAAGTAAATTACCCATGGATGTACAAAGCAGGAAGGGAGTTAACCCCATCTTATCCCCCTTTATATATTTATTTGTTAGAAATGTAAATTTGGGTTGTTTAAGTAGGATGGAAAAAATGATTTCTTTATTTTCCAAACACATGTAAAGAAAAAGAAAATCTCATGTCTAGTACCCAGAACACAAAAAACATTACAATAATTCACTCTAATTGAGAATGACATTCATGCCCTGTCTTTTCATAGTGTATCAAGTTTGTCTGTACAAAACTGTGTGCCTGGAAGAAAGGCCTCTAAGGGATGTTATATTTTTTTTATTCTGTGTTCTTCACAAATATCCTTTTGAGGGAAAAATCACAATGCAAAGTTTAACCAAACAAGAACGGAAAATAAAACCCAGTTGAGTTAAAGATAAAGCACACGTGAGTAAGCAGGCAGTAATCCACATTGCTGTTCCATACACAGCCAGCAGATTCAGTGTCTCACCTGGCGTCCCTCCTGATGACAGGAACCAGCGATGGGGGGCGCAAGAAGACAGCAAATTGTTCATCTCTCTCTGACCAAAGGAGGCTTAAACAACAATAGGCTGGGAATGGCTGGATATTACTGGTAACACACAGGCAGACAGGTCATGCTTTACTTTAGAATGTTCATTTCTCAGAAGATCTTACAGTCTGTGAGCACAGAGAGGGTAATAGAGGGGTGTACACAAAGTAACAGTCATTGCTAATATGTGTACCATTCTGGGAATATAAAGAGATCATTGCCTTGTTTATTGATAGGCTCTGCTCCCACGCGGCTAGAGTGTATATTCTGCCAACCCATGAAGCTCAGCCAGCCAAAAGGCTATATGGACAGATTACCTGTATATTTGTATTTATATACGAATACTATGCACTATGTACAGAGTACGGGTACTATGTATAAACACAGAATTCATATTTATTAACTGTATTAAATAAATCTCGAAACAGTAAATCATATCCAATCTGTTCCAGCCTTGGTTACTGATGTTACGGCACATTTTCAGTATATATCGGATTAAAGACACTTTTATTGTTTTATGTACAGCAAGTGTGTCTTACATCTGTCTGTCGGTCTGACTGACTTATATGTGTCTGTCTTTTGGGCTGAGTATTATATATGTCTGTCTGTCGGTCTGGGTATTATATGTGTCTGTCTGTCGGTCTGGGTATTATATATGTCTGTCTTTTGGGCTTTGTATTATATATGTCTGTCGTTCTGACTATTATATATGTCTGTCTGTCGGTCTGGCTATTATATATGTCTGTCTGTCGGTCGGTCTGGGTATTATATGTGTCTGTCTGTCGGTCTGGGTATTAAATATGTCTGTCTTTTGGGCTTTGTATTATATATGTCTGTCGTTCTGGCTATTATATATGTCTGTCTGTCGGTCTGGCTATTATATATGTCTGTCTGCCTGTCGGTCTAGGCATTATATATGTCTGTCTGTCGGTCTGGCTATTATATATGTCTGTCTGTCGGTCCGGGTATTATATGTGTCTGTCTTTTGGGCTGGGTATTATATATGTCTGTCTGTCGGTCGGTCTGGGTATTATATGTGTCTGCCTGTCGGTCTAGGCATTATATATGTCTGTCTGTCGGTCTGGGTATTATATATGCCTGTCTGTCGGTCCGGGTATTATATGTGTCTGTCTTTTGGGCTGGGTATTATATATGTCTGTCTGTCGGTCTGGGTAATAGTGTGGGTTTATTTTATATTTGGAAGAAGAAATAACTAATGTATCTACGAATTTGCGTTTTTCATACACTGGCCAAGAAACCCTTTAAGACATATGCACTAAAGTAAGAATTCAGTAAACTCAAGCTGATTTTTAGTCCAAAACAGACTTGAAGAATAGCTGAGTTGGAGAATTTATTTCAAATCGACAACTTACATCGTGAAATTCCCTTTTAGTAAATAACCCTATTATAGGTATGGTTTGTTATATACCCAGAAGAGAGAATTTATGTAATATATGTGTATAATATATTTAGATTTCTGTCTCATATTTAGTATTACATGCATTGCCACGTCATACATAAAGGCTGTAATGTAAACACTGCATAAACAAGACAACATTACCTTTAATTGGAATAAATTGGAAGAAACTGTTGCAAAACGGTTGGTACACAACATATGTTTAGTGAATAGACATTCTTTATTTACCTATTTAGCAGCTATAGGACATTCAGCATGACCCATGACTGTGTGTAAGTAGGTATGTTTGTAAATCTGTATGTGTGGACATGTGTGTGCATAACAACTTGTTTTTGTGTTTGATAGCAAGTCATCTCTCTCTCTCTCTCTCTCTCTCTCTCTCTCTCTCTATATATATATATATATATATATACACAAATACATTTAAGGCACATTTTTACATTTATCAAAAGTGATTCTGGGGCAAATCAGTGTAAACTTATAATTGATTATTGGTTTCCATGGTGATAGTTCCACTTTTACAACTGCTTCATATCCTCAATTTACAATAAACAAATCTACTTCATTAAATGTTACTGCATGCTCAGTACACCTTTGGCATTTCACAAACAATACCTGTTTTAGATCCTCCTTCCTTTAGACGTATCCGGTTGTTACCAATATATAAAATATTGTTAGATATAAAAAAACACCACTCTTCCAAGAACTGATTACAGTTAATCCACTTACCAACTGTAAGTCTAACAGAGAGTGGCTGGCAGCAATTTTTACACTTACTCATAACTTATTTAATGCCCCAGAAAGGTGGCAGACTGTGAGCTTATTTGCCTTGCTAACCAATAGTTTCCTTTAACTACATACAACTCAGAGGTGTTAATGTAAACATGAGGGGTAAAGGCACACCCTGGCAAACAGGTGATGGAAAAGTGATTGTGAAATGTTTGATTATTCTTCATAAGATATGAAAATGAATTACCTTAGCTGTGTCCAAGTTTGCAGAGAAGATTAGAGAAAGTTAATATGTGATAACATTGTTTTATGCAATAAAAGACATTCTCTGAGTCCAGTAAGTGAAGGCTGCACAATGCAATCATTTCTCTGTATAGTTTTATGATTGAAACTTACTGTACACTTTATAAAAACTCTTCCGCCTCACCCACAGAGAAAACGTAATTTTCTTTATTTTACTTTCACTGTCAAAATATTTTTACTTTCAAAATATTTTTTTTCCATTCATGCAAAAGAAAATTAAAAAATATCGATTATAAGGAACTTTTATTCAGAGCACATAATAAAATGTTAACAATTATATACATGGACTATGTGCTCTAAAACCTATCTCCTTCCTAGAGGCATCATTTCTCCCCAAACTCATTGTTTTTTTACGAAAACACTTCAAGTAGATAGATTTCTATTTTGTAACTACAAAAATACAAAAGTCATAGAAAATAGTAAAAACACAAACGTAATGACAGTATATTCAGAATAAGTAGTAAAAAAATAAATAAATAACATAGTATGTGTTGTTTATTATTGAGGTTAATAACAAAACAATAATAACAGAGAATATGGTCTGTATTGTTTATTATTGTTCTTATGTTCAAAACATGTTATATTGTCTCATGTTCCAAGTATTAAAAATAATTAATTAACTCTGTTCCCAAATACTTATTAAAAAATCTGCTTATTATGTTGTTATGTTTTTAATTTAAAAAAAATTAAAGGAAAAAAATGTTTAACTCCATTATTTTTTCTCATGCTTTCTGTCTGTATAATTAGCTTGTTAGATGTCTGCTCTGTTTGTCTGTGTCCTTTATAATATCAGCGCTAATCTAACAGCAGTTCCACGATTTAAGATTGACACATGTGATCCTCAGGGTGGATATTTTTTTAATTAAAATAAATAAAATAAAGTTATATTATAAAAACAATAAAATGCTAGTTCATTTAAAAAAAAAAACTATAAACGTAACAAAACATGTATATATACATATATATCTATATACTACATATTACGTTTTAATTATTATTTTAATAACATAATAATAAGATATAATAAAACCTATATACAATGTTTTGTTACGTAAAAGGTTTTTTTCTGGAAATATCGGTTTAAAATCCGAATCTATTGCTTTTAACATAAACTGCCTGCGTGTAATGCTGTCAGTGATACAGTGTTTTTTCTTATATAACATGGAACATTTGAACTATTAAAACAGGTAATAAATAAATTAAATATTAGAAGGAAAAAAAATCGACAAAATGTATTTCGTCTATTACAATATATAATTTAGAAGAAGACACACTTTTAGGATCCATAACCTTTGTGTTTCGTACTTATAAATGCGATTCAAATTCCAAATGAGAAGCAAGCATATACCGGTGCACCTTTTACACAATTATACAAACACAAGTCAACGGTGTTGCCTTGGCGATATCACTATAGTGTATTCACTGAACTGCGAATTAAAAGTCATATTGCAAACTGTGGGCAAAAATATATTAAGAATATATTAAGTCAGGGCTTGGCTATTTCAACAATTCGGATTTAAATTTACATAAATTGGAAGTGTAGCAAAAATAAATAAATAAATAACATGTTTAAATATAATACAGAGTTCTCTGTAGAATAACTAGGTTGCTTTTTAATTCTGTTTAGGGGGTGAGGGACGCCCCCTCCCCATCCAGACATGTCACCTCTATAACTGTAGAGGTATAATAGGTCCATAAGTCTCTCTAAAACACATTTATTTTTGCTTACTGACCACAATGAAAATTGACTTATTCTGGCAAATGACTTGGCTACTTTTTGTGCCTTAAGGTATAATATAAAATAGAGGTCTATTTTGTTATTAGTCTGTCTTCTGGAGAGGGAGGTATCGTTTTAGTAGGGACAGAGGAGGCTGTTATAGTACACTGGCGTCTCTAGGGGGTGCTCACCCCCCCATATATAAATCTTGGAGAATCTGTTATATATGGGGAGGAACTGTACTAGGGAAGGGGTAGGAGTGATATGTCAACGTATCAGACAATCTATTTGTGAATCACATATCCCCCCAGATAGAAATATCTAAATAGAAAAAAAATGCAACAGGCAACAATGAATCAAAGAAGTGATTTATATCATATTCATATCATAATTCGCTGTGGCATTTTTCTGTATCATATTTAAAATATCATCATATTAATTCAACGCAAAAAAATATATATATTAACTTCTCTATATATTAGTTTTATTCTACTGAACAATCATTACAATTATCACAATATGCCGAATGTTCGTATTTAAAATGACCATTTTTCATCAGTAATATTCAGTCTATTGTTTTGAAACTCTTTGCAGACAGGATCCTTTTTTAAAAAGATATTATTTGACTTGTTGAGTTGCCCCCATAATATAGCTACAATATTAAAAAATATATTTAGGTACAAAAAAAAAAAGAATCTAAAGTTCAGTGTGTAAATGCATCCACACTGTATCTGTATACACTGAAAAATAACAAAATATTACATTCTGGGTGTTTTTGAAACAGTAACGCAAACAAATGACTACCGACTTGCTAAAATACAATTTGTTCCAACTCGGCTGTTTTGTAAACCGATACTCAAATAACCACACACCTGTATATATAGATAGATCTGTGACTGCTAACCTGGCACAGCAAGAATCTGGGGACTACATTTCCCGTGATGCTCATCTAGTCAGCTGGGAAATGGAGTCCACCAATATTTGCAGTGCCAGGATTAGCCACTAGTGGCATACAGTCTTATCCTGTGATTTGTAACACTATTGCAATGATTGCTGCTGTTATTATTATTATCAGTATTATTATTATTATTATTTATGTAGCGCCAATCATAGAATGCAGGCATCTGACTATAAGTAAATGACAAAATATTAACAGGAAAAAAAATAGCTGAAGTAGGCCCTGCTAGTAGAGTTAATAATAATGAAGGCCATCTCCCTGGACTTTATAGAAGACACATTGTGCTATATATATATTCCCTTATTTTCTCTCTTTATATTTGCATTTTTACTTACATCCAGAGAATGGATATTGAATGAATATTCAGATGACATAAAGGTCGTTAAAACGGATCATTCACGCAGTATCCAGCAAATATACCCCTGGGGGTATGTGCTATTTAATTTATTTACAGTAATGTAAAGTCATACCTTACAGTTACACTGCGATAGATGGAACTGCACTGTACACAATTAATATTGCTTTTGATTTGATTAATTATTGGTCCTCTAGAACTGTAAAGCCCACTTTAAAATAGCCAGCCAAAAAAGCATTATTACATGATGCAATGTTTGATGTATCTATAGGTGAATACGCACAGTCATGCATACATGATGTAACCAAATACAAGAAGCATATTGTGTATGTATGTAGGTGTATATTTGGCGAACAAGCAAAGAATAAAACAAACAAGTACTAATTCACGAGAAGGAATTTGCTTCACTCCTGTATAGACGGACAGACAGGCAGAGGTAGATAGACCATGTGGCATTGTATTTGTTTCTAATACATTTCCAAAGCTAACACATTAGTACAATTAATATTGATACTTTATCACAGAGATTCTGTCATGGATAGTTTCACAAAGTTCCTTCTTCTTCACAGACAAATTGACGCAATGATTGTATGATGACAGAAAGGCCCATCACGCTCAGCCAGTGTATATTAACGGAATATGAAAGGGATTGGAGTCTACACTGAGGAAGTAGAAGACTGTTGCTTTCCCTTTAAATGAGACACTCTTCGTGGGGGCAATTATATGATGTTAGCCATCACGGTTAAATGATCTTGACCATCCGCATTCATATGACTCCCACTCCCATCAAACTTAACATGAATGATACATCCAATTTTGACTCACTGTTTCCATTAAAGTGATAACATGTATTTAGTAAACAGTTTGTCACTATAACCTGAATTGAATCAGAATAGAGTCTTACTTAACCAGCAATTCTGTGGAAAACTTCCAAATTTGGAGCAGTCAGGACAAACATTCCATTGTTTCCATGGAGACTGTTCCACTTTTAGAACGTTGCGCTAGAATTGTTATTGTCACAATGCCGCTTAGAAATAAAAACAATCATTAGCAATCAGCACACATTAGAAAATACAAGGAACTATATATCACATAAGAAAAATACATTTTCTCATTGAAAGAGCAAATCAAGGAAAATCAGTGGATGGATGGTACTTTCATATTTTTTTTTCCAATTTAGTTTTTTTTAGTCTAATTATCAATATTATGATCTATTTCCTCATATTCAAAAATGCACAATCAATCACATTTAACAGAGCCAGCTGGAAGACAAGTCAGTAAATAAGGAAGTAAAATCAGTTTCATCATATATATAAACTACTTTTAAAACATCAGGCTATCATTTATCATTTGAAATATATTACAAAATACTTTATATTCGTCACTCTGCGTTTTGCACACCCCATATCTGCTTGCCACAGGTTCCTATCGTCTGTACATGGAGTCTTGTTGTATGCCTGCTGGGTACCAGATGGCAAGGCTGTGTTTGCAGACACAACCCTGCCATTACAAACATAATGGTTGTATATCAGTCCCGGTAGAGAAACTTTGCTATGAGACTGCTATGAACAGATCACAACAACCACGGGCATTAAATAATCCAGCCAAATAGTACCCACCGCTGCAATTTCAGGTAATTATTAATTGCTTGCAATGGGACAGGCCCCCAAAAATCCCATAACTCTGTGTATGGCATGGAACTGACTTATTAAATAGGACTATTTAAAAACAAAATCTGCACAGCAGCGCATCGGGATGATATAATATTAACCCTTGGGATTGTGTTTACAGTGAACTGCAACTCCCATCACCCCAGCAGATGGCGAGATACTAGTTACTTGCTACAGTTTTGACAGAATAAATCGTTTCTAAATAGAAGCAAAGAAATCGTGAATTAATCAATATATTAATCACAAGACAACCTTTCAAGGGTTTCCTGTCGTCTTCAGTTATACGTAAATCCTGATAAAAGAAACAGTTTTGCTTCTTTCCTGAGAAAGACAGGAAATGTATAAAAGCGTGTTTTTCTATCTGTATTGTTAGTCCAATAAAAGGTATAACTACTTACTGCAATAATTTAGGCATTCGGTATAATTCAGGTACAAATCAGGGGTGTACAGGTTAACCTGGCAAAGGGCAACTGCCCAGAGAGGCATTGTAATGGTCAGTTGGTAGCAATGAGCATCCTGACCTTTAAAGGTAAATTCACATTAGTGGGTGATGATGTGAGCTCAGAATAACAGGATAGGAAAAACAAACAGACAAAAAAAATGTTCAGCTGGGATAAATGTTTAAAGAGGATTCTCAGCTCACCACAACTTTCTGTTCAGTAAATACACTCTGGGTGTGACGTTTAAATGGTTAATAGTCCACATTGTAGAAACTGGGGAATTTAGATCCTATTGCAGTGATTATCTTAATCGGTGACTGTAAACTGCTGCTTTCAAAGGGTCCAGAGATTAGACTAAGTTGGTCTCTGGGTGCATTTACTGAGAGTATTTATCCTGTTTCCTTTTAACACTGTTTATGTTTCCTTGTCTACCTTTGTGTTTTGTTACAATTAACCGGTTTATTGTATACTCAATTGAATGTTTTTGTGATTAGTGAAAAATACGAACAAATTAGTGACTGCTCTCTCCTAGTGCAGCTAATGTAGTGTAGAATAAGTGGCTTACTGAAGCATTGCATAACTCTCAGCCAATATACTGTTTGGCTGAGCATCATAGGACATTTAGCCATATCCCAATACAGGGATTTCACGTCAAATATAATGTTTTTATTTGCTCAGTGAATCCCATAGCATAACTCCCATCACAGCCCGGATTTTACATTTTAAGCCAAAATATGAGAACTGGGGAAAATCTCCAATCAGCTGTTATTAGATTTTTGCCTGAAATGTGAAATTATTTAGAATTTATAACAATTCACAGTCTACATTGTGAGCTCATCCCTTTAGATTGCAAGCTCATTTGAGCAGGGCCCTCATTAACTCCAGTTCCTTTAGGTCAACCTTGGTTATCTATATTTGTAGTGAACCCATTGTACAGCTTTACAGTAAACGTTGGCGCTATGACTATAATAATAATAATAACAACGGTAAAAACAACATAGTTCACAGCCCTGTGTGGCTATGGCATGTTGAACTTTACAGGCCTAAATGAGGTGCCTTAGCATTAGACCAGATTTATTAACACTGGCTGATCCATTCTCATAGATCCACAGCAGTGTTTTACCTATAGATACCTTATAGCTATGGGTACCAAGCTAGCAGTTTATTTAAAACACCCTCATATTAGATCCATTAATAGCTGTGAATCACTAAATTATTTCAACGACTTAATTGACTCTTTAAACTAATAGTCTAATACTGAGCACATTGATAAATAATTTTGCCTAAACAGCGCACTGTGATTAGTTGACAACCAAAATATTGTATATACGAGTTGGGGAGAATAAGAAAAACAAAAACAAATCAGCAATATATATATAAATATATATTCCACCTCTGCTATTCTGATCTTAATTTCTCAAGTCGCAGATCAAAATAAATTTCTGTTTGGCGAACAGACCCCTAAACCAAACCAAACATCTCCATTCCTTTGGCACACAAAGAGTTAATTCACAGACAGCCGTCATCTGGAACATAGAACCTTCCAAGTATAAATATACAATGTCTAACATAAACCCTGTCTTGCTGAAATGTATTTCCCATTTCATAGAAATTCCATCTATCTATATATGTGCATGTACAGCTTTGGGTGTAATACAGAGATACTGGAGTAATTTATGGTTCTCTTGGATTTAACAATATCTTAATATAACACACATATATAATAGATTATACTATTATTTACCTTCATATCCAGGAGGAGAGCTCCTTCATATACAGCAGAGGTGTCCAGTCTTGGCCCTCCAACTGCTAGGATCTTTACTAATGATTGGACTGCAAACAAGATCCATATTTATTAGTTTATAAGACATTTTTAGAATTTGTGGATACAAACCACTAATATATTTAGGTATTTGTGTCTATATTGTTATCACTTTTCAGAAAGCAGCACTGCAGATAGGATGGCAAACTGGTAGAATAAAATGGCATACAGTGATTATGTACTGAAACAAAGGATTTACAAATGACTGGTCACCATAGCTTGCGATTAAAAAATATTAGATGTTGGCCAACAAATGGAACATCATGTGTACACAGGTATACAACAAACTAATTGAAATTGACTCATATTTAAAAATAAGATTTTAGGCCATATTATGGTTAAATAGAGATCTTGAAGTGAATTTCAAAATTAAAGTCAAATTATCTGCACTGGAATCATTCTCTCAATCAGCACTGCTTTCAGTTCGGCTTTTCTGGCCTTCAATTGGAAATTCACGTCGAATTCTCAGGTCTGTAAATAATCATCATAGATGACTTGGAGAAT
This sequence comes from Pelobates fuscus, assembly GCF_036172605.1. Classification (NCBI taxonomy): domain Eukaryota; kingdom Metazoa; phylum Chordata; class Amphibia; order Anura; family Pelobatidae; genus Pelobates; species Pelobates fuscus. Next base: position 318,524,963 of record NC_086320.1, on the reverse strand, counting down.
TTTTCCAATTCGATTATTTCGGCCTTAACATGTGAAATGCTCGTTTTATTAAACTGAGCTCCGGTTATTTTTCCACCTTGTAAATTATAACCTAAAATGGGCATTTATCGTTATCAATTCTCCACAATTCGCAGTTCAGTGAATACACCCCACAGACCTGGAATAGCAGAGCATCCAGAGTGCTAATGTCCTGGTCATCTGTTCCCATTGACTCCCAGTAAATGGTGTGGTGTCAGTGCTCTTTCATTTGGTCATTTCACTGCAAACACTGCTTTACTGTGTGCTCTAATATTCTCTCTGCCATACATCCAATAATTCCAAAAACATAAAATTAGCACGAATGTTCCATTTTCTGTGCTCGGCATATCACAGGCAAACTGCTGTATGGTGCCAATTAAACCACTTAATTGTAGCACTGGGACTTACAATGCAATAATTAAAAAGAGGGTGTGAATCAGAACAGATGCAGCTGAGAAAATTGTAAAAAAAATAAATAAAACAAAAACAACAAAAATATAAAAACATGAACTTTTAATCTGTCTGAGTACCAACAGATATGAGACTTTAGGAAATGTATAGTTAATGTTAAGACATTTTAGTAAATAGAAAAATATTGTAATGAAGGATGCTTTCACCCAAATACCCATATATCCTTATTCTACAACTCTAATCACACTCAGGCAGCCACATGTTCTCTGGAGATGCACAGTATGTGGAGTTGGAGAGAATGTCTATTACTGATTATTGGCCTTTATTAACCCATTCTATTTACACACTGATCTGGCTCCAATTACATCCAGACTTTCTTGGTATTTCTTTATTTTCGATCTACTAGTACTGACACTCTCATCACACCAAGCTGGATAGGGGAAGTTGGAACTGGAGCCCAAGAAATGCTATACAGCTGTAGATGAGTCAATTAACACGTGATCCACTTAGATTCCCTTTAAAATCCAGAACAATGAGGAGCAAGCAGACATGTATTACCTGCTTGAGGAACACCAGACATCCAGCCCTGTGCTAATAAGGTGTTAAAATGTCTGTTACTAGGAAAAGCACACCTTGTTTAAAAAGCACAGGGGTCATTCTGTAACTCTGTTCCTAAAATCTCCTCCAGGCAACTGAAGCTGGGCTGACTGTATTACTACCAAACTAATGGCTAGTTGAATTATTATTATTATAATTATTAATAATGCAAATATTATTGTTGTTGTTATTATTATTATTATTATTATTATTATTATTATTAATTTAAATTATTATTCAACATAGACTCCTCTAAAAAAAATCATAAATAATACTAATTTAGAAAGCTTTGTATTAATAATATTTAAAAATGTATTAATATAGTCTCCTCTAACTGCTGACAAAATGTAATATTAATATTAATTAATAATATTTAAACTAGCTTCCTCTAAAAACAATAGTATTTATTAATAATATTTAAGAATAATATATTCTTGTTTAGTTCTTTTCATCAGCTTTAATTTCGTTTCCTCTGTCATTTTATACCCCTTATTAAATATTACAGCTGCCCCTTACTCACCAGGAGAGATCTGCTTCCCCTATTACCCAGATGACACCCGCCGGATATAGTAAAACCCATTAAAGGTTACTCTCCTATCCCCAGAGATAAAAAAGGAATTCTAATTTCTCTACCTGTCCTTTTATTGTACTGGAGCTTGTCATTGAGATCCTGTCTATTGCTGGCAAATTATGGGAGAAGGAAATATATTATATATTTATATATTACTATTATGCATTATATTACTGTATATATACATCTACACACATAAATACAATAATGTATTATAAAACATCCTATAAATATAATTATAAAACATCCTAAAATATAAAATATGCAAGTGTAACAGTGTCTAAACTGTATTTGAAATATTTTATAATTAGGATAAAATATATCAAAATCTTCTCCATACACATAGTGCTATAAAGGTATCAATCACTGTATATGTGTATATTTATATATATATTATATTATTGCACACGGAATGTTCAACTCGAGGTGCACTTAGTGATACAATGAACCCCATCGTTAAAAATACGGTATCAGCTCATTACCTCAAAGGCTGAAGTCTCAGTGACATGAGAGATGACAAGTCCTTGATGATCCAGCAGTCCACACAGAAATCTGAAACAAAACAAAACCGCTTTAACTATTATGAATGAAATCCCTGGGCTTCTTACTAAAAAAATAAAATAAAAAATAATGATATATTTTAAAATCAGATCGGGAGACCTGCTTATATTTCTGTCCCCAAACCAAAGTTTGCAAGATTTTTAAAAATGTGTTTCTTTTTTTTTTGCTGTTGATGTTTTTAGTGTCTTAAAAAAAATACCCCAAAAATAAAAAATAAAATAAAAAAATAAATAAAAAGGACGTTAAGTGCAAATGCTTCAAGAGATATTCACACTTAAAAAAAAAAATACACAAAAACCAGGCAGGCAAAGCATCCATTATCTTGTGATCTATTATGGAACAAAGTTCTCTGGCAAAGCAGAGTAAAACTAAAAGCTCTCCTAATGATCATCAGGTCCTAGAAATGGAGATAGCTGTAAAATTGTCAGAGAGTTCCCTTTGGAACCCTGAGTGATACAATGTATCAGAAGCCCCTGTTTTGCTGCCTGATGTAGATCTGTCTTCACACTTTCTTCATCATCCGTGTTCATCTGGGGCATCAGCACCATAAACCATTAACTCTGGCTTTCCTTTCATCTTGAAGGTGGCGAGGTTGCTATTTATCCCCTAGCAATCAATGAGTGGCGTCACCAGTGTACTGTAATGACGATTGCACCATTAAGGATGACAGTTTAGAAAGAAGAGGGCAATGGTGATCCCTCCCAGAGCCAGTCCAGCTCTGAGCACTGAATGCATCGCAGGATCACCCTGTATCTCCACACTGCTCATCTGCCTGTCTCAGCCCCCTGCACTGGGTCTTTTGCTGGCTTCTTCACTCACACACAATGGAGACCAGGAAGGAGATGGTCATGTTCCTGGAGGGAGGTCAGCTTGGCACTCTAGTTGGCAAGAGGCTGTCTAATTTGTCGGACACAGTGGGAAGCCCCATTCAGGAGCCGCAGGACAAGATGATTTCTAGAAACTGCCTGAGCCCCAGGTCTGTTCCTCTGACACCCCGGGAGAGGGTCCAGGAGGAGGGGGACATGGCAGCAGGGCCGGACAGCAGGATCTCGCCCACTCACCCAGCTCCTCACTCAGACTCCCTGTCTGCCAAGGGGCAGCACAGCAGCTCGGACACCGAGTCGGATTTTTACGAGGAAATTGAAGTCAGCTGCACCCCGGACTGCAACCCAGGCGGCCCCGACTACCAGCACAGCAAAGGTACCAGGCAGCCCCCTACTCCCCCGGGCATGGCATGCCCTGCACTCACTGCCAGCACACTACCCTCCACTCACTGCCAGCATGCCACCCTGCACTCACTGCCAGTATTCTACCCTGCACTCACTGCCAGCACACTACCCTGCACTCACTGCCAGCATGCCATCCTGTACTCATTGCCAGTATTCTACCCTGCACTCACTGCCAGCATGCCATCCTGCACTCACTGCCAGTATTCCACCCTGCACTCACTGCCAGCACACTACCCTGCACTCACTGCCAGCACACTACCCTCCACTCACTGCCAGCTTGCCATCCTGCACTCACTGCCAGCATGCCATCCTGCACTCACTGCCAGTATTCTACCCTGCACTCACTGCCAGCATGCCATCCTGCACTCACTGCCAGTATTCCACCCTGCACTCACTGCCAGCATGCCATCCTGCACTCACTGCCAGTATGCCACCATGCAGTCACTGACAGCATGCCATCCTGCACTCACTGCCGGCACACTATCCTGCACTCACTGCCAGTATTCTACCCTGCACTCACTGCCAGTATTCTACCCTGCACTCACTGCCAGTATGCCACCCTGCACTCGCAGTTACTATGCCAATCTGCACTCACTGCGATCATGACACCCTGTACTCGTCGTAACCATGCCACCCTGCAATCATAGTTACCTTGGCACTCATTCCTCACTGCCAGCTTGTCACCTAGCTTCCATCTCACTCACTCTATTCAGCAAACATCACTATCAGAGCTTAGTGCCCACATCGCCTTATTAACTAAACAATATGGGGAGATCTGCTTTTGTTTATTAAACAATATGGGGAGATCTGCTTTTGTTTATAAAAAAAAATAAGGATAGTCCTTTTATTTAATGAACAATATGGATGCATCAACTTTTATTTGCTACTCGATAAGAGGAGATCTCCTTTTGTGTACTATTTAAAACATATTATGGAAAATGGTTTATTTGTTAAGCGAGATGACATTTCTCTTTTGATACAATAAATAATAAGGAAGGCAGAGACACAGCAATGGCTAAATAACGCCATGCATTATATAATGTAAAACATTTTAATATTGAGATATCTCAGTGATCAGCTCATTGAGTTTACTAAACTATAACAAGGTCTTAATGAATGAATGGTTATTTTAATGAATGCACAGACCATTTATTTAATGAGTAATACGTGAATATTTCATTGTGTAGATTACTGTATATAAAAAACAAAGCGTGAATGTCTCCGGATTGTTCTATTTACTAGACAATATTTGTGCATTCATTAGATGATGTTCCTAATATCAATTGACAACAGAACAGTACAGACAATTGGAAATATGCTTTTGTGTGTGTATGTGTGCATGTTTTGATGGTTAGCCTGCTAAATTATTATTATTTGTATATATAATAATTCAGATCACTATTTGGAGATGCTTTTATTGCACACATAGTCCTAGTATTGGTATCTGTAAAATGAAACTCCTCTTTCTGGGACTCAGTTAAACCTCTGTCTTTGTACATTGCTATATGAATGAGTCTACCTTTCTCTCCCCTGTGATCAGCACAGTAGGGAGGTTGACACCTTTCCCCTTTGCTCAAGATCAAAGATTTTGTTGAGGAAGCAGGACTCAGATAGCGCCTGGATGACCATAAAACAATGGCTAGGGGACTGGAGGCTCCTGCTAGCCTAGGTGCGGCCAGGGAGCTCCTTTGCATGTTGGTTGTAGGTCCAAATGATCTTCTCACTTTTCTACATCCCTGGCGCCAGCTAGGAAATTGTATCTGTAAAAAAAAAAGTCCTTTGGTGTCCCTCACAAAGAGCCCTGGTTGAATATGAATGGATACAAGCGATAGAATCTTATAGTAACCCGCCTTTGGGCCCCTTGTCTTTGCATTTGAGATGTTTCTGGTTCAGAGTCAGGTTGGACACATTAGTAGAACATTAGACAACTGTCCTTTGCAAGGACCAAGCTCAGACCACAGGACACAGCCATGCCAGACCTCCATTTCGGTAGGACCTGCCAGGATTCTTTAGATCTGCTCATTCAAGTGTTTATTATTTTTTTTTTTTAATTTATAAAAACACTTTTTAAGACAATATCTATTGGTCCAGTTCTGTAGATAAACCACTTTTGCACATCTATTTATTTATTTTACTTAATTATTGCAATAATAGATATACTTGGAGCAATAGAAAAACGATATAGTCTAACTGCTGTTCTCCCATATCCTAGAATTTATTGCAATGTGAGTGAATATTAGTGTGACCCTGGGGTGGGAAATATATAGTTCCTTATATCTCTGCTGGCCTGTTTCAGGTGAGATGCCCTCAGAGTTCTAAGATTTATTTTGTTATTACTTGGACCTCAGTGCAAAGCTCCATCCCTGACAGTGCTGGTAGTAACTCCTTGAAGGTCAACTGATTGCTCTCATAGTCTTGACCGTTTATGAGAGGTCATCCTATTTGCAAAGGAAGCAAGCAATGTGACAAAAACTGTAATGAGGAAGATTAACTTAAATGGAGAACTTCAACCACATATGAAATGTAAATTAACTAGCTTAAATTGCTGTATGCTGATCGTAAGTATAACGTTGCATTTTTTTCAGATTATTATATATATAGCCATTTTCCCTACAAATTAAAGACATGTTATGACAAGGTATTTATTGAAGATACTTGAGGTCTTGATTTAAAATACAATCCAGTTTCCAGTTTACGGTAATGGACAAAACATGTTAAATATGGCTCCCATGGAGGTTTTAGCCTTCAGAAAAGGAGACATAAATATGTTTTGGTGTAAATTTTAATCCCAATATCCATTAAGTGCATTTTGAATTCATTTAGTACATTAAGTCATATGCATTAAGCAGAATTATGGGGCAACGTTCTAAAGTGGAACAATCAGCAGGAACGTTCTATTAGTTTCCATGGCGACGGATTTGCTTTTAGAACCTTGGATACAATTTCTCTTTATCCATATAACCCATCATGGTTTCATGAAGGTTTTTTTTTTTTTTTTTTAGGAATTTCTATTATTTGTGTGCTGGTTTGTTATATTTCATGTTCTCCACTCACCCACCGTGTACTGATCTAATGCTAGTACTTGACTCTTATATACACAGGTCACTGCCCTGAGGTTATGAGCAGCAGCCCTGTGAATGAAAGCGATTTATCAAAAGGAAGCGGTGCATCCCAGAGCTCCATGTCCTGTGCTGGGGACCAGATGCGCAGGTACAGAACAGCCTTCACCAGGGAGCAGATTGCAAGGCTGGAAAAAGAATTCTATCGGGAAAATTATGTATCAAGGCCTAGACGGTGTGAACTGGCTGCAGCCCTCAACCTACCAGAGACCACCATCAAGGTAGGTACCTGTCAAAGTGCCAAAAGGCTGCTTAGATTTTTAGTCTTTTATTTTTAGCACAAACGGGCTAACTGGCTTCTGAACCACACATAATGGACCCCCCCCCCCCCCCCCAACCAAACTAGGATGTGTAGTGAAATAACCCAAGAAATGCAAATTGTAGGGAAAATGTGAGAACATTCGCAAATTCATTATTTATTTCTCCACTTTGAATATTTTGGCCTCAAATCTGTGCAATTGGCAGTTAAGTGAATACAGCTCACAGTGTGGTGTTTGGGGGAGGTGTATAGGTAATGAGTTTAGGGATTAGTAGCACAGTTAGATGGGTTTGAAGACACTATAAACCATGGTCTGTCTTGGAAACAGGGGCCATCCCAGACAGAGGTCTCCTATAGAGTGTCAGGTTAAATGTTTGCTGATGAAAGCCAGACTGCTGGTAGAAACGTTAATTTATGTTAACTGTAAGTGATTGTTTTTACTTACCCCATGCTTTGAAGTTATCTCCTAATGCATGGAATGGACTGAGTTAGAACTGAGAGAGAAAACAATTAATTCTCTCGGTTTAATTTCATGATGTCTTTGTCTAGTCATTTGAAGTTCTAGACCCATTTCCTTGCTAACCTAGCTCTCATTCTTGTTCTGCAAGGTATGGTTCCAGAACAGGAGGATGAAGGACAAGAGACAGCGCCTGGCCATGACTTGGCCCCATCCAGCTGACCCTGCATTCTATACCTACATGATGAGCCACGCAGCTGCCACTGGCAACTTACCTTACCCTTTCCCATCTCACCTACCTCTTCCTTACTACTCTCACATGGGAATTGGCACAACATCAGCCTCATCAGGCACCCCCTTCAGCTCACCTCTGAGACCACTGGACACTTTCAGAGTCCTCTCCCATCCCTACCCCAGGCCAGAACTTCTGTGTGCATTCAGACACCCCTCTCTGTATGCCTCCCCTGCCCATGGACTTGCTGCTGGAGGGAACCCCTGCTCCTGCTTGGCATGCCACACTAGCTCTGCCAATGGATTGGCACAGAGACCTTCAGCTTCTGACTTTAACTGCTCTTCCACATCTAGATCAGACTCCTTCATCACCTTCACTCCCTCAGTCTTGAGTAAGGCCTCCACGGTTTCGCTAGACCAGAGAGAAGAGGTCCCACTGACCAGATAAAAAACATAATTCTTGTCCTACATGCGTCAGTTTCGCAATCGTATAACTGATTTCGTCATGTTGATGTCTTAATCCAGTATGCCAGTTTTTGATGAATGGTGGCATTGAAATGTACCAGGCCATAAGTTATATCTTCACCAGAGCAACCAAGAAAGCTATGGAAGCAGTGAATGGAATGTCTAGGATACTACACCACAAATAGGACTACTTTTTAAAAAGGGATTCTTTTTTAGGGCAAACCATTTCTCCATTTATTTCAATTTGGGTTTAAATGAAATGCATAGGACTAAAAAAAAAAAAAAAAAAATGCCAGTCTGGAATACTTGAATGTTGTATTGACTAAAACTTATAAATACATATATATAACAAAAAAAGGGGAAAAAAATGAAATGTCATATATAAGAAAGTGCAGGAGTGCATTTCATGTAAGAGGTGGAACAATCTCTAGAACAACTGCAACCAGTATTATCCATTTCTTAAATTGCTCTATAACACGAACATATTATTATACATTAGCTGTGCAGTTCTACTTTGACATAATTACTGTAATATTTACTTTTTAAATATTTTATTTGTATTTTTCTTTTCTTCAACAAATTGTCACATCCCCTTGATTTCGTTTTCACAATATGTTAGGATTAAACACTGGGATTTTGGGTGAAAATCTGAGCTAAATGAGGAATTATAAAAATTGTACAATTAATGCAAGTGGTGTATCTTCAGCTACTGAACAGCACACACAGTGATTAAATTATCTAGAGATGTATCTGTAAGGAAGACTTTTTGAATGTATAATAATTTTCTCAGGGTGTAAACCCTCTGCCAGAATTTAACAAGGCTACAGGGAAAAAGATTATATTTGCCAAATCCCTGCTCTATGCCACCTCTTTGCAAATTAGAATACACGCCTAAATCCTTTCTTCCCCTTGTATTCTCTTCTGTGTACAAAAAAATGATCTTTTGAATTTTTTTAAATTTTTGTTTGTTTTGTTCTACATTTCTTTTGTTATCGCATTTGTTTCAGGGAACTTGTTTACATTTTGAAATATTTGACACTATTTATATTTTTTGTTCTGCTTTTGTTGCACACGCAGGGCTAGATTTTAATTCGTCTACCTGGGATTCTGTAGAAACAAAAAAACTTGCCTTTATTTTAAAACCGATCATGACTGGGTTTGTAAAATCTTTGCAATTTGCGTCGTTTGTGAAAATAATGAACACAGTCTAAAAAAAAACCATAAATAAATTAATAAAAAATAAATAAAATAAAAAATCGTTACAATGTTTTCTTGTAAAAAAAAAAAAAAGAAAAATGATAATATTTGTATTTTTGTAAATGGTTTAAAAACAAAATGATTATTATTTTTTTGATAATTTGAATTACATATGAGGCTAGATGAAGTAAGGTTTTCAGTCGTTCTCAATGGCAGGCTATCTATAACAGCCCTCATTTGTGTGTCAGGTAATTGGTAAATATTAGTATGTATTCTGTCCAGATATTTTATAACGAGCAATTCATATTATAAACGCAACACATTTAAATATTTATATGTTCTACTAGCAGATCTTTTATCTGACATTTTCGATATTTTTTTTATGACTTTAATGGATTTAATTGCGTTTTTGCAAGAAAATTGCAATGTTATAGGAAAATATATCAATTGTCTAAAATAAGTAAATAATATCATCTTAAATCCGAGGGGGAGATACACCAAAACATTTCTCAATAATTTCATTTTTGTATTTGCATATTTTATCATATATTACAATAATATGTTCGCGAGAAGGCAACTCACTATCAGTTTCCACTATGGTAAAGGGTGACAATGTAAGATTTGGTGTTTAAACCAAACACACATATAGGAAATGGCGAGTGTACGTACACACATCGGTTGTACAATCAAATAGAACCACACGCAATATTATTATTAATATTATTATTTTGTGTTATTATTATTATTATTATTATTATTATTATTATTATTATTATTATTATCTGTAAGTGCCAACATATACAGCAGCGCTGTACAATTGGATTCCACGAGCTATATAATGTACCCACCAATATACTATATATAAATATAGTAGATATAGTACCCAATATATATATATACACACTCAATGTGACTATGCACACAAATACAAACACACACATGGGTCATGCTGCAGCTAAATAACCTATAGCAGGTTATAAGTAGACACTGGGTTGAAGGAGATATGAAGGTTGAACTAATGCCCTTTAACAAAGACAAAAATGAGTTGTATGATGTCTGCAGCAATCCTGGGATGAACACGATCAATGCTAAGCCCTAGTGTACAATCAGTAGCCTTTAATTGACTGTATTTTCTGGGTAATTGAGCCACCAGCTACAAATAGAAGCGGAACATATTACAATATTTTAAACAAGGACGAATTGCTGTTAAATATTTGCATCCAGCGTGCACAGGGTTAATGGGTTTGCTGGGAGAGGATTTTTTTGTTACATAGAGGACAGGATCTTAGCATCACAAGGTGCATGTAGGTTGGGGGGGGGGGGGGGGGTTATATGGTTATATATATAAAATTTAAGCTATTCATATTTATTTTTTTGGTGTGGGGAACTGTTACTCTGCTTTGTGTGCCAGCTTAATGGAGGGAAGATTTTGGCTAGTGGGAGCTGGAGAAGATTTTGGTGAATCCTTGTATCTTCTCAATGATCCCAGCTTTTACCCTGCACAGCTCAGCTCCATCACAGTCAGCCCCTGGTTGTTAGCTGTTGATTGATTGCCTTATTAAAGCGTGTTCTTGTAAGTGTGACCAAACTGATTGCAAAGTGCATGTTTAGAATAAAGCTCTTGCTAACAGCCAAGTCAGACTTGGGGGGGAGGGGTGTAAGAATAGCTGGTTAATAATTTATCATCCCAGTGGAAATCTGCTTTAACTAAATTTACACTGTGTCCAGGAAATACCCTGCCTATAATCAGTCAAGCTTTTACCCAAACTACATGTCACATTACAGGATAAACCCAGCAGTCAATCTGCTGCCTGTCACAGTCAGGGCTAAGCACTGAGTGCACTGCTTGGCACTGTTAGTGAATGGGGACAGAACATTGTGTACTGGGTTCTGTGTACTCAGCAGTGTAGGGATTGTGCTGCTGTGTACACTGGTTGGAGTGTTTAATCAGACAGCACTCTGTGTGTGAGGTGTAGTGTGTACTGTGCTTTATAGACCTTGTTATGTGATAATTAAATTAATAGATATATTACTATGTGTTGTAGTGTGCATTGCCCACTAGTACATGCATTACTCTGTATGGCAGGGCTGTACTCTGGGCTAATGCTACGATGGTGTCCTAATGTTCATTGTTGTTTGTTGTAGTGTATTGTCAGTAGCACAGACACAGCTATGTGTTACTTCTTCTGAGGTCTCGGTTTTGCTAGTTTTTATTTAGTGTATATTGTCCGCATTGGCTATATGGATTAGTGTGTCCTGTAGGAGACTGCTACTTCTGTTATAATGGGTAAGATTTAACAATAATGAGACAATTACAGAATGTTACAGGAACAATAGGCTGATAGGACCTTGCTCGAAAGAGCTTACAGTCTAGAGGTTATTTATTGTGTGTTGTAGTATGAACTATCCATAATGCAGGCATTGCTTTGTGTTTAATGTACTGTACAACAATGCAACTATGTATACTATTGGTGTGTATACTGTATATCACTGCAGCTATGTATACTATGTGGCGCAGTGTGTTTATCACTGCAGCTATATATACTATGTGATGCAGTTTATACTATATATCACTGTAGATATGTATACTATGGGGTGCAGTGTGCACTATACATCACTATAGCCATGTATACTATGTGGTGCAGTGTGCACTGTATATCACTGTAACTATGTATACTATGTGGTGCAGTGTGCATTGTATATCACTGAAGCTATGTATACTATGTGGTGCAGTGTGTTTATCACTGTAGCTGTGTATACTAGGTGGTGCAGTGTGTTTATCACTGTAGCTATGTATACTATGTGGTGCAGTTTATACTGTATATCACTGTAGCTGTGTATACTATGTGGTGCAGTTTCTACTATATATCACTGTAGCTATGTATACTATGTGGTGCAGTGTGCACTGTATATCACTGTAGCTGTGTATATTATGTGGTGCAGTTTATACTTTATATCACTGTAGCTATGTATACTATGTGGTGCAGTGTGCACTGTATATCACTGTAGCTGTGTATATTATGTGGTGCAGTTTATACTTTATATCACTGTAACTATGTATACTATGTGGCACAGTGTGCACTGTATATCACTGTAACTGTGTATACTATGTGGTGCAGTGTGCACTGTATATCACTGTAGCTGTGTATACTATGTGGTGCAGTGTGCACTGTATATCACTGTAGCTGTGTATACTATGTGGTGCAGTGTGCACTGTATATCACTGTAGCTGTGTATACTATGTGGTGCAGTTTATACTATATATCACTGTAGCTATGTATACTATGTGGTGTAGTGTGCACTATATATCACCGTAACTATGTATACTATGTGGTGCAGTGTGCACTGTATATCACTGTAACTATGTATACTATGTGGTGCAGTGTGCACTGTATATCACTGTAGCTGTGTATACTATGTGGTGCAGTTCATACGATATATCACTGTAGCTGTGTATACTATGTGGTGCATTGTATACTGTATATCACTTTAGCTACATATACTATTTGGTGCAGTGTATACTGTATATCACTTCAGCTGTGTATACTATGTGGTGCAGTGTGCACTGTATATCACTGTAGCTGTGTATACTATGTGGTGCAGTGTGTTTATCACTGTAGCTGTGTATACTAGGTGGTGCAGTGCGCACTGTATATCACTGTAGCTGTGTATACTATGTGGTGCAGTGTGTTTATCACTGTAGCTGTGTATACTATGTGGTGCAGTGTGCACTGTATATCACTGTAGCTGTGTATACTATGTGGTGCAGTGTGTTTATCACTGTAGATGTGTTTCCTATGTGGTGCAGTGTGTTTATCACTGTAGCTGTGTATACTATGTGGTGCAGTGTGCACTGTATATCACTGTAGCTGTGTATACTATGTGGTGCAGTTCATACGATATATCACTGTAGCTGTGTATACTATGTGGTGCATTGTATACTGTATATCACTTTAGCTACATATACTATTTGGTGCAGTGTATACTGTATATCACTTCAGCTGTGTATACTATGTGGTGCAGTGTGCACTGTATATCACTGTAGCTGTGTATACTATGTGGTGCAGTGTGTTTATCACTGTAGCTGTGTATACTAGGTGGTGCAGTGCGCACTGTATATCACTGTAGCTGTGTATACTATGTGGTGCAGTGTGTTTATCACTGTAGCTGTGTATACTATGTGGTGCAGTGTGCACTGTATATCACTGTAGCTGTGTATACTATGTGGTGCAGTGTGTTTATCACTGTAGCTGTGTTTCCTATGTGGTGCAGTGTGTTTATCACTGTAGCTGTGTATACTATGTGGTGCAGTGTGCACTGTATATCACTGTAGCTGTGTATACTATGTGGTGCAGTGTGCACTGTATATCACTGTAGCTGTGTATACTATGTGGTGCAGTGTGTTTATCACTGTAGCTGTGTTTCCTATGTGGTGCAGTGTGTTTATCACTGTAGCTGTGTATACTATGTGGTGCAGTGTGCACTGTATATCACTGTAGCTGTGTATACTATGTGGTGCAGTGTGCACTGTATATCACTGTAGATGTGTATACTATGTGGTGCAGTTTATACTGTATATCACTGTAGCTGTGTATACTATGTGGTGCAGTTTATACTTTATATCACTGTAGCTGTGTATACTATGTGGTGCAGTTTATACTTTATATCACTGTAGCTGTGTATACTATGTGGTGATGTGGTGCAGTGTGTTTATCACTGTAGCTGTGTTTCCTAGGTGGTGCAGTGTGTTTATCACTGTAGCTGTGTATACTACGTGGTGCAGTGTGCACTGTATATCACTGTAGATGTGTATACTATGTGGTGCAGTTTATACTTTATATCACTGTAGCTGTGTATACTACGTGGTGCAGTTTATACTTTATATCACTGTAGCTGTGTATACTATGTGGTGCAGTTTATACTGTATATCACTGTAGCTGTGTATACTATGTGGTGCAGTTTATACTGTATATCACTGTAGCTGTGTATACTATGTGGTGCAGTTTATACTGTATATCACTGTAGCTGTGTATACTATGTGGTGCAGTTTATACTGTATATCACTGTAGCTATGTATACTATGTGGTGATGTGGTGCAGTGTGTTTATCACTGTAGCTGTGTATACTATGTGGTACAGTGTGCACTGTATATCACTGTAGATGTGTATACTATGTGGTGCAGTTTATACTCTATATCACTGTAGCTGTGTATACTATGTGGTGCAGTTTATACTTTATATCACTGTAGCTGTGTATACTATGTGGTGCAGTTTATACTGTATGTCACTGTAGCTGTGTATACTATGTGGTGCAGTTTATACTGTATATCACTGTAGCTATGTATACTATGTGGTGATGTGGTGCAGTGTGTTTATCACTGTAGCTGTGTATACTATGTGGTACAGTGTGCACTGTATATCACTGTAGCTGTGTATACTATGTGGTGCAGTTTATACTTTATATCACTGTAGCTGTGTATACTACCGGTATGTGGTGATGTGGTGCAGTGTGTTTATCACTGTAGCTATGTGTACTATGTGGTGCAGTGTACACTGTATATCACTGTAGCTGTGTAAACGATGTGGTGCAGTGTATTTAACATTGTAGCTGTGTATACGGTGCAGTATATACTCCAGATTTAGCTGGACTGTGTACTGTAATACAGACATTGCTAGGAGTTGCAGGCTTGTTTGGAGTTTTGCTCAGTTAATTCTAATCCACCCATTGTGACAACTTACAGTGTGTGATGTACACTAACACAGATATAATCAGGGAAGATTACTGGGGATATGTGAAAATAACACATTGTGATGAGTAGTGTGCCCTAATAATACAGCCATGGCTGATTGTTGTATTAGTAGTGTGCACAAATAATACAGCCATGGCTGAGTGTTGTGTGAGTAGTGTGCCCTAATAATACAGCCATGGCTGAGTGTTGTGTGAGTAGTGTGCCCTAATAATACAGCCATGGCTGAGTGTTGTTTGAGTAGTGTGCCCTAATAATACAGCCATGGCTGAGGGTTGTATGAGTAGTGTGCACAAATAATAATACAGCCATGGCTGAGTGTTGTGTGAGTAGTGTGCCCTAATAATAGTTGTGGTTGTGTAGTGTTCACTAGTAAATGGCTAATTGCTGTGTTGTGTTGAGTATTGCATTAAAACATACATTGCTCTGTGACTTAGTGTTGAACTGTTTACAATACACCTAAATATGACCTATAGTGAAGTGCTAGGTTTGCATAGTTGCTTATACTGGGCATAGCTTCTAATACTGGGCATGGCTCCTTATACTGGGCATAGCTTCTAATACTGGGCATGGCTCCTTATACTGGGCATAGCTTCTAATACTGGGCATGGCTCCTTATACTGGGCATAGCTTCTAATACTAGGCAGGACTCGTTATACTGGACAGAGGTCCTTATACTGGGCATAGCTCCCTATACTGGGCAGAGCTCCTTATACTGGGCATGACTCCCTATACTGGACAGAGCTCCTTATTCTGGGCAGAACTCCATATACGGCGCAGAGCTCCTTATACTGGGCATAGCGCCTTATAGTGGGTATGGCTCCTTATACTGGACATAACTCCTTATACTTACTGGGCATAGCTCCTTATACTGGGCATAGCTCTTTACACTGGGCATAACTCCGGATACTAGACAGAGCTCCTTATACTGGGCATGGCTCATTATACTGGACAGAGCTCCTTATGCTGAGCATAGCTCCTTATACTGGACATGGATCCTCATACTAGGCATGGCTCCTTATACTGGGCATAGCTCCTTATACTGGACAGAGCTCCTTATACTGGGCAGAGCTCCTTATACTGGGCATGGATCATTATACTGGACAGAGCTCCTTATACTGGACAGAGCTCCTTATACTGGGCATGGCTCATTATACTGGACAGAGCTCCTTATGCTGAGCATAGCTCCTTATACTGGACATGGCTCCTCATACTAGGCATGGCTCCTTATACTGGGCATAGCTCCTTATACTGGACAGAGCTCCTTATACTGGGCAGAGCTCCTTATACTGGGCATAGCTCTTTATACTGGGCATAGCTTCTTATACTGGACAGAGCTCCTTATACTGGGCAGAGCTCCTTATACTGGGCATAGCTCTTTATACTGGGCATAGCTCCTTATACTGGACAGAGCTCCTTATACTGGGCATAACTCTTTATACTGGGCATAGCTCCTTATACTGGGCATAGCTCCTCATACTGGGCATAGCTCTTTATACTGAGCATAGCTCCTTATACTGGGCATAGCTCTATATACTGGGTATAACTCCTCATACTGGGCATAGCTCCTTATACTGGGCAGAGCTCCTTATACTGGGCATAACTGCGGATAATGGACAGAGCCCCTTTACTGAACATGGCTCCTTATACTAGGCATAGCTCCTTATACTGGACAGAGCTCCTTATACAGGACAGAGCTCCTTATACTGGGCATGGCTCCTTATCCTGGACAGAACTCCTTATAATGGGCATGGCTCCTTATACTGGACAGAGCTCCTTGTACTTACTGGGCAGAGCTTCTTGTACTGGACAGAGCTCCTTATACTGGACCTAGCTCCTTATACTGGACAGAGCTCTTTATACTTACTGGGCAGAGCTTCTTATACTGGACATAGCTCCTTATACTGGACAGAGCTCCTTATACTGGGCATGGCTTCTTATACTGGACAGAGCTCCTTATACTGGACACAGCTCCTTATACTGGGCATGGCTTCTTATACTAGACAAAGCTCCTTATACTGGACAGAGAACCTTATACTGGGCATGGCTTCTTATACTGTACAGAGCTCCTTATACTTACTGGGCAGAGCTTCTTGTACTGGACAGAGCTCCTTATACTGGACATAGTTCCTTATACTGGACAGAGCTCTTTATACTTACTGGGCATGGCTCCTTATACTGGACAGAGCTCCTTATACAGGGTATGGCTCCTTATACTAGGCAGAGCTTCTTCTACTGGACAGAGCTCTTTATACTTACTGGGCAGAGCTTCTTATTCTGGACAGAGCTCCTTATACTGGGTATGGCTCCTTATACTGGGCAGAGCTTCTTATACTGGACAGAGCTCCTTATACTGGGCATGGCTTCTTATACTGGACAGAGCTCCTTATACTGGACATAGCTCCTTATACTGGGTATGGCTTCTTATACTGGACAGAGCTCCTTATACTGGACAGAGCTCCTTATAATTGCTGGGCAGAGCTTCTTATACTGGACAGAGCTCCTTATACTGGGCAGAGCTCCTTATACTGGGTATGGCTCCTTATACTGGGCAGAGCTCCTTATACTGGCTATGGCTCCTTATACTGGGCAGAGCTTCTTATACTGGACAGAGCTCCTTATCCTTACTGGGCAGAGCTCCTTATACTGGACAGAGCTCCTTATACTGGGCATAGCAGGGTTGTGCCAATGGAGTGCTATTCTGGAGCCACAGAGGGCTTGGAATACTGGCCAGTGCTCACAGCATCCAGACCTCGCTAATGCTTTATCTCCCAGGCTCCAGAAACTCACTCCCAGCTCGTCTGGATACCTGACAGTCGCTTTGTTTTCAATTATTCTTGTGCTCGATTTGTTACATTATATTCCTGAAGTTGAGCAGTCAGTGGATGTACCCGCTACCATATGTCAGCCTACAATACCAGCCAGCTACAATGCTTTAATGAACAAAACTCGCACCTTTGTTCCAAAAACATGTCCTCCTCCATTCAATCTGGGTGCAAATATGTTAATCAGCTTCTAACAGCTACAGTTTGAACTAGATAGATAGATAGACAGATAGACAGACAGACAGACAGACAGACAGATAGATAGATAGACAGACAGATATATTTTTTTCCCACACATTAGAATTGTGTTAAACAAAACGAAAATGTATATATACAATGACACACACACACACACACACACACAAAACTTCAACAACAGCAAAATTATTTTCAATTATTTTCATTTATCTAACATTCCTGAAAGGTGAAAATCTGATTTCACAAAAATAACACAAAGCAGAGGTTTTCAAAATAATAATTCTTGTAAAATAAACGTATAAAATGTATTCTGTTCGGAAAAATCACTTTTTAACGAAATGATTTATTAAATATAACTATTTTCAGCAATTTTATACAGAACAAAATCTTACAAAATGTGATATCTTAATATAAAGCTCAATCTGATTTGATTTATTAAATTCTCCAAATACCAAATCTACATAGTTCATTAGTTCATTTTGTATATATACCGTATATATATATATATATATATATTGAAAACGTTACATTCAGAGTTCACAGAACATTCTGTCATTGGAATGTTCGCCAAACTCAGTATTCGGAACTGATACATATTAAATCGAAATAGATGTCTTTTCCACCCTTCCACCGGGGTTATTTTGTTAAGTGGTTTTAGATCAATGTGTAATGAAAACATTGTATAAATATTTAAATCGTTGCCCTGAACCAGCCAGTTAAAGGGAAAAAATATGTTTATGTCTATAGCAGCTGCCGAATGGTTTTCTAAAAAAGCCAGATATTTAGATTGTGTTATAGCCTCATTTAAATCCTGCCTGGATTCGGCAGAATGAGAAGCGTGAATAGGCCAATCACTTTCTAATGATGATGAATGGGGAATTAATTCAAATACAAGCAAGGCAATTTAGGCTTTCATCTGTTTAAATAGCCTCCCCAAATTATTCGCAATTGCAGGTCATATATTTAATCAATTGTCCAATCTTGTGAAAGTGGTATCCTCACAACTCAATCCGTATTATTTATAGAGCAACAGAGACCAGTGAACAGAATTGTGTTAACAGGAGCAATTACTTACAGGAGAACTGCCTCGGAATGGAAAACAAATGTCTTCACTGCAATAAATGATAAAACTGGGTGATGTACATCTTACTACAGCCATGACACACAATGCTGGGGGTTACTGTGTTATTACATCTGGACACATTCTCTCCACTTACAGGGTTTACGCCAAACTTACAGAGTGCTTGACATTTGCTCCCTGATTCCTAAGGTCCATCATGAAAGGGTACTCATCACTCACTGGGTCCCCTTATTACATTCACTGTCATCTGACAATAGACCTTATACCACACATCTGTGTGTCTGTGTGTCTGTGTGTCTGTGTGTCTGTGTGTGTGGGGGATCTCTGTGTTAGTATAAACTCGTATAACTAATCTTTGCTTATACAGTGCAATAGACTATTGCAGACATTTGAACAAAACATTTTAGAAAGGAAAACCCAAATGATGTTATATTAATAATCAATAGTATTTCTGTTATATGCTGTACCTGTACAGGGGTGTAGTGTTCATGAAAGGTCTGCTGCATGTCAGTGAATTGCTACATAACTCACACATACACTACCTTTTATTTTTTTTATTCTCTTGTCTATTGACAAATAAATATGATAGATATGGTATTTTTATTTTGTATTTTTGTAAAAATTTCCAGATAGAATTCATACAGAATTGTCTAGATATTGTCAAAAAATACGAAGTTAACACAGTGTGTATTCAGATTGTGTTTATAGAGGGTATTTTTGATATAATTGCTGCAATTACTATTCTATAATTACACCCATTATATTTCACATTACTCTAAAATGATATACTTTATGTTAAAATACTCTATTTCATTAGACGTATACAATATTTTGCCTGGCTGGGATATTCCTTTCCAATCAAGTCCATCATGTTTTTGCTTTTTTTTGTAATGTGTTTTGACATTTTTCTTCCTATTCTGCACATGGCAAACTATTTGCACACATTCCATGTCCCAATATTCCTGATTAGTGACTTGCAGATCCAGATACCGGTCCAAAATAATGATTTAATTACTGAGTGAGCATGTACAGCACCTTCCTCAGATAATTATTCTCAGCTTAACATATTCACTAATGAAAATATTTATCATGTTGTATACAAAGAAGAAAAAGGTGAGAACAGAAAAATAGCTGAGGCTCTAAGGAGCCAATCTCTGGAGTGACTTTGATGTATTGCTGTCCAATTAGTGCTTGTAATTGGTGCCCCTTGGGATGTAAAGACCCAGTATACTGAAAATCCACTCCCAAATCTGCAAGGTAAAACACATACAAAGGCTTACCAACAGTCTATTACATGCACACAGTGAGACAAACAGGGACTTTTATATCTTAGTTTAAAATGAAAATATAATCTATCCACCCATCCATCTATCTATCTATCTATCTATCTATCTATCTATCTATCTATCCATCCATCCATCCATCCATCCATCCATCCATCCATCCATCCATCCATCCATCCATCCATCCATCCATCTATCTATCTATCTATCTATCTATCCATCCATCCATCCACCCATCCCAGTGTCATTATTATATTATTACAAACAGACAAATCTTATAAGAATTTTGTAACACTGACATTTGGTTCATACATGTGCAGTGCCAACCATACATATAGCCACCAGTCAGGGTAGATGGTAGATAATGGGAAATATAGTTAACAAGCATCCATCGTGCTTCTAAGGTGTATGTTTTATCATTTGTATTTTATTAGGTACCTACCAAATGCCAATATGTTATTAGTTTTCATAACGGTTTTTAATGTTTTATTGCTAAATTAGAGTCTCCAGCTGTCCACCCCCTTTTGTGCTGCTTTGGCTAATGAGGAAGCATTAGCCTGAGTTGCAAAGGGCAGGTGTGATTGGGTGAGTGAGAGTGTCAGCTGACTGCTTTTAGCCTATCACAGTATCCATTGCTGGTATGAATTGGTATGACTAGAAGGAAGTGTGGGAACCATGTTGTCAGTGGCTAAATGCCCTTATTTAGTGCTAGTCTGCTCAATAATATTTTAACACTGAACGTAGGGGTGGTGCCAGAGAACTCCAGGTATTAGAATCAGTGGGGGGAGTGGAGTAGAGGTGGGGGTGCAGAGTTAAAATGAAGTAGAAAAGAGGAGAAGTAGAATAATCGTTATTAACCCCTTAAGGACCGGTGACGGTTCAGGACCGTCATCGGCATTTTACGCTGACGGTCCTGAACCGTCACAGCGGTCTTATGTACTTACCCGATCGCCGTCGTTCCCCCGGCGGCGATCGGCGTTGGTCCCGGTGTGGGGAGACTGCCTGCAGCCCAGACAGTCTCCCCAATGGCGGATTAGGACCCCTGTGGCCATGTGATCGCCCAATAGGGCGACCACATGGTCACAATAGGTGTCCTAGTCTCTGCCTGCAGGGGGACTGCCTGTGCTGACAGGCAGTCTCCCTGCAACTGTAAAATAAAAAAAAAATTAAAGTTAATGTTATTTAAAAAATATATATATTATATATTTGTATATATATATATGACATATAGGCATATTATATCTATATAATATATGTCTATATATCATATATATAATGTCATGCCAAGTGTATTTTTATATTAATATGTACATATATTAATATAAAAATACACGTATATTTAAACTACACACGTATATATATAATATATATAATAACTATATATATTGTATATATATATTATTATAAAATACAAATAATAAGTAATTTAAATTAAATTAAAACATTTAAAAATAATAATAAAAAATTAAAAAATAATTATATATCTATATGAAATTTTATTCTAATTGTATTTTGATATTAATATATATATATTTATATCAAAATACACTTAGAACAAAATTGTATATATATCTATGTATATATAAATAAATAATAATAATACAAAATATACATATGTCCATATACAAAATTACATAAATAATTATATAAATATACACGTAGACTTCAAATATATAAATATGCATATATATTTAAATTCTACATGCGTATTTATGTAATATTTTTACATAATTAAGTAATTTTATTGATTGCAATTTGAGGGACCTGGCTGCCAACCCAGGACGAAAGACCGGAGAATTTAATGTGCTAGCACTGTATTTTACCCTGTAACTTTCTATGACGCCCTAAAACCTGTACATGGAGGGTACTGTTTTACTCAGGAGACTTCACTGAACACAAATATTAATGATTCAAAACAGTAAAAAATATCACAGCCATGATATTGTCAGTGAAAGGGACTTTTTTTGAATTTTTTACACCCAAACAGCACTTCTACTGATGATATAATTGTTGTGATACGCTTTCCTGTTTTGAAACATTAATATTTGTGTTCAGAAAAGTCTCCCGAGTATCACAGTACCCCCCATGTACAGGTTTTATAGCGTTTTTGAAAGTTACAGGGTCAAATATATGGGTCACATATTTTTACGTTGAAAATGGCCAGGTTGGTTACGTTGCCTTTGAGAGCGTATGGTAGCCCAGGAATGAGAATTACTCCCATGATGGCATACCATTTGCAAAAGAAGACAACCCAAGGTATTGCAAATGGGGTATGTCCAGTCTTTTTTAGTAGCCACTTAGTCACAAACACTGGCCAAAATTAGCGTTCAATTTAGTTTTTTACTTTTTTCACACACAAACAAATATGAACGCTAACTTTGGCCAGTGTTTGTGACTAAGTGGCTACTAAAAAACACTGGACATACCCCATATTGAATACCCTGGGTTGTCTACTTTAAAAAAAATATGTACATGTGGGGTGTTTTTCAGAGATTTATGACAGATAATAGTGTTACAATGTCACTATTGATAAATTTAAAAATTGTATGTTTTGAAACCGCTATATCCCACTTGTACTTATTGCCCTATAACTTGCAAAAAAAAGCAAAAAAGCATGTAAACACTGGGTATTTTTAAACTCAGGACAAAATTTTGAATCTATTTAGCAGTTTTTTTCATTCGCTTTTGTAGATGAGTAAATTATTTTTCAAGTAAAAGTCAAAAAACATGTATTTTTTTCAATTTTTTATCATATTTTTTTATTTTATTTTAATTAAATTACATGAGATTATATAAATAATGGTATGTAAAGAAAGCCCTTTTTGTCCTGAAAAAAAACAATATATAATTTGTATGGGAACAGTAAATGAGAGAGCGGAAAATTACAGCTAAACACAGACACCACAAAAGTGTAAAAAAAGACCTGGTCGCAAATGTACAACATCGCAAAAACAGTCCGGTCCTTAAGGGGTTAAGAGCAGAATTTTCAGTACCTTGAGCAACGGTAAACATGTAAAGGGCCAATTTATTAGCCTTACTGATCTAACCTCCCTGTTTAGTAACCTGGTTCATGGGTATCTGAAGCTGCCATGTGTCGCCACATTTGCCATTTTTGTATGGTATTTTACTTCCCATATTTAAGGAAGAGATTGAAAAATGTATTATGTTTATTTTGATTGTTTATTTTTTTTATTTTGCTACATTGTTTCAAATCTGGGAGTCATAAAATCAGGATGCGTTACATGGTCTATACGGGCCATGCCAGTGACTCCATCCAGGACTAGCTTACGGGACCTTAGATTGTTGGGAGGTGTAATCTTCAGTTTGAGCCACTCTATACACTCTTCACTTGTAGTTGAAAACTGGTTTGCATGCTTAAGACCTAAATATCTGAATTGGAGAAATTACCCAGATTGTCTATTTGTACTAAATGACAATAATTGTACAGTTCTGTCACTATCTTTTTTTTTTTTTTTTTTCACCGTGAGTGAGGATGAAAAGAAAAGGAGGGATACAAATATAAATATATAAATATATTTTAGGTGATATAATTTCACTATGGTTAGTCCATAGATCTTTTTTTTTTCTTTCAAAATACATTATTTAATAACATTTATAATTGTAAAGTATATAATGATAAACAAACAAATAAAGACCTGTTACTTGAATCATATGGTCAGCTCGCAGTCATAATGTTGTCAGGGTCATATCATTCCGATTCTTCTTGAATGCAAAGGGTTAAACCGTTTGTACTTTGGAAAGGTTTGTTTTTTCTGGTTTAACTGACACAGAGTAGCATTATGCTCACCCAGCAAATTCTGTAAGATGAAGCAGAATGTATAATTAAATGTATATGACACACATTTGTATGCAAAGCACTTGGGCCCTTGATACAGCATTTTGTAATAAAGTATGGAAAGGAACACAGAAAATGCATAATGCAACTTGAGTGTATGCTGTATACACAATTACCTAATATATCAAATAAGACTCTCATGGGAAGTCATTTATCAATGTATAGATAGTCAAAAATACATAATACATGAATTGCCCAATTAATAATCATTGTGAAGAAACAGTAAAATATTCTATCTATCTATCTATCTATCTACCTACCTATCTACCTATCTACCTACCTATCTATCTATCTATCTATCTATCTATCTATCTATCTATCTATCTATCTATCTATCTATCTATCTATCTATCTGTCTATCTATCTATCTATCTATCTATCTATCTATCTATCTATCTATCTATCTATCTACCTACCTACCTATCTATCTATCTATCTATCTATCTGTCTGTCTGTCTGTCTGTCTGTCTGTCTGCCTGTCTGCCTGTCTGTCTGTCTGTCTGTCTGTCTATCTACCTACCTACCTGCCTGTCTGTCTGTCTGTCTGTCTGTCTGTCTGTGTATCTATCCATCTACACAGAAAATGACATAATCACTACAGATTAAAATACATAATAATTGAAATTGACTTATCAATTTGCCAGAAAATGTCAGATTCATAATATTAGCCAATTAGTGACTGATTACCTACTGATGTCAATGAAACTCATCAAAATAATAATTTCACAGCTAGATTTCTTCAGCCAAATTAATCTGGAGAGATTGCAGATTACGACGGTTCTCCATAGGATATGTGGTAAGGGAGGATTGACATTAAATTTGGAAATCTCAGTTTGCCAGATTAGTTATAAATTACTGTGGGGATTCAAATGCCATTCCTCTGATGCTAAACTGAATTTGACTACTAACATTGAGGGAACACGGGTTCTGCAATGTTCTGATAAAGAAAAAAAAATCATTATATATAAACAACATATTAAAAATGACTACAAACATTTTTAGTAATATATTCAAAATGGGGTTGTTCCAAAGGCAAATTATAACACAGAAGTATTGACATGGTATATGCCAAGTGAAGCTATCCCCACTGTGAACAATTGGGGCAAACTGTAGACCAATAATGCCTACCTGTATGTTTTTGAACTGTAGTTGCATTGACACTCAGTCAGCTTCCGAGAAGTCAAGGTCACCCATCACTGCTGTTGACTTCATCAAAAAGGAGCGAGGAGGTGGCGGAGCCTGACTGCCAAGGCAAGCAGACGTGCACAGCTTGAGCTCCTGCATGAAAAAGAGGAGAACTGTAATATTGAGCTTAAATACTGGGCTCATACACAAAAAGCTTGGCAGAACCTATACTCAGGAGACTCCGGGCACACAATATCACACTTACCACAAACCACTGTTGATGACAGCCCGAGAGCCTGAAGGCAACCTGTTGGGGCCTGGTCGAGGGAGAGGCGGCCGATCTCCCGGAGCTCAGATCCTGTAAGCAGACCCACTTCACTCCGATCCCCCTCCCTGGACCGATGGGGGTTATCTCAGTCCACCAACTACCCACGGAAGGGGATACGAACACACTGAACCGGAGGGCAGATGTGTCTCGCAGCATGAACCTCGCGGCGAGCCCAAGATGGCCGCCACGCGGGAAGCCCGGCATGAAAGCCTACACACAATCAATGGAGGGCCCTATTTGAAGCCAGGTTTGAGGCCGTCTGCCGCAAATTCTGGCACCAAATCAACCAGAGAGCAGCCATGGAAATCTGCTTGCGCACCAAACAGAGGACCCACACTGAGAGGCACCTGATAGTCGAAGCTTCCATCCGAAGGGAACTCTGGAGGGACAAGAAGTCTAGGCCCCACGCCTATGCTGAGGTGAAAGAGAGGCGGAATCGGAAGGGGACGCATTCAGGCATAACACATGGAACCACAACTACCCCACACTCTACAGGCCATCCTAGACGAGGGCCAACCGGAGAACACTTCCAAGGCGCCATCCACACTGCCCGAGGCCCGACAGCCGCTGGCGGCGGCAGAACAACCAGGCACTCCTGGGCACCCAAAAAAGGGAAGACTCGGCCCCAAGAGGAACGCAAGCCTGTGGGCTGCAGGCGCCGACCCTTTTCACGGCCTGGGGCGAGAAGGCGGCCCCCAAACATCCGCATCCCACCATGCCCAAGGGGTCACCCCAAACGCATGGTACCCCCACATCTTGCCTGGGCATTGGCTGATTAAAGACACAAAGGTCGGGGAGGCCTACATCCAGCCGCTTCCAGCCATGGACTTCACTGCTCAGCGGAAATCCCACTCGGACTGTCCACCCTGCCGATCACAAACCCAGCCTATATTGGCTGCACCCTGTTGGACTAGGGTTCTCCATACCTTACTTAATAGCCCATTACAGCCTACTGCTATGTAGAACCCTTGTAGTGTATAATAAGCTTAATTTTTTTTTTTTTAGCATGCAAATAGGAAGCTTACCTGTTCACTACGACCAATCTGTATTACATGTGCAGTAGTAACTAGCCTCAGCTCAGCCTAAAACGTACGACCAGATAAGCCTATATCTCAGCCTGTGAATAGAATGTCTACAGGGTTATATTCATATGTCCAAGCGAACTGGCCAGATTAGGTAGAACCACAATAAATGTTATAAGAGAGTCGTTATCACTATACCTGGCGATAGAGCAGTCACTCAGCGCGAAATGCCAACTTAGAAAGGCTCTTTGCCCAGCTAGACATGGACACATGCCCTACCTCCGGTGAACACGAACAAAGATTATATACCGTATACCTTCCGTCATGATAAGCCTGTACAGTTAACTACACCATAAGCGCTAAGCGTAATAGTTCAGCATGTTCATGTTACACTCACCCTTAAAAATGAGACACTTATCTAGGAAATGTTATTTGCAGTTGTGATATGACTAACATGTACTTAATATTGCACATTTCCCTCCCTGTTACTTCTGTATCCCAATTCATTTGTCTCAATAAAAGAAAGATTGACAAAAAAAAAAGGAAACTGAGGTTAGGAGGGTGAGCGAAATGGACACAAATGTCTGGGACTTATATTTGTTCTGGACTCCAAAAATCTTAAATCATTATTTTCCAGTGAATTGTCAGGAACTAAAAGTGAATTCCGAGCGAAATTCAAATATTAAACAAGATTAGCCAAAATAGACACACAGCTGACTTAGAGATTTTTTCCAATTTAGCTATTTTGGCCTTAAATTTAAAATTTACTTTGAATTCCTGACAATTCTCACTTTAAAAAAATAGCCCTGTCATGTTACCCAAACCTTGCATATGATTTAAAGAACACTATAAGCACCATAACCACTACAGTGTGTTGTAGTGTGTATGGTGCCAGGAGTGCCTTGGAACACTACTATGGTAAGTTACCTTTCGTCACTCCAGACGTTTTGGACTACATCTCCCATAATGTTCTTCTAGCCATAATGCTGACAAAGCATTAGAGAAAATGAAGACTACAACATCTGGAGTGGGAAAAATTGCCTACCCCTGACCTAAACTATCAATGACAAGGCTGATCATGGGCGGGTCCACATGGTACTCTGTGCCCAGACGCAAGGACATGGGGGGCTCCGTGAGGAGCAGGCCTATGGACGGTTACAGGGGACCCTGGTGGTGGCTTTTCTTCTTAAACAAGGCAGAGTAGGCACCTGCTTACCTGGACTGCATGTGCATTCTCTGCAGAAATGCAGTGTGTCTGGGGGAGAGAGAAGGCAGGTGGTGGTGCGGTCAGCGAGGGAACACTGATACTCTTCCAGCTCCATACTGCTCCCTTGCGCTCACTCTCTGGTAATGCGGAAGACGGAATATGATGGAATATGACGGAATTCTGACCCCACATCACTAAACAGCGCAAGAGCAGTAAGGAGTTGGAAGAGCACAGAAGCCACTGGACCCCAGGGAGAAGATCCATTCCCCACTGGACCCCAGCTCTCTGTTTTAATTTAATTTTATTTTGTGTAACACAAACTAATAGTTTGTGTGACAGAATGTGTATATGTGTGAGTGTCTAGACTGGACATTCACAAAGGGGAGGGATTACTAATATGACCATGACCATGCCCTCCAGGGGCGCCAAAACAAACTTCTGCACCCAGGCATCTGAGACCCTAGGATCGGCCCTGATCAATGATATAAAATTCTAGAATCCCCTCCTTCCACTGGATGGAATCTTTAAAAATTCTCTGATTGATCTTTCATTGAGTATAGCTATAGATTTGGTTTAATCCCTAATACTATTTTCAGTCTGTTAATACACTGTGGAATAAAGATCAGGAAAAAGGTTCAGTGCTGATAAGAAACAGGGAATATGACAACAAGGCAGCACACCTTATAAAGGTGAATCCCCTCTAAACCCCTTGAAATACAATGGAGAAAAAAAGAAAGAAGGAATAAGGGTGCGCCTAAAACAAGTGGAAATAACAAATATTGATATAAAAGTAGGCATAGCAGCAGTGACAAATCGTCCGAAAAAATGTCCAAAATGTAATATAAAAATTGGAATAACAACGGTACCTAATAGTCCGAACATAAAATGTCCAAATGTGCAAATGGTGGTCCTAGTAGTCCATCAGAAGGGTATATAGCGTCCCGAATGTATATCTGTAGTTTGAAGATAAATATGCGGGAAGAACAGAAGAGAGAGAAAAACTCCAATGGTGTAGTATGAAAACAAAATATGGATATTGTGTAAATATTAGTGGAACTACTCACAATATTCAGAGCTTAAATCCAGCTCTGGTATGGATCTTCAAACTACAGATATACATTCAGGATGCTATATACCCTTCTGATGGACTACTAGGACCACCATTTGCACATTTGGACATTTTGTATTCGGACTATTAGGTACCGTTGTTATTCCAATTTTTATATTACATTTGGACATTTTTTCGGACGATTTGTCACTGCTGCTATTCCTACTTTTATATCAATATTTGTTATTTCCACTTGTTTTAGGCACACCCTTATTCCTTCTTTCTTTTTTTCTCCATTGTTAATACACTGTGCTCACTACATTTTTTATTTGCAATAGTATTTCCCACGATGCTGTTAAATGTTACCTTTAAAATTCAATAAACTTTTTCAAAAAAAAAAATATATTACTGTATTAAAGTCAAGATATCATGTATACTCTTAATATAGCAAACCATAGTTTCTTTGACTCTGCAATACTTTTTTATAGTCAGGATTTTGAAAAAGTTAAATATAATAGGACATCTAGTTCACTGAATCCCAGAGGGCTGAGCAAATCTAATGACCTACATCTATTCATTTAATTTATTTTCTACTTTTCAAATCTATTAAAAGCAATGATCACATATGATTTATTCAGGTCTGCTTGTTTAACTTACGAATAATGTAGGTGTAAGCTAAATAAGGGAGAGCAATATTTTCATAAGATGTTATATTCATGTCCCGTTACATGCAATGCTAGAATATGCAGAGACTTACATATTGAAGGAATTATTTACAGTAGCAGATTTAAGACAAAATTGTTCGGGGCAATTAAAACATTTTTAGTCTTTATTGGGGCTGAAATTCACTATGATCACATATGATCAAAGCATGACCTGGATTAGTCTTGACTTGAGCAAGGTAGCTTGTGAATTGGCCAGGGTGTCTTGGAACATTCACTAGCTATTTAGAAGTACAGAAATAGTACCCAAATACTCAAGCAACTAAAAAAATACAGATTGTGTTCCCTAAATCTTCTAAAAACCAATGGAGAATTTTTAAGTTTTTTTACAATCTTTATTTGTGTTGATATATTATATTTTCCAGCAATGCATAGTAGAACTACAAGTCATCTATTGAGCAAAGTAGATGGACAGAGGCTTCTATAATAGGCCAATAGGTTGTACATATGTCATTGTCAAACAAGTGTGCGCATACAGGATTATAAGGTTAGAAGTATAAAGTTTAAGCATAGATAAGTCTGACAATTAAACAGTTTTAACTGAACATGTCATCGTCCATTAACAAGCTGCATGTTGAAAACACAGCCATAGCTCGAGCTGCTGCACAAGGGTATATATCTGTATCATAGATGAATTATTGCCAGGCAATCGGTGAGAGGGGGGGGGGGCATTCTCATAGTCAGGGGGAGGGGTTCACACATTGAACCACATGTGTAATTTGGGTCAGGACACGGAATTGTAGGGGGTTAGGAGGTACGATAAGAGAGGCAGGTGGGAGAGCGAGTAATGGTATAAGGGATAGAGGGGGCGTAAAGAGGGTGGGCAAAAAAGTGGGGGGGGGAAAGTTAATTTAGGTGCTTGAGTTTTTCGCAGCATTGTATATCAGTCATGGGGCCCATGTCTGGGAACACCTGTCGGAGCAACCCTGTAAGGCTGCAGTCATTGATTCCATGGCATAGATTTCTCCTACCCTATTAACCCATTGCTGGAAGGTTGGCACACCCATCTGTTTCTAATACGTGGGTATCAGGGACTTTGCCACAGTCAGCAGGTGTTTTGTCAAGGACTTTTGGTAAGATTTCAGTGTCATGCTTGTGTGGTGCAATGGCATGGGTTAAGGCTGGAGAGGCATCTCTGGTACTAAGATCGCCCTGATTTTAGAGTTCACCATTGCCCAGAAGGGGGAGATACCAGGGCAGGACCTCAAGACGTGAAGCATCGTGCCATTGTCTGACCTGCATCTCCAACACTCCTCCGTATTATCCGCATTCATGCGATGTAGAACGTCAGGGGTTCTGTACCAGTTAGTCAGCAATGTAAAGCTCATCTCCTGGAATTTTGAGCTAATTGACCATTTGTGTGTGAACATGAATATTTTGTCCCATTTCTGTTCAGTCAATGTCTCTCCAGTTTCCCTCTCCCCTCTAGCAAGGAACTTGGGTCTGATTTCCCCAGTTAAGAGCATTGTGTACAGTACTGAGACCCCCCTCCTGACATGTTGCCTGGCAGTGCATAACGACTGCACTGCATAATAGTGCTTAGTAGCTGTGGTGGAGTAGTAGGTCTTAATTTGGTGGTGATGGAATCTATCTTGTCAAGTCGAAATAATGTTTGCAGCTGCTCAACTATTGGGCTTTACTTACTCTTGGTGCTCTCCGGTTCCACACCAATTTTCTGATTGCTGTGGTTGTTGATTGAAAGAATGTTCTAGGGATGGGAGTGTGATCAGGATTGTTTGGAACAGGTATAAGAGGTGTGGGAGGATGTTCATCTTGACCAAGTTGATACGGCTGAACCAAGAAATGCAGAGGTCTGCCCATATATGCATGTCTGCCTGCAGGGTGGCAAAGATAGGGACGAAATTTGCTTGGTAAAGTTGGGACAGCTCCCTAACTTAAGCTTTGTCACACCAGGAAACGATATTGCGACCTGAAGTGCGACTCCATTTCATTTCGGAGGGGACAAAGATATTGATGGTTTCGGAATTTACCTGTCAGGTCTCCTGCCCCTGCACCGCTCACGGCGTCCTTGCTTACCCCATCACCGCAAGCTGCGTCTTCCGGTTCCTGTCCACAGCTTGCGGCTGTTCCTGCTGCCACTCCCCAACCTGACAGTGTTTCTGACGCTGAACGCTCCAAGGCAGTTTCCTTATATGTGTGTCAGACCCGGTCATGTGACCCAGCACACTGTGATGACCTCACGGAAAAGACACCTCCCACGTGTTGTAATTAACACTAATTGGATCCCGCTAAGCTAGAGGCCATTAAGTCCTGGCCCCTTCCGCATGGACTAAAGGTCATATTAATACTTGTGGGCTTTGCAAATTACTATAAAAAGTTCCTTAAGAACTTCTCTTCCGTTGTGGCCCCAATAACTAAAATGACCAAGAAGGGGGTTAATTGTGGCTGCTACACACTTGGTCATCTCCTCCCTCTTTCTTTATAAGACAAAGGCATATCAAAACCAAGCTCCGCCTGAAACACTCTCAGGGTTATTATTTGTACAAGCTAGAGATAGGAGAAAAGTCATAACTTTGTTTCATAGAACCAAGACAGCGGGACATCCGGGCATTAGCAAAACATATAACAGCATAATAAGACAGTTCTGGTGGCCTTCTATTAGGAAGGATGTCAAGGAATACGTGGCAGCCTGTCTAATCTGTACGCAATCTAAATCCTCCACGGGCAAGCCACCAGGTCTTCTGATGCCCCTTTCAATACCCTTTCAATACACTTGTCCATTGATTTTATAGTGGACCTTCCTCCTTCTGGAGGTCATACGGTCATTTTGATGGTGACTGACATATTCTCCAAAATGGCTCACTTTGTAACACTCAAGAAGCTACCCACTGCTGTACAGTTGGCAGAGATCTTTGCTAACAAGGTTTTCAGGTTACATGGCATACCCATTGGTCCTCAGTTTATATCAAGATTCTGGAGGGGCTTCTGCGCTGAAATGGATATATCTTTGTCCTTTTCCTCATTGTATCACCCACAGTCTAACGGGGCTGCTGAAAGGGCGAGTCAGTCGCTAGAACTCTACCTGCGTTGCTTCGTGAACGAGCATCAAGATAACTGGTCCCGTCTCCTTCCATGGGCTGAGTTTGCCAGAAACACAGCCTCCCATGCCTCCACTGGCCTTAGTCCTTTTCAAGTGGCTTATGGTGTACATCCTAGCATCCTTCTCGATGTGTTCTCCGACAAGGGAATACCCGCCTTGGACGACTACCTGGCCTCACTTCAGGAGATGTGGTATTGGGTCCATGTTGCTCTGTTGCGTGCTGCAGAATCCCAGAAGAAGTTTGCTGATTGCCCACTTACTTACCGGGTGATAGAGTATGGCTGTCCATGAAAAACATACGCCTTCGTGTCCCGTCCACAAAATGGGCACCGAAGTATATCAGGCCACATAAAGTCCTGCGCAGGGCCAACCAAGTCTCTTACTCCTTGGACTTGCCTCCCCCCCTGTGCATCCCTAATATCTTTCACACATCCTTGTTGAAACCTCTTCTGTGCAACCGGTACCAGAGGTCTGTCCAGTCTCTGGTGAGGAGTGTGATGTCCGCTCCCTCCTCGACTCTTGCTTCCGAAGGGCGCCTTGCAATATTTGGTTCATTGGAAAGGTTACGGCCCGGTGGAGCACTCTTGGATATCCGCCTCTGATCTGAACGCCCCTCGTCTTGTTCGGGCCTTCCACGCGTTATCCTTTGAAGCCTTCGGCTTCCCGCCCTCCTGGCGTTCATCGTGGGGAAGGGGTTATGTCAGATCCCCTGCCCCTGTGCTGCTCGTGGCGTCCTTGCTTACACTATCACCGCGACGGCGTCTTCCGGTTCCTGTCCACTGCGTGCAGCTGTCCCTGCTTCTACTCCCCAACCTGACAGTGTTTCTGATGCTGCACGCTCCAAGGCAGCTTCCTTATATGTGTGCCAAACCTGGTCATGTGACCCGGCACACAGTGATGACCTCACTGATCACAAGAGAGGGAAAAGACACCTCCCACGTGTTGTAATTAACACTAATTGGAAATTAACCAATCTGACACACCCTGTGTGTATATAAGTTCACCTCCCCCTTTCCTCAGTGCCCTGTTGTGGCTTCGACTTGTTTCTCGTTTACTCTATTTTCTGTTATCCTTGACCTCGGCTTGTACTCTGACTACTCTATCTTTTTTGCATAGACCGGCCATTCTAAGGACCGGAATTGCAATATCTGTGTGTCTGTGATCTGTCTGCGTGTTTGGGTTCTCCTGGTAATCGTGACATTACCATATTAAGTTTTCAAGTTCGATATCCATTCGTACTCTTGGAAAATGTGTATGAGTTTGGGCAGGGAGGTCAGTGGCCTTTCCAGGAAGAAGAGCATGTCGTCAGTGTATGCCGCGACACGGTGTTCCATGTGTCCCAGGCTGTACCCTGAGACTCCTCCGTCCTGTCTGACCACCTCCAGGAACGGTTCCAGGGAAAGGGCAAACAGGATAGAGAAGAGGGGGCCTCCTTGTCATGTTCCCTTCCTGATAGGGTACGCGACTGAGCGTTGATCCTTATTCAAGCTGATGGGATCATGTATAGGGAGGATATCCAGGTGCGCATGTGGGGACCAAATCTCATATGTTGAATGGTGGCCTCGAGGTAGGTCAAGTCCACCCGGTCAAATGCCTTCTCCGCATCAGTTGAATGGAGTACCAGCCCCCTTTCCCATCAGTGGATGATGTTGAGGGCTCTGATGGTGTTGTCCCTCTCTGCCAGGGACAAATCCCACTTGATCTGGGTGTACAAGGTTGGGCAGCACCATTAATATGCGTAAGAACATAGCTTTCATGAATAATTTAAGGTCAGCGTTCAAAAGTGAGATGAAGCGGTAACTCGCACAACAAGCAGGGATCTTCCCCTCTTTTGGTATAACCGTCACTATTGCTCTAAGTGAGTAGTCTGGGAACATTCGTCCGGTCAGGATAGATTTTAAAGCTTCTAGTAGGTGTGGTAATAGGGTGTCTCGAAAGGCACGTATGTAACTTATCGGGAGGCCATCTGGTCCCGGCGCCTTGTTGGTTTTAGATAATTTAAGGGTTGATTACAGCTCTTCTGGATTCAGGGGTTGCTCTAGGTCTTCAGTCATTTCAGGGGTGAGCTTGGCCGCGACATGCCGGGAGAGAAAGTCCATGAGCTTGTGTTGATGTTGCGAGGGTGTGAGTTCTCTGGGTGTTTTGGCCAGATTGTATAGGCTGGTGTAATATTCCCGAAATGCCCGTAGGATCTCGGTCGGAAATCTTGTTTCTTTACGGTTGTGGTCAATGATTTTGTGGATATGGTGTTGCCTCTGCCTTTGCTGCAGGGTCCACGCCAGTAGCCTGCTGCATTTGTTAGAGTACTCAAAAAAGTATCGATTGGACTTACGAATCGTATGGAGAAGTTTCTAGGAGAACAGGTCTCTTAGTTATCTGCGTGCCTCAGTTAGTTGTAAATATACCTCCTTTGTCAGTTCTCGTTTGTGTTTGATCTGTAAGTCCACTATTCATCCGGTCAATTCCGTTAACCATGCAGCATTAGACATCACAAATGTAGTGGTACTGTAAAATCCTAACCCCCTACTTTATTTTTCACTGTGGCTACTATTAAATGTGAGAAAGGTAACCTGGCAGACATTAATCCACTGGTAGAAACCACATTTATTCTAAATAGTTATTATTGTTGGATTATTCTATTTACTTTTAGTAACTAGTGATCTAAGCTATACTGTGGTCTAAAATTCCAATTAATGTTTGCAAAAGACAACTTAGATCTTATGAACTCAGCGCTAACCACTTCTCTGTATTAAAGGGATGCTATTGTCACCAGAACAACTACAGCTTATTGCATTTGTTCTGGTGAGTAGAATTGTTACCTTCAGGCTTTTTGCTGTAAACAGTGTCATTTCAGAGAAAATGCAGTGTTTACATTACAGCCTAGTGATAACTTCACTGGTCACTCCTTAGATGGCTGTTAGAGATCCTTCCTGGGTCATTGCTGCCTAAAATAAACCCAAACATTTAGTATCTCCTCTCTCTGCATGCAGACACTGAACTTTCCTCATAGAGATTCATAGATTCAATTAATCTCTATGAGGAGATGCTGATTGGCCAGGGCTGTGTTTGAATTGTGCTGGCTCTACCCCTGATCTGCCTCTTTGTCAGTCTCAGCCAATCCTATGGGGAAGCATTGTGATTGGATCAGGCCACCACTTCTACTGATGTCAGCAGGCAGTGGGCAGGTCTCAAGGAAGCAGAGCCAGAGCTAGCATTTCCAGACTTGAATACAAGTAAGATTTTGCTATTTTTAGGGAGGCATGAGGGGACCAGGGTGGCTAAATGGTGGTTTTAACCGTATAGGGTCAGGAATACATGTTTGTGTTGCTGACCCTAAAGTACTCCTTTAAGTTCATCTCTGACCCCTCTGGTAAATTATAAGCTATTTTTAACATCACTATCATTATGTAATTAAGGGCAGCAAATACAGACTACTGTTTGTCAAATTTGTCTAATATTTAATAATTGCAATAATGGATTAATATACCGAAACAACAAGTATATAATTGCTTAGATAAAGACGAAATCACGGATGCTGTTTCCTAATTTTTTGTAAAGTGAGGCATTTGTGTGATATGGATGACAGAAACTGCACATATCACTAAAGACAGTGAGGGAAAACTTTAATTTTGGTTTCTAAAGTAATAGTAAAATGTTAAATACTGTAAACACAGAAACAAACACAAATAAAAACAAAATGAAAAACACGGATATTTCCCTCTTAATTCTGCTTCTGTATGTCTGTATGTTATTATATTTTAATTAGCTAATTCTTTCTGTTGGGCAGGCAAAAAACAAGCTGAGTACAGGACTAGATTTTGCATAATGATGACTCAATATTTGCTCAGAACTCTAGAACTAGTTTCTAAGTGACAGAGCTTGACACAAAAGTACTCGTTAGTGCTGTGAAGACTGATTTAACTACTTTTAAGTACAATCTGCCCAATACCTAGTTTAGTACCCAGCCTGATTCCTTATAAATTAAATTCTTCCTCTGGTTGAAGGCCTTTGCATCTCTATTTCTGCCTTTGGCTAAGATCAAGATCTGGTAGCTGGAGGTGATGGAATGTTCTGAAGGCCCGGAATGTTCTGAAGGCCGGGTCTCTAAGCTCCCAGGCCTAGTCACAATGGTGGCTGTTTTATTTTTTTTTATACCAGTTTTATTTTAGAAACTGAGAACTGATGTAGAGACATTGCCGAGAATACCAGTGGACCGTTTCAGAGCATTCTTCCTCCACATCTCATCACACTGATATTTTGATGGTGGGTCAATTTATTTTACTTCCATTCTGACATTGTGGGTCATATAAGGCCAGTATTTATTCATTTATTTCTATTTATTCACTGTGCAGGATCACAGGTGGTTCATTTTGTGAGTTATATTTTTGCCATTTATTTGTTTGCTTTCTTTTTCTTCCTGGAAATGTCCCAGTGGGACCAAGTCGTGTGAATGTTATTGCCTAAGGACTTTGCTTTTGATGGGAGATGTGGATCCTTGACTATCATCTTTCCCTTCTACATTCGGTGGCCTTTCTTTTGAGGAGAGCATGGAATGTAAAACACAGCGTTTGTGTGTGTCATTAGTGTCTCTGACCTCTTCTATAACTCCCACCTACCCTAAATCCTTATTCCTCTAATTTTTTTCTACTTGTTGGTTAGTACTATGATGGGGCTGAGCAGTGTCTTGCAAGTCCGGCTTTTGGGTTTCTTCTGGTTGGACCCATCAGGGAAGTGGTGGCATGCAGTTGCGATGCTCTGTATGTGGAGTCAGTGAGAAAAAGACATACCATTATATTTTCTCCTCTCTAGATCCCTCACAGCTCTTCTATACCAGCAATACAGTATTGAATAAATGAAAAAGAAACACAGGAAATATGAAAAGGAAACACAGAAGCCAGAACCTGAGTAACTACTTAGCACTATACACGTGCAGGAGGACCAGCGTAGCCAAAGATGCTTGGTGTAAATGTGTCTAGAAGTTAATATGCAAATGTTGACATTGCAAATCATGGAATTAAGCCTCGAAATCTTAACCCTGCTAGTAATGCCCCTGATGGCTTGTCCTATATCTGAAAAGATCTTTTTGTGCTCCACTAAATTGTTGAAGAGTTTTGTTTCCAGACCATAGAATGTTAATTAATCATATTGAATCGTACTGGATTCTGAAAAAAAAAAGCATTTCAGGAAAAAATGTTTTTGGAGAGGATTTTAGTGCACACTTAGTGCCTCCTTTCAACACTGGTTTCCAACCTTGTCACTAATTTTTAGACAGTTAAACTTTAGCAAGTAGCATCTAGTTGGTAAAAAGTAGCAACAAGACTGGAAACAAGCCTTCAGTTGCTCGACTTGTCAGTCTTCTTCTTGTCCTCAGTGAGCTCAATCTATTCATAGTTCCTGTGTTTCCTCCACTATATCCCAATCTTTATTTGTTTCAGTATAGTTACAGTGAACACAATTATAAACGCAACACTTTTGTTTTTGCCCCCATTTTTCATGAGCTGAACTCAAAGATCTAAGACTTTTTCTATGTACACAAAAGGCCTATTTCTCTCAAATATTGTTCACAAATCTGTCTAAATCTGTGCACTTCTCCTTTTCCAAGATTTTACACCCACCTCACAGGTGTGGCATATCAAGATGCTAATTAGACAGCATGATTATTGCACAGGTGTGCCTTAGGCTGGCCACAATAAAAGTCCACTCTAACATGTGCACTTTTATCACACAGCACAATGCCACAGATGTCACAAGTTTTGAGGGAGCGTGCAATTGGCATGCTGACTGCAGGAATGTCCACCAGAGCTGTTAGGATACAAATAAACCATGGAATAGTTGAAGTATCTTCTTTGGGACTCTGAGAGGAATAGTATGGAAAAAGTATTCCAGTTTTAGAAGTAAGTATGCTCTAATAGTATTTATTCTTCCAAGCCAGGATATTTGTAGTTTAGACCATTTTGAGATCGTAGCTCTAAATTCTTTAAGAAGTATGTTGTAATTATCAATAGTCCACTCTTCAATATTAAAATTGATATTTATTCCCAGGTAACATAGATAGTTGGACCAGTTAAGTTTATGATTATTATTCCAATTTCCTATTAGTAAGCTTGAGAGATAACTATGTAAAACTTGTGTTTTTTACATATTCATTTTATAGTTTGAGAATCTACTGTATTCCTCTATACACTGTAATGTAGATGTATAGAGGATTCAGGGTTTGATAAAGTCATAATTATGTCATCAGCGAACATGGTTATCTTTTGTTCTTGATTACCTAAACTCACCCCGGTTATATTTTGATTTTGTGTTAAATACGCTGCCAGCGGCTCAATAGAAAGAATATAAAGAAGAGGAGCCAATGGACATCCCTGGCGGGTTCCATTTTTAATAGTGAACCAAGGAAAGTCTAGACCGTTGCCATATATTTTTGTCATAGGAGAAGAGTATAAAGACATTGTTAAATCTTTAAAAGTTCCCTCAATCCCAAACGCGGAAAGTGTAGCATACAAAAATTTCCAATTTACCCTTTCGAATGCCTTTTCGACGTCTACAGCTATAAAAACTGTAGGAACAGATTTCTTACCAACTTCTATCATCGTATTCAGAATCTTACGAATATTATCGCTAGATGATCTTCCTCTTATGAAGCCAGATTCGTCTAAATGGATTAAATCTGAGATTATCTGGGTCAACCTGTTTGCTAGGATTTTTGAGAATATTTTTATGTCAAGATAAATGAGAGAAATCAGGCGGTAATTGGTTATATAATGTGGGTCTTTCCCTGGTTTTGAGATTGGGGAAATCGTAGCTTTTAGCATTTCAGAGGAATAGCTTTTGGAAGATGTTATGTCCAGGAACGTTTTTAATAGTAGGGGGGTTATCATGGTCTCAAAGGATTTATAGAAACACGCTGTAAATCCATCTGGACCGGGTGCTTTCCCATTACTAAGCTTGGCAATTGTTCTCTTTATATCCTCAGGTTCAATGGGTTTGTTTAAGTTTACCAGTTTATCAAGCTTTAATTTAGGAAAATTAAGCTTTGAGAGGAAAGCTTTTAGTTTGTTCTAAGAAAACTTTTTTCTTTTAAATTATATAATGAAGCATAGTATTTTGCAAAGGCCTTACCTCTATTACGAGGGGATAGGCAGAAAGCTCAATAATTTTTTTTATTGTAAACTTTATCCCATCTGGTTTAAGTTTTTTTGACATAGACTTCCCTACTCTGTTACTACTGCTGTACCGTAGTTACATAGTTACATCAGGGCCGGATTAAGAGCACACTGGGCCTGGTGCTGACAATTATGATGGGCCTAATTACGGAATCTTATCGACCAAAAACACTAAAACAGTCATACCTCCCAAGCGTCATGTATCTGATGGAGATGGCGCTGGAGGGAAACTCATAGGATTCAGCTATAAGAAAACACATACTCTATGCTAATCTCTCTCTAATTTATGCTTTCATCTTTCAAGTAAATCCATACCCCTAACAACAGTGACCAGTGAAGCAGGAAGTCAATGGGCGGGGTAAAAGGGTGGGCCACTGGTGCAAATCACGTAACCAGAACTGCCAAAAGGGGAGAACATGCCCAAAAAGGGGGCATGTCTGTCCAAAGAAATTGAACATGAATGCATGTCAGGCTGCCCACCAATAATGCAGGCTGTCCAACTAAGGGCATACTATGCAGGCAGCACCCTGAGCTTGACATAAATGTGTCTAATGATGCGCTCACTCCATGCTTTCTAAGGATTGTCCCCTAGCACTCGCTGGTCCAATTGTCTCCTTACCCTCTTACTAGCAGGCAGAAGTTCCTGGTATATAGTCTGGGACAGAGAAAAGGTGTATGTAGTAAGTGTAAAAGAAAGGGGACATGCCACAGTGTTACCTAAACTAATTTTATTGTCAACCAGTCCACACAAGTTTTGTTCCCATACATCCCTCTTAAGCTTCCAAACTTAAAGGGACACTATAGTCACCAGAACAACTACCACTTATTGTATTTGTTCTGGTAAGTAGAATCATTCCATTCAGGCCCTTTGCAATAAACACTGTCTTTTCAGAGAAAATAACTCCACTGGCCACTCCTTATATGGCTGCTAGAGGGGCTTCCTGTGGCAGTACTGCCTAGTGTGCAGCACTGCCATTCAGTGTCTCCACCCTCTGCATGCAGACACTGAACTTCCCTCATAGAGATGCATTGATTCAATGCATCTCTATGAGGAGATGCTGATTGGCCAGGGCTATGTTGGACTTGTGCTGGCTCTGCCCCTGATCTGCCTAGTTGACCGTATCAGCCAATCCTATGGGGAAGTATTGTAATTTTCTCAGACAACCACTTCTGATGATGTCAGCAGACAGTCAGTTCAGAGGCAGATCCAGTAGCATATTTTACTATATTTATGGAGTCAAGAAGGGGCCAGGGTGGTTGTTTTAACATAATATGGTCAGAAATACATGATTGTGTTCCTGACCCTATAGTGCTCCTTTAAGCAAGAGTATGTGAAGAGTAGTTAGGGTTGCCACCTTTTTTGAAAATAAATACCAGCCTTAATCATTTGTATAATCACAAGGAGTGACATCAGAGAAAATTCTGTAAAATCACCAACAAACTACTCACAGTTTGATTCTGCTGTATAGATGGATTGCTCCCAGTGTCTCAGTCTCGCAAGTCACCCAGTGTCTCAGTGTCCCTATGTATCACAGTGTCAGTGTCCCCATGTCACCCAGACCCCTAGTCTCCCAGTGTCCCCATGTCTCAGTGTGTCCCCGTGTCACTAGGATACTGGAGACACAGTGAGACATGGGGACACAGTGAGACATGGGGACACAGTGAGACATGGGGACACAGTGAGACATGGCGACACAGTGAGACATGGCGACACTGAGAGACCCAAGGACACTAAGAGACATGGAGACACTGAAAGACCCGGGGACACAAAGACATGGGGACACTGGGAGAAATGGGGACACTGAGACACTAGGGACACTGAGACACTAGGGACACTGAGACACTAGGGACACTGAGACATGGGAACACAGACACTGGGAGATTAGGGGACACTGGCTGGGAGACAGACACTTGGGGATACTGGGAGACATGGGGACAGTTGTGGACATAGACATGGGGACACTGGGACATATAGGGACACTGGGAGACATGGGGACACTAGGCACACTGAGACACTAAGAACACAGACA
The DNA here is from genome assembly GCF_036172605.1 of Pelobates fuscus. Lineage (NCBI taxonomy): Eukaryota > Metazoa > Chordata > Amphibia > Anura > Pelobatidae > Pelobates > Pelobates fuscus. The sequence goes on along the minus strand of NC_086320.1, from coordinate 318,483,150 downwards.
CTGGGAGACATGGGGACACTGAAACATTTGGGGACACTTAGACACTAGGGACACAGACATGGGGACACAAACACTGGGAGACTAGGGGACACTGGCTGGGAGACAGACACTTGGGGACACTGGGAGACATGGGGACTCCAAGACACTAGCAACACTGGATGGGGGACATGGGGACACTGGGAGAAATGGGGACATAGTGTCTCTGTGTCCCAATGTCTCAGTGCCTCCCAATGTCCCTATGTCTCACAGCATCCCCATGTGTCTCAGTGTCCCCTAGTGTCTGTGTCCCCATGTTTTCCAGTGTCCCCAAGTGTCTCAGTGTTTCCAGGTCTCCCAGTGTCTGTGTCCCCATGTGTCCTAGTGTCTCAGTGTGTCCTAGTGTCTGTGTCTCCTAGTGTCTCAGTGTCCCCATATGTCCCCTAGTGTCTCAGTGTCCCCTAGTGTCTCAGTGTCCCCATGTGTCCCTGCTGCCTTCCCCCCATCCCTCACCTACCTGAGCTGTAGAGCTGCTGTCTGGACTCTGTGCTGTGTAGCTGCTCCCCCACGGATCAGTAAGTAGTAGAGAGAGGCAGGGATATGCTGTAACTTCCTATCCCTGCCTCTCTCCACACACAGTGACCCCTACTGGCCGGTGCTGGTATTGCAGAGTAATCTCCATTTATTCTGAGAAAAATACCTGCATTTGTATTGCCGGTATTACTGCAATACTGGCACGGCCAGGCAGCCTCAAATACCGGCTGTGCCAGTAAAATACCAGTGAGGTGGAAAAAAGAGTAATGTGTTTTTTTTAAATGGGCCTATTCCATGGGCCTGGGCCTGGAGCTGCAGCTCCATCAGCCCCTATGTTAATCCGGCCCTGAGTTACATAGTTACATAGCTGAAAAGAGACTTGCGTCCATCAAGTTCAGCCTTCCTCACATATGTTTTTTGCTGTTGATCCAAAAGAAGGCAAAAAACCCAGTTTGAAGCACTTCCAATTTTGCAACAAGCTAGGAAAAAAATTCCTTCTTGACCCCAAAATGGCAGTCAGATTTATCCTTGGATCAAGCAGTTATTACCCTACATTGAAAGATTATATCCTTGAATATTCTGTTTTTGCAAGTATGCATCTAGTAGCTGTTTGAACATCTGTATGGACTCTGATAGAACCACTTCTTCAGGCAGAGAATTCCACATCCTGATTGTTCTTACAGTAAAAAAAACTTTCCTTTGCCATCTTTGATTCAAGGATGTGATTGAGTTTTAATTTTATTTTCCAAGATTGTTTTTATTTGATATTGGAGGGTTTTAATTTGTATAGCCGTAAGGGAGTTTGGATTTACTTTATTACTATGTTCAAGTCTATACAATTGTATATAGAGGTCCACTAGATTTTTTTGACCCCATTTGAATTAAATTCCCCCTGGTAACACATTTAAAGGTTAGCCATAATGTTTCATTAGACATTTGTCCATTATCATTAATTTAAAACAATTATTTTGCCATATTTTCAAGATGCTTCTTGTTTTTTCCAGATGCTATAATTGATTCGTCTAAAAGCCATTGAGGTTTGAGATTGTATTCTGGGTTGTTTTCCATTACTACGCTAATAAGGGGCGTGATCGGACCAAACAATAGGTCCAATTTCCGAGCTTACAAATTTGCCAGGTCTGTTAAAAAGAAATCTATTCTAGAATAACTTAGATGGACTTTAGATAGAGAAGTTAAATCTCTTTAATTCGGATATTGTACCTTCCAAATATTGAATAACCCAAGTTCAGCAAGGAAATCTTGAAACCAAATATACCGCTTTTTATTAGGATAGTTTAATTGTTTGAGATCCCTAGATCTTCTATCCAATTTTGGGTCCTGGATGGTGTTCCAATCCCCTCCAATCAATAATACCCGTTTTTTTATTTTTTCAATCTTTCCAAAAAGTTTCCTATAGAATGTTTGTGAGAATACATTGGGAGTACATAAATTAACCAGAGTATAAGTAATATAGTTCCTTTTACAAATAAGGATTAAAAATCTTCCTAGTGGATCTTTTTCTATATAAATTTGTTCAAACTTAAGTTTAGATGAACAAATAATGACAACTCCTCTTTTTCTTTTTTTTTAGTTTAAATTTGTTTATTGTTTTCAGTCAGCATTTGGGGATACAGAAGAAAAAAGGGAAGGAAAACATACTTCATTTACATATCACATGTGCATTGCTTCCCCATGCAAGGGGACAAACATGTATCTTCAAATACAACCCCGATATGGGGGCTTCTCCTGGTTCAATGTTTCTGTGCAATTTCTCAGTTGTCACTGTTAAGGTATTCTGTTACATTGTGAGATTGAAAAGCTGTCTATAGCCTTGTATCTACCCTTATGTTTTTATAAAGGTGAGTATCAGCAAAGTGGGGTACAGAAGGGAAGATGTTAAAGAGCTATTCGCCTTGGTATATAATTGTATAGTATTTCCCTGTGTTGGGGGTGAGACTTGTACAATTGAACATAATATTGGTGTGAGGTCAGCCTGTACCCCAAAGAAACTATGATTGTCTCGTTTGTTAGTCATCAAGATCTTGTAATGCGTAATTCGCTAACGAGGCTGCCTATGTCCTTGTGTCTTCCCTCTTGTTGTCATATGGGGGTGGTAACTGGGTTTAACTTGGGGGCTTCTAACTAGGGTAGGGGGGGGGAAAGTGGGAAATCGGTCTAGTGCTTTATAAGAGTTTATTCGACTCAAGTAATCTGTATACCAGTTAATTGGTTATATCTTGATTCTGTCTCCATTGATCCCATTTGTCCCATGCCTTGGACCACATTTTGTGTCTGGATTTCAGCTTTCTTGTTTCAGCTTCATATTTCTTAGTGGTATCTATTTCCCTTATGCATTGTTGGAATTCCGGTGGGTTTGTTTTTAGCCACGACCTCCCTATTGCCCCTAGAGCCGCTATAATGGTATGATATGTCAAATAACGATCTGCGGTTTGAAGGTCTTGTGGTAAGATCAGCAGCAGATATGTTTATGGTGAGTGCGGTAATGTTGTACCTGTGAGTATTTTAATCGTGGTTGAGACCTCTTCCCAAAGGGATTTAAGCTCCGGGCATGACCACCACATGTGGATCATAGTCCCCAGCCCTGACTGACATCTCCAACATAATTTGGATCTATTTGCATCGATTCTGTGAAGTTTAGCAGGCACTAGATACGTCCTGTATAGCACTTTCCTACTGACTTCAACATGTGTGGTGTTGAGTGTAAGGTTTTTGTGTGCAATAAAGATTTTTGACCATAGATCTTCAGGTATTGTTTTGTTTAGGTCTCTTTCCCATGCCTTTTTAAAAGTGGGTTCTGGTGCCCGGTCATATTTCGTGATCAGGCGATACAAGTGTGACAATTTCTTGGTAGGGGGATTAGTGGTTGTACACAATTTTCCCATTTCTATCAACAGATTGCATTGATGCTGAGGCTTGTTTAACCCCGGATGTCTCCCTACCCATGATTTGAGTTGCAAGTATGAGTAGTTAGCCCTCCCTGGTAGGCCAAACTGCTGGGTGAGATAGGGAAATTCTGCTAGACGGCCATCTACCAACACTTGCGATAGATGTTTAACCCCATGGTTATTCCACAATTTGTAATCAAAGCCAGGAATAAGGATTTTGTATGCTTGGAGGGGTAGAGCTGGGGATACACTCAGATCCAAGCAGCCGTTCCCTATAGTTTCGTCCCATATTCGAAGTGTCGCTGCTGTTATTGGTCTAATATTTTTGCTTTTAGGTCTATATATGTTGGGTAACCAGGCCAGCGTTGGAATTGTAAGTCTCTATTTGGTACCATGCTGGTGGATTGGAATAGTGGTACGATTCTATTAGCGTGCTTAGCATAGCTGCTCTATAGTAACGTGCTATATTTGGCATCCCCATCCCGCCTTCCCTAAAAGATTTATACATGACATCTGCTGCCACTTTAGAGCGTTTCCCATCCCAGACAAAGCGAGTTATGCAGCTTTGAGATTCCTTAAGAAATTGTTTTGGCAGTTTTATCTAGAGTGTGCGGAAGATGTATTGCAATCTAGGCAGTACCAACATCTTGACTGCCGCTATTCGTCCCATCCATGAGACATACTTATTTTTCCAACTTTGTAATTGTTGTTGGATGGCGTTAAGCAATTTAACATAATTTGCTTTATATAGTTGGTGTGTTTGTGGGGTGAGGTCTATGCCCAAAAAGGTTAGGTGATTGTGTCTCCAGTCATATGAGTACTTGGTTTGTAAAAGCCTAAGCTGTGTTTTGTTTATGTTTAAACCCATAATTTGTGTTTTAGTTGTGTTAAGTTTATAATACGAACATTTGCTGAACTCCGTCAGTATGCGTTGAAGTGTTGGAAGGGATGTCTCCGGCTTAGCGAGTGTAAGCATGACGTCATCAGCAAAAAGGGTAATTTTATGCGTTCTCTCGCCTATACCTATCCCATGTATCTGGGGCGAGTTTCTGATATGTTGGGCCATTGGTTCTAACGCTAATATATAAAGTAAGGGAGAAAGTGGGCAGCCCTGTCTAGAGCCGTTGGAGATACGCAACGTTTTAGACGTAAAGCCCCCATTTGAGATCCTCGCTGTTGGATTACCATAGAGCGCTGATATTATAGTAATAAACTTTTCAGGAAATGCGTACTGTCTAAGTGTTGTTTTCAGGTAGTCCCAGTGTAGCCTGTCAAATGCTTTTTCTGCATCCAAAGACATGGCCACACTGGGCTCCCCAGTTTTGTGTATTGAGTGAAAAATGTTTAGCAATTTCCTAGTGCCATCAGACCCTTGGTGACTACGGACAAACCCCACTTGGTCATCATTTATGAGCCATGGCATGAGGTCCCCTAGTCTGTTAGCATAGATTTTAGCAAGGATTTTCAGATCTGTATTAAGCAGTGATATAGGACGCAGATTTTGGCATTTATTAGGTGGTTTCCCTGGTTTTGGTAAAGTTGTAATGTGGGCAAGTAACATTTCTTGTGGTATAGCGCCTGTGATTTGTATATTGTGGTATAGTTTTTCTAGATAGGGGGCTAACAGATTAGAGAAAGTTTTGTAATATAAATTTGTGAACCCATCTGGGCCAGGGGATTTCCCCCTGGGTAATGATTTAATTCTGGCTATAATTTCCTGTTGTGTGACTGGTTCTGTTAGCATAGATTGGTCTGTTCTTGTAAGTTGTGGCAGCTTGGCTGTTTCTAGAAAGTCATTTATTTCTGTCTGCAGTGGTTGGTGCGTATGTTTATCGTCCCGCAGGTTATATAATTCATATCGTCCCGCAGGTTATATACCCCGCAAGCGTATAGTGTTAAGTAAAAGTCTCTGCTTACCAGATCCCTCTGGTTTTAATTTTTCTCGTGCGCTATATTCCAGTCAGAGTTCAGCGTTTTCGCCGGTGGAGGGAATGTTGGAATCTTTTCCACCTGGAAATTCCATTTTCGTAGATGTTGCAATCCTTCTTCTGGGGTACTCATAATTATGGTAGCCCCGTCTTTAGTAGCTATCAGTTTTGTGGGGTATCCCCATTTATATCGAAAGCTGTGATTCCTCAGAGTGGTGGTCACTTGTTGAAATTCTTTCCTCTGTTTCACTGTTGCGGCAGACAAGTCCGCGAAGATCTTAATTGTTGGGAATTCATCTGGTGGCTTAGATCTTAATCTGCTGCCCCGAAGGATGTGTTCCTTAACGTGATAATAGTGTGCACGCAAGACCACATCCCTAGGCGTTATTTGTGGCAGATGTCGTGGTTTTGGGATACGGTAGGCCCGATCCACCAGCAGCATGTCCGCCGGTATCTCAGGGGCATAAGCAGTGAGGAGGCTGCGGACATAGGCAGGTAAGTCCGCATTGGTGACAGTCTCCGGAACGCCGCATAATCTTAAATTGTTGCGGCGAGACCTGTCTTCGAGGTCCACTAATTTCCCCTCCAAGACCTCAATTTTCGCCGCCATATTCTCCACATTCGTGGCTAGGTCATTGTGAGGTGTGGTAAATTCATCGTACTTATCCTCCATGTGTGACGTCCTTCTTCCCAGCTCATGGATGTCCTTTTTCATGGAGTCCAACATATGTTGCCACGTTGAGATAAGTTTAGATGAAAGAGCTTTTAATGCTGTTGTGAGGTCTGCTTTAGTAATTTGAGTGTGCTCCTCCGATACCGGTGTATAATGTTTAGACGCACCGCCATCCAACTCCAAGCTCTCGTCCGGGCTTGCGGCCTGCGCCATCAGGTTCGCAGAACCCTGCTTCTGGTTGAAAAAAGCCAGTTTATCTTGATTTGCTGAAGATTTCTTGCTTCTCTGTTGGGACATAGCTGCTCCGTTGGATCGGATGGGCTGTATATTATCGGGATTGCTTGAGATTCTGTGCCGTTTCGCCGGAGCAAGGTTTCACGCGTCCATCTTGCTCCTTGGCTAGCCACGCCCCTCTCCTCTTTTCTTTTTATCTAACATATTAGCATTCATAATATATGAAAATCTAGAATCATTCCACAATTTGTTTTCACTTTCTTTCCAATGTATTTCTTGAACAAAACACAGTCGATCTTATCCTCTAGCAACATTTTATAAAGAAAACCTCTTTTTACTGGAGAATTCAAACCCTGTGCATTTATAGATGCAATTTTAATTTAATTGTAACTGACAAACCTAACAATTTCACAGGATTTCTTGAGTTCTGAGCGCTTTTCCTTAATTTGTATTATTCAGTTTTATAGACGTTGCCAAATATAGTGTGCACTGTGCTATAATTAAATATTCTATATATATATTGTTCCACTGTTAACTATCCTTACGATTAACAATCTCAACTAATTTGCATTTAATTATCTGTATCTGAAAATAATTTGTTAATATTCATGTATTAAAATTAAAATGTAAAGACAGTGAGTGCAGAAGAATAGTTAATCCATTTAATCATGCACATTGATGTGTATAAACTCTTAAGTTAGAAAAACGTCAAATGAACTCACATATCAACAAGTCAATTAGTTGATTTTTGCATTTCACAGTTTCCTAGATAATTAGCGGCCTAATTAATATTCTAGTGATTAGTCCCTAGAAACAAGTGGAAAAACAATGAGTCGATAAATATGCACTTGTTACAACCGTAACAATGCATTTCAATGGCACAATTATCTAAAACCAATATAATCATAACCCAAAAGTTCACATTGCAAAATTAATTACATTTTTATTTGTTGCTGTCGTCGGTAATTAGATCAAAGGAGATAAAAAGATTTGGAGAGTTTTCGGTCACTAAAGAGCTCCTAGTACAGGGTAACTTACGCATCAACAGTGTCTGCCTTGGGACTATCAGAATTATTTACTATAGAGAAAATTAAAAGTGAATTTCGAACTTTTAGGTCAGAGTAGTCAAACTTAAAAGCACAGCTTGTTTGGAGAATTTTTCAGTCTGAAATTTATTTTGAATTCACTTTAGTGAATCCCTCTGTATGTTGTCAAGTCTTGGAACCCAGATGCACAAAGATTTATATAATGAAGAAAGCATGGAATGGAACTGGTATCCTGCGATTCAATGCAGGCACTTTGGTAAAAAACCGCAATGGTAAAAGCATTAAAAAAAGAATTGGTCTAAAATGTTTTAAAAGGTTCAGTCCACGTACCACAGCAGGTGGTGAGGCAGTGAACAGGTCATCACACAAGGTATCTGGTTAGCGGATGCAAGAGTAGGGAAGGCAGGGTATAGGAAATCAAATGGAGAAAGGGTCTCTTGGGACTTCCAGGAGAAGGCTTGATGTCACTGTATGGCTTTTGTCTGAGGAATTTACAAAGATGTCCCAGTGTATGGTGCTAGCAAGGGCAATGTGGAAATCTCTTCCAGTGTTATTCACTAAGAACTGTGCTGCTCTCTGCTGTGGCTCTGAAACATTTGATTCTGGGGATGGATCCAAAGCTTCCACCCCCACCCCCATTTGTTTCACTCTACTTTATATTAGCCAGTAAACAGCTGAAGTTGGAGAGGTGCCTGTGCTGGATTTAGTCTTGATGTACCTTGATAATATTACTGCAATAAGATACGAGAGGATTATCAGCAAGATATAAGTTAGCAACCTACTAAAGGCACAGTAGGAATGATACAAAGGCATATTATTGCCCCTTAGAGTGGCTGGGCTTAATGCTTAGGATAGAAATAGGAAGTATCAGGACTTTTCTGTGTTTTACATATACTACCTGCTCACCAATAGGCTGGTGAACCTATGGATATCATCCTGACCCACTATATTCAGCTGGAGGCCCTTTGCACTATGGCACTTTAAGAATAGAAGACATCACATATCCCTAGGCGGGAATTATAACATCCAAGCGCATCCTGATAGAGCTACCCTAGTGCTTCAAACTGTAAGTGCAAATCCTTTTTTTATATTTTCACCTGAAACGGGATATGCTACACTATATTTTGTTATACTACACTATATTTCTTTTACTATCTCTGAGAACACCTATACCTCAAGATAAACATCAAGGCGCTACCCCCTCTTCTTATCTGTTCGCATCTTTTATTGGACTGGAAATGAGAGACTCTGGTTTGGGTATTGAGGCTGCATATCTGTTTTCATACATACGCGCTAGATACCAAGCTCCCATATATCTTAAATAGCATCAGGACTAATACAAGAATACTAGGACTAGGGCAGATTAGCCACTAATACTGGACTATCACAGCACCTACCTGATCTATGCATAATTACGGCCTCTTTGTGCGCTCCGTCTGCATCATTTGGGAGGCTTGTGGAGTTGCTCTGCACAGTGTTACTTTATCTTCCCGATTGACACGGAATTCTGGACTTTCTATGCGCAGCGATCAGGAGGCCAAGACATATGGTTCTAATCCGGGTAGAATGCTAGATTTTGCATGCACACATCATCCCTCTATTTATAAAAAAAAGGCGCTTTGCGTTGCTTCCAGGCCCAGTAACTCAACATCATTCCTGCAACCTCATTCCCGCACTTTTTGGGGTTGCGGGGATTATGTGAATCAATCAGAGTGCACCTAAGTATTTAAATAGATTTACAGCCACATAGCTATTGCCCCGTAGCGGTTTCCATATTTGTTCCTGAACCGTGTATTTTTTTCTAGTTTTATGATTATCTGGGATTACCGTATATACTCGAGTATAAGCCGACCCGAATATAAGCCGAGGCCCCTAATTTTACCCCAAAAAACTGGGAAAACGTATTGACTCGAGTATAAGACTAGGGTGGGTAACGCAGCAGCTACTGGTAAATTTCTAAATAAAATTATATCCTAAAAAAATTATATTAATTGAATTTTTATTTACAGTGTGTGTATATAATGAATGCAGTGTGTGTGTATGAATGCAGTGTGTGTGTATATGAATGCAGTGTGTGTGTATGAGTGCAGTGTGTGTGTATGAGTGCAGTGTGAGTGTATGAGTGCAGTGTGTGTGTGTATGAGTGCAGTGTGTGTATGAGTGCAGTGTGTATGTATGAGTGCATTGTGTATGTATGAATGCAGTGTGTGTGTATGAGTGCAGTGTGTGTGTGTGTGAGTGCAGTGTGTGTGTGTGTGTGTGTGTGTGTATGAATGCAGTGTGTGTGTATGAGTGCAGTGTGTATATAAGTGCAGTGTGTATATGAGTGCAGTGTGTGTGAATGCAGTGTGTGTGTGAATGCAGTGTGTGTATGAATTCAGTGTGTGTATGAATTCAGTGTGTGTGTGTGTGTGTGTATGAGTGCAGTGTGTATATGAGTTCAGTGTTTATATGAGTGCAGTGTGTGTGTGTGTGAATGCAGTGTGTGTATGAGTGCAGTGTGTTTATATGAGTGCAGTGTGTGTGTGTGAATGCAGTGTGTGTGGGTGTAGGAGTGCAGTGTGTTTATATGAGTGCAGTGTGTGTGTGTGTGAATGCAGTGTGTGTGTGTATGAGAGCAGTGTGTTTATATGAGTGCAGTGTGTGTGTGTGTATGAGTGCAGTGTGTTTATATGAGTGCAGTGTGTGTGTGTGAATGCAGTGTGTGTGTGTGTGTGTATGAGTGCAGTGCGTGTGTGATGCAGAGTGTGATGCAGAGCTTTGGTGCCGGGTGGGCATTTTTATTATTATTTTTTAATTATAATAATTTTAATTTTTTTTGTTATATTAATTTTTTTTATTATTTTTTTTATTTATTTTTTAATATTATTATTTTTAATATTTTATTATTATTATTATTATTATTATTTTCGTCCCCCCTCCCTGCTGGATACATGGCAGGGAGGGGGGCTCTCACTCCCTGGTGGTCCAGTGGCATTGGCAGTTCAGTGGGGGGGAGGGGTGCTGTCAGAGAGCACTTACCTCTCCTGCAGCTCCTGTCAGCTCCCTTCTCCTCCGCGCCGGTCCGTGCAGCTCCTCTGTCAGCTCACACTGTAAGTCTAGCGAGAGCCGCACTATGACCCTACGGCTCTCGCGAGACTTACACTAGGAGCTGACAGAGGTGCTGAAAGGACCGGCGCGGAGGAGAAGGGAGCTGACAGGAGCTGCAGGACAGGTAAGCGCTCACTGCCAGCCCCCAGTCTGTATTATGGCAATGCAAATTGCCATAATACAGACATTGACTCGAGTATAAGCCGAGTTGGGGTTTTTCAGCACAAAAAATGTGCTGAAAAACTCGGCTTATACTCGAGTATATACGGTAAACTTCTTAAATATGTGTATTTCTGCTGTCCTGTCTTCAGTTAGTTTATTCAATTTTCCGTACCTTCATTTTCCTGACTGTGGCTTGTTACTGTTTATGATTATTCTCTCTGTCTTGTGTCGAGCCTGACCGTTCTGAGGACCGGTAATACTCGTTATGCTTCCTGTAGACTATAGTCCAAGATCTGCTTGTTGGGCTGATGAATCCTGCAATGGAAAAGCAAAACCCACCTAGAACATAGCTGGGTCTGGTACACAGTATATTAAGACTAGGACTAAGCTCACGCTCAGAAATGTAGCCGGGTCAAAACATAATGATACAGACAAGCTAAGGCTCAAGAACATGGTTGTGTCAGGAACAGTAAGCAATAATTACCAGTATGATGCTCGTAAGGGCTCACCATGAAAGGGCACTGATCCACAGATAACAGAGGCTATAAATGCATAGGCCCTTGCATCACCTTGTTGTCATTATTGTGCATGCATACTACGTCAAATGAGACACCTACCTTGGATTGACGTGGCTGCCTCAAAATCGGAGTGAGATCTAGTTACTTAGGACAGTGGCTAAATGAATGCAGAGGCAACAGAATTGGTAAGTCTCTGTACACTTTCATACATGCAGTAATACTATTATTTTGTATCTTTATGTAATAACAGAAGCATATCAGGCTTTCAGAACCCATTGTCAATTACTTCTTACATACCTGGGATGCTGCATTAATAAATCAGCCAGTCTCAATTTTATCCAGCCTCCGTCTACCAGTTCGATCACACAGAAGAGAAATTTCTAGACAGCTTAATTGTCAATTTCTATTTTTTACAAACACTGTTGCCTTTTAAATAATGATACCAAAGCACAAAAGTCAATTTCAACTTTGGTAAAGGTTAAGAGGCGGGGATGGTTGTTTAACTTAACATCTTTTTCTAAGCTTACTGACAAACAGGCGTTTACTATTGTTCTTTCCAAAAATATTTTTTTGGTTAATTATGCACTTGCCAGCCAATAAATATCCAATAAATAAAGATCCAAACATAAATCAACCTAAATCATTAATCACGTAGAAAAACTGATTGAAAATTGGAGTATAGCTAACAAGTACCTGATTCAAACATGATAACATTCTTACGGCATTCTTAGCCACTATGCAGGCGGTGCTTCATTAAGCAAAGGAAGCATTCACATGGAGCGATGGCTGCACCAGAAATCAGAATTACAAACCTATCGGATTACTAGGGATCATGACCAGTACTCCAAAAGACCACCAAGAATACTGGTAAGTGGATGAACATACACAAAAATACACACACACACACACACACACACACACACACACACACACACATTTTAATATATATGGGATGTCCTTATAGAAAAGTATCACCTGGTAAATCTAATACATTTAGTAGATATAGATGTACATGTATTAATTTTTCATTACTGTTTTTCATGTATTAATTTTTCATGTATTAATTTTTCATTACTGCTGTGAGAAAATGCTTTTGTTAGTTCAGGAAATTTGGACTCGCAATAAGAAGAAACTCAGATAGATTCGGAGATAACACTATTTGCAGGAATTCAGATAAATTTAGAACTACTGGTTTAGGAAATCTGGATGATAAATAATCTTATTAGGATGGCACAATCAGTTGAACAAACCTTTTAGACAGGGGTTTGTACATGACTTAACTTGCTATGAATTTTATGTCTGGTATTCAATTTATCTACATAACTCAACTTACATCTGTCAAAACAAAAGGCATAACATAAGTTAAATGTAAAATAATGAGATTGATATTTTTAATTAGCTACATATCCCTAAAACTGAGATAATGATATACTTCATTTAAAGAGGAACTGCCACCTGTATGGTTTTTACTCAGTTCAATAATTAACCAAAGAAGATGGTGCCCGAACCAAAGAAGATGGAGTCCAAGCTATGGACGTGTTGTGTCTCAGAGTCAGCTCCCTTATCCTTAGTGACCATTACTTAGTAGATTTCTTGCCTACCGGAGGGAATCCTAATGCAGCCCAGTGACTGGTATGGTGAGGGTCTGTCAACTAAAGCCGGCCATCGAGCCATGATGTCATGATGTCAACTAAAGCCGGCCATCGAGCCATGATGTCATGATGTCAACTAAAGCCGGCCATCGAGCCATGATGTCATGATGTCAACTAAAGCCGGCCATCGAGCCATGATGTCATGATGTCAACTAAAGCAGGCCATCGAGCCATGATGTCTCTGTTTTTCTTGAGCAGCTGATTTACAATACATTTATATGCTTTGTTGAACCTCAGTAAGACAAATATTTATAATAAACTAGGCCATTGAGGCACTTCTAATCCAAATTATCTTGATTCTTATGTGCAGAAACTAAAAGTGTTGCTGGGGGGTTCCCTGGGGACTGAAGCCAAAGATGTGATTTTTTTTAGCCACATATCCCCACAGGTGATGGAGGGGCAGACAGAAATTAGAGTTTTTCTTTTCATTTTTTGCATCAGGGAACTAATTCTCAAAGCAGGCACCTGATATAGAAATATCACTGTTATAGTGCTCCTTCTAACTTTGAAGGGGAAGTCGACCCTCCCTCCCCCCCCCCTCACCCATCATGGAGGTATTCAGTTGTAGGATGCTGTACACAGTTTGGTTATTTTGGCCTTAAATTTTGTATTCCCTTTAAATTTCTGACAATTGCCACTTTAGTGTGTAATCCTGCCAGTGAACACTTATATCTTCCAGCTAGTCTCATGAAGACCAGATTGGCGTGACGCAGAGTTTGCCGCACATGCGCACTACCCTTCCAACAACTTTTTCTGGGATCGTAATGATCTCAGCCGAGGAGGCAGGACAGGTAAAATGCTTTTTTTTCACAAAGAGTGGGGCCGGCATCTAAATTGTTACCAGGGCACTATAGCATTAGGAACACACATTTGTATTCCTAATGAAATCGTGTTCCTTTATGGCATCAAAGCATGCATATGCAATGTCAATCACTTTATTGGGGTGAGAGTTTATTGGGGTGATGGAACGAGGTACAATCAGACGACTGACATGTCTTTGTTTTGCTGCAGTTATCTATATGATTGCTGAAATACAGAGTGATCTATTCTACTTTAAAATAGTTCTTCAGCCCAGAAGCCAAGCAACATATCTGGATTCTGATTACATGATTATGCTCATGATTGCTATCATTCTAAATAACTTCCTGAACTTTGACACACACAACCTGTGGGACACATGAGTCACACCGTAAAAAAAATAAATAAAAAAATTACTGGATCACACAGCCCTCTGCAAGTTTAGGCAGACCTTCTCAAAAAGGTCAAAGCTTTCAGCAAATGCTTTTATCAAGCAATGAATGTCTATTTGACTAATAAAAGTGTGTGTTTTCTGAAATGTGTTTTCTCAAGGGGTGTAATGCAGATTTACTTTTAGGCAAGTTGAGCTAGTAATTATTGCAAGCCAATAAGAAACGCTTTCATCAACTTTGTTTTATGGCATAGTCTTTAGGCATCATCAGATACAGACTGAACTCTGTAAAGTTTTATTGGAAACAACAAATATATCTTGCAAAAATGGCCCATTTGTGTAATGCCAAGTACTCATTCACTTCATAATGTATCAGAAAGGTTTAGCCATGACAGCAGTTGAAATGCTACAACAAGTCAATGACTGAGTGCTTAGAATTAGTTGTAGGTCAAGACCTTGAGTGGTTGTGTAGTAGATGAGTACATGACATATACTCTTTGCTATGATGGAATCTGTTAGCTTTGCTATGAAAAACTACTAGATTTTTAGATTTCGTTAACTGCACTCATTAATTCAAATTTTGCAAGGAAGATCAAGGTCAAACTTGGAGCAGTTACACATATCTATTATGCGAAATGCCAGACACTAATGCACAATTCAATAGACTGCAAAGACATAAACATGTGAAATGGTAACGGTACTTTTAAAGAATTGTTTATAGTAAATCACGTTATATAGAAGAAGGTGATATCATTCTAAAATGTTTACACTGTATATTGTTTTTTATCTGAACAGATTAATATTGCAGAAGAATAGTTCCTTATACAGATTGTAATTTTGATTACACAGGTAGCTCCATAGATGGCTTAGTTCATGACATCATTGGCAACTGTTAGAAGTGTAGAGGCAAGTAAGTTAGGTGTGAGTTCAGGTTACTCTGTCTTCAAGACATCTTAAATCCTGATATACTAAGCATTGCTACGGTGGTTGACCCAGGCTGGAGTGCGGTTCTGAAAACTGTAATTATTATCCAGGAGTCCCCTGTAATAGTGGGAGAGAAATAACACCTCCAATTACATAATTATGGACAGTGACAATTTATTATGCCATATTTGGATTTCTTTGTACAGCACAGTCTGGGGGTATTGCTTTGAGTGTAGGGTATTAATGCTGAGTTTGCTGTGACTGCTGATTAAAAGGACACTTTAAACACCAAACCCACTAAATCGTAATGTACTTAGTTATATGTGTACATGTTTACAGTGTGTAACTACATTAATGTCGTTTGTGACTGCACAAATGCAGTGTTAGTGCATGAATGCAGCACATGGAAGCATGTGTCAGCGAATACACGTAGCGTGTAAATACATGTGAAGTGTTGTGTACATTGTTCATTTACCATACTCCTTTTACATATTCCCACTTGCTATCTTTTGATTATTCATTCAGTGGTATGCTATTGTTCTATTGTCATTTAAACTAAAGTAAATTGTAGCGAAGTTACATAACCAAACTTTTCAACGATAATGTCTATGCCTAGATTCAACAATTGATGTATTACAATTCCCTGGTTTATATGTGAGCTGATTCTGGAAAAATAAGCAATACAATAAGTGCGAGGTTTCATTTTGGACAGACTAGGATAGACAGATACGTTAACTGGCTCTTATATGGCTTTACAAAATAAATGTTATGTTTCTGTGTTTCACTTGCTACATTTATGAGTAGCTCCATGTATATGGCAAATATGCTTAAAGTGGAGCTGTACGTTTTTCATAGAAGATTAACAGAGTTATTCACTAAAGTGAGAATTCAGAGTGAATTTCAAATTCAAGGTTAAAATAACCAAACTAGTAAAATCTTCTAAATTAGCTATAGTTTCAGATTGGCTACCATGGCATTAAATTTGAAATACATTAAAAATGAATTAGAAACTTCATTAAAGATCAAAATTAACTCCTTCTAACCCGACCTCTTGAACTCTTAACACCCTTTGTATTTGTCTACAAATGTTGTACGTGTACCTTTAGATGTACTGTACTTTTGTGTTTTTACTTGTCCCAATTTACACCTATGGACATCGCTGCGGAATGTGTTGCTACTTTATAAAATATAATTATAATATTAAAAATAATTCACTCTTGGATTTAATGATGAACTGAGTCTATTTGAACAGGTTTCTTATATATTTCTTTGGAATTGTACTGACATTACAACAAAAATCTAAAGCTAGACATATTACAAAATAATTTTTAATGTGCACACAATGGAAGAAAATACAAAATAAGACAAAAATTGAAATATTTTTTCAACTTTGTCTTGAATGTATGAGAAGAGTTGTGGATAATCCATCAGTTTTGGGGGATTATTAATAGGCTTTACAAGTCTACAGAGATCTCATAATTTACAGGCCCTCTTGCACTCACAGCTCTGTAAGCATGTTTATACAATGATTCGTTATACAAACTGGTTTAAAGAACTGATGAACTTGTTGCATTTTTCTTTTTCTCTGCATCTTGAATTCCAACTCCTCTACATGTGCGAGTTTGGGCTGAATTTTACTAAATGTCTTGGAATCCTGTGCAGAAAATAAGTAAAGTACACATAACCGACAGACACAAGATCCAAGACTCATGACCTAATCCTCATCTTAAGTATGAAGTCTGGACATCCACTGAGGCAGGTTCAACGGCAATCTATTTCCCTATGTCTGGGACGTAACATTCCCTGCTATATTGCATAAATATGAATACCATAGCCAGTGAGAGGATCAGGTTGGTACTGATGCATGTAGATGAGAAAATTAATATTATAGATGTTATTGTAGCTGAAAAGATGGGCAGTCCTTTTGTCTTGTACACAATGGATCATTGCTGAATTCAATGGGGGATAATGGGGGATATTAAAAGTACTGCAGACAATTTTACATCTAATGTTTGGCAAATTTAAATGAAGCAAGGAAATGTCTTAGATTTGTTGGATTTTTTTTAACCTGCTGATTTTTGTGTGTGCCCTAAACGTCATGTTTGAATATGCGCCAATATTTGGGCAGCACAATGGATTTATTCATTTTCTGACGTATTTCCGAACGTAAAAGTGTTATGTTTCACTTTTCTTTTTCTCATCGTTCTACATTTGACAGTTTTTGGAAATGGAAATGTCTGTGATAACTTGCAGAATTTACTATAAAAAAACCTTCACTATTTAGCTCACTTTTACAAAACTTTTGTAAATATGATCACGATAATAATAGAATTTAAATGTCACTTTGCAGAACACTATGATGAATATCCCCAGCCATGTCTTCTGAGCCTCAAAAGATCGTCCTCTCTTTTTGTATTCCCAAGGGCTCATTAACCTGTTATGTACTGGTCTATAGAATATTCTACCCTCATTGCGTCAGAGTAAACTTGTAATCTTCACCTCCACTTACTCAATATTTTTTTTAGAGATCCCCTCTTGTAGGGTGCCATCCTATTGCTTGATGAAGTCAACAGAGTAATGAGTGCAAACATAACTTCTTAGCGGTGGACATTTTATTAGGGACTGTGATTTGGTGCCTTGTAACAGAGATTTGGGGAACCATGGGTAGAAACAACTGACTAAACCAAAGAGGAGCAACAAGGGTCCATAAGTGCTTCAATAAACCGAAAAGAAGTTGAAAACAAAATTCTTTTGCTTAATATTTCTGAAGGCTGAACAACTAGCTCAAGCCTATTGAGCGGAGAAGCTTCCTATGTAGGTTGCGTGCCCCATGAGCATGTATTTTTATTTGATCTTCAAACTATGTTAACTGCATTTTTTCTTCTAGTAAGATCCAGTTCTGTACAGATTTATAGATAAAACAAACGGAACCTATTGTTCTGTTCCCTGTACAGCATATCACCTACTAATAGTTAAACACATTTTATAGAACTCTATGCACTCAGCATAAATAAATATTCAGAATTGTATTGCAAATAAGAAGCAATAGGCTATAATGAGTAACAATGATTACCAGTGCAATACACTTTATAACACATATTATGCCTCCAACTATCCAACAAATGGATTGTAAATTTTTTCTCTTTTTTAAGTTACATAATTGCACCCACTGCCTTGTAGATAAAATTATGACGAACCTTAGCTATTCAAAATTTATTGTTGCGTCTTATGGCAAAAGTATATTGAAATAGGCATGATTATCGACACTGAAAGTGTAAAACTAAACAAAACAAATGTGATAAATAGGGAATGAACTCATAAAAAGAAATACACGTGCAATGTCGTAGCCAAGATATCTGATTATATATTTACTCCATAATATCTGTAGGGACATTTCGAGCATGTTTTTCTATGGTTGGAATAAGTGTTTTATCAAATTTAGATAATTAACTGACCAATTCACACTATTGCCACCTTGGAAAAGTCCATTGGTCCTGCTTGCATCAAATAAATCAACGCAAAGGTGGTTCAAATGTTTTATCTGAAATCTAACATCAGAAGATTTTTTTTTAAAGCCCTTCTACCTTATAGGCAATTCCCACTCTAGAGTGTTTCAAACAGAATTTTAAATTATTGTCATTATTATGTATTAATAAATTAAAGGATCAATCTTATACCATAGCAACTATAGTTTAGTGCTGTACCCCTGGTTTGTCTGTAACCATTATGAAAAATTTTTACAAAGCGGGGGAACGTTTTGGATTTAAATCTGCCTCCCTCTGCTGTGGCTCATACACTCCAGCCAACTGGCTGTCAAGGGCCAATAGTCCCACAGTGAGTCATGAGATGCTCCTGATTTTGACGTGGGGATGCATGTTCCAGGGAAATGTACTGCTTCTGAAAATATACATCACAGCGGAATTTCTACCATTCAAAAAGTCCTATCATAGGTCAAGACACAAGATGCCCTGTGCTGATTCTCTCTGCTCTCCATATTCAAGTGTAAGGTTTCAGCCAATACCTGTAATGGTTTGAAGGCCTAACATGTCATGTTGGCTTCATAATATTCCAATCACAGGTTCTATATTGGGTCTGCCATCCTTCGCAAATTCTTATTCTCCCGTTTAGTGCTTTATTTCTACACATTCGGGTAGGAAACTATATTTCTTATTTTCCATTGACACTGAACTGCCCTTTATGTATTTTTCCAGTTACATGCAGGTTTTTATTATTTACAAAATACTTTTAAAAGAAAATATATATCACATTGGATTGTAGCTGTAATTTCAAAACCTCTTTTTTCCCAGAGGTGCCCTGATGTAACCTCACCGGAAAATATCATAATTTTCCATGTTTACATCCACAGAACAGAAATCTGCTTTTAGCTCAAATATTTGATAGAATATAGAGCCTTTTTGAAGAAAGCAAGCATTGGGTTTTGTGACATGTCACAGCTACTTACTGTGTATTTTTCTAAAAGAACATGAACTCTCGCAGTTCAGCCTAACAAAGAAAATATTTCATTCAGATGCTCACTCATGGGTGGAAAGATTTTCCTGGATGACAATGTCATGGGATTTTATTGATTTTCTTCCCAGTGTAAAATATTTCTTTAAAAGCAAGTCTTAGCATGTAATGTGGCCATTCATCTACACATTTTATAGGATTTTCACGGGTTAAGGTCATCATTTGATTACAATATAGTGAACTACAAAACATGAATGTGTGCAGCAATGTAATAGCTACAACCCCCAATGTATAACGTGTAATAGTATGGTAGATTTTCTAGCTGCTTAGTTATACATACAAAGTGAAACTGATATAGTTTGTTTATAGCATGTTTACTGAGAGTTAGAGAATCAAAATGAAAACATAGATTTAGTGAATAAAGTTGCCAATATATATATAAATTGTATTGAAGGGTAAATATATACAGTATTGTGCATGTTTTAGGCACGTTTTAAAAATGCTGTAAACAAAAACAGTTTATTTTTTATCAAATAAGAAAAGTCAAAGTGAGTGAACAAAAGAAAAATCATAATTTTAATATTTGGTGCAATCACCATTTGCCTTCAAAACAACATCAGTTATTCTAGGGACAATTTCTAGGCAATAGTCGGGTGCAAGATTGAACAATGATACCAAAAAGGGTGCTAATGATTATTAGTTTAATATGGAGGTTGAAACTGAACACGCGGTTGGGGAGGACAAAAATTGGGTCAGGAAAAGCCAAACTGCTGAATACAGTTTAATGTCAAATGTCATAGACCATGGGCAGACTCAGCACTCGAATAACAGGACTAGATTCTCTATATGCAGAGTAGGCATTCGTCTGCTGGACTCTGGTATTGCTGTATTCAGTCTGACGGGGCCTGATCTGTGATCTTAGACAGAACATGGTGACGTGCTTGGCCCCGCCCCCTCAGAATAAACACAACAATCTGTGCATGGCCCTGCCCCCTCAAATTGAACCCAGCGATCTGTGCATGGCCTCACCACCTCAGACTGAGAACAGTGGTCTGTGCATGGTCCTGCCCTCTCAGACAGAAAACAGTGAGCTGTGCATGGCCCACCACCTCAGGCAGAACACACTAATTTGGGCATGGCTACCCCCTCAGACTGAACACAGCCATCTTCTGGAGGAAGAGGGGAGAGGACTGGGGGCAGAATGGACAGCTCAGCTCATAAATGACAGGCACACACTCAAACACAGACTGTATAACCATACTGCTCCACACACTGTTACACAGACAAAGATACAAACACACACACACACACACACACACACATACACTTACTCATATTACTGCCCACACTGTCACACACACATATTGCTACCAACACTATCCTTACATACACTGCTACTACCCACAGCTTAATGTCAAATGTCATAGACCATGGGCAGATTCAGGGCCGGACTGGGATAAAAATTCGGCCCGGGCGGGGGCGGGGCCGGACCGCAGAGCTGAGCGGCAGCAACCCTTAACAGCTCCTGTGGCCAATACCTGAAAAAGCGACAAAACACTGGCAAAATACGCCCTAAAAGCCAAACTAGAGTCACCAAATGGCGGAGGAAGTCGGGGCCGACAGAATGATACCCCACAAGCGACGACCGACCCGATTTACGCCCGCTGCACCGTTGAGGTCTACTAACATGGCAGGCGCGGGAGAGGCGGCCGCTCTCCTGCCGCCGAGAATAAGGGTTAGACGGACACAGAGCCCTCGTTCCCCCCCCTCGGGACCGGCGGGGGTCATCCCGGTCCTCCCTCACAAGCTCAGCAAAACACGCCATACTCGAGCAACAGGAACACGGAGCCCAGAGGCCTCTTGCGGAGCATACAACATGGCGACCGGCCTGGGCACCAACATCATGTGCGAGACTAGAAGGGACACGGAGCTCCGATATGATCGCCTATTCAGGGAAATCTGGATGAAGCTGGAAGCACTACTGCGGCCCTCATGTCCGGAACGCTCACCAGGCGGTAGGCTGCAGGGCCCGGAGTGCAAAGGCAATGAAGGAGATGGGTCCAGTCCCACTCTCACACCGTCCACACGCCAAAACAGGCGCGCCCCGTCAGCACCGAAACAGAGCTGTCCTGTGCCGCGACCAGCAACAGCTTGCACACAGCAGTTCAAGCTATGCGGATTCCAGGGACAAGGACACACAGACAGCCCAGCCGACAGGCAACGACTCAGAGCGGGCGCAAGAGGGACACAACACAACCAATTGACCTGTGCAGACCCGTGCGGAAAGTAAAGCCCAACCTGGCCGTGACAGCTAAGCCAACACCACGAACCGGCAGCAGACAGCAGCTACTCCGACCCACACGACTCTCAACCGGGGTCAAGTTTACCCCCCCCCACGAACTGTCCTCCGGTTATGCCAGTGAGCCTCACCTTTACCTTACACCTGCCTCAAGCTACTCACCGGCTGTTCCCAGCAGCCTCCCTCTGCGGGGCATCGGATGAAGGGGACTGTTTTGGACTCTTGCCAACCACCCAGGTGGGCATATCATTAGTGTACAGCGCTGGATATCCCACCTGGGTGCTTTTTACGCATGCTGGGATGTCTTGCACCCCCTCTCGCTACACCACTCAAAGCATGCTTCGCTCCCTTGATAAATCTTGGCACTGGTGGTTGCAATATACTTGTAGTGAAGTTATGTCTCATTGGTACAGCGTTGCCACTTTACACTATGAGCAAGATTTTGCAAGGTTCAAGATTAATCTGTCTACCACATAGGAAAACATAAATAGCTATATAACCTAGCAAAGAACGTTTTTCATTCAATCGTTATACCATATTAGGTTCATGCATACTATATACATCTATATCTGGCTTTCCTGCTCGGCTAAAACGCAAAGCCTATGAATATTGTATAGACATGTTGGCATAGCTTGTGACTCCTTGTTTGTCTTTAATGAGTATTGGTATCTTAAAAACGTGCCTTATATCAAACCAGGACACTATGTTCCCGTACACACAACCTATGCTTGTCCATATTCAACCTAATTTACACGAGCTAACTATATTTTACCTAAATAATATTATAAAAATTGTGCAACATAACCTACATGCTATCTAATGGTCAAATGTCTGTTTATATGCTTGTCAAGCTGTTGGGGCATGACGAGCCCGCTTGTTATATTTCCATGCACGCATAAAATAAAGAATAAAAAAAAAAAAAAAAAAATGACAGATATTTGAAATTGTTCCAAAATCAAGGAAGTGTGTAACTTTAAAGTGACAACTATACTATTTAAATGTGTGCCTAGTTTGTTGCGATGCAGAAGAAATAAAAATCTATATATAGTTAAAAAAAAATTCGGCCCGGGCATTTTTTTATCAGAGCGGCCCACTAAGAAGGGGCGGGGCCGAGAGGGTGTGTTTTGTCATCACTAACGACAAACACGCCCTCTTCTCAAAGTGCAGGCCAGGGCAGACCATGCGCAGAGCTCTGCTAAAGATCTCTAGCATGAGAAAAAAGCCCTGTATTTGTTCTGCACAGTGCAAGCAAATTTAATAACATGCTTGCACTGTGTTTCCTTGCAACTTGTCTCTGGTGTCTCTATAAATGGATACCAGGAGACAAAAATGCCAGGAAAGAGTATTGTGCATGTGTTTGGAGCTTGCTTGTGGGATTGTGTGTGTGTGTATAGTGTGAGCTGATTGTGGTGTGGTATTGTGTAATAAGGTCGGTTTTAGTCGTGTTGTGTTTGTGGTGTAATGTAATGCATATGTGGCTAGGGGCTGTAGAGAATGTGTGTATAGGGGATGTAGCAAGTGTGTGCATACAGGCTATAGTGTGTGTGTGTGGGTGTGTGTATATATGTGATGTAGTGTTTGTAGAGAGTGTGTGTTTAGGGGTGTAGTATGCGTTTGCTTACAAGGAATCTAGTGTGTGTATATATATATATATATATGTGTGTGTGTGTGTGTGTGTGTGTATGTTTGGAAGTATTGTGTATGTGTGTTGGGGAGGTTCTGTGTGTATGTGAGGGGTGCAGTATGTGTGTATGATGGATGCTGTGTATGATGTGTGTGAGGGTGCTGAGTGTGATGTGTGTGAGTCCTGAGTGTGATAGTGCTGTGGATGATGTGTGTGAGTGCTGAGGGTAATGCGTGTGAGAGTGCCGAGTGTGATAGTGCTGTGGATGATGTGTGTGAGTGCTGAGGGTAATGCGTGTGAGAGTGCAGAGTGTGATAGTGCTGTGGATGATGTGCGTGAGTGCTGAGTGTGATGTGTGTGAGAGTGCTGTGTATGATGTGTTTTGTGAGAGTGCTGAGTGTGATGTGTGTGTGAGTCCTGAGTGTGATGTGTGTGTGAGTCCTGAGTGTGATGTGTGTGTGAGTCCTGAGTGTGATAGTGCTGTGTATGATGTGCGTGAGTGCTGAGTGTGATGTGTGTGATAGTGCTGTGTATGATGTGTTTTGTGATAGTGCTGAGTGTGATGTGTGTGTGAGTCCTGAGAGTGATGTGTGTGAGAGTGCTGTGTGTGAGAGTGCTGGGTGTGAGTGCTGGGTGTGATGTGTGTGAGAGTGCTGTGTGTGAAAGTGCTGTGATGGGTTTGAGAGTGCTGTGTGTGATGTGTGTGATGTGTGTGAGAGTGCTGTGTGTGAAAGTGCTGTGATGGGTTTGAGAGTGCTGTGTGTGATAGTAGTGAGAATGATGGGAGTGAGAGTGCTGTGTGTGATGGGAGTGAGAGTGCTGTGTGTGATGGGAGTGAGAGTGATGGGAGTGAGAGTGCTGTGTGTGATGGGAGTGAGAGTGCTGGGAGTGAGAGTGCTGTGTGTGATGGGAGTGAGAGTGATGGGAGTGAGAGTGCTGTGTGTGATGGAGTGAGAGTGATGGGAGTGAGAGTGCTGGGAGTGAGAGTGATGGGAGTGAGAGTGCTGTGTGTGATGGGAGTGAGAGTGATGGGAGTGAGAGTGCTGTGTGTGATGGGAGTGAGAGTGCTGTGTGTGATGGGAGTGAGAGTGCTGTGTGTGCTGTGTGTGAATGTTAGAAGGGATTGAGTGTTGGGGGGGGTAAAATAAAATGTAGCATTATGCCCCCCCTCCCTTCTTACCTGTTGCCTGGGAGGTGGGGGGGTACCGGCACGCTGGTGAGTGAGAGGGGGGGACCGGCATGCTGGTATCTTCCCTGGCGGTCCAGTGGGTGAGTGAACTCTAGCCTGCGAGGCTAGAGTTCACTCTCGCGAGATCCGGTCGTTGCCATGGCAAGATAGAGCTCCGCCGGGTCCTCTCCCTCCCTCCCCAGCCGCATGTCTCTCCAAGTGGGCCGGTGAGGGAGATCTCTGATCTCCTCACCGGCCCTTCATTGAAAACAGCGGGGCCGGCGCTCGGATAGTGCCGGCCCTGCATTGACCGGCAGGGGAGATCCTGGGACTTCCCCTGCCGGCCTCGGCCCCTGGCCACCGCGGCCCACCGGGCATTTGCCCGGTGTGCCCGATGGCCAGTCCGGGCCTGGGCAGACTCAACACTCGAATAACAGGACTAGATTCTCTATATGCAGAGTAGGCATTCGTCTGCTGGACTCTGGTATTGCTGTATTCAGTCTAACGGGGCCTGATCTGTGATCTTAGACAGAACATGGTGACGTGCTTGGCCCCGCCCCCTCAGAATAAACACAACAATCTGTGCATGGCCCTGCCCCCTCAAATTGAACCCAGCGATCTGTGCATGGCCACACCACCTCAGACTGAGAACAGTGGTCTGTGCATGGTCCTGCCCTCTCAGACAGAAAACAGTGAGCTGTGCATGGCCCACCACCTCAGGCAGAACACACTAATTTGGGCATGGCTACCCCCTCAGACTGAACACAGCCATCTTCTGGAGGAAGAGGGGAGAGGACTGGGGGCAGTATGGACAGCTCAGCTCATAAATGACAGGCACACACTCAAACACAGACTGTATAACCATACTGCTCCACACACTGTTACACAGACAAAGATACAAACACACACACACACACACACACATACACTTACTCATATTACTGCCCACACTGTCACACACACATATTGCTACCAACACTATCCTTACATACACTGCTACTACCCACACTACACATTACTACACATTCTGCTACCCACACTATTACAAACAGACACACTACACATTCACATACACACAGACAGCTACCCATGTGCACTGTCATGGCCACACTATCCAGCATACAAGTATACATCAGAAATAGAAAGACAGGATGGACATATTACTGGACCTTAGAATGGCGGGGTTTAACATACGAAAAAAAAAAAGAAAAGGCGTAAATGTAATACTAGCCTAGACCAGGATTACAGAGGTCAGGAGGGTCAATTAACAAGCTAAAATTAAATAACAAGAAAGTCAGAGAATATATAACGCACTATACGAGGAACCAAGAGAGACAAAGACTATGGGACTGAAAACTTTATTTAAACATTGAGATGGACACTGATTGGTCCACGTCAGTCGTGCAACTCCAAAGAGTGCGGGAATGGGGTCGACAGGGCACTTCTAGAACCGAAGATGATGTTAGGTGACATATTAGTATAAGTAAAGGAGTGCCGCACGCATGCAGCGGCCCTCTTACAGCCACTAACATTCGCCTCGCAGTCAGCGCGTTCTGTGCTTTCTTGGAGTCCGAATGCAAACATTGATTGGGAAGGCAAATGAGGACCAGACGGCTCGGCTTCCACATCGATGCGTGCAAAAGGAGCGATGACACGCAAATTCACACTCACTCTATATGTGTGCATATGCAACAATATGCATCATATTTAAACAGTCACATTTTTCTCATTAGTTTGGAATGGGGTAATTGTAGGGCGCTTGAGCATTCAGTCTATAGGCACTCATGATGTAAATCCTACCCTGGCAGCAAGACACAAGCTAATTTTATTGCATCAGCAGACTTTTGTCCTGCAAAAATTCCAAGGCAGACAGGAGTTTCCACATGTGCTGTTCAAGCGCTTTTGAAGAAGCACAAAGAATCGGGCAATGTTGAGGACTGCAGATGTAGCGGACGGCCAAGGAAACAGTGCAGCAGATAAAAAACACACCATGCTTAATTACTTTAACAATCTGAAGATGTCTAGCAGCTCAAAATTTACAGAAATCAGTGAGATGCAGGTACACCCATCTGCTGTCCAGTGATGTCTGGTCATAGAAGACTTGCAGCCAAAAAGCCATTCCTCTGACTTGGAAACAATGCCAAGTGACTCAACTATGTACGAAAACACAGGAAATGGTGTACAGACAAAATACAGCAGTTGCGCTGGACTGAGGAGTCAAAATGTTAAATATTTGGCTGTAGGAGAAGGTAATTCATAGGTGTAGCGAGGGAGACACAGACTGGGGCAAATTCCATTGGGCTATGCTCTGATGGGGTGCCCTCCTGGCATTACATACATACTGTCTCTGATGTGTACTGACCATTGGGAAAATGCCAAGTGGGGACCCTGTGAGGGATGGGGAGGCAGGGAGCTAGAAGCATGCACACCCATTAGATGCAAACTGTGTGTATCACTCCCTGGAGTGGTAAATGGCAGAAAATTGAGCAATGAGACTACAGAGGCATTATTTTTATACGTAAACTAGTTTGCTAAACCAAAATTGCTTTGGTGCTTAGAGTGTCCCTTTAACCTAGAAAGTTTTTTGTTGGGGTTGTTGTTGACAAATGCATTCCTTCCTAGTGATGTGGTCCAATCTGATAAGGGAATAAGGGCCGCCTCTGTCAAAGTCATATTTCACATACGGACACCATTAGCTATCACAGATTGTGTAATCCCTAATCTGTTATTGTAACTGATGATCAAATATTCCTGAACCTCCTGACAATAAAGAAACATACTTCCTGGTAGACAATTGATATAACAATATAACATTTCAAAGACTTTGGGCACATACTAATTTGTTTTTCAACTCATATTAGTGCCAATATGCTGTTTGATACATTTTCCAATTAATCACTATAAAAACTGCTGGCTCCTTGAGTAAAACTTTTTCCTTTATCATTATCTTGATCCATTAGGGTAAAAACAGCTCTTCTAATAATGCTTGGGAACGCAGAGATGCTACACTTAACAAACATGAGATGCTATCTTCTCCTCTAAGATCAGTAGACCGTATATGAATATTAGCAAATTATCCTTTGTCTGGAGAATTTATGACATAGTGGAGACCAGAAAGTCAGAGATTAGTGGTTTCAGTGTTTGTATATTTCCCACACTGGTATTAGTTGGCAAAATCCTGTTACAAATACAGCCAGGGGCTGTCTTACATTAAAAATAAGAGATCACGGCGATATAATGAAACAGCCTTGGTATTGCACAATGATAAATAACCATATCTAAAGTGTATCCAAACTTGAACCACGGCGCACAGTCATAGAAATTAATCTGACATTTATAGGGGTCTGTCTGTAAACTCTCCTTTCTGTCCCCTCATGTTATTGATGGGATCTGAAGTCAAATACCCGATTTTAAGGTTGACCCATGTGGTAACTGCAATTTAAAAGACAGGTGATACAACCTCACTGACCATGTGCACAGATTGTTTTGGGGGATTGTGATCACAAGGAGTACATAAATGTAGTATGGATAAATGAGGACTGGTGGGGAATAGGGTAAAGGGAAGATGATCAACTATTCATGAGGAAGGAACATATTATAAAGGAAGGAAGGATAAGAGTGCCAAGTCATAACGCAGTTAGTCCCTGGACATCACTAGCTTCTGCTTGCATGAGTCTACTTCTGGGAGTATTTCCCATATTAGTTACTGGGGCAAGCTGCCCTATCTTCCCTCGGCTGCTCGGCTAGATAATCCAGCCTCTGGTACCATAACCTAGAATGTTTTCCGATAACCATGACTGCTGCAGTTCTAAAGCAACTCCATTATTAGGGGATTCCTAAATTAACCAATTTTACCTTCTTAACTGTATCGTAGATTTTATCCTCCCAATACTTCTGTACAGAAAACGACAAAAGTAAAATTATTTTCAAAATTATATTACGTAAGAATTTCTGAATAGAAATACATAAATATATACAGGAGCTTGATATATCATCTCAATTTATTTCTTAGCTTTGGATTGTTTCAAGTTTCAAAAATATATAAATAAGCACTTGCTAATGGGCTAACTAATGTATGTATAATTTTTGTTCTTCAATATTTGATTTTTCTGGGCAAAAGAAAAGTGTCTACTGCGTAGTCTATTAAAGGATGGTAAGCAAGTGTGGCAAATAACATGTTAGCTTGTATTAAACACAAAATATACCTTTAATTAATCCAATATATCACATGGCATTAATAGCAGAACCATATATTGCAATTATACACCTATTGCCCCAGTTGTTATCAATATCACATTTTTTTTTTTATT
The DNA here is from genome assembly GCF_036172605.1 of Pelobates fuscus. Lineage (NCBI taxonomy): Eukaryota > Metazoa > Chordata > Amphibia > Anura > Pelobatidae > Pelobates > Pelobates fuscus. Next base: position 318,454,450 of record NC_086320.1, on the reverse strand, counting down.
CTGTCTCCTTTAATATTACCCCACTGAATAGATCTGCTGGCAATATATAAAGAAACCACTGTGAGTTAAGTCCTTGTTGTATATCACTTTTAGGCGGTGTTTGAGCTGTAATTGATCTTTTTAGCTTGAATGTTAGGATTCCAGCCAAACTCTTCAGACATTCAATATAGTTATGGTTAAGCTGCATAGAATTAGACGTGATTGAATTTTGCAGCAATTTATAACATCAGTAGCTATGCTCAGCAACATTATATTGCTTCCACCACCTGTAATTTGCTGGAAAACCGACTCATCAGCCTGAAATCATAGGTCACTATTAAAGTACTTGTACTTTTTTCCCCCAGAACTTATAAATTGACTTCTTTAACTATTCTGCCAGACAACCTTTCCTTAAGTCATAAAACCTGTCTCCTCAAAATGCCTTTATCTAATTAAAAATATCAAATTATTACTCACATAACTGCGTGATTAGATTTCATCACTGCTTTTCTAATTCAAGTTATTAAAACAGTTATTTTGTGATAAATTACAATTCTTCGCCATTTAAAAGAATTATAGGAATTTTAATAGTCAATTTACCTTTTGGCCAGTATACACTAAACTAAAACAGGCCGCTCTTTACGAACTCTCCTACTTTAGATATTACACAAATCTATTAAACTACTAAATTTCCTTCATAAACTCCCATTGAAAGCGGGTTGCTTTGTTCAACCGTTACTAAAGGATTTATTCACTGAATGGTGAACTGCAGTGAGAAAAATAACAAGTTAGTAGAAGCTGAAAGATTCTCTAACCTGTGCCTAGATTTCCAATTCTTAGCGTTATTTACCAAAGTGAAAATTGACAGAAATTCAAAATGAATTCAGAGAGAATTTCAAATTTAGAACCTGGAATAGCCAAATTGGAAGCATAACTGACTTGGAGGATTTTTCCAGTTTTGGCTAATCTCTATTTCAGTTTTAAATTCACTTAGAATTCCTGACTATTCTCATAATAGTATATAGCCCTGCTAGTTGTTAATTCACCATAACTTACAATTTAGTAAATAAATAAACAGATGGGGACTGGATCTTGGCTGATGGACAGACAATCACACCGCTTAACTAATCTTCCACCATGCACCTCTATGTGGTTTATTATTAAATATGTTACCTAGCTGGTCTTATTACTGCTCCCTTGGCTCTGGGGTTCAGTCAAAAGCCATTAAGTCTGCAAACCGCTGACAATGAGAAGGAGGTCTTTTCAAGGTACAAGTAGACTGTAGTTGGATTGTTTTTCTTTCTTTGACCATGTCTGTGGACTCTACATCTTCTTCTAATTGCTGTTCTCAGATAAGATTTTAGGGTTTTAAGCTTGTTCCCGCTGTTCCTGTGCTTTTTCTGGGGACACATTGGGGGAAACATAGAGGAGGAACAGTGGCATTTTAAGGCCCGAGCAGTCACAAAACGAGTCTACAGAAGAGGGAGTTACATCCACATGTGGTGGTACTGTCCCAAAGTTAATGAATACTGGGTGAAGGTGGTAGGACTGAGCTCCTAGATACTTCAGAGGTCCCTCGCGTTCGACCCTTGGGCATGCCTCCTTTCCAGACCTACTAAGGGTCTACCCAGACACGAACAGAAACTACTTAACATGGTGCACCTGGTGGCCAGACTAGCCTTAGCCCAGAAATGGTTGATCTCGGAGATGTCCCCACTGTCTATGGTTATAGCCCAAATAAAGGATAACTATCTCATTGACAAACTGACGGCACAGGTGCGACACTCCGTTAAAAGTTTCCAAAAGGTGTGGGACCTTTGGAACCAATTTGTAGTCTGAGAGGGCAGGAGGAGGAGATAGTGAGGGCAAGTAGGACGACACACAGAAGAGGGGGTGAGGCCCGGAGATCACAGGGTGGCATAGCGGGAGGAGCGATAGGAGAGCTGTAGGGGTAAACAAGAGTGGCCGGCCCTTAGCGGCGAGGTTTTTGGACTTCCTGTAGGGGAGGCCAGATACTTCGTCACCTGGGGTCCCTAGGGAAAATCCGGCCGGGGTCATAGCTCACGCCCACTGTGGAGACCCGGTGGGAGGACCCCAGGGGGGAGCGGCGGGGGATGGAGGTAGGAGACCAGGAGCGATGGAGGGGAGGCTGGGGGGGACACACGTCTGCCCACGACTACGACGACTCTCAGCAGTACAGCCTACATTGTTCCAATTTGTTATGCTTTTATGTTTAATTTTTCTTGCTGTAATCCTCTTGGCGACCCATACGTTCTATGGAATGGAACCAAAAGGTGAAAGGCTGTTGGAACGTCAGTCGAATGCCTTGATAAGGAAAGCTACCTGCACTATCCGGTTCTTATAATCCTTTCTGGAAATGCATGATACACACACGGTGACCTGGCTTCTGAGCAGGCCAAGTAGCCCCGAGACTCAGCATACTTATCTGATACCAATATATGTATGGCTAACATATTCTTCCTTTCTGTACATCATAAGACACGTGTATTATGAAGTGGCTTTTGCAGAAGCCTATACTGTCCCACCACTGCATTCTTAACAGTACAAAAATAAAGAATTTTTAGAAGTCGTCGCACATTCGCATCACTAACTTGATTAGGGGAGGTGAAGCTAAAAAGTGGCTCCAGACCCTTTATACTTCAAATTAATGTGTTGTGTGCAAAATTAGAGACAAGAGCAAAAATATCTAATGATGACATTTTAAATTACAAACATAGTACCACATCAAAATGCACATTTTTTATTAAAATAAAGAGTTGCTATCACTGATGAGTAAATGGTCACTGGGTGGTAGTAATAAGTGGCAAATAAGTTTCCTGTGAGCTTTGGCTGTTTTGAGCGTTGCTGCGGATCACCATGACAACGCTCTGAATGCCAGAGTTCACATGAAAAACCTTTACTGCCTGTATCTGGTGGAGGTGCAGAGCCGATACACTAGACTAGACCACTAGGGACAGGTAGCTAGAGGCTACAATGTGTGTACGTGTATATGTGAAACATGATTGTGTGTATGTGTATAAGTTTGTATCTGTGAGTGTATGAGTGTGTGTGTGTATATGTGTAATATTGTGCGTATCTGCAAGTAACAAATTGTGTGTATCTATGTTTGAGTGTGTATGTAACAGTTTGAGTATCTGTGTGTATGTATAACAGTTTGCGTGTATCTGGGAGTACATGTATGTGTATAATAGTGTTTGTATTTGTAAGTCTCTGTAACAATCTGTGTGTATTTGTGAGTGTTTTGAGTATGTATAAGTGTAATTATGTGTATATGTGTAACAGTCTGTGTGTTTGTTAGTATATGTAAGTCTTTGTGTACCTATGTGTGTTTGAACGTGTATATGTGTAATATTGTGTGTGTGTGTAGATGTGTAACAATGTGCTTGTAACTGTGAGTATGTGTAACAGTGTGTGTGTGTATCTGTAAGTATGTTAAACAGTTTGTATGTACCTATAAGTGTTTGAGTGTATATACAGTATGTGTAATATTGTATGCATATGTTTAACATTGTATTTGTGTATCTGTGAGTGTGTGTATTTTTGAGTGTTTTAATGGTATATGTGTAATATTGTATGCATATGTGTAACAGTGTGTGTATCTGTGACTATGTGTAAAAGTTTGTGTGTATCTGTGAATGTTTGTGTGTGCATATGTGTTATAGTGTATGTGGGTATCTGTTGGTATGTGCAACAATTTGAGTGTATCTGAGCGTATGAGTGTGTATGTGTGTAACTGTGGGTATTTGTGAGTTTATGATGGTTTATATGTCTAACAGTGTGCAGGTTTTATTAGTAACATTGTTTGTGTAAGTGTAACTGTGTGCATGAGTCAGTGAGAGCATGTGCGTCATTGTAAGCCAGTTGGCACTTTAATGTATATACAAAAAAAAATGCCAAAGCGTGGCACCAAGTCAAAACGTAGGAGGGGCTATAAAATATATATATATATAGTTTTTAATGTGTTTTATTTGTAAATAGGAAAACAATGACACGAACATTTTCACATTATTTAAAAAAATAATATATATATATATATATACACACATTATATTATAGTGTTCATGTATACACGTTATAGAAATTGTGCCCTGCATTTGACTTTCAATTCAATAAAACATCTGCTTTTTACAAGACTAAAAGTAGTGATTAGTAATAAAGATCTTACAACAAAGTTCACTAAATGAAAAGAAAGTACACATTGCTAATAGTATTCTCCCACCATTTAACGTTAAACATTGTGTACTCATTCCACATCATCAGGCTTTTTATGAGTGTTTGCTCAATGTGAGAGAGAAATATGGGTGAGACAAACCTAACTACAACCAAAGCGACTTTTCTGGCATTGTCTCTACGATATCAGCTTTACAACCACGAAAATGACTTCTCTCCATAGACAGACTGTTTGCAGAGTAGACAGGAACATGTTAGACGAGCTAAGTCTGCAAAGCTGATACGTTTATGTGAGTTTATCCATCACTTTATTTGACAGACATGAAAGGGGAAGTTTAGTATAAGATAAGTTTTGTTTGCAATTTCTTTCTATTAGATGCCGATAGTCCGTTTAACTAGGCTCTGGTTAATGGAAATTTTATTGTTTTCATCCCCCTTCTATGCATCTAGTGTATGTTTCACTTGCACGCATTCGAAGCAATGACAACATGCAGCTTGTGACTTGCCTAGGGCTCTTCCACAGCAGGATTATGTCCGCTGGTTCGGTGACTGTGTTTCACGTTCCTTTGTTGTCGGCCAGGGCAAATGTCTTTGATCATCCTGACAGTGGCAAATTTACAGCGCCACACTGGATTTCATTTTCTGTGTATTTTTTTGAAAATATAATATACCCTACGAGAAATCAATGATAAGCCGTTAAACTAAAGAGCATGGTAACATCTACAGCACAGTCAATTAATGGTCTTCAGTGGATAGATGGCTACGGATTTGATCATAAAAAATGGATAAAAGATTACATATCACATAGAGCGAAACTTTTAATAACTCAACATGACTTTTCTTAATGGGTTTTATGCATTTTAATCATTATAGTGTCAATGATGATTATAGCCTTATTAGATTCTAGTGATTGAGAGTTCTATTTATAAGATGTTTAAAGTCTTCACGGAGGGCAGCCTGTGTTGATGTGAGATGTAACATCTAGCAGGAGAAATCATTTTTTGTGAGGAAGAATACAGTTAAACATTTTTTTATATGGTGACCTAGTTCTCTGCTAGAGCAAGATCTCAACTGTTCTTTTGTTATAAATACAGATTATAATAAAAATATAAATTAATATTAATATAAGTATAACCAGCTACACTCACACTATCATCTAGAATCCAAAAGGTTTATCACAATAAATATAGCACACACTGTTGTATGTGTATACAGGAATGCTATTCACTAACCTGCATGCCAGACTCCAAATTCCAAAATTCTATAAAAATACAAACTCTGACCCAAAATTGCAATTCAGGTTTTTATTAATCTTTTTATTCTTGCAACCTTACAGACTTTTAAACAATAAGAAAAAAAATGAGAACCTGGTCAATCGTCTTCATATTCCACTTGTAAGGTGGGACTTGTTCCTTTGACACACTCCTGTGCTGTGTGGGCTTACTTTACTGAGGGTGTTGGCGTGTCCATGCCCACCCACTCCTTGCCTGTTACTTACCTGTCAAATATAAAAATGTGGGTGCCAGTCCCACTCATATCTCATAGAAAACAATACACTGAAGTCACATAAATGAATGCTTATACCTTTTCATAATGCCATGGGTGCACAGTCTCCCTGGTACTATAAAAAAAATCCTCATTCACTGCAATGCTACCGAATATAGGATGTTCTTCCAAATCTGCTTCATATTAATAAAATATTACTTACCTAAATACAATGTTGTCAAACAATGCTCTCATGTCATCATACTCACCTGAAAAATATGTATGGAAAAGGAGAGGGAAACAATGATAGATGCATCTTCTCAGAGCTACAGCCATTGGTCTGTTTGTGACACCTGTCCCGTTATGTCATTTGTCCCTTGTCCTCTTCTACCAGGTAATGTCTTGAACTTTCCTCTAACTACTGGGCTACCACCATGAAAGGAAATGGCTAGTAGGTGCTGTTCTTGTATGACGCGCAGTTATTTTGAATGAACTTCAGTTGTTGAAAGTTTATCTATGTTCTGCAGCCTGATTGGGTAGCAGTTTTAAAGGTCGGATTTAAGGAGGTCCATCAATTCAGGAGTGTTGGTATGATAAGGTCAAGGTACTGATGAAGCTGGTGTAGGAGCAGGCTGTTTGCTTCGAATGGTATCAGTGTTTTCATTGGCTAGCTGGGCAGTATTCTTTGCTGTGAGAGGGTGACTTACCAAGTATCTGTCCTATGGAGGTATTTGTAGACCTCATCAAACAAAACCAACTATGATTCCTCTTCTTCAGTGTCAATGTCATGTTGTTCTCCAAAACAGAGCCTATAGTAATTTTTCAGTACTTTTATTCTCTGGTCCAAGTTGCCACTGAGGGAGAACCCTGCGCTACTTTGATGATGCTGGAGTTCTAACAACTGAAGATGGCAAGAGTGCACCATTTCAGCAAGTTATAGTCTTTTCTTCCACTCCTTCTCTTCGTCCAGTACTTGGTTCAAATCCTTCTTTCTTTGCTTAACCAACACTGGACTACGAGAGGGACTATAGAAGGCCAGACACTTGGGTAAAGCCATTTTTCATTCTGGCAGAGCATCCTTACACATCCATTTACCACTTCACTGCAGCTTTGACGGTTTCTCAGTAGTGATCTGGAAACTCTGTGAAAAGAGATATTCTGCCACTGCCAGTAATTGTAGCAAGAGCAAATTGAATGGTTCTTCATTTGGGATCTAGACCTGTCCTGCTACATAGTTCACTCTCTTTCTACTATCATGGACCATCTGGGATTTCCACAGTGAATCTTCAGGTTAAGGTCATGCCCTCTAACCACTGAATGGCATGGTGCTGTCCCTTCTACCCAGTCCTTCTCCTAGACAGACATCATCCCATCTAACTTTCCTCAGTCAGGCCACATTCCCTCTGCCAAAACACATCTCAATCTGTCTTTAAACAGTATCTCTTCGCTCATGTGTCCAGTTGATTAAGCTCTCTGTGAACAGGTCTGCAGACTTTGCTGTGACACCCAGAATGGTGTGGGAAAGGAAACCAGCAACTGACTTTATTTAATTTTAATTGATTTAATTTGTTTATTTATTTTTTTTTTTTTTTAATTCTTTATTTTTGAAGTGCGCACAGTTATAACAGTTGCTTAAGAGGTACCCCAAAGGCAGTCCTCTAGCACGTTAGGCACAGTTTTAAACATAGGGGTAGAAATGAGATCTTGCACACAATTTTTAGGTAAGGATATGATCATTAATGATATACATTGCTTAGAGAGTTTGAAAACATAACATATAAAAACATCGCTTTTGTTTTCCACGTAGTAGGTTAATATGCTGTGTCAGATGCTAGGCAGAAACATACAGAATTGTTTTGCTTCTAGATTAAACAGATAGGTTACACAGTAAACACTTTAGTTTAAGACTCAGTTGGAAGTTAAAACTGTAGCAAGGTGTTCCTATCCCTGGGTGGTTTACATAGGTTGAAGACCACAGGCTCTGCATCTATATTCAGACATAGAAACACACACAGATTTGCATCATGCTAGTATGTACGACAGGGGACTGAATAGCGTCATGACCTATTCGTATATAAAACTCTAAACAAGAAAACACAAATAAGAAAAGCATAGACATAAAATAAATATACATATCTGGCAGCCGCCATTGTATGCATATGGGGAACTCAGGGTGGTCGGCTTGTGTTGGTAGCGTGTGAAAGTCCCACCAGTGACAATTGCTGTTTGTAGTCTGTCTCATAATGGTGGTACTGCTTTAAGCCGCACGCTTGTGTTCAGCCTATGCCCGAAGATGGGAACCTGAAGTCTTGAGCATTGGGGGCTAGGGGGGTCGCGGTACTCCAGAGGCTCTGATGGGCATCCCTCCCGCCCCAGGCCGGTCCGCAGGCCAGCATCTTCTTGTCACGGACATGGGGGCTCCTGGGGTCCCAGTTCTCCCTTGTAGGGGGTAGACAGGAGGTCCTAGTGGTAGATAGCCGCCGACTGCGGGTGATCCTCCGTCTGCGTGGATGATGCCATAGGGCTCCACCCCTGGTGGCCTTCGGCCGGGGTGATCCCTTAGTGTGGGTTTTGTGTGCTGTGGAGGTGAGTGTGATCGGAGGGGGCCCCCCCACCACCGGGCCCTCAGCCTCCTGGTCGTCCTCTTGGTGCTGTTGCCTTGCTGCCGCTTGGCGTACCTCCAGCGCCGCCCAGAAGCGGTCGAAAATTATGTCCAGCCTGCTTTTTGTTAGCTGTGCTGGTGTGAGATGCGCTGCCTCGGGTTGCTGGGTGTCTAAGTCCCGCTGGGTGTGTCGAGCCGCCATTTTGTATGTCTGCTGAGCCGTAGTTTTAGTGGAATAGGTTGATTTGTGTCGCTTGAGCAGGATGCAGGCCAGGGTAGACCGGGATGACCCCCACCGGTCCAAAGGGGGGGGAACAGGGCTGAGAGACAAGCTTGGGAGGTCCCAGTGTCGCACCGAACAGGGGGTCGGCCGCACCACCCGTCTGGCACCCGCACTAGGCCTCACTCCACTGACCTCCGTCCGATGTGCCGTGCACCCGCGGGTAGTACACCCGGGGTTCCTTAGCTAACTCCAGAAGTAGGTGAGTCTGATAGTTGGGGTTTTAGCTGGCTGGCGTGCGGTAATCAGGCTAGTTACTGGAATTGAGCTCGGAGCTCACACGATGCACGTCCAGCCGCCATGATGTCCAGGCCCCGCCCCCCAATTTGTTTATTTTTTGACACAAGGACAAGGCTTCAGGAAGTCTCTATCATTCTAATGGTGACCAACTTAAAATAATTCACAAAATGTAATAATGCAGGGGAAACAGCAACACAATAATGTATCATTCTGCAAAAAAAGACTGGGGGAGGCAGAAAAACACAGACATTAAAACTGCTAAAATTTTATTATTAGTCTATTCAGCCGTGAAATTGTTCTTCTGTCTGAAGGATGCCTAAAGTTTTCCAGAAATTGTCTGGTGACCAGAAGAAAGCAAGTCACCTCCTGGACTGCCTAGGCTGATTCGTCACATGCTCAGAAACTATTCCATCATTAACAGCATCAGAGAAGACACATAGGATTTAAGGATCCCCTCAGCCTCAGAAATTTAATCCCCCCCCCACTGTCCATATACTAACACAGACTTTAATGCAAACTGCTTTTGCCCATCACTGTGTTATCAGATATCAGACTCCCAATATCGCATGCATGTATGTGTGTGTACTGTGCTAAATTGCAGTTGCGTATAAGCTGTGTTGTTCTTTTATTCAATAATGCAACAGAATTATCTCTGCCTCGTCTGTTTTATAAAAAAAATTCTATAAAACTCCCACTCTACTTGACCTGCATGCTAACTGCTGCTCTCTCCTGCCCATATGAAGATGAACCGTTAGGTAACTTTGGGAGGTGACCTGGGTGTTAGAAATGGGCCCAGGAACCATGAATCTGTTTGGTTCCCTTGACCATTCCTATGAGAAGAATGAAGGGGGGCCCACACCAGTAATTTACCTAGGACCCTGTAGGATCTTAATTTATCTTTACTCCAACTCTAGTGGCCTCTATTCCACTCCATAAATTTAATTTCTCACCTCAAATTACACTTTTTTATTCTCATTTAGAGTTCTGCATACATAGATTAATCTTTCAGAGAATTTCAAATCGACCACAGTCTGAACCTCTTGAAAAACATGCATTTATCTTCAGTCACAAATAAACTACACTTGTATTGTCTTTTTATATATAACTATACTGTACTTGGCTCCTATTATATGCATAACGATGAATTTAGACCTATTCTCCATCACGTACTTGAAAACAAGAGAAGTATCAAGGTATTCTTCCTAAATAAATAAATATCTTCCCTATACAGTTTGCTTGCTGTTGCTGTTAAACTGTGACCCTATGAAACCTGTCAATTGTGCAATAAAACACCCCAGTGATCTAGTTGGAAACGCATGTCTCTCCTTATGATTTTTTCTCTATACAATCCTTCTTACCACTCTAGGCCTTACAAATCATCATTTCACACCATGCTCTGGAGATTATGCATGAAGTAACTGCTTCCGATTCAGTAATAGGGTAGAAAGGGGCTACATGTGTGACGAATCATTCATTTCTTCTTTATTAAACTATACATTCATTAAGTAGCAATCCTTAAAGAGCTGCACTATGTACAGGTTAACACAGTGAGGGAGTTTAACCCCTTAAGGACCAAACTTCTGGAATAAAAGGGAAGTATGACATGGCACACATGTCATGTGTTCTCAAGGGGTTAAGCAAGCGTGGGATAGGCATAAGGCTATCCTAGACTTAAGATAAGGCCAGGGACTAATTAAAAAGTATTTTGAAATATTGGGCAGGCTAGATGGGCCGAATGGTTCTTATCTGCCGTCACATTCTATGTTTCTATATTTCTATGTTTACAATAATTCATTTGCACTCTGTTACTTTACCTGTGTACTGTGCCCTCCGTGTCTCTCGTGTTTCTGTGCCCCAGCTCAATATCAGACTCCCAAATACTTTGATTTGTATATACCACCTTGGAGTCTTTAATTTCATGCTGTCAGTTTCCCTATAGGTCAACACATTTACAAGCTTCTCATTTCCCAGACAATGTCTCAATGTGTTCCACATTGTTATTAAGATTCCGTCCAGCCTATTACTGGTCAAAAACAACATCTTTCAAAAACGCATCGGCAACTGAAATTATTCCACCATTTCCTCTATATTGCAACTCAAAAACTTCACCCACCTTGAGTCTTCAAACAACTCTCTCTAGAGTATATGTGTATATGTGTCTTAATAGACCATCCAAGTGCAGCAGTATATAAAAAATAAAAATAAAAATAACTTCTCTTGTATTCTAGGATGTAACAAAGGATTCCTCAAATCCTCACAAATTAGCAGGGACCACTCTTCTTAATGGTGTTTCACTATGTATGTTCTCTGCTTTTACTTTTTCTAGGTGTATCTTATATATTTTGAACTCTCTCTAGAGGCCTAATGCATCCGCCAACTTTGTGACGGACTTCCAAACCAGTAGGATATTGCATCATAGTGAGCAATGGTCCCCAATCCATGTGTTTGTGAACTTCAACTTTGAGAAACACTGGTCGAAAGCATTTGTCTCTAATAGTTTTTACTCATTGGCAAGTCTGTTGAGAGTGTACAGAAAACCTTCAACTCCGGCTTTACCTCTACAATTTATGATACCATGAAGTCCGACATTAAATTCTTGTATTATATTATATATAATTATATTACAATTACCGCATTACAATTTACTCTATATGCTGATGTATAAGTCAATAATGTAAGTATAAATAAAATCGCCCCCAAACTACTCCGATACTGACTCTACAGCCCTGCACAGTAGTGAGTACTACCGAAAAACTGAGCAATAAACATTAGTGTGTTATAATTCATTAGTAATTATATTCATAAAAGGAAGTTAGAAAATACCATGAATTAGTACATTAACAAAAAACTAAAAAAGTTACATGTGTCTTATCATGTATTCTATTACCCAAGAGCAGGCTATTAAATACAAAAAGAGAGTAATTGATATTCCAAAGTCAAAACAATTAATTTTAATTGATTGAATATTCATACAAATAGCAGGTTTGAGATCTACAGGAGACATTAAACAAAGAGTTATTGTGGGAACACTGGGCTAATGACTCACTTGCTGGGCACAGTGGGTTCTTTGGCACACAAAGAAGTCAAGAGCATGGATGCATAGTGTAGGGCAGGGACAAATCAATTAGCATGTGGCTATTCATTTTATGACATGGCACACTGCCTGGGCACAGTGAGTCCTCTGGCAAATAAATCAGTCCCAATCAAGATCAACACATAGTGTTGAGCACTTTGAATGAACATGTGGCTAAAATGTCCTCAACTATATTTTCATATAGCATAAAAGTGATTGGGCTGCTGGCAATGACAAAACATTGTTAGCATCAGTCAAACACTTATATTCACAACTATGTTTACACAATATGTTCTTTATAATGTCACCTTAGAGTTTGATCACTTGTACCTAGCAAAACTCTTTCTCACTGAAGCTTATAATGAATGAAGAGGTATGGTTTGGAAATGGGTGAAATGCTTAAATGGTCAAGGTCACGGTTATTTGTTCATGTGACTCTAAGGAAAAAACAAAATTCTTTAAGAAAGTTAATTTTCTTTCTAAAAAAACATTTTGAATCAGAAACCCACCCAAGCATGAGTAAAATTAGATTTTTTTGTCAAGTTCGCAAATATGTAATAACTTTAATTGGGCACAAGGTATATTTTGAGAGGCATAATCTAGAAAGTCTGAAGATTCTAAAAACTGCTCACAATTCCAGTTTTTGTTGTTGTTAATGATATATGCAGCATGTGATGCACCGTCACTGGGGATGGAAGACAGACACTATATGTGGGTCCCCAGATTCCTTTTGTGTTTTGGTCATCCTGTGCCCATTATTAGTGCACGGTATGTTGAATGTATTGCTTGTCTGTGCCTCACCCCCTCCCCTTTTTCCCGTCCTATTGTTTTCCCAGCAGTGCGTTTTCCCAGGGACACTGCCAGACCAGTTTCAACTAGCTGCTCTGTCCGTCCTCAATCTGCCATCGCCCGATGCTATTGTCTGACCCCACCCTTCCTTGTTCTGTACCCTATTGTACCCTATTGTATGTAAATTAGGCTGTTGGGGGCTTACATGTGTGTGCTATGTCTACTAAAGTTAGTTGCTGTTTTAACCTTCACCAAGTGTCGTCTGGTGTTTGGTCCAGGGTGGAAAAGGTCCTCAGTGATCCCAGTCAAGCACAGGCGACTGGTTCTGAAGTGCTCCAGGGTCCCTGATAGCTCGCACACCATATTTGTATATATAAAAAAAGGAAGCATGCATCCATGGTCAAGGGGTTTACATTTGTTGTTGAAAACAAACTTCAGAGTTGGTATGAGATGAGATCTAAGTGACTGACATTGGAATGATTCTTGGTTCCAGCCTTGGTGGTTTGAGTAAGTCAGAAAAGCTTGATCTTCCAGTATTTTTACACACAACAGTCTATAGAGTTTTCAAGGAATGTTTAAAAAAATATATTTAGTTGATGATCAGAAAAACATTGTCTGGTCTGACACTTCTTGATTTCTGCTTTGAAATTCGCTAGATATCAGGGTCAGAGTTTTACATGAATTGATGAATCCATCCTGGTTTGTATCAACAGTCCATGCAGTGGCGTACTCACAATACATGGGACTCCAGTGCGAAACTGATCCGTGGGCCCCCACCCGGTCCGTGCCCTCCCTGCCCCCCCCACACACATACATACAGACACAGACATACATAGAGGCACACACACATACACACAGACACATACATAGAGGCACACATATACACAGACAGACAGACAGACACACACATACATACATACACACAGTCACACACATACATACACACAGACAGATACATACAGACAGACACACACATACACACCCCCGACAGACATACACACAGACACATACATACAGACACACACACAGCTACATACAGAGACGCACAAACATATAGTCTGTATGTATGTGTGTGTCTGGATGTATGTGTGCGTCTCTATGCATGTCTGTCTGTGTGTGTCTGTATGTATGTGTCTGTGTGTGTCTCTGTATGTATGTGTATCTCTGTATGTATGTGTCTGTATTAGACAGACACATACATACAGAGACACACACACAGACATACACACAGACATGCATAGAGATGCACACATACATACAGACATACACACACAAAATGTTTAAGTCACCCTCCTGTTTCCTACCTTTTGCAGGAGGGTGACTTCCCTGGGGTCCAGTGTGGGTTCAGCCTGATGGGAGTAAGAGTTCCTACTCTGACTCCCTCCTCCTTCCTCCCGCGCGGCTCTGTCAGATAGCTAAGAGGAGTGACGTGCAAATGGTGATGGCGGGTACCCGTAAATAGTGATGGCGGGTAACCGGTCGCAGGGGTCCTCAGGGCGTCCGGGCCCCCCTGGAGTGACAGGCCCGGTGGCAGCTGCGACACCTGCAACCGCGGTATGTACGCCGCTGAGTCCATGCTGGTGGAGCTGGTGTGATGTTATAAGGAATATTTTCTTGGCACATTAGACTCTGTAAAATCAACTGACAATTGTTTAAATGCTACAGCCTACCCGAGGATTGATGCTGGGCACGTGTAGATTTATAGCTACAGTCTACTAAACTTCGATTGGTTATTTCCAGCAGGACAATGTGCTGTATTATAAAACACATATTATATCCAGCTGGATCCTTTAACACAACAATGAGCTATGTGTACTCCAGTTACTTCCACAGTCATCAGATCCCAATCCAGTAGAACACCTTTGGGATGTGGTGAGATGGGGGATTTGCAGGATAATCATGTGATGTTTATGTGGGTGAAATCATTACAAAGGAAATTAAAAATGGGACAAGCAGGGCTGACTATAGAGACTAGTTACTAGCGCACATTTAGAGCAAAAGCAAAACATGTAAACAGCACCAAGGAATAGAGAGGACATATAATCAATTATTTCTTATCAAGGGGCTTTCTAGGTTCTATAAACACATGGGTCTTAAAGAGTTACTCCAACTACCATAACTAAATCAGTGATTTGAAGTGGTCATGTTGGTAGGAGCCTTGATGTACAGCGTTTCTTCACTTTCAGAGATATTTACACTTATATGCCAGGGACTAGTTGCACCGTAGACCCTGCTCTCCCCTTCCTCCCTCCTTCTGTGCAGTCCATTCCAAATTCCTCAATTTCTTAAATTGCAGAATATTTAGATATCCCTAGCAGTAACACTTACGACCAAAGGAAAACTTGATGATCCCTACACTAACAGAGATGTAGGGATTTGTGATGTCATATCCTTGCTTTTCTATATCATGTCACCTCACCTCCACCCTACCTATGAATAAGGTACAGATGATGCTCTCCGGATCTCAAACAAACCATCGCCGGAAACAAGTACATGCTACACAGCCAGGTATTCAGTTGTGATCTTGCCATGATAGCAGATTGATAAAAGGATGTGCAGTACCCACTTCTGACAGTCACTTGGGTAGGGTTTTACTCTCCCTCTAAGTAGCCTGGTGGAGAACCATACTTCTAATCTATATTTATGAGAAACTGCAATGATTACATTGTAGTAATAAGACTGCCTCTAGTGGGTGTCAATCAGTCGTGGTCCCACGGGAAGAAGATCTACAGTTTCTTCGACAGGAAGCGCTCTTTGTGAGAACTTCCCATCAGTCTGGGTAGAGGACACTAAAGATCTAAATACTGTGTTTTGTTTCTTGGTTTTCTTTTCAATTGTGGAGCAGTCCTTTAATTTACCACAATAAAAAAAAAAGCGGTTTATTCCTTATTTTCTTACAGTGCACCACAAATATGGATTAACCTCATGGACACAATCAAATCTTTCTCCAGTCTAAAATCCTTTAAGGGATCTCTATCAGCATGTCTCAATACAGAATGCACCGTTATCCATGGTTGATTATATTTCTTACCTGTTCTGTGTTAAAGGGACACTACAGGCACCCAGACCACTTCAGCTCATTGAAGTAGTCTGGGTGATGTGTCCCTTTTGCATTTAGTGCTGCAATGTAAAACATTGCAGTTCCAAAGAAACTGCAATGTTTACACTGCAGCTCTAAGTCTGCCTCCAGTGGCTGTCTACCAGACTGCCACTGGGGGCGCTTCCTGGATCAAAACTCAAGCTCAACCCAAAAGGAATCTGGTCTGAACTCCAAACATACATACACATAAAAGGGAATTGGGGACACACCTGAACATCCATGTCTAAGCAGTGGTGCTGCCGAAGAGACTAAAATGTATACAAATGATAAATTAAGGAATTGTGCACACACAAAAATACAGTTTTACATTTTAGAAGGTCGCTTAAAATCGCATATCTCAAAAAGCAAATATGGGGACTCAGTTCCATCGTATGGCCATATTGTGTTAAGCCTACCACCACTACTCCAATATCAGTCGGTCCTACACTAATTATAACATGGGAGTAGTGATGTCCCGAACGGTTCGCTGTTCGCGTTCGCCACGGATGGCGAACATATGCGATGTTCGGTCCACCACCCTATTCGTCATCATTGAGGAAACTTTAACCCTGTATCTCACAGTCAGCAGACACATTCCAGCCAATCAGCAGCAGACCCTCCCTCCCAGACCCTCCCACCTCCTGGACAGCATCCATTTTAGATTCATTCTGAAGCTGCATTCTTAGTGAGAGGAGGGACCCTTTTTAGGGCTAGAACATCAGTCTGCTTTTTATTTTATTTTTTCTGTGTAATCTAATTGCAGTTGCCTGCCTGCCAGCGTGTGTGTCAGGCTCACAGCGTATACTGTGCCCACTTGCCCAGTGCCACCACTCATATCTGGTGTCACAATAGCTTGCATTTAAAAACACAAAACTTTTTTGACTGTAATATAATAGCAGTCAGTTTCCTTCACATGTGTGCGTTTCAGGGCCTGCCAGGGCACAGTGTCACACCAGTGCAACTCATATCTGGTGTAACAGTAGTGTACATTTAAAAAAAAAATTTTTTTTGACTGTAATAGATTGAATAGCAGTTAGTTGTCTGCAAGCGTGTGTGTCAGGCTCACAACGTATACTGTGCCCACTTGCCCAGTGCCACCACTCATATCTGGTGTCACAATAACATTTAAAAAAAACAACCTTTTTTGACTGTAATATAATAGCAGTCAGTTTCCTTCACGCGTGTGCGTTTCAGGGCCTGCCAGGGCACAGTGTCACACCAGTGCAACTCATATCTAGGGTAACAGTAGTGTACATTTAAAAAAACAAATTGTTTTTGACTGTAATAGATTGAATAGCAGTTAGTTGTCTGCAAGCGTGTGTGTCAGGCCTACAGTGTCTACTCTGCCAACTTCTGCCAGTGCACAGTGCCACTCATAACTCGTTACAGTAGCTTGTACGCATAGTACCACTAATAGAAAAAAAAATGACAGGCAGAGGCAGGCCACCCCTCAGGGGCCATCGTGGTCGTGGTGCTGTGATTCCCTTTGGCCCTAGAATAATGCCCAGTGTTCAGAGGCCACGTACCCTGAACTCGAAAAGTTCTGAGGACATAGTTGACTGGCTAACACAGGACACCCAATCTTCTACAGCTTCCACTCGGAACCTTGACGCACCATCCTCCTCCAGCTTAGCTTCGGGCACCTCTCATGTTACCACTCGCCTGCCTGCTGCCACCACCAACACTAGCACCACAGCCGCTTCACTTGATATGTCAGAGGAGTTATTTACACATCAGTTGATAGAAATGAGTAATGCGCAAGCATTATTGCCAGAGGATGTAGATAACAGGGATATGTCTCAGTCAGGCAGCATTACACACATGGACGTACGGTGTGATGATGATGATGTTATACCCGCTGCTGCTTCCTTTGCTGAGTTGTCAGATACAAGTGAAGCGGTTGATGATGACGATGCGTCCGTGGATGTCACGTGGGTGCCCGCTAGAAGAGAAGAAGAACAGGGGGAGAGTTCAGATGGGGAGACAGAGAGGAGGAGGAGACGAGTTGGAAGCAGGGGGAGGTCGTCGCAAGGAGCTAGTGGCACAGTCAGACAGCATGCATCGGCACCCGGTGTCAGCCAGACAGCACGCCAATCAACGCATGCTGTTGCCACCACCAGAATGCTGTTATTGCAGAGCTCAGCAGTGTGGCATTTTTTTTGTGTGTCTGCCTCTGACAACAGCGATGCCATTTGCAACCTGTGCCAAAAGAAACTGAGTCGTGGGAAGTCCAACACCCACCTAGGTACAACTGCTTTGCGAAGGCACATGATCGCACATCACAAACGCCTATGGGATCAACACATGAGTACAAGCAGCACACAAACTCAAAGCGGCCATCCTCCTCCTGGTCCAGCATCTTCAGCCACGTCAACCACTGCTGTCCTCCTTGCCCCCTCTCAACCATCCGCCACTCCGTCTCTCGCCTTGAGCAGTTCCTGCTCATCTGCCCACAGTCAGGTGTCTGTCAAGGACATGTTTGAGCGTAAGAAGCCAATGTCACAAAGTCACCCCCTTCCCCAGCGTCTGACAGCTGGCTTGTCTGAACTCTTAGCCCGCCAGCTTTTACCATACAAGCTGGTGGAGTCTGAGGCGTTCCAAAAATTTGTAGCTATTGGGACACCGCAGTGGAAGGTACCCGGCCGAAATTTCTTTGCACAAAAGGCAATCAGCAAACTGTACTCGATTGTGCAGAAGGAAGTAATGGCATGTCTGGCACACAGTGTTGGGGCAAGGGTCCATCTGACCACTGATACCTGGTCTGCAAAGCATGGTCAGGGCAGGTATATCACCTACACTGCGCATTGGGTAAACCTGCTGAAGGCTGCCAAGCATGGAATGCGTGGCTCTGCAGAGGAGTTGGTGACACCGCCACGACTTGCAGGCAGGCCTGCTGCCACCTCATCTACTCCTCCTACTCCATCCTCTTCCATAACCTCCTCGGCTGAGTCCTCTTCTGCTGCTGCGTCTTGCTCCACATCAACGGCACCCCCCAAGCTCCCCAGGTACTATTCCACATCCCGGATACGGCAGTGTCACGCCATCTTGGGGTTGACTTGCCTGAAAGCAGAGAGTCACACCGGACCAGCACTCTTGTCCACCCTGAACGCACAGGTGGATCAGTGGCTGACTCCGCACCAACTGGAGATCGGAAAAGTGGTTTGTGACAACGGAAGAAATTTGTTGGCGGCATTGAATTTGGGTAAGTTGACACATGTGCCGTGAATGGCTCATGTGTGTAATCTGATCGTACAACCCTTTGTGCATAAGTACCCAGGCTTACAGGACGTCCTGAAGCAGGCCAGGAAGGTGTGTGGCCATTTCAGGCGTTCCTACACGGCCATGGCGCACTTTTCAGATATCCAGCGGTGAAACAACATGCCAGTGAGGCGCTTGATTTGCGACAGCCCGACACGTTGGAATTCAATACTCCTAATGTTCGACTGCCTGTTCCAACAAGAAAAAGACGTTAACGAGTATTTGTATGACCGGGGTGCTAGGACAGCCTCTGCGGCGCTGGGAATTTTTTTGCCACGTTACTGGACGCTCATGCGCAATGCCTGTAGGCTCATGCGTCCTTTTGAGGAGGTGACAAACCTAGTCAGTCGCACCGAAGGCACCATCAGCGACATCATACCATTTGTTTTCTTCCTGGAGCGTGCCCTGCGAAGAGTGCTGGATCAGGCCGTAGATGAGCATGAAGAGGAAGAGTTGTGGTCACCATCACCACCAAAAACAGCCTTATCAGCATCGCTTGCTGGACCTGCGGCAATGCTGGAAGAGGATTATGAGGAAGAGGAGTCAGAGGAGGAATGTGGCTTTGAGGAGGAGGAGGAAGACCAACCACAACAGGCATCCCAGGGTGCTCGTTGTCATCTATCTGGTACCCGTGGTGTTGTACGTGGCTGGGGGGAAGAACATACCTTCAGTGAGATCACTGAGGACGAGGAACGGGACATGAGTAGCTCGGCATCCAACCTTGTGCAAATGGGGTCTTTCATGCTGTCGTGCCTGTTGAGGGACCCTCGTATAAAAAGGCTGAAGGAGAACGACCTGTACTGGGTGTCCACGCTACTAGACCCCTGGTATAAGCAGAAAGTGCCTGAAATGTTACCGAATTACTGCAAGTCGGAAAGGATGCAGCAGTTCCAAAATAAATTAAAAAGTATGCTTTACACAGCATATAAGGGTGATGTCACAGCACAACGGGAATCTAACAGGGGAAGAGATGAAAGTAATCCTCCCACGACCACGCCGGCAAGGACAGGACGCTTTACAGACGTGTTGTTGATGGAGGACATGCGGAGCTTTTTAAGTCCTACGCATCGCCACAGCCCTTCGGGGTACACCCTCAGAGAACGACTCGACCGACAGGTAGCAGACTACCTCGCCTTAACTGCAGATTTCGACACTCTGAGGAGCGATGAACCCCTTGACTACTGGGTGTGCAGGCTTGACCTGTGGCCTGAGCTATCCCAATTTGCGATAGAACTTCTGGCCTGCCCCGCTTCAAGTGTCCTGTCAGAAAGGACCTTCAGTGAAGCAGGAGGTATTGTCACTGAGAAGAGAAGTCGCCTAGGTCAAAAAAGTCTAGATTACCTCACCTTTATTAAGATGAATTAGGGATGGATCCCGAAGGGACTGACAGTGGCCGATACATTCGAATAAAAAAGGCCTGATGAGGGGGACTACTTAACACACCACTCCTATCTGGTGGCACATTAGATTACACGCGCAGTGCCCCAAATTTGAAGTAGGAGGACCAACCAAGCATCTTTTTCCATCTCCCGGTTCCTAAAATCGATGCCATATACACGTTATTCCAAACAATTTAGGAATGTTAGGTGATTTATGCCCTTTATGGATTAAAACCAGACTCTGCATCAACTATGTAATTTTCCATGGGAGTTTTGCCATGGATCCCCCTCCGGCATGCCACAGTCCAGGTGTTAGTCCCCTTGAAACAACTTTTCCATCACTATTGTGGCCAGAAAGAATCCCTGTGGGTTTTAAAATTCGCCTGCCTATTGAAGTATATGGCGGTTCGCCCGGTTCGCGAACATTTGCGGAAGTTCGCGTTCGCCGTTCGCGAACTGAAAATGTTATGTTCGCGACATCACTACATGGGAGACAAATAAAAAAATGCTAAATAAACTAAAGTGCGTTTAACAAGATATGGCCCTATGGTGGAACTGAATCTACATATTTGTTTGTTGATACTGGGGATTTCCAATAGTCTTTTAAAATATAAAACTGTATTTTTGTGTGTGCGCTGTTCCTTAATCTGTATTTTGTGTGGCTCTGCACATGCCTGAGAATGCAATAAGCACCCAGGGGATGCCCTAGGGGTAAGTACAGATAAAACAGGATATACCAAAGACATATTCTCTTTCAAATCGCAAACAAAGAAAACAAATAAAAATACCAGCTTTTTTTTAAAAACCAAATACAATTTTTTAAAAAGCCTTTAAAAAAATCCTATCAAGGGACACAAAGTTTAGCCAGCAGCACTATAATACTTTTACTTCCCCAATGTTATTTAAAGGACATTTTACCGTGGTTACAAACAAGACACACAATGATGTTCACAGCTGACGTGATATTTACAAAATACTGTTAATAGTCAACCTACGACACTTGCCGTCACTGCAACAAACAAGGAGCTTGATAGATCGGCTCTGGAGGATGGTAAATCTGTTCTATAGTCTTATAGAATCAATAGTTGCTCCACACACTCCATTCGCTTTCAAATTAGCAATGGACAGAATGTAACCTGCTGTATGATATTTATGCTATTAAGTAGTACTTTTAATGTAGTATACCAATAAATCTAATTAAGATAAATTCCGTGCGGCAAATGACCTAGTTATGGACTGTATGCACCCAGGTCTATGCATCTGATGCTAATTTGCTTTCATTTGACGTGTGTTAACACAGAGTAATGGAATTCTGAAACAGTTACCAAGGAACAAGATACATGGTAAATATAATTAGTTTTACATTAGTGTAAGTAATCTAACATATATGCAGAGTCATTGAGAATAAAGGCGTGCTGAGCTATGTAAATGAAAAGACCTAACCTCAATCCCAAACAGATTACATTCTCCCCTGAATACTGGCCTATCACTGGCGAATGCTAGATTTTAGACATTTAGGGCTGGATTTACGCTGCTGATAGAATTTCAATTCCTCCAATACAGTCTATGGGAAAATTGCTATTCAGTAAACTGAGTAAACCTTTTTCACTCTGTTCAGAGAATCCAGCCCTCTTCTAGTGTACAAACATGACTACCAGACTCAAAACGAGAAGATTTAAAATGGAAATGTCAAATCCTAGGATTTTTAGCATGCTTTTTAGTTAACCAGGCGTCCCAACCATCCCAATTTTGGTAGGACAGTCCCAATTTTTGGGTTCTGTCCCACCATCCTGACTTTGTTCCTTGGTATTTGTCTTATGGGGACATCATTTGTGGTGATTGTGTTACGCTTAGAAAATAAGAACCCTGCAGACAGCATGGAAACAGTGCCCTTGCATGATCCTCCCTTGGTGAGAGTGCCTACTTAATTGACAGGCAGCCTAACATGCACTCACATGGGTACACCCTCTTTGGGTGGAGCCAGAGATGGAAATAGTCCCCATTTATCCCTTTAGTGGCTGTCAATCACTTGGTTGTCTTACTGATGCTTGGAGTCCTCACGCTCTCGATAATGAAATCCAGTGTCAGAGAAATCCCCATAGTAAAGCATTGAAGCAATGCTTTCATATGGGGAAGGCCAAATGAGCTTGCGGCGCTTGACACTCGACATGCATGCGCATTAGCCCGCCCGTCAGATGATATCAGAAGAGACGGTGTGCCTAGGGGTATTGGCACCGAAATCAGATAAGTGAGTATAGTTTTTTTAACCCTTTAGCTGCTGGGGGGGGGGGGACGTGCGAGGGATGTTTGGACCAGAAGGCTCTATAGTGTTGGAAACACAGATTTGTATTCCTAATACTATAAAATCCCTTTAATATTTGCTTTTGAATTTCCCCCAAATTAACATAATATACCAGGCGTTGCTCAAAAAATTAATTTGCAAACAATGTCGGACTGAATCTAATTATAAAGGGTTTCCCAATCACCATGACCACTTCAGTGATTTGTTTGAAACACTGCACATTCAGAGTTATTTTTAATTGTGTGCTGGGGGCTAGTTGCGCCGTCAGCACATGTGACTTAGGCCTCCCAAAACTCTGTTCTGAGCTGCCTAATGTCAAATCTGTGGTATTTTACATCTGTCATCAGCGCACACTGCATGCTGGTGACAGACGTGATAATCTTCAACTTGCAGGCGCTCTGCATTTCCCCTCCCTCCAACCCTGTGGTGCTCATTTCCACCTCTCGATATTTCTTTTGGTTATTTATTTATTTTTCATGAAAAATAATTAGCAATAAGTGTGAACATAAATACACTTATCCACAATGCATTAAGAGGCAGCAGGCACTCCTAAAAGAAGAACCTGTATATTTTGTGAAGTGTATCCAGGTTTTTAAGAACATCACAAATTTATGCTATTTCCTGTGGTCGTATTTTCAGGTAATTAACAGCAGATTGTTTTATAGACACATCCTTCATAAAAGAGCTTCTCATTCTACTCCTTGTCTAGTCACCTTTTATTAACACTTTTTTTTTTTGGTTAAGTAACAAGTACTTTATTTCTTTACAGTACGACTTGTGATATATTCTTTCTATTGCAGACATTTTTCTCAATCATTGCAGCTTTGACTTCTAGTGAAGTGGGAAGGAGACGTTTCCAAGAAAATCAATGAAATAGTGAATGGAGCACGTACATTATGGATCGAGTAAAAATGTTCGCCTCATACAAAAGCTTTATACGTGACACCTGGTTTTATGAACTTTGCTTAGTGAAAAACGCTGTACCTATAGCAAACAGAACAAACCACCCAGGTGTCCTTAAACTATAATCACTAGTATCTTCATCCACTAAACACAAAACGAAACATCTTGCATGTTCTCGCTAGTGGGCCCTCTGTGAATAAAATTGCATATATAATATCTATCAGTAATCATAGATTGCTGGTGTTTTAGATCTCTCTGTTTTATATATATATATTAGGTTTTTTTTTTGGGGGGGGGGGGGTTTGTTTGTTTTTTAGTCAGTTTGCAAGTTTCAAAAGAAACTAACTAGAATGCCTTGTGGGATGACTTGTGAATGTAATTCAGTTCTTTCAGCATGTCGATTATCCTGGCATAAATCATAAATGTAGAGTTTCAGCACAGCGACTTAATCTGGCACTGCCCTGGTAAATGGCCACTACACCTTCCTCCTCCCCAGGTGCGTTGAAGTGGAAGGTAACAGAAAGCACAGTAAGGGCCCTATGAACTGCCCCTACAACTTTACCAACCCATAGGCAATGGGCTGGTAAAATAATATGATTATAGGGACCCCAAGGTGCCAACCCTAGTACAAATGTACTTACCCATGCCTACCTCCTTTCCATAAATTGTCCAGGGGATGCCAAGACCAGGTCTGAAACAGTTAGAGCTCCAGCAGTACTTCCAATTGGCTAAGAATACTAAAACACCTATTTGACCCCTGCATGTAGTCCTAGCCTACCTAACTACTCATTCTAAGAAGTATTAGGGAATGGATTTGTAAAACTTTAAAAATAAATTAATCATACTTACCTTGTCAAACTCTTTCTTTTTTTTTTTTATTCTTTTTTTTTTGTAGTGCGTAAGCGTATAACAGTTGCTTGTGAGGTACCCCAAAGGCAATCCTCTAGCCAGGGGCGGGCTGGGCCGGGAGGCAGGGAGGCAATTACCCCCCAGGCCACCCGAAATTATTTTAGGACCGGCCGCGGCGGGCCGGCCCTTTAAATGCTGCAGCCGCCGAGCGCTCTGTAAAGAGCGCTCAAACGGCTGCAGCTGCTTTTCCCTCCCTCCCCTCCCCTGTAGGTGGCCGAGCTGCACTCCGGTCCGCGGTCCCGGCCGGAGTGATGGGAAGGTGCACACTGAGTGTGCACTTCCTGTCAGTCCGGCCGGGTACAGGAAACAGAAACTCCTGTTCCACGCGGAACAGGAGTTTTTGTTTCCTGTACCCGGCCGGACTGACAGGAAGGTGCACACTGAGCACCTTCCTATCACTCCGGCCGGGACCGCGGACTGGAGTGCAGCTCGGCCACCTACAGGGGAGGGGGTAAGAAGAAGGGGGGGGGGAGGGTAAGAAGAAGGGGGGGGAGAGTAAGAAGAGGGGAGGGGGGGAGAGTAAGGGGAGGGGGGGAGAGTAAAAAGAGGTTAGGGGGAGAGTAAGAAGAGGGGAGGGGGGAGAGTAAGAAGAGGGGAGGGGGGAGAGTAAGAAGAAGGGGGAGTAAGAAGAGGGGAGGGGGAGTAAGAAGAGGGGGGAGTAAGAACAAGAGTGGGGAGTAATTAGAAGAAGGGGGTAAGAAGAAGAGGGAGTAAGAAGAAGAAGGGGGAGTAAGAAGAAGAGGGGGGAGTAAGAAGAAGAAGGGGGGTAAGAAGAAGGGGGTAAGAAGAAGAATGGGGTAAGAAGAAGAAGGAAGGGGTAAGAAGAAGAAGGAGGGGGTAAGAAGAAGAAGAGGGGGTAAGAAGAAGTAGGAGGGTTAAGAAGAAGAAGGGGGTAAGAAGAAGGGGGGAGTAAGAAGAACAAGGGGGTAAGAAGAACAAGGGGGGGAGTAAGAACACAGGGAGGAGGGGGAGTAAGAAGAACCCAGGGGGGGGTGAGAACACACAGAGGGAGGAGTGAGAAGAACACAGGGAGGGTGGAGGGGGGATGAGAAGAGCACAGGGAGGGTGGGTGAGTGTGAGAAGAGACTGCTAGGGGAGGGTGGGGGAGAGGAGAGACCACTAAGGGGCAGGGGAGAGCTCTAAGGGACAGAAGGGACAGCTCTATAGGACAGGGGGCAAGACAGGGAGCTCTTTAACACTACGCGCACACACACAATGCATCCCTATACATACACAGAAACACACAATGCACCCCTATACATACACAGAAACACACAATGCATCCCTGTACATACACAGAAACACACAATGCATCCCTATACATACACAGAAACTGAACATGCTTACCTTACACACAAATAAACACACAATGCATACGTTACACACACACACAATGCAACCCTTACACACAAAGACAATGCATAATTTGCACACATACACAGAAACATACAATGCAAACCCTTACACACACATGCAAACACACACACTGTTTTTCTTACATACACACAGAAACAAAATGCATCTCTTACACTCAATGCACACACATACAGACACACACCTTGCATCCCTTATGCATACAAACACAGATTCACACAATGCATCCCTCACACACAACCAGAAACACATAATACATCCCTTATACACAAATACACACTGCTTCCACTACACACAAACACACTGCATCACCTGCACAAACTGGTATCTCTATACACTACATACCATAAGCACACATATTAGATAACACATAACACATCACCTACACACTCCACTCCCTGTGAGCGAGCTCATGGGTGGGTGGAACATATAAGTGGACTTATGAGTGGGCCTTATGGGCATACTCACCGTCAGGCACTGGGGCCCAGACCTTGAGCTGTGTAAGAGGCCCCCAAAAAATGGAGCTGCTTCCAATTCTCCCAGAACGTTGAATTTTGTGACCACAGTTGCAAACAGCCTCCAGAGGTCCTGTTCTACACCAGACCAGGGAAGCCAAACTGCAGCCCATCATCATCCTCATCTAATTGTAAGTAGGCAATCTAGTATATTATTAGTGACACTAATCTATAATTTACCTCACATTAAAGGGACACTATAGCTTAATGAAGTGGTTCTGGTGTCTATAGCTGGTCCCTGCAGGCTTTTTAATGTAAACACACACTGTGTGCAGCACTGGCGTTAGTTCATATGGCAGATCATATGGGTGGGGCATTGTGATGTCACATGGGGGGGGGGCAAATTTATATTTTGTCTAGGGCGGCAAAAATCCTTGCACCGGCTCTGATCCTGGACAGGTGCACCAGTCTACTGGTGACCCACAGGAGGGGAGTGCATTGATTGCACTGCACTCTCCTCCTGCCCAGACCCGTCTTGACCGCAGTGCAAGTGCCCTCTGCCCCTAATTTACAGTGGCTCACACTCACAACAAGCAGTGCCTGGAGCCCTTTGCAGAGACGGAAACAAAGAGGTTCTGCGGCAGCTGGCTGTCCTGCAAGCATTACATTAAACAGCTGTTCCCCATGCAGCCACAGGTGGCGTTGTGCTGGGAGACTGTGATTACTCTTCACTTCCTCCCAGCCTACAGAGCAGCGCATGGGGGAGAGAGGAGGAGGCATGATTTAATCTTGAATAAATCCTCTAAGCAAATCTTTATAAATTTTGGGGGGATCAGCTCTGTTTCCACAGTTTATTGGTGTTTACTCTCATCTCTGTATTAATATTGAGGGATGTCTAAGTAGTAACATCAGTGTGTGTCAGCAGGGCCAGCCGTTGGGGTGGGCAAGCTGTGCGGTCACGCAGGGTGCCATGACAACAGAGGCGCCCGGCGGCCAACACAGCTCACAAGTTGGGTACACCAGCATATTTAATTTAAACGATTCGCTGGTGGTCCACTGGTGCGCACCAGCAGTAGGTGCAGTCAGATCATATCCTCTCCCTCGTGGTTCCGGCGCTCAGTTAGTGAGTCAGAGCACAGGCTCAGAGATTCTCAGCCTGTGCTCTGACAACATTGAAAGTCAGAGCCGTGAAGGAGCGGGTATGGCAAAGAGCTACTGATTAGCATAACATCAATATCCGTTATAAAACCAGAAAAAGGTGGGCATGGATGGTGAACTGATTTGGTGGCGCAATGGGCCACTTGACTGGTTTTGCCCCCCAGGCCTAAGGCTGCCAGCCCTCCCCTGCCTCTAGCACAGTACGAACAGTTGAATATAGAGGTACAAGGTAGAACAGGCACATTTTTATATATAAGGATAGAAACAGTATAGCTTTACTTTGTGTAGGCTTTTGCTTAACTTAACATCGAGTGATCTCGCTTAATTTCCTAGACAGGTGATTATTTTGCTGTGTCAAGAGCTATTCAAGCTGCGAATTACCACATGTTTTAGAGCAAGTCAGTGTAAGTCAGTAGGTTAGTTATTGCTAGTGACCACAGCAAGGGGTATGGTTACAGAATATGTAATGACATGGCTGCTATGGGTCAGTAGCGTGTTGAGTCGAACCTCATCCTAACAGGCTGATATGTCTACTTATGCATACGTGTTGAGCTAGTTATTTACTGGAGCCCTCCTGGTCGTTATGGCTATAGATTAGTAGTCACACTGGTGAACGTGTTGGGCTAACCTTGGGAACAAGGTAGTGAGGCTATATTCGGAGAGGCTCAGTATGTAGTTGCTCATTCCCGCGTGGAATTCCCCCCATGGCCCCTGGCGTGGACAGAGCTGTGCGTCGAATTAAATTGTGTGCTGCAAGTACCCAGCGCTAATAAGGCAGTTATAGTTACAGTTATAAGGCAGATATACGGCCAAAAAAATAACAATAAATGATTATCAAGGTACATTTTTGCTCTCTTGCCGTAACTAGAGTTCTCCATTGTCTGTAATTCGATATGTCTGCATTATAAGTAAGGTCAATAAGTGTCCAAGTGGAACCCGAAGTAGGTGTCGAACTCCGGTAGCCAGTTTAAAGTGGTCACCTAGCCGACTCCAGATCGCGGGGCCTGCAGCTTGGCGGTATGGTGCATCCGTCTACTTCAGTCGGTGCGAGAGGTCTTTGCGAAGGTGAATTCATAGCCCCGCTCTTGTGGGGTAGACCAGCTAACCAGTGAAGGTCTGTGTGAGGTGGTTTGCTGCAGGTTGTGGTGTCGCTTCCGAGATATGCCTGGGCGCGGGTCCGCCTCTGTGTGGCGTTTGTAGGGGAGTTGCAGCGTGATCTGCCCGGGACCCCACGGTCTTGTCCGGCCCTTGTTCGCCATAGTGTGTCGCTGCTGCAGGGTAGTCTTTTCATGCCTCTCATGTAGGTTTAGTTTTGCCGGGCCTCGGTATTGATGGGTCGCTGTTATAGGCAATGGTAGTCATTTGGGCTTACATGCTTTTCGGTTTTGCCGTCCACTGGCTTTGTTTGTACGAGGAGGTGAGCCCTTTCATTGGGGGATCGCCGGTAGGATTGTAGCAGGCTGGTATGCCTTAGCCTGTTGCTCCCTGGAGGCTATTGTCCTCCAGAATCTGGCAAACAGCTCGTCCAGCCTGGCCTCGAGGTCAGATTTCTTTGTGTCTCAAGCACACGTGGTGGCCGCCGTTTCGGTCGCCATCTTGCCAGTAGCGGTTTGCTGGATGGGGGTATGATTAAGGTCATTGCCATCTTTTGCGGTCAATGTATGCATGTGGTACTCACTGGTGTGCACCGGGATAACCCCCACCGGTCCTAAGGGGGGGGGGAGGCCCAATACTTCGGGTGCTGCAGTGTTAGGTGAGCGGGGAGAGCGTCCGTCTCTTTCCCGCTCTGCATGATGTAGGCCCCAAGCCTCCGGTTTCCCAGTTGGCATTTGAACAGGCGATGTCTCCCCCGGTACCCTTGCCTCCATATAACAAGGTGAGGTGCGGTCTGAATTAGGCGATTTTCCCACTGTTTTCTGCCAAAAATCGGGTTCAGGCTCGGGAGCTCACAGAAAGCATGTCTGTTCAGCTTCCTGGTCAGGCCCCGCCCCCTGTCAAACTCTTTCTTAAAGATCTTCTCTCTTAACCCCTTAAGGATCAAACTTCTGGAATAACCCCTTAAGGGGTTAAGCAATACATGAAAGTATGAGCCTCCATAACGTATTGCAAATATAATAAGATATATTTATGATCGCATAAAAAAATGAAAGATAAAGCAAATATAAATGCTGGGGGAAAAAATCATCTTTACTCAAGACAGAAGAGTTTATCAAATGGCAATTGGTGTTTATATAGTGTACTGGCTTGGAGCCTTTCAGTAAACGTGTGATAAATTATCGTACACAAAAACAAAGTAGAGTTGGATGTAGCAATCCATGCACTTGTTGTTAGAAATTTGTGTGCAAACAGTTGTTAAGTGCTCGCTAGCACATGCATTTACCCTATAAACTAAATTTGAACGTAATAGTAAACACACAAGATCAATCAATACATCAAGTGCCCTTTTGGCTCATTAAAAAATTATTAAAGCCAGTAATATATATCGTTATTGACAAAGTGCAGAAGATTTATTATTTGTCTTTGATTGTCGAATGCTTGGTGTCGGATAACAAATCCCACTTGATTTGAGTTAATTAAGGATGGCATGAATGGACTGAATATGGTAAAGATTATTTTCTAAAAATAAGTAAGCTCATTATTAAGGAAGTGAAAAATGTGCAACTATCCCTCGATGTAAGTTTCATTTTAGAATGATGTTGTTTTGCTTGTATGGTGAAAAGACAAAAATAGGACATTTGGCATGATAGTTAAAAATGTGACCAGCTGAGATTCCATCATAACAGCATTAACCATCAGCTCTCCATCTGGTAATGCATATAGAAAATCCTATGAAATGTTTGTCAAGAGCTGAAGGGCTGTAGCTGGACAATACATTCTACAAAGACCGTTGAATATCATGGAATATTTATAATCATAGTCAAAAGGTCAGGGTTGGTGCGAGGTGTTTTGTCAAACTGGGCAAAAACAACATTTTTATTTATGTGGCAACTATAGGATTGCATGGACGGTTCATGATGAGTAAGGGATGTATGAGTGTAAATTTTGTGCAATTGGCCACACACCAAAGGCTTGATGCTCTGGATTGACCGCTCTGGCAAGATAAGTTAGTGGTCTGCCTTCTGCAGAGTTCGATGAACTCTTCAATAAGTCTTTGCACCATAAAGGGACCAGAGATCTGCTGGTTTTCTGTTGGTTGGGCAGCATCCCCATTCTTTAACTCCTAGTTGCTATAGTAGCATTATGACGGCGTTATTCTCCCTGTGCAGTCTCCACATTTCACTGGCAGTGTGAACGATGTGATGATGTGTCATAACATCATATTCCTGGCCTTTTATATGCCCATACTGCCACTAACTGCGTGGAATGTTAAGGCTGAACAGGACAGGAATAAAAACAGCAAACAAAGTGCTTATACAGGAAAAGAGGGGGAAGAAGGGATATATTCATTAAATATATAATATGTACACATATGCATACAGATTTTTTTTATAGCTCCCCCTTATCTGTGAATAAAGTCAACATTTAGTGACCATCCAATAACCATCAATCCAAAATCTTTTTGTGTATATCATCTCTTTTTTTTTGCGGCTGCATCACAAACTAATAGCATTGTGCATTTAGCTTGGTTTGTCATTCGGATACATTTCAGTTCTGAGTTCTGAGTTTTGACCGATCATCGACTGCTGAATTGTATTGCAGACCAAATCAGATCTCCAAGCCTAGTTCCAGCAATGTCCTTGGTGCTTGGCAATTATGCAATATTTACCAGCAATGAATTGATAGACTCAAGGTGTGAGGCTCCAGGATTTACCTTAGATGAACGGCTCTCTCACCCCCACCCACTACACAGTGGGTGGGGGATTTAAATACAACAATTGCATTAGGTCATCTTGTAGCTTGTAAATAAAAGGAAGCCCTGGGTGATCCGTTTTATGCTTTTTTACATGAGTGGTAAATGAAGAAAATACACATACAAATTCTTTTTAGGTTAAAATATCATACTGTGATATGACACGTCTGAGCAACGAGCTGCTTTGCTGCCCAGCAAGTCTATTTAAAATCACTTTCCATTTTAAATATAGCAATAAAACACGAAAAACAGGCAACCCTGATAAGGCTGAAGGCAATAGATTCAAATTCAATCTAAATCTGACAGAGCCCAGAGTAAGAACACACAGGAATGAACCAAGAGTCATTTATAAAGCAATAAATGGGAGGGACGTTTATAATGGGACAATGAAGTGAAATATATTGGAGGTGTGCTACAGTTTAAATAAATAAATGAACACAAGAAAATTAGAAATATTTCTGTAGCTTTTATTATTGATTCTTTTTGTTTAAACTGCTAATTGTTAGACTTGTGCACGACAGATTCGTTCGGTTTTGCCGAAATTTTTTTACATTTTGTTTGGGATGTCTGACACTGCATGTGATGGTTTAGGTCATGAAAAACTGCTATGGGAAACATTTGGATAAACCAAAAAGGGTACAAAATTAGGCCACTCAGTGTGCTACTATATATATATAATAAAAATATTTTGTATATATTTAGCAGTACAATGACAGGCGCATTTTCCTGCCATTTGGTTCACAGATCAAGTAAGAAAAAGTGACCAATAGAGAGAAAAAGCAGAGGAGCAGTAACAAAATGCTATATTTACATATTTATAAATTAAATATCTATTAAATATGTAATATGTACTTAATAAGTATTTTTACTGCTCCTCCTTTTTAACTCTATTAATGACTTCTCATTTGACCAGAGAATAAAATCTGGATTTAGTGCCAGTTTCTAGCCATTATTCATATTTTTTTCACATCAATAATCTTTTTTTTTGGTGCCACGGGTGAAATTCCGATACCGAATGTTTGGCCATCGCGCTACATGATTAAGGCCTTGCCAAAACATTGTAATTTTGTGGGAAATATGCATTACTGAAGATATTTCCTTCACCTTCCGTAGCAGCCAGTTCTAATATGAATTGTCTTCCATCAAGCTATTTGTTTGCTCAGGTATACATCCGTATGCCACTTCGGAAATCCAAAACTTGTCTGAACCGCTGATTGGGCCAAATTCTGAACAATTCGGCCAAATGATCTATATACATAGAGTAATGTAATTCCAATGGAAGAGCTCAGTTGTCATGATACTTCTTTGCACCTTTTCAAGAAGTAGATAACAGGTTGAAGCAAATTGAAGGCTAATCCATAACATCTTATGTGTTACTGTAGTTATTGCTGGGAATTCACAAAGCTTACATCTCTTACTGCCATTACAAGAATATTATAACTACAGTTTGGTATCTGAGGATACCCCCTTGTACATACGTGTTTTTTTCTTTCTTGTTAGTGTAAGCTTTCTATTCTTTAACTATAGATCTAACAAATAAACTATCCATAAGATACAATAATCAATATCAGCCATTTCTTTATGTTCACTTTATGCGTCGATCCTTCATGTAGATGAAGTTCTATTTGATAGGTGTTTGCAACATTAGAGACATTCAATATGCTATGTGCTATGTTTCTCTGGTGTTTCCAGACATATGAAGATATTTAATCAGCTAGATGTTGACATGCTCATTCTATGTCCTTCTAGCAGAATACCTGCTAATCAGTCAATCCATTGGCTCTTAGGTAATCCCACTACTTGGAGGGGTTTTGAATACCATTAGTGTAGGATTTGGCTTCTGAATTGACTGATAAGAAAAGAGAATGAGTTATACTTTTTCGGAACACTCCAAGCACCATAACAACTACAGAATGCTTATAACATATGAAAAATATAACTTTCTTTGATTAGTTTCTCACTTACTGAATGTACTAAATGCACACTTGGCAATAAGCAGTTGTTTAAGTGACAATCTCAAAATAGTTTTTTGACCAGGAATACCATATTCATAGAACTTCTTAATAACTCCTTAAGAAGGTAAATCATATAATCTAATTTTACACCTCTGCATTAAAAAAATCTACAAATAAAGAACAAAGACATGAAAAGAATTAAAGGTATCCTTGAACATTGTTAGATTCTTAAAATTACTTTTTTGATTCTGAGTTCATGTACTCGTTATGTATTCCATGTTTCGAACAAATGCTAACATGCATTCAAAAATAGTTTGGCAGTGAATGAGTAACATCCTATTAGAAAAAACAAACAAAAACCTTTTATTACAATATAGAGGCTTGCGGAACCACAGAAGAAACTTTCAACTCAGAAATGTATACCCTGTCCGAGCAACAAAGATCCATCATAGATCAGCCACTTGGGATAGTAGCTAATGGTTAAATAACAGTCCTGGACATTTATTAGAATGTCTGCAGAAATCTACATTATTGAGGTTTGGTTAAACATTCGGCATAACCAGAAATGACACTTAACTATCACATAACTTCCGGTTCTCAATAGTTTTCATTGAGGACACATAGCTCCCAGCTATGTTTGACCACATCAACATGGTTATTCACTTAACAAGTAAATGTAAATTTAAATAAAATGTAAATTTTTTATAGTTATATCAATACTTGCTTGATGGCTGCAGCATTAGTTTTAGGTCTTTCCAATTTCTGAATGACTGACATGGTACTTACCCATTGTAATATAGAGACTGGACAACCGGCACAGTGTCATGGAGGACCATAGCTTGTAACTAGCTAACTATCCTGTTCTCTAGTCTCTGTTCAAGTATGCTACAATGAATTTTTTATTTTATAGTTATACATTTTTTACAAGTACACTTTTTTTTTAAAATTTGTCATTCAACCCTTTATTTTGTATTTACTTGGATTTGCTCCCACTGACTCCACAAAGGTTGCAGTTACAATGATTGATTCCAGAACCAGTTGTGAGTGAATACTTGGGTGTTAAACATTAATTTCTTAAATATTAATCTGTTTTACCATCCTTTATACACTTTATCCTTTTTAACATTAGGAATGCAATTAAATGGTTACTTAAGATGCATTTGAAGAATTAGAGGGCAAAAGAAGAATTTTATTAAAAGGAAAAAAATAGGTGCATTATTACCAAATAAGGAAAAAACATAAAAGTTGCTTACCTGTCAAAGAAAACCTGCCACGCTGACAGAGACAGGTACATTTGTTGGAAAGAAAAGCCACACTTTTGCAATTTTTTTTAATATATTGGACACAACAAATTTGTAAATCAACATAATGTGGATAAAAATACCAAGGAGGCGAATTAATCCCTTCACTACTGAGTACTTTTTGAAATATTAGCATACCATGTATTTGAAGCAAGGGATGAATAGCTTGCATCTAAACACATAACACAGCAATTGTATGTATATATTGCTTTACAGACAAATGTAAAAGTTACAATCATGGTAAAAGTTACAATCATGCAAATGTAAACAATTTTTAATTTTCACTTATTCATTCAGTCTTTATACAAGTATTTTAGGGGAAAAAAACTTTAGATAGCATACAGAGTATTTTATCTCGTAATATTTCACAAAGCTTCTAAAACGTTAGTTTAAAAGCAAAAATGTGTATGTTGAGTGATGAGACAATGAACAGATTCTGGAGGGTATAGTTTTGTTATGTTGGTAAAATTAAAAACCTTTTGGAGTCGGGAGACACAATTTAGCATTGATACTTCGCTCATACTTGCTGTAAATCAAGTTTTGTAAATTGCTACGTGAACAATGATATTAAACCTTTTATAATGCAGTGTATTTATGAAAATGTATGTCATACTCTTGTCTACGATATTACTGATATTTTTTGTCATTGTATGAAACAGTAGTCTGCTCGAATCCGTAAATAAAGAATCTAAAAATAAAAAAGCAAAAATGCTATTTTTCTCACATACAGTAGTGATGACAAAATAGATAAATAAAAATGGTTAAACACCTTGCTTAAAGGTATATGTAAGGATCCTGAGGGCATTATTAGCAGTACAGCTTACTAAAAACAGCAACAGGATGTGAAAATAATATTTGCTTTTCAGCATAATGCTCCCAGTAAATACAATTAAATCATTTTTTCCTAATATAAAGATATTACAATGACTAAAGCAATATATATTAACCTATGAAATGCTGATATAATGCTAACAGTGAAATTGTAGAGTTCATTCACTCCTCCCTTCCCTGACTGTAGTGCATTGTCCATTTTAGAACATTGACCGATATCATTGTCCCACAGCAAATTTACTGGAGATATTGGTCTGACTCTGACAGCCACTGCATAGTAGGAATGATATAACCAATCAAAAATTCCTCTACTGTTTGAAAGCAGGGAGTAAGTTTACTTTTTTTTAGCAAATGTGCAGACATTATATCAGTGACCAGTGACTTCTGGAAAACATTCCACCCCCCCCCCCCCCCACAAGCTTGTGATAAAAAAAATATAGTATAAAAGAGGATGAGCGAGGCTTATGGACTAAATGTAATTCTGACAAATACAATAATATAAAAATGTTTATACTTAATTTAGGTAATGAAGTGGTTAATGAATATTTATCACAAATAATGGTTGTAATTAAGTAATGTTTTAAAATACTAAGTTACTTGTGTGTATTGCACATTAATTAACAGTTGACATAGCTGCTGAGGTGCATTAGAGATTTATATTACATAGTGGCACTTCATAAAGTTACAAGGACATTTTTTTCTATGTTTTAAATATTCTTCACAATTAAAGGATCACTGTAGTGTCAGGAAAACAAAGCGGTTTTCCTGACACTGTAGTGCCCTGAGGGTGCCCCCAAGCTCAGGGTCCCCCTACCGTGGTGCTGAAGGGGTTAATACCCCTTCAGCCACTTACCTTAATCCAGCGCCGGGCTCCCTCGGCGGTGGTGACCTCTCCTGCCTGTCCGACGTCAGCTCCCCCGTCCAACATCACTGGAGCCGAATGCGCATGAGCGGCAAGTGCCGCGCGCAAATTCAAAGTGTCCATAGGAAAGCATTTCTCACTGCTTTCCTATAGACTCTCTGCGCGATGGAGGCGAAATTCGCCTCCAGCGTCGCAGATGAGCCTCTAGTGGCTGTCTTCCAGACAGCCACTAGAGGCTGGATTAACCCCAAATGTAAACATACATGTGAAGGGTTAAAACCTGAGGGACCTGGCACCCAGACCACTTCATTGAGCTGAAGTGGTCTGGCTGACTATAGTGTCCCTTTAAGTTATTTTTCCTTTACATAGGGCTAGCAAGGCTACATGGATTGAACTATTCACATTTACAATTCATATTTGTACGTTAAGACTTTAAAAGTCATTACCAACCAATTTGCAATTGCTTTATATGTAGTTGCAGTGAAAAGATGTTCAAAGCATGTCACCAACACCCATGAGGTTTCAGCCTCAGCATACGCTGACCAACACAACAAATAAATGCCCCAGTACGACACCTATAGAGTTACTGTTTTTCTAAAAATATGATGTTAAAAAGTATTAAAAAATATTTGATACTTTTTAATACGTTTTAAGATCCTCAACAGGCTTCAAAATCGGATTGTGGGCAAAGCATTTCAAATATCTTTTTGTGCCAAATATAGTTTATTAAGGTACCCTCTGGTTTTAACTAAAAAATATATGCACTAACAAATAAACTATCCATAAGATACAATAATCAATATCAGCCATTTCTTTATGTTCACTTTATGCGTTGATCCTTCATGTAGATGAAGTTCTATTTGACCAGTGTTTGCAACATTAGAGAAGTGTCCTTCAATATGCTATGTGCTATGTTTCTCTGGTGTTTCCAGACATATGAAGATATTTAATCAGCTAGATGTTGACATGCTCATTCTATGTCCTTCTAGCAGAATACCTGCTAATCAGTCAATCCATTGGCTCTTAGGTAATCCCACTAATTGGAGGGGTTTTGAATACCATTGGTGTAGAATTTGGCTTCTGAATTGACTGATAAGAAAAGAGAATGAGTTATACTTTTTCGGAACACTCCAAGCACCATAACAACTACAGAATGCTTATAACATATGAAAAATATAACTTTCTTTGATTAGTTTCTCACTTACCGAATGTACTAAATGCACACTTGCAATAAGCAGTTGTTTAAGTGATAATCTCAAATAGTTTTTTGACCAGGAATACCATATCAGTTCATAGAAATTCTTAATAATTCCTTAAGAAGGTAAATCATATAATCTAATTTTACGCCTCTGCATTAAAAAAATCTGCAAATAAAGAACAAAGAAATTAAAAGAATTAAAGGTATCCTTGAACATCGTTAGATTCTTAAAATTACTTTTTTGATTCTGAATTCATGTACTCGTTATGTATTCCATGTTTCAAACAAATGCTAACATGCATTCAAAAATAGTTTGGCAGTGAATGAGTAACATCCTATTAGAAAAAACAAACAAAAACCTTTTATTACAATATAGAGGCTTGCGGAACCACAGAAGAAACTTTCAACTCAGAAATGTATACCCTGTCCGAGCAACAAAGATCCATCATAGATCAGCCACTTGGGATAGTAGTTAATGGTTAAATAACAGTCCTGGACATTTATTAGAATGTCTGCAGAAATCTACATTATTGAGGTTTGGTTAAACATTCGGCATAACCAGAAATGACACTTAACTATCACATAACTTCCGGTTCTCAATAGTTTTCATTGAGGACACATAGCTCCCAGCTATGTTTGACCACATCGACATGGTTATTCACTTAACAAGTAAATGTTAGGAATTGACCAAGGAATTTAAATATTTTAGCAGAAATAGCAGAGATGTAAAGTAGCTGAGTTTTTTTTCCATATCTCCTTCGTACAATGTTGCACCTATTTTAACACATCAGTTAAAAAATAATATTATAATAGCACAGTGTCTTTTTACATTTTGTGCTGCTACATTGCTGGTTAACCTATATTATCACTCATTTAGATTGATGTATGCCTATGCACAATGTATTTTTAAAAACATGGTATTTGAAGAAGATATGTTGAAGTGTGAGCTTTAGCTACAACTTTCTGGTAGCCATGTCTGTGTGTGAGTGCAGGAATTGGCTCGAAACGGTATTGTACATAGTTACATAGTTACATAGCTGAAAAGAGACTTGCGTCCATCAAGTTCATCTTTCCTCACATTTATTTTTTGCTATTGATCCAACAAATGGCAAAATAAAAATAAACAGTTTGAAGAACTTGTACCATTTCCATTTTAATAAAACTTTACATCAATAGAAAGGGACTTGGTAATATTTTTGTAAACCATCAAGCAAACACTTTTAAATAAATATACAAGCCAAATAAAGCATTTTTGAAAAGCATGTAATAAAAATAAAAATAAACGTTGTAATGACCATTTATTAAATTGCAAAAAAACTGGTCAGTTTGCATTACTGGGCAGGCCTCTCAGCTATGGGAATGTATTCAGCCCCCTCTTTCCCACCCATCTCATATCAGTCCACAGAATCATGGCATCATTGTGCAGCAGAAGAAGAGAGAAACCCGACACCGGGTTATCCTCTGCCAGGATACTGCATGGTGAGGAGATCTTCATATACACACACACACTGCGTATGTCAGGCATGCCCAAAGCAATTCTCCAACATTCCTAAGGATAGGACACTGATTGGTTAGATTGGAGTGGGTGTGGAAAGCATACAAAAGAAGAAGCAGGTAATAACTAAATATATATATATTTTTGCATAGTGAAGCAACCGTGATGCTGCACTAAAAATATTTTATTTATATATTAAATATTTGATAAAACGCAAATTGCCTGAAACTTTTTTTTTCAGATGAATTGCTACAGCCAAACCAAATTTCTTTACTAATAAAAATGTCTACTTTAAAAAAGTAACCATCATTACAGTGAAATGTTGAAAATTGCAAGGGGTTTTAAGCCAAAATAGTGATACTTGTACAACTAAGCTATTTTTTCCAAATCTATATTTTGCATTAGTTTGCCAATATCTTGTTCAATTCCTGGCAATTCACATTTTGTATAGGAGAAGCGATGGCTTATTTCTAAAGGTATTTCAACATGCTTTGCATTTGTGAGAGCCAGAGATGTCAATAGCATTGCATTGCTTCGGTGACTAAAAGAAGGATTTAGGGACAAAACAAGCTACAAATAAATCCCATTTGTTTATACTAAAACCAAGCTGGACATTGAAACAGAGGGTTTTGGTTCTTTTAGTTTTGAAAGACAGCTTGGGATCAGCGGATTAGGAAAAATATCTCCTAGATATGTAATGCTGAGTATGCGTCCATCAGCTGGCTAACAAATTGAACAATTAGTGCTAAGTAAGTTTAAATCCAAATGAAGAATGCCAGTGAAAATGACTCAGGGGACTTTTAAACAGATGGGCACTTGTAAATCTAACAGGATTTCCTACTGCCTTAGGTAAAATGAAGACTGTCTCATTAAACTGTCTGCAACCACCGCGCTCCATGTTGTGTATCCAAACAGCACAAAACAGGCTTCACATCAGCAGATACACAGCTATTTGTTATCAGTTGCAATACAGAGCATATGTACAAAGCCAACACGCTAGATATAAATAAATAACTAGATAAAGGGCAACTGCGTACAGCTTGATTTACTAAATGCTGACAGTATTTTTTTTTTATCGTTGCAACAAAATTGCGTCATGTTTGCTGTTACTTACTGGCATAAATTTGCTGAAATGCCAATTAGTAAAAAGATCTACCCAGGGAGTAAGCTATACACATTACGGGGCAAGTCTCATGGGAAGCAAGACTTGCCCGTCAGTGTTGTGATTGGTTGACTTCCAAGCCAATCAATCATAGTGCTCCTACTGAGGATTTAAAGCACAAGAATTACTTTATAAAGAATCCCTCTGCCTTTAACAGTCAGTGTGTGGGGCCTTTGATAGATTCACATTGATATTTTGTATTTGTCCTATTTTTTTTTTTTTCGACAATCTTTATTTATTGGATTTTTCAAAAGATAATGTAACATTAGTCAGTCAGGTAAAGTACATTTAGTCTTAATGAACAACATTGCGCAAACAAGTTTATGTTCCTGCCACTACATAGACCCGTCTGTAGGTTCTTTCTGTTGGACCCTCTAACTGTTGGGGCTAGTGCCTGCGGTTACATAGCGCTCTTACGAAGCTAGGTCGGAATTCGGGTCTTTGCGGCGATAGACTGCGATTCTAGCTGTCCGTGTTTGGTACGCTGTCACTGGGATACTTTCCTAGCTTCTTTCGTAGCCTTAGAGGGTTACCCCTTAGGTGCACTGTGCTACTTGGAGTGCTGTGTTTACGGTTGGACCCGATTATCTGATTCCCGGTTCCCCGGTTTGGATCTGTCATCCTAAGGTGTACCTTCCCCACTGCAGACTGTGGTGCTAAGTGACGTGCTGGTCGTATGGGAGGTTGCCTGTGCATCTCAGATTCGGGGGGAGCCTCCGTTTTACTTAGTGGCAGTCTACCAACTGCAGGTGCGGTGTTCGGGGTTATTTGCATGAGCTTTGGGGTCTTACTATTTACCGGGAGTCGACTGAGCCTGTGTCTCAAACCTGTCTCTGTGCTACCGGCTGATTCAAGTTGTCCGTCCAGGATTGCTCCAGGTCTCGGTGGTGTGGGTAGTTTTACCGAGTGGATGTTATGTCTTTCCGATGTCAGTTTTGGTCATGGGCGAAACTGTCAGTTGTCTGTGTGTGGTTAGTAGGTAGGGCGTGTCTGTACCTATGAGAGGTAAGGTATTTGTCGTGATGTTCTGCGAGTTTCAACTAAGTTGGCTTGGGGGTTGCAATTTTGTCAGCCACGTATGTGGTCCATTGATACCAGGTCAATGCACATCGCTCCGGTCTCCCGTGTAGGTCGGCCGTCAGGGTCTCCATTGAGTGTATGTCCTCTACTGCCGCCACCCATTGCCTCAAGGTGGGCGCACTTGGCTGTTTCCACATCCTCGGAATGAGGGATTTGGCGGCATTGAGTAGCGGCAGCTCCAGGGATTTTTTGTATGCTTTCAGTGGGCTTCGGGTGTGGTGCAAAAGCATCGTTAAGGGTGCCAGGGGGATATCGGAGCCTGTGATTTTGTTGATCTCTCCTCTAATTTGTTCCCAAAAAGGGGCAATTACCGTGCATGACAACCACATGTGGATATAAGTGCCAGGTTGTGTGCCGCATCGCCAGCATACGTCTGACGTCGTACCGTGCATGCGGTACAGTGTGTCGGGCGTTCTATACCAGCGTGTTAGCACTTTATAGTTTAATTCCTGAAATTTCGAGCTAACAGAGCATTTGTGCGAGAGGGTATAAATCTTGTCCCATTCTTGTGTAGTGAGTGTTTCTCCCGCGTCCCTCTCCCAGTGGTCCTTAAACCTAAGCTCCACGTCCCTGTTCGTCCGGGTCATGAGTAGTGTGTACAGAGTTGAGATACCCCTGGTGATGTGTGTGCGGTGCACACATAGGGTTTCAAAGTCAGTTAAGGGTCTATGTAAGTGCCCCTTACCCGACAGGGATGAGTAGTATGATTTTACTTGGCAGTATCTGAACTGTTCAAGGAATGTAGGTGTTCTGTCGGGGCATAGCTCTCCGAGTGTTTTGAGACCGTTGGAACTGAGCCACTGGTGTATATATAACCAGTCCGTCGGTTGGAGTCCGGCTAAATCACAGCGCGTTAGCGTATCTGCCAAGTCCGGGTTATGTATGAGGGGGGTCAAGGGACTGGGTGAAGTGGTGAGTTGCAGACGGTATCGGGTTGCCGTCCAGACCCTTAGGGTGGCGTCTATTAAGGGATTTTTGGTTTGTAGGTCTGCATATGCGGCCGTGTGTAGCCATAATTTGGGGGGTATGTGCCCTCCCGACTGTTCTAATTCCAGTGTAACCCATTGTTTTGTGGGATGTTGTGCATGCCGGTCTGTGAGCCTGTGTAAATGTGCGGCCCGGTAGTATGTCTCAATTAAGGGCAGGCCGGCTCCCCCAACGATTTCGGCAGTTCCAATGTCGTTCTCTTGGTGCGTGTTGGACGCGAATTCCAGACAAATCTGCGGATGGCGGTCGTCAGGGAGCTAAAGAACGCTCTGGGGACCGCGATCGGCACCGTCTGGAATAAGTAGAGCAGTCTGGGTAGTAGGTTCATTTTGACTGCGTTAATGCGTCCAAACCAAGATATATATTGAGGGGCCCATTTTCTCATGTCTGCCTGGATCATTTGTAGCAGCGGATGGTAGTTTTGGTAGTACAGTTGGGTCATGTCTTTAGGTAGCCATATGCCCAGGTATTTCAATTTAGTGGGACACCACTTGAAGCGGAAATGGGTATATAGCGTCGGTGAGGGGTCCTGTGGGCCTGGTAGGAGAGGGCCTCTGACTTATCTGTGTTGAGCTTAAGGTTAGATATCAAGCCAAGTCGTCGGAATGCGGCCAGAAGATTAGGGAGTGAGATCCGCGGAAGAGTGAGAAAAAACATGTCATCCGTGTATGCGGCTACCCGATATTCTCGTCGACCGACGGTGAATCCCGTGATACCCCAGTCCCGTCTGACCGCCCCAGGAAGGGCAAACAGAAGGGGGGACAGCAGGCAACCCTGGCGGGTTCCATTTTGAATGGGGAAGGGGGCGGACAGAGCTCCGTTCACCCGAATCCAAGCCGTCGGGCTCGTGTACAGGGAAAGGACCCAAGATCGCATGTGTGGGCCGAATCCCATGTGTGTGAGTGTTTCCTCCAAGTACACCCAGTCCACTCGGTCGAAAGCCTTCTCGGCATCCGTCGAGAGCAGGAGTAGCTCCCGGTGTTGCGACCGTGCCACTTGCAGAATGTTTGAGGTCTGCATTGAGCAGGGATATGGGGCGATAGCTAGCGCAGTTCATTGGGTCCTTGCCTTCCTTGGGTATTACCGTGACTATGGCCGCTAGTGTGTCAGTGGGAAACAGCTCCCCATCTTGAAGTGAGCCAAGACCTCGTAGGAGGTTCGGCAGTAGGATGTCGCGAAATGTACGCAGGTATGCCAGTGGGAGGCTATCTGGGCCGGGTGCCCTGTGGGATTTGGAGATTTTTAATGCTGCTGCTAACTCTTCTATCGCGAGGGGTTGTTCTAGTTCCTCTAACATTTCAGGGGTTAGTTGTCATTCTACGTGTTGGTCTAAGTACTCCGATATTTGGTTGCGGCGTTGAGTACATGCGGCGAACGTTGTGGGTTGGGGGATGTTATATAAGTCAGTGTAGTAGTCCACGAAGGCACGTTGGATACCGCCGGGTAAACTTGTTTCGGTCTTGTCTCTTGTTTTAATTTTGTGTATGTGGTTCGCCCTTCGTCTGTCTTGGAGTTGTTGGGATAAAAGCCTACCGCTTTTGTTGGAGTATTCGAAGAAGTGCCGAGCCGACTTTCTAAGGGTGCGCAAGAGACCCTTGGCTAGCATGTCCCGCCTCTGCCTCCTAAGCTCCGTCAGTTGGTGGAACTCGTCCTCCC
Source organism: Pelobates fuscus (assembly GCF_036172605.1). Classification (NCBI taxonomy): domain Eukaryota; kingdom Metazoa; phylum Chordata; class Amphibia; order Anura; family Pelobatidae; genus Pelobates; species Pelobates fuscus. The sequence continues at coordinate 318,410,617 of NC_086320.1, read as the reverse complement.
CCTGATTTTGTTTGTGTGCCTGCTCTAGTGTAGCGATTTGTGCGTTTAGGGTGGACAATTGTTGTGTGCGCTCTTTTTTACGCTGAGAGCATATTTTGATATAGTGGCCCCTGCTATTTTTTATTTTTTAACCTTTTTTTTTTGTCTGAATTGGGTCTTTTTTATTTTATACATTTTTATTAAGATATGATGGCATTTTATTTGAACTTCTTTTATTGAAGAAAAAGAACTCAAATCAAGATTTCAAACAGGCTTCTCATTGAGCTGCATTGGGAAGTTTGTGATTGGACAACCACAGAAAGTCTGGGCGGTGTTACAAGGGGAGGGCTTTCAAAATCTGCAGACAAGAGATTTGCAGCATTTGCTAACTGTTTTTAGATACACCTAAAAAAAAAAAAAAAAGCATAATGAAATGTGTGCATGTTTTCAGTAAATGTTTATCTGTTAAACAGTGATTTTGATTTGTATTTTATATTTGGGCAGTGGAGTGTCCCTTTAACAACCACTGTTTGTGATATTTCTTTAAACAATTCCATGAAAAGTATTTTGATCTGAATGAAAACATATGAAATGATTTAACATACTAGATCACATCTACTGCAACATCCTTCTACTGACTCAATCTGTCATTCTTAGAATCATGTTTGTTTCCTCTAATTACCTTTATTTAAAATGATTTCCTGAATACATAATGTGCCTGTTACTTCTGGGCTGAGATTTCCATCCCTTTTTGTTATTGTTGTGATCGTTATTGTTTCACCACGTCATAAAAAGACGTTTTGTAGACCATACTATTAAGAGTTTATTAGTCTTAAAGGAGTTGTGAAACCTAAAAGATAAATCAATTACGGTTAAAGGAAAACTAAAATGTTAGGAATACAAACCTCTTTTAACATGTTTTAATATCCCTGCCCCATGTGTGCCTTAACAAATAATACAATTAAATGTTTACTTACTTCTTTTCCAGCTTACCTCTCAACCTCCAGTGATGTCATGGAGGAGGCATGGCTTCTTCCATATTTGGTCCAATCCAATACTCCTCATAGAGAAGCATTGGTGACCTGATGCACAAGCACAGTGAGATTCCAAGCTTCCCCATAGGAAAGCATTGGGGCTATAATGCCTCTAGAGGCACCAGAGTCCTATGGGGCTTTCACGTTGCCTGACCAAATTTTCTCAATCAGTGCCATAGATGCACCTCTAGTGGCTGTCAGTATGACAGTCACTATAGATGAATTTTACCCAGCAACATTACATTGCAGGGTTAAAAGAACAGGGCCACTGCACCCAGACTGCTTCAATGAGATGGCGTGGCCTGGGTGACTTTAGTGTTTTTTAAACAAGGAAGGTTGTCTCATAAGCAGATTACACAACTCTAAGAAATTAAAAATCCTCTTTGTTGCGAGGGCCTACAGCTTAATTCGTTGGGAAAAGGAGAACTGGTTTAAAGTAGACATGTGCAAAAACTTTAAACTAGCATAGGTATCGCCGCTATTCAGTCCTCGTAGCTGAAATGAGCAGTAAAATATTCCAAGACACTTTCCCCTTAGTAACTGGATGACACACAGTTCTGGGAGTCAACGGGTTTTATTCCTGCCACACACGGCTTTTATACATTGCCCCTAGCATGGGGTTTCTTAGTCACAATTACAGGGCTTTTCTTTGCAAGATCCTCTGTGCCTGAGATAATTGCGTGAGAAAAACTATAACTCAATTATCTCTCAAGTACAGAAAAACCTACATTTAAAAATATCCAAAAATACATTTTAATAACTTCAGAACCTCCACAAAAGTCACATCACCGATTAGCTTGGATCTGAGGGCATACTTTGTCAAAATATCACTCAGATCCTTTTGGTAATGCCATTTGAAAGAAGTTTTGACCGGTCAGACAATGTCACAGAGAACTGTGACATTTAGACAGCCAATTGTGGTCACCCCAGAAGTGCCCAACAGGGTATTTGAACTCTGGACATGTTCTGCTTTAGACCTGCTGTCTTGCCTCTGGACCAGGGCCGGGGCAAGGATTTTTGGGTACATAGGCGAAGATGCATTTTTCCGCCCCCCTCTAAAATTAACATCTTCACCTATGTGCCTCCTAACCAGCCCCTCCCTCTTCCCAGTCCCTTAGTGTTCCTCTCCCCTCCCCCTCCTTTACCTGTCCCTTGGTTTTTCTCTCCCCTCCCCTCTCTGTCCCTTGGTGCACCCCCCACCCTCTTAGCGGTCACACTCCCCTTCCTGGTATGCCTCCTACCTGTCTTGTAGCGTTGCGGAGCAGACCCTCTACAGGAGCTTCAGTTATCTGTAGCTGGCTGGACTGACAGGAAGTGCTCTCTCAGTGACCAGGTACAGGAAACAGAAGCTCCTGTACTGCGCTCCGCCACGCTACACTCACTAACAGCCACACACACTCAATGACAAACACACAGACGTCACTGACAGACACAGACTCACTGATCTGACACACACTCATTCATTGACAGACACACACTCAATCACAAACATAATCTCACTGATTTGACAGACACTCACAAACACACACTCATACACTGACAGACACACACATTCATACAATCATTCACAGACACAGACAGACACATACACACATACACAGACACACACACTCACAGACAAACACATACACAGACACACACACAGAAACACTCACAGACAAACACATACACAGACACACACTCACAGACAAACACATACACACACAGACACATACACACACTCACACATACACACACACTCACAGACAAACACATACAGACACACATATACAGACACACACTCACAGACAAACACATACACACACAAAGACAAACACATACACACACACTGACAAACACATACACACACACTCACAGACACACACTCACACAGACACACACACTCAGACAAACACACACTCACACATAGACTTTCAGACACACACTCTTACAGACACACTCACAGACACATACACACTCACAGACAAACACATACACAGCCACACACACACACACACACACTCACACATACACTTTCAGACACACACTCACAGACACACACACACAAACACATACACAGACACACACACTCAGACAAACACACACTCACACATACACTTTCAGACACACACAAATTAATAATAAATATCCACCCAGCCTCCCTACCTGGAGAGAGCTGGTGTGGATGTGTCCCTGGGGTCCAGTGGGGCTTCAGTGCGGCGGGCGGCAGCAGTTCTAATGAGAGGCGGCGAGGGAGCTCTAACCTGTCTGCTCTGCTCCCTCGCAGGCTGTCTGCTGATGCCGGGAGCCGGAATATGACGTCATATTCCGGCTCCCGCAGAATCAGCACACGGCGCGCGAGGGAGCAGAGCAGACAGGTTAGAGCTCCCTCGCCGCCTCTCATTAGAACTGCTGCCGCCCGCCGGGGTCCAGAAGGTGACCTGGCAGGAGGGAGCGCCCTGCTCTGGACCACACTTCAGCTCTTGTTTCTGCCTCTGTTTATCCTCACCTTGTCTCCAGCACTGGGGGCTGGACTTTCCTGTGGCTGCTCCTGTCTATCTAAGCCCACCTGAAGCAGATCATTATTAGCTTGGTATATAACCACTGCCTCATCCTGGGAACTTTGTCAGTTTGTTTCATGTTTCCTGTTGCTTATAGACTGACTTGGCTTCTGCTTCTGAATCGTTATTGCCTGTTCGCTGCCTGCCCTGACCTTTGGAACCATGTCTGACTACTCTTCTGGATTTGCTCTTGTCCGTACTGCGAATTGCAATGTCACAGTGAGAACCGTGACAGGCCCCCCCCACCTTTAAGAACGCCCTCTGGGCGTGAACTGGTTGCTCACCATTTCCTTCCAGGTCAGAATTATCCTCTTCCTCTGAGAGATCGAATACATTCTCTGGCAGGAGGTATATTCTCCCATAGGCATCCATGCCATACGTACGGCTTTCTTCCAGATTAATGGCGCCTACCGTAGCCTTTGCTCTAGTAGTTCTCTTGCAATGCTTTTTAGAATACTTCGAGATCCTGCTTACGTACAACTGTGCCATCAAAGGCATACGTGCAGTCAGGTGACAGAACTTTCTTGGTAAGTCAGGAAGTGGTGATGGTGCTCAGAACCCAATTTATTACTCTTGGTACTATTAAATCATATTTCAGTGTCTAGCCCTTTTTATAACAGGGATGCCTATATTAATAGAATTCTGTAGTTGCAGCTTGATGTTAATAAGTGGTTAAGACAGCATTGTTCCCTTAACACTGCACTGCAGTGCACACATTGAGGTACTCACTGAAAGGTTGTTTGAAATCAATGTTGACCTTGACAGGTCTATAGAGTCTGACCTCAACTCCATCAAACATTTGACTGAATACTGACTGTGAGCCAGGACTAAATGCCCAGGGCTTATAGCCATGATTCACATGGAGCCAAGATGAAGGATGTATATCTAGAGATAGCATTTTCTGTGCAGATATCACCAGAGATCTTTTAAGCAATTTTTTTTTCTTTTTTTAGAAAGGGTTAGGAAATGTATGCCACTGGGATACATATGGATATTTTTGTAAATCCTAATTTATAGGAATGTGTTGTTAAACATAATTCCAGGTAGGATAGGACACACTTGAATAATTCAGGTCCAGTTCATCTTTCTGTTATACCAACTCATTATTTGCTCTTTTCTTTTCTTTTGGTTTTCTGTTTTTTGTTTTTGTTTGTTTTGTTTATTGTCTGCAGCATGTTACTCTCATGCCCATCTATCACAGCTATATAACAATGAGTTCTAATATACCTTCTTGAATACATTTTTAATTTTTTTCATCAAACACCCAAAATTCTAAAATGATTCATAAATATTAGTCTAACCTAGAAGTGCATGCGTAATTAAATCCCTTAAAATCAAAATATTTTCATAAGAAACTCTAGACTTAATTGCATTTTTCTCTGTACCCAGACGTTATGCTTTACGTGAAAATAAAGCAGTGACATTTATTTCAGTTTTCCATTTTTATGGTTATCTACGAGGCTGCTTTGTGGGCTTGTTGCCAGGCCCTCACAGAAGCATCTGCAGTTTATCAATTCATGCTTTGTGCCCTGGTTTGATTAAAAATTTGTGTAACATCAAAACTTGAATTTAGCCAATATAACCAATATCCATGATACTTAGGGTTTTCCCAAAAAAATGTAATTGGTGTCCTCATATTGTAGGTTTTCTGATATGATTAACATATTTAGAAATGATTTAGAGAAAATATTTCTGTATGTTCCTTTTTAAAATATATTTTTAACTCTTTAATTTTGATTCATGTTAATTAAAGTAGTAATGCTAGGTAAATAATAATTAAGACTCAGAATGGATATATAACATATCATTGAAACACAAGAATGTTGTGGGTGATTTTTTTTAATTTAACTATTGCCATTTCCAGTCTGTTGCTATGGTTGCTGAAAAAGACAAAGTAACTGTGTAACAGTGATCGAACGTGGCAGAGCAACCATAAATTGTTGAGAGTCTTCTTGTGAGACTTTTCCTACAATATCTATAAAGACATAGTAGGATTCATTACTGGTCCTTAGAGTGGCCAGGATTAACAAAATACCCAGACAATGACAAAGACAAGGAGTGTGGAACCAGCAAACCAAACGCTACAAGACTACTGCAACCACCAACCTCTAAGCAGTTGGCTTACAAAGGTACAATCTTCCTCTTTCTTGTTTAGATACAATACTATTAAAAAGCTGACATTTGAAAATTATACCATCCCCGTGTATCCTCCATACCCTAATTTCCCAACCCCTGGTACGCACAAGGCAGGGGGTATGCCAAGAGATGGTCGCCTGGCCACTTTAGCCTCCCAGGAGGTGGACAGCTGGGGGAGAATGGAAGCGGAGGTGGCGAGGGAGCTCTTCTCTTCATGATCTTTCAGCACAGCTCCTTCGCCGCTTTGCAGTGATGTTAGGAGCCGGGTTATGAAATTACTACAATATCACTAAACAACACGCAGGGGAGCAGTGCTGGAAGAGCACAAAGATAACAGCAGCCTTACACTAGACCCCTGGGAAAGGATCCCCACTGGACCCCAGAGGAAGGATCCAACCAAAGGAAGGGAGACTAGCGATAAAAATAATAAAAATTAAAAAAAACTGTGAATGTGTGAGAGAATGTGTATGTGTCTGTCATTGAGTGTGTGTCTGCTAGTGAATGTGTGTGTCTGTCAGTCTGTTTTAAATCAGTTAGAGTGTGTGTCAGTAAGTGTGTCTGTCAGTTTCTCTCAAATCAGTGAGTGTGTCAAGGGGGCGCAGGATACGAGTGTGGCAGTTATTGTGTCTGTCAGTGTGTGTGTTTGTAAAAAAGTAATGATGGTCCAGGCATTCAAGTTCAATCCAGTGGGCAGATTTATTGGAACAGAGTAGAAACAACGTTTCAGCCCACAACAAGGCCTTTGAGGATTGGCCAACCTTAGGCCCTGTTGTACCCTGGGATAACTGGTAATTATAGTGAGTGTGTTTTTGTCAGTTTTATCTGTGTGTAAATGTGTGTCAGTGTCCTCTGACTGTATGTTTGCCAGTGACCTCTGTGTGTAAATGGTTGTGTTCCACTGTCCTCTGTTCATAACTATTATGTGTGTATTATATTTTCATTTTGTGACTTTGTTACTTCAGATTAATAGTTCATACACTCCTCCTTACAAACACAGTATTAGAAACATAGAAACATAGAAACATAGAATGTGACGGCAGATAAGAACCATTCGGCCCATCTAGTCTGCCCAATTTTCTAAATACTTTCATTTGTCTCTGGCCTTATCTTATAGTTAGGATAGCCTTATGCAGGGCCGGACTGGGAAAAAAATTTGGCATTTTTTTACCACAGCGGCCCACTAAGAAGGGGGCGGGGCAGAGAGGGTGTGTTTTGTCATCACCAATGACAAACACGCCCCCTCTCAAAGTGAGCATGTTGGTTCAATGTTCTTCCAGGGCAGACCATGCGTAGAGCTCTGCTGAAGAGCTCTAGCATGAGAAAAAGGCCCTGTATTTGTTCTGCACAGCGCAAGCAAATTTAATAACATGCTTGCACTGTGTTTCCATGCAACTTGTCTCTGGTGTCTCTATAAATGGATACCAGGAGACAAAAATGCCAGGAAAGAGTATTGTGCATGTGTTTGGAGCCTGCTTGTGGTATTGTGTGTGTGCAGAGTGAGCTGATTGTGGTGTGGTATTGTGTTATAAGGTCGGTTTTAGGCATGTTGTGTTTGTGGTGTAATGTAATGCATATGTGGCTAGGGGCTGTAGAGAATGTGTATAGGGGATGTAGCAAGAGTGTGCATGCAGGCTATAGTGTGTGTGTAGGTAAAAGGAGGAAAAGGCTGCGCCAAAAATGACCTAAAAATACAGTGAAATAAGTCCCAAATAAAGTAAAAAAATAAAAAGTATATAAAAAATAAAAATAAAAGAAGGATAAATGTCAATGCACTTGAGATATGGCGTGGGTGGTATAATCCCCACCTTAGGATATATAAAATAGCCAGGAAAGGAAAATATAAAATAGGAGTGTTTAAAATATATAATAAAAATAAGAATGGCACAAATATAAAGCCAAACGTAATTTATTATTAAAAGTATATAATAAAATCCATTAACGCGTTTCACCACTATTAGTTAATAATAAATTACGTTTGGCTTTATATTTGTGCCATTCTTATTTTTATTATATATTTTAAACACTCCTATTTTATATTTTCCTTTCCTGGCTATTTTATATATCCTAAGGTGGGGATTATACCACCCATGCCATATCTCAAGTGCAGTGTCATCTGCACTTTATACTGTGAGTATATTTACTTTGTTTTGCATCTATACCACATTTTATCTTCGGAGAGCACTATCTGTTGTCTATATATTTCTCTCCCTTCTCCTGAGAACTGGACAGCACCAGACCCAAAGTGGACCAGAATTTTGTGATATCCTACTAGCAGGGATTATACTGCAGAACGTCTATTCCCCCTGAGCTGGTCATAGCTCATGCAAATGTGAGTTCTTTACATTTTATTTTTCATCTACTACGTATCCCACAACCTGCACAATTGGTCCTTTTCCCTTTTATATTTTACATATCACGGGAGGATCCAAAGCATCATAAGAAGAGAGAACACTCTACCAGTGCAACCAGTACAACAAACATTGACATTTATCCTTCTTTTATTTTTATTTTTTATATACTTTTTATTTTTTTACTTTATTTGGGACTTATTTCACTGTATTTTTAGGTCATTTTTGGCGCAGCCTTTTCCTCCTTTTACCTGTACATCCTTATTTCAGAGGGTTAGAGGGTGACCCTCTGTAAGGTTGCTGCCTCTTATATATTATTAGCGCTAACCTACTCCCCATTTTTTTCTTATAGTGTGTGTGTGTATAAGTGATGTAGTGTTTGTAGAGAGTGTGTGTTTAGGAGTGTAGTATGTGTTTGCTTACAAGGAATCCAGTGTGTGTGTGTGTGTATATATATATATATATATATAAATATGTTTGGAACTATTGTGTATGTGTGTGGCGCAGTGTGTCGGGGGGGTTATGTGTGTGTGAGGTGTGATGTGTGTGAGGGTGCTGTGTGTTTGGGTGCTGTGTGTGATTGATTTGTGTGAGGGTGCTGTGTGATGTGTGTGTGGGTGCTGTGTGTGTGGGTGCTGTGGATGATGTGTGTGTGAGAGTGCTGTGTGTGACGTGTGTGTGAGAGAGTGCTGTGTGTGATGTGTGTGTGAGAGTGCTGAGGATGATGTGTGTGAGTGCTGAGTGTGATGTGTGTGAGTGCTGAGTGTAATGTGTGTGAGAGTGCTGAGTGTGAGAGTGCTGAGTGTGATGTGTGTGAGAGTGCAGATGTGAGTGCTGTGGATGATGTGTGTGAGAGTGAGTGTGATGTGTGTGAGAGTGCTGAGTGTGAGAGTGCTGTGGATGATGTGTGTGAGTGCTGAGTGTGATGTGTGTGAGAGTGCTGGGAATGATGTGTGTGAGAGTGCTGAGTGTGATGTGTGTGAGAGTGCAGATGTGAGAGTGCTGTGGATGATGTGTGTGAGAGTGCTGTGGATGATGTGTGTGAGAGTGCTGTGGATGATGTGTGTGAGAGTGCTGTGGATGATGAGTGTGAGAGTGCTGAGTGTGAGAGTGCTGAGTGTGAGAGTGCTGAGTGTGAGAGTGCTGTGTGTGAGTGTGATGTGTGTGAGAGTGCTGTGGGAGATGTGTGTGAGTGCTGAGTGTGATGTGTGTGAGAGTGCTCTGTATACATGTTAGAAGGGATTGTGTGTGGGGGGTAAATAAAAACAAAACAAAAAATAAGTAAGCATTATGTCCCCCCCTCCCTTCTTACCTTTTAGCCTGGGAGGGGGGGACCGGCATGCTGGTGAGTGGGAGGGGGGGGCCGGCATGGTGGACCTTCCCTGGTGGTCCAGCGGTGAGTGAACTCTAGCCTGCGGGCTAGAGTTCACTCTCGCGAGATCCGGTCGTTGCCATGGCAACGCTCCGGATCTCGCGAGAGGAACCCGGCGGAGCTGCAAGATAGAGCTCCGCCGGGTTCCTCTCCAAGCAGGCTGGCTCCCTCCCTCTCTCTCCCCGCTGGCGGTCGCCTTTGATAGCATGTGGGCCGGTGAGGGAGATCTTTGATCTCCCCACCGGCCCTCCATGGAATACAGCGGGGCCGGCTCTAGGATAGTGCCGGCCCTGCAAAGACCGGCAGGGGAGATCCTTTGCCCGGTGTGCCCGATGGCCAGTCCGGGCCTGGCCTTATGCCTATCCCACCCATGCTTAAACTCCTTTACTGTGTTAACCTCTACCACTTCAGCTGGAAGGCTATTCCATGCATCCACTACCCTCTCAGTAAAGTAATACTTCCTGATATTATTTTTAAACCTTTGTCCCTCTAATTTAAGACTATGTCCTCTTGTTGTGGTAGTTTTTCTTCTTTTAAATATAGTCTCCTCCTTTACTGTGTTGATTCCCTTTATGTATTTAAATGTTTCTATCATATCCCCCCTGTCTCGTCTTTCCTCCAAGCTATACATGTTAAGATCCTTTAACCTTTCCTGGTAAGTTTTATCCTGCAATCCATGAACCAGTTAAGTAGCCCTTCTCTGAACTCTCTCTAAGGTATCAATATCCTTCTGAAGATACGGTCTCCAGTACTGCGTACAATACTCCAAGTGAGGTCTCACCAGTGTTCTGTACAATGGCATGAGCACTTCCCTCTTTCTACTGCTAATACCTCTCCCTATACAACCAAGCATTCTGCTAGCATTTCCTGCTGCTCTATTACATTGTCTGCCTACCCTTAAGTCATCAGAAATAATCACCCCTAAATCCCTTATCTCAGATGTTGAGGTTAGGACTCTATCAAATATTCTGTACTCTGCCCTTGGGTTTTTACGTCCAAGATGCATTATCTTGCACTTATCCACATTAAATGTCAGTTGCCACAACTCTGACCATTTTTCTAGTTTACCTAAATCATTAGCCATTTTGGTTATCCCTCCTGGAACATCAACCCTGTTACATATCTTAGTATCATCAGCAAAAAGACATACCTTACCATCAAGACCTTCTGCAATATCACTAATAAAAATATTAAAGAGAATGGGTCCAAGTACAGATCCCTGAGGTACCCCACTGGTGACAAGCCCAAGCTTCGAATATACTCAATTGACTACAACCCTCAGTTGCCTGTCACTCAGCCACTGCCTCACCCATTCAACAATATTGGAATCCAAACTTAAAGATCCAAACTTAAAGATATATTTTCCTCCGCTTGTCTGTTGTCTTTGTTTGGAATGTATTCTGTCTTGTGCGGAATCTCGGTCTCTAGACCCGCCATTTTGTTCTCCTCTGTACATGATGTCTGCAGTTTGCCCTTCTGAGGCTTTATTTTCCCTGATAGATTACAAACGGAAATGAAACTTTGCTTAAACTCCAGCCTTTGTCAAAGAGTTCAAGAATCACACTTTACCAAAAGAAAAAGTACGTAAAGTACATTTCCATAAAGTGACCTGTTGTCAAAATATTAACTGAGCTGAAATCATGTACATTGACTACATCATAAGTCACAAATACACATGATGTATTCAATGTAAAATATAGAGCTTTACTCACCTCTACTCCGTTCCATTGCTGCCATCTTGAAGCTTTGTGCGGGTTACTCTTCATGTAACAACCACCTCTGGGCCACCCTTTGATCCTCCTCTGCTCCACACCCAGTCTTTACTGATTTTCCCTGCTTTGTGAAGGTGCCTCCCCAACAGTGGCGTCACAAGGGGAGTACGGGGGGTGCGGACCGCACCAGGGAGGGGGGGAGACGAGAGACCACTATGGGACAGGGGAGGGGGGAGAACTCTAAGGGAAAGGGGGGCAGGGGAGAGCACTAAGGGACCAGGAAGAAGGGGAGAGCACTAAGGGACAGGAGGGGAGGGAAGTTTACTAAGGGACACACAGACACAGAGGGGCTCAGGAGGGAGACGCACAGAGGGACCTGGTGGTGGGAGGGGAAAGAGACACAGAGGGGCCACAAACCCTCTCTTTCACACTACACACATACACAGTGCATGCTTACACATACACAGAAACACACAATGCATCCCTACTCACACACCGAAACATACAGTGAATCCTACACATACACAGAAACACACCGTGCTTCCCTTACACACTCAGCCTTACACACAATGCATCCATTACACACACAATGCATCCCTCACACCCACCCACCCACAATGCAGCCTTTGCACACACACAAACACACACTGCCTCTCTTACACACACTCAAACAAAATGCATCTTACAAACGCTCAATGCACCCTTGATATACACAGAAACACACCTTGCATTCCTTACACATACAAACACAGAAACACACAATGCATTCCTTATACATAAACACACTGCTTTCTATCCCTTACACACAAACACACTGCATCCTCTATACACACACACACACATACTACATCCCGTACACAGACATTACACCCTCTACAATAACACATAACATATCCCCTACACACTTACACTCCACTCCCTGTGAACGAACTCAGGTGTGGGCCAGGTAAGTGGACTTATGGGCCCTGCGGACCCAGACCTTGAGCTGTGTAAGGGGCCTCAAAAAATGGAGCTGATGTTTGTGAGCAGATTTACAAACAGCCTCCAGAGAACCTGTTCTACACCCGATCAGTGGAGATAGATTGCAGCCTGAGCCCACCATCAACCTCTTGTCCTCATGTGGTGGCAAGTAGTCTCTCTAATCTCTAATTATCTATAAAAGGACACTATAGTCACCAGAGCCACTACAGCTTGACGTAGTGGTTCTGGTGTCAATAGCCTGTCCCTGCAGGCTTTTTAATGTAAACACACTGCCTTTTCAGAGAAAAGACACTGTGTGCAGCACTAGCGTTAACTTATATGGAAGATCATATGGGTGGGGCATTGTGATGTCACATGGTGGGCAGAGCATATGAGGGGGCGGCAAATTTTGGTTTGCCTAAGGCGGCAAAAATCCTTGTACCAGCCCTGAGTTACATTAGTAAAAAAAATAAAAAACAAAAACCACATTATTAAGGAGGTTGGGGTGACACCGTGAGTTACAGCACCGGGTGACACCAACCCTAGTGACGCCACTGCTCCTCAACACTAGACACCAGGGACCATGGCCTCCTCTCCTCCTGCACTGCGTTTTTTTGTGCTTTTTATATCATTCAAAAGAAATGGAATTCTGTGATTGGAGGGCAGAACCTTTCATTCGACATTGATATGTTCAGTTTGTGATTAGGTTATGCCTGTATGTATATGTGATTGCATGTCTAGACATCTAATCATGTGACTGTATTAATGCGGTGGCAAAATTGAAGGGTTTAAAAGGTATTAAGAGACACACCAGAAGTAACAGTGGGTTAAGAGACAAGACGGTAAAAGGAAATAAGAGACCCACGAGAGAGGGGATTAGGAGAGACATTCATGCAAAATCAGAAAAAATGCACAAGGGGTTGAGGAGGTATGAAGTAAAACACAAACATTTATTCTAATCTACTGGCATGGTGAGGACTAACCTATTCCAAAACAGCTGAAATGGAAAAAAAAAATAAAAAAATTTATTTTCAGATCAGCTATATTGTCCAAGATATATTGTTTTGACCTACATTTTGAAATACCTTTAGGTAGGGCAAGGGAAAGTACCAGAAGAGGGAGGGGCACTGTGAGGATTTTTCGCATAGGGTGCCTAATGGCCTAAGGCCGGCCTTGTCTGTCAGCGTGTGTGTGTGTCTGCCAGTGAATGTTTTAAACCAGTGAGAGTGTGTGTCTGTCACCGAGAGGGTGTCAGTCATTTAGAGTTTGTTTGTCAGTGTGTGTGTGTATGTGTCTGTACTTGCAAATGGTAGTAGTACGATGACCACCTGGGAGACGCCCCCAAAAAAATCTGCAACCAGGCTTTGACCCTAAGATCGGCCCTGTGTGAATATTTTCTGTCCATCCAAAATGAATGTTTTTTTTTTCATTAAGTAATAAAATAATGTGCTCTCTATTAAAAGAAAACATTTAAATATTGCTTCCCATAACAACCATAATACTTGGATTCTAGTAGTGTTTTTTTTTTTCAAACCACTTGTTAGTGAAGGGGTTAATAAAGGGACAGTGCCACTTTAATGTAAATAATGAGGTGATACTAAATATCCTGCGCCCCAGTAGGACATCTCCGGAAGCTATATCGGGTGAGATGCGAGGTTACATGGGTCAAGTTGTATTAGTAATTCCAACTTACTGTCACGGAATTCCCTAAAATGCAAATTGTTGAGAATTCAAAGTGATCTTAAGAGTAAGATCAAAATAGCTGATTTGAAGAAAAAAAATCTGCAAAAGTTACCGGTTTAGCTATTTTTTAGTGAGTAGTGTTATGTCATATCTAAGTATATTTAGTTGAATAGATTTATCAATGTTACTGACAAGAGACATGAAGTCACTATCTGGGAATCATTACTAAATATGAATATTGAGTAAAAATTCAGAGATATTGGCACCCATCGCAACATTTCCTTGCAGTTCATCACCTTATAGATAGTTCTTTTCCCAAAGTTATTAAAACCCTTATAACAAGTTACATTTAGCCTGGGGAGAGCTAAGCTACTTCTGTTCTCTCTCATTGTGGGTATTCTGTGTTACACGACCGATGTGCTGCTCTGTAATGGTAGCTGACTACTCTTTTGAAGTAAATATACAAGCCTTCTTTGCTGCAGAGACACCAAACAAATCTACGTGAATTCTTAACCACCCAGAAGGCCAATCTCACGTCTAAGATTGCATCAGTACGGCACCATCTCAGGCTGATTAAAAGTACAGGCATTTTTTTTCAGAATACAGTAAAAAACTTCAAAGCAGTGTTTGTCTGCTAATTTAGCGTTTAAAGAAAAAGGTTGTTTAATGAATGTACATGTAGCTTAATAAAGAGAGAGAAAATGGTAAGCCAGTATAGCCGTATTATTACCTGTGTATTGTGTTAAAACATTTAAAAAAATTATAAAGTTCGTAGCACATTGAAAATTGGTTTTGGGGTTCATTCTCGAAACAGTCAATTATAGGGGTTTTAATGTAGCATACATTTTTACATTTTCACTAACTTTCTCTCTTTGTGTTAATGCTATAAAACTTTTGACAACTGTGTCAGATTTTTACACTAAGAAAGATTGAAATTGAATTTCAAATTGCAAAACAAAATATCCAAACTGGACACATAGCTGACCTAGGAATTGCCTTTCTAGAATTCCCAATAATACCAAAAAATCACTCTTTGGTGAATATCAACGTGCCCATAAGTATATCTTTGGTAAATGTGTAATAGTTTTCACATTGACATCAATGAGAGAACAGTTAATTATTAAAACTAACAACTATTTAGTTAGCAAAGTTTATATTTTTTTAAATGTATCAAGCCACTCATATGTAAACATTATAAACCATAGATCGTGAACATCCTTGTTTTCAAATGCTTTTTCTATGTATTTGTTTTATTTCCTATTTTTTTTGTATGTTCTTTTGTAGTGTGTGTGTTTTTTTTCAATGTTAAAGGAGTATATTGTCATACATCTGTAAATTTGTAATATGTCATACTTTTAAACCTTAGACTATTCATATTGAACTGATGTATCTCATACAATAAAATAAAATTAAAAAACAAAATATTTTTAGCACATTTACTGATACACTAAACAGAAACAAAAATAGTATCAAGTCTTATTTACACTACATTTACAAATGCATCAACCAACCAAGAGAAAGGACGAAATAAAACATCATTACGCTTTACTGTTGTGTCCTTGTTTTTGGACGATCCCTCTTTGGATATCTATACACTTAAACACATAAACATATCGTGAACAAATGCAATTCAAGAGAACTTTGGTTGGTAAGGAAAGTCATTGCTCTTCACTGGAAAAGCTTTTTCTAAATATTTTTTTTTACTGTTATATTACAATCTCATTCACAGGCGTTCACACTCGTATATTTTACATATTCCGAAAATCAGTAACTCAGTGTAAAACACGGACAAAGGCCTGAGCTAAAGGACAGATAAGGAGTGAACTGGTGAAATTTTATGGCATCGGATCATGTATATAAACTTTCCCAGCAAGAGCTAAGCTAACTTGTAAAGTCATTTCATCAAACACACAAAAATTGTGAGACGATACACCAAGCACAGCTGTAAAAAGCTTGCATGTGTTAACACTCTATAAAAGGCAAAAATTTATATCAAAGGAGAGAACGAAATTAAATTGCAAATCAGAAACCAGTGGTGTAAAGTAACATTGGAGGTTAGGTTCTCTTCATTTAGGTCAGAGCTGGGCGTTGTGATTGTCCAGCTGTTAAACTACAAATCCTATCATCCTCCATTTCTTTCCAAGGGAGAGAAAGAGCTACAACATCGTTGTATCTTGGTTGAGTCTGAGCTCAACGTGATGGGGACTAATAATGATATTGGGTGGATTATGTGAATAATTTGAATGAGAGTTACAGATTGAGTTGGCATGGGGTTGGAGAAGAAGACCTTACATATTAGGAGGTAATAATGGCTTTTGAAAAGGATGGAAAGGTGAGTGAACATATGTGGAGAGGGAGAAATTGTGACATGTAATGGAGAAAATTTTACTGATAAAATATTGAAAGGAGTAAACGGAACCTGCGAACGAGACAAAGAGATGGTGAGAATAGAAATCTGAAAATTAGGGGAGTGGGCAACACAACAAAAAGGAGAGGAATCCATGGAGGAATGGTATAGGCAAGTTCACATTTGATACTTGGATGTGAGAGCTCATAATGTTTTGACACTACCCTATGTAATACCTAACGGAATGGTATAGGCAAGGAATGGTAAAGGCAAGTTCACGTTTGATACTTGGAAATGCAAGCTCATAATGTATCTTGACACTACCCAACAGTACCATGAGATATATCCGAGCAAAGAAGAGAAGGAAACAAGGAACAAAAGGGATTCATTGCAACCATTCATGTATGTTGTGAAAACTAGACCACTGAGGAATAAAAACAATAAAAAATTGGACAAAGCAATGTATATAGAGGCAGATTAGATATAGTTTATTTTGGGTTACTTTGTGGAGTGCATGCAGCCTATTACAGCCCAGAAACCAACCTGGTAACTAGTGACCTAATTGTTTAGCACAAGTGGACAATCTTTACAGTTACTGCTCACACTAAAATGTAGTTCATCAGGCTTTATTGATAATTAAACTGAAGGCAGATACAATGCTTCTTCTCGGAAGAGGCAAGGTGAGAAGGGCACTGCAAGGTGGGCAGGCTGTTCTCAAGTATGTGTTGGCTGATGTTACAGTGACACAGTAAGCATCAAAACAACTTTAGTTTAATGAAGAAGTTATGGTGCATAGATCATGCCCCTGCAGCGTCACTGCAAAATTATCTGCCATTTAGCAGTTACATCACCTTTGTTTCTGTTTATAAAGTCATAGCCATACCTCCCCTGGCTGTGACTGGCACAGCCTGCATGAAAAAATGGCTTAATTTTCAATCACTTGTTAACTTGCTTTAGAAATTTTAATCCCCTGCTCTGTAAATTGAATTTTACTTACACATGAGTCTCCTGCAGGACCTAGAAGGCCATTAACAGAGCAGGAGATAGGGAATTCTAGATTAAACAGAATGTGCTGTAAAGGAACCAAGAATATCTAGGTTATTTATCAGGAGGTGTTTAGGAAGGCTGTGCATGTCACATGCAGGGAGGTGTACCTAGGGCTGTATAAACAAAGTGATTTATTTTCTAAATGGCAGAGAATTGAGCAGAAAGATTGCAGGAGCATGATCTATACACCACAATTGCTTCATTAAGCTAAAGTTATTTTGGTATCTATAGTGTCCCTTTAAATAACTGGGTGTTGTATCTGTTGCTGTTTGTCCCATATGTAACTTTATGTTGGCTTGGGTTAACTCTGCTCATATTCAGAATAGAGAATATCTATGGACTAACATTTTTTTTTCTAAATACAAAAACTGCACAAGTGGATTACTTTAACGAAAGGCTTCTCTGCACAGTGGTTTTGTTTGTTATTTTAGAGTTAAGTCGTAACACATAAAGAAAACATCATTATCTGGGTCATTTAAATAAAGGTACATTGAAGCAATCTAACAATACATTTAAGTAAAACAAAGATATAATAGGAAGTTCAATCCTGAATTATTTTATTCTGCGTTTTTTAATTATGTCTATGTAGTAACTATGCACGTGTAGAAAAACGTGGGTCAGTTTCAATCATTTAAAAGTCTGTAAGTACACTGTTTACCACTCATTATTGCTCATCTGTGGAATTAGGATTTTTCAAGAGTAAGTAGAGGTGTATTTAATTATTCATGTGAGGCAAGCATTTTACGAGTCTCTCTGTGCCTCAAAAATCATATTGTGAATTAAAATACCTGTTAAAAAACATTAACAGCAATTTGAAGAAAAAAAAAAAAAAAACCTTTTTAAAGTATGTTATCAAGAGTAGCGTTCCTCCTGTTTTATTTAAATACCTGTTAGAAAGCTCTGGTCATTACATCTGGGGGCCAATACTAAACCGAACACTAGAGAATTGTTTAATTGCTTAATCATATAAATTACAGTCACTTAATCATTTTAATTACCATCAGCCAATTAGCTTAGAGTTATGGCCCCTAAGCTAACAGTTATGCAAATGTTTGCTCCTATACAAGCTATTACTAGACATATTTTCCAGGTCTAGCTGACAATGAGTGATGACTTGGAGGTTAGGTAGCAAGTAGAGTATTCATTAGTTAAAGCTTATATAAAATAATACAATATGCATGCATATGGTATTGTATAGACCACGGCTACACTAGGCTATTTTACATATACTAAAGAGGAATAAATCTTTGGCAATGCATAAGAAAGCCAACAGTAATAATTACCACAATTCTCACAAGCCTATTATGGCAGAAAAACGAGCCCCTAATAGCCCCAACGTTTCGGCACTTTCTGGCTGCCTTTTTTTTTTTTTTTAAACCTGGCTGCCACAAACACCCTTGAAAAAGGTAAAAAAAAAAAAAAAAAGAGGTGCCGAAACGTTGGGGCTCGTTTTTCGGCCATAATAGGCTTGTGAGAGTTGTGGTAATTATTACTGTTGGCTTTCTTATGCCTTTATATTGACACTTTGTATTTTTGTTTTATGCTTGTTGTACCATTTACTGGTCTGATTAAAGAATTTGCATAACTCTTTCTAGTGATTCTAGTGTGTGTTCCCTTTTTGATACATACTTGCAATGCTGTCATTTTAATTCATGGTGACATCGTTTATTCTCATTACATCATTTCCTTTCAAACTCAGAACCTGTGACATACAATACAGATCAAATGCTGCCCTGAAAGGTAACACATATCAATGAGCATTGAGATTCCATGCAAGAGAATGTTCTTTAAAAAAAAAAAAGTGATTTAAAATCTAACTGTAGGCTAAGCATCATGGGAAATGTAGTTCACAAACATCTGGGATGCCTAGGATTGCCATCACTAGATGAAGGAATTCCTCATTTATATCTCCAGCATCAGTATTTACTCCTAAAATTACCATTCCCCGTTTCGCTTTATATTTCTTTTATACAACAATTCCTTTAATAAAATGTATATCGCACCATGGACAAATAAAATAAAATTCAAGGTTGCATTAAAAAGCCAGACACATAGTATTGTAATTTCAGGAGAGATCTGTACTTAGAAATTAAGGCTTGTTACTAACCAGGGGAATCATAGAACCTATACTGAAATTATAGAATCTTGGGAAGCAAAACGTGTTTTAATAAATATAATTATTGAATTATGTATTCAAATAATTATATTTAATATGGAATCCAATGCTCTAATATCATTTGTAATATTTACGAATGCATGCACACCACAAATTGATCAGTTTATTTATCAATACAATGAAAACTAAAACTTATATACCAGGACCATATTATAAAACACATTTGTTTTAAAGGATTGTTTGACCGCATCCTAGGAGTTTGCTCGTTCGGCTTTAATTTCTTTTAGATTTTGTCTATGCAGAAATATTAATGTTTCACAATTAATCAAACGGTTGTTTCTGAATTTATTTTAAACAATGACAGCAACTGTAAATAAAATTGTGCAAATGTATTTTAAAACCAAGGACTACATTGCACATAACGAAAAAAAAAAAAGGATTATCTTGCAGCCGAAGGTATCCATCATTTTGAGAGAGGAGAAGACCTGAAAACTGTAGCAAGCATGTGGACCATTGTGCGACAGACAAGGTTTGTTTTCATGCATTTTCCAGATGATGCCTGAGTAGCTGATATAATATTTAAATAAGCCCTTGTGTCTCCTTGTAACTCATTATTTGACAGAGGCAATTTGAAGTCACAGATAATTCTGATGCTGGGAACAGGCGTTCGGCTTTGGTCCTAGGAGGACCTCTTGATCCTCTCTACATTCCTACCAACATACATCATTAAAATATTCATGAGCAAAGAGAATGCAGAGGGATTGGCACATTTAGCATACAACACAGTTTGATAAATGCTTGAGTGAACATAAGGACTCTGTACTTTCTGTGCTGTCCACGAGAAAGGCAGGAGAAGGATATGAGCATTGGAGCTTATCACATATGAAAACTGGAGTTGTATTAGTTCTTTATCATACGTACTGTACCTGATAAGGCTTCAAAAGACTAAAATAATTCCAGGCAAAAAAAGGCTAATTGAAATTCCATACATGACAATGCTGTATTAACTGGACTTAATGATTCATTTTTACTCTTGACCTATAATATTTTATTTTATTATTTGTTTTATATTAATTGAATGCTTCACATCCTGCTTGTTGCCACTCTGACATTTAGAGGCTTCTTTGGATGGATTTAACTCCGCATCTTTGTGTGGAAGGAAAACAAACACTTATACATTAATTCATTTACTGGCAGGTCACTCATTTTATCACAACTACTCACAAACCTTTTTTATTTTGTATATATATTCTTTATTAGTAAAAAAAAAAAAAAAAGTTTTATATGTTTCCATACAAATGTAACATATAAAAAAAGAAATATAACACATATTGTGTTTACATGTCTGGCGTATTACAAATACAAAACAAATACATGCATAAACATGACGTAAGAAAAAAACACTCCACCTTTCACAGAAAATACACACATAAACACTTAATGATTCTTCTCGGAAAAGAAAAGGCAAAGGCGAAGACTGTGCATAGTAGAATTAGCCTACGCCTAAAAATGACAGGTTTGTACAACCCCACAAAGGGGATAACATGGGGGGTTGTAATGAAATGTCTAAATAATTTTGTGAACGATGCAATGCTCAGGGTTCTAGACCTCTCTATAGAACTTCAGATTACTCATATTTTTAAAGACATATTCCTCCATAGTATACTGATAACTAATCTGCATAATAATTTAGTTCCAACCAGGGATTGAGTTTAATCTCTAATATCTTACTTAACAAGCTTTAGCCGCCATAACAGTGTGGATAATAAAAAAAACTTCCTAGGTTTAGATATCGTTGGAGATTAATATGGAAAAGAAATAGCTGAGCACTGATTGTAATCTGTATCTTTAAGACCCATTAACAAACCTTAATTGATCATAGGAACACCTACTATTAAAAAATCACGCATAGAGAACAAAATCATTTCTGATCAACAGCAAAAATGACACTACATCTTAATTACAATTATCTATATAGCGCCAACAAATCACAGATAAACAAAGCAAACATTGAATTCTAACACAACACATTGTAATTTAAACAAAAATAGCTTTAATGCATTTACTTATTTCTAGGAATTACTCTCTAAGCCTGTATTGTGGAATAACAAAACAAAAACAGAAAGTTAGCTAGATGATGTACTTAAGGAATCAACTCTGATACATTTCAAAAAGTTAAAAAAAAATAAAAAATGAAGTCAGCTACGGGCTTGATTTCCACAATCTATGTTATGCTGCAAAACATGAGCACAAATAATAGGCTGTCTTTACAGACATTGTGGGAGAGAGACCTAAGTGAAACCCACATAGAGAATTATGAAGACATGTTTTTGAAAAGAATGATCAATTTGTACAACCATTAATGAAAGCAAGGATTAAAGGTGGCCTCGAGCTCTATTTAGACCCTGTTAGGCTTGGTCACACTTACCCAGGTCTCTCTTCTCTCTAATTTAGTGGCTGTGGTTCTTGGGGCAAACATTTCCACTTGTTATAGACATGTGTGGAGGTTGTGGCACTTTGGGAGTGTGTTTTCATACTTTTAAACCGACGACTTGATTTAGCCATAGAAACTCACACTAATACGGCCCTCTTAAATGGCCCTTATAGCTCGCAGATGGAAAAAGCAAGCTCTTCTTATTATATTTTATTTTTAAAATTAATTAATTTAAACAGTTTTTTTTTCCCTTCATTGTTCCCCTTTTGCTTGTAATATGTTTTTTTCTCCATGTAATACTAATGTTTCTGTTTTATCCCGTTTGTTTGATTTTGAATATTCTGACCGGGTTATTCACTAAACCCTGGCATCGAGTGGGGGACTTTAAATTTAATAATTGGGGGTTGGACAGATTTTTACTCACACCCATGGTTAGCGGATGGGGGCTACTCATTTTATACAAGGTGACAGTGTATGTGTATGACAGTTTTTGTGTCTGCGTATCTGTCTGTGTGGGAAGGATTGTGTATCTAGGTGGGGGGTCCAAATTTTTTTGATAGAGGCTCTGAGTATAACTGTTGTAACACTTGATTACATGCTGCCTTTAGTTCTCTGGCATTTTTACAATTTTCAATGAATAATTGACGATATACATGGATCTTTTTTGATAGAATTGTTTATGTTTATATCCATTGCTCATTCTCAATAAAATATTTACAACATAAAATACTCTACTTGTCTATGTGGTTGGCAAGGGTAAGACGTTATAGAGTAGTCAGGACTTGCATCCCTGCAATATTTACATCAATATAGCAGAGTTGAAATAAAATTCTGATTCTGCGGAATATTTCACAATTATTTTATTAATAGAATGAGTGAGTTCACAAGACGCCACAACTGACTGTTTAGTTAATAAATTGCATTATGATGAATATCACAATGAAAATAATATTAAAAAAAATCATTATAAAACTTTAATTTATATTTCTTTTTTTTTTTAGTCAATCTTTCTTTTATTGAGGTATGCAGGATGGGGTACAGAAAGTAAAAGAGGGAATGTACGAGTAATATACAGCATAGGGATAATACAACGTCAATTTCGAAAAGTTACATTTCCTGGACAATAATACCTCTGTTTTTGTATTTTTTGTGTCTGGTGAGTAGCTCAAGTTATATCTAGGTCGCTAGTGTCACGCAACAAATGGAGCAGGCTAAAAGCCGAACATAATACTGGCATACGAATTTAGTTAATACAGGTAGTGCTTCAAACAGTGCTAAAGTCAGGCCTAGTGTCGAACGGCTAGGACATAGACTACGTACATCACTTGTCTTAGCAGGTAGTCTAGTTAAGTAACATTTCACGCAACAAATGGAGCAGGCTAAATTCTGAACATAACATTGGCATACAAAATGTAGCTAAAACAAGTTGTGCTTCAAACATTGCTATAATCATGCCTAGTGTCTAACGGTCAGGGCATATGTTACGTACATCACCTGTCCTAGCTGATAGTCTGGGTAAATAACATTTTCTAGTGGACGGGAGCGTAAAACCTTTCAGCGGTGTGGACAGTGAGAGTCTATTAGCGTTATACAAGAAAAGGCCAGTACATATTGCTTAGGTACTACATTGCTCACAATTTGTCAAATGATAATTTGCACGGTGGGGTCCGGTCTTGCCTCCGCAGTGAGGACTGCAGGAGTAACGTACATGCAGTCCATTGAGCTTAGCCTATGCCGGCTCTGAGTGCTGGATGGACGGGCCAAACATTGTGGTCGGATTGTTGCCTCTGTGAGTCGTCCTTTCCGACAGATCTTGGAAGGAAGCTTAGTCCTTGTCTGCTGCCGGTGAGGGGCTGTAGTCGTCGAGTGTGGGAGGTGCGCGAGGGCGGCCGGGTCTCCCCGTGGCCCCAGGCTCCGTGTGGGGTCTGCATCTTTGCTCCACGAACTCGGGTGCTACAAGAGGCCCAGTTCTTCCCTGTGAGGGCGCTTCGGAGAGCCCTGGTGTTTCGTCGCCGCCAGCGGCGGTTAGGCTTCCGGCGATGTGGCAGATGCTGTGGAGTTATCCTCCTGGTGACCCCCGGCCCGGGTGGGCAGTCAGTGCTCAACTTTAGCGTTAAAGGGTCTGTAGTGCCCTTAGTAGGCCCGGTCCACCTCCGTTTCCCCGGTCCACATGCTGTGCCTCCGTATTGCACGCAGGGTGTTGCAAAGAGTCTGTCCAGCTTTTCTATGAATTGTTGGAAGATTAGATCCAGGCTTGTGGCTTGTACGGGTGTAGGTTCTGTAGGGCAAGAGGCTTCTGCGGTAGCGCTAGGCCCAGGGCCCAAGCCCGTGTGGGCAGATACCATCCGTTTAGCCATGTGTGTCGCTTCGGTGGGGACCGGGATAACCCCCGCCGGTCCATAGGGGGGGAACGGGGTGTCCAGCTTTGCTTTGCAGTGTTTGTCTGCAGTGGGAGAGCGGCCGTCTCTCCCACCACCACCATGCTTGTAGGCCGCAAACCTGCGTGGGTCGGGTCCGGAACACAGGGCCACTTGCGTGGTGTCACCATGTCGGGCCCGATGTCCTCTATCGCTTGGGAGCACCGGGTCATCGGTTTGCTGCCTCCGGTTAACGAGAATCAGCTGAAGGTTAGTAGAAACCCGGGAGCTACAGCGACATGCGTCTGCTCCCTTCAGCGGTCAGGCCCCGCCCCCTTAATTTATATTTCAGCACCCTGTTGGGAAACACAAAAAAATGTACTTAGCCATAGGTCTTGGTGTAGAGGACAAATGTGTTCTTCAAGGTTGCCATTGTGAAAATGTTTTATAATACATTGTCCATATAAGAGCAATGACCAGCAGCATATTTCCTCATCTTTAATTTTATATACTGTGACTGAAATCGGACTTTATAATTAGAACAGATGTTCTGATTGAAGCTCTGATAATACACTGATTAGTCACAACATTAAAGTCACCTGTCTAATTTTGTGTAGGTCCCCCACATTTTGCCAAAACAGCTCTAAAGGACATCATAATTCCTCTGAACGTGTCCTGTGGTATCTGGAAGCTGGGAGAACCTGTCCCTCGTAGATGAGGCCAACTTCCTTTTGCTGGTTCTCTTCTAGAGCTGATGTCCCTGCTGTACTCTTGCGCATGCATGGGTAATGACTGTCGGGATTGACACTGCAGCTCCGCCCAGTGTCTAACAAAGTAAGGCTGGGGAAATATACAGAGACAAAGTAGTCCCTATAGATTGACATAGATTCTATCTTTATGAAATACTAATTTTTCAGGGGGGTGGGAGGTGGGAGGAGAAGGTGCTGCTTTTAGACCTGCAAGTTTGGAGCTGTAGCCTCCTTGGATTGGATTAGTTGTTCCAGCACATCCCACATCTCAATTGGATTGAGATCTAGGAAATTTGGAGGCCAAGGCAACTCTTTGTCATACCCTTCAAACCATTCCTGAACAATTTTTGCAGTGTGGCAGGGTGCATTGTCCTACTAAAAAAGCAACTGCCATAAGGGAACACCATTGCCATGAAGGGGTGTACATTGACTGCAACAATCTCTAGGTAAGGGGTACGTGTCAAAGTAACCTCAGCATGAATGCCAGGACCCAAGGTTTCCCAGCAGAACATTGCCCAGAGAATAATACTGCCTCCATCAGCCTGCCTTCTTCCCATGGTGCATCCTGCTGCCATCTCATCCCCAGGTAAATGACGCAGACGCAATCTTCTTATTCCATTGTGCTTTCGGCAGTGGAGAGGGGTCATCGTGGACATTCTGAATGGTCTGCAGCTATGCAGCCCCTTACATGGCAAACTGCAATGCACTGTTGTGTATTCTGACACCATTCTATCATGGCCAGAATTATGTTTTTTCAGCAATTTGAGCTACAGTAGCTCTTCTGTGTGATTGCAATGATACTTCACCACCCATGACCTTTACACCGGTTGACTGGTTTTCCTTCCTTGCACCACTTTTAGTAGTTACTACCCACTGCACAACCCACAAGACTTTTGGAGACGCTCTGACCCAGTCGTCTAGCTATCACTATTTGGCCCTTGCCAAAGTCACTCAGATTTGTCCATTTGTCGCTTGTCCATTTTTCCTGCTTCCAACACATGAAATTCAAGAACTGACTGCACGTTTGCTGCTGAATATATCCCGTCTTTTGACAGGTGCCATAGTAACGATATAATCAATATTATTCACTTCACCTGTCAGTGATTTTAATGTTGTGGCTGATAAGTGCATAAGAAAATTACAATTGAATCCTGATAATACTGGACCAGGCTGCCAAGCTGCATGTTTGAAATTTTACATATTCTTTGAAAAAATAAATACAATTTCTAATTTAAAAGATGATACAGGTACTATTGGTCTTTCATAATATTGTCCTTTTAATGTTTGAAATCCTAGAATTCTGATTAGATTCTGTCCTGCCTAGTTGGAGACAAAGAAGTTTGGAGTCTCAGTCTAGAGGTAGATAATAATAAAGTACACCCCTCTCAACAAAAGAAAAAAAAAAAACAAATAAAACATTTATCATGCTAACACACACCTGCCTACATTCTTGTTATTCCCTCTCATTTATTTCTAATTTTAAAAATATTTTATTTTATTTTTAAATAAAAAAAACAACATATTACTGACCAGAGGACATACTATCTAATTACATATAAGATTTACAGGATGTACAGGTTTAAGGAGAAATGCAAGAAAAAGTTTTATCTAAAAAAAAAAAAAAAAAAAAAAACATAATAAAAGGAAAGACACACAGTGAAAAATAAAAATAAATTAAATGGCGTGTTCTCTGCCTTTATGAGGACCAAGAGGAAGATAGCATGAGGAACTGGGATTCAGATTATCGGTAGATAAAAAAAACTTATGCACACAATGCACTATAAGTATGTAGAGGAAGAAAGTAACATAAAATGCTGAATATGGAAATGTTTTTTTTTGTGTTGAAGTATTGATGTAAGAAGTTTATTTGTGAGATAGCTCAGTGGGCTAATGCATCATCAGTAGAATCTGTACAACCCTTGGGTCACAGATTCAAATCGTGGCAGCATTGACTCAGCCCTCCATCCTTCTGCGGTTGATAAAATGAGTACAATTAAATTGGGTAATAGTAGCAACCCCTGGATGTTTGGCTAAGGTAAAAGACCCCAGGATGTACTTGAAAACCAGAGTAATCTGAATGTACTCTTCCTGGTTCAATACTTTGTTATTATTATTTGTGAAAAGGAATGAGTATATATCCGAAAGGGTACACAACCATATCAATCAAGCTTGCGACTGGCCCAACTGAAGACTGACTATTCAGAATGCTGCTGAAGTGCTCTCTGCATAGTCCTGGTAGGCTCAGCATGGCATAAGCATGTCTAATGATGTGCTCACACGGCACTGGCTGGGGTCACTTCCCTGGTTTCCCCAGATAAGGGCACCATGGAATAAAATAGAGACAGTGTGTCAGAAACCCGCAACTGAGACAGTCCTGCTTAAATTGGGACAGTTGGGGGGGTATGCACACATATATGCATAAAATGGTTTGTATTATTTTCACAGACATAAGATTACATTCTTGTATGACATTACACTCTTTCCCTGTTCTGTGAGTCTAGGTTAAAGTTTTAATTTTATTTTGATATTTACACAGCACAATACAATTCATAAATAATGTTTTATTTACATCACTTACTTTAAATGACTATTCTATTAGTTCTGCAGCTTTGACAATGAAATTATTGTTTTAATAAAGCAGTAGACATCTATTTAGAAAGCACCAGGGATGTTTGCTGCATCGTTATTGATTATTCATTATAAAAGGATTATTGCTTGCTATAAAATGAATCCAAGTTACATCTTGTCTATAAAAAAAAGTTCTCTCCAATAATATTAGCATGTAACTCTGTAGGAAAGTAACTATTATCATCTAATTAGCCCTTCTTTTTACTTGCAAATTTAACATTAATGTTCATTCATCATTAATTCTTTGAATTTGTAATTGACGAATCTATGAAGAATTTGAAGAAGAATAAAATGTTGCGATCTTAAAGGGACTCTCCAGTGCCAGAAAAACAAACCGTTTTCTTGGCACTGCAGGTCCCCTCTCCCTACCACCCCCATCCCAAGTTGTTGAAAGGGTTAAACCCCTTCAGTGACTTACCTGTATCCAGCGTTGATGTCCCTTGGCTCTGGGTCAGGCTCTGCCTACACTCCTCCCCCACCGACGTCAGCCGGCAGGGGAGATCTATTGCGCATGCCCGGTGGGGGAGACCTAATGCGCGTGCGTGGCATTAGACCTCCCCATAGGAAAGCATTGAATAATGCTTTCAATGCTTTCCTATGGGGATTTTGGCGACGCTGGAGGTCCTCACATAGCGTGAGGACGTCCAACGTCGTATAACACACTTTTCGTGTTCTATGATCACGGAAGTGTCCCCTAGTGGCTGTCTAGTAGACAGCCACTAGAGGAGGACTTAACCCTGCAAGGTAAATATTGCAGTTTATGAAAACTGCAATAATTACACTTGCAGGGTTAAGGGTAGTGGGAGTTGGCAACCAGACCATTCCAATGGGCAGAAGTGGTCTGGGTGCCTGGAGTGTACCTTTAAGTGAAATATGTAATAAAGGAATGTATCTGAGCTGTATAATCGTACTCATGCAACCAAATCTCTCTCTCCAGAACATTGTTGCAGATGAACATAGGACAAATTTGACCTTTGTGTGTCATTGAATATGGTGGTATTGTTTGGAGTGCAGATTTAAAAAGTGCATCTGAACTTAAATATTATTATTTTATTATTTATATAGCACCATCAGATTCTGTAGCGCTGTTCAATATTATATATTATGACCCAGTTTACAGTAAATACATTTTTTTTTATCTAAAGCCAGGCATCTGTATTTTGAAGGGTTTTGCAAGATGCTATTGCAGTCAGAAAATATGTTTTCCTTGAGTCCCCCCTAACGCCTCCTATTTCCAGCCGCTATTCAGCAGTATAGTACAGACTGAGCCGTATATGCAGTGCAGGAGGAGAAAACACAATTTGCAATCTCTGGGTTCAAGGAACAGTGAGACGTTTGTGCAAAAGAGATTTATTACATACCAAAGAGCCCCTATTAAAATAAATGGAAGGACCAGGAATGGCTGAAAAGTCTCAGCTAGATCCCAGCCTTTACAGACTTGAAGCATATGACGTAGCAGCTTAGTGATGATGTAGCATCATGGCAGTACGGTATTACAATTTCCATTTTTTTTTTTTTTTTAATGGACATAGGTGATTTGTAATAGCCTTGAAACAGAATATTTTGCATGTTCACTTAGTCTTTATCAAACTTTGTAAAAAAAAATTCTACACTTGTACAGACTTCATAGAAGAAACTGACAATTATAGGGGATTTACATCCAATGATGGACATTTAAAGGAAACTAACATTTTTCTTTTTTATTGCATTTGATAATGTACTATGCATATCTATTCTACAGCAGCCTGGATTACCCACTTAATTTGTAGGTACTGAGGGCAGCGTTATAATGTACAAATGGTGAAGTAGAGACAGTTCGTGTGTAAACAGTTCAGGAAAACCTACAGCTTACCGGTAAGTACATTTAAAGTTTTCCAATAGAAAACAGTGCATACAATAGATTTTAGTTTATGTTTTCTTTTCCCCCAAAATACTGCGAAGGTCAACACTAAATGTTGTCTTTAAAAGCTTAAACTGAATTTTACAGGGGGTTTACTGGGAATAATTATTTGAAGGAATACACACAGAAGGCCTATGAAGAATATTTATGCTGAAGCTAAAAGGGAATCGTTCAACAAAATTTACCTTAAATAGTTCAGACGGCTGTAATATATTTTCACTTAGAGGCAAAATAATGAACCGTATAATTTTATAATATATTAACTCTTTAAGTAACAGACGAGAAAAGCCTCAATTAAAACGAAAAAACGTTGAAAAAATGCTGACCTAATTTTAAGGAACGGTGCAGGTAATTGAGTGCTAACACAATACATATTGTTAATTTTAAGGAACTATTAGAAACTTTGTGGTTGGTTAATGTCATCATAATATTTTGGTTCATATGTCAAATCACATCTTCAACTCACTATTAATTTCCATCAAAAATAATAGTTGTGGTAATTTCATAATAAAAATATTGCCACCTACCTTTACGTTAAGGGAAATACCGCAGCTACATTGCCTCTTGGGCATTCAATATACCTATTTGTATCTGGCTTCACATGTACCTCTGTTAAATCTTGCTGTTTGAACTACCCGCACCTAATTAATCTGCTGTACATTCAAGTGATACACTTTCATTTTTGATACCAATAAGACTTTATTCTCCTCAATATGTACCCACTTCCCTTTCTTTGTTCTGTAATCCCAGTTTTCACTAAAACAAATGTTGAAAACTAAATAAAGAATTCATTTAAAAAAAAAATTAAAAAAATATTGTTACCTAGTGCTGAATTATTAGACTGATCTTATTGATCTTAGGGAATGAGCTGCTATATAACTGTAGTGGTTATGGTGTCAGGAGTCCTTTGTTTGTTATCGCCCTATTGTTAACAGTCAAACTATGTTTGCATTCTTTTACACTTATGCACGTCCTCTTGGGAGTCTTAGTGCTGTATTTCGAAAGCATATACATTTTGGCCCTATTAAGGCTTAATCCATTGTCTGAGAATGCTTGCTGACACTCTCAACCAATGAGTTCCTTACAACAGATAGAATAGATACTGCTTGACGGACTTACCACTGCCCGAGAATTGGCCCTTCTAACCCTTCTGACAACCACCACTTAAAGGTTAACCCCGTGACAATGGTCACAAGTCAACCCCCGGCAAGGCGAACGTCGGACTCACTTAACCAACGAGCTACACATAACATGACCGCCCCACTAAGACGCCACGTATTAACTACTCGCACTGGCCTCAGTAACTGCGGCCACACATACAGCCTGCTCCAGCACGACCCACTAGGTCCATGACCATAGACTGTAGACCATGTCATCACACCGGTCCGTATTCCGATGTTGGAGTACACCGACCCTATCACCGAGACCCTACCTTGTCACGACTTGTACCAAAGAAGACAACGACTAATGCCCAGAGTATACGCAGACGAGTGACTTGGCTTCACACTTTGCCATTGATGTACTGTCAACACCTAACGTAACCTGATGACAGCACGATGTACCCACGCAACCTGAAGTGTAGTGCTCGCACCAATTCCATCATATGTTATCAGTTAAGCATTGTGTTTATTATACCTACTAATGCTTGTTCGCTGTTTGATATTGCATTACATAAGAAAATGCTAATATGAATTCCTCTCGGTTCACTATACTTCGACTCCTCCCAACATCGCAATGTATAATTACTCATCTGCAGAAGTTGATAATTTTGGTTGAACTAGCATTCGTGATTACTAATTATATTCTCTAATGGGTTGTCTATGAATATTTGTCTACTGACATTCGTGTTGTACGATCGCAATAACTTCTTTTGATATTGATGTTCCGAACCTTTGCTCTCTAACATATATGTGAAACGTAAAATGTAAAATAATAGATACTGCTTATGGTAAAGGGAACTGTTGGGACCCAGGGGGAAATAGTGGGCTGGCACCAGAGAACTCCTGGCACCATAATCACCATTTGCAAGCAAATGGTACTTGTTATTTCCAGCGAAAGTAATTTGACCAAGTAACGGATGGCAATTATCGGGACTAAAAGCCTTCAGAGCTGTAAGTCTTTAATGGCTACTCTTTCATTGTTGTGTTAACAGTTAAAGTGCCAAAATTAGATAACAGATACATTGCTAAAATACAACTTTTAAAAAAGGCATTTCACATGCTTGCACAGAGAAACTGCTATTTTGCTATCTTAATACATAAAAAATGAAATTTGTAATATTTTGTATTTATTTCTTTTTCTTGTCTGTAAACCCTTTCAATGTTGTGTTGTACATTGCACAGCGAAAGCTGATGAACTCTTTTCCTGTACACCATTACAGGCTTTGTAAACAATGATTATACTCGGCCAACTTCTGACTTGCCTAGAACTGTGCAGTGTCTGCTCTAATTAAATGAATAGTGCCTGTTTATTGCACTGAAGTGAACATGCACTTTCCTTGATCTCTTCCTCTTTCTATTCAAAGGTGGTTTTCCCACTGAGGAAGTCTTTAAGAAGATTTGTTGCTGTGTATTTTCATAACTAAGGCTAATTATCCCTTTACTTGTAGGTGTGATGTCTGTTGCTCTGCTTACTGCTCCAGGCTTACGCAGAGTCTAGTTAACGCCTCTGGGACCAGATATGTGTCTCCAGCCCTTTCACAAAGACTGGTCATCGTCCATATCAAACAAGGGAAGTCTTCTACCCTCCAGCCATGGTATTAGAATCAGGCTTCTTGTGAGGCTTTAATATTATCACAGGATGTGTATATCTCCCATCCTATTGCTCTCTGTTTTTTGTTCATGCTTCATTGAGTTTTCTTTTTTTTGTCTCAGCAGGGAAACTGCCTATCTGTAGGTGTGTTGGTCTATCTGCTAAATCCATAATTAGGTCCCTATCTGACTTAATCTGAAGCAAGCCTGGTCCCTAGTCATTCGAAGATCTTTGCAAATCCTTTTTAAGTGATACCCCATAGGGAGGGGGAAAGTCTGTGTTAAATTTATATTCTTTACATTGCGACTCCATTTTATTTTTGTCTGGAGGCTATATTATATCTCAAGGATGAAACATCAGTTCTGGGAAATATGTTTGTTTTTTATCTTAATATAACATTATGGCTCAGATATCTCTGTTCTGGGCATTCTTGGTGTGGGGTGAGACATATAGATGTAACGTGACTGCTGGTGAATGCTAATAGATGTCGCTGATTAAACAGGCGATATGTTTATTCAACACGCTATTTGGTAAAAGGAACGAAAATTGTTAGTGTTTTAGTGAGAGATAGAATGCTTGATATTACTTGATGGTTAATAATTGAGGTAAGTACAGATTTCCACTTGTCTGATAGGATCTGCCTTGTTCCCAGACTCCAAAAAACTGTTAATTCCTACATAGCCCCAGGGTCATGCTCCATTTTGAATATCTACATACGATTAGGGTTAAGATCCCACTGCCAGACTCTCCCGACTAGTTACACAACTCTGGATTTACAGTGTAGGAATGACAAGACCAGGGAATCAGTCAGAAACTTTTTTTTTAAAATCTATCATGAATGGAAGGGGCTTCCAGGAAGGCAGCGATCAGGTGGAGGGAGAGTTAAAGGGTGATGCAAAGGGAATACAAAGGTGATGATTCACTAAACAGCACATCGGCTTATATTATGTACACTGTTAGTGCCTGGGTTTGGTTGTCAGTTTACGGAGCAGTTAGGGATTGGGTGTGCCTGAAGCTGCTGGTAGGCACACACACTAAGGATTGCTAAGCAAGGATTCCTGCTAAGGATTTCTAAGTGCATTTTTTTTTTTTTTTTTAAAGAAACACTCCATGCACCACAACTACTACAGCTTGTTGTAGTGGTGATGGTGTTAGCAGTGCCCTCCCATTGTAAGGAGTCAATTTGTCTTTGAATGGTTTTTCTGGTGTTTGCCGGCAAACGCTCCTCACGTCCCTTAATGCAGAGCCCAGCTCATTAGTGGAGTGCGATCCACTGACACTCTCAGCCAATGCACTACCAGAATTTTATGCTTAGAAATTTCTGGCTCTCCAACATTACCGTTCAAAAAATGGTTACACTTCTTACAATGGGAAAGAGCTAAGGCACTTGGAGTGTTCACGTAATTTATTTCTTTTTAGACATGTGCAATTCATTTCGGTCCAAATTAAAACTCGGCCGAATTTCGGCAATTCGGACATTCGGATGCTTCAGAATGTTTGATGTGCCGAAGTGCCAAATTTCAGAAGTGCCGAACCGAAGTGCAGAAGTCCTGAATTTCCAAAGTCTCGAATTGCCGAAGTCCCGAATTTCGGAAGTGCCGAACCGATTTTTTGCCTGTGCACATCCCTAATTTATTTGTTATTGCATATTCTTAATGCATTAAGAAAAATAGGGGGTCACTTTTAACCCAGTTTCCCTTTAACAAGGAAAAAAGTGATCTTTTACAACATTTAAATATAGCAACTGCAATAGACTTACAAAGATAGTGCTTTATACATAGTGGAACATCTCTTACACCTGTATTTCTACAGAGATATACACCGGACACCCAGTTATCATGCAAAAACATTAACACAGTCCTGTCATTTGTGTGTCTTTTACTAAATTACACACATTGGAAGTCAGCAAATATTTTAAAACCTTAGAGGGGAAAATGTAATCACTTTAAGCCAGAACTGTGGCTTTTGGCACTGCCATCTTCTTTCCACAACTCCTGGCAGTAACTGAAGAACAGGTCTTGCTGGACGATCCCACAGCCATTTTAAAGAGTGCCACATTCACTTTAATTTTTAAATGTGTTTTAAATAAGTGTCTGCCTTAAAACTGAGATTCCTGTCTGGCAATTAATTAAAACGAATAATTCAATTTGGCTAGAAGTATGCATGTGTCTCTAGTGAATATGACATTTATAAGCTGCTAATGAAGGTAAGAAGAATACGGCCCAAAGAGATTGTTGACCACTGATCTAGTAGACGCCTTTGCTATCAGTCATCTGCAGGGGTGGGCTGACCACTCGGCCACATCAGTCATCGACAGAGGGCCTGTGGCAGTCAAGCGCCCGAGGCAGCTATGACTGGGCTAGGGAGATCAGAGGATCTCCTCCACTGACCCAGCTTCAAATAAGGCAGCAATGTTTGCAGTGTGAGAACCATCTGGAAGCTCTGCTTGCCTGGTCTTTGATTCAGTTCCCCAGCAGAAAATCTGTGTTGGATAAGAGGAAGGGAGATTGTCTGTCCCTCAGCCTCATTTCTCTGTGAACGTAAAACACTTGGGTTTAAAGCCCTATGGCACCTGTCAGCACCTCCAGCACAAGCTGCAGGGGCCAAATCCAGCACCTACGTTCTGCCCCCCAGCACCAACCAGCCAGACATGCTGACAGGTACAGTTTGGGACACATGTTTGGAGCTACTTCCAGTTCTCCATCCACAGCAAGGGGTAAGTGACATTGATCTTGTGTGTTCTGGTGCGCTAGGTGCTAGTGACCTTCTGTGGGCATGTAGCGACCTTGTATGTGTGTGTCAGGGAGCTTGTGCGGAGTGATGCTTGTGTGTGTGTGTGTATGTCAGTGAGCTTGTGTGGAGTAGCTTGTGTGTGTGTGTTAGTGAGCTTGTGTGGAGTGAGCTGAGTGTAGTGACATTGTGTGCATGTCCGTGAGCTATCTGTAGTGAGCTATCAGTGTAGTGAGCTTGTTGTGTATGTCAGTGTAAGCTTTATGTATTGAGATGTGTGTAGTAAGCTTGTTTTTGTGCACATTTGGGCAAGAACCAACATTTTGGATTAAAAACCGTGTGTGTGTGTGTGTAGAAGTCCTTGCACTCCTGCTTAAAATGTCTTGAAGCTTTTTGAAGCTAGTCTTTGGCACCCAATAAAATATACAAAGATATGACTGCACTCATAGTTTCTTTAATATCCAGAAAATCCTTTATTGTTCTATGTTTCAACTATTCACATTACTGTGTGATAAGTAGTAGAATGGTACAGGTTGATGTTTCAATCAAACATGGGGACTTTCTTCAGAACCACTAACTAGGTACCCATAAAATAAAGCATATTTTTGACTAATACAATTAAAATAATAGTAAATTACTTACCCCTCAGTGTCTGCAGGTGTGATTAGTGTGTCCTGATTGCTAGTGAACATGCACGATTTGGCTCTGCCCCCACCATGATGATGCCACGTGCACCTGTTGCCATGATGATGCATATAACATTCGTGCCAATTTTAATGAGGAAGAAGTGTTGCACGAATACATTTGCCATTCCACATTCATGAACCGTTCAACATTCGGATCCATGCATCTTCTTCCTCTTCCTCTGCTGCTGTGCTTCCAACTCTATTAAATCTTTGTTAGTTAGCTTTCCCTCGACATATTTCACAAACTTTTCTATGTTTTCTATTTAAACTTCTAAGTTAAACACGTTAGCAGGTTCCACAACTGTTTTATTTATGACATCAATATTCTGGTCTTTATCAAACCCTTATTCAAGAAACATTTTAGGCATCTTTAGCCACATACCTTGCATACACTTTTGAGTTACTTCCTCCAAAGCTGATTCAATGTTCTTTATGCAGTGTAAAATGTTGTACATTACCACAAATAACGAAGGGTTACTTCATCACTTTCTGTTGCTGCTGTTGCTTTGGGAAAAGTTGTGCGCAAATGATACATTTTGAAAGTAGCTATAGCCCCCTGGTCCATTGGCAGGAGGATAGCAGTCATATTATTAGGCAGGTACACTACTTTTCCATCTCGGTGTAGATCATCAAGATGCTGGGGGTGGCCTGGGGCATTATCAAGCAGGAGGGTAATTTTAAAGGGAATGCCCCTTTCCAGACAATAATGCTTGACCGAGAGTACGAAGCAGTTGTCGAGGAACCATATACAAACACAAAATAAAGCACTGCTCTAACAGCAGCAGTGGCTTAGTATCTAACAGCTCAAAATACATAGTAAAAACAAAGAGAAAGTTACATGCGCTCTGGCCCAAATCCCTATGTACATTAGAACAAAATGGAGGCTCTTTAGTTTCATTCTAATGGCCATTTGAATATAAGCTCACCTGCCACGTCAAGGCAAGCTTCAAAAGGTGAGTCCTATACTAACCATTAGATATCAGCAAATAAAGGGAGTCAGGTGAGGCCGCCGCGAGCAGCGTGCGGCCAGCAGAAGCTGCCGCTCGGGATGAGGAGGCAGGCATGCGGAGAGGGAGCCTGAAATAACCCCTCCCCTGACGACTGCCAGGAGGGCGGGAAGCCAAAGGCTTCAGAGGGAAATGAGCATGAAAAGCCCAGACTAAGCGGGGAGTGTGCAGATCAGAGGCAGATACCCACGAACGTTCCTCAGGACTGTAACCCCTCCAATGGACCAGGTATTGCAAAGTACCACAAGAGAAGCGTGAGTCAAGGAGAGACTGCACCTCATATCCATCACTGGAGGCAGCATGGACCAGGTGGAACAATAGGTTTGGTGCACCTGCTGCATATTAACGGTTTCAGAGTAGGACACTAGGTTAAGATGCTCCCGTTGTGCTGAACGCTCCTGGAGGAAGTCTCGTACCCAATCCGACTTTCTCCATTATAGATTCATATTGTGTGCATACAGTGCAGCCCTTGCCCTTGCCAAACAGTCCTATTTTTCCTCTCTCATTAGTTCATGTTCCCGCAACCCCAGGCGTCTCTTTGACACCTTTAATTCTCTTCTTCGCCCTGCTGTGGCTACTGACCAAGAGGTGGCTGCTCTTCTTTGCTCCTCTCGCCCCACCACTTGCCCGCTCGATCCTGTCCCATCTCACCTTATCAGATCTCTCTCCACTTGTCTCGTGCCTTCTCTAACACACATCTTCAACTGCTCGCTCTCTTCTGGCATCGTCCCTGCTGACCTTAAACATGCTACTGTAGTACCTATACTAAAAAAAACATCCCTCGACCCATCCACCCTCGCTAACTACCGTCCCATATCCCTGCTCCCTTTTTCCTCAAAGCTTCTGGAAAGACTTGTCTTTACCCGTGTGTCTCATTTCCTCAATTCCAACTCTCTCCTTGACCCCCGTCAATCTGGCTTCCGCCCTCTCCACTCTACAGAGACTGCCCTTATCAAGGTCACTAACGACCTAATCGCAGCTAAATCCAAAGGCCACTACTCCATACTAATTCTTCTTGACCTCTCAGCGGCCTTTGACACCGTTGATCATGCTCTCCTTCTTCAAACTCTTCAATCGCTTGGTCTCTGTGTCTCTGTCCTCTCGTGGTTTTCCTCTTATCTCTCCCAACGCTCATTCAGTGTCTCCTTTTCTAATGATACCTCCTCCCCTCGCCCTGTCTCGGTTGGAGTCCCCCAAGGCTCCGTCCTTGGTCCCCTTCTATTTTCTCTTTATATTGCCTCTCTTGGCAAACTTATTACCTCTTTTGGATTCCGCTACCACCTGTACGCTGATGACACCCAGCTATATCTCTCCTCCCAGGACCTCTCCCCTGCCGTCCTGCAACGTGTCACTGCTTGCCTTTCTTCCATCTCTGACTGGATGTCCTCCCGCTTTCTGAAACTCAATCTCTCAAAAACTGAGCTCCTTGTCTTTCCTCCTCCTAATACTGATCCTCCTCTTTCGCTCTCCCTTCAAGTTTGTGGTACCAACATCAGTCCATCCTTGCAAGCGCGCTGTCTTGGCGTCATACTTGACTCTGGTCTCACCTTTGAGCCTCACATCCAGCATGTTGCCAAATCCTGTAGATTCCATCTTAAAAACATAGCCCGCATCCGCCCCTTTCTTGCACCAGATACTACCAAGGAGCTTGTCCATGCTCTAGTAATTTCCCGCATGGATTACTGTAACCCTCTCCTGATTGGTCTTCCCAAAAGCCGTACTGCACCCCTACAGTCCGTAATGAACGCTGCTGCTAATCTGATTTTCCTCTCTAGTCGTTTCTCTCACACCTCACCCCTCTGCCAGTCCTTACATTGGCTTCCTGTATGCTATAGGAGTCAATTCAAGGTACTAACTCACACCTATAAAGCACTGAACAACTCTAGCCCCTCTTATATCTCCTCACAGATCCAACGGTATGTCCCTTGTCGGTCTCTCCGCTCTGCCCGTGACCACCTCCTGTCCGTTGTCTGCACTCGTACGGCCAACTCGCGCTTGCAGGACTTCTCGCGGGCGGCTCCCTTCCTATGGAATAGCCTGCCTACCGCCATCAGACTCTCCCCTAGTCTTGAATCTTTTAAGAAGTGCCTTAAAACCCATCTCTTTAGGAAAGCTTATGGCCTCCTAGACTAACCAATACCTCACATACCTGTCTCTTGCCCTCTCCTAAAGGGCAGTCCACCTTATTTGATTGCAAATTCCTGTCCTAATGTGTTTTACACCCCACCTCCTATAGAATGTAAGCTCGATCGAGCAGGGTCCTCTTCAACCTATTGTTCCTGTAAGTTTATTGGTAATTGTCCTATTTATAGTTAAATCCCCTCTCATAATATTGTAAAGCGCTACGGAATCTGTTGGCGCTATATAAATTGCAATAATAATAATAATAATAATAACCCCACAGAGAACTTTATAAGAACCTATTTGTTTTTGGGGCCAGCTTCATAGAAGACGCTCATAGGCGCAAGTGTTTTGTGGAGAGCCAGACCCTATCACCCGGAATATAGCTAGGTGCCGCAGCCCTAAGGCGATCAGTGAACCTCTTCTGAGACATGGCTGCACAAGACAGAGCAGAATGGACTAGATCCCACATCTCCCGTAAAGCGGCAAGATGGGCATCCAAAGCAGGTTTTCCCTTTTCAGAGAACACCAGGAAGAACACTGGGTTGAATACCATAAGCCACCTGGAACGGGCTTAAGCCAATAGAGGCATGACAGACTGTGTGTCTTGCAAATTCAGCCCACGGGAGAAGGCCAGACCAATTATCTTGATGCTCATTAGTAAAGCAGCGCAAGTATAATTCCAGAGACTGGTTCACTCTTTCAGCAGCACCGTTTGATTGTGGGTGATAGGAGGAAGAAAAAGAAAGTGTAATGCCCATTTCCTTACAGAAACCCCTCCAGAACCTGGAGACAAACTGGGGACACCAGTCAGAGACAATGTCAACCGGTATGCCGTGTAGTCTAAACACTTCCTTGGCAAAGATACTGGTCAGTTGAGCAGCAGAAGGGAGATTTTTCAGGGGAATAAAGTGGGCCATTTTGGAGAACCTATCCGTAACCATTAAAATGACTGTATGACCTTCAAAGTGAGGAAGGTCCACTATAAAGTCAATGGAGAGGTGTGTCCAAGGTGTCTTGGGTATATAGAGGGACGTTAGAAGACCAGCTGGCTTATGTGAAGGGGACTTGGACTTGGTACAAATTCACATGCTTGAACATAATCTCTAATCATACGCTTAGAAGAAGGCCACCAAAACAGTCTTGTAATGGTCTTGTATGTCTTTTTTACACCTGGATGACCTGCTGTTTTAGAATTATGAAATAAAGACATAATCCTTTGCCTGTCTTTCTCTTTTACATATAATAAAACATTTGGTTTTTCAGGAGGTGCTTGTGCCTAATATAGTTTTACCTCATCGAGTAATAAGGAGGAAACCACCAGGCATGTGGCAGCTATAATATTAGCTGAGGGAACAATAGTTTCGGAAACAGTAGGGGTGGATTCTAAAGGTTCATGTTGCCTATGGCGTCAGCCTTGACATTACGGTACCAGGGTCTATACGTGATAGTATATTGGAAACGGGATAAAAATAGGGACCACCTAGCCTGTCTTGAGGACAATCGTTGGCCCTCAGCAATGTACGAAAGGTTTTTATGATCTGTAATTACCAAAACAGGGTAGTTAGCACCCTCTCATAGATAATGCCATTCTTTGAAAGCTAATACAATAGCTAAAAGTTCTCTGTTCTCTTCCCTATGTCATAATTATTTTCGGAATCAGACAGCTATTTGGAAAAGAAACAGCACAGGTGAAGGGGTTCATCAGGGGTTTTTCTCTGAGAGAAAACTGCACCCACCCCCGATCCAGAGGCATCCACCTCAACAACGAAAACTAGCGAGGGATCAGGATGGACTAAGACAGGGGCTTTATAAAACTCATGTTCAGAGTGTTGAAAGCCTTAATAGCTTCAGGAGTCCAAACACAAGGGTTGACCCCCTTTTTAGTCATCTTAGTTATAGGACTAATTATAGTGGAGAAGTTCTTAATGAATTTCCGATAATAATTAGAAAATCACACAAATTTCTGAATGGCCTTTTGTCTTTGAGGCAATGGCCAGGAAGTAATAGCCTCTAGTTTAGAGCAATCCATACTGAACCCCCTTTCTCAAATGAGATACCCAAGGAACTGTATTGTGGTTTGGTCAAAGAGACAGTTCTCCAATTTACAATACAGTCCATTTTGTAATAGCTTTTTTAGCACCATCCTGATGTGTTGGTGATGAGTTTTGAGGTCTGGGGCAAAAATGAGAATGTCATCCAGGTATACCACTGCACATATGTGCAGAACGTCATGGAGGACATCAGTGATTAGGTCTTCAAAGACCGCAGGAGCATTGCAGAGCCCAAAGGGCATTACTAAATACTCATAATGCCCACTGCGAGTATTGAAGGCGGTTTTTGTTCTTGTTTATTCTCATTGTTCTTGTTTATTCTCACTAAATTATAATCACCACTGAGATCGAGTTTAGTAAAATATTTTGATCCCTTAACGCAATCGAACAGCTCAGTAATAAGAGGGATGGGGTAGGCATTCCTTATAGTGATTCTATTGAGATCCCTATAGTTGATACAGGATCTCAGGTCCCCTTTATTTTTAGAGACAAAAAAGAAGCCTGCCCCTGCAGTGGAGGATCTTCTAATGAAGCCCTTTCTTAGTGATTCTTGTATGTATTCCTCCATAATCCTGTTCTCTTTCTCAGAAAGTGAGGTAGACCTTACCCTTGGGCGGCATAGTGCCGGGTAAAAGATTTATAGCACAGTCATAAGGACGATGCGGAGGTAGCTTGTCTGCCTCCCTCTTTTCGAAAACTTGTGCTAGGTCAGCATACTGGGACGGAACAGTAGTAGATAAAGGAAAGGCTGTAGGTACATTTAGCAAACATACAGGATGAACCTGGTCAAGACAGGCCCGCTGGCAGTTCTCTCCGCAGACTACAATGTTTAGATTACTCCAGTCAATCACAGGGTTGTGTTTCACTAGCCATGGGAAACCCAAAACAATACGTGCTGAAGGAGAATTTAAGATCTGAAAGGTTACCATTTCCTTGTGTAATGCTCCTACTGTGTAGCTCCTGGGTTTCTAGTGTCACCAGAGGCTTATCTAACGGTCTACCATCTATGGCCTCAATGGCCAAGGTTGTAGCCTTTCGGACCAGAGTCAGGGCAGCGGATTTAGCAAATTTTCTATCCATTAAATTTTCTGCGGCACCTGAATCAATCAGAGCTTCAGTGGTGATGATTTTACTGTTGACTTGGAGCAGAACCGTAATAAGCGGTCTGGTGATTTTAGCAAGAGGGGATAGAGTCATAACACCCAAGACCGACCCCTCATAAGACCTTAGGTGCTGGAGGTTCCCTGAAAGTTAGGGCACATCTTCCTATATGCTTTCTCAGCCTCTATTCGCTTGGTGGTGCCCAATTGCATGGCTTCTAGTGGTGGGCTGGGTGGAGGTAGAGTGAGCAGGGGTGTAGAGGGCAGAGAAGGAAGTGGATGGGTGTGTTTAACGTTCTTTGATTCTCTCTATGGTTATGCCTTTCCCTTATACGGTTATCAATTATAATACAATAGTCAATAATATCCTTGAGTAGGATAGGTAATTCCCTGGGTACTATTTCATCCAGAATATAACCTGCTAATCCCTCCTGAAAGGCAGTTACAAGGACGTCATTATTCCACACTACCTCTGCCGCCAGGGTGCGGAATTCAATAGCATAGTCGGCTACTGTTCTTGAACCTTGTTTGATCCTTAATAAGGATTTGCCAGCGGAAGTAACCCTACCGGGCAGATCAAAGATTCTTTTGAAGGTGGAGAGGAAGTCAGAGTAAGACATGGAGGGACTGGACTCCCAAATGGGATTAGCCCAAGCTAAGGCCCTACCAGAAAGTTGATTAATTAAAAAGGCTATTTTGGATCTATTGCTAGGATATGATCGTGGGTTCATAACCAGATGAATGTCGATCTGGTTTAGGAATCTGCGACATAGTGTTGGGTCACCACTATACCGTTGCGGGGATGTCATGTGGACCGTATGAGCCGGAACAACAGGAACTGGTTCAGGAGCTGCAATTGAAGGGGGAACAACATTCTCCGGTGCATCAGGTTGCAAGTGGGCAGTGCGGACTAATAGGGTCTGCAGTGCTTGAGCAAACTGGTCCATGCGATGGTCAAGACTATCCATCCTGGATTCTTGATTAGCTAACTGACGTGATATTTATTTATTTATTATTGCCATTTATATAGCGCCAACAGATTCCGTAGCGCTTTACAAAATTATGAAAGGGGATTTAACTATAAATAGGACAATTACAAATTGGTTGAAGGTTGAAGAAGACCCTGCTCAATCGAGCTTACATTCTATAGGAGGTGGGGTGAGAGACCGATAAGGCAGGAGGTTCCATGTAGCCCTGTTGTAATGTCACAATCTCCGGAACCAGACACGCTGACAGAACACAGAATACAGACACAGGAATTGCAGTACTGGTCCTTAGAGTGGCCGGGCTATGCAAACAGAGAGAAGTCAGAATACAAGACAAAGCCAGTGGGAAACGGAGGGACAGGATAACGATAAGACAAGACGAGGTCAAGGATCAGAGAAAGCAGGATAAACAGTGAGACAAGCCAAAATTCAGTAACCAGACAATCAGATAAAGTAAACGCGCTATCGGGTTATCAGAAGACCACAACAGCGCCACCCCACTAGTTAACCCCTTTCCCCCCCCCCAGTTTGGGTTGACCAACAACACAACCCCCCCCCCCACACACTTCACCCCCCCCCCCCAAAGGGGCAAGGCAACATCTCAAGACAACATACAACAAAGTGGCCCTGGCACGGACACAGCAGATCACACATCGACACCTACCACCACCACAACACCGCGCAGCACCACTCCCCCACACACTTGCCTAGGCTGGACACCCTGGATTAAAGCACCCACAAAGGAAACCACACAGCCAGGGAAAGCAGGGACGGATGGGGAGGAGGGACTGGAACGGGTTGGGATGGACTAGACTACACTAGACTAGAATGACACAGGTTAGATAGAACACAAAGACAGCGAAGTCCAAGGAGTTTGAACAAGGCAGGGAACGCCCATACCCAACCAAAACTCCCTAGACGGGGAGCCAAGTAGACAGGGCACCAGGGGATTGTCATAGTCAATGTAAGGAAAAGGAAATACGATGTATGATAATGTTGCCAAATATTGCTCTAACATTTTCCACTCCCCCCCGCTCCTTCTCTTTTCTGTATCCCATAACCATATTATAAACAATAAAAATTGTCAAATTGAAAAAAAAAAAGAACACCACAACAGGGCAACAAGACACGGAGGAGGTAGGTTTAAATATGCTTAGGAGGTTTCTGATTGGCTAACCTTCGATTGAAATTAATTA
Organism: Pelobates fuscus; assembly: GCF_036172605.1. Taxonomy (NCBI): domain Eukaryota; kingdom Metazoa; phylum Chordata; class Amphibia; order Anura; family Pelobatidae; genus Pelobates; species Pelobates fuscus. Next base: position 318,366,644 of record NC_086320.1, on the reverse strand, counting down.
TGACACTTGGAAGGTATTTGGGCCTTCAACTTTGACCTGTGACATCATATTTGTGCGCCGAGTCAGGTGCACGTGAGCGTGCAGCATCAGAAATATTGGCGGAGGAACTGGGGGACAGCCGCGAGTGTCAGGCAAGTATCAGAAACCGCCCCTCATGGAGGGGAGTCAGGTGAGGCTGCCACGAGCAGCGCATGGCCATCAGAAGCCACCGCTCGGGACGAGGAGGCAGGCGTGCGGGGAGGGAGTGTGACACTCTCTGAATCTGAGTTTCACAAATTCCACTATAAATTTCTTGCGAATTTGCGTTATGTGCCTGTCATATCTCTGAGCAGTTGTTGTCCGAGTAGGTCGGAAAGTGCAGAGCACCTGTATATATATAACTGGTATAGGGGCGCAATATATCATCTTGTCCAGGGGCCCAGAAGGCTGTCAGTGATTGACATCTGGAGTAACCTGCTATGTTGGTTTAGACTTCCAGTGCAAGGCAAAACCAGTTTTGATTTCAAGCCACACTCTAGGCACCAAAACCACTACAGTTTAATGTAGTAGTTCTGGGGCAATCTATTGCCCCTGCAAACTCAGCAGTGTAAACACTTTGTTTTCTGACAAAGACAGTGCTTACATTGTTACTTAATGTCGCCGGTAGTGGGAGTCACTGTTGTAGTTAGCCTTGTTGAATAGTTGAAATTTTACAACATTAAGAATATTAACATAATTTAAAAAAGTTTAAATAGTTAATAGCAGAATAAGCATACTATTTAAAATCCAACAGCTTCCATTTATTTGAATGAGATCTTCCAATTCATTTCTTAACTCAATGATAAGCTGGTCACAGGTTTATTCTTTTCATTCTCTCAAAGGGACACTTTAGGCACCATAACAACTTCAACTCCTTTAAGTGGTTATGGTGCCTAGAAATCCAGCATTTTAACAATGAAAAGGGGGACAGTGCCTGGGATTCCAGAGGTTTGTCTGAGTGGTTTAACAGTAAATCGGGGTTCCTGGTTGCCTGCAGCATGGCCCCTCTGTGACAGAATGACTAAGAAGGAGTTACCTTATCATACGAGCGATAGCAGAAGATAGACTAAAAGCGCTATTACTATTACTGTCTTTTACCAGTGGCATGATTTAGTATGGAGTAAGGGGGAGGACTATACATAGAACAAGGGATCAGGCATTTAGACAGGAAGTAAGGAGATTTAGTCTAAGGCAAAGGAAAGGTGTGTTTTTTTTTTAGTAAGAACAAAAGGGTTGTGGAATTCTCTGCCCGAAGAGGTGGTTTTATCAGAATTTATCCAGATGTTTAAACAGCAATTGGATAAATACTTGCAAAAACATAACATACAGGGATATAATTTCTAATTAGTGGGGTAACAGCTTCTTGATCCAATGAGATATCTGACTGCTATTTTGGGGTCAAGAAGGATTTTTTTCCTAGTTTGTTGCAAAATTGGAGGTGCTTCAGACTGTTTTTTTTTTTGTGCCTTCTTTCAACAGCAAAAACAAATGTGAGAAAGGCTCTTGATGGACGCATGCCTCTTTTCAGCTATGTAACTAACTATGTAACTATGTAACTAACTATGTAACTATGCAACAGTTTGGAAATTATTTCACAATGAAATGCTGTACATTCTCCCAATAAACCTGCTTATACTCTGCACCTTGAGTGCCTGGACCATCTTCTATCTACCAGCTAAATGAAATGAGGGATGACTGTCAAACCCCCCAGGCATCCTAATCACCCCAATGAAAGGAAGTGGTTATGGTGCCCAGAGTGACCTTTTTAAATATAGAAAATGTTTCATAGGTGTTTAGGAGAAACAAAGTGCCATATGATTCCTGCTAGGTGTGTATTCCTCTTGTAAGTGGGAAACAAGGTGATGGAGCTATGGCAAAGGAAATATTATCTAATTACATATTTTTCAAATATTCTTGTGGTTTAAGAGCCAAAAGAAGCAACAAACAGTAAATTCCTTTTTTTGTACATCATATATAAATATTTATATTATTTAACAATTATTGACTAGTAGATTTTTAACAAATGTCTTCTTGCCAAAGTAGTGCCAATACTGTTGTTGGCTTTAATTATCATATTTAGAACATTCGATGGAATTGGTTTTATGAAATTGACACTCAATGATTTTATTTTCGGCCATGCTGATTTGATCACATTTTATTTCTCCTTTAGAGTTACCTTACCCTGCTCGTTGTTCTGTGGCATTTGTGTTTGAGGGTTTGTCAATTTGATAGCTTTTAATGAGGCAACATGAGAATATTTCTTGGATGGAATGTACAAGACAGATTTCACAAATTCCTTTTCACATGCCCCATCAAGCCTTAAAAACCTTTATACACTTTACAAATAACATTTTACCGGTTCACTACAATACATTCTATGCTGAAGGTTTCCTCCCATAAGAGCAATACATTGTACATCTAATGTGACCTAGGAGTCGAGAATGGATGGTACACAGGTTTGTGGTGGTATTAATCATTAGCTGAGATTGCATGGAAACATATTTATTCCTTAACCACTTACTGGCCAATAACAGAATAATTCCATCATAACAACCCCCAATCTTTTAACAATGGCAGGGCCTTAGAGATCTGCAAATGCAAAATAAGCAGGACATTCCATGCTAGCATGTGGTCTATAGGGGACAGATTTTGATAATATCCTAAAATATAATTGATCCTTTGGTTAAAATGCAGCATATGCTGCAACAATGGCCAAACAGTCCGATATTTAAGCCAAAAAGTGAGCTTATATATATATATATATATATATATATATATATATATATATATATATATGTCAGCTAAAATTATATATATATATTGTAGCGGAATGCAGTAAGCCTGTCCTGTAAAATGCCTGTGTGACTGTATTCGGTATATTTTGCCTGTGTTAATTTTCCTATTCGTATATTTACTGTGTGAATTGTATGTTATTCGGTAGTTTCCATCCGTACCATATGCATATGGAAACTACCGAACTGAGGGACCACCCCAGAGAGAAGTGTGTTAGCAATTAAGGTTCGCATTCTTTCTAAAACCGCAAGTTAACAAGCTCGTTAGGATTGTATCTGGGTGGCCGCCATTCGGCATGCGTACACGTGGCGGCGGCCATCTTACGCATGAAAATCTCAGCGGTGTTTGGTCGTCGAGTGTCTGGAACTCAAATCGGACACTCAAACAACCGAACACCGCTGAGACCTCCAGAGTTCCGTAACTGCCGAACGGAGAGTCCTAACGAATCCCCATTCGGTAGAAACAAAGTACCGAATGAGGGAACCAATATCTAGGCGAATTGAAGTATGGATGGCAATTATAAGTGTATGTTTTAACTGCCGAACGGAGACCGACCGCGTTGCCCAAACTTATGGAACCCTTTTCGGATACCAACTCGTGTGCGGTCGGTCAAACTTCACCTCCACGTAACTACCGAACCACTGGTCCGATCTGGGTGAATTTTGGATATAATAGTCACCCAGATCAGGGCTACCTAGCGGTACCCTAATATTAATGTTATGTGATGGTTTAGGGGTACATCCAGGTTTGGGGTAAATTACTGTGTAAGTTAAGGGGATTATGAGTCACTCTGAGGGGAGGAGATGTGTGGGAGGTAACAAGCCCTGTATTGGTTACTGTCCTAATTAATGTGAATCCCTCCCTTGCATGGGAGCAGGCTTTATAAGAAACCCTGGAATAAACGATTGTCAGTTCTACTCCTGAAACTGTGTGTCGTCCAGTTATTGGGAGTGCTGTGGGGATATTGCTGTACCTTTTTACCTGCTGGAAACTCTGCTGTGGATTTACTAATGACTTGTTCCTGAGCCTCCCTAGGATCTTAAGTGGAGAATAGCTGCGAGAAATCAGCTCTCCGCTACATATATATATATATATATATATATATATATATATATATATATAAAAAAAATGCAATTATTTTTTTATTTATTATTAATATTATAATTGGTTTAATGTATTTTTTTAGCAATTGTTTTATGGTTTGAAAGATGAATAGATATAATTTTTTTACAGTAAAGCACAGATCTGCTTATAGGAAAAAGGGAAATATAGAAGATGCCTTATTTTAAATTAAATTAAGACAATATCCATGAAGTACAGACAATGGAAGAAACTGACTTGCATGTGAAGATGTGCTGTCTGAGTTGAAGGGACACTATAGTCACCAAAACAACTTTAGTTTTTTTGAAGCAGTTTTGGTGTATAGATCATGCCCCTGCAGTCACATTGCTCAATTCTCTGCCATTAAATCATTTTGTTTATGCAGCCCTAGGCACACCTCCCTGCAAGTGACTTACACAGCCTTTCTAAGCATTTCCTGTAAAGAGTCATCTAATGTTTACACTTCCTTTATTGCAAACTCTTTTTAATTTAGAATTTCATATCTCCTGCTCTGTTAATAGCAAGCTAGACTGAGCAGGAGATAAACAATTTAAAGTAAGTTAAATCTGATTGAAAATGAAACCATTTTGTTTCCATGCAGGCTGTGTCAGTCACAGCCAGGCGAGGTGTGGCTAGGCTTTCATAAACAGAAACAAAAGTGATTTAACTCCTAAATGGCAGAGAATTGAGCAGTGAAACTTCAGAGGCATGATCTATACACCAAAACTGTTTCATTAAGCTAAAGTTTTCTTAGTGACTATAGTATTCCTTTAATGTACACACAAGAAAAATGTAGATACATTCACAGCAAATGTAATTATAGAATATGTCATAATCAAGGAGCAAGTTATTCTATGACATATCTAGTGTTTGTATTTAGTTTTCTAACTATGATCCAGACTTGCAATATTTAGATTTTATTGTCACAATTTGTTTGATAGCCTTTATGAGTTGAACAAACACAAACACAAATAACACTACAGCCTCAGGCCTGTAAAGAGAAGTGACAGGATGGAGAAGGGGACATTTGCCTATTTTCTTGGATGCTGCATTATAGACTGACTTGCGTAATCTGACTCAAAGATATCAACTCTGCACTCTAGCAAACTGGCCTCTGGTTTGCTACACTGGCTCATAGATTCCAATGATTTCACTGATAATGCATTAGTATACAGTATATACACACAGTATATACAGTACCATCAACAACCAAAAGCATTGATTATTCAAACATTTGAACAATGATGAGAGTGAAACTTCTCACAAAACAAACTTACTGCATTGGTGCATGACACATAGATCCTTTATTGATGAATGATTCTGTTTGTTTTCTATTCCGCTGCTGTCCATATCTTTAATTGGCTGATGCTTACATTTCTTTTGTCTTAAGATATTATGATGAATAGGACTCAAGTCTGTTTCTTCCATTTCCTATTGATTATTATAGATTTTGTCCTTATTCTCTATGATGCAATATATTATACCGTAGAAAATCCTTTAACTTGCTCCCATTACTCTTAAAACCTTATTACATTGTTAGTACTATATTATAGCTTTGATATTTAATATTGTTTGTTTGTTTGTTGTCCTTAGAGTTTTTTCTAAGGGGCTCATTTATTAATGAATTAGGTATTTTTATGTAACATCAGCAAAACATTTCCAAGAAAGCACCTTTTCTGTAAACATAATGCTTACAAATTAAAGGGTTACTCCAACTCTCGTTTTTTTTTAATTTATTTATTTTTTAATAATGCCCTATTAGACATTGTTCTCACTCCCCAAAGATGCTTTAAAAAAAGGTTTAAAATAAGTTTTACTGAAGTGTTGCTCAGCATGTCCCAGGAGCTGTGCGGAGCATGTCCCAGGACCTTGTTAAAGAGAAGCCTTTGATTGGACCATTTAATGGCTCAGAGGTCATGCGGGGTTTAAACTGATGAATGGTTGGGGGAGGAACACCAGTCAAACCATAAGACTTGCTTTCCCCACAGAAATCTCACTTTTACAGCGCTCTCACTACTGCAAGGGATTCTGGTTAGGCGTATGCAAATGAGCTCAATAAAGAACCACATTTCTGTGGGAAAAGCAAGTCTTATGGCTTGACTGGTGTGTGTATTTGTGTTTAGCAATGTATTATCTATCCACTTATTTCAGGTGGAAGGGGTTTTCATTCACACTTTTCCCCACCACAACTGCTTTGGTATGTACGTTACAAGTAACGCCATTGTAACGTGATTGTGCTAATGGAAAAGAAGCTAACGTTATATGTGAGGGTTGGGCAAGTGACCTTTATCCACTATACACATATAGGAGGGGACACACAGTGCCATTGTAACCCCCTGATCTTGTGTGATCTCCAGAATGCATGCACAGTTTAACACCCGGGATCTAACCCAAGTTTTGGTGACCATCAGTCTCTAGCTAGGTTTCCTTTTCTAAAGCCAAGGCTCCACCAGAGTGATGCCTTATGTATGGCCTTAATCCCGATAGCTAGTACTTCTATACTCTATTTTCCTGGATTCTGTTAGCTTTGTGGGTCAAGATTCCATCTGTGGAGATGTGTGAATAACCTTGAGGTTCACATGCTTAAATCACAGTAGGTCCATTCACCGTTCTACATCGTCCCCAGATCAGTGGTATGAATGCCAACAATACAAAGAGGGCTCTCCCTATGCTTTCCTTGTATAAAAAGCCATAAAACGCATGCAAACAAAACCCAGTTCTGACAGATAGTCATAATTCAATTCATTTTTACAAAATAAAAGTAACTCCATAAGGTTATCATACAACCCTAGATTGTTTTACACAGAGTACATCAAATTGTCGCTATATAATATTTGATAATTTCAGCAACACCTTTTTAACATGTGCTCATTTAGGTGAGTGATTCATTTTCTTTGTATGAAATTAGTGAAAATTCAGTTAATAGAAGTATTATGCCAATATCTGGTAAGAGTAATATTATGTGACTTACTGTAAAGTGATCTGATGTTCAATCAATGTGAAAAATGCTGTATACATGCACATCATTATTAATATTTACCAGACTTTAATTATTTCACTATTTGCAGTTTCCCTATTTGGTCTTGACCATCTCCTACTTTGCCGGTGTACAGCCAGCCCTTAATGAAGCTATCGTGATGGAACAAGAATGGTTGTGTTCAGTTCCAGTTATTCAACGTCCATTATAGTTTCCTCTACCATCTACACATATGTCTCAGACTATTACCAAATGTTCTCTATTGACCATACAACCCTGTAGAATTTTTCACTAAAATACTAATTGTCAGGAATTCCAAATGAATTTCAAGTCTTAGGTCAAAATAGAACGGAATAAAAACCAGCCTAAAATGTTATATTTACTTTGAATTCCTAGCAATGTTAGTGAATAACCCAGCCTTTCAGTCGATTGATTAACCTATTTACTGTCTGATGTATCAATAAACACATCACTCAAGTTAATGTATCTTTAGAATAACATGCTGGTGAGCCAGATTCAATAACATTATCTCATTCAGTAGAAGCAATGGCATTCTTAACCAGGCTGGCAAATCATTCAAAACTCCCTCGTGTGCTACTAGATGGACAGGGCTGAGTGTTTCAAACAAAGCTTAAACAGAAGGAGAACGCTCCTTTCATATGCTAAAATGCCTTAGGGAGTAGGCCTTGCTCTTGACAACATCTAGATGGTGCAGTTCAGTAGAAATCATTGATCAAAGTTAAATGAGGAGGTAAACAAATACAACGTTAGCACGTTAGCATGGGGTGAAGCTGCTCTTTGGTAGAGGTCTTTTATAGGATCCAATTCTTCATTTCAAATATTTGTGGCCGAAGATGTTTTATTTATTTTCCATGTGTTTTAACAGGAATTTATTGAGACTTCTAAAAAGCATTAATATAATCAAATTCATATACATTAATAGCATGATCAAACTCCATATTTGTACACATGTAAAGTTGCGTGTTGGTTGGCAGTGTGCTTATTGTTAAGAATTTGAACCTGCCAAAGTATTGTATTGCTTCAGGTCAATTCTCTTCCCTTTTCGCCTTTTATTTGCGGGCGATGAGTGGTTGAATAAGTGACGGGAGGGCCCTGGGACAACAAAAGCAAGAGACAGCAGCACTACTGCTGTCCCCTACGTGCTGTGCTGGGGGTGGGGAATGGCAAAAAAGAAAAATCAAGTTTGGTTCTTGGGGTTGTAAACATGTCCCACCCAACATCACAACATGGCTTATATGTATGTTTATGAATACAAACAGGTGGGCAGGGAATTGCCCATGTGCATGTTGCCCTATCCTAGATTGTTGAAAGTAAAGTAATTAGAGAACTGAGGTCCCACATGCCACGTTTAAGGAGGTCATGCATTAGGGAACTCTTCTCCCCTACTAGTCATTCCACCATTTAGTGTCCTGTGTGATAGAAGTTTTTTAGATTAGGGCTTCCTATTCTTTAACATTTTTCCCAATTTAATATGAGGTGGAAAAGAGAAGACCCTCGTCAATGGCATAGAGAGCTAGATGGATGCCTTGTTACCTTGGCCTATAGTTCCCCATAGGATTTAAGTCAAGATGGCTGTATGAGAAATTATATCCAAGCACATTGCACCTTTTTCCACATATCCAGATATGATAAAGCACAGTAAGATTTTTCATAAATGTTTTCAGTTTAAGTCCTTAGCATCATGACATATGTAAAAATGTTTTGATTATTATAATTTTAAAAGGGAGAGGTTTTATGGTGGGGCAATGTGATATAACACACCCCATGAAGACATACATTTAGAGGTAAGTTTATCCACCCACTGTAATGGAGTATGGGAAAAGAGAGGTCTGGACTTCCTCCTGAGTAATAGATCCCTGACCCACATGACAGGAAAAGTCCTAAGCACCTTGTTCCTTAACTTTATCTATATCATGTTCCACACTGGGATCGAAAGGCAGCATCTTCCCCTTTTTGATAAAAGCTCTAAAGCTTAGGACTGAAGTAAAGTAATCGCTGAGAACGCATGGAAGTGGCATGACAGTGGAGATCCTGGTTATGTGCAGGGGGTTGTGTTGATGTTAGAAAGTGTTTACAGTTAAAAGTCAACTTGTAAGGACACTCCAGGAATCAATACAACTTTAATCAATTTGATGTGTGAGCTGCAGACAGTAAGAGAAACTACAAACTGGTAGTGATATCCTTACTATATGTCTCCTTGGGTGTCCTCTCATTCTAATGCAGGTTGCTTTGTAGTTCATATCATTCAGTATTTCCAGTGGCTGAGATGTGTGCATACATTTGATAAGGAAGCATTTTTCTGGAGTGAGGGTGTGTGGCTAAAGAGGCAAGCCGATGGTGTAGCATTCTGCAAAGTTTTTGATATAAAAACTATAAAAAAAAGTGACCAATGAAAAAAATACAGTATCTTAACAAGGCCAAAACCTCATTACATCAAACACATTAAAATAGTGTTGGTGCTCAAATTGTCCCTTAAGGTGTGTTGATACATACAATGTGCTTGGAGTATCCTTTGAAATAAACCCCAATTTCAGTTCTCCAGGGTTAGTCTATCAATATTGTGATTTACTGTTGTGTTTTGTAGACCATGGTGAGGGTTTGATGGATGCCAAATATTTGGTGGTGAGCCGGTGATTCCAAGTGTTCACTAATGATGTGGTCATATCCCAAATCCCTGTAACAGTGCTTGCCAGTGCTTGTGAGAACCGCGAAGGGGAGGTCTCCATACAGCGACACCATGCTGCCATCAAATTTAACGGCTCCCGTTGCCCTGGATCAGGCCAGGATCGTGGAGCGAACCACAATATCTCTAGTGACCACTATAATGTCTCTGGGAGTGTTAGATGGGGCTGTGGCAGCTTTTCGGACTTTCCACTTTTAATGTTCTCTCTCTCTCTCTCTCTCTCTCTCTCTCTCTCTCTCTCTATATATATATATATGTAAAAAATAGATACAATTCGTATCTTGTAATACCTTTTTTATTGGACTAACAGAATTTTTTAGTGACAAGCTTTCGGGATAACCTCCCTTTCTCAAGTCTGAATTTCTACTTGAACACTATATATATAAAGGCTTGGCCTGTAGTTGTGGGAGGGGCTTGGTTTCCCTATAAAAGGGCTACCAATCCACTCTCACATTACCGTCAATGGTCTGGCGAGTCAGAAACGTTACTTCCGGTTCTGACCGCCATCTTGGATTTTCGTCTTACCTGTTCCTCGCGATCTCCTGGTCTCCTGGTCTCCTGGTCTCCTGGTCCGGTGCTCTCCTGCGTTGTCCGGGCTCCCCAGGGTCTCTTTTCCCGCCACCGCTGTCCGCACAGTTTTCCGGTACTCGCTGCCGCCGAAAAAACCGTAAGTGGGGCCCGCCGTAAAGCAAACTGCTTCTTACTCACAGCTTACACAGCGGAGCCCTTTCGCATTTCGGCACTTCTTTATCAAATCACTCCGCCGCTCAGTAAAATAATCCATGTCCTTTTAAACTGCAAAACGATATCGCTGCATTCGGCTACACACTTAAAATTTTCTGTTTTCAACTAAACGGTTTAAATATGTACTGTATCACTATTTTAAAATTCACACGTTAATTAGGAATTTTAACACGATCCGGCACCCACTTCTTAGGTGGAATTTCGCCCCCTACTGGTCAATAACGATACTACACACAAATTTATTTATTTTTTTTTCTTTCTCTTCTCCCTCTCTTTCTCTTATTATGTATACATAAATTATGCTACACCTGAATTATGATTTCTGACGTCTTCCCACAGGTTCTTTATCAGAAGTTATATTAAGAATTGGGCACCGGAGTCGGTACCATTTATACCTTATTTATAGGTTGGTAATATTGTCACTGGTTATGTTTTATGTAACGGCCATATAACATATAATATTAGGTTAAAAATATTATTTACTCTCCTAGGCTTAGTCAGCGGAACGGTAGCTTTTACAAGCAAGAAGCCGGTTTCTCTCGGTTATATCTCCTCCGCAAGTTATCGGGTAGGTTCTGGTTCTAAGGTCCACGATCTGGCCTAACCACTACCCCAGTTTCAGATATTTATATATCATCTTATACCCACAGGTTAACCAACCGACAATATCACAGTTTCTCTGCAATTGAGAGGTCAAGCCTGACTCACTCTTCAGGTACTACGCCAGATCCCACTATTTCCTAAAATATTATTTGAGGGGTACTGGTCCTAGATTAGGTGGCCCAATTAGATAAATATTTTCTGGTCTTAATCCTTAGGCTAGTGGTCCCGCGAGGCCAACATCCCTAACCTCACACTCGGAGGTAATACGTCCCTCGGGCCAAATCATAGCTAGCCGCCTCGCATCAATGCAAAGAGAGGGCCTCACCTGTCACTCCCAATCTTTCTTATGCTTTAAATGACACCGAGAGGCCAACACCCCGCCACAACGTTCGGTGGCCTCAAACGTCCCCTCGGGCCCACGCATAGATAGTGCCTCTCAAGCCGCTTGGCAACTAGCAGGGCCTCATCTGTCACGTTTCAAAAAAGCTTAATTGTTTCACCGCTTGGTATTTTGTTAGCCCACCAGTACCCAACCACAAAACAATTCATACGACTGACTATATATATTTATAATTTCAGTTATGTCACTAACGCCAGTTATTCCTGAAGAACTGTCACCACCTAGCACACCCGCTAGGCCTACCACCCCTGGTCCAAGTACAGACGTGAATAGCCCGGCATCCCTTAGATCGTGGACCACACCACGTCTTACAGCTGAACTAAGAAGACGCTGCATCCCTTTCCCAGCTACAGCTAGAAAGGCGGAGTTGTATAGGCTTCTGAACACTACCACTGACAACTCCGAGGCAGGGGAAGGCCCTAGCGGGTCTCAAGTACCAGCTTTTCATACAATGATGACGTCCCTTATGACATCCATGGGGAAAATCACTGACAGGCTGGACATATTGGAGGCCGGTAGTGCTACTCACTCCACTACAAATACAACGGTCGCCACTCAGCCTCTTGCTGATACCTTACCCGGTAATACCCCACCAGCCACGGGGGACATAGAATCTATAGATCCCTCACACATGGTCCCAGCTCACCTTAAAAAGGACATTCTGGAAGGCAAGGACGTTAACCTAGCTTCATTGCTTATTGCCTCCCAGGATGTCCTTGAGAACAGGACCTTTGCTTGTGGGGACATTTCTGTAGTCCTTAAAGCTAGGGACCCTCGCCTGAATAAAAAATTGAATATACCAGAATTTGTGTTAGGTTTTGGCATCTATAGGGACGTATATTGCACTGTATACCCAGGGAAAAGAGCCGAGCTGGATGCGTACATGCACAAGTTGGTGGATTTGGGGCACAAATACGGTGGTACAGCGTTCTACGATTACCACCGTTCCTTCTCTGCAAAGGTGGCCGCAGCTCTGGCTCAGTTCAATTTAAGCATTAAGTGGAATAAATTGGACACGGAGCTATTCTGTAGGCACTTTGCAGGCCTCAAGCCCCCAACTTGTGCAGTATGCTCATCAGCAACCCACAGCACTAATTTCTGCCCTAATACAGCTGAGGCAGAACAAAACCAAGCAACTACTATCCCCTCAAGGTCAAATAAAGGTTTAAAAGACAAACTAGGAAGAGATATTGTCTTCTTAGGGAAATCCCAAGTATGCAACAATTTTAATGCTGGCAATTGTGGGTTTAGTTCTTGTAGACTAATGCATGTCTGTTCACATTGTTTTAGGGCTCATTCCAAGACAATGTGCCCAAATAAAGCTTTTCCTAAACCCTATCTCACATGCGTGAACCTCAGCTTATTCACTGATTTACTACATCTACACCCATCACGACATTTTAGTGACTACCTCATAACAGGTCTATCGGAGGGTTTTCACACAGGGTTGATACACTTACCTACAGGCACACTGGAATGTGACAACTTACTTTCCACACGAGATGACCCACAGCTGGTACATAAACTTATCACAACTGAGGTGGACCAAGGGTTTTTGCTGGGTCCTTTCCACTCACCACCTTTTACTTCTTGGAGAACCAATCCCATTGGGATTGTCACGGGAAAAAACTCACTTAAACCCAGGCTAATCATTGATTTATCCGCACCACATTCCTCTACAGTCCCCAGCTTAAATTCCCTCATACCATCGGAAGAGTTTTCACTGCATTACGCCACTATCGACCATGCCATTGGGGCTATCATTAAAGCAGGCACAGGGGCATGGTTGAGTAAAACGGATGTAGTGAACGCCTTCAAATTACTTCCTATGCACCCTACACTTTGGCACCTTCACGGCATTAAATGGGAAGGGTTATACTATTTTTTCACTCGCCTCACTTTTGGCTCTAAAAGCAGCCCGCGTATTTTCGACACATTTGCAGAGGCCTTATGTTGGTTGTTACTCAATATATGCAAATGTCCCTCAGTGATTCACTATTTAGACGATTTCCTCACAATTGAGAACAACACACTTCCACCCACAAGTTTAAGACACATGTTGGCATTATTTGAGTCACTTTCTATCCCAGTCTCCCCACATAAGACCCTGGGGCCTGACACTCAGATGCAATTTCTGGGGATACAACTAGATACAGTACACATGCAGGCTAGCCTCCCTCATGAGAAAATTGAGCGTATCCTGGCAAGCATTGACCATTACCTACAGCAAGGTCGTTGCACAAAAAAAAAAAAGATTTACAATCATTGCTGGGATCGCTTAATTTTGCAATGAGAATCATTCCCCAAGGGAGATCATTTATTTCACATTTGCTGTCACTATTTCCACAATTTACCTCAGACACATCTTACATTTCATTGGACAACCACGCAACATCAGATTTGCACATGTGGAGAATTTTCCTCACTTCTTGGAACGGGCGTGCCATGTTTATACCACCTCACTCAGACACTTCACCTACACTATGGACAGACGCTGCAGCAAACACAGGTTTCGCAGCCATATGGGGAGACCAATGGCTTGGGGGTCCGTGGCCAACTGAGGTGACAGCTCTCACAAAATTCACAGAGACCTCTGCTTTATTTGAGTTGTACCCCATCGTGGCAGCAGCCGTTACCTGGGGCCACCAGTGGTCCGGTCACACGGTTTGGTGCTATTCTGACAACATGGCTACTTGCCATATTGTCAATAAAGGCCGGTCATCATCACTGGTAATTATGAGGCTCTTGAGACGACTCACATGGGTAGCAGCCACTTGTCAATTCTTTCTAACATGTATTCACGTTCCAGGGTGCACAAACATCAGTGCTGATCACTTGTCTCGATTTCATTTTCAGGAATTCTTCTCGACACTGCCCACCGCTTCCAGACTGGCAACACCAGCCCCACTTTTCACAGACATGATAATGGATTAAAAGCCTTGTTAAATCACGCACGTCACATTTCTCACCTTGCACTTTCTGTAAATACAAGAAACACTTACGACAGAGCATTTCACATATTCAGGAAATTTATCACGGATTTTCACATTCACGACATGTTTACGATAGAAGCAATTTTGGGTTTCACTTCTTTTTGCCACATCAACCTAAAACTATAATTCAACACTATTAAATTATACCTCACGGGAATTCAACACCACATGCTTATTCAACAACCCAAAGCCACTAGTTTCTTGTCATCATATCAAATCAAGACAGTTCTTAGAGGCATTAAAAAATTAGACACACATGTCCCAGCAAAACGACTACCTATAGATAACCATATATTTCATGCCCTAATCAACTTGTTAGATTCCTCCCCGTTTGAGCCCAGGACAAACACGGTCATAAAGACAGCCATATATCTAGCTTTTTATGGATTCCTCCGTCCCAACGAATTCACAACCAGGACTATTACGACCACTGATTACTTAAGAACCATGGACTTAGAGAAACATAACGACCATTACCTACTCATACTCAAACACTCAAAAACCAGCACCATGGGTCATACCGTTACGATCCCTTTGTACCCTACTCATAACAAATGGTGCCCGGTACAAAATGTTGACAATTATCTGCAATCACTCCACAAACAACCATTACAACCTTTGCTAGAACTGCACGGTAACGTTCTAACTACAGCAAGGTTTATGCTCTATGTAAGATTGCTGTTGACTAGACTCGGCTTGAACCCTAGTCAATTTTCAGGTCATTCTTTCCGAATCGGGGCAGCATCCACAGCCTCTGCTAACCACATACCTCCACACATCATCAAAACAATGGGACGCTGGAAATCTTCCGCTTATACTCTTTATATACCCAATCCTGTTAAAGAATTAAGACTAGCTTTTTGTGACTTATCTAAATAAAGTTTGGTCAACGTATTATGTCTTATGGTATTTATTTTTGCCCACTTTTTACAGGCCTACTGCTCTGTCGGTTTCGGCACACCACAACCGACTAATTCCAACTAATTGGTATTTATGTTATTATATGTTATTATATGTTATGATCTCATATACGGCTATATGGCCACGACCACAAATATATATATATATTAATACAGATCTCTTCATTAGCAATATTTTCCATATTATCTCTACACAGGTTAATTTAATTGATGTGTTCTGTGCAGCACAATTCACCTCTGTATAATTATTTATAATTATATATGTTTTGAATGTAACTTTATTTTTTACCTCATTACAACTATTCCAGATGTGGGTTTGGGCATGCAGGTAAGTAGCTCATAAAATGGCTTTTATCATAGATATTAACACCTTATTGGTTCTAACACTGACTGTTCACTCACTGCACAAGATTCTTGAAGGTGGTGTCTCATTAGGAGTTAGGACAGGGTAAGATTAAGGGTCAGTAGGATAATGAATTGAGGTCTTGGAGTATGGGAGCCTGTATGGTATTGTCACAATGTTTCTATAAATCCTGCTGGTACACTTTACATAGGCAAAGCACAGACCTGTAAGCCTAACATCCCAAATTCATAATACATTCAAAATATTCCATAATATATGGGACCTGTGGCGGTGATAGCTCCCTGCTGTGGTAGACGCAACATTTACACCTGCTGACCTTTTATACAAGGCTCCCACAGCAACGAAAGGTTGAACATGCATCTCATACATGGTCATATAGCTTTTGCTCCCTTTTTTTCACCTTCTACTACAGGGCAGGGGGTTCCAGCATTACTCTTTCTCTGCCATCCCCTTTTCTCTTATTCCGTCTGTAACCTTTTTCATGTCTTCATTTTACCTTCACTGAAATTGCTGCACTTATTCCTCTCTTTATATATATCTCATACCTTTCTCTATTCCTTCTTGTTGCAATGGACATTGTCCTACAGACTCCTACGGACATTCTCATACAGGGTTTGACACATGGCACAGGGTGAATAACAAGATTACTGAATTGAGGAAGACTAACTACTACAGTTAGCATACTTCTGCATCCGATATGGCCTGACTTTAATATGCCATTACCCTCCTTTCCTCTCCCTCCCTACACAGGGTATAGCAATTGTTCAACCAAACACAGCCTAGCTTCTGTCAAGCTCTACCCCGCATAATCCATAGGGTACGTGCAATATTATATTGACACTTGGAAGGAAGAAACAGTAAAAGTCCAGCTCAATCCATTTTATTGTTTATTATATTGATACCAATTATATGCCCATGCTCAATATAGTATGAATAGAGTGGAATATTCATACTTTATTTACTTTGGTGTGTGTTAGGGGCTTGTTTCCCCTGGGTGTGGACACTTGAGTGTGAAGCTGTATATTAAGATATATTCATTATCTATTATTGCTTATAAGAAATTAGAATCAATAGCTCAGGAGACTGGCTACCCATTTTCTTTTCTTTTTTCTTTTTTTTATTCCAAATGTTTTTATTTTGTTATAAATTCGTATTACAAAGCAGTTTGAGAAGGGTTACAGGAGATACAGAGTGCATGAGTAACATATTATAACATGGTATCAGTTAGTTTACAGAGCATGTGATGGTTTGCGCTGAAGGAGCCTGTGTAGTTTGGCTACTCAACGAGTTGATCACCACGTTACGGCATGTGATGGTTGCACCATATTTATACCATGAACAGTGTTTCAATAATAGTTGCGTGATTCAGATCCGTCTATTTTTGTAGTAGGGTGTGGACATTTTCATGGTAGTGGGTAGTTTTGCCGTTCCATTGGGGTGTATGATTTGGGTGTTATTTTGGGGGTGGGTAAGTACATCTGGTAGGTTTCTCGTGTCACATTACTTGTCGTGTGGGGTTTCCTCAGTTGAACGGGTGTTCAGTTGTGTATCTTACTTGGTAGTGACTCGTATCAGATCTCGGCGTGTAGGTCTAGTAGGGAGGGTCTGTCGCTGGGGCTTCGGGTATGAGGTTCGAAGCCTAGCTGTTAATGATGCTAACCGGGGAAGGTGAGATTAGTGGGCGGCAGAGGGTCGTGTGTCGGGGTGTATCTGCGCTCGGAGCTGTCTGGTAAGTGCGGAGTGGATCTAGGGTTGCTGGCTTATTGGTCATTGTAGTGTGAGTAATGGGGGGGATGCCCCTGGTGGGCTGTCTCGCGTGTGTCTTTGTCGTGTGTCATGGCCACGTCCCATTTGGATGCCTGGGGTTGTGGTGCGCGTCGTCCATTCTGTGTCTGGGGGGGTGTGTGGTTTGTACGTTTCTGCTGGGTTGTGAGCGGGCAGGGTCGTCCGGGTGGAGGGGAGGGGGGAGGAATGAGGAATAGGGGCCAGAAGATGTGCATGGTTCCAGGGCAAACGGGGTGTGTAGAGGGAGGTAGGGGTGGGTTAGGTAGGGTTCAGCTCAGGTCCCGGTCCAGCTCACCCGGCTCTGACCCGGGCGGAGAGCCCCCCCTCTGCTCCTGAGGGTTGTTGGTCTCCTCCCGGCGCTGTGGTAGAGGCGAGCCATCATAGCCAGTGGTACCAGGTGTCGTGGTAGCGTTGTATGCGTCCCGCCGCTGAGAGGATGAGCTCCTCTATTCTTCTGATGTCTTCCACTCTGGTCATCCACTCACTTAGCATCGGGGCCATGGGTTTTTTCCAGTGTCCCGGGATGAGGCTGTGGGCCGCATTCAGGAGGTGCGGGATCACTGACTTTTTGTATTTGTTTATGGGGAGCGGGGTCAGCTGGAGCAGGTAAGTTTCAGGTGTGAGTGGTAGGTTCGCGTCCTTTTACGTTCTCTAGGGCTTTGTGGATTTCTTCCCAGTAGGGTTTGATTAGTGGGCAGGTCCACCAAATATGGAAGAGGGTTCCCAGGTCTTTCTTGCATCTCCAACATTCTGGGTCGCAGGTGGTCATCATTGCCGATAGTGTCTCCGGTGTTTTGTACCAATGCGAGATCATTTTATATCCCGCTTCTTGGAATTTGGTGGCAATAGAAGCTTTGTGTACAAGTGTGAACACCGTGGTTCATTGCACCCCTGTGAGTGCGTGTCCCAGGTCTTTTTCCCAGTATCTGGTGAAGTAGGGGAGGGGTGCGTCGGTGGGTGGTGTGATTTGTAGTTTGTAGAGGAGTGAGATTGCGTGTCGTGGGGTCGGGGGGTTCGAGCATATGGTTTTGAAGGTAGAGAGTGCTCGTGTTGCTGAGTTCAGTTTGGGCGTGTGCGTCAGGAATCTCTTTAGTTGGTGGTATCTGAAGCGGAGTGGCCAGCTGTGTGGGGTATACGGGATCAGGTCTCTCAGGGGCGTGATCATGCCTTGTTTGTAGACATCCTGGATTCTGCATGGGTATGGTAGCCCTAGGGTCGTGACGAAGCGAGGGTCTGTCGCCGTGGGGAATCTCGGGTTGTGGGAGATAGGGCAGAGGGGCGATAGCTCCGGGGCCATATCCCTGTGTGGTGCTAGGCTTCTCCAGACTGTCAGTGTGGCGTTGAGGGTTGGGTGTTGTTGTGGCAGTTCGCCGGTCGTAGCTTTTGGTAGCCATGGGAGGAGAGATAGGGGTGTTTGTGAGAAGCTTGCCTCTATTGGGATCCATCCATTTGCTCTCCTGATTGTGTGTCCATTCAATCAGGCGCTGGAGGTGGACGTCCCGCCGGTATTTGGTTAGGTCAGGTAGACCCAGTCCCCCGTATTGCTTGGGTTTCGTGAGAGTGGCGAAGTTCAGTCTCGCCCTCTTGCGGTACCACACGTATTCTGTCAATATCTTTCGGGCTTGTGCGAAGAAGGTGTTGGGAATGTGTATGGGTAGGGTTTGCAGGAGGTAAAGGATTTGTGGGAGAATGTTCATTTTGAGTACGCTGATCCTTCCCAGCCATGTGATGTGTGGAAGTTGCCATGTGTTTAGGTCTCCCTTAATCTGGTCGAGGAGGGGTGGGAAGTTGATTCGGAAAATGGTTGTGAGGTCTGCCGATAGCCAGGTCCCCAGGTACCTGATCGCCTCTGTACACCAGTGGAAGGGGAAGTCTTTTTGTAGGTTGGTCACCAGCATTTGGGGGCATCCCACGTTGAGAATTTCCGATTTGTTGAAATTTATTTTTAGGTTTGACAGTGTGCCATAAGTGTCGAATTGATGCATTAGTTCTTTGAGGGAGGTTGTTGGGTTGGTGATGGTAAACAGGAGGTCGTCCGCATATGCTGCGACTTTGCTGACTCCCCATTTGCCTCCGACCCCTGTGATATTGGGTTGATTTCTGATGGCGTTGAGGAACGGTTCCAGGCTGAGGACAAAGAGCAGGGGCGAAAGTGGGCAGCCTTGTCTTGTGCCATTTCTAATATCGAATGGGTCAGATAGAATGCCATTTACTTGCACTCGGGCTGCTGGGTTGGTGTATAGGACCGATATCCGCGCTAACATGTGTGGTCCTATCCCAAGGTGCTCCAGGGTGGAGAATAGGAAGGACCAGTCCACCCTGTCTAACGCCTTTTCCGCGTCTGTGGAAACCAACAGGGTGGGCATGGATCCTTGTCTTGCCGCGTATATTAGATTGAGTGCCTTAATGGTGTTGTCCCTAGCCTCTCTTCCCTCCACGATTCCCACCTGGTCAGGGTGGATGAGGCCTGGCAGTAGGGGTTGGAGGCGTAGCGCCAGGATCTTGGCGAGCAACTTGAGATCCGTGTTTAACAGGGATATCGGTCTGTAGCTGGTGCATAGGGACGGATCTTTGCCTGCCTTAGGTATCACCACGACATGGGCCAGGAGCGTGTTGGGGTCCAGTTGGCTTCCGGTGTGGAGGGAGTTAAACAGCGATAGTAGGTGCGGGGTGAGAGTGTCTGCAAATGTCTTATAGTATTTTGCTGTATACCCGTCTGGTCCTGGGCTCTTCCCCTGTTTGGCCAGTTTAATTGCTAGGCATACTTCTTCAGCGGTGATGTCTTCCTCCAGTATGGTTACGGTTTGGGGCGAGAGCTTGGAAGTCAGGTTCTGTGCTATATATTCCTTCTGTCGGGCTATAAAGGTTGCTTCTGTGGCATTCGCTCGTGAGGCGTTTGGGGGTAAGCAATACAGAGAGGAGTAGTATTGTCGGAAGCCCTCTGCTATGGCTTTGGGTGTGAGCAAGGGTTTTCCTGCCGCGGTGATCTTTTGGATGTGGCATTTTTGCCTGCGCGCTCTCAGTGCTCTGGCTAATAATTTGCCACTTTTGTTTCCGAATTCGTAGAATTTTTTTTAGCGAGTTGAAACTGGAATTGGATCTTTGATTGTAATCGAATTGAGTTGCGCTCTGGCCTCTAGTAATTGTTTGTAGGTGGCGTCTTGAAGGGTGTGTTTGTGTTTTGCTTTCAGTAGGGCAACCTGGGTGACAAGGTGTGCGATTTCTCGTGTACGTTGTTTTTTCAATCGAGTGCCATGTTTAATAATGATCCCTCTGACAACGCATTTATGTGCCTCCCAGATTGTGGGTTGCGTGGAGTCAGGTGTCTTGTTGGTGAGGAAGTAGTGCTCTAGGGCGGTTCTTATGTCAGTTTGAATTAGTGGGTCCTCCAGGAGGGATTTGTTCAGTTTCCACATCCATTGCGGCTGGGGTGTTCGATAGTGATGATCACTGGTGCGTGGTCTGACCAGGTCATAGGCGCTATCTGGGCGGTGATCAGCGCGTCCAGGTCTCTATGTTGGGTGAAAAAGTAGTCTATCCTCGAGTAGGATCTATGTGGAGTCGAATAGTAGGTGAAGTCCCAATCTGCATGGTGGAGGACGGGCCAGGTGTCCACAAATTGGTGTTGTGAGAGGAGGGTCCTCATTCCTCTGAGGATGTGATCTGTAAATAAATACAATAAAAATAAATAGCTGCTCCCCTCTCAGACACTATCCTATCCAACAAACCCTCTCTTTCACACTACACACATACACAATGCATCCTTTCACATACACAGAAACACATAATGCATGCCTACACACACGTACAGAAACACACAATGCATCCTTACTCACATACAGACACACACACACACTGCATCCCTCACAAACACAAACACACAATGCAGCCCTTGCACACATACACAGAAGCACACAAAACATACCTTACACACCCACACAATGCTTCTCTTAATCCATCTCTTACACACACTCAATGCACTCATTACAGACACACACTGCATTACATTACATAAACAGAAACACACCTTGCATCCCTTACACATACAAACACAGATTCACACAATGCATCTCTTACACACACACACTACATCCCATACACAAACTGGTCTCCCTATACACTACATTCCATAAGAACACACACACATTATATCCTCTACAATAACACATCCCCTACACACATCCACTCCACTCCCTGTGAGCGATCTCATGGGTGGACCTTGTAGGCATAAGGCTTATTTGCGGGCCTTAAAGGGATACTCACAGATACTTTCAGATGCATGGACCATGTTCATTAGTAATATGAGTTTCCCTCTGTTTGAGGGAGGAGCGAGGGAATTCGAGTGGAGGGAGGTATTTAGGGCCCCCGCCCGCCGCTCATGGGTGGGGGCCGGGGGGAGGACATTAGGTCCCCCCCTATTGGTATTTAGGGCCCCCACCCGCCGCTCAGAGGTGGGGGCCGGGGGGGAGGACAATAGGTCCCCCCCTATTGGTATTTAGGGCCCCCACCCGCCGCTCAGGGGTGGGGGCTGGGGGGGAGGACAATAGGTCCCCCCTATTGGTATTTAGGGCCCCCACCCACCGCTCATGGGTGGGGGCCGGGGGGAGGACATTAGCTCCCCATTGGTATTTAGGGCCCCCACCCGCCTCTCAGGGGTGGGGGCCGGGGGAGGACAATAGGTCCCCCCCTATTGGTATTTAGTTATGGCCCCCACCCGCCGCTCAGGGGTGGGGCCGGCGGGGAGGACAATAGGACCCCCCCTATTGGTATTTAGGGCCCCCACCCGCCGCTCATGGGTGGGGGCTGGGAGGAGGACATTAGGTCCCCCCTATTGGTATTTAGGGCCCCCACCCGCCACTCAGGGGTGGGGGCCAGGGGGGAGGACATTAGGTCCCCCCCTATTGGTATTTAGGGCCCCCACCCACTGCTCAGGGGTGGGGGCCAGGGGGGAGGACATTAGGTCCCCCCCCAATTTGTGTTTAGGGCCCCCACCACTCAGGGGTGGGGGCCAGGGGGGAGGACATTAGGTCCCCCCCCCTTATTCTTGTTTAGGGCCCCCACCCACCGCTCAGGTGGGTGGGGGACCATCACTATTGTGGCCAGAAAGAGTCCCTGTGTGTTTTAAAATTCGCCTGCCTATTGAAGTCTATGGCGGTTCGCTGGGTTCGCCCGTTTGTGAACATTTGTGGAAGTTCGCGTTCGCTGTTTGCGAACGGCAAATTTCATGTTCGCGACATCACTACCGAAGCATGGTCCGACCAGGAATGATGACCTGTTACACATTTTGCAAGGTTGTTCTGTCCAGCACAAAAAAAGTCCAGGTGGGAATAGGTTTGGTGGCTATGGGAGTAAAAATAGTTATCTCGACAGGTATTTTCTCAGATATCCATACATCTATCACCCCATAAGTGTGCCATATTGATGTAAGGTTATTACCAAGTGATCACATGCATGACTTATAGTGTGGATTGAGCTGTGCAGAGGTGTCTAGTGATGAGTCTGATATCATGTTAAAGTCCCCACAGAAAGTTACCCTATCCCGTTCTTTTTCACAAACTTTCCAAAACAGCTTTATAAGCTTTAAACAGCTTATAACGTTTTGCTTTTACTGACAAGCCTAATGCAATTTTCTGTTGCCTTCAGCAGTGCAACTTCTAAATAATCCCATTTCTCTTGGACTCTATTTAAATTGCTCCAGTCTGATAATGAATCCTTTACACATATTCTAATTTTATAAAAGTCAGTTTTTCTAAAGTCTAAACTGTTTTTTTTTTGTGTGGTGTGACCCAGTCACTGTTCTTATATTAAACCACACTGACTGATGATCACTGGATCCTAAACTTTCACCTACAGTAATATCTGATACCAAATCTCCATTTTTTTTTTTTAAACCAATTGTAAAATTTATTTAACACCAAAACACGACAATGAGCTACATAAAAACAGCAAACATTTACTAATGTAGTGATTTAACTCCTAAATGGCAGATCTATACAGGGGCATAATCTATACACCAAAACTGCTCCATTAAGCAGGGGCATGATCTATACACCAAATCTGCTTCATTAAGCTAAAGTTGTTGTTTTGTTGACTAAAGTGTCCTTTTAAGTGAGCATTTTTTATTTTTGTATTCTTTATTTTTGTTGTGGTAAATTTACCACTGGTTTAAGTGGTAGCACGCATTTGTTCCATACAAAAGGATAAAAGTTAAGCATAACATAAAGTAACAGTGTGCTAGTATTCAACTTGGTAGTTCACATTGGCAGTTCTGGTATTGAGCCAAAGAGAAAATATACATTTGTTCATTACAAAAGGATAAAAGGTAAACATAACCTAAAGTAACAATGTATGTGTATTCATGTTGGCAGCTCTGGTAGGGAGCCAAAGAGAAATGTAGTAAATTTGCGAGCCAGTATCTCGCGCTGTTCGACCATAAGGACCGACAGTTTACAGTATGGTGTAGCACCCTAGAAGCCCGAGGGTATAATGCTAGTGGCTCCAGCGGGCTTAAGGTATGCCGTGCAGGCCTGCCCGCCCGCTGCTTTCGAGGGGTGAAGCATTGCGAATTAGTTTTGCGGGCCAGTTGCCCCAACTGACTTAAAGTGTACAATAATGTATAGCGCTTGGGCTGCTCTTGATATTGGGGCCACTTGCGGGTAGGGGACAGTCCTTGCAGAATGTCTCGTTAGCTGCCCACAGGGTGTTAAGACTTATTGATCGCTCATGTGGGTTTAGGGAGTAACAACATAATATATCACTATGGTAGCTCATATGGGGTCAGAGGAACATTGATAATGCACATTGATAATGCCCTCTACCGAATATATACTAATATATTGGTTAGGTCATATTAGTGTCTCGTATAGGTTTGGATTATGCCCGGTGGTATCGTGCATTAGCGGCTTAAACATGGTGAAAACAACACATCTATAATACAGCGACTCCGATGGAGTTAGAGTGAACACACTGAGAGAACCTTCAGACAACTCTAGTGGAGATGAATTAAATACTTTGGTAACACATAATAGTGTCTCTTGTGGAGTCAAAACAAAATATGCACTTCAATGGTGTGCGTTCGCATTTCGGGTGGTGTGTCCATGTGCGCATTGCAGGGCTCGTGAGCAACTCTTATGGGGTAGTGGCTAACTTCTTGGCGGAACAGGTTGTCAGTTCATGCGGGGCACTGGTGCCTCTCTGCAGGGCCCAGGTAACTGGTATGGCCCCAGGGGTAACCACTGCAGGGTCAGAATTAGGGGAGCACCCCAAAAAAAGAGAGAAAAAAAATTAATAAGAAAAATAAAAAAGGTTCGAACTGGGTTCAGTCACGTACCCCCAAACTGGTTTTGAGTTCCGATTGAGCCTCCGCCCTGTCCCGGCAGTCCTTCCAACTGTGGCCTCCCCCGATGTTACCGGTCTCTGGGTTTCTTCCCTTCTCGGTGGAGCGTTTGTCTGCTGGCTGCGTCTGACTTGTTGTGATGGAAGCGGGCGGTAACTGTGGTAGTTGGAGCTTTTGCAAGAAATCCTCTGGGTCTTCCTCTGCAGACAGCGTCAGTACTGTGTCTCCGCGCGGTACCACCAGGGTACCTAGAGCACCCCACCTTTATTTGATTCCGTGGTCTTTGAGGAGTCTGGTGACCGGCATGAATCTGCGTCTCTCCAGTAGAACAGTAAAGGGTAGGTCATCGAAAATCCGCACTTGGCAATTTTCCACCGTGACGGTGGGTGTATTCCGGGAGCTGTTCAGCATCGCTGCCTTCACCGCTGCGTCCCGTGTGACGGCAGCGCCTGGGGGCGTCTGTTGGGCTGTTGCGGCCTTCCTAATCCGGAATGCTGAGGCTATGGGTGACAGCCCTCCCTCTCCCCTTACGGCCATCACGGTGGCCACCTTGTTGGACAACTCCAGCACCGACTCAGGTCCCACTGTCTCCGGCACCCCTCTTGCGTATATTTTTCCTCCGGTGTCTGACCTCCATGGCCGTGACTGCGCGGGTGAGTCTTTGTAGCTGCTGGGAGAGGTCTGCCACTTTTGTTCTGGTTTCTGCAAGGCTGCTGTCTCTCTCCACCCCTCTGGTCTCCACCGCTCCCAGGCGGGACACGATGCCGCCAATTTCTCCTCGAACTCCGTCCAGGTCCTTCTTCCAGACCCTGCGGAGCTCGAGCAGGAGTCTTTTAATGTCTCCCTTGGTAGAGGGAGATGTATCTGAGTCGGAGTCCTCCCTTTGGTATACTCCGCTGGAGGTTTGTGTTATTACAGGTCCCTCTTCGTCCGGGGACATTTCCGACTCACTGGAGCCTTGTGGTCTTCCTGACGCCATCTTAGGCTGCGTAGTCTGTTGCGGCCTATCAAATGACCGTCTGATATCGGGCTGCCCGGCAGCCTCAGAGGACTGTAATCTGCGATGTTTGCGCCCCATCTCACTTTTGGGGGGTTCAGAGTCACTAGTCTCCTGGTTGTAGTGTTGGGTTGCTGGTTTTTCGTGGCTTTTTGGGGTTATTTTCGCTGTGTTTCACAGGAGCTCCCTGCACACACGTCTGCTCAGTTGCACGGCTGGCCACGCCCCCCCCCACCAAATCTCCATTTGTTAACACTAAATCTAGTATGGCCTCTTTACGAGTTAGCTCCTCAATGACTTGTTTTAGAGACAAAGTAGGGAGTGTAGAATATGTGTGCTCCTGGCACAAGCAGCTATTGGTTTTCCAACTCACATCAGGAAGATTAAAGTCACCCATGATGATAACTTCCCCCTTCATTGCCATTTGAGCTATTTCTTCAACTAGTAGATTATCTAACTCTTCTATTTGTCCTGGGGGCCTAGAAATCACACCTACACGAATTACTGTGTGATTACCAAATTCTAACGTAACCCAAACGGACTATGTTTGCCTCATTAACTTTTATTAGGCTAGATTTTATGCTATCCTTCACATACAGGGCCACCCCTCCCCCTTCCTTGCCTTCCCTGTCTTTTCTATATAAAGAGTACCCTGGTATTGCTATGTCCCAGTCATTTTCTCATTATACCAGGTCTCAGTAACAGTAATGTAAAGCTACATTATCAGTTGCCATTATTGCCACAAGTTCATGGATCCTATTCCGTAAAAAGCTCCTCTTACACTGGAGCCCCCACCTTGTATGCTCATAATACCTAAGCATCTTGTTTTCTTTAATGTTTTATTTCTTCATGTCTGTTGTCTTTAAAAGTTTATTTTGTCATACAAGTAGTGTCTACAGATCAGCCTCAGTGGACACTACTTCATATAAGCATTAACTTAGCTACTTGTCTCATTATATACTCTGAGCAATGAAATCTGTCTGCAGTGCTTCAGCCTTACCCAGCATTGTCAATCTAGTCTATATTACCCTGCGAAGGGTACCTCTTGCTTTTACTTTGACAGAAAAAGCTGATTATAATAGGTACAGGATTGCTTACGGCAGGCTTACAGATGAACATAATGTACCTTCTAAAAGCAGTTACCTAGACCGTTTACCCTGCGTTTAACCCCTTAAGGACCGGACTGTTTTTGCGATGTTGTACATTTGCGATCAAGCCTCTTTTTACACTTTTGTGTTGTTTGTGTTTAGCTCTAATTTTCCGCTCTCTGATTTACTGTTCCCATACAAATTATATATATATTTTTTCAGGACAAAAAGGGCGTTCTTTACATACCATTATTTATATAATCTCATGTAATTTAATAAATAAAAAATATGATGAAAAATTGAAACAAATACATGTTTTTTGCGTTTTACTTGAAAAATCTTTTACTCATCTACAAAAGCTAATGAAAAAAACTGCTAAATAGATTAAAAATGTTGTCCTGATTTTAAAAATACCCAGTGCCTTTTTTTTGCATGTTATAGGGCTATAGGTACATGTAGGATATTGCGGTTTCAAAACATACATTTTTAAAATGTATCAATAGTGACATTGTAACACTATTATCTGTCATAAATCTCTGAATCACACCCCACATGTTTTTTTTTTTAAAGTAGACAACCCAGGGTATTCAATATGGGGTATGTCCAGACTTTTTTAGTAGCCAGTTAGTCGCAAACACTGGCCAAAGTTAGTGTTCATATTTGTTTGTGAAGTAAAAAACTCAATTGAACGCTAATTTTGGCCAGTGTTTGTGACTAAGTGGCTACTAAAATATACTGGACATACCAAATTTGCAATAACCTTGGGTTGTCTTCTTTTGCAAATGGTATACCATCATGGGGGTAATTCTCATTCCTGGGCTACCAAACGCTCTCAAAAGGCAATGTAACCAACCTGGCAATTTTCAATGTAAAAATATTTGACCCATATATTTGACCCTGTAACTTTCAAAAAGGCTATAAAACCTGTACATGGGGGGTACTGTTATACTTGGGAGACTTTGCTGAACACAAATATTAGTGTTTCAAAACAGGAAAACGTATCACAACAATATCATCAGTTAAAGTGCAGTTTGTGTGTGGAAAATGCAAACAAAAGTAACTTTCACTGACAATATCATCGCTGTGATATGTTTTACTGTTTTGAATCACTAATATTTGCGTTCAGCAAAGTCTCCCGAGTAAAACAGTACCCCCCCCCCCCCATGTACAGGTTTTAGGGTGTCATAGAAAGTTACAGGGTAAAATACAGTGCTAGCAAATTAAATTCTCTGGACCTTTGGCCTGGGTTGTCAGGCAGGTCCCTCAAATTGCAATCAATAAAATTACTTAATATTACATAAATTTGCACGTAGAATTTAAATATATATGCATATTTATATATTTGAAGTCTACATGTATATTTATATAATTATTTATGTAATTTTGTATATGGACATATGTATATTTCGTATTATTATTTATTTATATATACAATTTCATTCTAAGTGTATTTTGATATAGTTAGAATAAAATTTCATATAGATATAATTTTTTTTAATTTTGATTATTTTTACATTTAATTTACTTATTTGTATATTTTATATATATATATATATATATATACACACACACACACAATATATATATTTATTATATATATGATAAAAATACATGTGTAATTTAATTATAAGTGTATTTTTAAGTGTATATGTATTAATATAAAAATACACTTAGTATGACATATATATGCCATATAGACATATTATATTTGTCTCTATATCACATTATATATATATATACATACATACATATACATACATACACACACACACACACATTTTTTTTTTTATTAACATTAACCTTTTTTTATTTTACACTAGCAGGCAGTCCCCCTGCAGGTAGACACTAGGACAACTTTAGTGACCATGTGACCGCTCTGTTGAGCGCCATGGCCCCATGGGTCCTAATTCGCCATGGGGAGACTGTCTGGGCTGTAGGCAGTCTCCCCACACCGGGAGCACCGCCGATCGGGTAAGTACGTATTACCATTGTGACGGTTCAGGACCGTCAGCGGTCGGTAATGCTAAAATGCCGATGACGGTCCTGAACCGTCCTCGGTCGTTAAGGGGTTAACTATGCTTTCTCTTTGTTTATGTTTTTGATTAACTCACATATGACAGAAAAACCTTAAATAAGCATGTGACCCTTTAAATTCACAAAAAGTCAGTACGTTAAGCCGAATAGCCTTTCAGCTGCCTTATCTTATAACTGACATGTTGATCTTATTCTTGACGTTTCTACAATATAACATAAAATGTGCGCGGTTTAGATATGCCAAACAAATGTTTCTCAATGTTGCCCTGAATGCAAGCAATAGCTGTTGTGGCATTGCCTGCCTATATGTATTGTTCGTGCACAAGAAAATAAAGAATTATTAAAAAAAAAAAAAAGAAGAGGAAGCTGAAAGGGATTTCAGATCACTACCTGCTTCTGAGGAAGTCTGGACTACGACAGGACGAAACGTGTAGCACCACGAGATTGAGTACAAAGACCTTATTACCGCCATTATATTGCTTTTGGAAGGTATTCCCGAGCCCCTAGGAGTCAAGACCAGTGGGGCTTCCAACTGCACCTTTTAACGGTTTTTAGTGGTTGGTTTCGAAATTGGATTTCCTGGTCTTGTAATAGTCCTATATTTAATTTGGTCTCAGAATAAACGGTTATATACATAGATTTATTTAAGCATCTTCTTGGGTATTTAGCGCCCTCTAAGTGTACGTTTTGGGTTGTTAGTTGACCAAATGCAGCGGCTAGTTTCGTTGCGCAGCAGTTTGTCAGATAACCAAGTCTGAAAAGAATCACTACACATCAATTTTATGTAATGTATGTTCCTACTTTCATGTAGCAATGGTGACAGAAGCTGGGTTTAGTGTACCCAATACAGAAATGTATGTTAATTTGTCACAGTTGCACCCTGTTCATTTTACAATTCAATTCATGTGAATTGGTTAATTACATGTTCATGCTGACCACAGTGGTTTCTGCCGTTCTGAGTGGTCTTCCTGTAAGGACTTTAAGTGAAAGCACTTTGACCAGAACAATCTCCAGGACATTTTCCATTTGTGTTTGGCGTTCTCCCTTCTGTCTGCTCCATGGAGAAGGATGTAAGAAATGCAGTTTTATTAGGCTGTATTTCCATTTGTTTGCCTGTAAATCTCTACTTTGTACTGGACATCAAAGGTGCAGTCTAATTAGCAAGACAGACAAAGCAGAACATTGCTTTCCATGGTGACATTAGTTAATATTCCAAATAATAGGATGTAGCAATTAAACTAATTTATCTGATCACGAAATGCTCAAAAACCTTGTTCTATTAATATATAGGGGCTCTATTAACTAAAGCATAACTAACCAATCTACCAACTCCTGCCACTATCCTACATCAGAAGGCAGAGGCTGGTTAAAATGAAAGCCAAGAGCATACTGCAGACAAAATGTAAAAGGCGATTAGCAGTAGAAATCTCCTACCTTTAGAAAACTCTTCTAATGTGTCCATGAATGCTTTATAAGTGGGTCCTTGAAACTTACTTTTTACCGTCCCAGTGTTAAATCTAGGAAACCTTAAAAGTGGTTGTGTTGACAAAGAAAATGACCAACAAAGGTGCTGGTGTAAAGTTTAACTTTAAAACGGCATGTTTTTGCTGTTGTGTGATCTGCGCGTACATTATGGATGCATGTGTCTGAATGTTAATGACTATTAGTAAGAGCAGGTGTAGAGAGATGACAAGAAAAATGACTTCTTATGAGAGCTGGATCAATAACCATTGTGCTAATCTATTTAGATTGTTTTACCAAATAAAATTTAAAAAAATGCTATTTTGAGAAACTTGATTGCCTTTCATGGAAGAAAGCACTTTGAACCTAGCACTGGTTATATTAAATTATCACATTCAATTAGAAATTTCTGGATGTCAATAAAAAAACAAAAAAACAAACCAAACAAAAAAAAACAACAACACAAAAAAACATTTTGTTGTAAATATATCTCAATAAATCCTACTTCACTATAACAAGGCAAATAAGCTGAACATTAACTAAACACACACATGAGACAAATATATATTGAGATCTATTGGGATCTTAATCAGATGTGTCAAAAGATAACCCTGTAGCCAATTTACAACAACACGCCACATATTTATTTGTTCTGGGATAGAAGTGTTATTGAGAGAAATATATGGACACACACATAGACTCATACTTAATTGCGGTATTTTATTAAGGTTGGACATAAAGGTCAGGACAGTTTTGGTACAGAAAATCTATCCAATTCCCTCTGCGTATGAACATCCAGGGGCATACACAGAGATAAAAAGTACATGATCTGGGATTCTTTCTCTTTCCAGAGCAAGTTTCAGAAACACAAAATATGATTTTTAATACAAACTGTTCATAATTAATCAAAAGATTCCATCTACTGCTCTGTTAAAATGGTAATTTTCCCAAAATACGTCAAGAGTTCCAGCCATAATCACAGTCATCATCACAGGAAAGTGGTCAACGATCCTAGTTGTAGAACTGAAAATAAATCTACATGTGTGAGCACTGAATATACATTCTGAGCAAAGGGATGTTTTAGTAAAAAAATGCAGAGAAATAAGATCGTGCTAAAACCATGACCCAGGCATTTAAAAAAAAAAAAAAAAATAAAATAAAAAAAATGTATTGATATATGTTGTCCAAATTAGACTTTAAACAGAAAAACTATATATTTTTCGTGTTTGAAAAAACGAAACCCAGGCATCCTGACTTAACACCGTCTTTCCTTGCTAGGGGTAAGGTTACCAGGGGTATTGCAAAAATAGTGTTTAGGATCTAGTCAAACTGGATTAGTTCACAAATTCTCATCTTCACGTAAAAACTGGAAGACAGATGAGAAGTCCTTCTGTGAATAGCCCTTGGCACACATCATTCTGTATATTTGATGAGCGACGGAACCCAATGGGGTTGGAGTTTTGGTGTTGGTAGCAGAGTCTTGTGCTAACCCAAGGTCCTAAAAAAAGATTTGAGGATTATTTTATTTAAAGTATGGAAACCATAAAAAAGAAACATGTAAAACGTACTTGTATGCTTTTTTTTTTTTTTAGAATTCAATCCAAAAATAGCATGTAATAATAAAAATAATAAAGTATTTAACCAGGAAAGGTACATTTAGATTACTCTAGTTTTCAAGTATAGCAGGAATATACCGTATATACTAGAGTATAAGCAGAGGCCCCTAATTTTACCCCAAAAAACTGAGAAAACTTATTGACTCGAGTATAAGACTAGGGTGGGAAATGAAGCAGCTGCTGGTAAATTTCTAAATAAAATTAGAGCCTAAAAAAATTATATTAATTGAATATTTATTTACAGTGTGTATATAATGAATGCAGTGTGTATGAGTGCAGTGTGTGTGTGCATGAGTGCAGTGTGTGTGTGCATGAGTGCAGTGTGTGTGTGCATGAGTGCAGTGTGTGTGTGCGCATGAGTGCAGTGTGTGTGTGCATGAGTGCAGTGTGTGTGTGCATGAGTGCAGTGTGTGTGTGTGTGCATGAGTGCAGTGTGTGTGTGTGTGCATGAGTGCAGTGTGTGTGTGTGTGCATGAGTGCAGTGTGTGTGTGTGCATGAGTGCAGTGTGTGTGTGTGTGCATGAGTGCAGTGTGTGTGTGTGCATGAGTGCAGTGTGTGTGTGTGCATGAGTGCAGTGTGTGTGTGTGCATGAGTGCAGTGTGTGTGTGTATGAGTGCAGTGTGTGTGTGTGTATGTGTATGAGTGCAGTGTGTGTGTGTGTATGAGTGCAGTGTGTGTGTGTGTATGAGTGCAGTGTGTGTGTGTGTATGAGTGCAGTGTGTGTGTGTGTATGAGTGCAGTGTGTGTGTGTATGAGTGCAGTGTGTGTGTGTGTGTATGAGTGCAGTGTGTGTGTGTATGAGTGCAGTGTGTGTGTGTGTGTGTGTATGAATGCAGTGTGTGTGTGTGTAATGCAGAGTGTGATGCAGAGCCTTGGTGGGGGTGGGCATTTTTATTTTTTAATTATTATTTTAATATTTTTTGTTTCATTACTTTTTTTATTATTATTATATTATTTTTTATTTTATTATTTTTATTTTATTATTTTTTTATTTTTATTTTTTTTATTATTATTAATATATATATATATATAAATGTTTTTGTCCCCGCGGCTCTCGCGAGATTTACACTGGGAGCTGACAGAAGAGCTGAACGGACCGGCGGAGGAGGAGAGAGCTGACAGGAGCTGCAGGAAAGGTAAGTAACATCTCTCTGCAGCCCCCACAGCCCTCATTGTCTGTATTATGGCAATGCAAATTGCCATAATACAGACTGACTCGAGTATAAGCCGAGTTGGGGTTTTTCAGCACAAAAAATGTGCTGAAAAACTCGGCTTATACTCGAGTATATACGGTAACTTAAATTAACCATACCACCTACACATTTCTGTGGTATAAAAGAGGGTTAAGGAAGTAAACAATAAGGAATTGTGGTATACTGAAAAGAAACGGCACATTTTAGGCCAAATTAGCTGAACTGGAAAAATTCCCTAGATGTGCAATTTTAGCCTCATTAATAGCCTTGCGCAATTCTCCAGAAATTCCCATTCAAAAGGAAACCACATGCATCAAATCAACTTTAGCTTAATGAAGCAGTTTTGGTGTATAGTTCATGCCCCTGCAGTCTCACTTCTCAATTCTCTGCCACTTAGGAATTAAACTTTGTTTATACAGCCCCAGTCACACCTCTCCGCATGTGACTTGCACAGCCTCCCTAAACACTTCCTGTAAAGAGGCATCTAATGTTTAAACTTCCTTTATGCTCATTCTGTTTAATGTAGTATTTCTTATCACCTGCTTGGTTAAAATAGTCTTCTAGACCTTGCAGGAGCCTCATGCGTGTGATTAACGTTAAACAATGACAGAGCAAGTTAAAGCAAATTAATATCGGATTTAAAATGAAACTTTTTTCCACGCAGGATGTAAGAGAGTCACAGCCAGGGGATGTGTGGTTAGGGCTGCATAAACAGAACCAAAAGTGATGGAACCCCTAAATGGCAGAGAACTGATCAGTGAGAGTGCAGGGGTATGATCTATACACCAAAATTGCTTCATTAAGCTAAAGCTGATTTGGTGCCTGCAGTGTGCCTAATAGTGAATAAAACCCAAATAGTTTAAATAACTATGAACTATTTCTGAGATACAGAAATAGTACTTCAGGCTTTGTGTATTTTTGAAAGTTTTATTAATTTAAATTATTTGTTAATGTCCACCATGCATTATATATTTACATACTAGTAGATTGGTCATTATGTTAATGTAATTGATTTCTGGTATGTTTTTAGTCAGTAAAAATAGTATTGAACATATAAATGCATTAAAAAAAAAAGTTGATTCTCTATAAAAGGCAACGTTAAACTTAGCTAAAAAATTGTGTAACTGAAGATCAGTGTCAGGTTGGTGTCAAGAGTTAAAGGAGTTTATATATTGAAGTACGTGGCAGGTGTACTTTAAGAGCGGGTAAA
Source organism: Pelobates fuscus (assembly GCF_036172605.1). Taxonomy (NCBI): domain Eukaryota; kingdom Metazoa; phylum Chordata; class Amphibia; order Anura; family Pelobatidae; genus Pelobates; species Pelobates fuscus. Next base: position 318,332,306 of record NC_086320.1, on the reverse strand, counting down.
AGTTAAACATGCCTATGTTACTTATTTTTGCTTTTTTTTTTATTACTCCAGGAAGTCCGCACATTATAGTAAACAGGAGGTTCCATTAGTATAGTTCACCTGTGCATTCCTGGACAATTAGCATAGGTTCAATTCGCAACTGAATTCTAATTGGCTAAATAGGAACAATGAATATACCTAAACACAAATATGCCGTTTATTTCCCTGCGTCTGCATCTACTACCACCTGCCTTAAGTAAAATGCAGGGCTTATTGAAGTAGTAAAACCCTTACTGGTCAACACATATAAATCTACCCATATTAGGTCATTGAATGCACAATGTACTGTTGTAAATACCATCCATGGACCACTTAATACTAATGGTCCTTTTCTTGTTGGAAAGGTCTTAAACGTTGGCTCAGGCTCTTTTTATATTTTAATGACCCATTCTTTCGTCTCTTATCTATCCCGTTTTAGTGAATACCGTATCAAGGGGGTTCTAGGTCCACAGAAGATCTCCACTGACCATTCCAATATGGATATAAAATTCATAAAACTCAAGGTGGCAATAAATATTGAAATTGCAGATCCTGTTTACAATTTGCAAAGCAGCCTACCTTAGCCATGAGAGTTGTCCCAAATCCTCCTTGATAATTATTTGCAGAGGGTACGCCTTCCATAACCCCTGGAACAGGGTTATATGTATCACTTGACCAACACCGACCAGAGCTCATGTTTAAAATTTTGGCCAAGAGCTTTGGGTCAAGCCCTAATCTATAAAGGGTCAAGGAGAACATATTAATCTCAAGAAAGTATGTAGATATGGATGACTTGTTTTACACATGAGAAACACACTGTCATTTTTCACTCTTTATTAGGTGTCTAAAAATTGTAGAGTATTGATATGGAAGATAGAGGAACCAATGGAGATTAAAACGCATAAATCTATCATTTGTGTTATTAAAGCTGCCTTATTTACAACATCCATGGATTCATTCAGCCACAGCTGTTACACGCATATCGTCCTATTTTCAGGAATATGTTTGATATTCTATCATCACTTATTATGGTTGCACCCAAGAATCATACTGCACAAACAAACATTAAAAGAATAAAACTAACTAATATTTATATTGTAAGCCTGCAAGTAGAGGAAAAAAAATAAAATAAAATAAAATAAACATACTCCAGATTAACTGGTTATTTCTCAGTCTCTGAATATTAGCAAACTAAAGCCCAATGGCAAAATAGCCAAAATGGAAACAAACATTCTTCAACTGCGCGATTGAGTTTAGTGAATAACCCTGTTAGTGAATCCATTGAAAAAATTATATAAAACTGCTAATGAATAGTTTAAAAGCCAATATGTATCCATATTCAGTCCCAGAAAAAAAAAAAAAAAAAAAAAATATATGTTTTATGAAGGTTCCCCAGAAATATTGCTCTAGAGTAGTATAGGAATGGCAATATTCAGCATTACACAGAAGCCTCAAACATATGATTCAGACGCAACATTCTATCATACAGTTCACATACGTGCTTCTTATTAAATCTTCATTATACACGGCTGCTCATGAAGCGGTCTACATGGAGATGTGACATATGTTCTTTTTCTATTCACAGACATGCACCATCGTTCTGGGTCAACTGCTGATAAGGTTGCTGATCCTAATAAAACAATGCTTGTCCAAGCAGAAACATCATTTGTTCTACCACTAGGCTTATGGCATTAACGGATGTCCATCATCGGCGTGCACAGCAAAATAAAAATTAGGGTGTGCACCCAGAAAGAGATTATTAAAAATACATTAAGCATTTTGTACAATATACAAATGATTTGCACTAGGAACCAGTAGTATATAGATAAAACCCATTTGGATTTTCTTCCAAAACATTACAATCTTATCCAAACACACAGGAGTGCCCACAGAGACCTTAACCAGAAAGGTCGAACAATCCTAGGGTGTTCCTAGACACACAAAGAACACTCCAACAATGCACATTAGCTTATAGATTCAAGGATAAAACCAAACAACCTGGAATTGGTCTTTCAAGCTATAGTACAATGAACTATTAACTGGTCAATATCAATCTACACTAAACAAAATGCTTAAAGGAATTGTATTAATTTTACTTAAACGCTATATATTTTAAAAATATATGTAGGTGAGGTCTGAAACACAAAATTAAAACGTAGAGATCCACACCACTATATTCACTGCTACGATGGAACTGTGCAGCCTCCATCTTAGCACATTGTGAAACTTTGTTAAAAACTATGCCCCTTTCCTTCAAGGAACATATCATGTGGAGGTGGAGAAACACACTATGGGAGTAGTTTATCAAAGTGTCCCATTAGTTACCATGGTGATTGCACCACGGTTAGAACTTAAGACCAATTTTAAAAACCAAACACTGCTGCCCTGTAGTATGTAGAGGTAATGTGCTTTTGTTAGTAAAACAGGTAATAAATTATGTATTGATCCTGCATATACTATACTTATTACAGGTCAACACTTACATGTGTCCAGGAAAGCATAGTGTATATAGCCACTCTACCCAGAACACCACCTGGTTTTGTCTTCATATATCTCCTTCGCTGTGTATCTTTGAGCGTGATCTCTCAAATGGATGCTAAGTTCTCATGAATGTGGTACTATATTTTGGCTGAGGGACTGCAGCCAGTCACAGATTACCGAAATTTAGAGAATTTACAAAACAAATGGACAAATGGGCAACTACATTTTTAATTAATCTCTGTAATATATTAAAATAGAGGAACACTATAGTGTCAGGAATACAAACGTGTATTCCTGACACTATAGTCCTGAAGTGGATTTTTTGGTGCTCGGCCTCTACTATTGTGTCTCACCGATGCTGGCTCAGGCTCCTTGGCTTAGATCATCAATCTTGAAGATCTCAGCCAATCCAATGCTTTCAAATACAAAAGCATTGGGAGGCAATTGTGCATGTGCGGCAAAACTCCACGCTGCACCAAATCAGCATCTCCTCATTGAGATTCACTGAATCAATGCATCTCTATGTTCTCTATGTGTTACATAGGTGCTGCACAAAACACAGGACTGAAATAGAAAGCACCTCGAGGCAGTCTTAGTGACTGCCACTAGAGGTGTTCGTAGGCAGCAATGTAAACACTGCCTTTTTTTTGCATTTGTGTAATTTATTATCATTGTACTGCAGTTAATTCATGCCCAGATTGTTCCTCTAACTTAATTAGCTTTAATTTTACATGAATATATGGACTGTTGCACAAACTATTACCTGGATAACTGTTTAATATCCAGTCCTGGCAGAACTGTGATGGTGGGGGTGGAGCCAGTAGTGTTAAAAATTAAGTCATGCATTACTTTACATACAATATCTCCCCATATTCCCCTCCCCCCTTATTTTGGCATGGGGTGAGCACACACACAGAAAGTGAGCCCTGGCAGCCAACAATTTCAGTTTAATGATGGGTGCTGTATGGAGAAGGTGGGGAAATAATTATTAACCATTTTCTTTCTATTGACTATTGATTGTTACACTAATTCACAACTACTACACTGCCCTGAAGATGTGCCTCCAGGAAATCAGTGCTCTTACTGATAAATGAAGGTGATCTTGTGCTATATGAATGCTGTCAGGTAAACGGAAGGACCTTTACAATAGTGTGTGACGGGTCAGATATTTACTTTATTTCCCTCCTCTCTCGATTTAGCCCATGCACTTTGCTTATATCTTTCCACCCTGTCTCCACCAACTCTTAAATCCTCTAAAAACAAGATCTCACGACAAACATTTAAATCTTACTCCCACCTTCTCTTTCGGTCTATTCTTCTGCTCCTAGCAGCTGGTGAGGTCTCTCCCTCCACTGCAAACCTACCATGTACTAACACCAAGAAACACACCAATCTTATATCTCATGTTACTCTCCCTTTAAGTGCTACTTTCACACTGCCCTCTGGAATGCATGCTCTGTGTGCAAGGTTACTTAATCAACTGCAGTCCATGACTTCTTTATCTCTCGTTCACTAGACTTACTAGCTTTAACTGAAACATGGTTCTTTCCCTTTTACACTGCTACTTCTTTCTCCTTTAGTGGTCTTCACTTTGCTCACAACCCAAAACATTTTGACAGTAAATGGTGGTGGTCTAGGGTTTCTGCGTTCACATCACTGCTCCTTAAAAACTCTACCCATCCCCCCCTTACTCTCGATTTCTTGTTTTGAAACTCATTCAATTTGCCTTTTCAAACCAATCTCTGCAAACATTGCCATTATTTATCACGCACCCCCCACCCCCTCCTCCAGTTCCCCTCTTTTTTTTTCTTTGACCACTTTGCTGCCTGGCTCCCCTACTTCTTTTTCTGGAATATTCCAACCTTAATTCTTTGGACTTTAACATTTACATTAACCCATCCTTGACCCAGGTAATCTAAAAACGTATTTCAATTACTTCCTCCCTTGGACTAACGCAGTGGACTAAATCTCCCACGCATGTAGCCATCAATACCCTTGGTCTCATTTTGTCAGATGCATGCTTAATCTATAAGGTCCATAACATTTCATGCCCTCTCTCAGACCACCACATTGTACCATTTGCTCAAGAGTCCCCTCATCCACCACTCTCAGCCTAAACCCCCTCAACTCAGGAGGAACCCAAAATCTATTGACCTCCAACAGCTTTTCAGCTGATGTACATTCTCAACGTTCTCCCAGATCTTCTTCTTAGGTCCTTCACTGACTATTTCCTCATATAACACTACCCTCACCACTGCCTTAGACGCTTCAAACATACACCTCGAGAAGGACGCACCTCCAACACGAAGTCAAAACACTACCTGTAGAGATGCATCCGTTCAGCTGAACGCTGCTGGAGGAAATCTTGCACCTTGTCAGACTTTCTCCATTATAAATTCATCTTATGTTCTTACAGTTCTCATTAGCTCATGCTCCTGCAATCCCATGCATCTCTTTGATACCTTTAACTCTTTTTTGCCCTGTGTGGCCACCCACCAAAACTAACCTTGCAGCTGATATCTTTACAGACAAGATTGAACTGTTGAGGAAATAATTATCCCCCTTTTGCTCCTTGAACTCTCAATCCTACTTGGACCGTGCCTTTAGCAACCTTCAGACCTTCTCTCCAGTTACTGAACAAGAGGTGCCCGCGCTTCTCCTTTATGCTCGTCCCACCACCATTCCCATTTGAACCTATCCTGTCTCACTTTATCAAATCTATTTTCCTTTGGCTTGTGCCTTCCTTAACGCATATCTTCAACTGCTCTCTTTCTTCTGGCGTTGTCCCTTAAACATGCTACTGTAGTACAAGTCTTAAAAAAACATCTCTTGGCCCATCTTACCCTTCTATCGTCCCATATCAATGCTCCCTTTTTCCCTTTGGAAAGTATTGTCTTTACCAGTTGGCTTGCTTCCTTATTTTCAAAACACTCCTCGACCCTCTTCAATCTGGCTTCCACCCCTCTACTCTACTGAGACCGCTCTGATTAATGTTACAAATTATTTAAATTGCAACTAAATCAAAAGACCTCTACTCTATATGATTTCTTCTAGACCTCTCTGCTGCCTTTACACTGTTGATCATGTTCTCCTTCCCTAAACGCTTCAATCACTTGGTCTCTGTAACCCTGTCCTCTCATGGGTTTCATCCTCTCTCTCCCAACATTCATTCAGTTTCTCCTTTTCTAATAATACCTCCTCCCCTCTTCCTGTCTCTATTAGAGACTCCCAAGGCACTGTTCGGTTTTCTCTTTCTGCTGCCTCTCTTGGCAAACGTATTACTTAGTTTGGATTACGCTAACACCTGTACGCAAATGACACTCAGATATATTTCTCCTCCTCAGCCATCCTACAACGTGTCACCGCTTGCCTTCCCCCTCCCCCTTCTTTGATTGGATGTAGTCCAGCTTTCTGAAAATCAATCTCTTTAACACCGAGCTGCTGGTCTTTCCTCCTCATAATACTGATCCTCCTCTTTCAGTCTCCCAAGTTGATGGTACCCGCATGAGCCTATCCTTGCAAGCTCGCTGTCTTGGTGTTTTGACTCTGGCCTCACCTTTGAGCCACATGTCCAGTCTGTTGCCAAAACCGGTCGATTCCACCTTAAAAACATTTCCTGCGTCAGCCCCTTTCTTACGCAAAATGCTACTAAGGAGCTTGTTCATGCTGTAGTAATTTCTCGCATTGATTATTGTAATTCCCTCCTAATTAGTCTTCCCAGAAGCCGTACTGCCCTGTTATAGTCTGCAATAAATGCTGCCACCAGGTTGATTTTCCTAGTCAGTCCGTACATTGGCTTCCTATATTCAGTAGGAGTCAATTCAAAATACTAACCCTTACCTAAAAAACACTTACCGTATATACTCTAGTATAAGCCGACCCGAATATAAGCCGAGGCCCCTAATTTTTTCCCAAAAAACTGGGAAAACTTATTGACTCGAGTATAAGACTAGGGTGGGAAATGCAGCAGCTACTGGTAAATTTCTAAATAAAATTAGATCCTAAAAAAAATATATTAATTGAATATTTATTTACAGTGTGTGTATAATGAATGCAGTGTGTGCGTATGAGTGCAGCGTGTGTGTGTATGAGTGCAGTGTGTGTGTGTATGAATGCAGTGTATGAATGCAGTGTGTGCAGGGCCGGTGCAAGGATATTTGCCGCCCCCCCCATATGTCCTGACCTCCCCTCCTCCTCCCTCAGTGGTCCTTACCTCCCCACCCCCGTGTTCCTTCACCCCCCTCCCCCAGTGGTCCTGACTCACCCCTCCCCTAGTGGTCCTTACCCTCCCCTCCCCTAGTGGTCCTTACTTCCCCCTCCCCTCCCCTAGTGGTCCTTACTTCCCCCTCCCCTCCCATAGTGGTCCTTATCCCCCCCCCTCCCTCCCTCCCTCCCATAGTGGTCCTTATTCCCCCCCCCTCCCTCCCTCCCATAGTGGTCCTTATCCCCCCCCCCTCCCTCCCTCCCATAGTGGTCCTTATCCCCCCCCCCCCTCCCTCCCTCCCATAGTGGTCCTTATCCCCCCCTCCCTCCCATCCATAGTGGTCCTTACCCTCCCCTCCCCTAGTGGTCCTTACTTCCCCCTCCCCTCCCGGTCCTTATCCACCCCCTCCCTCCCATAGTGGTCCTTATCCCCCCCTCCCTCCCATAGTGGTCCTTATCCCCCCCTCCCTCCCTCCCATAGTGGTCCTTATCCCCCCCCTCCCTCCCTCCCATAGTGGTCCTTATCCCCCCCTCCCTCCCTCCCATAGTGGTCCTTATCCCCCCCTCCCTCCCTCCCATAGTGGTCCTTATCCCCCCCTCCCTCCCTCCCATAGTGGTCCTTATCCCCCCCTCCCTCCCTCCCATAGTGGTCCTTATCCCCCCCTCCCTCCCTCCCATAGTGGTCCTTATCCCCCCCTCCCTCCCTCCCATAGTGGTCCTTATCCCCCCCTCCCTCCCTCCCATAGTGGTCCTTATCCCCCCCCTCCCTCCCTCCCATAGTGGTCCTTATCCCCCCCCTCCCTCCCTCCCATAGTGGTCCTTATCCCCCCTCCCTCCCATAGTGGTCCTTATCCCCCCCTCCCTCCCATAGTGTTCCTTTTCTCCCCCCCTCCCTCCCATAGTGTTCCTTTTCTCCCCCCCTCCCTCCCATAGTGTTCCTTTTCTCCCCCCCTCCCTCCCATAGTGTTCCTTTTCTCCCCCCCTCCCTCCCATAGTGTTCCTTTTCTCCCCCCCTCCCTCCCATAGTGTTCCTTTTCTCCCCCCCTCCCTCCCATAGTGTTCCTTATCCCCCCCCTCCCTCCCATAGTGGTCCTTATCCCCCCCCTCCCTCCCATAGTGGTCCTTATCCCCCCCTCCCTCCCATAGTGGTCCTTATCCCCCCCCTCCCTCCCATAGTGGTCCTTATCCCCCCCCTCCCTCCCATAGCGGTCCTTATCCCCCCCCCTCCCTCCCATAGCGGTCCTTATCCCACCCCCCCTCCCACAGTGGTCCTTATACCCCCTTTTTTATTATTATTTTTTTTATTATTATTATTATTATTTTTATTATTATTTCTTATTTTATTTATATATTTTTTTTTTTCGTCCCCCCTCCCTGCTTGATACATGGCAGGGAGGGGGGCTCTCCTTCCCTGGTGGTCCAGTGGCAGTTCAGTGGGGGGGAGAGGGGGGCTGGCAGAGCTGTAACTTACCTGTTCTGCAGCTCCTGTCAGCTCTCTCCTCCTCTGCGCCGTCCGTGCAGCTCCTTCTATCAGCTCACACTGTAAGTCTCGCGAGAGCCGCGGCTCTCGCGAGATTTACACTGGGAGCTGACCGAGGTGCTGAACGGACGGCGCGGAGGAGGAGAGAGCTGACAGGAGCTGCAGAACAGGTAAGTTACAGCTCTGCCAGCCCCCCTCTCCCCCAGTCTGTATTATGGCAATGTAAATTGCCATAATACAGACCTGGACTCGAGTATAAGCCGAGTTGGGGTTTTTCAGCCCCAAAAATGGGCTGAAAAACTCTGCTTATACGGTAACTCTAGCCCCTGTTCTTTTTCTTCACAGATTCATAGGTAAGCCCAATCATTGTCTCTCTGCTCTGCCAGTGACCTTCTCATGTCCACTGCTCGCACCCATACAGCTAACTCGTGCTAGCAGGACTTCTCTCGGGCAACTCCTTTCCTTTGCAACAGCCTGCCTACCACCAGACTCTCCCCTATCTTCAATCATTTAAGAAGTCCCTCAAAACCCATGTTTTCTTATAGCCTCCTAGAGGAACTTCTCTCTCGCATACCTGTCCCTACTCTCTGCTCCAGCTCTGCTTCACTCCCACCTTGTTTGGTTGCCATCTCCTGCCCTTTTGTGTTTTTAGACCCCAACTCCTCTAAACTATAAGCTTGTTTGAGCAGGGTCCTCATCAACCTATTGTTCCTGTAACATTTAGTTCTAGCATCTCCGAGACCTAAGCACACAGCACTGTGCTTCTTGTATGCTTTTCTCTCTTGTATGCTTTTTAGTGTATAATTTACAGACATCTTTTAACAAGCTGTGCTTTTTGTTAGAAGGCCAATTAAAGGGACATTACAGCCACCAGAACCACTACAGCTTCAGGAAAAAAAGGCAGAGTTCACATTGCTGCCTAGTCACACCTCTAGTGGAAGTCACTCATTATTTCAGCAATGATGGCGGAGCCAACTGCGGCGAGAACAGCATGCCATGGAAGAAAAGGGAGTAAAATCACCTTTTTGCTGTGGTCAAAGGGGGGGGGGGGGGGGGGCAGGACACCTTAACCGTCACTTCAGGACTATAGTGGCAGGAATACATGGAATTACATTTTAGTTGCATTAATTGTTTTTAGTAAGTCACTAGGAATTTTCCAAACAGTTCTGCCTCTAGCCACACCCCACAAATGAAAGTTATTTGTCCACTTGAAATGCCGGTAGGTTTGCTACCTGTTCTGTCTTTTAGTAAAGTCTACAGTAACTGCAGAGATCACCATTAGCCACAGTGTGCACTCAAGTAAAATACTTCTAAAATAAAAAAGTGTAGTTGTAAAAAGGGCTGGACAACTTTTATAAACTGTTTTGGATTTGTTTATTTTAACTTACCACCCAAAGTGCATTAACAACTTATGCCCATTGCCTAGTTACAAATCACGAGATTCCCTTGCCTCCCTTCGCATAGCTGCTTATAACCTGTGCAATTACGACTGCTCAGACATTAAAGCAGGAAGCTATAATTCTTCCTCTGATAGCAGAAAATGTCTTTAGTGTGGCCACATGACATTCAAGTGAGAACCTTCTCTCGGTGACAATGACACAGAGTCTGTGCTGCACTTGCATTAATGTGTGATTGCTGGCTAAGGTGAACGCTATGCATAGCACTTAAATTAAACAAACAGCAAATGCGGTAACCCTGCTCTCAGCTTATCCATCAGTTCCTTATTTGATAAAATGAACCTCAGCTGAGAGCTGAGCCACATAGAGAAAATCTCGGCTGGATAGGAGGCTTATGGGATAAGCTCAGATTCCTTAAATCAGAATAAGAGGCTCCTGATAGGTCGAACTGCTTCCTGGTCTGAAAGGGACTTTCTCCTCCTTGCCTTGTCCTGCAGCTCTGCACACGTGCTTTAATAATTTAATTACAAATATGGGGAAAAAAATATCTATAGAATGCATTACCACAGATGGGAGTCACTCCCAGTCGCGAATGTCCATTCAGCGGTTCATAACTGAAAGTGTTTCCTTTTTAAATCTCCATTTTGACAATATTTAATTTTTCATTTCCCTTCCCCAAATGAAAATGTGACAAGTGATTCAAAGCTTTATTTCAAATTTTGTACCGATAATAGCTTCTTTCTGTGTTTTTTTTTTTTGTTTTTTTCCCCCTCTTAGAAAATGTTCCCAATTGTAAACAGTTGCGAGCACACAGCCCAACCATTGGCAGGTTATTATGGGGACTGACAGCCTGTCATCATTTTGCTAGCTTGAGCAGTATATCTCTTGAACAGCGAAGAAGCTCTTATGCAGAATGTATCATATGTTCCTAGCCAATTTACAGGGAAACAGCAATAACATTTTATCATGGTTGAGAGCCCAGTAGCTGCTTCCTATTAAACTTGCCCTTTCAGATACCTGTCTCGGATTAATTTGTTGATTTCAAATGGAAACTCACTCTTCTCCAATCAAGCATGACTTTCTAGGAAAGACTCTCGCTGAATGACAATTATATCCTAGCTGCTTTTAGACCATTACATGCTTTGGTCTTAGTGGAAGACAGAGGACTTCAGTAACTGATTTTAATACCATGTCTAATTTTCACTGTCAGTTATACGGAAACCAGCAGAAGAATCTTAAAAAAAAAAAATAGAATTTTTTTTTATAGAATGTAGAATGCGCTCTGCTTGCTCTTCTAATGGTACGCTTACTTTAGAAAAGGGCTTAACACATAACAGGTTTCCAGAAGAAAATTAGCTTTTTGGAGGAATATGTCACTTTGAAAACTTGAGGTTAGAACTGATGTGCAGTTTGCACGCTTTTATTTATTGTATTTTTTTTTCCTGTGGCATCTCGTAAATGTTTTGTTGATAATTAATTGGTACAATACAGTTTTATTTATTTTTATTCCAGGTTTACGGACATCATATCTCTCAACGCTAACAATTTGGTTTCTATGTGATATTTATTTGATGTTTATTAAGCTGTACCGGAGTCAGATTGCTCTGGAATATAATGTATCTAACCACGGACAAGAAAATAAAAATTAACTGTGAAAAGTGCAAAAGCACCAGCAGGTAAAACAAAAAAAACACAAGCAAAACATAATGGCCAGCTTACTTGCAGGAATACAGAACATTACAAAGTTCTACTTAGAACAACAATATGGCCGGAATACAGACCAATCAAAAGAGAGAAAAACCAAAACAGCCCTACAACATACCAAAGTCAAAAAAGATAGAGCAATGGCAAAATATCACAAAGACCAACAATAATAAGCTCCCAAAATAGCCAGTAAAGTGTGATGAGAACATCAAAGAGAGGTTTCATAGAATTGGTATTTAGAATGATATCTTGTACATTTCTATGCAGATTTTAGGAATCCAGATGCTACGAATATAAAATATGTGATACTATAAACAACTTGAAAATTCTAGGCTAAATAATATGTTAAGTTCTATTTAAATTAGATTAGTTTTTGTATTCACGGTTGAAATTGCTATTTTCCTTAATTTAAAATTTTTCTTTTTTTTAAATTTAAGACTTGTAGAGGAAAAGAAAGTATAAGTTAGCAACTCTGTTGTGGACACATACAACTATAAACATACAGTAAGGAGCTAAATTAGATGTGATACAACGGTGAACAACTTCTGGTGTGAAATCTAACCACATAATATAATGTAGTAAAGAAGTAGTAAAGGGAGCCACATCAAAGATTCAGTATTAATGGGTATTTCAAGAACGACTAAACAAGGTACTTCTTTCATATGTAACATTGTTGCATATATGCTAAGACAATACAATATACAGTAGTAGGAAGAAAAATAAGACAAAAATGAAATCAGAAAAAAACAATGGAAGGACAGTATGATGTTGGGGATCGGATATAAACTAAATTTTAATAATGATTTACTTGTCACACAGAATGCAAGGCAATATGGAGAATATGTCAAGAAGAATAGTAAACTGGAGCCAAAGTGTTTTTAAATATTGAAATATTAGTAGTTTTGATTATACCGAAGGATATCAATTCTGACACCAGTATCTGATGCTTTTGCATGGTACGTGGGTAGAAAGTAGGCATAGAGGCCAACTTGGAGTATCATTGTAGCTTCAGGCCACAGTGGACCGTGCAGATTTTCAATGTCAGTATCTGGAGTGGGAAGGACTAAGTTTTGATGGTTCTATAAATAAACAGGCCATAAGACTGCCAAAAGGGATAATTGGCAGGCTGCAGATAAATCCAGTTAGTACCGAAAAGCTCTCCTATCAGTATGTGGAGGGGGCAGCAGAATTCATGGCCTGGGATACGCCCAAGTGTGATGGTTAAAGATCTCTATAAGCACAAAGGGGAAAGCCCACTCTCCATGATATCAATTAGTAAAAACATATATACATATAAATGTTTTAAGCAAAAGCCACCCAAATATTGTACATTTCTGCAGACTTCATCGAGCTATCCATCTTTTCAAGATTGGCTATGTTGCAGACATTGAGATCTGCCATGTCATGTTTAGCAATATATTTAGTTTGCCTAGTCTTGACACGCCATGACTATAAGTTTAGTTATGCTTGCAGAGAGATTAGATTTCTAGGTATGGATTGTGCAGAGAAGTACCTACCTAAAAAGGTTTCAGCGGCATAAAAACTTACAGAGTAGTGCAGGCAGTAGTATTGCTTTGTAAGTAAATGTGAAGGCAGAAACGTAAATGAGGAACATAAATATATTTGTAAAGAAAGTTTGAGAGTCAGAATTTTTTAAAATCAATACTCTGTAGAGCAGAAATATTTTTAAGTTATCATGTTATGCCAGTGTTAATCTACAATGACCAGAGAAACTGTTTTGTGTGTTGATACCATTAAACTGGTAAATAATTTATTAGTATAGAAGGCAGGAAAGTATTAGTGAGTCTAAGAGCTGAAGTAGATTGCAAATTTGTTGTCTACTAATTATGCAAGAGGTTCTAGGTGTTGTGTGTGTGAGTGACACAGGGATACGCAAAAAACAATCCATTTGAGTTGACTGGCCATTAGACAACCGCACAGACTGGACACCAGCAGGAGGAAGGCAGTGGTCTAAAGACGTTACATTTGTGTGTCTGTGGAGTAAGTCCACTAAGGTAAAAAAAATAAAAAATAAAAAATAAGCCAGAGACAAGATTTTAGAGGTCAGCAAGTGTTAGGTAGGTTATTGTGAATATTAAAAGTCAACCACAATGAAATTATTAATGCCACAGGAGAGAAAGTGGTGGAACCGCACAGAGAAGTGTTACCTTAAATATACATTCAGATTCACCTGTTGCTCTACATAATTCTAGTTTGGAAATTGGATTATTTGAAGCCCTGTTCCCTTGTTTTACTACCTTTGCATATGGTAGTCTTACTTTTACCATTGTTATATAAGCTGTGACAGAGGGTGATCGAGAATTGATTTGATAAGTGAGTAGAAGAGAAGACACTAACTGAGCGCATAAAGAGAGTTGTTTGACAGATATAGTTAAGAGGAGGGTGGGATACCTCCACTTCCTGCAAATTTATCTGTGGACTTCGAAAATTGATTAAATTATAAACCACCAAAAGGGAGGGCAGCACGAGAGAGTTAAATTAATTTAGGATCCCAATTATAGGTAGGAGACTGAAGGAATGAAAATTAAACGGGCAACAAATGGACCATGGCTGATTACACAAAAAGCATAGAATAGAATAATCTATGGGGACATGGCAAATATACTAAGGAAGCAGATATTAAAGGGACACTATAATCACCCAGACCTCTTCAGCTCAATGAAGTGGTCTGGGTGCAATGTCCCTCAGGTTTTAACCCTTCACATGTAAACATAGCAGTTTCGGAGAAACTAAGTTTACATAGCAGGGTTAATCCAACCTTTGGTGGCTGTCTTCCTGACAGCCGCTAGAGGCGCATCTGCGAAGCTGGATGCGAAATTCACATCCAGTGTACAGAACGTCCATAGGAAAGCATAGAGAAATGCTTTCCTATGGACAGTTCAAACGCGCGCGGCTCTTGCCGCATATGCGCATTCCGCTCCACTCGGGAGCCAACGTCGGCTGAAGGGGTTCTAACCCCTTCAGCCCAGCGGGAGGGGGACCCTGAGGTTGAGGGTCCCCCAAGGATTACATATATATCCTAAGGTCCCCCAAGGATTATATAGTGTCAGGAAAAAAATTGTTTCTTTTCCTGACACTATAGTGATCCCATAAAATGGTATAATACAAATGTAAGTGTAAAAAGTGTTTTCACATTGCCATTGCTTTAGAAATGCCTAGCTATTGCTGAATTTGTACCCATGTCTTCAATGTAACATACATGTTCTTGTGTTAAGCTTTTTTTTTTTTTTTTTTTTTTAACATAAGGCCATAACATTGTTTGAATAAATATTAATATGTGTAAAATAAATTATAATATACAAAAGCAAACCGGGAACAGAACAAACACGTGACATTAAAAAAAAAAATGGCCAAAATATGTGAGAAGCTCACAAATCATAAGAAAAATAAAACTGGGTTCCATTATTCTTGGATAGACGGATATAGAATAGTTTGAGGATTAACTGTCAGCTGGCCTGCTTTACATCTGATGGCAATGTGTGGTCTGCCGTTCCAGCACAAAAGAAAATCAATATGTAAAAGCAACCTTCTTTTCTAGATTGATTATCTGAGAACACCGTCAATTACTCGTCTGTAACAATGGATTATACATATTTTTCCTTTAATTTGCATTTTTAGATTATTTACTTAATTGCATTATTGAGACAGCTACCACTATATCCACTACCTGATAAGATTTAGAGAGAAGAATAAGCCAGGCCTCTGGTCCGTGGATATAAGAATGTCCGTAGAATAAGTGTAATCATTTGCTTTAAGATTTAAAACCATATCTTTGCACTCATTCTTGCAGTGTTCGTTTAGATGCTCAGTCAGACCTTCAGATTAATATGCAGGGAATGCACAATTACAGGGCTAATTTCCAACAATGTTTTCTAAACTTGAAGTTCGCATCCGTAAAAGATCGTTTTTTCAGTCCTTTTTGCAAATATCAAAAAAGTTATTTAAAAAAAAAAAAAATATCGATAAAGGGATGGAGGAAGCACTTATTATAGTGCTAATTTTATTAAAACAATAATGCTTCTACCAACATAGGAAGATCAGCATTTATATGAAACCACAAATAAAAAATATAAAAATTAAATAAAAACCAGCACCACCACCAACAACAAAACAAGCAAAAATTAATTCTCTGGTTTCGAAGAAGCAGCCAAATAGGCAGAATTTCCATATGGAAACCAATTAGACGTAGAGTCACTAGTTTCAGGATTTTACGGCACCTCTAGCCAGTGGAAAAGAGTAGAGGACCCCACAAAGCTCTGTACTTCTTATACTTCCTCTCCCGATGCTCCATTTATTATGGTTTACAATAATAAGAAAATGAGATACTACCATATAGTTACAGTATTTATAGACTCAGATTAAAGAAAAAGACAATAATTACTTAAAAAGAAAATGTGACTATATAGATGGGGAATGTAAATAACAGTTATGCAGTCCCCACTGAAGACAGGCGCGCGCAAAGCAGCAAGCACTGATTAGGTTAAACACCTTTTGTAAGCGGTTTCCATTTAATTAATGCTACTTGTGCAAAAATCTTTTGTAGATATTTTTCCACAACTTAACTGCATTCAATTTCATAATGTAAATGGCTCCGGATATTGATAAACCAATTACCACTGATGCAAAGCAAATTCCTATTTTATCTCAATTACTATGTGTCAACAGAATAGGTCAAGATAGTTTAACATCTGAGACAAGCATACACTTCAATAAAACAACTTAATTTTGATATGTTAATTAGGAAGGAATATGGAGTATTTCATTTAGTGAGCAGACACCCACAAGATCATCTTTCTTTTTTTGTTTTTATTTACACATTTCCAAATCCTAAGCGAGATTTAAAAAGTAAATAAATCAAGTTTAAAATGGTATGTCACATCAAACGAGCTAACAACAAAGTCAGGTTTTTTGGGGGGAATAAAATCCTTCAGAATTTGTGTAAAGCGTTGGGCCAAATAGGTGCACTATTGACCAAACATACTCATGCATGCACACTACTGCAAGCTTTCAAACACATTGACATATGTTCCAATGCACCAAAAACTATTGGGAAGTAACAATAATGATAAATATAGTAATACATGCTTATATTTAACCCACACCTCCCTCCTAGGACCACCCACTTCACTTTGCTCTGGTCTCTGAAACCTCTCGGATGCTTACATTTTTACTTTTTAAACAAAGCCTATTACTGTGCACACAGCGATCTCTCTGATGCTTTGTGGTTGGTTGAGAATGGTATCATTTACTAATTTCAGTATACAAGCATGTATGATTTATTTATTCTGAACATTTTTTTTAAAAATTACATTTTATCGACAAAAACCTGTTGAAAATTGACTGGTTTTGGATGATATTTTTTATCAAAGTTTGACTGTATTTAGCAACAACCAAGCTTCTAACAGCAAAGCGCAATAAGCAGGTGAGCTGCTCAAAAAAAGCCTTGGATAATTGTGCTTCAGAAGAACATGTATTGGCCTTTTTAATTACTGAAAGGTGTAGGCATGGGGACACTATGTCCCACCACAATATTATTGAATTAAATGCCCATCATAGGCACATAGGGGATGGACAGTGATCTGTCCATCTCACATTATTTTACAATCCACACATTTGGGGGCACTGGGACCTAAGCCAGGTCCTCCCTGTATGTTAATAGAGTCCTCTATAGATTGCAGTGAATCGCCAAATCCGATATTTTGTATGTATATAAAATATAACGATAAACTGATATTTATCGGCTTCCAATAAGCCTGTAACAGTGGGATTTAAATCTATCCGAACCAGTAACAAAAGCTAACTGGGAGCCAATAAATGGCAGATATGTATCGGCAGTAATGTAATAGAGGCCAATATTAAGGAAAATAAGACCCAGTTAAAGGAAGATAACTTACTGAAATTATCACATTTTTAGCATTATGCACCTCCAACTGTGGGATATTTAAATGCACACACAATATAGTTGTGATTTTTATTTAATAAATATTCTTATCTATCCTACAGAACTTGCTACCTTTCTATATCAAGCTGCATATTAAAAAAATCCAACAACAAAAAAAAAAACACCTTTCAAGCATTAAGCACAGAATTATACTAGCTACCTACTCGAATAACAATTCATATCATGGGTCTTCCTACCTACTTTCAGACTTGGACAATGATCAATAATATGAGAGAGAGTCCCAGGACACTGGTATTCTAAAAAAGGTATACTTGCTAAACTGAAAAGCATTTACAGCGCATTTAAAAAGTATTTGCCTTAATTTTTTTCAATTTTTTCTACGATGCAGCCTTGTATTAAATTATAATTTTTACTTTTTTTCTTAACACTCTACACTCAATACCCCGTTAACATATATTTAACAAAAAAATAAATAAAAAAATATCACATGGTATTCAGACCATGAACTAGATACTTGGTTAAAGCACCTCTGGCAGTCATTACAGTCGCAAGTGGTTTTGGGAATGATGCAACAAGGTTTGTACACCTGAAGTCCTCTAGCTCTCTCACTTTGTTGTGGACAATCAGTGGACAGTCATATCATGTACTCTAGACATTTTTGATTAATTTCAAGTCTGGGCGCTGGCTCGGGCACTCAAGGACATTTACAGAGTTGTCCTTGAGAAACTCTGGCATTGTCTTGGCTGTGTGCTTGGGGTTGTTGTCCTGTTGGAGGTGAACCTTCAGACCTGTCTGGTTTTGAAAGTGCTCTAAAGTTTTCATGAATGATATCTGAATTTTGGGGTGTTCAACTTTCCCTCATTCCTTATCACAGTCTCTGCCACTAAACACCAAAAGCATGAGGTTACCCCCATCACGATTCACCGTTGGAATTGTATTGACCGGTGATTAGCAGTATTTGGTTTCCTCCAATATCCCACATATATAACTTATGTAGTGGTGAGATGCTTTATTCTGGCCAGTCTGCCATAAAGGCCAGATTAGTAGTGTTTTGCTTCTAGGTCACCTCTCCTACCAAGGCCCTTCTCCTCAGACTGCTCAGTTTGGCCAGGCAGCCAGCTCTAGGAAAGATCCTGCTTGTTTGAAACTTCCTTCCATTTAAGAATTATGGAGTCCACTGTGCTCTTAAGAACCTTCAGTGCAACCACATTTATTTTCTAGCCTTCGCCTGATATGTGCCTCAACACAATCGTGTCTTGTGTGTCAATCTGATATGTCAGTTTTTTCTTTTTAATAAATGTGAAAAATAAAGTTTTCAAAAATCTGTTTTTTGCTTTGTCATGATGAGGCTTTGAGTCTAAAAATAAAATAAAAAAAATGAAACAATTGTGGCATAAAAAGTGGTAATAATGAAGAGGTCTATATACTTTCTAAATGTACAGTAAACAGACTACCACTTATATTTTAATGAAGGTCATTAAATTAAATAATATCTGTATTCACATACCTGATTCCAAGATTCATAGTTTCTGCAGTTCCAATCATGCCAATAGCTAGCAGCATATTGTTACAGATCTTTGCAGCCTGCAAGTAATTTTAATGGTGTTAAAATAGCCATATGGAGAGTCAAAACAAACTGTTAAAGGTAAAACACAATTAATTTGCCATTCAAAGGTTTGGGAGCCAATGCCTTTGTTCATCACTTATTGTAGTACAAAGTCATCTTAAAATGTATGGGTGAACAAGAACCAAAAGAAAGGATAAGCGCTAAAGAGAAGGAAAAAAATAGCTTGAGAGCATTGTGACTGCATTTCCTTTTGTTCCAATACTCACCTTATAGTTACAGGTTTACACTATTTCAATGTTTTCTCTTATAACTGTACACCTACCACTGGATTTCACTGAGGCTACTAAAGGAGCATATATATCCTTAAATAGAGATTATACCACTGCATGCCATTCATACTGTGGCTGGTTCCAAAACTCTCTAATATGCGAGCGGACATTTATACACCTTTATGTTGTACGACCTCCACGTATCAAGACATACTACACTATTGGTTCTCCTTTTTCATTGTTTTTATGTACACACGAAATACATCTTAGCCATATAAAAAGCAAAGTCACCTGGCAGCTGTTGAAAATTTTGGACTGTGTCCCTCTGCAATTTTCTTAATTTTCTAATCCATTTATTACCTGTATATCATTAGACGGAGCCTGTTGTGTGTTTTTTTTGCTCATCATCTAAAAATGCCCAGATGTATCTTTATCACAGTCATTGTACTTTCTCATACATTGTTAGGAAAATCTGTCAAGCCCTGCTATACACACCTGTCCAGTTCCAACTTCACCACAGTAGACCACATTTGCACCCATACAGGTCAAAAGTTCTTTTGCTGCATCAAACTCTTGTTCTACTCCACCAACCATAAACGTGAGGTTTCCAGAACGAGCAGCTCCAACACCTTTCAACAACAGAAAGCACAACAAATTATTGCACAGCTACTTTTAACGAACTACTAGTTGTTCCTTAATGTTCTTTTCAGTAATGTACGTAGAGCTTCTCATTAAGGTGGCATAAAATTAAATCAAAATAATCCCCACCACTTTTAGTATCTGGGTAAACTAACTTGAGCAAGTCCTTGACAAATTTGCTTTGAATCTAGGAGCCAGCTAAAAAAGTTAGTAGCCAGATTTTTTTTTAAACTTACATAGCTTTATATTCAACAACAAAAATAAAATTCTTAAAGGGACACGATAGTCACCAGGACTACTACAACTTAATGCAGTGGTTCTGGTATTTATAGAATGTCCCTGAAGGCTTTTCAATGTAAACACTGCCTTTTCATGGAAAAGGCAGTGTTTACATTGCTTCCTAGTGACACCTCTAGTGACTGTCACTCAGATGGTCACTAGTGGTGCTTCCTGTTTCAGTGCTACACAGTGTGCAGCACCTACATTCAGCTTTTCCACTCTCTGCATGGAGGCACTAAATGTTCCCCATAGAGATGCATCGATTAAATGCATCTCTATGAGGAGATGCCAATTGGTACTGCGTTTTGCAGCCAATGTATGGGAAAACATTTGATGGGCTGAGATTATCAAGATTGATGATCTCAGCCATAGAGGCAGGGTCAGTCAAGGGGAGACCAGCACAGTGTGGAAAATAATAAATAAATGTCAGTAAAAACACAATTCCCTTGCGAACACATACCATGACAGACACACACCCCCATATGACAGAGACAGACACCCACCCATTTGACAGACACCCCCCCATATGACAGACAGACACACGCCCCCATGTGACAGACAGACACACACCATGGCAGACCGACACACACGCCATGGCAGACATGAAATGACAAAGAAGTCACGGAAATATGTGCCACCATCACATTCCAGAGAAACATCCCAGAATAGTACTGTGTACCCAGATTAAGAGTTCCAATATATGTTGCTGGTTATTTCACATATGTTAAACCAGTTATGAGATATATGTAAATTTGATTTAATTTCACATGCACCCGAACTATTATTTTAGGCTACATGAACAGTCTTATTTTGAGACGGTTTTGAAGGGTTTTTATGGGATTAAAATGTATTCTGGACAGTCAGAAGTAGGTTATTTAAACAAATCAAGACATTAATCAATAACGGATCAAAATGCACCAATCTGAAATGAATTCTAAACGACAGGTAACAGCCTGCTCCAGTAATAGCTACACCAATTAAGTAGACAGAATTTTCTAAATTCCATAGCAAAATCGACAAGAATCTATGCCTGGCATAACATCTTAGGCACAAATTATAGTATATGTGCGAATTAAGTATATATAGCACAGTCTAATTAAAATGCCCTTTGCAAGATGGCCACTTGCGTATCCTATCACTACACATTATTTGATCCCTTAAAACACTGAATTAATGATTTGTAAATTATACTAAATGTATCCTTCAACAGCAATTATTCACAATTCATACAAATTGATGTAATCCTGTGATGTGAACTGAAGCAAATTAAGACGACAACTGAAGCTGGGTTTTACAAACAAAACACTGGTATTATCGTATTATCCATCACAGGTCAACAGCTTTTTATCTAGATTACAGGCCACTAAATAGCTACAGAAAGCCATTTATTAGACCAAAATTTATGCCGACAGTGGCTCTCAGCTGGTTAATCTTTTGACAGCTGCACTCTCTCAGTTGTATAAACACTTATGCTGGAAATAAGGAGGGGGAAAAAAATTACTTAAGCAGAAAAAAAGCAGGATAAGGAGCAATTAATCTTAAGGCAAGTAGTACAAGGAAATTGATACGGTCTTTCACAGGGAATTTCATTAAGGAATTGCAATTGTTCCTTAGTAGTTTGAAGGAATAAGATTTGTTTTCCAATGTGTATAAATAAAATGAAACAGTCTTGCACTCATCCAACAAATCATCCAGCTGCTCTACTTATCAGACCATCGGGATTTAAGGCAAATGCGACAAAAAGGAAAATGAAATATGAGGGGGCATCAAAGTAACGCCGTATAATGCAGCTATGTGACTGGATGGAGATTTAAATGGCTGAATTCACCCTTATGAGCTTAAAGGGATACTATAGTGCCAGGAATAAAAAGTTGTACGGCACTATAGCTCCCTCTGCCTCCCCATAGGAAAGTATTAAATCAAAGCGTTCCTATGGAGAAATTGCGGAAGCTGGATGTCCTCATGCAGAGCATGGGGCTGTCCAGGGTCAGTTAGAGGACCAAAAGTCTGTTATCATCCAGGAAGTGCCTCTAGTGGCAGTCTTGTTGAGACACTTGTGTTTTACATTACAGCACTAAGTGCTATAGGTGATCTGCACCCAGACAAACGAGCTGAAGTGATCAAGGTGCCTATAGCGTCCCTTTAAACAGCCCTGAAAGAAGATAATTGCTCTAGCATATAGGTTGTGGAAGTCCAAAACATACTTTAGTAGAGGGTTGCATTTTATACATACAGGCTAAGGCCTCTCTTGAAAAGTGTTTTTTGGAAGATTTTATTTTCCCTCATTAGTTATAGAAATTGGCACTATACCACCAGTATATTAAGCTAACAAAGTTGTTCAAGAAAAAAATATAATCTTCATTCGTAAAGAATTTATAAAGACAGGGTGCTCTGAATAGATTGGCAATAGTTCTACAGCATTTTCAACGTTTAGGAAGTGATGTAGTGGATGTGAAAGTAAAAGCCCGAGGATGGTCATGAGACCCTACATTCATAAAATGCATTGATGACGTGGTCACCATTGAGTAAGTAAGCTGATAAACTAAACGATGCTGGAGAAATCAAGAATAAATGTGTAGTTCAGATGTAGGCAACCTTCAGCACTCCAGATGTTGTGAACTACATCTCCCATAATGCCATTTCCTACTGGGAACCAGGTATGTTTATATTCATGTGGGCTGGACAACCTGCACCCAGAAACACAAGCCTTAAACTGGAAAAACTATTGTCTACCTGTAGTGCTTAATTTTTATATTCGTTTACATCGATTAGCTTGCGGAGCAGTTGGATTTGTGTTTTTTTCCCCCCCATCACTTAAGTTATACGGGACAATGCAGGCCTAGGGCCGCCGTTTACATAAAACTATTACTTGATCTAGACTATCATCAACCTATTGTTCCTGTAACCGTCTCATTTATTGTTAAATTCCCGTCTTTATAATATTGTAAAGCTAAATGGAATAAGTTGGCGCTATGTAAATGCTAATGATATGGCATATACTTACTTTTTTCCCCAATGTTATCACATGGGGGTTAACTATAGAGGTGCATCAATTTATAGTTAATTTGCTGCAGCTACAATATACAATTTGAAAGAGACAGGGATGGGGCAGGTCTTGGCTGCCATGCAGTGAGGAACCACAGGGCGGCAGCTCACCTGAACCGACCACGTTTTTTTGTTTTTTTTTTGACAATCTCTTTTTTATTGAAAGGTTTTAGTACAGTGGTTACAAGTAATAAAGTGTACATATAGGGTAAGCAGATTGGTTATAGACATGTGTACTAAGCAAGGGTAGAGACATCGGTGAAACATACAATGATCGTTTGGGTTACGGTAATGTATCAAAACCTGCGTCCCTGTTAGTTTTCCTCCCCTCTTCCTCCCCCCCCCCCTTTGACAATCTTTATTTTTATTTTCATATTTAAGTAGTCATATACGGTCTTGTGTTTGTCAGTTGCAAAGCCATTTGGTCAAAATGTTATGGTAAAACATTAAAACAAAACTTCTCATGTGTACATTTCCAGATATGTCTAGCTAGCATTGTTGAAGTGCTATTGCTATGCCATTTAAACATTGTGTAGCTATTCAATAACATTTTCTTCGAGGCTTGCTACTTTCTCCTGCACTGCTGGTTTTGAGAAATGATTGTAGCTTTGTGTAAGTGTCGTATCTTGTTTTATGAGGCTTTCTAATCCAAATGCTTGCTAGCTAGTCACCCGCCCCTCTTCTGTGTGGCCCTATTGTGCGTTACTGCAGTATGAGGTTACCTTTCGGTACTACGTGTTTCTCGGGGTCCAGGAGTGTGCATTAATGCTTCCCCTATGCTCACGTCGTATATTGTAGGGTAGTCCCTTGTCGTGGGATGGGGGCGAGTTGTCGTTCTCGGTTGTGGCTGTCTGTTCCTGTCCTCTATGCCAGGGGTACCCTTCCCTTCCCCTCCCCTCCTCCCACCCCCGCGTCTATGTCCAGTGTTTTTCTTCCCGATTTGTCTTATCAGCTGTGTGGGCTATCGGGTCCGTTTTGCCTCCCATCACCAGCCTATGGGCAGTGGCGTACATACCGGGGTCGCGGCTGCGACCGGGCCCGGCCCACCAGGGGGCCCGGCCGCCCTGCGACCCAGGTATGTACTCACTGGGCCAGCCTCTTCTCCTGGGGGGCCCAGGAGCCGGCCACCTCCGGGCCCCCCGAGGCTGGCAGTCAGGCTGGCGGGCGCGCGAGGGAGCACTCTCCCCTGAGTGCTCCCTCTTCAGCTCCCTCGCGCACCGCACTGAAACCGGAGCCGGAAGATGACGTCATCTTCCGGCTCCGGCATCGGTACGCGGCGCGCGAGGGAGCTGAAGAGGGAGCACTCAGGGGAGAGTGCTCCCTCGCGCGCCCGCCAGCCAGCCTGACTGCCCACCGGGTGACACCACTGGACCCCAGGGAATCCCCTCAGCTCTCCCACAGGTAAGGAGGCTGGGGGGATTAAATAGAAAAAAAAAAAACCCAAAAAAACGTGTGTGTGTGTGTGTGTGTGTGAGAGAGTGTATGTTAGTGAGTGTGTGTTAGTGAGTGTGTGTTAGTGTGAGTGTGTGTTTGTGTGAGTGTGTGTTTGTGTGAGTGTGTTAGTGTATGTTAGTGTGTGTGTGTGTGAGTGTATGTTAGTGAGTGTATGTTAGTGAGTGTGTTAGTGTATGTTCGTTAGTGTGTGTGTGTGTGAGTTAGTGTGTGTGTGTGTGTTAGTGTATGTTAGTTAGTGTGTGTGTATGTTAGTGAGTGTATGTTCGTTAGTGTGTGTGTGTGAGTGTGTGTTAGTGTGAGTGTATGTTAGTGTGTGTGTGAGTGTGTTAGTGTATGTTAGTTAGTGTGTGAGTGAGTGTGTGTTAGTGAGTGTGTTAGTGTATGTTAGTGAGTGTCTGTGTGAGTGTATGTTAGTGAGTGTGTGTGTGTGTTTGTGTTAGTGTGTGTGTGAGCGTGTGTTAGAGTGTGTGTGTAAGTGTTAGAGTGTTTGTCTTAGTGTTAGAGTGTGTGTGTGTTAGTATTAGAGTGTGTGTGTTAGTGTGTGTGTTGGAGTGTGCGTGTTAGTGTTAGAGTGTGTGTCTGTGTGCGTCTGTTAGTGAGTGTGTATGTATGTTTGTCACTGAGTGTGTGTCTGTCAGTTAATGTGTGCGTGTGTGTCTTAAGCACTTACCTTTCTCCAGCGCCGGACTCCCTTGGCGCTGGGGATCTCTCCGCCCCGATCCGCCTCTCAGCTCCGAATGCGCATGCGTGGCAAGAGCCACGCGCGCATTCAAACCGCCAATAGGAAAGCATTACTCAATGCTTTCCTATGGACGTTCAGCGTCTTCTCACTGTGATTTTCACAGTGAGAAACGCAGAAAATCCTCTAGCGGCTGTCAATGAGACAGCCTCTAGAGGCTGGATTAACCCTCAGTGAAACATAGCAGTTTCTCTGAAACTGCTATGTTTTCAGCTGCAGGGTTAAAACTAGAGAGACCTGGCACCCAGACCACTTCATTGAGCTGATGTGATCTGGGTGTCTGTAGTGGTCCTTTAAGTGTATGTGTTTATGCATGCACTGGCGTACATAACGTGGTCGCCATGTGTTGCGGCCCCAGCCCGCGCAGAGTAAGCGCGCGCGGGGGGGGGGGGGGCCCACGGATCAGTTTTCGCACCGGGGCCCCATGGGTTGTGTGTACGCCACTGCCTATGGGTCTCCCTTGTGGTGTTAGTGTGTTTTGGGTTGACCGCTAATTTGTTTGTTTTGTGTATCAGAAGCCTTTGGTTTTGCCCTCCGCCCTCTCTCTGCACAGGTTCCGTCAACCCAGTTCAATGTATATAGGGGGATAAGGGCAGAGAGGAGAAAGAGAGGAGAAGGAGAGAAAAGGAGAAGAAGAAGGAAAAAAGAAAAAAAAGAGAATGGCGGTTTCCCACGTCCCCCCCGCGCATCCCCCCCCGGCCGCACCCAGGGTCCGGCTCCCTCACGTCCCGTTGTGCGAGAGAAAATCCATCCA
Source organism: Pelobates fuscus (assembly GCF_036172605.1). Classification (NCBI taxonomy): domain Eukaryota; kingdom Metazoa; phylum Chordata; class Amphibia; order Anura; family Pelobatidae; genus Pelobates; species Pelobates fuscus. The sequence goes on along the minus strand of NC_086320.1, from coordinate 318,306,353 downwards.
CGGGGTCCATGTCTGCATGTATTTGTCTACCGTCCCTTTCATGGTCGCTGTGAGGGTCTCCATCCCGTGTATGTCCTCTACCTTGTCCATCCATTGTTGGATGGTTGGTGTCCGTGTAGTCCGCCAGTTGATTGGGATCAGTAATTTGGCTGCATTTAAAAGGTGTTTCGTGAGTGTCTTTTTATATCTCGATATGGGCATCTCCGTGTGGTGGAGGAGCATCTGGAGCGGTCGAAGTTGGAGATCAGAGTCTAGGATGGCTTTGATCTGGGCATGGACTTGGCTCCAGAACGGGGCTATTTTTCTACATGCCCACCATATATGGATGTCTGATCCAGTCTCCTCTCCGCATCTCCAGCAGGTGTTGGGTGCGTCCGCATTCATTCTGTGTATCCTCTCCGGCGTTCTGTACCACCCAGTCAGTAGCTTGTAATTAAGTTCCTGTTGTTTGGAGCTCATTGCGCTTTGGTGTGTTAGTATATGGATTTTCATCCACTGTGGTTCCGTGAGAGGGACGCCGGTGGCTTCCTCCCATCGTGCCATGTATCTTGCCGGCCCGGGTCGGGCTGCAGCTTGGAGTAGTGCGTAGATCAGATGCCTCTGGCTATGTGTGTTCTAGCTTGGCAGATTTCCTCGAACTGTGTGACTGGTCTGTGGAACAGGCGCCTAGCATTGTGTGACATGTAGTAAGCTTTAATCTGAAGGTAGCGTAGTCTTTCTATGCCCGTCGGGGTTCTGTCCTGTATTAGTCCTGGTAGCGGTTTCAGCTCATCATTTGTGCACCATTGTCGAATGTGTGGCTGATCCGTCGTCCCGAATGTCCCGCGGCATGAGTCCTCCTGCGATTTCAGGGTTATAGGTGAGTGGAGTCAGCGGTCCGGGCGTCGTGGTTAGGGAGAATTTGGTGCTAATGAGGTTCCAGGTTTGCAGCGTCGCCCCAATAAATGGGTGAGTCCGGGTACGCGGGCTCCTCAGATGACCACTCAACCATATTGCCGCCGGTATATTCCCCTCCGCCTGAGCTCGCTCCATAAGTATCCATTTCTTGCACGTCCTTGGGACATGCCAATCCACTATGTGGAGCAGGTGCGTAGCTCGATAGTAGGTCAGCAGGGAGGGAAGTCCCACTCCCCCTTGGGCCTTCGGTTGGTGTAGCAGCGTTCGTTTGAGCCTGGGGGCTCTAGACTGCCAGATAAAGCCGGAGATGGCTGTATCCATGTGTCGGAAGAATGTCGCGGGTATATTTATCGGTATGGTTTGGAAGAGGTATAGAACGCGCGGCAATAGGTTCATCTTAATTGCGTTCATCCTTCCAAACCATGACACGCACAGGCCAGACCATCTTGTTAGATCGTTTTTCAGTGTGAGCATCATCGGGGCGAAGTTGTGGGCGTAGAGTTGCGAGAGGTCCGCGGTGAGCCAAATCCCCAGGTACTTTAGCTTTGTCCGGCACCACGAGAATGCGAATCGTATATAATGAGGATATCCATGTTCTCATTTGGGGGCCAAAACCCATCACCTGTAGCGTTGCCATCATATATCGCCAATCTACCCTATCGAACGCTTTTTCTGCGTCGGTGGAGAGCAATACGAGCTTCTGGTCCTTACTTGTGGCCACGTGGATGACATTAAGGGCGCGGATGGTATTGTCTCTCGCTTCCCTTCCCGATATAAAGCCCACTTGATCCGAGTCCACCAACTCCGGGAGGACCCCACATACTCGTGTAGCCAGAACCTTCGTAAAGAGCTTCAGGTCTGCGCTCAGTAACGATATCGGTCTATAACTGGCGCAATTGGCCGGGTCTTTGCCTTCCTTGGGTAGTACTGCTATTGTTGCCATGAGAGAGTCTCTCGGGAACGTTTCCCCCTTCTAGGAGAGAGTTAAGGCCTGTTAATAGTTTGGGGAGCAGCACCTCTCCGAATTCCTTTATGTATTTGATGGGCAGTCCGTCCGGGCCTGGAGCCTTATTAAGTTTAGCGCCCTTCAACGCCACCTGGAGCTCCTCTATCGAGATGGGAGCCTCTAGTGCTTCTGCTGTGTCTCGGCTCAGCGTTTTAGTAACGTGTTCTTGGAGGTAGTCCGTGATCCGTCGCTCTCTGCGGTGGATGGAATCAGGAGAGGTCTCCGTGGGCAGATTGTAGAGGGCTTGGTAGTATTCCCGGAATGAGTCAGTAATTTTATCCGGGAGTTGGGTTACCGTCTGCTCCCTAGTTTTAAGTTTGGAGATGTGGCACAACCGTCGCTTCTTCTGTAGCATGTGTGCAAAGAGCCTGCCGCATTTATTGGAATATTCGTAGAAAAATCGGTGAGACTTTCGGATAGTATGTTGGAGCTTTTGGTGTAGGATATCTCGAAGAGCCTTCCGGGCTTCCAGCAGAGTTGCATAGTCGTTATCCGTTTGTGTGGTCTTATGAGCCGCCTCTCGGTCCGAGATTCGTCTGGTGAGCTGCTCCATGCGCCGTCGTTGCTCCTTCTTACGTTGGGTGCACAGTTTAATGAGGTGCCCTCGCACTACAAACTTATGGGCCTCCCACAAAGTCAGGGCTGGCATGTCTTGCCGACCACGTTTTAATCGACAATTCAGAAAATATACCTTTATCCAGGTACCCATGACTAGGGAATATATGGTGAACACAAAGATACTAATAAAGCAGCACTGCACTATTGGCGGCCTACTTGCTGATTTGCCACAGAGGGGACGGGCCATTCTCCTGTAGCAAGCATAGCCTGGCGATCACATCTGCATAGCCTGGTATCCTACCTCGAAGGCTCTACTGCCTTGCCATCAATCAGTTGAGATGCCTACCAAGTCTTCCAGAGCCTTCTCTAAATTGGTGGATGCCATGTGCTCCATGGTTTCTGAGCTATACCGAATCTTCGCTGAGTTTTGGCTAAAGCTGAACCAAGGTCAGCTATATCCTACTCGACAGGGGCAGAATGACTACTTATTTCAGATATCACCTGAGAAGTTCCAGCGCGAGACACAGGCTTGCACCAGGTAAGCACTTGTTTCGTCTTATTTTAAATTCATGTTATACATTTTGTTTGGTGCAGATTTCGTACCCCTCTTTGATCTCTATTTAAGTGTTCTTGCATAGCAAGACCACTTAATGTTATCTCACATATATTATTATTCTTATTTTAGAAAAATTTACCACTCTAACTCCTCCCACAGTTTTTACACTACATAGACAAAAATATACCAAAACGTGCAGATTGTTCCCGATTGGTGTGCTATTACTTTGTGGAACATTTCGCCGAATGGTTCACGGAATATCGTCGTTCTTGTGGCGAAATTTGTCCCATAGGAATGAATGGCAAAGCTAGAGTGGGAGCTGGCAAAAGCTGACAAATCAGGACATGATTTCTAAACTGCCACCACTCCCTCATTTTCAAGCCCACCTACACAAATCTTATATCAAAATGTTCAGCTATCCCTCCTGCCACTAGAATTGTCCCCAGCTAAGCCATAGTCCTGATTGTTTTCACAATATGACCATTTGTTTGCAACTAACGCCGTCCATTTACATTCATTGAAACTCCACTCTACAAAAGCTCAAATTTGAAGGCCAATTTCTGAACTGCGACTGTGCCTTCATTGTTAATATTACAAAGACATACTATGCATCAAAATGTAGGTCTGGGTCTTGTGATTCTCACAATATAAAGCTCTTCGCTGTAGGATGTACAGTTTTTAAAATACGACCGTTTGAAGATGGCAACCCGCAAAATACTCTGACCTGTGCCAGGCTGCAGCAGCACGTGATGTCATAGACAGGGCCTTTTGTACACCTGCTAATGTTTTTATAAATGTATGGTTTAATGTAACTGTGCAACAACGTTGCAATTAAATGTGCTTTGTTTACCTGTGTAAGGTATAGGTACTTCATGAGCAGCTTTTCACTTGCTTAACTATTTGATCTTATAAATGTGCCTGTATTTTTATCCTAAACATGTGGTGATACATCAATTGTTGATTATATGGTTATTTTGTTTTTTAAAAAACGAGTGGTAATTAAGCCCGTACACATTGATTCTTCTTCCTTGTGTTTACATAATAAATATTGTACATACCTATTTACACTTGTATTGTGAATCTCCCACTCAAAAAAATGTTTTCCAAAAAACAAAAAGAGAAAAAGGGACAAGCAGCACTGGAGTTGTGGTGTTTACAAAATACCTATAAAAAAAAAATTATCTTCCACTTTAAAGATCTCCGTTAAAGATCTGGATTTAGATATCACATTTTATTTGAAGGCTATAGAAACAAAAAAAAACGAGGAAATTTAAAAAGTACAAAAACCTTAGTGTATTCTTGTCTTTTACTTGGAGTGAAAACCGCAACTGGGATGTGTGAAAGGCTGAACCTGATGAACTGGGATATTTAAAAACTAAATTAGAGTTTTTTTTCCCCTTGTACTATCAGGTGTTTTAGTAAGATAAGATAAGATAAGAATTTTACACAAAATGTATTAACATACATTCAACAAGAAATAGAATGGAAAATAAAAGTAGACAAATTGCAAATGAAATCCAAAAGTTTACTTGGCTAGATTTCCGTGGCAAGGATGCACTTTTGATTTTAAATCAACAGTCCAGTATATTCAACCATATGTTCACAACTCTCACTTTGCCATTATGTAAATAGCATTATCTGACTATAGAACATCTATGGAACTGTAAAATGCTAAACTGACCATCAATGGGAAGTTAAGGTCTTACATTTACATACAAATAATATGGCCTGACATGAACCAATGTGTTTTATAATTGGACCACAATGAGAAGACAGACTGAAATGCAAATAGGTTGAAAGTGTTTGCAGACTCATAGGAAGCTGTTCTAAAATATGTTGTGATTCTGGTAAACAGCTAATGGAACAACATGAAAAGCTTCTATTAACCCGGGGCCACCATAAACACTAAATCACTTTATCTGCTTAGAAAAGCAAGGATGCATTAACCATTCTCCCACCAAGAAAGGGCCAATTGGACTTTGACAACAATCCAAATCGTGTTTAAAATTCAATTGTTCTAATCATTTTCTACAGATGCAGCCTCACAAGGGGCTGCTGTCACAGGGACCATTTACGACGTATTATAGTGTCTCTATTGTTTACTAGCGACATTCGCTAAACTAGCGACAGCTGGGACAGAAAGCTGCTACTCAAAGAACAATATAATCCCGTGAAGGTAATCAACAAATTTAAGGGTGT